>NC_141698.1:806163573-807550448 GCF_964263255.1 Lissotriton vulgaris | reverse complement strand
GTCCGCCTTATTTCTCTGTGTGCATCTGCGTTAGGCACCCAAATAAAGGAAATACATTCTTGTCTAATAAAAATCTCGTTCAAAACGCCCATCTAATGGCACAGGGCTCTGCACCCCAGAGGCCACTGCAACAGCAATATATAAAGTTCAAGCGGGCATTGGGCTTAACAGAGAAACAGGTTCCTCCACCAGAGAACTGAGTCCGTTGAGCCAATTAACCTACCCCCCTCCCCACCCACCCACCCCAGATTGCGCTTATGACCACCTAGCTCAAGGCATGAGATACCAATGAATCATACGTAGCAAGCCACATCTACACAGAGGAGCACCCGGAACAGAGTCCTCCCCCTGGCCCCGCGCCTCTCGGGAGTACCCATGCCAAGCAGGACCCAACCCCACAGTCAGCGCCTCTCACATCAATCACCAGAGGGATCATTCAACTCACTCGGGGGATCTAGCCACAATCCTCTATAGTCCGCCCACCTCTTCCATATTTTATAATGCATCCGCAGGCACCCACGGGCAACAAAGATGGGCTGTTCAAGCCCCATGTTAAAATCTAGACCATTCCTCCATGCAGAGAGCGGGGGCCCCCGATCATTTTTCCAGCTCCTGGCGATGTCCCGTTTCGCCAGGGTAAGGCCCAGGAGCAGCAGATGCCGTTTATAGAGGTTGCCACCTATCCCATCCATCACATGGAGAAGGGCCAACCGCGGGGTGCGCGTGAGCATCCACCCCAACACTTCTGACATGCAAGCGAAAACCCCTCGCCAAAAGCGGTCCAGGGCAGTGCATGACCATACCGTATGGAAAAAGGTGCCTTCCTCCTGACCACATCGGAGACACCCCGGGGAGGCGATCAGACCCGCCCGCCACAACCGGGCCCGAGTAAAATAGACGCGAAGCAGAAATTTAAATTGAATGAGCCGTAGACGCATGGCTATCGCGGCCCCACGTGGGGCCGCAAGGGCCTCCCTCCAGTCTTCTTCCTCAAGGGCGCCAACGTCCTCCTCCCAAACTCCTCGCAACCTGTCCGTCGACTGAGCACTATGAGTGACCAGGGTCTGGTATATCCTCGAAATCTTTTTAGTCTCCAAATCTCCCATAAAAACTTTGGCCTCCATGGGGCTAAACTCCAGGAGCGCCTCAATGCCCACCAAGCTTGGGGAAAAGGCATGACGGAGCTCGATGTAGCGGAAGAATTGAGATCGAGGCATGTGGAATTCCTTCTGCAGGTCCGTAAAAGACTTAAGCGTACCATTCCGCACTACATCCCCTAGGGTCAAGATCCCAATGGCATCCCAATCCCGAAAGCCCAGTAACGTTGCGAGCTCCGGCAAGCGTCCGTTGTGCCACAAAGGGTTCTCATCCGTCAGCTTATTCCACCACCCCATGCGCTTCAAGGAGTGTCGCCAGACACTAAAGACTAGTTTCGTAACCGGCGGCAGATCCCTCCGCAACGGCGCCGAATACAGCAACGTGTGTAGGGTGTGTGGCTCCATCAAGCGCCGCTCCAGTGCGTACGCCAGATCTCCTCTGTCCCCATACCACCACTCATTCAAGATCAGGAGATGGGAGGCTTGGTGATTAGAGAGAATATCGGAGGTCGCCAATCCCCCACAGTATGTGGACAGAAAGCATGTACGAATCGCTACCCGGACCGCCTTACCCCCCCCCCCCCCCCCTCCCCCCCCCTACACAGAAACTGTCCCAGTGCAGAATTTACCTGCGCGAACCATCTGGTCGCAATCGAATATGGGTGGTTTTGCAGCTGGTAGAGCAACCGTGGTAGTGAGACCATCTTGAAGATTGCCGATCGGCCATAGATCGTGAGGGGCATACGGGACCAGAGTTTCATGTCCGATCGCGCGCGCTCCCAAATCGGTGCCAGGTTCCTTTCCCATGACACCACGGGCGCGTCCGTGAGGAACACTCCCAGGTATTTGAGCTCTCCATCTGCCTTCTGCAGCATGTCAGCCCAGGGCCCCACCGCTTCGGCGTTTCCCAGTATCCATATCGTGGACTTCCGGGGGTTCATATACAGTCCGGAGGATTCGCCGAAGACTCATGACCTCCAGTATTCTCGGCCCGACCTGTTCAAGTCTGTCAGAAAAAAGAGGACATCGTCAACATACAACGCTATTCTATCAGAGGCCCCTGGAGCCCACTCAAAGCCCTTCAACTGCGCATCCATACGGACCCATGCCGCTAGCGGCTCCATCGCCAGGGCAATTGTTTTGTCTTTTTGAGCTGTGTTCCTATTTCTTCTTCATCCTTATGTAAAGCGCTCTGATACCCACTTGGGTCATGTTCGCGCTATACAAAACTTATAAATAAATAGGTGGATAAGCGTGCCACGCTCATAGAATGCCTGCCTAACATGTGGAATAACTAACAAAGAGTGCCCGAGTCCCTAAGGCGACTTGGACTCGAACGTGCACTGCTATATTGACTTTATGTCAACAATTTAAATAAATTGTGTTTGACCAGTTTGTTGGAGTTTTATTCAAGAGTATATTTATTTTTACTCTGTGCTTTTTATTTGTGTTTGAAACATAATTACTCATCAAATTTCACGAGATCCTGCTGCGTTTTGATAACCGGCAGCTCGGAAGTGCAGTTGAACCTTTGAACGAGTGGGGACACTTCGACGCGTTATACGTTAAAGTTTGAGGTATGTACTTAGTGCCCGATTGAGCTGGACAGTTTTAAGACCATTCTTCAGTACAGTGTGTCTATTTCTCTGCCAGGGAGGGGTCGTAACGTCACTTGAATTTGGAAGTTTGACCACATGGCGAGTGCGAGTTGCGTCTTTGAAAGATTCAGGTAAATATCAGCCTAGTTTCCACGTTTATCAAATATTGTAACTAGTCTCCCAATCAACTTACTTAAAGTTGGTTTGATGTGTTTGATACAGAAAGTTGAAGGATCATTCGTGGTCTTCTGGCTGATTCTGATTGAGCACGGGCACACACCATACGAGGTGTTTTTCAAGGTAGACAGTTGACTACTATATCCGATGGTGACATGATGCTAAACAAATCAGGACAGTAGAGTCACTCCGGTTGTTGTCATGTTTTTCTAGGTATTAGGTGGTGATAGCACCATCCATTTTAGAAATTGAAAAAATATTTTATTTGTAAGTAAGAGGATCTACTATAAACTTTGCCTGTGACATGTACACTTGATGTTCCCTCCACGGTGGTTCAAACAATTTTTTAACAAAATGACACTTGGTTTTCGTGCCAGGAGTACATGTTGGCATTCTTTAAGATGTGTAAACAAAAATACCCAGGCAAAATACCAGTACCTACTAGCACATTAAAGGTGGCATATGCCACACACGTAGTAATAATAGTCAACTCCTGTTTTTACACATGGAATACATTTTAATTCCTCATACAAAACATGATATTTGATAAAATCGATATATATTTATAAACACATGATAAAATATTCCAGCATTATAGCATATGCATAACTTCATACATACAACATTAATTACATATAAAAACTGTTGGATGGTTTCCTGTCTACGCGTTTCGACACTAGGGTGTGTCTTCCTCAGGACTGTACCATCATAGTGCTGTGAAAAATGATTTAAAAAAGATATTTAATTATTTGTTTATATATTTTACTTACTTTAGGGGACAGAGATATATTAGGTCGATAGTATTGATTTGTGTGAAGTAGCTGATAAATAGATGTCAAAAGCTATTATATTTATTTAGGCGGTATTATCATTGGTAATAACCACAGACTAGCACATGTAACCACAAAATATGACCTGTTTTTGCACTGAAATACAAAATTGTAAAAATATCTTTTTTAAATCATTTTTCACAGCACTATGATGGTACAGTCCTGAGGAAGACACACCCTAGTGTCGAAACGCGTAGACAGGAAACCATCCAACAGTTTTTATATGTAATTAATGTTGTATGTATGAAGTTATGCATATGCTATAATGCTGGAATATTTTATCATGTGTTTATAAATATATATCGATTTTATCAAATATCATGTTTTGTATGAGGAATTAAAATGTAAAAACAGGAGTTGACTATTATTACTACGTGTGTGGCACATGCCACCTTTAATGTGCTAGTAGGTACTGGTATTTTGCCTGGGTATTTTTGTTTACACATATTAATTGCCCTGACCCAGGAAATTGATTCTTATCAGGGGGTCCTTGTTGTCTCACATATGGCATTCTTTAAGATTACACTGGCTAAAGGTGACTTCAGTTGACTTTGGAAACTGACTGAATCGTGATTAAAACCAATGTTGTTGATTTTTCTTGTTGAACCAACTTTGTACTTAATAACTTTATTTTCAACAGGTTTTGCCCCTGACGAAGGGACAGTCGTCCCGAAATGCATGGGGCTTCATCATAACTTCCCCTCTCTGAATTTAATGCATTTTTACTATGCTCGTAATTGATTGAAGAACGCATGTTTGAAAATTTTTTTTATTTGAACTGGTCAAACACAATTTATTTAAATTGTTGAGATAATGTCAATATAGCTGTGCACACTCGAGTCCAAGTCGCCTTAGGGACTCGAACATTCTTTGTTAGTTATTCCCTCTGGCTGCTTACCATCGAGACAGCCTTTTTAGTGCTGATTACATCTGCCCGGAGGGTGAGTGAGTTGCAGGCACTGTCTTGCATGCCTCTTTTCTAGACAAAGTGGTGCTTGGCACCCAGACTTCATTTGTGCAAAAGGTTGTGACCCCATTTCATCTGGGTCAATCCATCACGCTGCCCACCTTCTCTTCTCCCCTGCATCCCTCTAAGGAAGAGGAGCGTCTCTACCATCTGGACCCAAAAAGAGCACTGTCATTCTACCTTGACTTCACAAGAGTTCCGGATGGTTGACCAACTCTCTGTGGGGTATGTGGGAGCTAAGAAGCAGTGGGCAGTGCAGAAAAGGACCATCTCTTGCTGGATCATTCTCTGCATTAAGATCTGCTGTGCTCTGGCTAAGAAGCAGCCCCCTGAGGGATTAAGGGTCCATTCCACCACTGGAAAGGCTGTGACTATGGCCTTGGCTCGGGGTGTCCCAGTCCTGGACATCGGTCACTCAGCAATGTGGGCATCCTTGCATATGGTTGCCAAGCACTACTGCCTGAATAGTAAGGTCTGGAGAACGGGCATTTTTCCCATTCGGTCCTGCAGGACTTCTTTTTTTTTTCCACTAACAGTCTGGTTTATTTATCAAAATAATTTCAAAACAAACACACAAAGTTATCAAAGACACAGTAACATTGATAAGCCTGGGATACTCCAAAACAAGACGCGGGTTCCTCCTGCAACTTCCACCAACCAAACAAATGCTTTCTTGAATGCACTATTTCTTCAAATGTTCACGTGATACTGCAAGGTCGCAGATAGAAAAACTACAGTTCATGGATGGAGCTGCTTAGACAGTGACGCTTTGAAGTAAAGTGATGTTGTCCCCTTTCAACATGATACGACCCAACTGTTTCCTGGACTTGGTCTTCAAGTAAACTTCTTGTGCATCATCAAGCACCAAGTTCATGTATTCGTTAAATCCAATGATGCAGCCCTCTATCCGCATGTTCACCTGTTCATACAGCAATACTTGGATTTTGGAACTATTTTGTAGGTATCTGAAGTTGAGATTAATGGGCTGTACCATCACTTTCTGCACCTTCGGACCTTGCCCACGGTAAGCCATGACTGCAGCTGTTGAGACTGAGAAAGACCGGAAGACAAACAAGCCCAAACGCACGGTGAGCGCGAGGGAAGCAGGAAATGACGCCACAAACTGCACGCCGGCATAGACCCCTTCAGTAAGTTATTGGACCACAACCCACCGCCGGAAATGTATGGCTCAGGTATCTAATTCAAAGGTAAGGAGTCTGCAGCTAGAAGTCTCTATCAGATGAACAAGTTAATTATCTTCGGTAACGCGTTATCTGGTAGAGACTCTATCTAGCTGCAGATTCCTTACAACCCCACCCATGCCTCCCCGCTTTGCGGACTAATTTTGGAGTGCTAGGATTACTCCCCTTTTCAGGGCACCAGTTTTGCACACAACTACGTCAGTTACTTCATGGATCTGCCCTTCTGGTGTGGAAAAAACTAAAAGTACTGACGTATTTGCCTGATTTGCACCTATATAGGTACCACAACGTCATAACCGACGATGTCACATGGAGCCGAATGGAGCCATCCGATGGCGTGCGCAAAGGAATATTTCTCTTCAAAAGTTTCTGGATCTTGCCTGATGCCTGGGAAGTTCAAAGGTAAGGAATCTGCAGCTACATAGTGTCTGTTGGAACTGGGGTAGCCTGGCCTAGGGCAAGGCATACATTTCAGAGGCACAGTGTAAAGGTTGCAGACCACCCAACAGTAAAGCCACGCAATAGCACTCAAAAAGAAAACGCTACACCAAAATGTGGGAAAATAAGTACTGCTTTATAAAAATAATATTTCTTTGCTCTCTTGTGTTAATTATTTAGCTGAGTTAAGACATTTCATTGCATTACATTTTACAGTAGAGTTATGAATTTCCTTACAGATGTCAAGTTACTTCACTTTTCGGCTTACTCGCACCACATCACATTTCCTAGCTCTTAGCTAACAAAGACTGAATTTAGTTGGACTTGACTTTCTTAGTAAAGCGAAGCACAAAGGATCACTTTCTAGAGTTGGCCCCTATGCAGGTACAGGCGAACGTTTTCAGACCTTCAACTCCAACTCCCCACCTTCCAACTGTGAACAGAGTTATATGTCAACCCCAGTTACCACTGGCAGCATTATTCAAAAGGGAAATAACAACCACAGCTGGTCCCCAAAGTTAAGCAGGTGATATGCCCACAACCTCCCCCAGACATCAACTGCTGACAGGCTCCCAATTCCTCACAAGTCTGTCTAGGTAAGGGCAGCTTTACCTTCGGGCACAAGTCTTCCCCACTCCAAGCCTGAGAAGTGAACACCACTCTCAACAAGGCCCATCCGAAATGTCGATTTACTTTTATCCTTTCCCTCCTCCTTACTGTTTCAGACAACCAACTTCAGTTGGGGGAAAGGGCTTCCGCTTCCTCCGAGGTCTCTGCCACACAGTCTATGTCACCGGCAATCGGGGGGGGGGGTTCCTCCGCCCCCGTCACCGGTCCGACGCTCCTCCCGCCTAACTTCCTGCCACACAGCCTCTGTAAGCGGCGATAGGGATTTCTCCGCCCCCGTCGCCGATCCGTCGCTCCTCCCGCCTAACTTCCTGAAGGCGCTCACCTCACCGTCTTCTGAGACGCTTCCCCTCAGCTCACCGCAGTACGAACGAAGGACGCACTCCTCTTCCGGTCCTGCGCGGAGCTCTCCTGCAGTCGCCGCCTCTCCTCAGGGCTCCGGACACTCCCCTCGGTTCCGCCCTCAAAACGCTGGCGCCAGGGTGGAACGCTACTCTCCTGCTCTTCCGCGCAAAAGCGGAATTATTCCACTTCACTCGGCGGCTTCCTTTAGCGCCTCCGCTGCCAGGCTAGGAACAACCAAGGCGAAGGTAGAGGGCACCCGGCAGGGGCGCGAAAGCCTCCTTCAATACACGCTGGCTCCCAACTTGGGTGAGGGTAAGGAGAGGGAGTTGGGAGACGGGCTGCTTGGTGGCACTTTCTCCCACGACGTCCTGGAGTAGATTTTCCCCCGCTAAGGTCCTTGAACAGCTTGGAACCAACTGGTGGAATTTTACCAGAGGAGGGGGGGGGAAGTAATTATGAGAGAGAAGGTGGAGGTTTGTTTGGAAAGGCTGGGGGGGAACCCTTCTTCCTCTTAGCCACACACCGCAAAGTCTTTACAGAGTCTTTCTCCACTGGGCAGAGGACTGCACTCCACAGCGCTGCAGTCTCCTTCTCCTCCTCACACCCCTTACTTTCCAAACTAAGGGTTGGTCAGGCGCCCAGGGTCTCCCGCAATCCAACACAGCAGGGACAAGTCAAGTAACCCAAGGGAGGAAGGGCGGTGAATCAATAGGTCCTAAACCTCTGACTATCCTACCCCCACCTTAAGCTACAGCCTGTCCTCCAGCTGACTCTCTCAGGTAGACAAAATGGCTGCCCCGCATTCCGCCTTATATAGGCTGACCCTCAGTGGTCCAGAATGGACCAGAAGGTTCTAGAACGCTCTATGCTAGGCTATGGCCAAGTTCTGAGTGTGACAGTTAGGGCAGTTGGTAGCCACCATTTTGTGTGGTGCCAACTTTCCTGTCAGAACAGGCCTCTGGGCCTGAGGTGAAAAATTATGAGGGGGGAAAGAACACCTATCCCCCTGGCCAACACCTATAAAAAAGTCAGTGGACAAAAAGTATCAAGGGTATGAGGGGCAAAAGGGGGACAAAATAAATAAAAAAATAGGAGGGACTACGCCAAAAAGCCAGACAGGTCTAACAGTGTCTACCAGATAATGCGTTACCGAAGTAAGTAACTTGTTCGTTGAGACTTGTCCCACGACAAATCTAAGGACCCACCCACAGGCAAGCCCTTAAGTACCTTAAAGAGAGGGTGAAGTATCTCTGGGGTCCCTCCGAGAGGAGGGGCTGGACAGGGGAGGATACTCCTATGTCCTTTGCCCCGTTTCGTACCAGAGTGGGAGCAAGGGCTCCATGAACTGGTTCAACCTGGAGTATGCAAGAGGGTACCAAATGTGCCCTTCAAAGCAGTTTGGTGGTGCTGGCAAGCACCCCCAGCCCAATACACTAAGTCCTGTCTGGGAGATGGTCACACCTCCGTGTGACAGGAAACCTATTCTCCTACCTTCCCCTTCTCGAGCCTGGCTCAGCAGCAGAAGGGCAGAATTGTGTCTGTGGTTGGCAGCAGCACTAGCTTGCTTGCTGACCCTGAAAGGCGGTTACCTGTAGTACAGGGGGGTACCCCAAGGGAGCCCCCCAGTACATGGGATCATACTTCCAACACATGAATCGGTGTTAGTGTATGATGCCAAACATGACAGGGTTCAGTGCAGCACTATGTAGTTTGGCATCTTGTAACAATGGATGGCCACTATATGTATCAAAATGGCTGGCCGCACTTACAAAGCCTGGAGAATCCCCCCAGGGTTTGTAGGGTTGACCTGCTCATGCAGGGGCGCCCACACATTTATAACCCAGCACCCTGCCTTCAGGATTGAAAGATCTGCCCAGGGCTTTAAGTGGGCCGGGTCTCAACGGTGCTGAGCACCAGATATTTTTAAAGGGGACCTCGAAGCAGGTCTCTATTGGGCTCTGTTTTGTGCCCTGGCTCAGGCGGTCCATTTTTTCTTAGACTGTAGTGAGAGCAGGCACATCAATGTGCGTGTGCTCACACTGCACACTTCTCACTAATGGAGAAGTTACGTCATGACGTCATGCCAGGTGAGTGTTGCAGGGGAAGGGAAGTCAATTAGAGAGTCATTTTCTCTCTGGATTTCCCTTCTCTTTTTGAAACTCAGGAGCAGCAACATTGTTGTGGTGTCACCAGGGCTTTAAGTGGAAGCTTTTTCAATATTATATACAAGCCATAGATGCTGCTTATTTATCTTACGCGGTACAAAAGGGGGTGGTGATGGACGGAGCATCTGAATCAATCAAACACTCACACCCAGTCAAAAGATCTGTGTTTAATCCATCACCGTTCTTTAGCCCACTCTGCCACCCCCGTTCAGACATGGCTATATGCAATTCAGTCTGACCCCGTGCCTCATGGAAACAGTCCAGCCCGAACTGCCAAGCCATGTCTTCCCTGGACTGGAAAAAAGCTTCCGAGAACCGGTTTCTGGCATTCCAGCCGTCTTCAGCCCGGCTTGCTTGAATCCAGTGGCAAAGTGAGCAAGGGACTCACGTCTGAGCATACCCTGCCACACTTATGGCGGCCAAAAGCGGTACAAAAGGGGGTGGTGATGGACGCAGCATCTGAATCAATCAAACACTCACACCCAGTCAAAAGATCTGGGTTTAATCCATCACCGTTCTTTAGCCCACTCTGCCACCCCAGTTCAGACATGGCTATATGCAAATCAGTCTGACCCTGTGCCTCATGGAAACAGTCCAGCTCGAACTGCCAAGCCATGTCTTCCCTGGACCGGAAACAAGCTTCCGAGAACCGGTTTCTGGCATTCCAGCCATCTTCAGCCCGGCTTGCTTGAATCCAGTGGCAAAGAGAGCAAGGGACTCACGTCTGAGCATACCCTGCCACACTTATGGCGGCCAAAAGCGGTACAAAAGGGGGTGGTGATGGACGGAGCATCTGAATCAATCAGACACTCACACCCAGTCAAAAGATCTGGGTTTAATCCATCACCGTTCTTTAGCCCACTCTGCCACCCCAGTTCAGACAAGACTATATGCAAATCAGTCTGACCCTGTGCCTCATGGAAACAGTCCAGCCCGAACTGCCAAGCCATGTCTTCCCTGGACCGGAAACAAGCTTCCGAGAACCGGTTTCTGGCATTCCAGCCGTCTTCAGCCCGGCTTGCTTGAAACCAGTGGCAAAGTGAGCAAGGGACTCACGTCTGAGCATACCCTGCCACACTTATGGCGGCCAAAAGCGGTACAAAAGGGGGTGGTGATGGACGGAGCATCTGAATCAATCAAACACTCACACCCAGTCAAAAGATCTGGGTTTAATCCATCACTGTTTTCAAGCTATCCAGTTTGATGAAGGCTGATAGCCAGAAACCGGTCCTTGGATGCTTGATTCTGGTCTGGGAAAGACATGACTTGGTAGTTCGGACTGGACTGTTCCCATGAGGCACTGGGTCAGAGCTGATTTGCATATAGCCAGTGTCTAACCCAGTGTGGTGTGGAGTGCAAAAAAACGATGGATTTAGGCCCAGATCCTTGTACTGGGGTGAATGTACGACATTGTTCTACATTCTGTCCATCAACTTTGTTTTTTGCAATTTTCACCCCGAGTGTGCTGGGTATACTCAGACGTGAGTCCCAGGCTCTCCACACCACTGGAGTCAAGCTATCCAGGCTGATGAAGGTTGATAGCCAGAAACCGGTCCTTGGATGCTTTATTCCAGTGTGGAAAAGACATGGCTTGGTAGTTCGGACTGGACTGTTCCCATGAGGCACAGGGTCAGAGTTGATTTGCATATAGCCAGTGTCTAACCCAGGGTGGTGCGGAGTGCAAAAAAACAATGGATTTAGGCCCAGATCCTTGTACTGGGGTGAATGTATGACATTGTTCTACATTCTGTCCATCAACTGTGTTTTTTGCAATTTTCACCCCGAGTGTGCTGGGTATACTCAGACGTGAGTCCCAGGCTCTCCACACCACTGGAGTCAAGCTATCCAGGCTGATGAAGGCTGATAGCCAGAAACCGGTCCTTGGATGCTTTATTCCAGTGTGGAAAAGACATGGCTTGGTAGTTCGGACTGGACTGTTCCCATGAGGCACAGGGTCAGAGTTGATTTGCATATAGCCAGTGTCTAACCCAGGGTGGTGCGGAGTGCAAAAAAACAATGGATTTAGGCCCAGATCCTTGTACTGGGGTGAATGTATTACATTGTTCTACATTCTGTCCATCAACTGTGTTTTTTGCAATTTTCACCCCGAGTGTGCTGGGTATACTCAGACGTGAGTCCCAGGCTCTCCATACCACTGGAGTCAAGCTATCCAGGCTGATGAAGGCTGATAGCCAGAAACCGGTCCTTGGATGCTTGATTCCGGTCTGGGAAAGACATGGCTTGGTAGTTCCGCCTGGACTGTTCCCATGAGGCACAGGGTCAGAGCTATTTGCATATAGCCAGTGTCTAACCCAGGATGGTGTGGAGTGCAAAAAAACGATGAATTTAAGCCCAGATCCTTGTACTGGGGTGAATGTATGACATTGTTCTACATTCTGTCCATCAACTGTGTTTTTTGCTTATTTATCTTATGCAACTACCAACCATTGACAATGCCAATAGTCCTGACGTGTAGGTATGATGATATTTGTCGTATCATATATCTGGATATAATGACAGAAACAGCAAAATACAAGTCGGGCGGCACACTATGCTAAGCACAGATTTTTAGCTTACTTGTTTTTAAACCAAACCCTTAATTACACTGGCAACACCCCTTTGAGAGACCCCCCACAGTTTTTTCATACCACTTAAAGCCCTGGGCCTGCCTTAGGGGTGACTTATAAGTTTTTGAAAACCTTTATTGTGCTTCAAAGCAAAACAAATACGGGCCTACAACCTATCGGCCGGCCACGAACACAGTTAAGCACCAATGCAGCGTTACGGCGACATAGCATTAATCACTTTCAGGCGAGCATTCAATTACACTGTATACATCGTAACACCATGTCTCAGAATCAATGAAGGTTAATTTTAAAAGGTTTTTCAGGCAAGCATTGTGACATGTCGTGACTTATAAGTTTTAAGTGTAGTAACCTCCGATATAATGAAACATATTTGTTGTAAGTGGTGCAAACACCAGCTTACACAGGCTGCGATGGCAGGCCTGTAGTCACAGTTTGAGTGGTCTCTCTTGAGTGGCATAATACATGCTGCAGCCCAGGGGAGACCCCTAGTGTATGAATTTCATTACAAGACCGGAGGCTACATTATGCATACAACTTTTAATGCGTCTCCAAGCAGCCGCAAACATCATAATAGAAAGGTTCCATTGAGAACATTCAAAACAAATAAAACCCAAGAGCCATCAGAAGACTGCCTCTTTTAAATGCGACTCTGAGCAGATAAGTAACCTTTTACTTCTTGCCTTTCTCATTGTTGGTTTATTATTATATTCCTTTATAGAAGGAGTTTCAGGGTGTTTAACATTCCCTCCCTCTTCCTTCCCTTTCCTTTCGATACTGATTTCCAATTTACGGAAATCCCCCCCTTTTTCCCTCCTTTCTTAGGTCGGATTTGCGCTATCTTAGTGATTTCTTATGGTTGGGAAATTTGATTCACTACTGTTTAGGTATTTTATAACCTTTTCCCTTTCAGCCACGTAAGTATTTTGACTGCTTATGTCCCTTTACATATTCGATTTTTTAGATTTATTTGGAAACTTACTTTATTGCACATCTCCTCATATTCGGATAATCCCCACCTTCATTATGTTATTTTCGGCCTTTTAGCGCTCGCGCCTGTTCGCCGTATGGTTTTTTCGTTATGAATTCATGCCGCTCGAGCCTCATCTCGAGACATAGAGGAATGGCCCTTGGGAGGAACAACGTCGCGTACGCGCGTTGCTAAGGTCCTTTCTCTTCCACAATGCCTCACGTTACACGGTTGCCAGGCATCAGCTGATCGCGCGCGAGAGACGACGAGTCCGTTACTCGACCTCCGCGATCAGTTGTGCTTTCCCTCATACACGGATACTTTATTTTCAACCCATACGCTTATTACCTATGTGTTTTACCCATTTTGGCATCAATAACAAAATCGTTTGAAATAGTTTGTTTTGAGGTTCTTTTTTAGTTCTAGTCCACTACTATTAGTTGTACAAGTGAAACCATTACCCCCTTTTATTTAATTATATAATAATTAAGAGAGGAAACATGTCTGATTCCGACTCTGAGGGTGCCTCTGCCCCTACCCCTGGTGTTGTACATGACAGGACGCAGTCACATCTGCGCAATCCTATGGGATCAGCTTTATCTTCTAAGAGGACCATCTCTCCTGATGAAGATGAATTTATCAATGGTCATTTTCAAGATTCATATGAATCAAAAGGGGGTAAAAAAGCCAAAAAGATTAAAAATTTACAAGACTTACCCCCTTTAAGCACTATGGGAGGTCCTCGCACCTCGCTATATATGGGAGGTCCTCGCACCTCAAACCAGATGGGTGTCCTCCGCGGCACAACATATCATGGTGTCCACCGCGGCACAACATATTATGGTGTCCAACGTGGCACAAGATATTCTGGTGTCCCTAGCGGCACACAAAAACCAAGTGCTAATGACCCTGGGCTCGACAATGATTTTGGATATGATAACTCCGATAGCACCCCTGATGAATATGTACTAGATTTGAATGACGATTATGATGAAGATCTCTTTAATCCCCCAGAATCATCTTCTTTCATTCTCAAAGATAAAATTCTTGACAGAGGCAGTCTTCTGATGGCTCTTGGAGTTTATTTGTTTTGAATGTTCTCAATGGAACCTTTCTATTATGATGTTTGCGGCTGCTTGGAGACGCATTAAAAGTTGTATGCATAATGTGAGCCTCCGTGTCTTTAATGAAATCCAGATTCTCTGGTCATGGTAATAGGAGAATCGCAATTCCCTGGGTACCTTAGTACCATGTACTAGGGACTTACAGGGGTACACTAGTAGCCAATTGTGGAGGTACCAAAATACTTGAACAATGTTGGTGAAGAGCGCACACTATTGATGAAATTAAACCATGCTTCTCGATATTTGTGCTGTGTTGGAAAATATGCCTGCGGAGCATATGAGTATGAAACTAGAGAAGTGGCCTAGTCCCGGCGGGCAACTAGGACTACAACATGTACTACAAATTATACAGTATGTACTTTAAACACAAATTTAATTAAGATTCTCTTTTGTTCAATTTTGCACAATATACATTTGAGCATCTAATATTTACGTGTTCTTATTTACATGAAAACAAACAACATTACAACAAAGTTACAATACAACAGACTTTTCTGTGCAACAAATCGCGGAACCCAATGCATTTCGGGACGCTTGGTCCCTTCATCAGGGGTATTCTGTAGAAAGGAAAGGAAAACATTTCAAATGATGCATGTTGGGATCGGTACTGTATATGTGTAAGCGGAACTCTCATGTGATTCTCCAATACATCATGCACCCTTCACCAAAGTGTTCTGAAAAATGTGTGCAAAAAGCAACACATACTGTCTTCTCACAGATAGGTACTAGAGAGTATCAAAAAACAACATCAAGGGAAGAAAAAATACAATAAAGAGAATTTTAATAGCAACATCCTGAAGGACCGTTTCGGTAGCTTACTATGATACCAAGTCTAGGAATTTCACATACCTGCTCTATAAAGACTGACTCGGCTTATGTTAATGAGAGCCGGTTAAAACTTGCGAGGGTGTAGAGCACCTATAGATGAAAAACAACTGATGACTAACTACCCTACTACATTAATACGGTCAACAATAGATCAAGAGAAGTACCTCAGCTCACCTCTTTGTACAAATGGGGTCACGTAAACAAAACAAAACAAGCGTTGAAACATCATAGTGGAACTGTAATGAAAATTATCAATGTAATGATGAAACGCTCTCATTAGAACAACACCATTAGCTACCTACTGAAGAAGATGGAGGTATCTATTTAATTGACATTGACCTTGGAAGCAATGTCGCTGTGCTTACGCTTCTAATTGTCGACACAGATTAATGGCCTCTTGACACCTGGTGTCCCTCTTTGAACCTACGAAGTAGGAACAATGGTCGATACCACTCCAGTGCTCTCACGAATTCAAAACTAAACTGACACACTCGAATTAAAAGTGTGTCTGAATCTCACCGTTTAATTCACCAAACTGCTACCATGTTCGCCGACCTGACTGCTCCGTAAACAGGATGTGTCCCTCACCTTGCAGAACGCTTACTCCATCTGCGCGTCTAATTTAAAAAAAACGATCTCCTAGTGTCCAGAGCTACGTGGTGACGCGGTTACGTGGAGCCTAGAGACAGAAAGCAGACTTTGAGTCTGCATTTACTAATGTGTAAAGAGAAATAAACTACGGAACGGTAGTCGTGAAGAGTCTGAATCTATCCAAATCTTATTCCGCATGATCAAGGTTGCACTTCGCCAAAGAATTAAAGCAAGCCAATAATAAAATTCAACCAAATGTAAACTTAAATGAAAATAAAAACCAGTGCTTGTCAACGCGCGGGTTCTCTAACAAAAGTGGTGAACATCTGGTGCAATTATGTCATCAGGTTAAATGGTTAATTGTGCTGTGAAGACTCACATGCAACGTGAATAATCTGTAGGAGTGATATTAGTCACATAGTGATAAAAATGATAGATCATGGCGAGAATTCAAATTCATTACCAAATCGAATTACAGTACATAAACATTGTGCTTGAAGCTCCCATTATTCATCCTAATTTCATTTATATAAGACCCACTGTGGACATAAAAACATCTCAATAAATTGATATTCCCCGTATGTGTGTCTGTGTTTAGTGATGTACGAATGAGCCTAAATGATGTATGTGGGGCACATGAAGTGTCTCTCCCTATGTTGAACCTAGAGGTCCGATAGTGATTCCAGAAATTTCTTATGGGTGTTTCTAAAGAAAACATGCCATCTCTAATTTGTCGTTAAGACCGTGTGGCATCATGTTCTGGAGTGTCTTGATCCAAAAAACTTCTCTCTGCAAGAGGATTTTGGAATTGTCCACGCCTGGAGTTTTCAATACTTGTTCAATGATTTGAAATTTTAGTTGCACAATGGTGTGGCATCGTTCTTCCCAGTGTACTGCCAAACTGGAGGTGGTACTTTTTGTTCTAATTTTGCTTTTGTGTTCCATCAACCTTATTTTCATCTTCCTCTCAGTTTTTCCCACGTATAGCAGTCCACATGGGCATTTCATGGCGTAAACAACATTTTCAGAATTGCAGTTAGTGCTGCTCCTTAGTTTGATTTCCGCACCAGTCCTGGGATGTAGCAGAATGTCTCCAAGAATAACATTATTACAATGGATAGAATTCCAACACTTGGACGTTCCATTTTTAGTAGTTGTGGATTGAGTTGTTGATTGTTGTTTCTTCTTTTTGGATAATAATTCTTTTAAATTGTGGGCTCTTGTGTAAGCAAACAAGGGTTTGTCACAAAGCAACTTGTTGAATTCCGTTTCTGACTCTAGTAAGTTTCAACGCTTGTTGATGATAGTTCTTATCTCTGTAGACACAGTGGACTATTTTGACACAAGGACTACTCTGTTAGTAGGTTTCTTGTTGACCTTTTTCGACCATTGTTCTCTGGGTATAAAAATAGCGTGGTTCAATTCTTGGTCCAGGAGATCTTCAGGATAATCCCTTGGAACGTAATTAGTTTTTTTTGCTGTAATGTTTCTTCGCATACCTTATTGTCAGACGAGATGCATCGGGTTCTTAAGAACTGAGACACAAGTTTATATTTTGTTGAATTTTATATTGGCTTGCTTTAATTCTTTCGCCGAGTACAACTGTGATTATGCAGAATCAGATTTGGATAGATTCAGACTCATCGTGACTACTGTTCCATCGTTTATTTCTGTTTACACATTAGTAAATGCAGACTCGAAGTCCTCTTTCTGTCTCTAGGCTCCACGTAACCGCGTCACCACGTAGCTCTGGACAATAGGAGGAAGGTTTTTTTTAAATTAGACGCGCAGATGGAGTAAGCGTTCTGCAAGGCGAGGGACACATCCTGTTTATGAAGCCGTAAGGTCAGCGAACATGGTAGCAGTTTGGTGAATAAATCGGTGAGATTCAGACACACTTTTAATTTGAGTGTCAGTTCAGTTTTGAATTCGTGAGAGCACTAGAGTGGTATTGACAATTGTTCCTACTTTGTAGGTTCGAAGCGGGATACCAGGTGTCAAGAGGCCATTAATCCTCATTGACAATTAGAAGCGTAAGCACAGCGACATTGCTTCCGGGGACAGTGTCAATTAAATAGATACCTCCATCTTTTTCAGTAAGTAGCTAATGGTGTTGTTATAATGAGAGTTTGATCATTACATTGATAATTTTCATTACAGTTCCACTGTGATGTTTCGACGTTTGTTTACGTGACCCCATTTGTACAAAGAGGTGAGCTGAGGTACTTCTCTTGATCTATTGTTGACCGTATTAATGTAGTAGGGTAGTTAGTCATCAGTTGTTTTTCATCTATAGGTGCTCTACACCCTCGCAAGTTTTAACCGGCTCTCATTAACATAAGCTGAGTCAGTCTTTATAGAGCAGGTATGTGAAATTCCTAGACTTGGTATCATAGTAAGCTACCCAAACGGGTCCTTCAGGTTGTTGCTATTAAAATTCTCTTTATTGTATTTTTTCTTCCCTTGATGTTGTTTTTTGATACTCTCTAGTACCTATGTGTGAGAAGACAGTATGTGTTGCTTTTTGCACACATTTTTCATAACACTTTGGTGAAGGGTGCATGATGTATTGGAGAATCATATGAGAGTTCCGCTTAAACATATACAGCATTGATCCCAACGTGCATCATTTGAAATGTTTTCCTTTCCTTTCTACAGAATACCCCTGATGAAGGGACCAAGCGTCCAGAAATGCATTGGGTTCTGCGATTTGTTGCACAGAAAAGTCTGTTGTATTGTAACTTTGTTGTAATATCGTTTGTTTTCATGTAAATAAGAACACATAAATATTAGATGCTCAAATGTATATTGTGCAAAATTGAACAAAAGAGAATCTTCATTAAATTTGTGTTTAAAGTACATACTGTATAATTTGTAGTGCGTGTTGTAGTCCTAGTTGCCACCCCGGGACTAGGCCACTTCTCTGATACAAAAGTACTTACCATAACCAATTTAGGGGAGAAAGCACAGCTGCTGGCGTCCTGACTAGCAGGGTCCAAGCAGACTAAGTCGAAAACACACTGACACGAGGCACAAAGTGGGGGCAACCATGCTAGAAGCATCCTCCCTTCCTTCAATCTGTATGATTGTTTTGTCAGACGATTGTTATTGGTCTCCCTTCTTTGTTTCTGTAAAGTGTTACATTTCCTGCTTGCCACATTTCATTGTGATTTTCAGGCTATCCTCAGTCGATTTTTCATCAGACCAAGAAACATTTCAGTGTAATTAAGGACACACAGAATGAGAGAGAGAGAGAGAAAAACTCTGTTTTATTTAGACCTTAGTCTTTAAAACCAAATCGAATAAAATTCAGGATAATGTACATAATTAGTTATTAATAAAACAGTGTACAACTTTTGTTAAAATCTTTAAAAAAGTATAAAACGTACAAAACATTCTACTTAAAATCCGAATTATCTTAGACTTTTAAAGTCAGGGCTGTTCATTATCTTCATCAGTCCATCATTGCTATAAGGAGATTAAAAGGTGTTAAAACCCATTGGACTTATCCTGCCTGAGTTACTCTTCTTCATTTATTGTATACAGGGTAACTGTACACACAGAATGTCTATAGTCGAGTTAGAGGGAGCCCCCGCAAGACCATCGCGTTTTACGCACTCAGTGGGCAAGCTCGTAGCTGTCTGTCAAGTAAATCGGGGTTCTTTATTTGAGAACACGCGAAGTTCATCTAAAGATGTGAAAGAGCGACTGGGAGTGATGGCGCTAATGCGTTTCGAGGGTGCCACGTTAACTGTCGGTCTAGCCTCAGAAGTGTATTTATAAATCCCATTAAGGTGTGTATCGGCTCACACAAAAACAATGCATTAGGCAGGTACATCAGAGAGGTGTTACTAACTGGATGGTGTCAGTTACCGTGAGTTGTGTTAGACAACCTGTAGGCTGCGCGTGGTCGATGGCAGGTCGATGGGTGTAGTGATCCCTCTGACGCAGTTTGCGCCTAAAGCCTCCCACCTTGCCATAGTTAACAGCCCCATTTCTCGAGCAAGGGGAGGAAGCGCTATAAATTATATGTCAAGGCACCTTGACTGAGTGCCTCAGGACGTGCTCGTCCAAGCCCCCACCCTGACAAGTGGCTTTTTAATTGAGCCGGTGTCTCATTTTCTCTTCTTCCCACTCTGCCTCCGTCGTGGGCATCGCACGCAGCTGACGTCCTCGCCCATTTATCTTAAGCACACCTCGTGGCCCCTTATAAAAGCGCAGAGGCGCGCCCTGCTCCTCAGAAGGAAGTTGCCGAAGCTGCTGCTGCGCCTGCGCCGTTCTTCCAGCGGGAGGAGGTGAGTCTGCCGTGGCTCTGTGAATGTTTGCTGCCTTTCTATCGCATGCTTCCCGCGCGCGTTTATTACACAGTGGGAACGGGGCAAACTAACTTCCACCCGTGGTGCCATCTCAGATCTGGGCAACTAGTCCAACGACACCTGGAAATAAAGAGCAGGTGCAACCCTTTTCAATAGGGTGAGTTTATTTGTATGCTTGCACGGTGATGAAATCCGTTCGCCCCTTTACTATTAACCTAATTTCCAACCACTTTTTTTTAATCCCTGAATGCAGATGGACAGCCAGCCAGCCCTGTGCCAAACCGGTCCCTCCGTACCACGGTAACCGCTGGCATCAGCAGGGATAACATTTGAAAGCTGATCTTTTTTTTTAATATTTCGATTTTCATGATGTAAATTGTTTTACAGAGTATTTAAAAACGGTTCATGCTGAGCATTAAAAGTCAAACATCGAATGAATATGGAGGTGTTAGTTGGGGTTAGTGTTTAAGAGTCGCCGGCCAGGCACCACCAACACCGACCTTAACTGGCGTGACGCGCACCTGTAGAAGCGCCCCGGGAAGTACTGCAACGTGCAGGGGTGTCTGTCTAGTGAAATAGAGGTTTATTCCCAAATTCATCCAGGGGCAGGAGGGTAACTGCACACAGCCCAGCACCCCTCCCGCCCCCCTCTCCCGCTGTAATTGGCAGGCCTTGTTTGTTACATGATGCTCTCTGAAGATGGCAGACACGCATTTCATTTTAAATAATAACTATCGTCTGCACAGAAAAGCGGACATGTAGTTAAGGCTGGCACATTGCAGTTGCTCGCACCCCACTCTGTTAAAGAACACGCAGTTGTCTATAGTCCTGGTGGACTGTTATAGTAAGTGGGGTGGAGTAAAGTCTATGGCCAAAGGCCACGTCCCACGCATGTGGAGTCGCTGTAGGCCGTGAGAGACATTTGGAGAAGTCTTTAACGTTCCGTCTTCTTCTAGAAAGCATGAATTGACGGATCCGCATTTAAATGTAAAAACAAACGCAAATCCCTCTTTCTTAGCTTTTCGCGCCCTTCCCTTTCTGTTTTTTTGTTACCAGCTTGCTTCATATAGCACTTGCTGCCACACTTTTACCATTTAATGTTCGCACCCAACTCATCGATACTTTATTGTCCTTCAAAAGGATGTCACGCTGAGTCGGCCCTCCTATCGTTCACACCAGTAACAAAGTCCTGACCCTGACAATTCCCGTCCTCTGATAGTCCCAATCGGTAGCAAATGTGCTGCAGAGAGAGTTGGCCCAGCTCCCACCTCCCCGTCAGTGTGGGGTCCGCGCCACTCCCGAGCCGCGCTCCCACGAGCTCTCAGACACTCGACGGGCCTCTCTGCTCTAATGCATCCACTCACAGCAGATCTGAGAGGAAAGGGCGGGCGACCCGTGTTTAGAGTCGATCCCTTCCTTAGATGTACAGATGTAGCGCCAAAGCGGATTGTGAGGTGTCACTCATCCCACTACCCCCTCCCCACACGCTTCCTGAGCCCAATAATTCTTGTAATCAACTTACATTTTTGGGTGTTAATTGTAACCCGGTACATAAGTTCACCCAAGGTATATTTATTATTCGCTATTTTGTCGAATTAAGCAACATCGATTACTACAAACGTGTCCGTTTCAAAGCAAACACTTCTACAATATGCATCCCTTGAATTGAATGAAAGAGGGGTTGAAGGCAGAGGTGGGGGGGGGGGGTGGTAAAGCGGAGGCAGGTCACTGATATATAGTGTTATATGTGTGGAAATGACGCGCGGAGTTGCTCAATTGCTGACATCTTTGCGGTTGGAAACCTGGGGTAATTCCAGCCTAAATAATTGATTCTGAGCTTATCACTTTTCCGGTGTATTAAAGTGTAAATATATGAAATGTTAAAACCGTCAGAACAGCGTTCTGTTTAGTTCGACCCAATCCAATTACTTGTGGTTACAATAATCTAGCCTCAACAGCTCCCACCCCACCATGCTCCTGTGTGTACAGCATCGTATGTTCATGGTGCTCTTGTCGCGATAGAACCCGTCTGTTAAGCGCTTGGGCTGGTTTCGCCCTCCGGCGCTGTCTGTGCTATTTCAAGTCCTAATTAAGGTTGTGTCTACGTATAAGCACTCATGCTAAAAAGTAAATAGTTTGTTGGTGCCAACAGTATTGTCGTTGTGTATGCCCACCGTCTGACCATGGCTCATCTCACCGACCTCGGAAGGGTGAACGGCAGAGTCGACCACTCTATAATTCAAAAGCAGATGTTTGCTTATTTTTTTTTTTTTTTTGCCTGCCATATTAGGGCGTGAACGTAATATTTCTTCTAATTGCATAATTATTTAAAGTGGTGCCGATTCAATGGCTCCAACAAACAGATGTTAAAGATACTCACATTTTTTTTTTAACATGTGAACTTTAGGATTTAGTTACTGTTATTACCGTATTGGCCTATGTTAGGTATTTTATTCAATTAATATTATGTTTGAGCAATTTTGTATCAATGAGATCTGTATACATTCCTACCCCGTCTTTCACACATGCAGGTGGGCAAGCAATACTCATTCCTTAACTCTCCAAACTCCTCTTCCTCCCATGAAACTCTAAAAAAAGAAGTCATTCATATGATGTATTTTAAGTCTAGTTATCGTGTCTTAAAACTTACATTCTACTAACCATGTCTGAGAGTGCTTACCTTTTTTGCATGTTCTGTCTGTATCTGACACGCACACCCTCGATCAAATGCTGTGATAAGGGACCCAGACTACACTTGTGATAGATGAGCATTGTTAAATGCAAAATGCGATTATTTTTTTCTTTTGGGATCTGATTTTAGCCACCCCATTGTCTAGACAAGCCGCTTACACCTTATGCGTGCATTTCATTCTGTACACACGTTATGCACTTTGGGGTAATTGCTCACTGCAGTAAAGGCTAAAGTATGGTTAGTATCGGTCACACACAGACACAGTGACGACTCAGCGACATCCACAGCTGGTCCTTTTGTTCTACAGAGGATAGTGCAAGAGCCGAAAATTCAGACCAGGCAAAGTTCCTCTAAATAAAGAAAAACGTGTTGTTGGTAAGGATACACAATGTTCACATGTCCAGATACAGCAGCATTTCAAGTGCTAGTCATAGCCGCCATTTGTTGACCAGCAACACCGTCAAGTTTCTAGCATTTTTCAGAATGCATACTATGTAAACAGTAATCTCGTTAACCAATAAGAGTCCAATATGAGCTAACGCTAGTGCTTGGGGAAGAGAAGCATCCTATCAAATATCTGGCCAGTTTTTTAGAGCTTGCCCAGTTTTTGCCTGCAGCCCATTTCCTTCATATGGGTTACCTCAATAGGACAGTGATCTATGTCTTTGCATTGCAACATATGTTTCTTTTGAACATGTTTATACGGTCTAGTAGAAAGGAGAGTATTAGGTGTAATGGTTATCTGCAGGCTGGGCTAGACATACTGCAATACTACACTTTAAACAAACCCCTGACAACTCCACAACCCCACTACAGCTCCATGTCATGAAGTAGGCTTGGAATGTGTCCCCTCAATGGCACATTCATATCCAGTTCTAGCCAATGCTTTCCCTACTTCAACAGTACGCAACAGGCACAGAGCCCAATACCTGCATGTGCACAGCACAGTTCCAAGTCACACAGCTGGCTGAGGGTTGGCGCTTCAACAGCACATTCATATCAAGTTATAGTCATACTTGGTCCTACACGATCAATACGCATTAAACCGCACTGAGCAAGGGAGTTAGTAGAAGGGGTCATTATACAGTTTTAGAATTGTTGAATGCCATTTAGAAAACTTATTTTAATAATTGTATAAAATTCATGAAATTTGCACAGAGGGCAATTGCCTGAATTGTATTTAGCTGCACTCGCACTTTACCGCGGCTGGGTACTGGGCGAGCCACAACCAGATGCCATTTTGGTAGGCGGCCTCGTATTTCGTCGAGGCTCTGTATTTAATGGGCCTTCGGACGCCCGCAGTGGGCGCACCAAAGGCAAGCCCGTCTGCGCCATGCACCAGGATCCTTGGTCAATTTTCACCCCTAATGTACACAGGGGAGCATTTGATGCAGTTTAACATAGGTAGGCTCTCACCCTTCTGTACTGTTAATTGTGGTAAGAGGGTTGGAGAATGTACATTGCAGTCACAGCAATTTTGCATGCCAGGTGATGTGATGCGATGCGATATTTATATAGCGCACTGTCACTCCAAGGAGCATCTTGGCGCTTTGACTCAAACCAGCTGAAGATGTAGCAGCTATACTGTCCCCAGAGATGGAGCGATTCACATCAGAGCTTTACATGATAAGTCCGACAGGCCATATATCCAGGTTTTCAGCACCTTCCTGAAACCTTGTTCGGGTGTTATCTCACGTAGCTGGTGGGGTAATTTATTCCATGCCCTAACACCAATCACTGCCAGGGATTTACCTCCCTTTGTCGCCAATCTAAATTTAGGAACAATGAGCAGGTTGGCTGTAGCAGATCTAAGATTACGGGCGGGGTGATATCGCACAAAACTTCTGCGGAGATACAACGGGCCCTGCATATGAAAGGCCCTATGGGTGATGGTAAGGACCTTGAACAGGATGCGTTTATGTATCGGGAGCCAGTGATGAGTATCCAATGCAGCAGAGGCCGAAGACTTTCTCGGCCATCTAAGTACCAGCCTAGCGGCCGCATTCTGGACCATCTGCAGTCTGTGCAGGGCCGATTTATTTGACCCTGCATACAGGCTATTGCAGTAGTCTAATCTAGAAGTGATTAGTGCCACAGTGACCGTGCGTCTGGCTGTAAAGGGGATCAGGTCAAAAAATTTCCTGAGCCCCTTCATGATTTGGAAACATGCGCCAGCTACCTCTCTTGCTTTCTGTTTAAATGATAGAGTGTCATCAAATTTGATCCCTAGATTTCTTACTGCGTTGATTGTGTTTGGCGGGGCTTCCGCATCCTCTGGCCACCACTTATGCGGAAGAAAGGAGTTGTGGAACAATTTTCGGCAGCACGCACACCTGAGCGTTCTGCCTCTCCTCAGCCTGTTGACCCGCCATTACTAGACTTAACCCTCTCTCTCTTATTAAACCCAAAATTGAAGTTTTGTAATCATGTTGATTCTTATACTCGTGGAATTGCCTAATGCCAACATCAACTAAGATCACTACACTAGACTAGACCAAGTGGGTACGCGTGTCGGCGGTTTAGCAGTGCTCTATTGTATCTACCTCGAAGTCGCCTGCGAACCCGCTAACATAGCAGACAGTGAAGCCCTACTCTTTAGATGCAAGTTAACCAGCAACCTTACCTTTCATGTTCTATTGATCTACAGGCCACCTGGCCTGAAAGTCACATTTGTTTAGATTCATTAGGTGATATTCTGGAGTCATACATGCAGAAAGCTAATTTCACAGTTTTGGGCAATTTAATTTCCATCTGGAAAATCTCAACAATAAAGGTTCGGAACAACTACTGGACATTTTCAGTGGTTTCAGTCTTATTCAGGTGGTGAACTCTGCCACAAGTGTAGTTGGCCATACACTTGATGGCATTTTCTCAAATAACTATGATCTACAGTTGGAAGCTATTCCCATTAGCTGGTCAAATCATAAAGCCGGTGATTTTAGTTTAAAACTCCAGCCTTCTATTCTGGTTGCTCCTAAAACTATGCAAAGCAACAAGGTCCAAGCCTGGGATAAAAAATAAAGAGGAACTGACTAATCTTGTAGACCGGTCCTAGCCCATAGCTACTAAAAACATAGATAAAGCAGCTGATAACTACACTGAATGGATTAGGGTGGCACTTTTTAAGTTCGCTCCCCCTAAAACAGTTAAAAGTCAAGGACGTAGGTAGGCCTTCAGCTCCCTGGTTTCCGTCCAGACTTAGGGAATTAAAACAGAAATGCTGAAGCCATAGAACATATGGAGAAATAATTCTCTCCCTGAAGAAAAGAATAGATATAACCAATATGTTCAGGAATACAAGACACTGATTATTAATGAAAAAGCAAAGTTTTTCTCTGAGAAAATCTACTCAGCTAGAGAACTGTTTAAAACTGTTCAGGTTCTCTCCAATCCAATTACCAGATGTACATTGATCCCCAGTCAATCACTCTGTGATAAATTATGGAGGAAATACATAGAGAATTGAACTCTAGTCAAGTGACCACAAGCCAGGCCCTGGTGGCTAATGGGATAGTATCCATTAGGATCATCTTCGGCAATTTCCCTTCTCTGTCAGCGGAAGGTGAAGCAAACTTCATTAGCCAAACCAAATCAGGAGCCACATCCGATCCCTGCTTGCCAAAAGTCATACATAACATAGCAGCGACTGTAGCTCCACCGTTATTAGATCAGACAGCTTCCCTCCTGAATGGAAAAAGACCTCACTGTTGAAGAAACTTCCATTGGATGCTAATGGGGTGAAGAACTATCTGCCCATATCCCGCCTCCCTTTCTCTGCAAAAATAATCAAGAAGCCTATGAACACCACATTTTCTGAATTCTTGGAGGCAAATGAGATCTTGGATTCTGCACAAATTGGCTTTAGGCCATACCATAGCACCGAGTCAGATCTGGTAGTAAAAATTGAAGAGCTGAGGTGCAGTTTGGATAATGGGAGGAAGGCTTCAAGGATCCTGCTGGATCTATCGGCAGGTTTTGATACTGTGAGCCATTCTGTTTTACTTGATCGCCTTGCTGAGCTTGGAATCAGCTATAACCCTCTTGTGCTTCTTTCTCTCCGACGGGGAGCAATCAGTTGCCCGGGGGCATTTTGTGTCTAAGCTTTTCACATTGCTGTGCAGCATCCCTCAGGGTTCGTCCCTGAGCCTTACGCTGTTTAATAGTTATGTGCCCCCCCCCCGACATTTGGCTTTACATCAGTTGCATACGCGGATGACACTTAAATCGCGGTGTTAGTCTCTAGTAATGTAACTGAAACTGCGCACCGCTTTAACAGCTGTATGGGCGTACTGGTTGAGTGGATGAACAAGAACTGTCTTAAGCTCAATTCGGATAAAAGGGAGGTCCTTCTTATTGGCAGGGGCACCACCTTCTGGGTCCAATCGTGGTAGCCTCAGACTCTGGGCCTCCCTCCTACTCAAATAACCTCAGTGAGGAATCTGGGGGCGATTTTTGATTCCAGCCTCTCTTTTAATGCCCAGATTGGCAAACATACCTAATTTGTTTGACTTACTATGCACCTTAAAGGTTTTCCTCTTTTTACCTTATGATTGATAGAAGTCAGTGGTTACAGCGCTGGTCTTGTCCAGGCTGGACTATCGTAATGTGTTACATTTAGGCATTTATCAACTGACACTAAAGAAACTTAAAACTGCAGAATGCAACAACCCGACTTCTTAGGAGGGTCTGCAAGTTTGAGACGGTTTCAAAGCTTCTGGTGGAACTTTATTGACTCCCTGTTAAGAATAGAATCGCTTTTAAGGCACTCTGTTTACCACACAAGGCTCTGCATGGCAGAGGTCCTGATCACCTAAAGATGAAGTTCTCCTGGTATGTTCACAGGACAACCTTGCTCTCAGCCACCTTCAGAACAGTCAATGTTCCTAAAATTGACAAAATCACACGGAGTGGCAGAAGCTTTGCCCACATCATGTGCCATCTTTGAAACAATCTACCAGTACATCTGAAAAATCAATCTTACCTGCTTAGTTTCAGGAAACATCTTAAGATTTGGCTGTTTTCTCACCCCTGGTGATATGCTCCTGTATATGCTCTTGCCTCAGGGTTTGTTTCTCTAGCAGACACCAGTGCCAAGACGCCCTGGGCTCTCGTTTGCTATATACAACCTTTCAATATCAACACACACAACCCCCAATTCAGTCATACATTCAACACTGCTTCAAGCCATACTGTTGACTAAAAGTTTACTACCGCAGCAGTGCATACACATCCTCTCACCAATGCAAATTGCAATAATTCATAAGTTAATTTAAATATATCACAGTCACATACCATTGTGTTAAAATCATATAACCAGCAAAGAGGCTTTCAAGCTTAACAGCAAGACCATGTCAAGCAATAGACAACCAAGAATTACAGCAGAACAGCACCAGCTGCAAGTCCTTTGACGTACACATCCACACACACACATGCTTATTGCTCCACACATATCCATAAAAGGAAATAGCATCTACTCCCTAATATTATCCATAGCAAAATTATACATTGATCTACTTCAAGCTTGCTGGCCACTATCCAATAAGATAAATCCAAAACCAACCATATATAACAGACCACTATTTTCAACAAGAATCCCACAACCATAAATGGTGCCCAAATTCCAAAGGGGCTACGGGATCATACAAATAGAAACAGTGCATTATACAAATGTATGTAACATAACACCTCTGCAAGCCTTCTCGATTACTGAACACATTCAATTATTTGATATGATAGAGACTTCTAGCTGCATATTCCTTACCTTTGAATTTCTCAGGCGTCATGCTGGATCCGGAAACTTTTGCTGAGCAATACACCTTGTGCGCGCCATCGGGTGGCTCCATCTGGCTCCGGGTGATGTCGTCGGTAGCGTCAGTTATGTCGTCGAGGTACCTATACAGGTGTCATCCAGGCGCGCAGACGTTAGTTCTTTTCTTTCAGCGCAAGTTTCGACCCCACCTCTGATGTAGTCCGGTGCTACCGCCGACGTCGGCCCTGGTTTCAGCCCCGAACCGGACATGGCGCCCCTTGACGCTGATTCCGGCGCCAATGGGGTTATTTTATCACCATGTCCGTCCTCCTTATTTTCAGCCTGTTTCGCAGACTTTGGAGGAAGGAGAGCACTTGGAGGGATCGGAGGACCCTTTCACACAGCAGTGTGACTATGATCTGGACTGGGCAGAGGATTTGGGGGATGCCAGTGGTCTTGAGACCACACCCGAACTTGGCATGCTGTCTGCTCCTACCGTGGCTACGGAGGAGTGAGCAAGTTGCACAGTGGTGTTGCGTAGGGCGGCCCAAGGCCCTCCACCTCGAACTCCTACAGTGGCTGTCAGGACTAACCTCCTGACAGAACTGCTTCAACTGGCGGCAACCTCTTTGGAGCCCTTGCTGCCTTTTAATGACCCTTAACCCTGCTCACAGGTCAGGTCGGCCCCCACGCCGCACGGCTCCCCCTGTGCGCCCGTGATTCCTGCCCCCTTCTGCCGAGAGTTCGCCGCCGGTGTGCTCCCGTGGTCCTGTGTGCTCATGTGGTCTGGTGACTGCTTTGTTCCTTTTTCGTCTGTTTTTTATTGTATTTTATTCTATTTTTATTGTATTGTAGACAGTTGTTCTGTAGGCGCCCTTAGCGCCCCTTGCCCTCTGTACCACCCGCTCCCCGCTTCCTGCCGCTGCACCCCTTTGGCCCCGCCCCTTAGCCTTCTGTGTCCCGTCCCCGTCCCCCTACGCCCATTGGCTGCCCCGCTTTCGCCTCCCAGATGCTCCTCCCTCCCACTTCGCCTCTTATGGAGGACGCCGTGCGGAAACGCGAAGCGGGCACGCCGCTGGCACACCAAAGGCAAGCCTGTCTGCGCCCGTCCGCGCCTGGACCGCGCCCTGCGCCAGAACCTCTGGACCCCGCGCCCCCGCAACGCTAGACTCCGATACAGCGCCAACGCCTTCCTCGCTCTCAACTCCAGCCGGGACCGCCGCTGCTTCCAGGCTGTCCCGAAACGCACCCAAGGACCCTTCTCCTGCCACACCTGCAACTTCTCCTGTGACAGAACCACCAAGCCTCCAAGGACCGGAGCCAACCACCTCCGCTGCATACTCCTTAACACCCGCTCCGCAAGCAAACACGCCGTCGAGCTTTGGGACCTACTCGACACAACGGCCCCAGACGTAGCATTCCTGACCGAGACCTGGTGGAACGAATCTTCGGCACCGGACATCGCCATAGCCATCCCGGACGGCTACAATATCACCCGCAGGGATCGCACAAACGAAATCGGAGGAGGAGTAGCCATCGGCCACAATCCAGGTCCACACCCTCGCAGACGACTCTCTCAACTCCGCCGAACACCTCCACTACGACCCCAACACCACTCTCAGAGGAACACTCGTCTACAGACCTCCCCGACCCTGAGCCCTGTTCAGCGACTCCATCGCCGACCTCGCCAGCACCCACGCACTCGCCTCCATGGACTACATCCTCCTCGAGGACCTGAATACCACCTCAAACAACAATGACACCAACTCCGCCACCCTGATCGACAACCTCGCCAACCTCGGCCTCCGACAACTTGTCACCGAACCCACCCATGCCTCCGGCCACACGCTCGACCCCATCTTCTCCACAAGCACCCACGCCGCCTTCAACCACACCACGAACTCCACTGGACCGACCACCACTGCATCCACTTCACATTCAAGAAGGCAACCACGCACCACCACACTCAACAGCTACCCCACAGCTGCTGGGGCAAAATCACAGAGAACCAACTGATCGCCGGCAAAACCCAGAGGGTCCGCCTCCCACCCCACTGTTCCCAAGCTACCAACCTCATCTGCGGCATACCCCAGGGCTCATCCCTCAGCCCGACGCAGTTTAACATCTACATGGCCCCCCTCGCTCAAGTGGCCCGCCACCACGACCTGAACAGCATGTCCTACGCCGACGACACCCAGCTCATCCCCTCCCTCACCAAGGACCCACACACCGCCAAAACCATCCTCCACGAGGGAATGAAGGCAGTCGCCGAGTGGATGAGGAGCAGCCATCGTCCTCATCCTCGGTCTCACCACGTCTGCCTGGGACGACTCCTGGTGGCCGACAACGCTAGGAACAGCACCGACGCCCACGGACCACGCACGCAACTTGGGAATCATCCTCGACTCCTCCCTCTCCATGTCCAAGCAGGTCAGCGCCGTCTCCTCCTCCTGCTACAACACCCTCCGCATGCTTCGCAGGATCTACAAGTGGATCCCAATCAAAACCAGAAGAACGGTGACCCAAGCCCTCGTCAGCAGCCGGCTGAACTACGGCAACGCACTCTACGCGGGAATCCAGACCAAACACCTACAGCGATTACAACGCATCCAGAACGCCTCGGCCCGTCTGATCCTCTACCTCCCCTGACTCAGCCACATCACCCCCCACCTCAGAGACCTTCACTGGCTCCCCATCAACAAGAGGATCACCTTCAAGCTCCTCACCCACGTTCACAAAGCACTCCACAACTCCGTACCAGCCTACCTGAACAACAGACTCAACTTCTACACCCCCGCCCGCCAGCTCCGCTCCGCCAGCCGCCGACGTCCCACGAATCCAGCGTACCACCTCCGGAGGCAGGTTCTTCTCCTTCCTTGCTGCTAAGACCTGGAACACCCTCCCCACCCACTTGCGGCAGACCCAGGACCTGCTCACCTTCAGGAAGCTCCTCAAGACCTGGCTCGTCGAGCAGTAGCTGGAGCCACCAACCCCACGCAGCGTCTTGAGACCCTCACGGGTAAGTAGTGTGCTTTACAAGTTCTGTGATTGATTGACTTTTGGACTTTCTTTTGGGCACTTGGTCCAGGCCCAACACAGGGGCTCTTGTGGACAGGAACGTGGCCCGACACCATCCCCTGGCTCCAGGCGGCCCCCTCTTTCAACACTCCACTCCTGAGAGCTTGGTTGTCCAAGCCTCTGCTTCTCAGAGTGCGTTCCCTTCCACACCTCCCGATACGGAATCCAAGAAGCTGGAGCAGCTTGGCAAGAAGCTGTATTCATCTGCTAGCTTAGGGCTGCGGTCGGTGAACACTGCATGCCTCTTGGGCCATTATTCCCAATCTGTGTGGGACACAGTTGCACAGGTGCTGCCCAACTGTCCGGAGGAGGCCTGGACAGTACTCTCTCAAGCTATAGTAGCTGGAAGAGACACAGCTAAGTTCACCATTTGTTGTGGGCTTGATACCACCGATTCACTGGGCAGGGCGATTTCTATGACGGTGGTGCTTCGGCACCATGCCTGGCTGAGAACAACTGGCTTCTCGGGGGATGTCCAGAACACTCTGATGGACATGCCCTTTGATGGCCATTTGCCTTTTCGGCAATAAAGCAGATAATGCGTTGGAGTGCTTTAAGGACTCGCGGGCAACATCCAAGTCCTTGGGTCTGTCAGCCACTTGCCCTCCTCCGCCTTCTGCTTTTCGCTCCTTTCGGGCCACCGAAGGGGTGCCCCAACAAGTTAATTTCAGAGCCACAGGCCTGCGCAACAACAACTTCAGTGTGGTATGGGAACCGCCGAGGCGGTTCTGTGGGCCTGTGGGCGTGTCAGTAAACCTCCACACCTGCAGCATCCACTTCAAAGCCTTCCTAGTCTGCACTCAGGCCCATCAAACGCCAGTGGGAGGCAGGATTCGCCATCATCTCCCCACTGGCGCAACATTACCTGTTGTTGTGGTTGTTATTCCCACTACTTTCTGCATCCTACCTTAGACCTCAGGAACATCAGCCGCTTCCTCCGGAATGAGAAGTTCAAGATGTTGATGCTAGCTCAGGTCTTGTCTGCCCTTGACCCTGGAGACTTGATGGTAGCGTTGGACTTGCAGGATGCATGTTTCCACATCCCTGCCCCATCACGTCCACATCTCAGAGGGCACTGCACGACAATTGCAGTGGTGGTTTACGAATCTCGATTGTGTCAATGGCAGATCCCTCTCCCTTCCCAAACCAGAACACACAGTTGTGACGGACGCGTCCCCTCTGGGATGGGGTGGCCACTTGGGAGAGGCGGAGATCAGATGCCTCTGGTCTCCGGCAGAGTCCGGGCTCCACATCAACCTTCTGGAGCTTCGGCGATCCAGTTTGCACTGAAGGCATTCCTTCCCTCTGTCCGGGGAAGAGTAGTGCAAGTGTTCACGGACAACACCACCGCCATGTGATACTGCAACAAACAGGGCAGGATGGGGTCATGGACCCCAGCTCTGGAGGATCTGCGCCTTTGGACATGGCTGGAACATCAGGGCATTTCACTGGTGGTTCAACACTTGGTGGGTACTCTGAACGCCAGGGCAGACAAACTCAGCCGCGGTGCATAATGGATCCCGAATGGCGTCTGAACTCTGACGTGGCGCAAGGTCTCTTTCAGTAGTGGGGAGAGCCTTGGATAGATCTATTCGGCACCGAAGAGAACGCGTAATGTTGTCAGTTCTGCGCGTTGGAATTTCCAAGGCGGCACTCGCTAGACGACGCTTTTCGTCGCGAGTGGAGTTGCGGTCTACTATACGCCTTTCCGCCGATACCACTTCTACCCAGTGTACTGAAGAAGATCAAGCAAGACCGGGCCCAAGTCATTCTTGTGGCTCCGGACTGGACTCGAAGAGTATGTTATCCTCAGCTACTCAGCATGGCTATCAATCCTCCGATCTGACTGCCTCTTCGGGAGGATCTTCTGTCGCAGCAACAGGGGACGGTCCTCCACCCAAACCTGTCCAGCCTCCACCTCCTTGCGTGGAGATTGATTGGTGGCAGTTGACGTCTTTTGACCTGCCTCCCGAACTTTGTGATGTAATCTTGACAGCCCGGTGTCCCTCCACTAAGACGGTATACGCCTGCAGGTGGAATAAGTTTGTAGCATGGTGCACAGCCATGGCTGTGGATCCCCTTTCTGCCCCTCTTTCAGAGGTCCTTCTATTCCTCCTTTATTTGGCCCAGCAGTGCTCTGCTCTAGGCACCATCAAGGGCTATCTTTCGGCCATTTCTTTCTTTTTACGGCTTCCAGATCAACCTTCCCTTTTCAAGTCCCCTGTTGTAAAAATTTTCTTAATAGGCATTGCTCATCTTTTTCCTCCTGTTTCATTCATCATGCCTCAGTGGGATTTGAACCTGGTTCTGACATATCTGATCTGTGCTTCCTTTGAGCCACTTCACAACTGTCCTCTTTGTCTTCTCACTTTAAAGACCGCTTTCCTGGTGGCCATCACATCTGCCAGAAGAGTGAATGAGCTTCAGGCTTTCTTCTAAACCTCCTTTTCTCTCTGTTCATCTGGACAAAGTAGTTCTCAGAACTCATCCATCTTGTCTGCCAAAGGTTGTCACTGCCTTTCACATCAGGCAAACCATCACTTTGCCCACCTTCTTTCACCATCCCTCAAAATAGAAAGAGAGGCTCCACCGTCTTGACCCAAAACGTGCGCTCTAGTTCTACCTGAACCACACACAACAGTTCCGGGAGGATAGACCAGCTCTTTGTTGGCTACGTGGGCACCAAGAAAGGTCGGCCGTGCACAAGTGGACCATCTCTCGGTGGGTCGTTCTGTGCATAAAGGCTTGTTATTCTTTGGCTAAAAAGGAGCCTACGGTGAGACTGCGCGCCCATTCTACCAGGGTGACGGCAGTCACTACTGCTTTGGGATGGGGAATTCCCTTGCAAGACATCTGTCAGGCAGCTACGTGGGCCTCCCTGCACATGTTTACCAAGCATTACTGCCTGGACAGCCAAGTCCGGAGAGACGGCTTCTTTGGCCGTTCTGTTCTCCAGGACTTTCTGGTGTGATCTTGGTTCGCAGACCCACCACCGGGGTTGGTATTGCTGGGGTATCTATTCTAAGGTAAGGATTCTATCACTACGTGTTTCTTTCAGCTGCACAAGTTACTTACCTTCAGTAACGATATATCTGTAAGAAAAATTAGTAGTGATAGATTCCTTACCGCCCCACCCATCCTCCCCGTTTTGCAAATTGATTTCTAGGGTTAAGGTCTTCCCTTACAGGGCCCTAGTTTCAAGGCACCAGTGGTCAGTTTCTTGCATGGCTCTGCGTTCCTGGCGCAGAAAGTCGTGTGCAGAACTGACGTCCGCGCAAGTGGGCGCGTATAAGTAGCTTCTGTGATGTCATCTCGGCGACGACGCCAACAACTCACGCGGACCCGCACGACGACACCTACTGACGTGCAGGGGTACTGCTGATAAACTTTCCGGATCCAGTCTGACGCCTGGGGTTAATTCTAAGGTAAGGAATCTATCACTACAAATGTTTCTTACAGATATATCTTTACCGAAAGTAAGTAACTTGTTCTACACTGAGTGTTCTTTGGGTCAGCCGCTCCCTCATGCTGGTTTGGCTTTTTCGCTTTAGTGGTTTGGATGGAAGATCGGATTTTGCACATTTTGACCTAACTCACTTTCAATGCACTGGTTTTGTTCCAAATGTATTGCTAGAAGAAGAATGTGATGATTGCTGCAAGATGAGCCATCTGTAGGATAACAGGAATACATTCATTCTCTCAGAGGTACATTAGAGTGGATCGCCTCTATGATAGATGTGACATAGGAATTTGACGAGTGACCTATGAATTTCTGGAGTCTTTTTGGACCACTAAACTGGTATATTTTGGTGTCCACTTTTATGGTTGTACGGTGACTGCAGGGGTTAACTTTGAAATATCTACGACCTTCTCAACAAGAGTCATAACAGCTTCCATTGGACGGTAAAGAATGGCCATCACAAACAAACCTTTTGGTAGCTCTGTAACACTGTCCAGTGGCGTCTATTCACAGGCCATCACTACATGAAACAAGAACTATGTTTGTGGTCACTCTCGGTGTTAACTTTCAAAAATACCAGCAGACAATACTAAGTTAGGACATGAAAACGGGGCCAAAAAAAACAGGCCTCCGACCTCTGAAGATCAATGCAGTGGGACAGCAAAAGCACTAAGGTAGGGCTTCATTCTAGTCAGATTGTTTCTCACAGGAGAAAAATAAAATATTTAAAAGTGCTGAGACTGAAGTATATAGAAACATACATAACTTCTAGTAGAATTCATCCATTCTTGAAAATGTAAAACCCCATCCATCATTTGAGCGTTAAAACAGGGAGTTCTTAGAGCAACCACCTATAGAACGGAAAGACAAATTATATAATCTTGAAAATAAACTCTTTGGAGATTGTTCAATGTCATTATCACAACTGCTAGTGCAATATCCAATGTAAATCATCTTTTCAAAGAAAGTAAATAAGTCTGTCATTTAGACCCTCACATCAGTATGTTTTACACTTACAATTATACAGAATCCTTTTTGATCTTTAATTTTTAGTGTTAAAAATTTGCATAGGACAATCAAATCGTTCCATGTGTTTCCTGCTTGTAATCCTTTGTCTGTATGTGGTAGTACTTCTGTAGTGTGAACCCAGCTGCATACCAGTGGAGCTCGAATGTGGACATAGCTCAAAGGTAGGATTTGAGATCTCTTACAACAAGACAGGTCACATGAAGGTTCTTCTTAAGTGGGGTGCTAATGCTTGTTGAATGTTGGAGCCGTTCTAGATTTGATGTGTATGTTATTCAAGACCCTGGGTTCGATTAATGGGAAAGGCCTGTCTTCTGGTCGTCTGAAAGAGGAGCCATCTAATTCCTGCAATGTGATGTGCCTGCACTTCTTCAAATTCTTGGTGCTGCGATGTGGAGCATACTTTTTAGAGATGCCAGTGTTGGTGATGCTGTTGATAAACAAATGCCACTAGTCTGGTGGGATAGGACTATTGATGACACTGTTGAGCAATGGAGTATTTGAGTTATTCATCATTGGCATGTTGGTGGATATTTTATGTTCTCAGTTTGTAAGGATCTAAGATTTGTCACATGGAGGTTGAAAGTGACATTGAAGCAGATAGATCCCCTCAGGAGATTGGGATGTCCCCTTTTGAACAACCTGGTATTGATTGGTGAGGTAAGAGGCAAATGTATGCAAGACTGTGTCAGAGAAGCTCATGCTGGTGTCTGGGGTGTGGTGCAGCGTTTGGAGGTTGAATGCTGCACAGGGCTGAGCAGGATTAGACTGTTGGGGTCAGTCTTTAGTTGGTGAGCATGGCATCATAAACTACTTAAGGGTAGGTGTCTCTATGCAACAAAGGGGATTGAATCCAGAGTGGCAGTCCCCAGAAGGTTCTCTCTGTTGATTTACTCTTGTAGTTGGGTGGAGACCAAATTACCAATAATCAGTTCGACTGTTGAATTAACGAAGCGCATAATTAGTGATCGCATGACATTGGAGCCTTACAATAGCAGCAGCTGGCTAAGATATGTAAAGGCCGGCAGGAGCGCAATTGGGCAGGGTGACTTATTCAGGGAACCCGCATCCTGCAGTGGGGTCTCTAGATAGCAAATAACCTAGTTGTTCAAGCAGAGGGCGAATTCACTCACAGAGAAAAAAATATGCACCAAAACGCGTCAATCGCATATGATTTAATCCCACAAAGAGCAGAGAAAGGTTTTTCATATCTATTCTGTATCTCGTCCAGACAGCAGGGATTTATTTTGCTGCGCTTTCGCATGAAACTCATCCCTTTGATGCTAGGTTTCCCAGAGAACCAATACAAGCATGCAGACCTGTTACCATGTCCATGTGACAATCAGTCGCCTCAGTCAGATCTCCACCTTACACTGTTTTGTACATTTTATCAAACTGAAAGAAAAAAACTTTTATTCTTCCTGTCTTATGGCGCTATTATTGTACTCGCTGCAGAGTGGCAATGTACTTTTTAAAGTCTCTTTCAGACCTTTAATTAACAAATGCACCTATGGTTTTAACATGTGTAAATGAGCCATCCTGGGTACATCCAATATTACAGTTTTATTATGGCCTGAATGTCTTTTCGGATGTACAACAGTGTTTGTATTTTTCATTCTGTATATAATGTGTAGGCAATGAATCTGTGCTATTATGATCTCTGCTAAGTGATCGAATAAAGATTTTAAAGTAAAGTGTACCTATGAAAAGTTGATGAGTTCATTTTAGAGGGGTTCAGGTGTTTTTGAGGTGCAATATATTTCATTCTTTTCAGTTGACCTTACTGTAGGAGTGTGGAGTAAAAGATGCTGATGAGGATGGTAAAGCCGTCCATCCTAACCAAGAGCATCAGGACTCGGCAGCGAACTGCATGTGAAGCAGACATGACAGTGATTTTTAGGTTTTGCCTGGCGAAAGCTGCGCTTTCTGCGCAGCTTTTTCGCGCAGGCGAAAACCTGATGAGAACTGTAGTGTGGCTTTGTTCGGCCCTCGTCGTTGATTGGCTGGCTCCGTAAACGGAGCCTTGCCATTGGACGAGGGGCCTGTCCGTCAATGCCGGACCAGACACGGGGGCGTTCCCGACATTCTTTGGCTTTTGCCGACGTCACGCGACGCCGGGAACGCCCCCGTGTCTGGTCCGGCATTGCCGGCACTGTAGGGAACGGGACGGACATGGAGCACGGACATGGAGCTCTCGGCTGTTGGGGAGCGAGTGTTTGCAGCGGAGGCACTGCTCAAGCGTCGGGTGCGGAAGGTGAGCGAAATGGACTCCCTGCAGACCGCTCGCTGCATGTCCGGCCGGCCGGCCTGGGTGTCCGGCCGGCTCAGCCTCTAGGTGCGCTACTCATGTTGAAAGAAATGTCTAGTATGCACTGCTTGAGTCATGAAATGCAGTAATAAGCAACCATAGCTTTTTACGGAGTACATACATCCCGAATCTCTGCCACATCAAAGGAGTAAAGTAGAACAAGCAAGTCTGGCTAAAATACAACTGGTTCAATACACGCACTTTAAACGGACCTTGCTGCTTCTCTTCTGAAACTGTTAGTGACACGCTCAGGGGCTATTTTGCGCTGTAGTCGCGCTTCGGCAAATAGTAATTCTGTGCTCGTGCCTTTTGTGTTCAGCACTCACCTGTCACTCGTATGTGCCTCAAAGGGATGGTCGCTAGCCACGTCTGATACTTGAAGGAGAAACCAATATAGGCTATAGCTGCCTATCACGTACCGGACGGTGCCAGCTTCTCAACGTGGGGGTGAGGCTCTCAGCTAAGATGCAAACACTGCCCGAAGGAGACTTGCACTTTTAAGACCTTCTTGCAGGTACACATTAGTGTGACATCGCACAAAATAATGTAAATTTGCCTGGTGCTTCAAAGGCTGCACATCTGCTTGTGGCCCCCTTTTGTTGAGTGTAAGGGATGTCTGCATTATCACCCATAACGTTTTGGGCTGTTGATGTTTTTAACCCCCATCAGGTCCCTAGAATATTGTACCGAGGAAAAATATACATAAGGGCGCGCTGACGGACTGATCTGTGTGCGGGTACAAAATGGTTCTCGGGCTGGAACTGTGGTTTTGAAACTACTAGTTTGACTGTCACGTTAGGGAATATGGTTATCTTAAGCTGGGAGCTAACATTAACCGGTTTCGCAACACTGAGTCTTGCTGTTCCTGTGAGAGCCAGGGACTGCGCTGCACAGGCCCGCCGAGTACAGAACAGGGCATCGCGGAACGCATACAGGTAACGAGCGGCAGGAGCACCGCGCACCAGCCGCCGGAAAAACAAACGACGCCACAAGCGGCCGCCGCCATCTTACTGCTTGGAAGTGTGCGAGGCGCCCCCCTCCGTTAAAATGGCGACGGCCGCGGGGGCGCAACTTGTGTTCCATGCCCAATGAGCTTTGTGAATGGGGTATCATCCCAGACAGAGGGAGGTTGTTTACTCCATGTGTAGTGTTTTGGATGTGTTTCTTCCTCACCGCAGCTTACCTAACACGACTTGGCTGTTGCTGGCCTTAATACCCGTGCTAAGCTGTACTCTTAATAGGCGCATTTCTTCAGTCAGCTGAATGCAGAGTCTGTTCGAGAAAAGTGGGTGAAGTCGCCTCGGTAGAGAGGAAAATTAGACCCAGTGTCTGCTTAGTGAAAAGAAATACCACCTGGCCCCTCGCTTTTGATGGTGTATAATGCCAGGTTAGCCTCTTCCAGGTCTCCGTCTACCAGCTATTTAGACGTGATAGAGCAAACGTGGTTAAAGGATAGATCAAGAACTAAACAGTGCGATGTAGTGACTGGGAGTATAGGCGGGCGAAATTGGTATTTCTAATTCAATCTGCAGGTGGTTGTCTAGGCTGACGAAGGAGGGCGGATATTCTATGCCTTATTGGTGTCTCCTGTAATTCAAATAGTAATTGATTCCCATCAGAGAGGAGGCGTTCATTCACGTCATACTTTCACTTTGAATTCAACGGACGTGAGTCGCTTTTGGGAAGGCAATAATCGTATACAACATTTGTCCAGTCAGCAAGTTGCTTTACTCAAGGTATGCGGTAGCAATCTCCGAACTGATGTAAATCAGATGAAATCGCGAGTTTTAGGTGATGCTTCATGAACGCTTTGATCGTTCCAGCGATGTGCAAAACCCACCTACGCATGGCTCATTGGAAATGCCCAGGCCTCCTGTACCGCATCTTGAAGGTTTTTTTCAGTCGGGGAATACGAATCCGTTTCTGAGGCCAGTCTGTATTGGTAGTCTGTCACTCTTAATGGTGTGCGAAGGGATGACTTCTAATGGACAGTCTCACGTGTACATTAGTGTTTTACTTAGTTCAGGAGCATCATCTGCCCATGATTACTTTTTAATCTAGTATTTTACCAGATGTGCGAAGTAAGAACGTGACCGTTTTTGTTCCCATGATGTAAAAACGAGGCTGCTGTTTGACTCACAAGCATGTATTTGCATCCTTGGATAACTTTGTGATATGAATCTTGTTTTAAAATGCATATTCGTTTAGTGCGTCTTGAGGGTTCACTTACCGCCTCAGAGTGAACTTGCATTGTCTCAAATTAGACCTTTTTCTTATGTCTTAATGGCTTTATGGTAGCCCATTCTATGGTTTCTTTTCTGTCTTGTCGTACACGTTTCATGTAGAGAGCTGTGCAATAGAAATTCCAGTTGGCAGCTTGCCTTTTTTGGGTTCAATCATTTCTCAGTTGACCCATTTGTTGGTCACTTTGGCTCCATGTGATGAATACTTTCAGTTTGTTGGGTGGGTCTGTTATGATGTGATAGAACGTTTACACTATGGCTTTTGGTTTTTGAATATTCAACCAATTTTCCCCATCTCCATTTTATTTATTTATATAAAGTTTTATATAGCGCAGACGTGATCAAGTGGGTATCAGAGCGCCTTACAAATGATCGAGCTACAAACAGAGTTGCAGGTAAAAAAAAAACAATGATGAGTAAGAAACTGGAAAAGATAAAATATGCCAACGCAAGAGGAAATAGAGTAGCTTATAAGTGCAACAGACAAATAGAGGGGTTTAGCACAAACCGACGTCACAGCCATAGTCAAAAGCATAGGACCCCCCTCACCTTTCGGCCTGGTACCACTGCACCAGCCGCACTACTTCCCTACTGACCGTTCTCCACTTCAGCCCCGTCTAAATTACAATTCATGCTTGTGACCCTTTTGCCTGCTTGTGCTTGTTTTCATGACCCTGTTGCCTGCTTGTGCCTCCGTGTGCCCCTGTTGCCTGCTTGTGCCTCCGTGTGCCCCTGTTGCCTGCTTGTGCCTCCGCGTGCCCCTGTTGCCTGCTTGTGCCTGTTTTCGTTCCCCTGTTGCCTGCTTGTGCCCCTGTTGCCTGCTTGTGCCTCCGTGTGCCCCTGTTGCCTGTTTGTACCTCCGTGTGCCCCTGTTGCCTGTTTGTACCTCCGTGTGCCCCTGTTGCCTGCTTGTGCCTCCGTGTGCCCCTGTTGCCTGCTTGTGCCTCCGTGTGCCCCTGTTGCCTGCTTGTGCCTCTGTGTGCCCCTGTTGCCTGCTTGTGCCTCTGTGTGCCCCTGTTGCCTGCTTGTGCCTCTGTGTGCCCCTGTTGCCTGCTTGTGCCTCTGTGTGCCCCTGTTGCCTGCTTGTGCCTCTGTGTGCCCCTGTTGCCTGCTTGTGCCTCTGTGTGCCCCTGTTGCCTGCGTGTGCCTCTGTGTGCCCCTGTTGCCTGCGTGTGCCTCTGTGTGCCCCTGTTGCCTGCGTGTGCCTCTGTGTGCCCCTGTTGCCTGCTTGTGCCTCTGTGTGCCCCTGTTGCCTGCTTGTGCCTCTGTGTGCCCCTGTTGCCTGCTTGTGCCTCTGTGTGCCCCTGTTGCCTGCTTGTGCCTCTGTGTGCCCCTGTTGCCTGCTTGTGCCTCCGTGTGCCCCTGTTGCCTGCTTGTGCCTCCGTGTGCCCCTGTTGCCTGCTTGTGCCTCCGTGTGCCCCTGTTGCCTGCTTGTGCTGTGTGGGTGTGTGTGGAGGGCTCTGTGTGTGTGGGAAGCTTTGTGTGGCTGTGTGTGTGGGGGGCTCTGTGTGGCTGTGTGTGTGGGGGGCTCTGTGTGGGTGTCATTTGCGAGAGATAAAGCTAGTGGCATTGTAAATGACAATGCCATTTATTTATGTTAAAAAAAACATAAATAAAAATAATGTCAAGAGCAATGCCAATAGCTCTAACTTTAACAAAGGCAAAACCATTGCATTGTAAATTCTTGTTTTGTTTGCCATCGGAATCAGTGGGATCAGACATTTGTTCCTTGATGTCCAGAATATTGAGGCTTGTATGAAGGATTTTTTTAATTGGACGCATGATTGAGATGTCAGAGAGGTTGTAGTTTTTGAGGAAAACAAATGATGTGCTGGGTGAAGTCAGAGGAAATGAGATTTCTTCTGTAAAGTGTTTGTTGTGACTAAGGGACCGATAATAAAGTCAGTTATAAAGCCTCTGACCGGTAGTCGGAAGCATTCCGACTGCGGTCGGAGGCATTCCCACTGACACGGTTGGTTTGCCATGAGAGAGCGCGGTCAGAACGTAAACCGGACGGTCATTCCGACTATGTTCTGACCAGCTCTCGGAGTCTTCCAGCCGGTCGGAACCGCACCGTGATCCCCCAACAGACGGCTTTTCCGCCGTTGGGATTACAATGTCTGTTTCCCACAGCCTTTCCGTGCCGGCTTTTCCGACTCGCCTTCACCCTGCGGCCTACGGTTGGTGGTCGAAGAGATACCTAGGGTACCCCTATAAAACCCTCACAGTGTGGCAGGCACCAAAGGTGATCTAGAAGACCTAATGCTTCTAGATCACCTTTCCTTGTACAATCTTAATAAAATACTAGTTACACCTTAAGTGTAACTAGTATTTTATTAAGATTGCTGCTTTAAGCCTTAAAGGCATTCAATGAAGTACTATAGCTCTTCCAGGACAGTAGTAGATGGTTTGTATCTTTAATCAGGAATATTTCTTTATTTCTATTCAAGCAAGTCTTGGGATTTATTTAAATTCAGCGACTCATAATCTGTTAGCGGATACACATTATGCGATGGGATTCATTTATTACAAAGCCCACCAGAATCCAACAAAATGAAGGGTTTAAATCAAAATTTGTAACACCATTACAGCTGACGTGGTGTGTGACATGGTTACATGTCATTGGGTGAAACTCAGCATTTCACAAAAGTTATCATTTTGGGTGCATAAAATGCAATCAAATCACTTGTATAAAATACAGGGATCTTACAATGGCATGTATAGTCAGAGGAGCTTATTTGAGTTCAGATATCCAAAAAAGAGAAATTTATTGGGGCGATGGATTCTGTGCACCTACACCAAAGCTAGTTATTAGAATGTGCCAAGACCCATTCCTCTTGCCTTTAGCCTCCAGCAGTGGAAAAATTGTATCAGTGGATCCTGAATACTCTTACGATCCAGCAGAACACTTCCGATGGATCCATCTACCTGCACATTCCTCACATTTTGAATATGCCCAATGCGCCAGCACTCCCAGGAAACGTTTCGTGACCGCTCTCTCACGTCGACAAGGGCGTCACAATGCCTATGGCTCTGCATGCAGCACCATGTGACATCCCTGGAGCTATAATAAGCCTTCGTTGATGTGCTTTGTCAGTTCCCTTTTTTTGCGCCTTCAGTAAATAACCGTTTTCTCATATGCTTTCCATAGAGTTTGGAGTCTTTCAACGTATTTTCCGGAATTGCAACATTGTTGCAGGGAAAAATGTTTCCACTTAGGAAATCTTGGTTGACGCCTTGCAGAGATCATTGACCCTCGTGATGATTGTCTTTGGTGTTTGAGTACTGACCATGACGTCCACACCTGTTCATCATGCCAGAAGATGAACCACTAAGCGCTGAAGGAGAGGGCGGTGAAACTCCTCATTCCCAAGGCAAGACAGGAGAAGAGAGGGTGTCGAAAGACTTGCCAGTGTTCGGAGTCACTGTCTCCCCATTCCTCAAAGTCAGGGAAGAGTGAGCATAGGAAGAAACTGCGTCATGGTTCTTGATGTCATTCTTCAAGAAATGGGTCTCCGAAGTTGGTATCTCCACATCCGAAGTCACATGAAGATAGAGGTGAGGTTACGCTGGCCCCATCACCAGTAGCCTTTTAGGCATCGCCTTCGAGTCCAAGGCTGCAACCAACTTCGCCTGGACATCCTGATCCGGTGCTGGAGGTGAATCCTGTTCCTCCTCCTGCTCCACCTCCTCGACAAGAACAGGAGTATCCAGCTTTCCCTGCTCCAGGGGCCCTTCCAATTTGTTTAATGCTGTGTTCAGCATATCTGATAGACTACTAGCCGCAGATTCCTTCACGTAGAATTACTCCCAGGCGTGAGACTGGATCCGGAAACTTTTTTGCCACAGCATTCCTGCGCGCCGGGGCGACATCGTGCGACTCCGCCCAGGCATCGGCCGCATACGTGACATCAGCAAGGTCACATTAGACCCGCCCCCCAGAACCCCCCTCACCCCCCCCCCCCCCCCCCCCCCCGGGGCGCCTACGTCAGTTTTTTCCTTGTCCGCGTGCAACGCAGATCCGGTTCTTGCTCGGGCCTGTTTAGGGCCCCTTTTTCTTGCATTCTTTTTGGTGGACCAGTGTGCGAATACCTTCAGGCTTTAAAACTTGCACATTTTGTGGGCGTCTTAACTCGGCGACGGACCCGCACCTCATTTGAATGTGGTGTTTGGGGAGGATCACAGCACCACTGATTGTGAGGCCTGTCAACAGTTGAAGCCGAAGGCGCGGCGGGAGCGCCGGATGAAACTTCTCTGAGCGCGTCTCTCCAGGTCGGGGCCCTCTCCTCTATCTGCTTTGGTGGACGGCTTCAGATATGGCAGTGTTACCATGTTACCATTCAGTCATTAGAAAGGCTGCTGACATGTTGAAACTGCCTTTTCATCTACTGAGCTAAAATCTAATTTGCTTACAGAGGTCCTTCATTTTACTTCTTTAACATTAGAGCCATTGTTTCCTTTCAGTGAGCCGTTGACTGAGACAGTTTTAGAGATTTGGCAGAAACCTATGTCATTCTCTGGACCAATTGCTAGATGATATAGGCCGGCTCCGGGTGATCCACTCTTTTTGTCTTCTCACCCTTAACCTGAGAGTCTGTTCCTCAAGATGTATTCCTGGGTCTTTTCCTTCATCCCTAGCGGATAGGGAGTACATCTCAAAGACAGTGGGGGTTTGTGGCGATATTGGTGCTGGTATTGCTATTCGTAAGATGGTACTGGTGGTTGTGTTTTGGGTAATGTTGGTATTAGTGCTAGGTGGTGCATGTTGTGATTTTAAGCATGGTATCAGTGGTTCTTGGTATGCTGTGGTGGTAATTCTGTTGATGGTAATTGTAATGCTGGTGGGGTTTTGGTGCTCATGGTGCAATGGTATTGATACTGGTGGTGGTGACACTGTCCAGAGTATTTTTGAACTGGTGAGATCGATACTGGTGGGAATGGAGCTCAAGGTATTAATATTGCTGTTGATAATAGTGCGGGTGATTGTAGTAATAGTAATTCTGATTAAATGTTCACACATTAAACATGTGTACATGTTATACATACAAATCCTATTTGCTTTTTGCTGTATATCAGGGCTGCCTTACCCCAGGGTGATTTTCGGGTGTGATGTGGATCAGGCTGCTTAAATAATAATTCATACACAGATCCACCCGTCATGCCTTCTACCTTACTCCGAAGGCCTGGAACATGCCCCTGCACATCAGAGTCTCCTCAGTTCTTGAATTACACAAGAAACTGAAGACCTGGCTCTTCACCCAGCCACCAACCCTCGTCCAGCATACAACTCCTACTTCAGCACCAGGATACCCTTCCGGGAGAGTTGTACGTTATTAAACAAACACATATCTCATGCTGGGTACAGCTATCATGTTTCCTGTTCGAAGGCATTGCATACTAAGGTCTGCCATCACATTTCTTCTTTTGGTCTTCACTTTGAAAACACACTGGGTGCTTGAGTATCAAAGGAACTTACTGATTTTGGTTTCTCCGAGTGGAAAATAGCCTCACCTACGTGCTCAAAAGAGATATTTGAGAGGTTGCCTCCATCACAGCTTATCGTGGCATGTTTCATCCTTGGCAAGCCAACACAGCTGAGTAAGATCAAACTACTCCAGTGGACTCAACCAAACCTGGGAGTTCTTAGGTAATTTTTCCTTCAGGAGAGTTACAGGGGTACAGATCTTACATTAGAAATACCTATGGGTATACCCATAGAATTTCTCTTTTTATTTATTGGTATGTGTTAAAAACAAACAAAAAGCATGGTAAGAAGTTGACAATTGATTTTTCACCTAACCACACATTGCCAACATGTTTGGACCAAATTGTGTGCCAAAAATTCTCAACGGTCTTCTTCGGGGCTTAAGAACTCCACACCTAACGCATAAGTACATTGCATTAAAAAATAATGGGTACAGCTCTCCTACCTGTCTGCTGCTTTGGTCGTCCCTTGTCATGTATTGCTTCCCAATTGGCAGATTGGTCCTGTACTCTTTCTTCATGTGAGTAAAGTAGTATGAAGTGTTTTCAGCAGTAATTAAAAAAGACATAAAAGCAACAGAAGCATAAAGTCTTCACCCCCCCCCCTCCACACCAGCAATGGCTTATTTTCCTTTGCGTTGTTCTCATGTTTTTCAAATAATGAATATGAACAAATATAAAATATTAAATGTTCTAATGTGCCACGGTTCTTAACCACTTACATAATTTTATACTGCCACATTTTCCGTTGCCTAGCAGGAAATATACACACAAGGCATTAATTCAACAGCAGTTATTCTCTCCTGTTCAGTTTGGCTACACAGATGGTCTTTTTTGAGTGAGTACATAAGCCTGCTTGAACAAAATACATGCTAGAAATTATCTAATTTTAATTCTTTAAATTATTTATTAACTCCCCAGGGTATATCGTATTCTGGCTCATGTAGCGTGTGACCATTTTCTCAAGGTACAGTTTAGAATATTAGAATAATCCTCAAAACTAACCTGCTAACGTAATAGTAAGAAAATTACATGTAAACGTACCCCTAGAAGTGACAGTCCCTAGCAGAGTGTAAATTGCCATATGGGAGAGTAATTGCTAAAATGCCTAGAGACTTGTAGAGATTTTCCCTTCAGCTATTTAAAAAATTTGCACCTTCGGGCCAAGCGGCCCGACTGGGTCCCCACGCGGGCCGTCGGGTGCTCTGGTGCCGTCGGCGACTTCGGTCCCGACGCCGCAGGGTCCCACTGGATCCGGCTCCAGATCCGGGTCTTTGCAGGTCGACCTCACGACCTTGCCGGGGCCGGCCCCTGCCCCTAGGGTGTCGCCCACGGCGCCGTCCCAGGACGATGACGTCCCTGGTCCTGCCCTCGATTTGGGTCCGGCGCCGTATTCGAAGTCACTTGGAGATTTTTATTTCTCCGACCCGGCCCCATCCTTTGAGTCTGAATACCAGGCGATGGGTGACGAGGGGGATTGGGAGGGGTGTGAGGACCCTCTGGCACGTGAGTGTGTCTGCTGCGGACTGGACAGGAGAGCTTGGGGAGGCCAGTAGTCTGGACACTTCGCCCGACACTGGTTTTGTCTCTCCTCCTAGCGTGGCTATGGAGGAGGGGGCTGCCTATAGTCTTGGGCCTTGAGCTCCCTGTCGCGGCCGTGAGGACTAACCTCCTCACTGAAGTTCTTAAATGCAGGCAAGCTCGGCCGAGCCTCTGCTGCCGTTTAATGAGGCCTTATCAGACGTTCTTCTGGGCACTTGGGCCAAGCCTGCCACAGGTCAGCCTTTGGATAGGAACCTGGCCAGGCGCCACCGCCCGGCTCCGGGCGACACTTGCTTTCGGTCTACCCACCCCACCCCCGAGAGCCTGGTCATCCAGGCCTCTAATTCCCAGACCGCATTCCCGTCAGCTCCCGCAACCGGGAATCCAAGAGGTACGAGCAATACGGGAAGAAAGTGTTCTCCTCCCTAAGTTTAGGATTGCGGTCAGTCAACACCGCATGCCTCTTGGGCCGCCACACCCACTCTCTGTGAGATACGGTCGCGGACGTGCTGCCAGAATGCCCGGTGGAGCTCCAGGCTAAACTCGGCCAAGCCCTTGTGGAGGGTCGAGATGCGGCGCGTTATTCCATCCGGTGTGGGCTGGACACTACTGACTTACTAGGCAGAGCAATGGCAACGACGGTGGCGATTTGTCGCCACGCCTGGTTGAGGTCTGCCAACTTTTCGTCTGATGTCCAAAACACACTTATGGACATGCCGTTCGATGGCCGTCGCCTCTTTGGCGACAAGTCAGACCATGCGCTTGAGCGCTTTAAGGACTCCAGGGCTACGGCCAAGTACTTGGGCCTCTCGGCCCGGCGCCAGCAAACGGCTGCCTTTCGTGGACAAGGAAGGGGCACCCCCACATGTTCTGCCAGCCACGCGCCGCAGACTACCTTCCAGCGCGGTGGCGGACATGGAAACCGCCGTGGCGGCGGTCGGGGACAACGGCGAGGTCAGTCCACACCTACCCCTGCAGCATCTGCCTCAAAACCCTCCTAGTCCGAGCTTTCAGGCCCATGTGACGCCAGTGGGGGGCAGAGTTCGCCATCACCACCTCCACTGGTGCACTGTCACATCGGACAGGTGGGTGCTGCAAATCGTCTGAAGGGGCTACTCCCTCCCCTTCGAGGCGGCCCCTCCAGCCATGCCACTGCAGTGCCACCGCGTGTCGGGGGATCACTTGAAACATCTACAAGAGGAAGTTGCGGCCCTCTTGGCCATGGGGGCCATCGAGCGCATTCCTGGGCCAGAAGTAGGGTGTGGTTGTTACTCCTACTACTTTCTGGTACCAAAGAAGGGCAAAGGGGGCCTTCGCCCTATCTTGGACCTACGGAATGTCGACGGCTTCCTCCGGAAGGAGAAGTTCAAGATGCTGACATTGGCTCAGGTCTTAGCTGCCCTGGACCTTGGAGACTGGATGGTAGCTTTGGACTTGCAGGACGCTTATTTTCACATCCCCTTCCTGCCGGCCCACCGGCGTTACCTGCGGTTCACGGAAGGCCATGAGCACTTTCAGTTTACCGTGCTCCCCTTCGGCCTTACCAGCGCCCCACGGGTGTTCACGAAAGTGATGGCGGTGGTCGCAGCTCATCTGCGCAGGTTAGTGGTTTCAGTCTTCCCCTACCTCGACGACTGGTTGTTGAAGGCGGGCTCGCCCCAGACAGTCGTCAGCCACCTCCAGACTACGGCCGACCTCCTGCTCCTGCTGGAGTTCTCCACCAATGTGCCAAAGTCACACCTGTGTCCCTCTCAGAAGCTCCTGCTGTCCATCCGTACAAGGTTGTGTTGTGGACAAGACCCTCTTTCCTGCCCAAGGTAGTCACAGCCTTTCACATCGGGCAGTCCATCACCTTGCCCACCTTCTTTCCGCATCCCTCTAAAGAGGAAGAGCGGCTCCACCGCCTGGACCCAAAACATGCGCTATCATTCTATCTAGATCGCACACGCCAGTTCCGGGTGGATGACCAACTCTTAGTTGGTTACGTGGGCGCGAAGAAGGGGCGGGCGGTGCACAAACGAACCATCTCTCGGTGGGTCGTGTTGTGCATCAAGGCATGCTACTCTTTGGCTAAAAAGGAGCCTCCTGTTAGTCTGAGGGCCCATTCCACTCGGGTCAGGGCAGCTACTACTGCCCTGGGCCGGGGAGTCCCCTTGCAGGACATTTGTCAGGCAGCTACGTGGGCCTCGCTGCACACGTTTGCAAGACACTACTACCTGGACAGCCAAGTCCGGAGGGATGGCTTCTTTGGCCGTTCTGTCCTCCAGGACTTTCTGGTGTGATTATTGGTTCGCAGACCCACCACTGGGGTTGGTATTGCTGGGGTATCTATTCTAAGGTAAGGAATCTAATACTAACCTGTTTTTTTCAGATGCACAAGTTACTTACCTTCGGTAACGATATATCTGTAAGAAACAGTAGTTAGAATTAGATTCCTTTCCCGCCCCACCCATCCTCCCTGTTCTGCGAACCGATATCTAGCGTTAAGGTCATCCCCTTTCAGGGCCCTAGTTTCATGGCACCAGTGTTGGTTTTTATCATCGCTCTGCGTTTCTGGCGCATAAAAGCTGTGTATAAGAACTGACGTCAGCGCGCGGAGGCGGCGTTTAAGTGCTCGACGACGTCATCACGGCGCCGACGACGGACGCGGAGCCGCGGAAGACACCTACCGACGCGCATGGGTACTGCTACGCAAAAAAATTCCGGATCCATTCTGACGCCTGGGGATATTTCCCAGGTAAGGAATCTAATACTAACTACTGTTTCTTACAGATATATCGTTACCAAAGGTAAGTAACTTGTGCATTACTGGAAGTACGCACAGTTGAGGAGCCATTCAAGCAATTTTTGATTCTTTGGCACAGTTAATAAATATATCAAAGACAAAAAAATTAAAAATAGCTTAAATTAGGAGTGCACCACCAAGAAAAGGAGGTTCAGTCTTATGGCTATCAACTACATTTAAAGAGCCCCCTTTGTTCCTGTGGTTGCACCAGCAGTGGAAACTGTCACTGATGTAACCAGAGGGACATGGGGCTTTGTACACTGAGTAAGTTACAAACCCTTGAGAAGACCTCCTCCGGTTTTGCAGTTTCTTCCAGTCTATAGTCCAGGAATGCCCCATTGGGAGAATGTGTCTGCTCCGCAGCCTATGAACCCATGTAAGACCACAAGCACGGTACTGAGTGTTTATAACAGCCTCATTCGAAGCCAATTTGTTTTATATTACACACGGTCCATGGTTGATTTCTGTCCTTGGTTGCTTTCTGGAATACTATGGCCCAGATTCAGCAATGATCATTCTTGAAACTGCAGCTAAATAGCCACTGGTCTTTCCTCTCACGGAGCATTGCTAGGCTTAGTAAACATTTAACTTCTGTCGAGTTTTCTAGATGCCATATCTTGCCACGTTACAGACTTTTCAAGAAACCTGGATCATTGCTTTGCAGGATCATGCTGGTCATTAATATTCCCAACAAGATCAACAAGGAAGCCCTTGGGGAGCTTTGTTCACCTCATTCTTTATACTCACTTCATTAATTCCTAGTTTCCTCGGGAGGAGGCTCGCAGTGTCCATCTGTCAAACGTCTCTTAAGCACGCCATCTGTTTTAACACCATGCATCCAAAAGACATACCGGTGGCTGTTTAGATAAAAAAACAGGTTACTCTTTGACTATACCTTTGTTGATGCTGTTTTCTTCTGCATATGTCGACTTTCAACTAGGCATCAGAGGTGAGACATCTTCCGCAAGTAACCCTGACAATGTTTGAAATAGATAAATCACAAGGAGCCTTATTTGGATCTCAAGTAGCAATTGACCACAGAACACATACGAAAATTGACTTGAGGGGTCTTAACTCAATTATTGTGCCCACGTCAGGAAGAACTGGGCAGTATTGGTTACCATTATTACATTTTATAGTAGTGATAATTTGTATAAGTGGCCCGCATATATGGATTAGCTGTAATCAAGTTAACATCTGTGGCAAAAACCCATTATACATTTGTTAAAAAAGGCATGATAGAAAGTTATTATGGTGATCTGCATGCTACGGAAAATCTCTATGTCAAACTAAAGGAAGACAAAGAAGCATTTAAAAATTAATAAAAGTAAGAAGGTGGGGGTGCTGCATCCTTCTTGTGGAATGGTGCTTAATGTGTGTTAATATCTCAGCAAATCATTGATGTAATCCAGTTGATTACTCAATCCTTACAATGTGGTATCATCCAATTTAAATAGTTCTAAAATCTTGCTGGACGGGATAATTGAGGAAAAAGTGTTACCTCCAAAACATTCCAGCTCCCACAGAGAAGTTCAAATGCAGTAATTTAATTAATACTGCCTTTAAGTCAATAGCACACAACAGAATGTCATTGGGTGTTTGTGGATTTCTGGAAAGCATTACGTCATATTTGTTAGTCTCTTATTTGTGGAAAACATCTACTGTTAAGACTTCCAAGAAATGCTACATCCTTCACGTTCTTCAACAGTTTGGATACATCTTCATGCCGATTCATCACCTTGTAAGGGAATATCCGTCTGGATGTCTGACTGCTCTGTAAAACTTCTCAGCAATGAGTTTCCAGCGCCACCAGGTGGTGCCATGCTGCATCAACCAGGCATGATGATATAGAAGTGTATAAGATACTGACCGGCTTGCTGGGCTTCAGTTACTTCCTTTCTGTGCCTCATTGACTTGGTAGGGAGCTCTCTGTGCCTCACTGCCAGAATTCATCAGCTTTTGACGGCGACTTAATCAAATATGTCCCCCAAAATTCTTTGGGCTTAAACCCTCCTGCAAATGCCAAAAGAAGATGTCATTGTTGGACCCAAATGGCATATGCATATGGGGTTTCGGCTCAGATTATGATGCCACTGCCATTAACTTCTGTCCCTTGATGCACCAAAAGCGTTTCGGGGTGGGATGCCATGTTGTTTTTGGTCATGGCCCTCATGGAAGCGCTAAAGCAATCACCTTCATCTCTAGATAACTTCCATGTTATGATACGATCTCCCAAAAGATCCTCCTTCAAAAAGCACAACAAGTGTCATAGGAAGAAGCAGGCCCCTCCTTCCTTTTAGAATCTGTACTGCTCCTGGGACTGTTTGGAGTCATGATGCTGTTCCCTGGTCTTGGACTCTTCCTCATCATCGGACAAGATCCAGATGTTTAAATTATAACAGATTTCCTGGCTCCATCAACTGGCACTGTGCATCTGGCAATGCTGAATTTGTTCAAAATGGCTTGTATACCCTCTGAGCTACTACGCACCCCAACCTTAATGATCCCAATCACCCCAAAAGAATGAGCATGATCCTGCATGTTGGGAACTATGGCTACTCCAACACCAAAGCTTTCCAATATGACATTTTTTTAAACTCCAGCAACTAAGAAGTCAAAGCCTGCTAACGCACTGGTCCACATTTGGTTGAAGCCTCTTTTGGCATTGACACAAATGCCATCCTTGGAGCCAACTACATCACCATCCTCAAAGCCTTCAAAGTTGTGAAAGAAAAAGTGATGGCAAGCTTCAATAACACACTTTCTGTAACATCTTCCCAGGGCTCATAGATTTGCCCAGACGCAAGAGTCATTTAACACAATTCCTGAGGACCTTACTCTGCCTGATAAGGATTATTGTTGCACAGAAGATGCTGGTTTTGAAGCTGAGAACTACCCTTCTCACTATAACACTGGTGCTTGCTTGTATTTCGCCTTACAAAATGCAGGTGGCCTGGGTACTTCACAAGAAGTGATCATCCTCCACTTACCCTAGTGGCTCTTCGTCAGACAAAGCTTTTAGTTCACCAATGTAATATAAAAAGCAGCTGAAACCTTGAACAAGCCTTCCCCTTTGTGAAGGCAAAGTGGAACATTTTGATGAAGATCATACATCCCCACTCCTTGATTGCGGAGCCCTTGCTTCCATTTTTTGAGGCTCTCTTGGATTTGTCCTTGGCCTGTGGGAGTAGGCAAAACTCACAGCGATCAGCCTATCGTACAATATGAAGAAGCCTTCAACTGGTTAGGTCAACAATGGTTTGACGCCCTCCAAACAGATTCTCATGTGTGAGCTCAACTCCACAGATGCAGTGGCTCAATCTGTGACCGATATGTTGCACCGTCACGTTTGGATGCGTTCTATTGGCTTCTAAAGAGATGCACAGGAAACTGTTACGGACATGCCCTTCAATTGAGAACAGCTGTTCGGTGAGGAGACCAAATCCTTCCCCGAACAACCAGTAAAGTTGTGACTTGCTGGCCCTAGCCTCCCAAGCAAGAAAGCTTCATTAACAGTATAAATATTTTTTAGGCTATTCAAGGGTGATGCAGTCCACACAGAGGCAGGCTTCTCAGGTGATCTAGACACCCCAACAAATGTACATCTCCTATCGAGGCAGGTTTGGAACCGTGTGATGCCAACTCCATCAGCAGCAGCAGATCCAGTCTTTGTCTGCCTGCTCTGCTACCTGAAAACCTCTATGACTCCACTCCCTTACACTTCCATTTAGGACTACCATTTAGGACCCCAGCATGATCACTTCATCTCATGCAGTTCAGGATGATGAGAGCGCCACGTTTTCGTAAAACTGTAACCTGTAGTGGATTCACTACAATGGTCAGAAGTTCATGTATTTCCATTGTTGGGCGACCGGAGAGTGAAAGTGTTGCCCCCAACTTAAGTGCACATCACCCCATCCTGATGGAACTACATTATCTCCCCTTGCTAGACTGCACCATCTTTAAAAAACAGCAGCATCATTTCCATAGACGACATGACCAGCACCCCGCTTATCTTGCAGACAGTCTCACCATCTCCCATTCAGCAGGTTGCACATGTACGTTGACTCATGCATACTGTTGCTGCCTTATGCCAGACGGCAGAGGAGGCCCCTAGAGGGCTTCCTGACACTGCAGTGACTCCAGTATCTAGGGAGGCGCTTGGTTCCAGTAAAGAACCTCCCATCAGTTTATCTGGATCTGCGCTAGTGGATGTACCCCTTCAAACATGTGCATGGTTTTCCTTACAACTCTTGGCAGGTGCAAGCTACCAATGTCGTGGATGCCTGGGGTGGCCACCTGGATAACATGATGGCCATGACCACCTAAACATTCCAGTCTCACAGCTAATGTGTATTGCGATGGAGTCTATGGCAGGACTGTTATATAAAGGCCTTGATAAGACAGCACCACTCAGTTCCACATCCCAGGGAGTTACTGCTTTAGGACTCATTCATAATGTGAGGAATCCCCAGGAAGATGTATTCATCAGAAGAAAAACCTATATACATTTGGTAACTATTTTCTGGTGAATACTTTCTTCCTGCAGATATCTCACCACCCTGCCTCCTCTACTAAGAGTTTGAGTCATGACTTTCAAGGTATGCAAACACGCTATGTATTGCTTTTGTCTTTAATGACCTCACGATTCCTCTCAACACCCCTCCGTGGTGAAAACATTACAGGGATTGACGCCAATATACTCTGATGGTGTCATGTCCCGTGAGCCAAGCCATGGCTTAAGTCCCATGTCGCCACCTGGCGGTGCTGGAAAGCCATTGCTGGGAAAGAGTTTTTCAGACCACTCTGATTCCTGAAAGGATATTCCTTCATAAGATGAGGACTCTGCAGGAAGATTATATATACACCAGAATCATCATAGCTGAAGGTAAGTAGCTTTTTCTTCTTGCATACACTTTAACTCTCACCTCCACTGGAAAGGCGAATTTGAGTAAAAAAAGAAGCCGTCACAGACTTTTTGCCACACATTCACTCTTTTTTAAGTTTAGAAAGCTTTATTAAAGTATATAAGCAATGTAAACAACAATACAGAAAATGTAATGAAAAATAGCAATGAAAACAATATGAATGTAATAAAATATACCAATGAAGAAAATGTCCCAGAAGGGACAAAGAAAAAATTACTAAGGGAAAAAAGCTTTTAAGGATTTTATTTAAAGGGAAGAGAAAAAGACGAGAGGGAGAAAAGGAGAAAAGGGGAGAAAAACCATAAAAAGAGGAAGAAAGAAAGAGTGAAGAAAGAAAGGGAGAAAAGAGAAGATGGGAATTACAGCCCCTGTTTCAGGCCTTTCAGGTCAAGGCTACAACTTCAGTTGTCTAATAAACAGAAAACAGCAAAAGAGGGCCAAATAATTGACAATTGAATTGGCCTTTAACTATACTGCAAACAATCCGAGGAACGCAACGTTTCCAGAATATTCATAGTATTGACAGTGAGAGTGCTCTGTAGGTCCATTACTCCATGCATTTTATTTAAATTGAAGATTATTTGTTCCTCACCTGAAGTAATGCTCTTCCATTCACATTGGAATTTGAGACTTGTTACAAATTTCCTGACCATTGTTTGACTAGGTATCTGCTTATCACATCACGAATTATAGTTTGACTTGTGACGATTAAGACCCCATTAAGTGCCAGTATTATTTTCGGAATGTCTTCTCCTGCCAGTGATGGTTTTGGAACATAGATACCCGATTGATTTGCAGTTCCTGTTTGTCTACTATGGGACACCATTCTTGTTTTGTGTGCTGATTCCACTTTCCTTGCATGTTTGACACAGATGAGCACTGCATCTTAACTTCACTATGTAATATAGCACCCTGTTTTTAACTAGAGATCTAAAACATGATGATACATGTATTTGAATGACAATTGTTTTATTTCCTGTCCGCTTTTGTGTATTATAATATGTTGTACATTTTAGCTCTTTAAACAATTTTGTAGACTCTCAGTGATGCCAATAGTCTGTATGTATAACCCTAAGGCTGTACTTCCAAATAATGATTTTAAAAAAGTATTATTTTCTGTTGGATCATTACCCAGAATCTTAGGAACACGGCGTTACCTCATTGTTTTCCATCACTTGTCAGGATCCTCTCTCGTTCCCAACGTGTAATTCCTTTTGATTGACTTAAACTCAATTCTAGACTTCAGAACTTTGATGCAGGTAGAGCTAATACTACTACAGCTGGGAGTTTAGTCTAGCTGCAATTAGGACTGTCTATTCCCAAAGTCCACTGGGTACATTTTTCTACCTTGTTTTGCTTTTTTGTTTTGAATTTAGACAGTTGTTGATGTTTGCTTCTGTTTTTATTATAATTCAACATCACCAGAAAGTATGGTGCAATTAAAGGTTTATCTTTCGAGCAATGTGAAGCTAACATGGATAAATGCTTTATATAGCATGGATAAATGCTTTATATAGTAATGCGCCAAAAAGAGGCAGCGCCAATGGAAGGGGTTCAACCATGAGAACTCTGTTGTTCTACTTCCTGTCCTCCAGTAATGTTTGAGCATGAAATGCGCTATTCAAATGTGTGTGATTAATAGGAGCAGTTCAGCAGTATAAATCTGAGGCCAAGAAGAGCATGCAGCATATGCAGGTAAGAAGTGGCAGTGCTGGATATAGCAACGTTTGGCTTTTTATGTTATTTTTCAGTAATGTATGGTTAGTTCATTTTAAGTTTGAAAGATATGGTATAATTTTCTTTTTTAGAAAAACGGTGAAAGAGTAAAAAGAAATTGTCTTGATCAGGATGACAATCAATTTGAAAACATCAACTGTTTAAGAGATTAAAGGGGTAAGTGACGTAGTGAACATGCTCATGGAACATATGAGAAACTCGGAGGAACATGTGCCACTGTAGCAAATAGTAAAGACCCTGTTGTTTAAATGGCCCCAGATTCCACTTAAGTGCGTTTCTGTCATTGTTTGGTTTTTATCTCTGCCTAAATAGCATGATTGATTTTTTGGGTGATCTAATGTAGTTCATTTGAAAAGGCTGATTTTTTTGAACCTAAAAATCGGTTGAGGCGTTTATTTGATAGGTTTTGTATCCTTGTTTTTGAAAGGATAATGAGTGATATCACAGTTAAGATGAAATTTACTAGGGTACTTCAATTGGTAGAGGTCTGATCTGTCTTTTGTATTCAATGAATGGAGAGAAGCATTAGAATATGTTGCTACTTGAAGAGGCATATGCAACACAGATGAATTGCGGTTTATGATTACTTTGTGTAATTATTTATGTTATTATTTACGTTATTAGTAGGTTATGATATACTTAATCTTTGGTCGCTGTATTTTCAGCCTTGTGATTGTAATACAAAATTGTGAAACAAGTGTCAGCCAAGGGTTTGCAATAATTTGCATTTGTAAAGCCTTACTATCAAAGTTCGTATTAGATGTCAAAATGAAAGGAGATACAATGGGAGTCTGTAGAACTTAAATCTATACATATTTTTCAGTGCTAAAGGTGATTATAAATAAGCATCAAATTTGATTTGGGAGCTCTTTCCATGTGGTACTTCCAAAACTGCCTTTGAGAACTTCGATGATGGTTATTTGGAGAACACTAGGAGCTGTGCCATCAAATTCCTTTGAAAATATTAAATACATACCACACAATCGCTTCCCCACACCTCACTAATCATATCCTTTGGATATGCCCAGTACATTCTGGGTAGTGGTCCTGGCTTGTGTCCCACACTTGTGTTGAGAGGCTCAGGCCATTAGACATAACTTGTGAGGTCCTGAGCAGTGCATTCAGTTGGGGAGTTATGTTTGCATTGCTCAAATCCTCAACTATTCATAGCAGAAGCTGGGTGTTGGGATGGCATCTTACCCACACCCTCCTTGCTTTTAGAACCATACTCAGCAGACTGTGTGCAAATCCCTCAATACATGGCAGTGGCCCCTAAATCTACTTTGCATGGTTTTAGGCTTCATATATGTATAGTGATTTTGTTAGTCTTTATTAACCAAATCAGGTTTAAGTGTCAGACGTTTGTATAGTACTTAGAACTCTAAACCATCAATTTGCTAAAACACTGAGGCATGCCCCATATAGTTTCTATATGAATACAATGTAAGTGCTTAATCCTGCACCTGATGTATTTTAATGGCCACATCAGACGTACAATGAGAAAGCATGCCTTTTGCCTGATCATCCTCATTTGCTGTGGATTGATACTGCTGTTTTTTTTAACTCTGCACCCTTGGGGCACTGCAGTCCAGTACCTAGTGTGTGTGCTTTAACTCACACCTAATTGCATATCTAACTTTCATGTATGGCCATAATGAATGGTGCATGGAAAGTTAAATGTCCCCTGTGGACTTCAGCACTTGTTGTGTCACCCATTAAATCAACAAAAACATGGCTTCAGGCCTACCAGTGAGCCTGACTGCTGCTGCTTTTAAACGTGTGGGCAAACCTGTGAAAAAATTCTCTTTTCAACAAGAAAGAAACGTACTTTTAAATATTAAACACGTCACCTTTAAGTAGGCCTTGGGGCCAATGGATGCCTTGTATGTGACATATGCAATTTTTTAGTGTAGACATGATCCTACAGTGACTATCCCAAAAAAGTGATTTTCACCATACAGAGCACTAGTGGATCCTCTGAGGGAAACTAAAGTGCAATTAAAAAACTATTTTTGTTAGGACTTATTTTGGATAAGACAAAAAATTATTCAACCACTGTTTTAATATTTATTAAAAGCCCAATTCAAAGGTGAAGTCGGGATTTTTGATAAATATATGGGAAACATAACTTTTAAAAAGTCTGCCTGAAGTCCCAGCATGCTAACTAACATTAGACTGCCAACAGCTGCCCTCTGTCAGCACTTCCCCTTAATGAGGTGTGAAATCTTCTCTCAGAGCAGAAACGATATCTGCGACTCCTTTCAGCTTTTGCCCTCGGTGCAGTACAGAAACCACCTTATTACTGGCAACTGAAGAAATGAGAATGACTACAGATCAAGGAGGGGTGGCTTCGCTAATCATTCTAGACTTGAGCGCAGCCTTTGACACCGTCTTTAACTCAGTCCTGAGAGAAGGGATGAAAAAAATGGAGATTTCAGGGCCTGCTCCAAAGTAGCTAACAGCCTTCTTAACAAAGACAAGCTTTCAAGTTAGTAAAGGCACTTTTCTAGCAAAAAAGATGAAAGTGGAATGTGGAGTTCCACAGGGCTCAGTGTTCAGTCCTACGCTTTTCAAAATCTATGTGAAACCACTGTCTGATATTATCGGGGCACATGGTTTCACCATGGTGTTATATGCGGACGACATCCAAATTGTCATCTCCATGTCTCTAGATACTCCTTCCACCTCTAGGAGACCCAACATGCGCTTGGAACAGGTGGCCGACTGGATGGTGGCAAGCTGCCTTGAGTTGAACAGAGACAAAACAGAGGTGTTGGTGGTGGGTAATAACTCTTCTCTCTGGGGGCAAATCGCATGGCCTTCTTGGCTAGGTGGACCTCCTATGGCCTGCTCAGATCACTGAGCAAAACACAGAGATGGCTGCCATTGGAGTGTTGTAGGATGTTGGTGCAATGGCTAGTGAATGCTATAAACGTGGCACATCCCCCACAACTCATCAGAACACATCTGACATATGGAAGAACAGAAGAGGAGTGAACCGGCTGTCTGTGACCTGTGTGGAGACCTGAGGGGCTGGACCTGCTCCCACTTGTGCCCAGGACTGTTTGACTATAGAGACACAACACACTGCAAACTGCCTTTTTCCTGGAGTGACAAATAGTAACTGGACCTTGAATGTACCCTGCTGGTGGCCTCTGCTAGAATGCACCCTGGCCCATAACTGCGGTCCTGGGAGCCTTAGAAGCGAACAAGAGGAACTGCTTTGAAAGGCTGAAAAGCTGGAAATGAAAGAATATTTGGACTTCCAAGACTTCCGAGCGTCAACCGGACCTTGCGACAAAGGTGACTGACTACCAGAAAACTTCGTTAGTTACAGATTCCAGGCTCACCCTGCTGGAGAATTCTGAGAACCATAACAAGAAACTAAACCCAAAGATATTAAACCTGTCTGTATGAAGTCTTGAAAAGTATAGGACCAATGGGAGAGCTTTGGTGGGCACAAAAATTGAAAGCTCTCGCTATGAGAATTTCCTGCCAAAATCAAAGACTTCAGCAGACTTTGTCAGATGACTTCAAAACAAATTCGCTGGTAGCTCTGCTCAAGGATTTTGAATTCCATTTCAGAGACTGAGTCAGAAGGTCAAATCTTTGATTGGGACGACCCACTTGGTGTATCTGTCCTATTCTACATCGCGGTCAGCCTGAAAGTATGCCTAGGGTCCAGTCAAACGCAAACAGCGACTTCTTATTGGTGATCTACTTTTTCTTGGTGCTTTTTGCCTTAAAACCGTCCAAAAGTATTATCTCTACCCCCCCATTGCATTTTAGTCACTTTTGTGTCCTTTTTCTGATTGCATTTTTCTCTATTTTCAGAATCTGGTTGTGATATTTTTATTGTGTTGTGTTTTCACTTATTCTAAAGTAGTGCTAAATATTTTACACACCTTTCCTTAAGTTAAGCTGATCTACTCTGTGCCACACATAGCTACCAGGAATTAGTCCAGGCTTATTTATTGAATTTGTGTGTTGGACATGACTATATTGTGAATTTGCTACTTAATAAATCTAACTAATAAATAATTTTCTTACACCCACCTACGACAAAAACATAAAGTCCTATCTTGGCGTAATTGTGATGTGTATATAGTTTCTAAGCTGAACGTAAGTTTGTGAGTATATAAGCAACTATAATCTTAGGTTTACTGGTTGCTCACAAACGATCTCTCTGCTACAATACCAAAGACCAGTTATAAGCAAGTGAGTACCAACTCTTACATTTTTGCTTTGTGCTTTGAAATGTACATGAAGTTTATTTTTAGGGTAGCATGAAAAGAATATACTGCTGTAGGAAGTTATTGTTGATATAACATAGGATTATTTGCTTATGATCACCTTAGTTATTAAAGCCTGACTATATTTGTATCTGGTATTTTAAAATCTCAACGTCACAATGCAATAGGGTGATATCGGCAGTCCAATTATTTTTCTACACATTGCACCGAAAAGTATAGTTACGCAATTAAATTCTGGAAATAACTTGAATAAATTAATTGTCCCGGGCACAATAGCATCTTGATTTAAAACTGCATTGAGCCAGCAGGTGTTTATTTTAGGTCTATTCCCAATACAGGCAAGACATTGCAAACGTTTCTAATATGGAACGCCATTTGTATTCTATCAGCTATAAAATGAGCATCCTCTGGATTTTTCCTGTAAAGAAATACCTCTTTTTGTATAATCACTCAAGAGTTTCTGGACTGATGTTGCTGGTTTTTCAACTCTGAAAGTCCTTCCAATCACGCCCCAGCGCCACTGCTCTGACTCTTAAAAAGGTATATGTCTAATTGGCATAAGTCCACTTACTTACAAGTCCCTGGTATACTGTCCCAGGGTTACCCAGGGCCTTGAAATTAAGTGTTCTTTGTGGACTGGAGTACTTGTTGTGCCATCACAATTGTGGCAAAACTGAATTACCAGTCTACCATTGCCAGCTGGTAAGGTAATTTTAAACTTCTAACTTGGCTTTGCTATCTTGGCTTTACCATTTAAACCAATGGGAAATCCAAGATCTTCTTTTTTAGCATTTATAAGTCACCTCTAAGGGAGGCCTACTGATCCCTAAAGGCAGGGTGCATTCTTAAGAAGATGGGCGTGTGTTTTATTTACTTTGAATATCCTAACAGTAGAAACACTGCATTGTCACGTGGAAAGGCTGGTAGCCCATATGGAGTTGCAGGCTAACAAATCAGCAGATTTAACTTCCAAATGGGACTACTATGCATGGTACTTCAAGGTATCAAATACATTGTTACATTAAACTCGGCTTGTTGCTCAAGTCAAATTTAATTCATACAAATGGCAAATTTGCCACATTGTTGCCAAAGTTTCCAGTAGCAGTGTACAGTTGCACACAATCTGTTGTATTTGAGACAGCCTCCGTGCTTCCAGCGGGGGAAGTGAGAACAACTCCCAGAAAGAGGAGCAGGTGATCTGCCAAGAGTAAAGGTGTGACCTCCTTCTTGTAGGAGGGCCAGATTGGGTGTGAGCCCAAAAGGTGAGTTGAAAACAGTAGCCGCCTTTGAAGGGCAAATGGTAGTAACATTTGAGAGCGGTTGCTCTTTTGTTTTAGCAGACATGCTGGCATCTACGGCAAAGAGTGAGAAGCCGTTGTCAAGCCGCTTTTTCTGAGGGCGTGTAGCCCCCCAATAGCCACACCTCTGGGTTGGGCTAGGGAGCTGCATACAAACCAAGAGAAGGATTCTGTGATGTTGGGAGTGGGCAACGTAGTGCATTCAGGCCTAGCTAAATACAACACTTCACAGGAAGTTCTCATCAGGTGGAGGGGACCTTGTAGCTCATACGCTCCTTAGTCACCACCTCTTCCATAGTGGGCATTAAAGTGACACCCCTCTGAACTGGTGAGAGTACTGAAGAACTGCCCTGCTGTTTCCTGGACCCAGCAAGGAGGCTGGACTGCACCTGCAGCATCTTGGTATAGCAAAGACGGGACTGTGCCTGTGATGTCCCACTTGAGGAAAAGTCACCCCACAGCCCCAGACAAAGAAGGGGACTCCAAGAGCCACTTTGCTGACTTCCTGTTACATCCACAAGATCATAACCGTTGAGAAGCCTGCTCCTCTGAGAGCCCAGCGCCCAGAAGCTTCATTGCTGATGAATGCAATAGTGCAGCCTGGGAGACATAGGCCGACCCTCAAAAGCAGTACACAAGTGTGCTGGATCCAAGAGAGTTGTTGCAGTGCAATTTGGGCCGCCTAGTATAGAAGTTACTGCAAGTGAAAGGAACCCCTGGTTTTGCTGTAACCAGGGACCAGTGGCAACTGGTTTTGTGCTGGACTTCACCCAGACTTCGTGGGACATTGACCACTGAGGCCAAATTTGCCTCGCTGTGTTTGTGGATCAAAGGTTGACAACAGGTAGACCCTCAACAATGGCTCAGCATCCTTGAGCATCTTCAACATCCAGAAAAGCCTTATTTAATTCTATAGGGGTTCACCCATAGACCCTTGGAACTGGACTGGAGACTGCTTTAACTGCAAGATAACTGTTCAGCAGGACCTTTTTGATCCCTCTGACTGGCTCCCTGCCAGAGTTAGTCTCCACAAGAGTGCCCTTATAGCTGTTATCAAAGGTACCTGTTATGGCTAAGCCGAAACCATGAGTCACAGTAGATTTCAATTAGTTATTGCATTGAGTAAAAAACTGTTATTTTTCATAATTTCATATCTTCAGAACCTCCTGGTGGATTTTTGTCATTGAGGAGGCTATTTGGAGATAAAAATAAAGCCCATTTTTATGAAATAGTGTAGGATTTTGATTGTATTGTGTTTTTTTCTTATTCAACTGTTTTGGTACTTCTTACTACTATACACTTGTTCCTTTGATAAAACCTGACTGCTCTGAGCTACAGCTACCCGGGACTGGGTAAAGGGTTTCCAAACAAACCTGACCGGACGTGGTATGGAACAGTGACTTTATAACAAGGTGAGGTTGCACAACCACACCATATAATAAACCACTTTCCTCACAATTCCTAACTACACTGCTAACTGAAAACCTTCTATTTAGTCAATAGTAGCTAAAGCAACATTCTGCGGTCACTTGCACTGGCACCTGTGTGGAAAATCTGAATAAGCCAGCATTTATATCCTCAGAAAGGTAGAATTCTAAGTGCCCCACACCGATGTAAAGCTGATCTAGGAGTACTACGACTCCCAAACTTCACTGCATGATCAGCTAACAGCAGAGGATGCAGGCAGGGAAAATTTGGTTCGGGGAGGAAACCTTTAAGAATCATTAAATTAACTCCTTCTCTTTACCCATCCCAATACCGTTTGGTCCAAACTGCAAGTCTTCTAACACATTTGGTTTTTCTGCAACCTTGAGATGGTTTTCTGTAAAATATGTTTCAATGTGAGTGCCAATACATGGAATTCAGTGTGATTCTTGCTTCTGCTCGACCATAAGGAGTTTTTCCAGCAGTCTTTTTATGGCCTACTCTAGAATATTCACAACAGGTCTAATTTGTCTGCGGATCAATTGAGTTGGCTATATCAACCTAAAAATCTAATTGTTAAAATCCTGCTTTCAGTTTGTCTTCTTAGTTTGCCAAGTCATCGCTTAGTTGGAAGAAAGTGCATCAGCTTGGTTAGCAGCCAGTCATTATTTTGATGTTTGGTACATTGCATCATCTCATATCATTGAACATCACAAGATTACCATTTCTGCTGTGTCTTGGAGCTTTGATGATAGCCGCTTGAAGCGCTGAGCAGAAAGTGAAGATGGGAGCTAACTGGGCCAAATGTTATTTACAATATGACTACACTGGTGCATACTTTCGGTAAGATTGCCCTTTTGGGCCACTGTTGGTAAATATTTACATTTTACTTGGCACTATTAAAATTCTGCTGACACTTGGCACACAAAACACCTTGCCTTGGATCATCCCTCCCTGATTAGAGTAATTTGTATCCTGCCTTCTTGCACACAAAACCTGTCCTAAACAGCTGGCATAAACGTGCTATCAAAAATTCCTTCACCATCAGCATTATCCGTTTCCTATTGGTCTTCCTGGCAATGCCTGCTACCAGACACCCCATATCATCTCACCATACCTGTATGCCCCAAAATTCACAAGCAGATCCACCTCTTCTCACCATGATTATCCCACCAACTAAGCATGAAGCAAATCATTGTCTATTTAGAAAAAAGCTCTGAACAGGTATCTGTCTCATTTGGCCACAGGAATGCCTTGTAAGTCTGCAGTGGGAAATGCTGCATCACAGAGCATATTACATGTTACTTTTACTTGCTTCCTTTCTTTTAGATAACCGAACTGTGGATTTCCTTGAATCATCACCCACACCATTGGTTTTTCACACTAACTTTGTTCGAGGAGTTCAAGACCTTTCTCATGGCTCACCATCTCTCATTTGAATGCTATAATGACTAATACCTTGCAGACTTCTAATTTTCTGAGTTAATCAACCAGTGTAAATAACTTTATATGTGCACATTTTCTAGTCATTGATATCTATTGTCTAGTCATTGCCATCTATTTCCATCCACCAAACCCATGACTTTCTTTATTTATTCCTACCATCTCTGGTATTGGGCTATGTACCATTGTACAATTATATTACTAGTTGTGTTCAGCATTTCTGTAAAAATCCTATATTGCTAAAGAAATTGCATAAATGAATAGTATGTTCTACAGTGGGAAATTTGAAAAGTGTAATAGCCTGATCTCCTTTGATTCTCAAACGATGACCATCCCATTTCTAGCTATCTGGGAGACTCAATGTTACTAATTGTCAGTCCCTGTTCAGGGAGTCACAGGTCAGACATGGCTCACTGTCCCCCAACTGTGGTGGTTGAGGTTGTTCGCCACTGGTGACCTGGAGTCCGTCCCGCTACCTCTCTGCAAACTGGCTCAAGTGCAACCTTTCCACACTTAACTCTGAGGGATTAGACAGGACAAGCAGTCAAAGGTTTCTCAGTGAGGTAGTGTGGGGGCAAGAGCTCAGAACCCAACTGTCAACCAACAGACAGAGTAACCTATTGTCTAGCCCAGTGCTTATCATTTAGTCAAAAAGGTACTTTAATATCACAGCCATACAAAATACTACACAGCTCAATATGGTTTTCAGTTACAGGGTGGTAATCTCAGTTGCGATATTCTGTGAGGTTCTACAGGCCTTTTGATATCCTCTCTTCGTTAGCAGCGTTTTCTAATATCTAGAACCCCCAGTGCATAGCTTTTGTATAACATGGGTATAGAAATCGATTACTCAGAAGTATCAGAAGCATCCCATTGTCTAGTTGTGTTATCCAATTCCAGTTCACCTGGCAAGAGTCTTAAGTTCATACGGCACAATACTTTTGCACAAGCAGTCTCTTCCTCTACTCACAGTTAGGCCTTACTTTTACCTGCTCACTGTAGTCACAGTTCGGGTGATGCGGACAGGTGCATTCAGCATTGCCACTCCTGCAGCTCTGGTAACCATGGGTGCTGTGGCAGTGACCTCACTCAGAACTCAACCTCTGCGTTGAATCAGCATGGCAGACTCAAATGGCAGCATTCATGATTGGCAGCAATGGCCTCCCAGACCCAGGTGTAGACAAGTTTTTTAATATGGCAGTGGGGCTTCCGAGCTGATAAAAGCTTCCTCATCATTGACGACTTCGGCTTTCCGATGCCAAGAGCATCACACTCTCAGCCACTATGCAGGATGCTGAAACCACCATGATACTTGGCACTAAAAATATTGGCAAATGTCACAGCAAGAACCGCTCAGAGAGGCTGTCCAACATCTTCTGCGAGGAGACTGTCTGCCTTCCTATAGACCCAGGCAGTCTACTTCTGACTCCCAGGATTCAGGCTTCCTTGGTAGACTCTCGGCAGAAAGTGCAGGCTTCAGGTGATGTCCTTTCACCATTGGGAGACTGGCTGTCATGCAGAAACCATCCCTGGTTTTACAGCAGTCCTTAGAGTACTCTGCAGAGCCCTCACTTCCTTGGTCAAGTACAACACTGAACTAGAACAAAGCGGGTGGTGTGTATCCCACTTTTATATTCATTCTACAGATAGGAACTGTGGATCCACTGTCTAAGGTTTCATAACTGGTTAGGATTGTTTATCTTTCATATATTATTTTCTGGCTGCTTCCCAGACACAGGCTTTGTGTAAGGTGATGGCTCTCACAACTGGTAGCAGTGAAGCTGGCTCTGTGAAGGAGTATCCAAAACAAGGGTGCAATAAAGTGGGAAATTTCTGCACGTGGCTGTCTTCCTCTGTACTGAAGCAGTAATCAGGGACAGACATAAAAGCAGATCCTGCCTAGAAACTTCCTCACATTGTATAACAAAAACTGCTGTCTCACCCATACCTTCCATCAAATGGCAGTGCTAATTCAATACTAATCAGCAGGCCTTTAAAACAAGGTCCTTACTGATTTTCCGAGGGTATCTCTCGGGCCATCTCCCTCACAGGAATGCAAGCAATATACTTAACCTGTCTGGGTAAGCTATGGCCACCCTCCATCTCCTGCCATGCAAAACCAAGGTATATTCAAAATTGATGCTAGTGGTGCCAGTATTCAGACTCCCCACACACAGTCTCACACTACTGCCATAAATGGGTTACACACTCACTGCACAACACAAAGTCAAAACATGCATGGAATGATGAAGAGGAACATTACAATAGTGTGATGCCATCATCTCTTATGACTTACCCACGTCGTTGACAGTACTATCAGCGGCAGCTCCTCCGCAATGGCAGAGCAGCGACGCTCCACAGGCTCAGAGCCAGCAGCTGAAAAAGAAAACCGTATTTTATTATTTTTATTTTTCAGCTGCTGGCTGAACTAGCGTGTATAGTGGGGGTCAGGGCCAGACCATGGGAGGGAGGAAGAATGAAGTGGTATGTGTACTTCTAAGTGTGCATGTTTGTTTGTCTGGGTATCTTAGACCGGCAAAACAGACATGCGCAGTTAGTTCTCTCCAACTCCCTGTGCCTGATCGAGTGTTAAACCAAACCCATTCAGGCTAATCCCTGGGCTGCTCTCATGCTTGCTAATAGCATGAGAGTAGCACAGCGATTGCACAGGAAGTCTCCGATGCTGTCCCAGTGTCTGCTAGGACCAAGAAGCAGAGGAACACCGAGACGAGAGGAAGCTGGCAGCTTCAGGTAAGTCTTATTTTTTTTTATTATGAACCCTCACCAAGCTCCTCCGCACCCCATCTACCGGCCCCAGCATTTCCTGTTTGTCGGCCACTACTGAGTCCTATGGCCACTGCAAGAGCACACTTTGTGTCCCACCAGGGACCTGAACATGTTCTTGACCTCATTACCTCGTACAAACTTGGGCCTCTTGGTTCATGCTAGATTAGGGTGATGCGAGGGGTGAAGAAAAAGTCAGGACACTAGTTTCAAGAGTAGTCAAGCATTCATGCAGATGTCTTTCTTGTCCCAACACTAGTACATGCAAAAAGAACATATAAGAAACAGTTTAGAGAAAATGGGCTTTGGGTCAGCTCACTTCAGCCACTGGCCTTTATTATTTTTCACGTTTGTCATTGCTTGGATGGGCTGCCAATCAACATCATGGCATTTTGTAGATTATTACGTTGTCCCATATGAGTTCCATTTAGTGATGGTGCTCAAGTAGTCCTTTCTTGAACTACAGAAGCAGCATGACCTTCAGTTTATAATTCAGAGTTTGTGCGTTCTTTGATATATTTATTGACATGATGATATTTTGATTGCTGGTTTATGTCAGTTTTGTTTTGGGGAAAAAAGTCCTGTTGGCCTTGATGGCAGACAAAGGCTATTCACTAATTACTGTTTTGATAATATGTTCATGGATTAGCAGTTTGTTAATGGATAAAGGAAAGACGAGCATACACGTAATCTTTCTAATAGCTGCAGCGAAAATACTTGCCCATGTTAAAAAGTATCTACTATGTATTTCTATGCTGTTTATGCCTTTTAAGTGAACCACTTACAATGCAAACTTCCTCTTGTGGATGCTATTTGTAACACTTTTCTTTGAGGTTACCCTTAGTTCTGCTAATGCAGTTTGTTTAGCATGAAAAGACCCTATTTCCAACTTCTAAATTGCAGTAGCCGCATACTTTGCTTTATTATGGGATTATCAAGGATAAATGAAAGCAACACATGAAAAGTTATTCAACTAGTGCCAAACACTTGCTCTAGCAAAACGCCAGAGCTATTAGCTTTGCTCGAAATTGAAACCTGCTGGCTTGGCCAGTGCTTGTTTGTTATGTTTTTTACATTGACGTTTCTTGTTTTCTTTCAGTGTTCTGCAGTTTTTGCACCATGTTCCATTCAGTGTCTTGGGCAACTGCATATCAGTATTCACAAGAGCACAAGCAGTTCAAATTAGGCATTGTCTGCATTTTACTGCTGATGGTATCACTTGGTTTTACCTCCGTCCAAAGCCGATCACTCAGTCATCAGATTGACAACAGAAGTAAGTATTTTGGCTGTCTCTTTAAAGATTGTGGTGGCTGTTCTTGTCTCTGAGGAGCATGCTCAACTTTGCACTCCACCACATATTGTGATGTAATCGTGAAATAGTCTTATGTTTATGTTAGAGCGGCAATTATTTAGGTAGAGTATATCTATAACCATTAGGTTGTTTTATTGTACTAAATGAATTAAATGCTTAAAACACATAAAAATTTTAAAAAACTGATTGACAACAAAATAAAGATGTAACCAGCGCCAAGAAACATGGCATAAATTACAACATTTAATAACTAATAGGATTTAAGAAATATTTTTTTAATTACATTTAAATAATGTACACATGATGTGACATTGACCATTAAATGTGTTTCATTTTTGCAGCATGTCAAACTGTACTCCTCTTTTTTAGACAAAAGAGCAGGATAATATCAGCTCTGTTTATATTACCAAAGCTCCTTCCAAAAGTAGGCATTATAGTACTGGATGTTAATATAAAAGTATATAAAACTGGATTAACTAATTTCAGGCATATACTATATATATACACACAGAAATCGAACGGCTGGTCGGAAGAACAGAGTTGTGCAATTTTATTTCTACTCGTATATCATTTTCGCTGAACATTTTCAAGGGAAACAGTCTGTACAGCAGAAAGAGTAAGGGACATACATCAGAAGCTATAATTTGTTAAAAATAAACCCCAGTATCAAACTGAAACTGGAAGGGCATGTACTGCTGGAGCTAGGGAAGACCCCAGGGCTGGAGCACGTGGATGGGAGGAAAACATAACCTCTAACAAGGAAAGAGAGATAAGTATAAAGACTGTGCATATGTTTCAAAACCGGGATTACATTGAAGCCAAAAGGGATAGAGAGTCCATCACAGTACGTGGGTGGTGTGGTGTGAAGTTGGGGTAAAGCAACAAAGGCGCAGAACAATAGTTAAGATGTGGGAAAGGAGGTGTGAGGATCAATATTTGGGAAATAAAATTGAACATGGTAAAGCTAAGTCCTGTACCTGGGGGGAAACAATTGGAAGTTTAAGAGAAAAAGAGTGATGCATAAAAGCTTAGCATAAGATTGTGTCCTGAAGAAGAAAGGAGAAACTGGGAGGGACACAAATAGAGGATCGAGGTGAGCAGGCATACAAGAATAGGGCAGGGAATAGCAAGCTAGTGCCTGCAGCTGAGTTTAGTCCCTAATCTAAAATACCTCAGGTTGTTGGCTCTCCTGCCACTGCTAACACAGCAGAGTATTCTTTGTAGCTCCTTCAGGTATTTCACAGAAGACAGTGAAGACATCTGACCTTGATGTGAGACAAAACAGGCCAAAATGTATGAGCTATTGAGCTATAATATCACTTAAAAATGGAGATAGAAGCTCTCTATATGTCAGTGTACACTGTAGGGTCCAGTGAGGCATTGGACGTATTTCACATGCCTAAGTGGACAAAAGAGTAATAGCTTGTAATTGTGGGAACAAAAATCATAGAGCAGATGAGGGCGATACATTCCGTAATACTTCTGTTGTATTACTTCACACACTCAAAAAAAACTTGGAGAATTGGCCACATAATTTTTTCTTTTTGGGTGCAGCTGCAGTGATCCTTGATTGATGACATATGAGCAATTCCCATCACTAAAACTGTTGCCTACGATCATAAAGCAAAATTCACCTACATTTTTGGTTGAGGGCTGTTAGACCTGTCAGCTTTTTGGGTGGACTCCCCTTATATATATTTTTTTTTTGGTCCCTTTCTGCCTCCCATTATTTTTGTCCACCAGCCCTTTTTTGTTTATGTGGCTTTAGGTCTCCGGGTGCCCCACCACTGCTATCCAGTGCTGAGGTACAGGTGCGCCTTCCTAAAATGGTGGACGGGTTCCTAAGATGGACGCCTGTCAGGAATTACCTCAGAGCTTTTGGGCCATAGGATAACATTGGAGAGTTCCAGAACCTTCCAGGCCATTCTAGTGATCAGGGCCCAGGCTATATAAGGGTGGACACTGGGCGGCCATTTTGTTCATGTCTAGGTTGGCTGGAGTGTAGACTGTAGAGTAGGGGGATTGTGACTCAGGCTGACTTGATTGCTCTTAGGGGCTGCTAGTTAGTAGTGGGGGCTTCCCTCCTTCCTGCTGATCTGAACTTGCTGGAGGAAAAGGAGAGAGTACCATACCCAGATGTCCACCAGATGAAAAGAACTAAACTATATGACTAACCGGTGAGAGTGATCTGGCTCTACCTCAGGAACCTTTGAGGGTGGTGCTGCTGGAGAATTTGTCAAGCGGAAGCAGGAACCTTGATTAAACCCCCTGGAATAGCCTGGAGATATAAAGCTTGCTCTGACTGGCCGATTTGCCTCATTGGTGAGGTGCTGTACTACCTGAGGTTACAGATCGCTAGCTCTGACCCCATTGTCTTGGATAAAGCTCTTGTATTTACCCCTTTCTTCATGCCTTCCTGAGCTTTTGTGTCGCCGAGATCGCGTGATTGAGCGATTCCCGCTCAAGGCATGAGGTGAGGTGGAGCAGCGCCAGCCGGGGAGAGACTCTGGGTGGGGTCACTTAGCAACCGGACTCCTGCCCAGCGGATTGCTTCTTCTTGTCAAGACGGCGCTCTGCTGTGGCGGAAGTAGGGCGGCTTGTCAGCGGTGCCAGGTTGTCCCGCAGCTGACTCCCCAGCGGATTGGGAGAGTGCGCGGGGTGTGGCCTGACAGCTGCGAGGCCCAGGAAAAGTTACAACGCGGTCCAGTCTCAGTCCCCGCTCTGCTTCGGGTAGAGTGTTAAGACCCGAGCGGGGAAGTAGGAGGAAGACCGGACTGCCGACTCGATCCCCGGTAAACTGAAGAAGGCCGGCCGAGCGCAGAGGTAAACCGGGAACCCCCATAGCGAAGGGTAGAGAAGGAAAGAAGTGAAACTGTGTAGGGAGAGGGAGGGCTGCCAAGGAGTGTCGGTTGAGCTGTGCTGGTGACAGAACCGTTCGGTCACGACCACGCCCGTTTTAGAATCTTCAGCACAGCGTGAAAATTCGTGCCGCGCTGAAGCGGTTTAGATTTGTGGGAGTAGATAATAATCCTCCGACTCCCCCAGAGATAGATCCCGCTTAAGCATATTTCTGCCCAATGGTAAAGGGGAAGTGACCTCAAACTCTCCTTTATCGGTGACTCGAGAATAAATGTCTTCTCCAGATTAATTCAGAATGAGAAGAAGGAAAAACCCTGCTGACATGGAATGTCATTAATCTTTTATGCTTGACAGTGGCACACATTTGTTATGCTATTAGTCAATGTACCTTGTTGATCAGAGAAATAACACCCAGATACAGTTAAACCATTCAATGAATATTGTCTACTGTAGCTCAAGCTGAATGTATTTAAGATTTGGGTGTTTGGTCTGCCATAAGTGATTTGATGTACTGTCCAGATACTGTATTTAACTTTTGAAAAGAATGACCAAGAACAATTTGCTGAATATTGAAATACTCATTTGACCTTCACAATATAAAGAGATTAAGCTTCAATATTTTTACTAAACAACTCAGAAGGTGTGGTGTCATTTTTGGTGGGTTTGCACTGGGGTGTTGTAGTGAGTGTGATGCAAGCACAACACAGTCGCCTTCCTGATTTAGCCTTTCCACCCAGAACCATGCTACCCTAAGTGGACCGGCAGTCCCGGTTCCAACAAGGGCTTTATAGCCATAATTAAATTTCTGGATTCTTTTGAGTAGTGCAAGTTGTTGCACTCTACATCTGGAAAATAGGTGTGAGATGAAGCTTGCACTATTACAGAATATTAAAGAGGATTACTTACGCTTGAAAAATGTGATTACATTTTTTACAAAATGTGTTTAGAAAATATTGAAATTTTTACATGTAGATTTTGTTTCAGAATCTATGTAAACCTTAAAACTAAAAATCATGAATTGTGTTTATGGAACTAAAGCTTTGAACGATTTATTGTTTTATTTGTTCAGTGACAAAGTAATCACTGTACACACTTAATCTTTCATATTCATATCTGAAGAACATAGCCACTGTTGGTTGTATGTACTCCCACAATGATGTGAAAGTTATTTAGGTGATTCATTTATTTTTTGTTGCAGGTCCTGAGATTGATCCATTTTGGTATGTGGGCCGTGGTGTCCGACCGATTGGCCGATTTGGTAAAAGGCAGATAATGAAGAATAGCAACGGCTTGAGACATGGTATCAACAACATTGAATTTCTCTTGAAAGCGCTGCTGCAGCAAGAAGTACATAAAGCAGAACGAGCAGCGATTGATGACGACTGGTGATAGCATGCTTTGAGTGCCACAGTGGAAAATCATTCTTCGTACAAACTCCGCCATCTTTTCACCCTACCACTCGCTCTAGTTCTGCTTTTACTTAGCTACTATCATTTTAATTCTTTGTTTGTTGCCCTTTACAACTAAATAAATAAACTCTGGTCATGAGATAAATGTGTGGAATAAAAAACTGTCAATCCACACTTCATAACCTTTACAATTAACTTGCTAACATGAAAGTTGATATGTTTTGCCTATTTACGCACTGTAATCCTTTAAGTTATGCTGTTGAACTGCTCTACAACAAACGGCAACATAATGGGGAACTTGTTTATAATTTTAAACTTTGTCTCATAGTTGCAAAGGAATTAATTTTATTTATATTGCTTTCAAATTTCCTGAATGTCAGCTTAGTTGGGAATAGGACACAACTGCCAAAGATCAACGAAAAGAGGTTTTTGTATAAATAAATCCGATTCTGATCAAACTACTTCATGTTTAGTGTTCAAACAGAGTTAAGAATATTAACTGTGGAGCAAATCGGTTAAATACACGCTAAACACAATAAAGCTATGTCCCAAAATTACTAGGTTTCAGAAGTTTAATGGGTACTTTTTATTACTTTCCCTTGCATGAATTTGTGACTTCATTAATATGTCTGATAGACTTTAATGTCTACACAGTCACAAATAACCATAAAAACACCAAAAATATCCCAATAATCCCCTACATCATTGGGTAACATAACATATGTTTAATGCACAAAAGAGACCAGGTACTAGAAATACTTATTGGACACACAAACCTTAAAACAAGCATTTGTAAAGCTAATAGGTCTGGATTGTTGTTAGAGAAAGTGTTTGGTAATACTAGGGCCACTTTGTGTGCTGTTTCCAGCTGTCAGAGAGAAAATTCGGCAATGAAGTGATCATGATCCACAAAAATTTCAAAGCTGGAAGTGCAGCCCCTGTGGTGAATAGACGTCATTAGCAGAGTTTTGCTGAACCCCAAACAAGTGTGTCATCAAAAAGAGTACGAAGATAACGTTTGCATTGTAAGTGGTAAAGCTAAAAAGCATACACCCCAACATATTGCATTGTAGATTCTTTTGACTAGGGTTCTGTATTTTCATTGAATCTTTAAGAACAGCCTAAGTGTGCATGTCTTTGCCAATAGAAAAAGCTGAAAATCCATAATCATATTATTGTGGTTACAAAATAAAACAAAATGATGTACAAGAGAGATTAACAAATTACACTGCGCCTTTCCAACAAGTTAGTGCATTAAAATATTATGCACTTATGAAGCACAAAAAACACGAACCAGCAATTTAAATGATGTCATGTCAGCAAAATAGCAGACACAGGTTCTAGCCTAATAAAATGCTTACTTGCTGGCCCATCATCAAATCCTGTGTAGGACTATATACCCTTCGACTAAATGCTATGGTCTTAAAGGACAATCCATCTAAGCAATGATAAACCAATAAAAAAACAGGTTAGCAAGTGGGTGATAAGAGGTGACCCAAAGTCCCCTTTCTCTGTACTTTTTGTGTGTTTTGAAGAATTGCTAACGAGGTAGACCACAGACCTAAAGAATTAAGAAGGGAAGAACAGGGAATTAAAACACTGTCAATTGGTAAAATGGGCTATAATAGAAAATATGATAAAAATAAGTAGAATGTGATGTGTGTTCCACTACAGCACAGCATTTTATGATGACATTATCATCTTATGTTGAGTCACCAAGGCAGTTGGAAAAGAATAGTCCTCCTAATGTTTTTACTGTTTGTACTTTTAAGTAAGAACTTTTCCCGGTGCTCTGGATGTTAAATTGATGATCCAAGTTTTTGCTATAGGACTCATTTATTTGACTAGTATCGTATAAATCAACTTGTATGACTTAAACAATTCATTAATTTGCATACATTTCAATTGATCACATCGAATGATGAAATAAATGTACAAAAGGCCACTTTTTTCAAAATATGGATCGAACTGCAACCCAAGATGTATCGTTTTGACAATACATTTTTAGCTTATACTAGATCCATTTAAATATGACTAACCTTTGATACACTAGCGATTTTATGTTGAACTGCAAACCTACACACCGATAGGAGCACTGTGCTTTTTGCACCCTAATGTTTTTTGTTTGACTACAGTGTTATATGCAACTAGAAAAAAGCATTTTTTTTTTAAAGTGGCCTTTTGTACATTTATTTGTTCATTCGATCTGATTAATTTAGAGTATGCAAAATAATTCATACGGGTTCAATATATATAATGGTAGCCTCATAAATGAGTCCCATGGGCCACAAGTAATATTTCTCTCAAATGCGTCACCCTGGTATCATAGTGGTATATGGAGTTTGTCCATGTTTATGAATACTAACCAAGTTTTTGCTAAAACATCAAATTACTTTAACCACTTCCTTCATCATCCAGCTTGCTTTATTGAAATAAATTATTGTGAATCTTGCCTAAGAGGAGTAGAACATATTTTTACAGCTTTGATCATTTGTAATCACCATAAACTACTTTTATTGCTACAGAATTCGACGGACCTGCAAATGTGCTGCAGACACAGTTTGGAGTGCATAAAGTCTTTGCCTCTGAGGTTTCTCACATTACGTACTTTGTTACAGAAGCCTAGAATTTATGTTTTTAACTTTACCCTTGTTGGTGTAACCTACATCAGAATATTTTCACTTCACAGAGTGCACAGGGCATGGGATTCTATTTCACACGATGTCCATTACAAGGTCCGTGTCAGTTTCTAAAGCAACTTGAAGCTCATCTTCTCCAAGCTAGTTTTATTAAAGTATTTATGGTTTTATACAGCACTAGGTAGACCCCAGGAAAATTGGAGAGCTTTTTATTAAAATGCAGTACAAATAGAAAATAAAAGATCATGAGTACTAATAAAAAAAGTCCAATAAAAAAATATAAATAGAAAAATTAAACAATAAATTGCAGTATAAACTATATAGACATATTATAAAGCTAACCACACAAATCTAAAGAATAGCACAATATCCTATGATGTGCAGGCAGAAAAGGATCTGAGTGAGAACAAATTGATTATTGAAGTCTCAAATGGGATTCACCTGCATTGTCCTTCACTGCTTCCCCTCATACTTTTAGAAATTACACCAGTTTGTTCACATGGGCATCACTGGGTCCCAAAAAATTCCTATTACCCACAGCCTACCCCAGGTTTCCATTCGGTCTCTTGTCAGCTTCAACCTTTGCATATCTACTCACAGACCACAGTATCAAGATTCACCAATGATACACAACTCAAATTGAAAGCCTCCTCTGCTTCAGACATCCCATGATTAAACACTGCCTCTGCATCATTCAGACCTGAATACCCATCACCTACCTGAAGCACAACCCAACCAAGTCTGAATATATGCTATTTGCCAAGAACATCAAACAAGAACAGTACAAATATTGCTCAATGACATGAACCTTGTTGGCTTCAAACATCTGTTTTAATTGAATGCCAAGTCACTTGGGTTCACCATGAACACCAAACTCAGCTTCAAGTAATACATTGCTAAAAAACACAAAGGCGGCCTGGTACGACCTCTCGTGCCTAAAGAACTTAAGACTGTTTCTTTCAGTAAGCGACTGGAGAGCTGCTTTTGAAGCCCTCATACTCTTGCATCTGAATGGTGGTAATACACTGCTCAATGGCCTCCCAACCTCCACACTCGCAACCCTTGCGGGCATCCTACATGCCTCAGGACATCTCATTCAAAGTCTGAAGTAATATGATCACATCACCCCCATCCTGATTGAACTTGTTGTAATTGACCATCCTTTGTGTGGCATTCCCCCAGATTTTTTCTTGACTGTCTTGTTGGCCTTAGACATCTGTGCACTTTATCCCTGCTAACCTGGGGTGAATTGCTTGTGCTCCCTCTTTACACATAATGAAATTGGTATACAACGATTAGCACATTTGACACATTAGTGAAGTAGTGTGGCTCACTGGTTAGAGGCGGCAGACCCGAGAGCAGAGGACGGCCCGGGACCAGGGTTCGATTCCCGGCGCGGCAGGTTTCTGGACCAGGGTCAGCGGACTCGATAATTCTCTCGCCTCGGTGCCCACTCTGATCAGCGTTCACACTCGGCAACTCTGGGCATTAGCTTGCCTCATCTTCACTAACGGCCCCACCAGACCGCCGGGGATGCCTGGTCTCACCCTGGAGGTACCCATTAAAGGACCATCTCTCAGGGAAGCCAGGAAGGGTTTCGCAGCGGTCGAAGCGCCTTGGGACCCTACGGGTAAGTAGTGCGCTATATAAATGCCTATACATACACATTTACATTTACACATATAATCCCCTGGTATATGTTAGCAAAGTGTACTCGGGCCACTGTCACCAGTGGGCTGCAGCATCCATTTTGCCACCCACTGTAGTGACCCAGCAAACCTGACCCCAGGCATGGCAGAGCAGTTTTAAAATTTCTAATTCAACCTATCAAAATAAACCCCTTTGACCGGTCTAAACCTTCCTTTTAAGTGTTAATAAGTCACCTCTAAGGTGGGCCTTAATGCCCATAAAAGCAGGGTCCATGATATTTAAAAGTAGGCCATGTAAAGTTTAATGTTCAACATGCCCTTACAGGGTAAAAGTCTAAACGCTATTTGTACTGTAACAAGAGTGGCTGCTTCCCTATCAAAACATTGAATTATTATAACACTTAATAATGCTAAATTCAGATTGGTAACAGCCAGATAAATATTTAAAGGACTCTCTTTAGTAGACAAAATTAATTGTAAAGCTAAATTGTATACAACTCTTAAGGAAAAGGTATTTTAGAGAAATCCCCTTTTCCCTACCTAAAACCACTAAGGGCTTTCTGTAGGAATTCCAACTGTCACTTTACAGCTGATGGCTTTCCTGTAGTGAGGTGTGAATTGCTCCAAGGACAGGGACAAAGGGCCTTTGATGTGGAGAGGTGTTGTCCTTCCCTTGACAGGATGGCCTGGGGTTTATGCCCAGCCATTTGGTAGTCTTCAGTCAATCAACCAAGGATTTATAAACTGCGTCAAATCACCCATGCGGGTCTCAAGATGCTGTAGTTGCTAACTTCTTCGTGCTGATCTGTTCAATCGAACAGCCAGGCCTTGAGCCCTTTCTTGAATTGCCGGAGTGATGAGGTGCAGGGGAAAGTTGTTCCAAGCTTTGGCTGCCTGGTGTGAGAAGGAGCGTCCTCACTGTTGCCCCAGCGGACCCATGGGTGTCTGCAATGAAGAGGGAGACTGATCATAGGTGTCTGGTTGGTTAGTGGAAGGTCATGCGTTTGTTGATGTTGGCTAGTCTTTCGTTTTGCACGCTGTTGTATGCATGGGTCAACAGCTTGAACTGGTATTTCTTCTGGATCGCGAGCTAGTGTAGCTTTTTGAGGTGGGGTGTGACAAGTCCTTTTTATTTTGGATGACTCTGTGGGGTGTTTGTTTCTTTACATTCTGTGATCCACTGGCAGAAGTTCTTCGCAGCATGTTATGGGTTCAATGTTGTGTCTGGGAGGTGGGTGTTGAGAGTGTCGTTCCTCTGGTCTTTTGACACCTTTTTCCAGTTTCTGCACGTGGAGCTGGGGGCATGGTGCCAGTGTTGGTAGGTCCTTAGATGGTGAGGTGGACGCTGTCGTGGGCGATCCAGGTGAGCTGTAGTTGTACTTGGCTCTGTTACTCGATGTAAAATGGGGTAGAGGGTGTCTATCGATGTGGGTAGGGTCGGTGACAAGTTGCTTGAAGCCCATGTTGATCATGCTTTCCAGGAGGTTGGATGTGTTGGTGTCACTGGGGTTGTCAAGGTGGAAGTTAAGATCCCCTAGGAAGATGCTGTGCTCTAAATCTATGGCGATCGGGGTGATGAGGACAGGGATGACGTGGCAGAAGCTGGAGCGTGATCCTGGTGGTCTGTAGGCAAGGGTGCTTCTGATGGTGCATTTTCCATCAGTGGAAAGTTGGAAGTTGAGATGCTCTATTATCGGGGTGGAGTCGTCTGAGGAGGTCATGCAGCGGATGGTGTCAATTTCACCTCTGTGTTTGTTGATTAAGTCTCAGTGTGTTCGTTTGTAGACTTCGGGCTTGTGATGTCCGATACAGAGTCAGGGTTTAGCCAAGTCTTTGTGAGGAAGATGACATCCATGGTGAGCGATGAGATAGTGTACCAGATCTCAGTGGCATGTTTGCAGAGTGATAGTGCATTGCGTAGAATGCACTGGAGTTGTGCCGTGGCTGTCTCTGTCGGCGTGGCGAATGCAGTCGTGTTTATGGTGTCTCCGGCATTGTTATTTGCTTTGGGATTGTAGCTGAAGCAGCAGTGCTGGCAACAGAACAGTCCTCTGGTGGTGCATGGAGATATGTGGCACTAGTTGTTGTTGATGGTCCTGGGATCCAGGTCTTGCATGTCTGCGGCGGTGTAGCAGTCCTAAAGGAGGCCTCCCTTGTCACAGGCAGATGAAGGTCATAACCAGGCCAGCCCCTTCTATAGTCTCTCTTGTCATGCTAGCACCAATCCCTGTGGGTGGGGGAGCTGCCCCAGAACCAGTGTAGAGTGACCATATGGGAGAGGCTGTCCATTTCCATAGATGCACCTCTGGGTGGGCACATGGAGCTCCGACCAGGGTTAGAAATATTCTGCCATGTTGGATTAAAATAAAGCTGGGCGCTGAGGGATACTTTATCGTAAACCCACACTGAAGACTGCAGTGATGTTGAATGCAAAAGACTATGGTGTATTAGAACTGCTTGGAACTGTTTTCTTCCCATTTGGTTGGGGCAGGGGATTTGATTACGTTTTACTCCATTTTGTAAGAGGTTTGTTCCCTTTGTTATCTTCTACCTTTCATTTTTCATTCCATAATTCCCTCACCCTGTGACCTCTGGTCCTACTCATGTACTCTTTTGGGGAAGAATGCATCGCTGGTGCCAAGCTTAGGCAAAGATGACCAATATAATATGGGTGTGAAGTTTATAAGGTGAAGCGTATTCTGCCATGTAAAACACATTTTTTGCTTTCAAGTGGTTCAACTTTGGTTATTTGGCCTGTCAACACCCTAATAAAAAGATTTGAACCTATAAATGAGAAAAAAACGCAAATAACATTTTCTCTTCTGCATGAAGCCTAACCTAGAGAAAAATGTGAGCTGTAATTGTAAGTTTCCCCATCATCAGAGACAATAAGTCTCTCTGTTCCTTTTGACATCTGAATGGTATAGGCTGTATATTCTTCTTGACGCTGCTGGGGAGGAGCAGGGCTTGGTTATGAATTTAACAAAGATCCCAGTGATTGAAAACTGGTGTTACAGGTAAGTAGAGTTTACTTCTTTACCAAGGGCTTTAGATTAGCATACATAAATGCTCAATAAAATAAGAAGCTCATGACTTTCTTAAGGTGGCAGGTGGTCCACGAGGAATGAAGGCTAGGGAAACATCTCAACATGGAACGAATACCTGTGATATATGCATACTAATGTGGCCAAAACAACTAGAACGTACCTCTTGATACATGATGCTCAATTTGCACATGGAGTGTCTGGATATTGCTTTAATCTGGACTTTTTATATACTTGGGGTGCCACAGAGTTCTCCCAAATGCATACAAGTGCTATGTAAAGCATATGAACAAACAAACAAAAGTTGAGGAAGGAAAAATGGAATACCCATTGTTGAGAATTACAAGAGGATGAGGGACAGTGCCTTATAAATTGGCCGCATATAAAAGAGAGGAAGAAAAACTCTTTCAGAACTTTGAATAGGAAAGTGTAAAACGATAGATATTTCTATGCCGTAGCTGAAAATGGCGATTCTCCAAATGAAATGAATATTGAATCAAGATTTTATTAAAGACACAGAGGCTAACATTATGCATAATATCTTGTAATGCCACTCTCTGCAGCACATTTAAAGAACATTTAACAATAAACAATCTAGAATGTCGGCAAATAGTCCATCAAATATAACCCGAATATACGGGAATCTCAATTAGTGATGCAATGGACTCCTGTTTTATCTTTGCAAAAAAAGGCTTTCCATGTATTGAATCATGGGCAGTAGGAGAGTTGAGTCTTTTTTCTGTTACTGATTAGATGGATAAGATACTGGTGCAATTATTCTGATAGCCCTATTGCCTTCTTCCCTTTTTGATGCAATAATCAATCTAGAGTTAGAACAATATAGTCCATAAGTAACCCTATCTCAGAACACTTTTCCCCTTTAAAAGCAGCGAATAAGCACTTCTCCTACATAACTTTTTTCCCCAATTATCCACTGACTCCTGAACTTCTTTCTTCTCTATGAGGTCTCTACAAAGAACATCAACTATGTCACTAATCCAAACTCTACTGAACACTAAATCCTATTCCATATTCGTACATTTCTAATGTATTAAACAATTCCAAAATATACTATTAATACATAAACTGATTTGAAATTTTTAACACTTTAAATACAACTTATACTCCCTGTTACCTTTTGCATTTTTTTGTATCTTTTATTCCAGGGTCATGGAGGGCTGGATATTGTTAGCCTTCGTGTCTTCAATGAAATTTTGAATCTCTATTCAACTCCTTTGGAGAATTGCCATTTTATTTCAGGACTGGAGGCTTCCATTATGCATGTTTGGCCTAAAATAATGCCTTACAAATGTTCCTGCATCAACCAATCAGCCTCCTTAAGAATCTCCTCCAAATGCGCACCAGACATATACAACATTCTCACAATTGCACCTCTCAGTGAATAAGGGTTTACATTTTTCCACATCAATTGCTCATTGCCTTATAATGTTATTGGCCTATCTGGCAATTGTTGCCGTACTCAGAGCGTTGTGTAGCTTAACATATGAAATAAATAATTGATCTTCTACATGCCTCCTATGTTCCATCATTCTCCCCTCATACTCATGCAAACAGTTTACCACACACAATGTGTTCTCTCTGGAAATCTTGGGTAAAAAGCCGATTCCGACATGGTCTTAATTCTCTTCCATATTTCAAAATGTGTTCCCTGTGGACCTTAAATCTACTACTTATCTTCCAATGCTCTTACATCGGAAGGCCTCCTGCATGACACCAAACATAAAAGTGTACATGATTCTCCAGAAAGCTGTTTTAAACTCAAAAATCTATCCATAGGCCATCCCTGAAATAATGTTAAAACTATTTTCACATCCCACAAAACATCATATCCTGCCCTGGGTGGTCTCCTCAACCTCATACTTTTCATAACTCTACATACCAACACATTCCTACTAATTGACCTACCAGCCACCTGACCATGTCCTGCCAAAATTGCTGATCTGAAACAATTCATAGTCCTGTAACTTTTTCATACTAAGAAATGTATCACTTCCACAGCAGGAACCTGCACAGGATCAAGACTCCTCTAAAAGCACCAACAAGCCCATATTCTCCATATCCCTTTATATCATCTTCTGGTCCCTGGAGCCTAGGACTCCTCCAATAATTCTACAGCTCTGTTCAAAAGTCCCTGCAGACAACCAGATCTCCTGACACCCTTCAAACAAGAAGGTTCAACACTCCAACCTGAAGCAAAGGATGCTCCCCTCCTATGCTGTTTCTTAAAAGACCTTCTCCTACCGGTATCAAATAAGATACTACACATGCCAACGCCATCACAGTCAGAAACCAAACCCACGACACCCAAATAAGTGTCACCAAAACTAACTGACTTCTCTCCTCCGTTACCTTCAACAACATGATGTAACATTGCGCAAGCATGAAATGCATAAGCTCTCCTTCCTTTCCATACCTGTTGAAATGCATTCACTGCACTCGCTGCAGGATCGGGCATCCAACTATAATAAGTTCCCAACTGACAAGTCAACCTGGTCACAAGCAGATCCACCTCCAACAGTCACAAAATCTGGTCTATTTTGCAAAAACAACTGCAATCCAATTGCCAATGGCTGTGATCCCCCAAATGTCTTGAAATCCAATTTGCTGCCATATTTATTTCTATGTTCCAGACAAAAATTCCAGGAAACGTTTGATTACCCCTGGGATCTGCACCCTCCTAATCTGTTGATATACACAACTGCTGACACTTTTTCCATGCTCATCAACACTATATGTCCCTTCAAAACGTCTTTGAAACTTTTCAACGCATAAAGCTCTACTGTCAACTCCAGACAATTTACATGTCGTATTCTCTCCTCCTGTGTCCAAACTCCTCCTGCCTCCTGAGCTCCCAAACGAGCTCCCCATAATCTCAGGCTTGCATCTGTTTCTAACACAAAAGTCAGGGTACATACAAAAATGGTCCAGCCATTCCAAGAGTGCATATTGTTCAGCCACGATATTAACTCCTCCTTTGCCTCTAAACTGAAGGGTATCCTGTTTCCATACCAAAGCCCTTTCCTTAAAGCATCTCCCTTCAACCTCTGGAAAGCATGATAATGTAGAGGTCCTGGAAAGATTGCTTGTATTGAAGAAGATAACAAACCTATCATCCGTGCCAGATATCCTATTGATTAAAACTCCCTCTTTAACATCTGCAAAATCTCCTTCCTTATCATCTTTACCTTCTTTTCTGGAAGTTGTAAAATCACATCCTTCATATTCACTAGGAATCCCCTAAAAACTCCAATCTCAATATCGGTTCCAAAATGGACTTCTCTCTATTTACTATGAATCCTAACCCTTTCAACCTGCTCATCACCTGCGCCAAATCTCTCTTCAGTTCATATTGTTCATATCCTCGGACATAATCAAGATGTCCTCCAAATACTCAATCATTTCTAAACCTCTTTCCCTCAAATATGCCATTACTACTCTCATGACGTTCGCAAAACAACATGGGGCTGATGAAAGTCCAAACAGAAGGCATTGAAATTCATATGAATATCCCCTCTAACTGAATTGTAATTACTTCTGACTCTCCTTTCTAGCATCCTTTAGATCTAGTTTCACCAACCAATCATCTCTTAATAACAGATCTCTCATATAATGGATTCCCGCCATTTTTAAAATTCTGTATACCAACGATTTAACTTGCTGAGATTGATCACTAGTCTCCATCCCTTGTCCTTCATAATGACTCAAAAAAGTTTACTTACAAAGCACTTTGCTGTTTTCTCTATTCAAACCACTCATCTACAGACCCCCCGGACCCCGACCCCAATTCAGCGTATCCATTGCCGACTTCATCAGCATGCACGCCCTGACCTCCACGACTACATCCTCCTCGGAGACCTGAACTTTCACCTTGAGAACAACAACAACAACAACAGCAACTCCACCACCCTGATCGACTACCTCGGACTGAGGCAGCTTGTTACAACGCCTACCCATTCCACCCGCCTCACGCTCAACCCCGTCTTCTCCTCAAGCTCCCACGTCTCCTTCAGCCACACCACGAACTCCTCTGGACCGACCACCGCTGCATCCACTTCACCTTCCAGAAACCCACCACACACCACCACACCCAAAAGATCCCCCACCGCTGCTGGAGCAAAATCACTGAAGACCAACTACACGCAAACCTCGTTCTCAGCCCACCCACTGACACTTCCAACATCGATGACGCTGCCTGCAACCTCAGATGCTGGATCAACTATCAACACCCTCACCCGCTGAAGAAACCCACCCACAGAGACACCAGCAAGAGAGCTAGCTGGTTCACCCCAGAACTCCTAGCCTCCAAGCGAACCTGCCGGAAACTAGAGAAGAAATGGCACGATGAAAAGACACCGTACAGCCTCGCAGCCCACAAGACGCCATCCGCAAACACCATCAACTCATCAGGTCTGCCAAGAGGACCTCTTTCAAAGACCGCTTTCACAACAACGCACACAACAGCAAGGAGCTCTTCAACATCGTAAAGGAACTCTCCAACCCCAGCTCCAACACCAATGACATCTCGCCGTCGCAAGCCCTGTGCGACTCCCTCGCCACCTTGCTCCACCGCAAGATTGCTGACAACCCACAACAGCTTCAACACCCAGACAGCCCCAACAGACATCGACACTCCAGTCCCCCGCACACCATCGACCACGACCCCATGCCAGCCTGGGCCAACGTGAACATAGACAACACCATCAAGACCATGAGCACAATCCACTCCGGCTCCCCTTCAGACCCACTCCCGCATCACATCTTCAACAAAGCCAGCAGCTCCATCGCACCTCACCTGCGCAACGTCATCAATCTCTCCTTCGAGACCACGACCTTGCCAGAGAACTGGAAACATGCCGAGATCAACGCCCTACTCAAAAAACCTAAGGCGGACCTGAGAGACCTCAAGAACTTCCGGCCCATCTCCCTGCTTCTGTTCCCAGCCAAGGTCCTTGAGAAGATCGTCAACAGACAGCTAACCCGATACCTCGAAGAAAACAACATCCTGGACCCATCTCAGTCAGGGTTCCGCAGCAACCACAGCACTGAGACTGCCCTCATCACCGCCACCGACAACATCAGGACCCTGCTGGACAATGGTGAGACCACGGCCCTCATCCTCCTGGACCTCTCCGCCGCCTTCTACACTGCCTACCACCGCACATTACGCACAGGCCTCCACGACGCAGGGATCCGGGACAAGGCCCTGGAATGGACCACCTCCGTCCTCTGCGGCAGAACCCAGAGCGTCCCCCTCCCCCCCATTCCGATCCGAAGCCTCCAAGATAATCTGCGGCGTACCCCAGGGATCATCCCTCAGCCCGACACTGTTAAACATCTACATGGCCCCGCTCGCACAAGTCGCCCAACAGCACGACCTCAATATAATCTCCTACGCCGACGTCACTCAACTGATCCTCTCCCTCACTAAGGACCCCCTCACCGCCCAATCCAACCCCAACAAAGGAAAGAAGGCCATCACCAACTGGATGAAGATCAGCCGACTGAAGCTGAACACAGGCAAGACGGAGGTCCTCATCCTTGGCTCCAACCCTTCAGCCTGGGACGACTCCTGGTGGCCTACGGCACTGGGAGCAGCCCTGATACCCACCGACCATGCACCCAACCTTGGAGTCATCCTTGACTCAACACTCTCCATGACCAAGCAAGTCAACGCAGTCTCCTCCTCCTGCTTCAACACCCTCCGCATGCTCCGCATGATCTACAGGTGGATCCCGACAGATACAAGAACAGTCACCCAGGCCCTCGTCAGTAGCATACTCGACTATGGAAACGCCCTCTAAGCGGGAGCCCCGGCCAAGCTCATCAAACAACTGCAACGCATTCAAAACGCCCCTGCTCACCTGATCCTTGATGTACCACGCCACAGCCACATCACCCCTCACCTGAGAAACCTGCACTGGCTCCCCATCAACAAGAGGATTTCCTTCAAGCTCCTCATCCACGCACACAAGGCACTCCACAAGACCAGCCCAGCCTACCTCAATAGATAACTCTTCTTCTACATCCCCAGCCGCCAGCTCCGTTCTGCGGACCTCACCCTCGCCGCTGTATCTTGCATCCGAAGAACCACCACCGGCGGCAGATCCTTCTTCCACCCCGCCACCATGACCTGGAACACCCTCCCACTGAGCCTACGACAGACCCAAGACCTGCTGACCTCCAGGAGGCTACTCAAGACCTGGCTGTTCGACCAGTAGCGCCCCCCTTTTTTCCTCCCAGCGCCTTGAGACCCTTACGGGTAATTAGTGCACTCTAAAAATTCTTGATTGAATGATTGATTCCTTAATACATCTACTCACATGCTCCCTAATCTGCTTACATGCTCCCTGGACCACCAGTCACCACTTCTTAGGTGTCTTTTATTGAAGGGAGAAAACATCTTCTCTCTCAATGGATCCCTAAGCACCTCTGTAAACGCTACATTCTCTAAATTATCAAATTCATTATCAAATTCCTTATCCTATTGCAAGTCCAAAATAAGCTCATCATACTTTTTACTATTCTCGGGTGTAAAACTCCCATCACCTTTTCTTCTTACATCACCTTGCATGTCGCGAAGGACATCTTTTCTTTGTGTGCTGCTGGGGACACCCATTCTCTGTGTGCCATGAAGGACACCTCTCTTTTTGATGGAATTCAGACCATCTTTTCCCTTTTTAGACAAATAAAAGTCTTCCACATGTTTAGTTTTTTCCAGTCTCTCTCCTCCAATTCCTACCAAATTCTCTTCCTCCTCAGACAGGAAAATAAATTCCTCACCAGACTCTGTCTCTTTCCTTCTTTTATTCCCTAGAATATTTACCACGGATTCCTGAACGTTATTCTTTACTTCCTGTTGGATTATTTTCCTCACCTTCTCCTCATCTATCAAAGATCCACCAACACGGTTTCCTTGCTCTGACTCCATATCTACTTTCTATTTCTAAAACGCCTATTTGCACTGTCTCAAAATCTAATATTTCTCCTCAAAATACCTTCCTAAAAATGAATTTCCCCATTAATATACAATAACAAAAATTGTTAACCACCTAACTGAAACTACTAATTATCTAACGTAACAATTAGACACTATTTGCCAAACTGTCCCACTTATCTCAAATACAGAACCCCTCGAGTGGAAAACTGATTGGATTAATCTCCTTACCCTTTCTTTTGACAACATTCTGAGATACCCGCTCACGTATACTGATTTATTTCCATGTATTTTTGCCCAATTCAAGAGGGAGGTTAAAACTCACCAGATCCTCTCATGAATCTAGCCTTCTTTTGCTCTTTTTGAGGCCGTGAGCTAATGCGTCTCGAAAGCGCAAAGAGCTCAAGCCTGTACATCACAGCTACAACACCAGTAAGGCCTGCATGCTTCCCTTGGGCCATTACAAACGATCCGACGCCGTAAAAATGAAGCCTACATGCCTTCACTTCAAACACTCGGCCGGTCTGACACTGTCCTCATCTTTTTGTTTACACAGCAACCTGACCGTCAAAAGAGTGCACCAAGGGCCAGATGTAGGTCGCCAATTACCGGTCGGTAACGGCCGATTTCGGCCATTACCGACCGGTAATTGTTTTTTGAGATGTAGGGGGCCCCAATTTTACCGATTCTGTAAATTTCCTGAATCGGTAAATTTACAGAATCGGTAAAATACCGACTCGGTATATTTACCAAATCTGTAATTCCAGATGTAGGTGGCACAGTTTTCAGTGCCACAGGCCCTTAGAAATTCTTATTTTACCATCCAATCCTATTGGCTCGTAAAATACCGAATTCCAGTGTACATGCACATATTTGCATGTACACCTATGCCATGTGACACACAGACATGCCCTTAGGGCATGTATGTGTGCCACATGGCACACAAGCCTGCAATTGGGGTGCTACAGGGTGTCAAAGTGACACCCCGTTCCCCCTGCCAGGATTCGGTATTTACCGATTCTGTAAATACCGAATCGGTATTTCCCATTGATTCCTAGGGGCTTCAAGGCCCATAGGAAACAATAGGAAATACCGATTCAGTATTTACCGAATCGGTAAATACCGAATCTTACAGATTCGGTAATTCTAAAATATGAATTACCTACATCTGCCCCCTTCCTATTTACCTACTCTTAAATACCGAATCAGTATGATTCGGTATTTAAGAGTCGGTAAATCGGAATTACCTATATCGGGCCCTTGAATGCTCAAAAGTCACCTGTTTCTAAATAATGTGCTTCTGTAAATTAGAAGTGTTATGAAATTACCCCAAAGTTACTTAACCTGACACGTTTCTTTCATAAATACACACGTAATGTCAAATGCACATTTTTTCTATTCAAACAAACAACATCTTCAAACAATAAAGGTACTTATCTGTCGTTGAGCAGCATTTAAAAGAGGTTGGGCCAGATGTAGGTCACCAAATACCGGTGGGTAACGGCCGATTTCGGCCGTTACCGACCGGTATTTGGTGATTGAGATGTAGGGGGCCTTAAATTTACCGATTCGGTATATTTACAGAATCGGTAAATTTACCGATTTTGTAAATTACCGAATCTGTAAATTTACAGAATCTCAAATTTGTGATTTAGGTGGCACTGAAAACAGTGCCACCGGCCCTTAAGAATTCGTTATATACCATGACATATTATGTCATGGTAAATAACAAATTCCTGTGTACATGCACATCTGTGCCATGTGGCACACATACATGCCCTTAGGGCACACAAGCCAGAATAAGGGGTGCAACAGGGTGTCAAAGTGACACCCTGTCCCCCTTGCAATTTCGGTAATTTTACAGAATCGGTATTTACCGATTCGGTAATTGACATTGATTCCTATGGGCCTCAATGCCCATAGGAATCAATGGCAATTACAGAATCGGTAAATACTGATTCATTAATTACTGAATCATACCGATTCGGTAAAATTACCTACATCCCAATTGCCAGTTCTTAAATACAGAATCGGTATGATTCGGTATTTAAGAATCGGTAATCTGGGATTACCTACATCGGGCCCGAAGTGTTCTGAGATGGGGTTACATATGGACTATAGTGTCTAACTCTAGATTGTTTATTGTTGAATGCTCTTTAAAGGTGCCACAGACAGAGGTATTAAAAGATAATATGCATAATGGTAGGTAGCCTCTGGCTTAAAATGAAATATTTGGGAACAAAGAGCTTACACAAGGGAATGTTATTCTTCATGTTTAAAGCTAACAGGTCAAATGTAGCTGGAATCGGGAAAAGTGCTCTTTGGAAGAAATCAGAGAAAGACCAAAGTCAAGAGTACAAAGTACAAAAACCTGATTCAGCAGCCGATTAAATGTGCACCTCAAGAATTTTAAATTAAGCGCAACAAATCATAAAACACTAATTGGGGTTCATTCTGGTTCTCCAAGCAAAGTAAAACTTGAGAGTTGTCAGCATAAATGAAAACACAACAACCAAATTCTTACCAACTCCTTAATCAAAGGTTACAAATAGATGTTAAATAAGTGAGGTGAAAGTACAGACCATTGAAGAACTTCACAATCAGTTTTTACCTCAGTATCTTTAAAGAGTGATAAATATATTGCTTGTAAGACAGAATGTAGCCATTTGTATGCTGTTCCTAAAATACCCGCAGTTTTTGCATGTTGGAGAAGGATTCCAGGATCTACTGTATCGAAGAGTGAACAATTCAGATTAGCAGTGAGGAGTGAAAAAGAATGATCAGGAAACTTTAGCGCCTGTGGATTAGTGGTTGTAATAAGGGTGGAGTTGAATATATTTGAATTGACAAGTACACGTTTGGATATTTAATCAGACACTGGTGAAAAATATTCACAGATAACATCCATTTTGGATGATAAATGTGAAGCAGAAAGGGATGAGGAAGTAGTAGTATCTGGCAGAGAAGGGGGAAATATTGTTTGGCATAATGATGGGATATTAACCAAGAGACATAAGAGATTGGAAAGGGGCCTCACTAGAAGAGTTTAAGGCAAGGGAGTAAATGTGAAAGAATAAAAAAAAAGAAAAACAGTTTATTGAGTCCTCTGTGTGCACATGAGACATAGTGTTTGATGATTAGCCAAGTATTGTCAAAAGAATTTAGAGGGTATGCAGAGTTGAAGTTGTGGTGCTTTAGCAGAAGGATTGAAAGTATGCAGAGAAAATTACCTGTTCAGAAGAAGTATTAGATTAGCAGTGTTGTATGGATCAGTGGGTAGAGCAAACAGAATACCTTGAACTACTATTGTGTGAGCTTTTGAAATACTTTTCAAATTTGAGCGCAGGTGCACTAAGCAAAACCACCTAGAATGAGGGTGAAAAGTTAAAAGGATGGGAGCTAATGGCAGTTTTATTCATATACTTGTCAGTATTCAGGGCTCCTAATTGTCCTATCGCACCTTTGAATCAAGCTCATAATTGAGCAGGAGGCAGTGTTTAGTGCAGGAAAGACAATCAAATTCTTCTGAATGCTGTTGATAACCACTGATTCTATGCCTGCTCTGGAACCTGTGTCAAAATATCTAGTCAAAGAATTATCAATGAGAGAGAAAATCTGCTGGGGGGGAGAGAGATGGAGGGTCTTGGCTTTGGCTCACACCCATAAAACGTTAATGGATCATCTGACATATGGTGGCACAATAGAGGGACTCCCAGAGATCAGGGTAAAAGAAGAATGAACATCTTATTACCGATAGCATACTGGTGATTGTTATCATGTTGGAGGGTTGTTCTGTTGTCCAGCAGACTCTTTTAAGGTCATCAGTTGTGATTATGCATTGGGGTCTCTCTTACTGCCACTACATAGGGAGCAAACAAGCAGTGACTATGTTCTTCTTGCAGAAGAACAGTGTTCTCCCCAGATCTGTCTCAGAAAATACAGTGATGTTGCTTGTACATCTTCCTCGCAATTCCAGTCATCCTCAAAGTGTGTCATAATTGTAATTTTACCGAAGACTGGCACCTGATTTTCTTAGCTGTAAACTATGCCTCCCCAGTCTTAAACTCCAGCTATTTCTGACAAACCTTAGGGATCTGAAAGAGACACGTTAGTGATAGATTCCTTACCTTAGAATAATCCCCAGGCGTCAGAATGGATCTGGAAAGTTTTGCTTAGCAGCACCCCTGCGCGCTAGTAGGTGGCGTCCTGTGGCTACGCGACCGCCACTGGCGTCGGAAGCGCCAAGATGACATCACGGAGACTACTTAGGCGCCACCCATACGCACTGACGTCAGTTCTTTCTTTTTCTGCGCCAGCAAGCGCAGATCCGGATAGAGCACGTACCCAAGTCATTTTTTGACTGCTTTTTTTTGATCAAATATATTTTATTGACAGTTGCATTCAAATAAAACAATACAGTAAACCGATAGACATAGCCCCGGTGCAGTACCGCCCCAAAGTCCGCTGCACTTACCAGAAAGCTGGATACTGGGCAATGTGCCATGAAGACCCGCATGAGGGCATGAGTCTCATTTGAGAAAACTGTCTTTCAAATCTCCCCCACCCCCTGCCTCCCATTAAACCTCCCTAACCCCAACTACCCTGTCCTTAGAACTGACCCCTACCCTCCCCCCCCTCCCTGTCCGGTGTGTATAGCCGTGTGTGCGTGGTGTACTAGTGTGACCTCCACTGAACGTTCTCGTCCCCTCACCCGATGGCCCATGGAATTCATCGTTTTAACAAAAAGGGGTAACCCTGTGTCCCTCAGAACCTGGGTAGGCGTGGTTAAAAACAAGAGTGGTTCTGTCGGGTAACCGAATAAATTGCTTTTAAGAAGAGGCTAGGTTAGCTCAAAAACACAATGTAATAATTCAAGTGCAATTAAATTGAATGAAACCTCTCTGAAAACGAATGTAGTTCAAGGTATTTATATAGGAAACAAAGTCACATTTGTAAAACACCGGAATTACTTTATTCCATTTTATTTTATACAAATTCTAAGAACATGTGAAAAGTGACTATAAGTGAACAAAGTGAATAGTGCAATATATGGAGTGACACTTATTTACAATTATATACAGTACTATACACAGGGAAAGGGGGGGAAAAACAATTTTGAATTGGCGGTCTGTGTTCTTAATTAAAACTCCAAGGAGACAGATGGTTACTATGATCGTTCCTGGAGGTATCTTGACCAGTGTTATGCGTCGCCGTTTCGACCCTGTTGTGCCCCGATTGGTGGTCACGGCGGGTCTTTATCAAGACAGGGAAGGGAGGGTGAACAGGGGGGTTCAGGATTCACAGGAGGCAAATAAGTCACAACCTGGTATGGAATGCCGGAAGGTCAATCACAAGTCAAATAAGCGAGAGGATTGCGCTGCTCACTCTCGAACGGCCGAGTCCCGTCTGGCATGAGTCACGGTCCGTGTGAGCTATTTTTCACATCGTTTTAAAACGGGACCACTCGTATTTTCAATTTTCAATTCGTATTTTCAATTTTCAGTGGCAGGCTCAGTAGGGAGTAGGTTCGCTTGGAAGCCCGGTCGGGGGATCGGGTACGGGGAGCCTCCAGGGAACACGTCCTACCGAGCCGCCATCTTGGCCACGCCCCCTTTTGACTGCTTTTTGAGACTTTTAGTCTCACCCCTTGTTTCTCCTGGTGCACGTAGGGATGCCTGGATTTAAGTCTTGGGGGGCCTGCCGCCGTAATATGTCGGTGGCGGACCCAACTGCATGTTGGGGGATCATTTGGTTCTTCTCCAACAGGAAGTCACAGCCCTCTTGGCCAAGGGGGCCTTTGAGTGCGTTCCCAGGCAGGAAGTAGGGAGTGGTTGTTATTCCCACTACTTTCTGGTCCCCAAGAAGGACAAGGGGGGGTTCTGTGCCCCATCTTAGACCTCCGGGATGTCAATCGCTTGAGGAGGAGAAATTCAAAATGCTGACTCTGGCTCAGGTCCTGGCTGCCCTCGACCCTGGTGACTGGATGGTAGCGTTGGACTTGCAGGACGCTTATTTTCACATCTCTGTCCTGCCGGCCCACTGGCGTTACCTGCGGTTCATGGTAGGCCAGGAGCATTTTCAATTTGCTGTGCTCCCCTTCGGCATTACCAGCTGTCAGTGGCGGGCTCAGTAGGGAGTAGGTCCGCTTGGAAGCCCGGTCGGGGGATCGGGTACGGGGAGCCTCCATGGAACACGTCCTACCGAGCCGCCATCTTGGCCACGCCCCCTTTTGACTGCTTTTTGAGACTTTTTGTCTCACCCCTTGTTTCTCCTGGTGCACGTAGGGATGCCTGGATTTAAGTCTTGGGGGGCCTGCCGCCGTAATATGTCGGTGGCGGACCCCCATGATGTTTGCCTCTACTGCCTGGAGACTGATCACAACCCTCGGGCCTGCCGGGACTGTCGAGCCATGGCCCCGAAGGCCATGAGGGAGCGGCGCCGGAAGTTGCTGGAGGTCAGGCATTCATCAAACAGCCGCTCTGGGTCTAGGGGCCGTTCCCTGGGACCGCTTGCGGGACCGAAGTCGTCGCTCCTCGGGCTCCAAGTCTTCGCCCTCGGATTGCGGTAAGTGACACCACAAAAAGAAGTCGAAGAAGCGCGTTCGCTCTCCGACGTCCCCCCGCCGCTCCTCGGATGCGGACGAGGGAGACAGGGGTTCTACCCCTGTGGCTCCTCTGTAGCCTGGGAGCCCCGCGGTCTAACCGCCTTACCCAGGTCCGTTGGTGACTCCCAAACAGGTGCAAGAGTTTCTTGCTTCTATGGACCGCCTTTTTAGGCCTTGGGCTCCGGCCGGCGTGCCTTTGGGCCCCGCGGTCCTGTGTCCAGATCCTCCGGCCCTGGCGCCACGAGGTCCAGCTCTGCCGGCTCCAGCCCCAGTGCCTCCCTCGGCTCTGCAGTGGGTGCCGTTCATTCCACCCTTGCCTCGGTTCCAGGACCATTTTGTTCCTACCTGGGACCTGCATTGGGAGGCGGCGCCAGTCTGGCCCCGGCCGGCACCGTTCTCGGTGCTGTTTCCGACACCGTTTGTCCCTTCTCCGGCTCCGGTTATGCAGCCGCGACCGCCTCCTCCTGCTCCGGAGGTGGACGAGGACTGGGAGGGGTCTGAGGACCCTCTTGCCCGGCAATGTGATTCCGAGCAGGTTTGAGTGGACGACCTGGAAAACGCAGGCGACCTCGATGTCTCTTCTGACCCGGGGTTTGCCTCTCCCTCGCCTACGATGGAGGAAGGTGCGTCCTACACGATAGTGCTCCGTCGGGCTGCTGAGGCCCTTAACCTCGACATCCCCCTGGTGGCCCTCAAAACTAACCTCCTCACCGAGGTGCTTCAGATGACATCTACTTCGTCGGAGCCGTTGCTTCCCTTCAATGATGCCCTTACCGAAGCCCTCTTGGACACTTGGTTGCGGCCACCATTGGGTGCCGGTGTGGATAAGAATGTTGCCAGACGCGCCGGGTGACCCCGCCTTTCTGACCCCTCATCCCACTGAGAGTCCGGTCATTGAGGCCTCGACGTCGCAGAGTGCCTTTCCCATGGCCCCGCCGAATAAGGACTCTAAGAAACTGGAACAGTTTGGTAAGCGGTTGTTCTCTTCGGCCAGCTGGGCGCTGCGGTCGTTGAACACAGCCTGCTTATTGGACCGCTACTCCCACGCGGTATTAGATACTGTTGCTCAGGTGTTGCCTCAGTGTCCTGAGGAGGTCCAGGCTGTCCTTTCTCAGGCGATTGCTGATGGTAAGGATGCGGCTAAGTTCACCATTCGGTGTGAATGTCTGACATAATATCGACAGACAGAATATCGAAATACAAAAATATCGGCACAAAAATATCGACATCAAAAATATCGGAGTCATATCTTCATAAAGGTAAGTACAAAAATATCGAAAAAATAATATCGTAGTACAAAAATATCGAAATTACAAATATCGTTTTTTAAATGTATTAATAATAATGTAAAAATAATTTTAAAATACATATAATTTTACAAATATTAAATAAAAATATTAAAACAAAATTAAAACTAATACATATACATTTAAAATAAATTAAACACTTAATAATTTAATGTAATGTTTTTTTTTTAATTTCATTTAATTGATTTAATGTAAAAAAAAAATATTTTTACCCTGTACGCCTGTACCCCAAAAACCCAAAACTGACCCTGAACCCTAAAAATATCCCTGTACCCCAAAAACCCAAAACTGACCCTGAACCCTAAAAATACCCCTTTACCCAAAACCTGAAAACTGACCCTGAACCCTAAAAATATCCCTGTACCCCAAAAACCCAAAACTGACCCTGAACCCTAAAAATACCCCTTTACCCAAAAACTGAAAACTGACCCTGAACCCTAAAAATACCCCTTTACCAAAAACTGAAAAATGACCCTGAACCCTAAAAATACCCCTTTACCCAAGAACTGAAAACTGACCCTGAACCCTAAAAATACCCCTTTACCCAAAAACTGAAAACTGACCCTGAACCCTAAAAATACCCCTTTACCCAAAAACTGAAAACTGACCCTGAACCCTAAAAATACCCCTTTACCCAAAAACTGAAAACTGACCCTGAACCCTAAAAATACCCCTTTACCCAAAAACTGAAAACTGACCCTGAACCCTAAAAATACCCCTTTACCCAAGAACTGAAAACTGACCCTGAACCCTAAAAATACCCCTTTACCCAAAAACTGAAAACTGACCCTGAACCCTAAAAATACTCCTTTACCCAAAATTAATTATTATTATTTAATTACCAATTAATTATTAATTAACAATAACAATAAAGTAAATATATTAGCACATTAGCTGTAATTAATTTAATTTAATAATTAATATTATTTTTCCCAATTAATTAATTAAGAATAACAAAAAATTATATATAAAAATAATTACTCTAATTAATGTAATTAACTAATTATTGTTAATTAATTACCAACTAATTAATAAATAAAAATATGTACAAAATTATATTAATTAATTAACTAATTAATATAAATTAATTACCAATTAATTATTCATTAAAATATGTACAAACATATATTAATTAATTAATTATTATTTAATTACTTCCCACCCTATTCCCCTATAAACCCATAACCCGCTACAGAACATATTTATCAAGTAATCAATTAATTAAAATTAATTAAAAATTCATTCTCAATTAATTAATTAATAATTCCTACTAATTAATAATTAATTTAACATAATTAAATTACTTCCCACCCTATTCCCCTATAAACCCACAACCCGCTACAGTAGTAAAAGACAATATTTAATTAAATTACATTAAAAATAAATAATAAAACATAATAAATACAATATAATATACACTAAATTTATTTAAAAATTGATATTAGTAACATCGAAGTTATTTATTTCGATATTATTGACATCGATATTTAAAACTTCGATATTACTGATATCATACTAATATCGATATTAAGACTGTCGATATTACTTACCTTCGATATTTTGTCCCATCGATATTTAAACTTCGATATAATTGTATATCAAAATTTAAAACTCGATATTTTGTCTGTGTACCTTCGGTGTGGTTTGGACACCGCCAACTCGTTGGACGGGGCGTTTTCTACAACTGTGGCGTTGCGACACCACGCCTGGTTGCGTTTGACTGGGTTCTCACCCGATGTCCAGAGTTCACTCATGGACATGCCCTTTGATGGCACCCGCTCGTTTGGCGATAAGGCCGACAGTGCACTGGAGCGCTTTAAGGACTTACGGGCCACAGCCAAATCTTTGGGTCTTTCTGCAAAGAACCCGGCCACTCCTGGTTTTCGTTCCTTTCGTGACCAGGGCAGAGGCACCCAGGCACGTACCTTCAACAAGCCTGTGCAGAACCAGCCTCAGCTCTGCCTTGGTCGCGGCTTCTGGTGGGTCTGGGAATCAGCGTGTGGGTCAGTCCACCTCCACCCCTGCTGCTCCTACCTCCAAACTTTCCTAGTCTGAACTTCGTGGAGCACCCCACGAGGGTGGGTGTCAGGATCCGCCACCACCTCCCCCACTGGTGCGATATCACATCCGACAAGTGGGTGCTGCAGATAATCCGCAAGGGTTACACCCTTCCCTTTCAGTCCTCCCCTCCAGCCATGCCACCTCCGTGCCACTGAATGTTGGGGGATCATTTGGTTCTTCTCCAACAGGAAGTCACAGCCCTCTTGGCCAAGGGGGCCTTTGAGTGCGTTCCCAGGCAGGAAGTAGGGAGTGGTTGTTATTCCCACTACTTTCTGGTCCCCAAGAAGGACAAGGGGGGGGGGGTCTGTGCCCCATCTTAGACCTCCGGGATGTCAATCGCTTGAGGAGGAGAAATTCAAAATGCTGACTCTGGCTCAGGTCCTGGCTGCCCTCGACCCTGGTGACTGGATGGTAGCGTTGGACTTGCAGGACTCTTATTTTCACATCTCCGTCCTGCCGGCCCACTGGCGTTACCTGCGGTTCATGGTAGGCCAGGAGCATTTTCAGTTTGCTGTGCTCCCCTTCGGCCTTACCAGCGCTCCTCGGATGTTCACGAAGGTAATGGCGGTGGTCACAGTTCACCTGCGCAGGTCAGGGGTGTCAGTCTTCCCCTACCTCGACGACTGGTTGTTGAAGGCGGGCTCGTCCCAAACAGTCGTCAGCCGCCTTCAGACTACGGCCGACCTCCTACATCTGCTGGAGTTCTCCATCAACATGCCGAAGTCGCACCTGAGTCCCTCTCAGAAGCTCCCCCTTATCAGAGCGGTTCTGGATTCCACACTACTGTTTCGGGTTTATCCTCCCGAATAGCGAGTCTGGGATATTCAGGGTATGATACCGATCTTTCAGCCTCTATCCCGGGTTTGTCAGATTGACCCTCCGGCTTCTGGGCCTGATGGCCTCCTGCATCTTGCTGGTGCCACATGCCAGATGGCATATACGGGCTCTGCAGTGGGATCTGAAGTTCCAGTGGGTGCAGCATAAGGGCAACCTGTCCAATCATGTCCAGATCTCGGAGGGCACTGCTCAACAATTGCAGTGGTGGCTCACGAATCGAGATTGTGTCAGTGGCAGATCCCTCTCTCTTCCCCAACCGGAGCACACAGTGGTGACGGATGTGTCCCTCCTGGGATGGGGAGGCCACTTGGGAGAGGTGGAGATCAGGGGTCTCTGGTCTCCGGCGGAGTCCCGGCTCCATATCAACCTTTTGGAGCTGCGGGCGATCTGACTTGCACTGAAGGCATTCCTTCAATCAATCAATCAATCAATGACACTTATAAAGCGCGCTACATACCCGTAGGGTCTCAAGGCGCTGGGGGGGGGGGGGGTGCCGCTACTGCTCGAACAGCCAGGTCTTCAGCTTCTTCCTGAAGGAGAGGTGGTCTTGGGTCAGGCGCAGGTTGGTCAGGAGGGAGTTCCAGGTCTTGGCGGCCAGGTAGGAGAAGGACCTTCCTCCTGTAGTCGCTCTTCGGATGCGGGGGACGGCGGCGAGGGCGTGGTTGGCTGATCGGAGGTGGCGTTTGGGAGCGTAGAAGTTGACTCGGCTGTTGAGGTAGCTCGGGCCTTGGTCGTGTAGGGCTTTGTGTGCGTGGGTGAGGAGGCGGAAGGTGATTCTTTTGTTGACGGGGAGCCAGTGAAGGTCTCTCAGATGTCCGGAGATGTGGCTGGTTCGTGGGGTGTCGAGGATGAGTCTGGCTGAGGCGTTCTGGATCCGCTGGAGTCTCTTCTGGAGCTTGGCGGTGGTACCGGCGTAGAGGGCGTTGCCGTAGTCCAGTCGGCTGGTGACGAGGGCCTGGGTGACGGTCTTCCTGGTCTCGGTGGGGATCCACCAGAAGATCTTCCGTAGCATGCGTAGGATGTTGAAGCACGACGAGGAGACGTTGTTGACTTGCCTGGTCATGGAGAGGGAGGAGTCCAGGATGAAGCCCAGGTTGCGTGCATGGTCTGTCGGTTTGGGTGCGGTGCCCAGGGCGGGAGGCCACCAGGAGTCGTCCCAGGCGGAGGGTGAGGGGCCCAGGATGAGGACCTCCGTCTTGTCCGAGTTCAGTTTCAGGCGGCTGGTCGTCATCCACTCGGCTACCTCTTTCATCCCTTCGTGTAGGTTGGCTCTGGCGGCGGTGGGGTCGTTGGTCAGGGAGAGGATCAGCTGGGTGTCGTCGGCGTAGGAGATTATGCTGAGGTTGTGTTTGCGTACGATGGCCGCGAGGGGGCTCATGTAGACGTTGAAGAGGGTGGGGCTCAGAGATGATCCTTGAGGGACGCCGCAGATGACTTCGGAGGCCTCTGACTTGTACGGTGGTAGGCGGACTCTCTGTGTTCTTCCGTTGAGGAAGGAGATGATCCATTCCAGCGCCTTGTCCTGGATTCCGATGTTGCTGAGGCGCCGTACTAGGGTGCGGTGGCAGACCGTGTCGAATGCCGCGGAGAGGTCTAGGAGGATGAGGGCCGCTGTTTCTCCATTGTCCATCAGGGCTCGGATGTCATCGGTGGCGGCGATGAGGGCGGTCTCGGTGCTGTGATTGGCTCGGAAGCCGGACTGTGAGGGGTCGAGGGATCCGTTCGTCTCGAGGAAGGCGGCCATCTGCTTGTTGACGGTCTTCTCGATGACTTTGGCTGGAAACGGGAGGAGCGAGATGGGGCGGTAGTTCTTGAGGTCGGTGGGGTCCGCAGTAGGTTTCTTGAGTAGAGCGCTGAGTTCGGCGTGTTTCCAGCTCTCAGGGAAGATGGTGGTGTCGAAGGATGTGTTGATGATGTCTCGCAGGTGGGGTGCGATGACAGCGTCGGCCTTGTTGAAGACGTGGTGAGGGCAGGGGTCGGTCGGTGATCCGGAGTGGATGGAGTTCATCGTGCGGATGGTGTCTTCGGTGCTGATCGGGGTCCAGGCGTGGAGGGTGGTGGTGGGGGGTGGTTGTTCGGTCATGGTGTGCGTTGGTTGGTTGTAGAAGCTGTTGTGTATGTCCGCGATCTTGTTGTGGAAGTATGAAGCGAGGGAGTTGCAGAGGTCTTGCGATGGGGTGATGTCGTTGTTTCCTGCGCTGGGGTTGGAAAGCTCTTTCACGATGTTGAAGAGTTCCTTGCAGTTGTGTGCGTTGTTGTCCAACCGGTCCTTGAATGCTGTTTTCTTGGCGGCGCGGATCAGCTGGTGGTGTTTCCGGGTGGCAAGTTTGAAGGAGGTCCTGTTGTCCGGTGTCGGTTCCTTTCTCCAGGCTTTCTCGAGGGCTCGGCAGTTCTTCTTGGAGCTCTTGAGTTCGTCGGTGAACCATGGAGCCTTCTTGCTGCCGGGTCTGCTAGGCAGGGTCCTCAGTGGGGCGAGTTCGTCCGCACAGTTGCTGATCCACTTCGTGAGGTTGTCGGCGGCCTGGCTGGGGTTCGCTGAGCTGGCAGGAGGGTGCTGGCTCAGGGAGGTGGCGAGCTGGTCTGCTGTGATCTTGTTCCAGCTTCTGTGGGCGGCCTGTTGCTGGTGTTGGTGGGTCGTCGTTCTCTTGAAGGTGAAGTGGACGCAGCTGTGGTCCGTCCATTGAAGCTCTGTGGCGTGGCTGAAGTCGATGTCTGTGCTGGAAGAGAAGACTGCGTCGAGTGTGTGTCCGGCGAGGTGGGTGGGGGTGGACACCAGTTGCTTGAGTCCCAGGTTGGCAAGGTTGTCGAGCAGGGTGCTGGTGTTGCGGTCGTTGTTGTTCTCTAGATGGAAGTTGAGGTCTCCCAGGAGGATGTAGTCAGCGGAGGGGAGGGCATGCGGGCTGACGAAGTCGGCGATGTCCTCGCTGAATTGTGTGCGTGGTCCAGGGGGTCGGTAGATCAGGGTGCCTCTGAGGGTGGTGTTCGGGTTGGTGTGGATCTGGAAATGCAGGTGTTCGGCGCTGGTCAGGGTGTTGTCGGTGCTGGTCGTGAGACGGATGGTGTTCCTGTGGATGATGGCGATGCCTCCTCCCATCTGGTTGGCGTTTCGGTCCCTCCGGACGATCTTGTAGCCCTCTGGGATAGCGATGGCGATGTCGGGAGCTGAAGAGGCGTTCATCCAGGTCTCTGTGAGGAAGGCAACGTCAGGGGCTGTGGCGTTTAGGAGGTTCCAGAGTTCGATGGCGTGTCTGTGGACGGAGCGGGAGTTGAGCAGGATGCACTTGAGGTGGGTGCTGCTGGTGTTCGACTTGGCGGGTGCTGGTGCGAGGCTGGTCCGGATGCAGGAGAACTTGCAGGCGTGGCAGCTGAAAGGTCCGTGGGTACGTCGTGGAGTGGCTTGGTGGCATTCTGGGAGTCGGCCGGAGTTGAGTGCGGTGAGGGTGGCGGCGGAGTACGTCAGGCGGGTCGGTCGGGGTCTTCGGGGGCCAGGGGTCCTGGCGCGGACGGGCTTACCTTTGGCGCGCCTTCGGCGCACAATCGGCGCTCCCGCAGCGCGTGACCGCTGCGCGTTCGCACGGTCGCCATTTAAAGGCGAAGTGCGCGGGTGGGCGGAGCAGCTGGGAGGCGGGAGCGGGGAGGGAACAGAAGAGAAAAGGGGCGGGGCTAATGGCGGTGGCGGGAAGCGGGAGCGGGGAGGGAGAGCGGGGGGCGGCGAGGTAGGCGGGCAAACAGGAAGGAGACAAGCACAAATGCACAAATGGAGGGCAAAACACGAAGAAGAAAAGGTACAAAAAATACAGGCAACAATGCAGGTCAAAACGGAGGCAAAACAGTTAACAAACGATCATAGGGCATACAAAGAAAACAAGCACAAATTACGGCCAAAAACCGGCGAAAACCAAGGGGAGCGCTCAAGGCGGCAGCGAGGCCGGCGCTGAGGCAGGAGGCAGGCACTGGGGCACACGCAGCAGCTGGTGGCCGTGCGGCGCGGGGGTGTCCCACAAGTGGGACACCCACTTCCTTCCCTCTGTCCGGTGAAGTGTGGTGCAGGTGTTCATGGACAACACCACCGCCATGTGGTATTGCAACAAACAGGGCGGGTGGGGTCCTGGACCCTATGTCAGGAGGCTCTATGCCTCTGGACGTGGCTGGAACGTCAAAGTATTACTGTAGTGTAGTTCCTATTTTCCCTATAGGCCCTGCGCATTGGAATAACATAAACAGCAGTTTAGACGTAGAACTGAGGTCTTCTAGGTCTCTACTGACTATGTTAGACTTAATTTAGGTTTGCGCCAGCTAGCTCAGAGGTCACTGGAAACTTTCTTGACTGAATAGGAAGTGATCAGCTCCCCTGGCTCAGACAAGAAGGGATTCAGCTTCTGACAACCGCATAAACATGACAACTTTGCTCCCTCAGAATAAGAGTCAATCTCAAGAGTCGTGTGAAACAATAGACAGCTATTTCACTCAGTCAGTTGTGCATATTTAATTTCACCAGGGTGCAGAGAATAGAGAGACGGGTGTTTTCAATAAAAGGTATTATTTATTGAGCAGTCTTCCTTCTCATGCAAGAGAAATGAATTGCCACAATTGCGATACTTATTGTGAAGTAAAGTATGTACAGTAAAAGGAGTATTATGAAATAATACTGTAAAAGCATTGATATGGTTTCTTAGCCATAAGACACTTTAAAATGGATAAAACATATATACATAGGCTAACGTGCTCAACTGGTGCTTCTAAAATACGCCTACCCCGGTGTACCTGACCTAAGCCTAATACGTGGGAAGGAGTAAGTAAGTAGCAGTTTAAGTTAACTAGGTTTGTTGCCAAGGATCTGTTCAAGAATTCTCTCTAAGGGTTTAGTCAGCACTGTACCTTGGGAATAGAATGTAGGAGGTCTGGTATCTCCCTCTCAGGACCCGATATCCCAGTCACCCGCAAGGGTAGGCTGGAAACGCCGGAGCTGGATTTTCTCGGCAGGAGAAAAGACAGCGTCTTTCTCAGCGCGTCAAAGAGGAGGGTCAGCGTCTGTGGGCTTCTCGCTTCTGCTGGGCTCTCGGAAAGTAGATTAGCTGCTCTGCTCCAGAATCACCACCGCGTGTTTGCTTAAGGCAACGTTGGTATATTTATACCTGAAAGGTGCCGAGTTTGACTTAAGGTGTGGACATAAGACGTCAATAAAGATGTCACTAAGAACTGGCCGTTCTTACAGTGCTCGCAGGAGTTCTATTACAAATCAAAACAAAACAAGCGGGGCTTTCCCAGGTTGCTGGAGGTTTGGTGTGTCGAAAGAACTTGGTGTGCTCTCTAGGAATCCAAGGAAGTAGCTTTTGCCGTGCCTTGGACTGCAAGGGCGATTTACTGAAATATAGTTCTGATTATTATACTATTATAGGGATATTATTGATTATAGCCGTATGGGGGCATAAAGTCACAATATTGAATCGGGTTCCTAGATAAAACACATCACCCACTCCACGATTTTATGTCCATAAATTACTAAAAACTAAGCAATAAAGATGCATGTGTATTCCAACCCACCCCAAAATACATTTTGCATTCGAAATGGTACATGCGAAATACACGGAACGTTATAGGTACTTTACGTTTTTAAGCAGTGTAATCATACAAAAAAATTGCATATATCTTTAGCTGAACAATTTGCGAAAATTACACATGAAATGTCTCTTAATTAGAGAAAAGAAGGTCGAGACTATTTCATCACATATAAATGAAATTGCTTGTCAGTGTGCTAGAGGCTGCGGTAACATATTGTCTCTAGATTTGCTAAAAATAGAAGCTCTGTTCTTTATGAATAGTTCTACTGTAAGCAGAGTACGTGTGCCCAAAAAAAAAAATTTGGGAATTTGGAAAAAATAATTTCGTTTTCAGGGGAAAAAATAGTTCCAAATGTTTTCAGTTTCTTTTGTTTTTCAAAGCTGAAGGCCGAATTCAGAGTTCATGGGAAGGCTGTGTGCCGGTTTGCTTAAAAGTTATTCTTTTGGTTCAGGGGAGAACATGACTTCAGATAGATGCGCAAAAAAACAGTCTACAGCTTCAGGTGAAAGTTCGACCAAGGATGATAATGCTGTAACTGGGCAGTCGTGAGAATGATTGCTATCATCGATTTCAGGATCAGCAATGCTCACAGAAGGTCGTACCTGGGTGATGTTGCTCTCATTTCTTGCTTCACTGCCACCACCTAATCGTAGTGCAGAAGTCTCAACAAATGCAGTCATCAGGATTGGTAACCGCTGGGGACAACACGATGCATGAGCCGTTACAGGACTTAGCAAAGTATTGATATCCATTGGTACTGCTGATTGCAGTGTAAGACAGGTGTCTAACACGCATTCTTCTCCGCATAGCATACATCAAGGCACAGGTAAGATGCAGTTTTGCCATATAGGTCTGAATGAAAGAAACCAGGTCATATTCAGATCTCTTAGCCGGGCTAATCCAAGGACTTTAGTTATGCGGTCCCGGTAGCGTATTGCTAAGATCGTTTCTTCCATTGTTGCTGGAGCCATGTCTGCGTTTTGGGTTGCCATATCGGAGAAGAAGAGTCAAAAATAAGATTCCTGCCACGAGTCCCAAAAGTAGTGGTAGGCCACCAAAAACCGAAGGGTGTTAATAGTCCCGAAAAAATTGTCTTAAATACATTTGAGATACAACTGGCATCTGACATATTTAGGATTTGTCTTAGCATTTCTACGAAATGCACGGGGCAATTAGTTGATAAAAGTGTATGTATCTCTGCCGTTGTCCTTGCAACTTGAAGATCATACGTTTCATTTGATGACGTGATGGGCACTGTTGTCTGTAAAAGCACAGACTTCATTCTGCTTAAAGTATCAATTCGTATAGAAGAGATATTCAACGGAGGCCAAATCGTCGCCTCTGAGTCTCCAGGGCCGTTTGGATACAATGCTTGCATACAGCAAGTGACCATGGAACTAACGCTTATGAGATATGCTTTCCCTGGCACCATGCCACAACAGCTGTGGTCCGTTATTAGAACGTAACTCCTGTTAGAAAGTTGTCTAAAGAATGGCTCTGTCTGTGTTGCAGGTGTGCCGTGCTGGTGGCATGAAAGGTTATTTGAAGTCCCCTCACAGGCCCCATGTAAATTAATACCTTGGCACAGAAATATACCGCTTAGTGATTGTTTACAATTATTACCACTAAGAAATACATTCTGGTTTTTGTCACTATAACGTGTGTGTATAAGGTAATTTCCATGATGACTTAATGTACCCTTTACCCAACCTTTCATACTGGCCTGCTGGTATATACTCTTGGCATTTTTTAAATTGGAAAGTTGCTATCGGAATTGTGATAATCCCGTGTATTATCCATTCAATGACAGGTCTTTCTGACATTGTCAATGGTAATCTCTCAAGTTTTTCAATGCTCAGAATCGTATAGTCTGCTCCTTTCTGTGCCAAACTGATTTGTTTATCAGTAAGGTTAAAGATAGAGAACAATGACGTTGTGTTGATTAAACGCCAAGGCACATAGCCTGAACGCAGGTTTTGCAACGTCCAGCCAAGCTGTACAATAGAACGTAATTGGGACTGTCCATGTTGTAACATTAACAAGTCCTGAGCTATTATATCTATAGCAGATGATACAATACTGTCCAGTGAATATATTCTGGAGGACACCGTCATTAACCCGTTGTCCACAACAGAAAGTGATTTTCCCAAATTAATACGATCAATTTCTCGTATTTTCTCTGCTGTCTCAATTTGAGTCACTTTCCATGCCTCGTTGTAAGCAGCGTATATACTGGCCTCTATGAAAAGTTTTTGACGCTGTTTGCGTGGTCCCATTATGAAATCGCGCAAGTCAGCACCATCTTTAAGTAAAGACAAGTGTTGCTTAATTTCTGCCAGTGTGGATGTTTGTAGCCATTCAAGGCATAGTTTCCCTACACTGTATGTTGTTACTATCCCTGGATGTTGTCTCTGGGAGTATCTAGGGTCTGGTCTGGTCATTTTTAACCCCTGTGTGTTGTTCAGGAATCTATCTTGACATTTATTTGTATGCGGTTGGCCAGATTAACTACTTTTTCCAATCAGGATGTGTCCTATTTTAATGTAAAATTTTGGATACGTCTATCTCAATATCTGTGGTTGTGTTATCAGGTATTGGCTTTGGAATAGACGGTTTGTTTAAGTCTTTGATTTTGGCTGGGCAAAAACAGGTAGTTTGTTGAATGGTGTCATTCAAGAACATTATTTGTTCTGGTATCATGCAGGCTCGAAATAATGCTTCTAGGCCTTGTACCTGCCATTCTTTTGTACCCCAGATTGTTTTTGTTTCAATGTTGTTTTTCCAGAAATCAAAACCAAATGTAATAATTTGTTCATAAAATGTTTCAGAATAAATCAGTTTGGTATTTGTCAGCATGTTTTTTTCCCTGTTTTATCTAACAGTTTATAATAAAATGTTTCTGCATCACTTGTGTTAAACCCTGAGAAGTATTGGAATTTCTCATAGAATGTTTTTGAACTGCTTTTAGGTGGAGTTGCACAATGTTCCCATTGATTATATGTAAAAACATTTCTAGGTTGAGCAGATTTATGCAAATAGTGGTCTGCATAGTGGGTATAGCAATACATCTGTTCATAATTCGATGACCCTTGCAAATAATCATGTTCTGTAAATTTTGCTGATAATACTAAATCTGACATCATATTATTTATGCTTTCAAAATCCCAATCATCAGAGAATGTACTTGGTTTTACAAAGTCACTTAAAGAAAACTTAAACTGATGAGGATATTTCAAGAGTTCGACCGGTCCATATATTTCGTAATCTGTTTTGTACCAAACTACCCCGCCGGGTATTGGAATTGCTGTGATATTCACTGATGACAGTTCTCTTTTCTCGATGTGAGATGACTTGTGTGGCTTCAGAACTAAGTTGATGTTCTGACTTGCTGTGTCCATTGTACTGTATTTTCCCTCAATGAATTTTCCCAAACAAAGTACCATGATGAGCCAAAGCAGGAGGAAAAATACCCCTAGCACAATCCAAAATTCTAACCATGGAGAAATGATATAGGTTTCTTTGAGTTGATGAAAGAGTACTATTGCTTTGTCTTTAAAAGTCTTTGTTGCTGGCGTTACTTTAGGCTCGCTTTGATCTTCAGAAAAGTTATCGAAATTGATGAAGTAGCCAGATGCAGTTCTGTCAATTGTTGGAATTGTTTTTTCAATTTGCCTTTCATTAGCACATTCTGATGCTACATCATTGTAGACTGGTGTTTCTTGACGAACTGTTTCAATTTGGGTTTCAAGAGGCACAAGTTCCATGGCATTTCTGCATAGCCCTTTTTTATTCAGTGCAGGTTTATCAAATGTGATTAGTCTCTCAGTTTGAACCTCTTGGATTGTAGCAAATTTTGGTATTCTGCTATTTCTTGGGAGTCCACTTGGCCTACTACTTATTATTGGCCGCATGATTGTGGTTTTACCAGGTCGATGGATACAACTCGGTTCTCCTTTTTACCAGCAAGGGGCGGTAGTACAACTGATCTTGTTCCGTTGATTGCTAAGACAGGTACTGCTTTTCTGTAAGAAGGCCCAAATTCCTTCTTAACAGCTATTTTCTCTCTGACCAGATCCCCAATCATTGGAATCCAGACAGGTCTTGCTGGGACAGGTTGTGTGTCTTCAGTGGTTGTTGGCTGCTGTTTTAACATTATGTTGCTCAGGGCTTTTCTTGTTTCATTTAAGTCCTGTAAAACAGCCAAACGATCTTTGATGTCAAAGCATTTTTTCTTATCTTCTACCACTGAAGCATGACTATCTAAGTCCTGAACATACATTCTAGTTCCGAACAATAGTTCGTACGGGCTGAAACCTTTTAGAGAATTTCTTGGCAGATTATTAAGACTACGTTGGACACTTGTTAAATGCTGGACCCACCGATCACCCGAACCTAATACCTTTGCCGTTATAGATTGCTTTATGTCTCGGTTTTTTCTTTCCACAACCCCGTTTCCCTCAGGATGGAAGGGACAAGAGTACGGCAATCCAATGCCCATGCTGGTCATCGCCTCCTTATAAGCTCGAGAGCTAAAAGCAGGGCCCTGGTCAGAATGAAGCATGGCAATTGCGTATGTGCCGATAAAGACTCGCAAATCTTTTATAACAGTTCTGGCGTCGGCCGAGCGCTGGGGCTACATTCTTAAGTGATTTTAGTCTTTAAAAGGAATTAATAGGACGCTGGATTTTATGTATAGATAGCCTTATGCTAACTACAGAAATGGCCATGGCAATACTCCGGTTGGCTCGTTACTGCGGTCTCTGTTGCAGTCTGGACGGCTCTTCGCAAATTTATAATGTTGCAGGCTCATCCCCGGCCACCAGTATTCTGATTGTAATTCTGTCAGAGATTCCTTCATCTGTTTGTGCCTTGGACCTTCACCCATGTGTGCATCTGCTATTAATAAGACTCTCCGGTTCGTGTTTGGAATTACCCTATCCCCCACTCCAGGGATTCGAGCAAAAGGAACGGAGTTTGCGTCAACTATGTATGTATAATTGAGTGGATAGTTCACGGGTAGTGCTGCACAGTTGCCTTTTGAAGATGTTTTTACCGCCAGCATTGTTTCCCCGTCTATGTACTTTTCTGAACGCTTTTTTGTGGCTGTATTAGCCAATGAATTCCCTGCAACGTGAACGCCATCACGTTGATGACTCAGAGTGTGTATCACGTGAGTCTTTTGTAGTTCTTTCTGTAAAAGAACTACTTGTTCCCAAAGCATTTTATGCTTGATTGTGGCACCTGTGTCGTCTTTGTAATCATTTTGAACCCAGTTGTGCAAATCATTATTGTAAGATTTGACACAGAATTGCGAATCGCACACTATTAGTGTCAGGAATTCACGTTCCGCATTTTCAAGCGCCATCTTTAAAGATCTGATTTCAGCTCGCTGAGCCGAACAGTTTCTCAGTGATTCAGTTTTTGTTATTTTCGCTCTGAATGTACCGCAGAGCCAGCGACCTTTAACAATTGCGCAGGCTGCATTGTAGGATTTATCATCTACATTGTAATGCTGTACAAATCTGTCTGTATAGATTATACAAGAGTATTGTTGGAGAGGCAGAATTTAGATTGGCAGAGGATATTCTTCTTCATATTGCAAATCATTCAGTTTTTTCATGTTCGGGACATAATAGTATGTCACTTTTTTTGTATCAAGAGAATTTTCCCACTGTATCCATTTCAGATCAAGTGCCACTGTTTTTAGGTTTACTGGGCTGAATAGTGCCTCGAAGGCTGATTCTGCTGTGAAAACAGTTATTCTTTTGCCTTGGGCTAGGGCTCATTCTCTTGCTACAGCAGTTTGAACTGCCTTTACAGTATTTTCTGTGAGACTGAATGTTTTTTCTGCTTGTGTGTACATATGTGATTTGTAAGCTATTGGTACTGTTTCTTCCTCATTAGAGGTCAGGTACGTGAATCCGCATCTTCCTGGGATGACTCGGATTACAAGGTTGCTTGTATTGTCACGTGTTTCTAATTTTGTTTTAGCTAACATGTCTATTTGCAGTGATCTCAAAATTTCTGTGTGTTTTTGAGTCCAGTTGATTGGTTTAAAATCTGGTTTTATTAATTCGTAGAGAGGTTTAACTCTCTCTGCATAATTTAGAATGTAAGTTCTTCCGAAATTCAGGAAACCTAGAATCGATTGTAAGTTTTTCAGCGTTTTTGGTGCTTGGAGTACAGCGCACTTCTTTAAGAAGTTGTCTGCTAGGCTTTTGCCTTCACTTGATATTTCGTATCCTAAAAATAGGACAGTTGGATGGGCAATTCGTGACTTTTTAAAGTTGAATTTGTAACCCTCTGCTGCGAATCCAAGTATTATGGCGTTCACTCTTTTCAAGTGAGTATCCAAGTTGTCGTCTGTGAGATAGATGTCATCGACATAAGATAATGCCTCATCATCATACATTTGTAGTAACTCTGTTACTCTGGCTGAGAATAATCCTGGGCTGTTCTTGAATCCCTGTGGGAGTCTACAGAAATTTTTCTGTGACCCCATTATTGAGAAAGCGGTCAAGTATCTGCTTTCCGGTGCAATATTTTGACAAAAGAACACATTAGAGATGTCTAATGTTGTTTTGTATTTTTTGCGAACTATGTTATTCATTAGTGCCGCACTGTGCGAATTTTGTACCGCAAATGTTTTGCAACATGAGTTAAGGTGTCTGTAGTCCAAGACTAGACGATACGAATCGTCTGGTTTGGAGACAGGAAACAAAGGATTGTTCATTTGATAGATGCATGTTTCAATCACCCCTTGGTATTCAAGTTGATCTAAAATCTCCATGACTTATTTTTTAGCTTCTTGCTTAATCGGGTACTGCCTTTGTGCAGTAGGTTGACATTTTAACTGGATTTTGTGAGGAGGAGAGTCCTCATCCCATCCTAAATGATTCTTATATAATGCAGGTGCTTGAGCTACTGCCCATTTTCTTGCATATATATATTTTCTGTGAATTGGAATATGATTTGAGAAAGCAGGTATAATAATTTCTTCGCCATGAGGGTACACCCTGACAAACTCTGGGGGCCAATCTTTCTCAGCTAACAGGATGTCATAGCCTTTTGAGAGGTTATCCCAAAACAGACCCCTTATTTTCCTATTCTTATCTCCCTCTATACGCAATGTTATTTCGTATATTTTATGAGGTTCGCTAACTCTGGTATCTGCAGTTTCCACTTGAATGTATTCATTCGTGTCCACTGTCTCCAGATGATTCATTAGGATCTTGCGAGCTATGTTGATTTCTGCTGTGCTGTCTAGCATTATCTGTGCCCACTCTCCATTTTTCAGCTGTGTCCTCAGTATCCTCGGCATGTTTGATTATTTTAATACTGGCTACCTTCTTTCTTGGAAACTGTAATTTTTTACTTTGAGCAGGTTCCTTGTCTTTGGACTTGGCGTGCTCTTCCCTTTGTTCTGACCGTCCTCTTCTTTCCGATTTCTGCGAAAGAGATCGAGAGGCACGTGTATCAATATCTTGATATCTATCAGGCTTTTTCAAATTATCCCTATTTATAAGGTTGTATCTTTTTTCAGAGGGCTCCCTTTGGGGAGACTGGTGTTCTCGATTCGGAGTTCTTTCTCTCCGCCGAGGAGATCTTCCTCTGGACTGGAAACCTTTTTCTTTGGGAGTGGATTGTTTATTTCCATCCCAGCTCTTTTTAGGAGTGTTTAGATTATTTTTAATAAATATCTTTTCAGGATTTTCAAGTAGTTGGGGTTTTACCGGTTTCCCACCCAAACTATCTCTACCTAGTTCCTCATATCATTTTTCTATGATTCTGGCAAGCTCAATTGGTTGATCTGTTATATCTGTTTCTTTCAATTTTTGGCGGATCGCCACAGATGCTGCTTCTCCTTTTATGTTGGCTAATAATATAGCAGAGACCTGCTTGAAGTCTTTCAGTAATTTCATACCAAGAGTTAAAGCAGGTTCTGGACCGTAGTCATTCTGAATTTGTTTTAGCACCTCTGGTATTACTGCCAGAGACGGAACACCATGTGTTTTTGTGTAAATGGAAGCAAAGACTGTGCCCCAAGTGTCACAGTCCTCCACATGTGGTGCGACCCCCATTGGAAGGCAGATAGTCAGAATTCTGTGTTTCTCAATAGGGGTAGTATTCGGGAATACTGCCTCTATTTGAGTTATTTTCTGTGCTAGCCAGAATGGAATTTGTTCCCGTTTTGCGGGTGTTTTTCCCAGACATGATTGTATGTTCCGTGGTGTAATTTTATTTGTGTTTCCCTGATGAGAGGTCAGCTGTGGAATATTAATAGCTAGTTGGACTGTTGTAGTCCGCATTACATATTGGACTAACTGTCTGTGAATTTTAATTAGTAATTTTAGCTGTGCTAGAAGTTCTTCTCTTGACATTTTTTCAATGTCTGGATGTGGTGTGTAGCTGGCTAGAACCGGCCACGTTGCTCCTGGTCTACCTGGTGGACCGAGCCTGGTGATGTGATCATTATGTTTTAGGGTGCCTTTAAACCAGAGCAGGTGCTCTTGGTAATTTAGTGGTATTTCAATATCCTCGAAAGGTGTATATTCTTCCGGTGGTTACTCTATTCTGTAATAGTGGAATTCGTGTGTTGTAGCGTTTGCCGCTGGAAAGTTTATCCATGAATAGAATACCTCTGTCTGCCGATATTCGTGTGCCTCTATCACGAAAATGACTGTACCACCTCGTGATGACTGTCCGTTTTCTATAAGTTTTAAAGTTATAGTTTTTCTTATGTTTGCCGGGATGATAATTGCACCCGGTTCATTAAACCCTGTAACATCAAAACTCTGTTGATTCGCATCTACTGCGGCTTCACCGGTTTCGTTGTTATCGCCATTTTCTGACATTGTTTTAATAAAAGTTTGCAGAGCAGGTTTCCAAGGAAACAAATGATTAGGTGCACAATATTTTGGAACACTGTATCCTTCAACGTTGACTAAACCAGAAACTCTACATAGGAATCTCTTCCTACTAAGTTCCGGCGGATTTTAACCTTTCACCCACTCCAGACGTCTATTGGAGTATATACGGGAGAAAGGGTCTGTGACAAAAAGCACGACTGAGTTACTCTAACGTCTTGCGTCAGTTTTATCGCCTTACCAAACGTTGGGTGCCATGTAGTGTAGATCCTATTTTCCCTATAGGCCCTGCGCATTGGAATAACATAAACACCAGTTTAGACGTAGGACTGAGGTCTTCTAGGTCTCTACTGACTATGTTAGACTTAATTTAGGTTTGCGCCAGCTAGCTCAGAGGTCACTGGAAACTTTCTTGACTGAATAGGAAGTGATCAGCTTCCCTGGCTCAGACAAGAAGGGATTCAGCTTCCGACAACCGCATAAACATGACAACTTTGCTCCCTCAGAATAATAGTCAATCTCTAGAGTTGTGTGAAACAATAGACAGCTATTTCACTCAGTAAGTTGTGCATATTTAATTTCACCAGGGTGCAGAGAATAGAGAGACGGGCGTTTTCAATAAAAGGTATTATTTATTGAGCAGTCTTTCTTCTCATGCAAGAGAAATGAATTGCCACAATTGCAATACTTATTATGAAGTAAAGTACGTACAGTAAAAGGAGTATTATAAAATAATACTGTAAAAGCATTGATATGGTTTCTTAGCCATAGGACACTTTAAAATGGATAAAACATATATACATATATACATGGCGCCTCTGTTGAAGAAGCCTGGAGCAGATCCTGCCGTCCCGGCGAACTATCGTCCTATTTCCCTCTTGCCTTTTTTCTCTAAAATTTTGGAAGCCCATGTCACCGCCTGTCTCTCAAGGTTCATCGAGAGCCTCAACTTCCTCGAGGCTAACCAGGCCGGCTTCCGTCCCGGCCACTCTACGGAGACTGTGATCCTGGCCGTCCTGGATGCCTTGAGAGACGGAGCTGACAAGGGTACCCCCCAGGCCTTGGTATTATTAGATCTGTCGGCCGCCTTCGACACGGTGGACCACAACATCCTTCTCCGCCGTGTCGAGCAGGCCGGCATCCAGGGCCTGGCACTGGCATGGGTCAAATCCTTTCTTACCGGGAGACCCCAGACCCTCAGCCTAGGCACTTTCAGGGCTCCATTCGAGCACCTGCCTTGTGGGGTCCCCCAGGGCTCCTCTCTATCCCCTCTTCTTTTCAATCTCTATCTTCGCCCTCTTCTTCTTTCTCTGAGGCAGTGGGGCGTTACCGTTTTTAATTACGCGGACGACCTGCAACTCATCTTTCCTTTAAACTCCCCCTCCGCTATTTCTAACTTCTAGGCAGTCATGTCCCATATCCTTCAGTGGATGTGTCAGAACCAACTAAAACTGAACCCAGGAAAGACGGAGCTCCTCCTTCCTGGTAGGAGCGCTGCCCACTGGGGTTCGCATTTTTGGCCGGCAGAACTTGGTCCCCCTCCTATCCCGGTGGCCGCGGTGAAAAGTCTTGGGGTCACCATTGACGCCGGACTATCTCTTGGGCCTCAGGTGGGGACGGTGGTCTCCTCCTGCATGTTCCAGCTGCGCAGGATCAGGAAGGTGGCTTACCTTCTCCCACCGATGCCCTGCTGCAAGTCATCATGGCCCTCGTCCTCTCCCGCCTGGATTTCTCAAATTCCATCTACTACGGTTTGCCTAAATCTTCCATCCATAGGCTGCAAATCATTCAAAACCAGGCGGCGAGACTGGCCCTCGGGATACCGAAATGACATTCTGCCAAACCCCTCCTTATCAAATTGCACAGGCTCCCTGTCAGGCTGAGGGCAGCCTTTAAGCTTGGCTGTCTTATTTTCAAATCTTTTTCCGGTTCTTGCCCTGCTTTCTTGAAATCTCTCATCCAGCCCTACTGTCCCCTTCGCAATCTCTGATCATCACACCTACACCTCCTGACTGTCCCCCCCATCAAACTCTGTAGGCCTGGTGGTCGGAGATTCGCATACCTTGGCCCCATACTCTGGAACTCTCTCCCTTCCCCAGTCAAGACTTCCAATACTCTCATCCAATTCCGTAAATCATTAAAAACCTGGCTTTTCCCTCAATCTAGCTAAAATCCCTCTGTCCCCTCAGCATCCAATCACAATCAGCGCCAGGAAACCCACGGTGACAGTGCGCTTTACAAGCACCCCCTTAACATAACATAACATAACATAGGCTAACGTTCTCAACTGGGGCTTCTAAAAAACACCTACCCCGGTGTACCTGACCTAAGCCTAATACGTGGGAAGGAGTAAGTAAGTAGCAGTTTAAGTTAAGTAGGTTTGTTGCCAAGGATCTGTTCAAGAATTCTCTCTAAGGGTTTAGTCAGCACTGTACCTTGGGAATAGAATACAATTTACCGCAACTTCGTTTGATTGTAACTGCTGCTGCCATCTGCATTCTGCATTTTTGTGCTGGCTTACTGTGTGCATTACCTCGTGGAATAGAGATTTGTAATAGCCGAGCTCTGTCCCCGTTTTCACTTTCAATTCTCCATTTTGGCTTCTGGTTTGTTGTGTGTTCCCTTGGCCCGCCTACCCTCCCAGCTGCCCCTCCCACCCACGAATACTACGCTCGCCCCCTCCATTTCGCAACTGTGACCACCTGGATTTGATCCTAAGCGGTCGCTCCCCCTCACGCTCCCTAACCAGAGATTCTGCCTGCCTGCTATCCGAGCCTCGAAACGCTCCTGCTGATCTTTGTGGTATCGTAGGACTTTTAACATCGAGCCTAACTGCATTATATACTTAGCGCTTAATTAGACTTCACTTGTTGACATAGCGCGTGACTGCAAGTAGCACTGGAACATAGCGCTTGATTGTTTTGGCATTGTATACTTCGCGCTTGATCAGATTTCATGTGTTGACATAGCGCGTGACTGCTATTGACCCCGAGAGATAGCGCATTAACTGTAACATAGCGCCGAACCTCGCATTGCCATCCTACAATTTACCGCAACTTCGTTTGATTGTAACTGCTGCTGCCATCTGCATTCTGCATTTTTGTGCTGGCTTACTGTGTGCATTACCTCGTGGAATAGAGATTTGTAATAGCCGAGCTCTGTCCCCGTTTTCACTTTCAATTCTCCATTTTGGCTTCTGGTTTGTTGTGTGTTCCCTTGGCCCGCCTACCCTCCCAGCTGCCCCTCCCACCCTCCGCCCCCTCCACTATCCATTTTAAGCTGATGTTCCAACGCGCAGCGTCCACGTGCTACGGCCGCGCCGAAGGTGCGCCAAAGGTAAGCCCGTCTACGCCTGTCCGCGCCTGGACCGCGCCCAGCGCCAGACCCCCTGGCCCCCGTACCACCCACCCCACCCGCATTACATACAACGCTTCCACCCTTTTAGCCCTTAACCCCGGCCGACTCCCCACCTGCACCCAAGTCGCTCCTGGACACACCCATGGACCCTTCTCTTGCAACTCCTGCAAGTATGACAGCACCAAGACCAACTCCTCTTCCACTAACACCAAACAGAGATCCGACACCAACCACCTAAAATGCATCCTGCTCAACACCCGCTCAGTCCACAGACACGCCATCGACCTCTGGAATCTACTAGACACCATCTCTCCGGACGTCGCCTTCCTAACAGAAACATGGATGAACGCCTCCTCAGCCCCAGACATCACCATTGCCATCCCGGAAGGATACAAGATCATCCGTAAGGACCGCACCAAGCAAACAGGAGGAGGCATCGCCATCGTCCATAAGAATTCCATCCGAATCTCAACCACCTCTGACGTCAACCTGGCTAGCGCCGAATACCTTCACTTCCAGATCCACACCGACCCCAAGACCACACTCAGAGGCACCCTCCTCTATAGGCCACCTGGACGCCGGGCACAATTCAGTGAAGACATCACTGACTTTATCACCCCACACGCCCTCCCCTCCGAGGACTACATCCTACTGGGAGACCTCAATTTTCACCTGGAAAGAGCAACGACAGCAACGCCACCACCCTTCTGGACAATCTCGCCAACCTTGGACTCAAACAACTTGTTAACACCCCCACCCACTACGCAGGTCACACACTTGACCCATCTTCACCTCCAGCAAACATATCTCCTTCAGTCACACCACAGTTCTCCATTGGACGGACCACAGCTGCGTTCACTTTGTCTACAAAAAGACCACATCCCACAACCATCCTCAACCTACTCTGCGAAGAAACTGGAACAAAATCACCATCGACCAGATTTCCTCATCGCTTCTTCAAAACCCCCTGCCCACTCTTCGAACCCCAACCAAGCAGCCATTAACCTCAATCAATGGCTAACCAACAGCGCCGATAACCTAGCACCTTTGAAAAAACGTCAACTCAATCCAGGCAGCAAATGCGCTTCCTGGTTCAACGATGATCTTAAGAAATCCAAGAAACTTTGTCGCTCCCTTGAGAAGGCCTGGAAAAAAGACCCAAACACCAGCACCAGGGACGCCTTCAAAAATGCCACCCGCATACACCACCAACTGATCTGGACTGCCAAGAAACCTGCACTTAAAGACCGGCTAGACAACAACGCCCACAACAGCAAGGAATTATTCAACATCGTCAAAGAATTTACCAACCCCTCAGCCAACTCCAACGACATCACTCCCTCTCAAACCCTTTGCGACTCCCTAGCCTCGTTCTTCCACAACAAAATCGCAGACATCCACAACAGCTTCGACAACCAACCCGGAGACCAACCCACCCAACCCTCTGCCGTACCCTCACCCCTCTTGAACATCCTTAATGACTGGAACCCAATCTCCACTGAGGACACCATCCGCCTGATGACCTCCATTCACTCAGGATCCCCTACAGACCCATGCCCCCACCACATCTTCAACAAAGCAGACTCCATCATAGCACCACACCTCCGAGACGTCATCAACTGCTCCCTCAACTCCGCCACCTTCCCGGAAAGCTGGAAACACGCCGAACTCAGCGCCCTTCTGAAAAAACCCACAGCTGACCCCACCGAACTCAAAAACTACCCCCCCATCTCGCTCCTACCATTCCCGGCCAAAGTCATCGAGAAAGCTGTCAACAACCAGCTCGCCGCCTTCCTCGAAACCAACAAATTCCTCGACTCCTCACAGTCCGGCTTCCAAGCCAAACACAGCACTGAGACCGCACTTATCGCAGCAACAGACGACATTCGAACTCTACTGGACAATGGAGATACAGTCGCCCTCATCCTCCTTGACCTCTCCGCAGCCTTTGACACAGTCTGTCATAGCACCCTCCTACAACGCCTCAGAAACATCGGAATCCAAGGAAAAGCACTGGAATGGATCACCTCCTTCCTTACCGGAAGAACTCAGAGAGTCCGCCTTCCACCATTCAAGTCAGAGGCCACTGAAGTCATTTGCGGCGTGCCACAAGGATCTTCACTCAGCCCCACCCTCTTCAATGTATACATGAGTCCCCTCGCGACCATCGCACGCCAACACAACCTCAACATCATCTCCTACGCTGATGACACTCAACTGATCCTCTCACTCACCAAAGACCCGAACACCGCCAAAACCAACCTACATGAAGGAATGAAAGAAGTAGCCGAGTGGATGAAGCACAGCCGTCTGAAACTGAACTCAGACAAAACAGAAGTCCTTATCTTAGGTACCTCCCCCTCCGCCTGGGATGACTCTTGGTGGCCAGAGGCCCTTGGAAAAGCACCCATTCCGACGGACCACGCACGGAACCTGGGCGTCATCCTGGACTCCTCACTCTCGATGAACAGACAAGTCAACGCCGTTTCATCATCTTGCTTCAACATTCTGCGCATGCTCAACAAAACATTTCGCTGGCTCCCCACCGAAACTAGAAAAACGGTCACCCACGCACTGGTCACGAGCCGCCTGGACTACGGTAACACCCTATACGCCGGTGCCACCGCAAAACTTCAGAAAAAACTCCAACGCATCCAGAACGCACCAGCCAGACTCATACTAGACATCCCGCGTAAAGACCACATTTCTAGTCACCTGAAAAACCTCCACTGGCTCCCCGTCAATAAGAGGATAACATTCCGCCTCCTAACCCACGCACACAAAGCACTCTACGAACTTGGACCCGAATGCCTCAACACACGACTTTCCTTCTACACCCCCTCCCGTCAGTTACGCTCCTCCAACCAAGCCCTTGCTGCCGTACCTCGCATCAACAAAACCACCATGGGAGGAAGATCCTTCTCCTACCTGGCAGCTAAAACCTGGAACTCACTTCCCATTCACCTTCGCCTCACTCAGAACCACCTAGCATTCAGAAAGCAACTTAAAACTTGGATATTTGACAAGTAATTCCCCACCCTTCCTCAAGCGCCTTGAGACCCTCTGGGTATGTAGCGCGCTATATAAATTATTCTGACTTGACTTGACTTGACTTGGTATCTCCCTCTCAGGATCCGATATCCCAGTCAGCCGCAAGGGTAGGCTGGAAACGCCGGAGCAGGATTTTCTCGGCAGGAGAAAAGACAGCGTCTTTCTCAGCGCGTCAAAGAGGAGGGGCAGCGTCCGTGGGCTTCTCGCTTCTGCTGGGCTCTCGGAAAGTAGATTAGCTGCTCTGCTCCAGAATCACCACCCCGTGTTTGCTTACGGCAACGTTGGTATATTTATACCTGAAAGGTGCTGAGTTTGACTTAAGGTTTGGACATAAGACGTCAATAAAGATGTCACTAAGAACTGGCCGTTCTTACTGTGCTCGCAGGAGTTCTATTACAAATCAAGACAAAGCAAGCGGGGCTTTCCCAGGTTGCTGGAGGTTTGGTGTGTCGAAAGAACTCGGTGTGCTCTCTAGGAATCCAAGGAAGTAGCTTTTGCCGTGCCTTGGACTGCAAGGGCGATTTACTGAAATATGGATCTGATTATTATGCCATTATAGGGATATTATTGATTATAGCCGTATAGGGGCATAAAGTCACAATATTGAATTGGGTTCCTAGATAAAACACATCATTACCTTGGTGGTTCAACACCTGGCAGGTTCTCTGAACGCCAGGGCGGACAAACTCAGCCACCGGTGCTTGATGGATCACGAATGGTGTCTAAACTCGGACGTGGCGCAAGGTCTCTTTCGGCAGTGGGGAGAGACTTGGTTAGATCTATTCGCCACAGAAGAGAACGCAAAATGTAATCAGTTCTGTGCGTTGGAATTTCCAAGGCGGCACTCGCTCGGCAAAGCTTTTCGTAGCAAGTGGAGTTGCGGTCTGTTGAACGCCTTTCCGCCTATACCACTTCTGCCCAGAGTGCTGAAGAAGATCAGGTGCGACCGGGCCCTAGTCGTCCTTGTGGCTCCAGATTGGGCACGCAGATACTGGTATCCTGAGCTACTCAGCATGGGGGTCGTTCCCCGGATCCATCTGCCTCTTCGGGAGGATCTGTCGCAACAGCAGGGGACGGTCCTTCACCTGAATCTGTCCAGCCTCCACCTCCATGCGAGGAGATTGAGCGGCGACAGTTGACAGCTTTCGACCTTCCTCCCGAAGTCTGTGATGTTATTTTGGCAGCCAGGCGTCCCTCCACTAAAACGGTAAACGCCTGCAGGTGGAACAAATTTGTGGAATGGTGCACAGTTTCTTCTATCTTTGGCCCAGCAGGGCTCTGCTCTGTGCAATCTAAAAGGTTATATTTTGGCCATCTCCGCCTTTCTACGGCTTCCAGATCAGCCTTCTCTTTTTAAGTCCCTGGTTGTTAACCGTTACCTCAAACACATTATGCATAGGTTTCTACCGGTGCCTTTCATAAAGCCTCAGTGGGACTTGAATCTTGTCTTGACCTTTCTGGTGTGCGCTCCCTTTGAGCACCTTCATAACTGTCCCTTACGTCTTCTCACTCTCAAGACGACTTTCCTGGTAGCTATCACCTCTGCCAGAAGGGTGAGTGGGCTCCAGGCTCTCTCTTCTACACCTCCTTTCCTCTCTGTTCATCCGGACAAGGTGGTTCTGAGGACCCGTCCTTCTTTCTTGCCAAAGTTTGTCACGCCCTTCCACATTGGGCAGACCATCCTCTTCCTTAGAGGAGAGGCTCCACCGTCTGGACCCAAAACGGGCACTCGCTTTCTATCTGCAGCGTACACAACAGTTCCAGGTGGATGACCAGCTCTTTGTTGGATATGTGGGTGCCAAAAAAAGGTCGGGCCGTGCACAAGTGGACCATTTCCTGGTGGGTCATTCTGTACATCAAAGCATGTTACTCCTTGGCTAAGAAGGAGCCTCCTCTGGGGTTGCATGTCCATTCCACCAGGGCAACGGTAGCCACTACTGCCTTGGGACGCGGTGTTCCCTTGCAGGACATTTGTCAGGCAGCTACGTGGGCCTCGCTGCACACGTTTACCAAGCACTACTGCCTTGACAGTCAGGTCCGGAGAGACGGCTTCTTTGGCCGTTCTGTGCTCTGTGACTTTCTGATGTAATCTTGTTCGCAGACCCACCACTGGGGTTGGTATTGCTGGGATATCTATTCTAAGGTAAGGAATCTATCACTAACATGTCTCTTTCAGATGCACAAGTTACTACTTGTGTAACGATATATCTGTAAGAAATATTACTTAGTGATAGATTCCTTACCGCCCCACCCATCCTCCCCAACTGATTGCTAGGGTTAAGGTCATCCCTTTCAGGGCCCTACTTTTATGCACTAATAGTCAGTATCTTGCATGGCTCTGCGTTCCTGGCGCGGAAAGTCGTGTACAGAACTGACTTCAGCGCGCATGGGTGGTGCCTAAGTAGTCTCCGTGATGTCATCTCGGCGCTTACGACGCCAGTGACGGACGCGGAGCCGCAGGACGCCACCTACTGACGTGCAGGGGTACTGCTAAGCAAAACTTTCCGGATCTTGTCTGACGCCTGGGAAAGGAATCTATCACTGACTAATGTCTCTTACAGATAAATCGTTACACAAGTAGTAACTTGTGCTTCTTATCATTAGCTAGAGCCTCCGTTTCGGTCTGATATTTTGTGAGGGTATATTGAATTCTCACCCAATAATTTTGAGCCTAAAAAGATTTCTAGTCTAGCAAAAAAGTTACAGCTACCCAACGGCCCGCTTCCCGAAGTCATAACCTATGCATTATGTGTTAAGGAAATGTTGGGAATGGGTAACTGGTATCAAATTCTGCAGCAACAATTCTACAACCAAATAGTTCTAAGTGCTCTTTTAAAAATATAGGCGTCCACGGGGTGTCATATTGATGCAGCACAATGGAAGGATTATAATAGCTGGTCCAGTAAGGCCAGTCACGGGGCAAGTTTTAAACGAATGGCATTTTTTTCCAAATGGCAGCTATACTATACACCGGACAAACTGCAGAAGATGTTCTCAGAAATGTCATCAGGCTGTTTTAGATGTAATCATTTAAGAGGGGATTGGTTTCATATCTGGTTTTTTGTCCCAAATTGTCAGATTATTGGACTATGACCTTTCAGTGGATCAGTAGGCACCTTAATCGAAGCTAGATCCCCATTTTATGGATATTTCATTTGGGATTTCTAATCGAACTTTCACTGTCCGAAAAAACAGTTTTTTTATTGCTTCTCTGATAGCCAAGTCCCTGATTTCACAAATCTGGAGATTACAGGATTCACCAACATTCTCACAGTGGGTTGCCAAAATGAGAAGTACTAAAGAAAGGGGAGAAATCTATTCCCTCAGGATAGGGGCTATCCAAAAATGTATACAAATCTGGGGAGAAGACTAAAATCTGTAAAGAATGTAGAAAAGAGGGGAAAAATAGACGCACATAAATCAGTAGTAGTAATAAGAACTTGATTTTATTATAGGGCATTAGAGTTTGTCTGTTGTATGCATTCTGCTAAGATAAAGATGTTCTTTTAATGGCATTCAAGAATTATATTGCACATTACTATTTTTTTAACTGGAACTATTAATTTTTGAGATATTGCTTCTTTTTGCATTATGTGTCTCTGATTAATCGAATAAATAAAGCTTTAAAAAACACATTTGGCCTAAAAGACAGATGTGCACAATGAAAATCAGTCAGCTATGAATTTGGTACGCTTGAATACAGCAAGGTAGTACTGAGCAAGATCACAGAATAAATTTAGCTCTTAATATTATTAGAAATAGTATTAAAGAAAAATATTCTCAAGATCCTCGTATGTAAAATAAGACTGATCCCTGAATAAATTATTTGATTATATTTGCGACTTACACAAACAATGTGGTTGAGCGATTTCGGTGGCAATGTTAAACATGTTGACAGGTGGTTACCCTGCCCAACTAAAGTCCCTTCTTCCTAGTCAGGATAAGAGGGATACACTCCTAAAATAACCCTGCTCATGCCTTTGGTAGCTTGGCACGAGCAGTCAGGCCTATCTCAGAGGCAATGTGTGTGAAGCATTTGCACATAACCTACAGTAATACAGGGAAAAAACTACAAAAGGACATCACACCAGTTTTAGAAAAATAATCAATATTTTAACTGTGGAAACACAATAAAAATTCACCATACAGTTCTTAGGAATATCAATAATCAAAATAGACTTCAAATACAGTTCCTTAAAGTTGATAGCTCTTCCCAGGGCTATCAGGGCGTCATGAACAACAAATCCAAACAGTTCTGGCTGACCATCACGTTGCGGGACAGCTACGGTGTCGGGGAGACCCGCAAAACAGTACCTTTAGAAATGCCGGGAGTCAGTTACCTCTTGTTGAACTTCGAAGAGCTGGTGCCGGTTACAGAGGTTGGTGCAGAAGTTGTTGGGCACTCTAAGTCACACGCATTGCAGATTAAAATCCTTGTGGGTGAAGTTGGGAGCACCGGCATCTGGGCTGCGGTGCGAAGTCTGAAGTGGGGTGCCCTCAGGTCAGAGTGTTAGCAGGTCATGGTGCAAGCACTGGCAGTCCAAGACTGTGGTGTGGGATGAGAGCGGTGCATTGTGTAACTTATGAGAGGTGCCCTTGAACAATGGTGCAAGCAGTGGCATCAATGTCGGCGTGGGGCATCATCGTTTGGGATACCAGGGCAGTGGCATGAAGCGAAGCTGTGCGAAGTGCGGTGCCTGCAGGTCACCGTGCAAGCAGTGGCAACGGGGCCAGGGTTACGGTGCAAAGTGCGGCAGTGCCCTCTGCAGTGCCTTCAGGAAACAAAGCTGTCAGCGGTGTTGGTGATGGCATTGGGTTGCTTTTTCGTCTGTTGCTAGTGCTGGTAGCAGATGAACTTGAAGTCTTTGCTGTTCCTGAGACTTCTTGAACAGGGGGCAAGCTCTACCTCAAGCCCATGGAGAAACTCAAACAAAGAAGTTGCAGAAAGTTCAGTCCAGTACTTTCTCTGCCCAAGACCGAAACAGCCACTGCAGGCAAACACAGCAAAGTGGTAGTTCCTCATCACAGCTTCTCCAGCTCTTCTTTTTGGCAGGTTTCTGGGTCCAAAAGAGTTCTAAAGTTTTTGGAGCTGGGCACCAATATTTATACCACATTTTCCTTTGTTCTATTGTGGCAGAGAGTCTCTGTGCTTAGCCCAAACCAGTTCTGACCTATCTGGCCCAGCTTCCTGGCAGGAGGTGGAGACAGCATTGTGTAAAACATACCAGGTCCATTCAGGTGCAAGGAAATATCCTCCCACTACTCAAAATGCAGCTCAGGACCCCTCAACCACCCAGTCCCCTGGTGGCTGTCTACAGTGAATTCACTTCCCCAACCCCTGTCACTGCAAAGCCTGAAAGTCAATCCACAACCCAGCAGAGGCACACAGGATGGTTAAGCAAGAAAAGGACTACTTTCTAAAAGTGGCATTTTCAAAGACACAAAATAAAAAAAAATCTTTACTAAAAGTTCAGAGAGCCTAAACTCAATTTTTCTATCTTGTCCCAATGGTAAGTTATACTTGTAAGATGTTACAAAGTAGCTCCCATTCTATCCTATTGGACAGATAGACTTTCAATAGTGAAAAACTAAATACACTGTATTTCACTATCATGACATGTCACCCACACTAGTACATGTGCTACCTTTCACATACACTGCACCCTGCCCATGAGTGTACCTTGGGCCTACCTGAGGGATGCCTTACATGTAAGAAAAGGGAAGGTTTGGGGCCTGGCAAGTGCACCCACATGGCAGTCACAACTGCACGCAGACCCTACAGTACCAGATCTGAGACCCCTTTGAAGGGCTGCTTGTGTGGGTGGCACAACCAGTGTGCATGCCCACTAGCAGCATTTGATTTGCAGGCCCTGGGCACACACAGTGCACTATACTAGGGACTTAGTAGTAAATCAAAATAAGCCAAACATGGAAAAACCAATCCATAACACAATTTACATGGAGAGCATGTGCACCGAATAGCAGTGGTAAAGTTCCCAGAGTTCTAAAACCAACATAAACAGGGTCAGAAACAGGAGACCATAAAGTCTGGGGTAAGCCCAGTGAAAAAGCCAAGTTTAACACCGCATCTTTCCTAAATAATTATGGGCATTAAATTAATGAGGAGTTCCTACATTCATTCAACATGGGAGTTTTGCCTTATACTTTTCTCTCTACTCTGATGGTAATGATACTGGGAGCAAGACTTGTGTCATACTGATACATCACCCATTGGAAAACCATGCAACAGGACTCCTGCTTCTTCAATGGGAACCGAGGCAGTGTATCTGATCTCTCAAAGAGATATGCAACATAGTCCTCGGTTGCACAAAATGTGTACTCTGAGCATAATTTTCAGCTTGCAAGTTTAAATGGTGCATTCTCAGTTTTATCAATCGGTTCTGTACATCTGGGTCCACATTACACATGCAGCAACATTAGGGGAATGCACTGCCCCCAGGGCAGCCTACAAGGGATGTCTTGTGGGGGGGGGGGTCCATTGGACTCTCTTTACTCCATGCAGAGGGCTGCTCTCAGGAGGCGCACTGACAGTGGCCTCCTGAGGGCTTATTTACCTCTGCACCGATGTTGGTAATATGGCCCGCGCACAGAGGCAAAGGGATTTCCTCATTTGGATGGGGCACGCCCACATGCAAATGAGGAAATGCCCCCTTGAAGATGGCGTTGGCGCATTATGTGCGCCAGCGCAATTGGCATTACAGAAGTGGCAGCACAAGAATCGTCGGCCCCTTCTGTAAAACCAAAGTGCCCCGGGGGCACACAAAGTGGGCACAAACTCCTGTTGTGCCCCCGCAGCACTTTAGGTAATACGGCCCCTTGTTGGTGATCTGTGCTTTTACACCCCTTAGCAGTTATTATTTCATAATTTTCCAGAGATGAAGAGTTTCAAGATATCTGTTATCTTGATAAAAGTTCCTGCAAGATGGTCTTATGAAACAGCCCAAAATAAGATACCAACAATAGTGCAATAGACCATAACCTAACTTAACTATCACATGATAACAAAATGATTAGCACAGGTATGAGGTTGTGTACCTGAAACCAAATCTTCAAAAAAGATTACATTAGATGTGTTTTCACGAACACATTCTTCTTCAGTTTAATTAGCTTGACAAATCCATGCCCAAGAATGCCTGTCATTTTTAATTATTAAATGTTCAATATCCTGAATTTACGTTATGTTGTTCATATATGTTTTTACATAGACGTTTGTGTGTGTCCAGTTTTATAGAAGGAAAGAAAATATTTCCTTTGTCACTGAATGGCATTGGTTGTCTAGATGCCAATCCTTTAATGTTTTTGAAATGACTTGTCTGATATTTGTATTATTTTTGAAGAATAATATAGTATGGCACGTAAAACTGACCAAATCTAAAACATTTTCAATAGAAATGACATTATTTTATTTAATGCCACTGTGAAGACTGAAGGAAGGGGCGTTTTCCTTTGCAGACCGACTTAGACTGTTGCTCCAGCAATCCTATGAATTTAATGCACTCTGGCATGAGGAGCAGCGACTAAACCTCAACTGTCAGCAACAGCCACCCTTTACTGCCTATAAATAAAGTTTGCCTCAGCTTGTAAGTTCTCTCACTCTGCCCTCCTACTTTGCATTTAGACTCAGATTATGGACTGCTTCTTAGGGGCACTACATGTTTGGTTTTGCACTAATCAGAATTCATTGCATATCTTAGTGGACTAAAGACCAACTAGAAAATGCCAGAGACATCTTCAGCTTGCTATATCTCCACCTTCTCCTCCCACGCTAATATGCTGATAAAATGTAGGATACACTTTTTTAAATCTGGCATTAGGTTTGCCTTTGAATAAGCAAGCTATTGCCTTTTCCTCTTGCTTTCTATGCTTAATTGTGGCTAGATTTATATTTTGCTATGCAGTTAAACGCCAATAGTCTTTGGGTTCACTAAAGTGCTAAAGGATAGAAATGTCATTGTTGAACCGATCCATGACAATCACTCAAATCATATTCAGTTAATACCTCGACTCAACCTATGAAAATGTTCTCACCTAAGCAGGATTGAAGGAAGCGAAAAGAAAAAGGGCATTACCCCTTCATCTCTCTTCCTTATCCAAGTCCTAACCACAGGAGGCTCCACCTCCGACAGATATATACCCTCTTTAAAATAGTTAAGAAGAAAGGCCAATATTTAACGCAATAGCCACAGTAAACCTTTCTTACCTTTTCATTGACAAAAGCCTTCCTTTTCTATTTCCTACTAGAGACGGTACTTGTGAGCTTGGTGAGTGTGTTGTAAGTTCATCATTTTAAAGTTACTCAAATGTTATCTCAATAGGCGGCAAAGAGTGGAAAACAGGGGTGTAGCAATGGTTGATTGGTCTACCTCTCGTACATGCTTTATGTAACGTGGCTTGAGTGGGGACTGCTGTCACTGTAGCGCCATAAGGAAGCTCTGCTTTACTGAGTATTCCCATTCCTCTTAAAGTGTTCATTTATGAACACACAAAGGATATTAGATAGCCCCAAGTTGCTTAGGTAACCATGGTAAGATTTCACAAGATGTGAGCTACATTGCTAAACAATTGCATATAAATGGATACCTCTGTTTTAGCACAGTAGGTTGTAAAATATAAGGGAGAAAGTGCTCAGAGGAACACAATATTCACTTCCTGGAGTGTGGTTCTGCTGAAGTTGACGAGGATGAGCTCATGTCTATCTCCTGAGCTGATGTTGATTTATTGTAGCAGATACTGTGTTTGCAGCTCCAAATTAACTTCCAGAAAAAGAAGCTTTACTAGATCCTGACTTAGATCTGAAGTAGGATCCTCTCTGCAGAGTGAAATATGTGCATGTCACACATTTACAAGTGGATCTTGACCATATTAGAGACATTTTGGGAATTCATCCTCTTGTACAAGGGCCTGACAATGCTTTTTATGCCCAATTCAACAATCCCTCTTTCATTGTCAAAGATATACTCTTAAAAGTTCAAGTTTGCAACCAAAGTTTATTAAGACAAAAATGTCCATAAAACACCAATGTACGCATATTTACAATACATACAAACATGACTAAAATTCAATAAATATGTTCATCACAACTCTAAGAATGTATATTTGACTGCATCTTCTAAAAAGAGACCCAGTGCAATAAAACCTAAAATTCATATCATTTAAAAGGTCAATACCAGAGGATCACGTACCACATTTCACAAAAAGAGGTTTTAATATTTTTTTCAGAATTTCCTTAAGCTGTAAACAATCGATTGATACTTGACTCAAGGTACATTTGCAGTTCAATAAACAAGGACACTGTCCCTTATCATATGTATCTTGTCACAATATTCAGATATCGAAAACAAGATTGCAACCCAAACTGAACTTTAATACCCTTAATCACAATATTGAATTGGGTAATTTGTATAGATATTGGAATATGTCATCAGTAGCCAATGATTTTATAGTCAAAGTTGTAGAACGTTTTGTGTTAAGGTGTTTGGTGTTAAGGTTTTGTCTTTGTTGTCTTTTAAGAACATTGATTAGGCTGATCATTTTAATACTAATTTAGGGGGAAAAGGTTTCCACGTGATAATATTAACCATCTTCTTTGGCATATCTCTTTGAATATTTATCATTTCCATTAGAGGCAATGCCATATTTCTTTTACTGCTTCTTTCCAATAGATATACATCTTTTTATTTATAATTGAAAAAACAGTTCTTTGTTCGCGTTGAACGTGCTCATGGAGAGATGGCTCAAGGACAGGAACTTAATATGTCTGCCAAGGCTAGGAAGTAAATGTTCGAAACTCGAGGAAAAAGTAACTTTCTTGAGGAAGCTGAAAGATGTGGAAATGAAAGACAATAGGGCTTATTTGAAAGCCTGGACTTGGTCAAGAGCCGGAGATGACCTAATAATTTTACCATGGACTGACACAGGACAGCCAATGAAAAGCTCGGATTTGCTTAAAAGAACGTAAAATGTAGAAAGTTTAGCTAGAGAGAAAGGTATAAAGTCTGACACTATGAGCAAGAAAAAAAATTACTTTCCGATTCCTGAATGACGTGACATGCTGATGGACCTTTGGCGCATGTAAGGACAGCAGACTTTAAAATGATTTTTTCCCTTTTTAGGTGAAGTGAGAAATAGACAGGGAAATAGATTTAGGGAATGGAAACTGTTATTCTGCTAATATTTCATGTTTTTTAGCTTGCTTAGAAAATGTCAGTTTTAAATTAATTGCCTTATTAAAATGCTGCTTTCTTATTTGCTTATAAAATAAAGATTCTAAAACGTAAATGCTTTTTCTTTTTGAAAAATAAAGTTAATAAAATTAAATTTGAAGAGACAAGTTGGACTTGTTTATTCATGGTCTAGTTTCCATCAGTTGATCCAATCGCCTTAGTGATCTGATTAATAAATGATAAATCTTTAAAAACCATGGTTAAGATAGATAAACTGCAGTTGTATATAATAATGTAAATAATATGTGAATAGTTTTGATTAATCAGACCACCTGATTCAGTTGCTCAAAAATTGTCTCATTGGTGTTATGAGCTTGTATATGTGTTTCATGATTTATGGTGAGTATTGAGGTGATAGATTGCGTTTATGAGACAGTTTTTCAATCGGCGCGCTGCATCACCTGTCTACATTCTATGTTGTACTTGGATGTTCCACACTTGACAGTTGATGGCCTGGTCAGCTGGCGAAGTGTGTTGCTCTGCTGTAATTTAATAAACCTACTTGAAACTATTAAGAAGTCTCCTGCTGCTTATCTCAACTTATTTACAACATTTTGGCAATGAGGGTGGGATACGAACCCACACGTGCATAGCACAATGGATTAGCATAGTACACATAGCATGGCCTCCGTTTTGCTCTCTGAAGAAGCATCACTTCCAGATGCAGTCAATGAAAAATCAAATTATTGCAGAAGCTCCATTTGCCCCATCAAAGCCGTAGATTCACGTCCTGCTTCAAGACAGTCAAATACGTTTTAAAAGTTTTTCAACATGGGCAGAATAAACAACGATTGCTTCAGTTAGAAATTAGAAGTAGCATTGGAGCATTTTAAAGCATCATCCATTTTTTTAACTCATATTTTAACTCCTGCCTAACAAAACGTTAATAATGCATAAAATAAGGTAGAGGGGAATTTGGCGGCTTTCCAGTAAGCAGGTCGAGAGCCATACTACATGGGCAGAGGATTTACATAAAAAAGTTATCTCATATGGCGATTTGTATTGCCATCCATGAACACACAGAAACTTACCCTAATGTCCGGAGACCACCCTGAACAACGGCAGGTATCCCTGCACCCAGTTATCAGACTGAGCATCAACGGAATTGAGGCGTGAATGCTGAGCTGTAATGAGAATCCCCCTCCAGGGAGGCCGGGAAGGGCCATCCATCAAACTATGCTGTGCACGCCGAAAAAAGTTGCTGCACCTGTAGTAGGCAAGGGAAAAGAGTTCCAATGACGGCAGCAGTGAGGGAGTAAACAAAGAGAAGCCCCAAGGCAGACGATGTGGACAGACACAGGACAGCAGGCACAGCAAGCAGGGGATCGAAGACCTGGTGAGTCAGTTAGACAAAGTGGGACAGAATTGATCAATACTGGATATATACTGAGGAGTGCAAGATAAAAAGAGGTGGGGCAGGGGCCCAACCTGGATACCGAGGGGTTGAGAGGAATGGTAAATACTTACCTCACATATATGAGACCTGAGAAAAAGGTTGAGAGCAAGAAGCTACCCTAAAAACTCAAAATTACCACAGGATCAAGAATTCATTACACAACAAGGGCAGAGACTCAATTACTCCAAACTTCCACAAAAAAAATCTCAAAATAACTACCTCATTGAGAGCATTGAAATCTCCTTCCTGGTTGGGTGGGGGCCTGGCCTGAAAGTGTTCCCTGCTGGCCCCACCAACGGCAGTGGCAACAAATTTGGGTGTACTGTTTGACACCCAGTTTGCATTCAGTGCACAGGTGTCAGCGGTGGTGGAATCCTGTTTCTGGATCTTCCGCATGCTGAGGAAGTTTCTTTATCTACTCCCTCATGAGGCACAAATTACAGTGGTTAGATCACTGATTCTATCCAGGCTGGACTATGCTAACATCCTGTATCTTAGTCTTCAGGAATATCTGATCCAACGCTTACAAGTCATGCAGAATATGGCTGTCCGTTTACTATACAAAATTCCAAAATGCACGTCTGTCTCAGCATACCGAGCTGAACTGCACTGGCTGCCAGTTCATCAGTGAATTAGGTATAAAGCTCTGTCCCTAACACATCAAGTCCTCTACAATAGGGGACCTAGGTACTCAAGGGACTGCATTAAGGCTTATTGCCCAAGGAGACTGCTGTGATCAAGCTCAGCTGGTTTTATTGTGTCACTGTGCTTTTTGAAACAGCAGAGGGGTGGTGCTTCCTTCACGGTTATAGCAGCGAATCTGTGGAATATACTCCCTGATTACCTCAGATGAATACCCAAAGAAGCTAAATTTAAAAGAGAATTGAAGACATTTTTGTTTAGAGGTTAGCAGTGAACTATGGCTTCTATCCCAGGATCTTTTCACTTTGGGCATACCGAGTAGCCAGGGTCACTCTTTGTGAGTAGCCGTGCATTTTAGAAGTGGATAATTCAATTCAGTTCAATACTCCATGCCCCAGTGGAGTCAAAAGGACCATTAGATAGGGAGAACAGTTAATCCTTTCTATCCTGCTTCCCAAACATAAAGGTCTGAATGCTCAGTCGTTTGGGACCTCAATCCATAAAGTGTGATTTGGTAAAGTTGGTAACCAGATCGAGATCTGCCATAAATTGGCTTAAGGAATTAACTGAGCGTAGCAAATCTTTGGGGGCACGGGCCATCAGAACTGAATCATAAGCATGTAAAAATGCAGAGATGGGGTGGCTGTTTATGACTGGGTCATCCAAAAAGGCAGTGCTTAAAATGGGGCTCAGTTTATTAATATATAATATAAAAAGACAAGGGATAGGAATAGATTCCTGGCGCATACCTGGCAATAAAAACACAGGATCTGATAACCTTCAGCTAGAGATTAATCTAACCTTGACTGGCAAATAACCATGTAATACTGAGCCACATCTAATCCCAAACGAAGGATGATCAGTCAGAGTTTATTGCAGTTAACCTAGTCAAAGGCAGATGAGAGTTCCATGAACGTTAGATAAAGCAGGCAGTGCTTGGCTAAGGTATGTTTGCCTATAATGAGGTTAAGATGTATGCACTGCTCCACTGTACCTGGCTGCTCCTTAAATCCAATTGACAAGGATTTATTATATTGTTATTATCAACCCATTCCCACATTCTTTTATATATGATTCTGCCAATCATTTTGACAGAGGTGTCAATGAGCAAGATCGGTCAGTAATATCTCGACTTAGAGCGGTTACCCTTTTTGAATAGGGGAAGAATGACTGAGGTTGACCAGGAGCTAAGTAAATGCTTACAGTCAAGATTGTTAAAAAGACTGGTCAGTAACGGAGCTGAAAGGTCCATATTACACTTCCCCAGGTCACCAAGGATCCCTTCAGGCCCTGGGGCTTCACCTGCTGGGCTCTGGCTAGCCTCTGGCTAGCTTCAGATACCTCATCTAGTGTAACAATTTAGTTCCTGATTTAAAATAATCTGAGAAATCAATCTGTGAGGGACTGCTAGTTGGCCGGCAATAAATGTCAGAGAAATGGGCCACCCACTGCTCGCCAGCAACAGGGCAGCTTAGCATTGAAGTTGTATTATCATTCAGCTTAACTGAGTTTACAATGGGTCTATGTTAGACTTGGCATCATTGGCTTGAGTCTCTCCTCCATTTTTTCTGTTTGCCTCCACTGTTTTATGATGTTTTTGCTGGTATACTGCTTTGGGCACTGTGCCACTGCTGATCAGTGCCACAGTGCAAGTGCTCCCTATGTTAAAATACTGTATTGATTGAATTCCATGTTTGGCTTATTTGGTTTACTGTCAGTCCCTAGTCTAGTGCACGGGGAGTGCCGGGGCTTGTAAATACAAATGCCGCTCGTGGGCTTGCAGCACATGTTGTGCCACCCACAAGAGCGGCCTAGTAAAAATACGTCTGAGGGTCTGCCATTGCCAGACCCACGTGCAGTCTAGTACTGTCACGCTGACTGCGCAAGTACACCTACTTGCCAGTCCCTAAACCTTCCCTTAACTTCATGTTAGTCACCCCTTTGGTAGGCCCACGGGCAGGGTGCATTGTAAGTATAAGGTAGGACAAGCCTGACCAAGTTGGCATGTCCTAATAGTGAATTACAGCCATATTAGTTTTTCACTATTGCGAGGTAACCTGCTCTCCATTAGTTAGAATGGGCTGCCAGGATTATTAATGCTATAATCCTAGCTGGCTCGGGGAGCATGGTGCAATGTCGAGTCTGGTATCCCTGAACTCGGGGTTTAATTACGCATCCGTTGGTGTGGATTGTTTTTGGACTCTGGGTTTGAAAATAGCACTTTTAGAAAGTAGCTATTTTCTTGTCTAACTATTTCTGGTTTCTGCTGGTTTGGTGTGTGTGTGACAGGAGCTGGGTGGCTCCAGAGGTCTGAGTGAGTCAGTGTGGGATGAGTGGGACATTTGCGTTGAGAGTAGGGGGAGAGTAGTTGCTGATAGCCTGCCCTGCCTGATACAATGCTGGCTCCACCTCCTGCCAGGCGACTGATGGCTCTGTGCCTGCCATGGACGATCCTAGCCCCACCTCTTACCAGGAGGCCGATAGCTCTGCTCCTACCAGTGACAATTCTGGCTCCACCTCCTGCTGGGCGTCTGAGGACCCAGCCCTGCTCAGTGAATAGACCAGGTGCCTCTGCCTGGCTCCACCCACAACAGACCCAGGATGTTGGGAAATTCCCCTGCATGGACAAAGGGATCAAAGCCAAAAAGGGGTATAAGAGAAGGACCCCTGAACCAAGAATTTAGATCACTTCTGACAAGGAAACCTGAACCAAGGACAAGAGGCCTGCTGATCCAAGGACTTGCCTACCCCTTCTGCCAGTGTGCTGTTTGCTGGGGGGAATCCTGCAGTGCTTCTTTATTTTTGCCAAGGAACCAGGAGAGAGGAACTGTGTGTGTACTCTCAAACTTTGCTAAGAAAATCTCCAAGGGTTGGAAGAGTGCCAGCCTCCTGTTGAAGTCACAGGGCTAAAGGACTTCATCTGCTAAAAGTTCTATTTGCTGGAACTTGAGAATCCAGCACCTCTGAAAGAAACCAGCAATCTCGACGCCGACGGACGTTGCCGAATCCAGCTCGACATCGTGAGTAAAGGCTCCAGTGTCCCGCTTCCTCGACGCCGGCCGCCGGGCCCGATCGACGCCAGCAGCAACGCCAGTGAGTAATGAGTTCGGCTCCAGCTCCAAGGGACCTCGTGTCTGCACCGCTGCTGATCGCATCGACCTCGTGCCCTCTCGACGCCGTGAGCGCTGCTCACTCTTGCAACAGCATCATCGACATCGACGACCACTGAGGCCTGATCGACACCGACGACGCGACGCCGGATTGCTCGACGCTGCTGATCATCGTGTGCTTCATTTTCCTAAGGTACTGTGTTGTTGGGGGTCCGTGTGACTCCGGGCTCGACGTAGCGCTCCTCGCGGTCGACGCCGAACATTTGGATTAAACTTTGCCTCGACGTCGTGTGACTCCCGTGTGGGTTACATTGTTGCCAAGAACTGTGTTCTAAAGAAGAAGATGCCTTTTGATACTAAAGACTTTTGTGCTAAGAAGAAACTACACTTGAACTATTATTTTCCCTTCCAAGAGTATTTATTAAGATTGTGGTATATTTTTGTCGTTATTTGGTCTTGTGCTAAGCCTTATATAAAAATCCTTATTTTTATAATACTACTGTGTCGTGTCCATTTGTAGTGTATTCACTTTATTACTGTATGTGGTCATAAATGCTTAACACACAGCCTCTGAAATAAGCCTGTTTGCTCTGCCAAGCTACCAAGGGGGTGAGCAGGGGTTATCAAAGGGTGTGATCCCCTTGCCCTGACTAGAAAAGGTGTGTCCCTATTTGTCAGAAGTGCATACCTCTGCCAACTAGAGACAGCCGGTTCTAACATTGGACGCAGCGGTGAGGATTTGAACCTTGCATTTATGACCCATGTGCAGTGATTAGTGTGCGCTACATAGTGAAAGTAGACCATAGCGCAGCCACAATCTAATTTGGAAGGATTCTATTTTTGGTTCTCCGCTTTTCTGAAGCTTGATTTTTTGAACACTGCCAGTTTTGACCATGAGTGACACCGGAGTCACTGCCCCTGTTGTTGTTGTGGAGGAATTTGATAGAAGTAAAATCGAAGATTACAGCAGAAAGCAATTAGACCATTATTGCAAGCAATTCAAAGTTCCTACCAAGAGCTGCAGAAACAAACCAGAAGTTGTCAAAGCATTGCAAGCCTGGTTGGAGTCCAGAGATCCCTCTGATGCAGTGGTGGTACCGCCAGGGGAAGGGGATGAGGAGGCGCCAGTGAATGGGCCTGTGTCCTCTCCCGGTAGCAGTGTTTCATCCAAAGGTCTTTCCCCTGAAGAAAGAGAAGAAAGGGCGAAAGAGCGTGCATACAACATGGAAATGGCAAGGCTTAAGATAAATGGGCAGTTGGAGTTAGAAAATTCAAGAGGTAGGAGAGAAGCTGATTTGGAGACCAAAAGGTTGGATTTTGAAAGAGAAAAGTTAGCTTTGGAGAGTGATACCAAGTTGAGGGAGTTGGAGATCCAAGCTAAGAAGTTAGAATTGAATCCCTCTGGTGGCAGCATCCCATCTGTGCCTACAGAAAGTACGTTTTATTTGCCCAAAGAAGTGATCAAAGATTATCATAGGAATGAAGATATTGGTCAGTGGTTTAAAGCATATGAGTTCGCATTGTTGGCCCACCTGGTCCCTGAGAAGGATTGGGGAGCGGGGTTGTGGGGTCGCTTTGTGAATGAGGGGAGATATACCCTGTTAGACATGCCTGTTGGGATAGGATGTCTTATGCTCACATGAAAGATGCTTTAATGTTGAGGTATGGCCTAACCCCAGAAAAGTACAGACAAGCTTTTAGAGAATGTAAGAAGTTGCCTGGTGCGACGTGGGTTGAATATGTGTCTTTTTTTTGCAGAGCCATGGATGGTTGGGTGAAGGGCAGCAAAGTGGAAAGTTATGAAGCTCTTTATGATTTGTTTGCTTGGGAGCATTTGTCTAATAACTGTTTTCCAGAGCTGCGCCAGCACCTTATTGATAGCAAGATATCTAACCCTAGAAAACTTGCTGAGGAGGCGGACCGCTGGGTCAGTACCAGGGTCCACAAGGGTCCAGTGGGAGACTCAGCCAAAGGTGGGCAGGGTCCCCAGCAGAAGAGTGGGGGGGACAAGGGCAAACAGAAGGAGTCCCAGAAAGGGCCCCAAAGTAATCCCCAAGGGAACCAAGGGAAAGGTTCCCAGCCTCCCCCTGAGAAGAAGCCAGGGGCCCCGACAGGTAAACCTGTTCATAGGGGCCCACTGATCTGCTACGTTTGTGGACAGGTGGGACACTGGTATTATGACCCCCAGTGTCCCATGAAGAATTCTAATGCACCACCGCTTGCACCCCCGTCAGTTGGCGAGTGTAGCCCTGGGAGGGGAGGAGATGGTTGTCCCTGGTGGGAGGGGTCCCGCGGAAATGTCCCTGGTCTCGCTAGGAGACATGGAAATGGTCCCTCCACCCCCTCTGCCTAGTAACATTAATAAATATAGGCAGTGGGTGACCATTAATGGCCATAGAGTGGAAGCTCTCAGAATCACCGGAGCGAGTGTGACAGCTGTCAAGTGTCACTTGGTGTCCAGAGAGCAGGTGGTTCCCCACGCATTCTACCCCGTGATAGCTGCTGACAACTCCCAGAAAGAGTGTGAGGTAGCTCAAGTTTCCTATGAATGGGGGGGAGTTTCAGGTACTCTTCAGGTTGCTGTGAGTCCCGCCATGCCTGTTGATTGTCTCCTGGGCAATGATTTAGAAGACTCCCCTTGGGCTAAGGTGGAGAGGGAGACACATTTGAAAATGTTGGGTGTGCCAGAGTGGGTGTGTGCGACCACTCGTTCCATGACAGCAAGTAAGGGTGTTGATGGGGTCCCGGAGCCTGAAAATATGGCCCAGGACCCAGCTGTAAAGAGAAGAGGCAGGAGGCGCGGGAAACCGGCCCCCGTAGTTTCCGTGGTCCAGGAGGAGGTAGACCCTGAGGGGGATACCCTGGAGCCCACAGGGGAACAAATTGCTGAACTGGGAGACCTGCCCGAGCTGACCCATTGGCAGCAGGATGGTGGTCCCTCCAGGGAAGAAATCTGTGCCGAACAGAAAGTATGCCCTTCTCTTGTGGGCATTAGGCAGCAGGCCTCAGCCCAAACCTCAGGTGATCAGTCAGGGTCGCATATTGTTTACTGGGAGAACAACCTCCTGTATAGCGAGCCTAAGGCTGCTGAGCCTGGGTCAGCCCGTGTGCTGGTGGTACCCCAGCGCTTCAGAGCCTTCCTACTGGGTTTGGCTCATGACGTTCCTTTAGCTGGACATCTAGGGCAGGACAAGACCTATGACAGGCTTGTCACCCATTTTTATTGGCCTCAGATGCGAAGGGATGTAGACATCCATTTTAAGACTTGTCACACTTGCCAGGCAAGTGGGAAAAGCGGAAGGAAGCAGAAGGCTCCCCTCCAACCTTTTCCAGTGGTCAGTACCCCCTTTGACCGGGTGGGGATTGACATTGTTGGGCCCCTGGACCCCAAGACAGCCCTGGGCAACAGGTTTATCCTGGTCTTGGTGGACCATGCCACACAGTACCCGGAAGCCATCCCTCTCCGAACAGTGATGGCCCCGTGGTGGGACGGGCACTGATGGGTGTTTTCTCCCGAATGGGGTTCCCCAGAGAGGTGGTGTCAGACCGGGGCACCAACTTAATTTCCAATTACATGAAGTCTCTGTGGAAGGAGTGTGGGGTAACCTACAAGTTCACCACTCCTCACCACCAAGCTAATGGGCTGGTTGAGAGATTCAACCGGACCCTTAAATGCATGATCATCGGTCTTGAAGAACCAATGAGGCGGAAATGGGACGTCCTCTTGCCATGCCTGTTGTTTGCTTACCGTGAGGTGCCGCAGAAGTCTCTAGGATTCAGCCCCTTTGAGCTTTTGTATGGTCACCCGGTAAGAGGACCTTTGAGTCTGGTCAAAGAAGGCTGGGAGCAATCTCCCAGGAAACCTCCCCAGGATGTCTATAGTTACATGTTGGCCTTTAGGAACCAGACTCGGCGCTTCAGAGATCTTGCTCAGGCAAATCTGGAGGCCAGCCAGGAGGAGATGAAGCGTTGGTACGACCGGAATGCCACTCTGGTAGAGCTTCAGCCTGGTCAGGAAGTTTGGGTCATGTCCCCTGTGGAACCTTGTGCGCTCAAGGACAGGTGGACTGGACCGTTTAAGGTTGTGGAGAAGAAGAGCGATGTCACCTACTTGGTGGACTTGAAATCTCCCAGGAACCCCTTGAGGGTCCTGCGTGTCAACCGTTTGAAGCCCCACTTAGAAAGGTCCGAAGTGGGCATGCTCCTAGCCACGGATGCTGGAATGGAGGAGGAGAGTGAGCCTTTTCCTGACCTCCTGTGTGCTAAAGAGCAAGATGGGTCAGTGGATGGTGTTGTCCTCTCTGACACACTGACCCATGAGCAGAAGCAGGATTGTCGCCAACTGTTGGGACAATTCCCTGATCTGTTTTCCTTGGTTCCTGGTGCCACTCATTGGTGTGTCCATTATGTTGACACCGGAGACAGCCCTCCTGTGAAGCACAAGGCTTACAGGGTGACTGACAAGGTCTGAGCATACATTAAGGAGGAGGTCTCCAAAATGTTTGGGGTGGTTGAGTCCTCTAGCAGTCCTTGGGCCAGCCCAGTGGTCTTGGTCCCGAAGGCTGCAGCGCCTGGTGCTTCACCAGAACTTCAGTTCTGTGTGGATTACCGAGGACTCAATTCAGTCACGAAGACTGACACGCACCCCATCCCCAGAGCTGATGAGCTCATAGATCGGTTGGGGGCTGCCCGGTACCTTAGCACGTTTGATCTAACGTCTGGGTACTGGCAGATCGCCTTAACTGATGGGGCAAAGGAGAGGTCCGCATTCTCCACACCAGATGGACTATACCAGTTCCGGGTGATGCCCTTTGGGATGAAGAATGCCCCTGCCACCTTCCAGAGGTAGGTCAACCAGGTCTTGGCTGGACTGGAGGATTTCAGTGCCGCCTACCTAGACGTCATCGCAGTGTTCAGCGCCAGCTGGGAGGAACACTTGCGCCACCTCCAGGAAGTGTTGTTGGCCCTGCGCAGAGCAGGCCTCACAATCAAAGCCAGTAAGTGCCAGATTGGGCAGGGTTCTGTGGTGTACTTGGGGCACCAAGTAGGGAGCGGCAAGGTTGCCCCCCTGCAACCCAAGATTGATACCATCCTGGCTTGGGCACCGCCCAAAACCCAAACTCAGGTGAGAGCCTTCTTAGGTCTCACGGGTTACTACAGGAGGTTTGAATTTTGGAAAAGGTGATGGACAGAGTTTCTGAATGATGCAGAATACTCCTACCCAGTCAAGAGATCAGGGCTTGATCCATCACCGTTTTTTAGCTCCCTGCACCATCCCAGCTCAGAACCTGGCTATATGCAAATTAGTCTGTTCCTGTCCCAGTGCATGATGGGAACAGGGCAAACCAAACTACCAAGCCAATTCTTATACTGGGAAGGAGACAAGCTACCGGGGACCGGTTTCTGGCATTTCAGCCGTCATCGGCCCGGCTTGCTTGAATCCTGATGGTGCAATGAGCTAGGGACTCACGTCTGAGTATACCCTCCCACACTTAGTGTGGATAAAATAAATTTTGGAAAAGGTAATGGACAGAGTTTCTGAATGATGCAGAATACTCCTACCCAGTCAAGAGATCAGGGCTTGATCCATCACCGTTTTTTAGCTCCCTGCACCATCCCAGCTCAGAACCTGGCTATATGCAAATTAGTCTGTTCCTGTCCCAGTGCATGATGGGAACAGGGCAAACCAAACTACCAAGCCAATTCTTATACTGGGAAGGAGACAAGCTACCGGGGACCGGTTTCTGGCATTTCAGCCGTCATCGGCCCGGCTTGCTTGAATCCTGATGGTGCAATGAGCTAGGGACTCACGTCTGAGTATACCCTCCCACACATAGGGGGTCATTAGGATGGCGGACGGAAGTGCCTCCGCAGACCCAGAGTATGCGGAACAAGCCTATTTTCCGTGCGCCCGTCGCGGACACTCCGTCCGCCAAATCAGGATACGAAATACGTGCCAAAATCCGTCCGCGGCGGTAGAACACGGTCCGCCGCACCACCACACCCAACCACGCGGCGGACGTAACCTTTCCAGAGACTCCGCCGTACGGACTGACGACTAGGACCGTCCTCCAAATCAAGATGGCGGAAAACACACATAAAAGCGCGGCGGAAAAACAACCTGCCTGAACACGGCGGATGCTCCACAGCGACCATACCCACCACGAGCCGCACGCCGACATGGACCCTGCACTACAGGCTTACCCGATACTCTACGCGATCCAGTACGTCCTCGTCTTGGCCCACCATCGACGACGACGCAGGTAGGCAACAAAGCATTCGCTGTCTGGAGAGGAGTACCGGCAAGGGCGGTGACGTAGGGAGGGGGGAGTGACATGTCCCGAAATGCACATATGCCTGTGTACGGCAACGCCTCCAAGGGCCGTGACCCAGGTAGGGGAGAGTGACACGTAGCAGAACCCACCGCCCCCAAGAAAATACCAATCCACACCAGCATCACACACGCAAGAATTACTCTGACAAACCATGACACATTAATCCCAATTTTATTAACGCAGATTCGGAGCAAAGTCACAGTCTAGGATGGAGCATGGCCATAGTGGACACCAGAGCAGGAACATCAGAGGCAGTACATCAGTATCAGAACAGCAACAGGGCAGCAACAGGGCAGTGTGGACACCAGAGCAGGTACATCAGATGCAGTACATCAGTATGAGGATAGCAACAGGGCAGTGTGGACACCAGAGCAGGTACATCAGATGCAGTACATCAGTATGAGGATAGCAACAGGGCAGTGTGGACACCAGAGCAGGTACATCAGATGCAGTACATCCCTATGAGGATAGCAACAGGGCAGTGTGGACACCAGAGCAGGTACATCAGAGGCAGTACATCAGTATCAGAACAGCAACAGGGCAGCAACAGGGCAGTGTGGACACCAGAGCAGGTACATCAGATGCAGTACATCAGTATCAGAACAGCAACATGGCAGCAACAGGGCAGTGTGGACACCAGAGCAGGTACATCAGAGGCAGTACATGAGAGGGGCTAAGTGCACCAACAGTCCATGGCAAGGCACAGGTCCATCAGAGGCAGTACATGAGAGGGGCTAAGTGCACCAACAGTCCATTGCACTGAAAACGTCCATCAGAGGCAGCACATGAGAGGGCACAATGCAGTATCAGAACAGCAACAGGGCAGTGTGGACACCAGAGCAGGTACATCAGATGCAGTACATCAGTATGAGGATATCAACAGGGCAGTGTGGACACCAGAGCAGGTACATCAGAGGCAGTACATCAGTATCAGAACAGCAACAGGGCAGCAACAGGGCAGTGTGGACACCAGAGCAGGAACATCAGATGCAGTACATCAGTATCAGAACAGCAACAGGGCAGCAACAGGGCAGTGTGGACACCAGAGCAGGTACATCAGATGCAGTACATCAGTATGAGGATAGCAACAGGGCAGTGTGGACACCAGAGAAGGTACATCAGATGCAGTACATCACTATGAGGATAGCAACAGGGCAGTGTGGACACCAGAGCAGGTACATCAGAGGCAGTACATCAGTATCAGAACAGCAACAGGGCAGCAACAGGGCAGTGTGGACACCAGAGCAGGTACATCAGATGCAGTACATCAGTATGAGGATAGCAACAGGGCAGTGTGGACACCAGAGCAGGTACATCAGAGGCAGTACATCAGTATCAGAACAGCAACAGGGCAGCAACAGGGCAGTGTGGACACCAGAGCAGGTACATCAGAGGCAGTACATCAGTATCAGAACAGCAACAGGGCAGCAACAGGGCAGTGTGGACACCAGAGCAGGTACATCAGATGCAGTACATCAGTAAGAGGATAGCAACAGGGCAGTGTGGACACCAGAGCAGGTACATCAGAGGCAGTACATCAGTATCAGAACAGCAACAGGGCAGCAACAGGGCAGTGTGGACACCAGAGCAGGTACATCAGAGGCAGGACATCAGAGGGCACACTACAGCAACTTACAGCACACTATCAGGTGGATTGCGTGAAGTACCCGCATCGGACACACTGACAGCACCAGAAACCGGAGTGTGACACAGCCACAGATGTAGTGACTGACACGTGAGCCACAGACCCAGATACACTGCCAGCACCTGATACATGAGTGTGAGACACAGCCACAGACCGAGTGACTGACACATGGCCCATAGACCCAGATACATTGCCAGCACCTGATACAGGAGTGTGAGACACAGCCACAGCCCGAGTGACTGACACATGGCCCATAGACCCAGATACACTGCCAGCACCTGATACAGGAGTGTGAGACACAGCCACAGCCCGAGTGACTGACACATGGCCCATAGACCCAGATACACTGCCAGCACCTGATACAGGAGTGTGAGACACAGCCACAGACCGAGTGACTGACACATGGCCCATAGACCCAGATACACTGCCAGCACCTGATACAGGAGTGTGAGACACAGCCACAGACCGAGTGACTGACACATGGCCCATAGACCCAGATACACTGCCAGCACCTGATACAGGATATGTCTCGACTGATACCCTGCCACTAACAGACACATGCGAGTCAACTGCACCAGCGCCACTGTGACCACTGAAATGATGAGCCACAGGGCTGTATGGTCCAGGAGGCAGGGTGGCTCTGGGAGCGGGGGATAGTTGCAATTGGCCGACATCGGATTGGGCATGTGTCAATGCTGTGTGTCTACGCTTCTTTTGGACATGTGCCTGCACCCTGGACAGGACAGGACTCACAAGTCGACCGGACTGAGAAGCAATTTCACCCACCATGGGAGGTGCATGTGCTGGGGGGGGAATGGTCTCTGGGGACGTGCTGGAGCCTGCTTGTCGTTTGCTGTGTGGCTGTCTTGTGGCCTCTGCAACATGTGTCATGGGGGATGCCACTACAGGGTCCACCTGCATCCGTCCCTGACGGGCCATGATGGGAGTGGAGGTAAGGGGAGACTCCACTGCGGAGTCTTCTGTATTCCGTTTCCCAGAAAACAGCTGTCTCAGTGCAACAATGGGTGACGTATGCCTGTCCCTGACAGCGCCACTGTTCATGGGCAAGTCCTTGGGCCTTGGATGTTCCATTTCCGTAGGAGTACTGTAGTCTGCGGACTTGCCCTGTTCCCTGGATGGTGCCCTCTTCCAGGCAGCAGACTTGTCGTCTGTGGTGTACATATCCCCAGGACACCCCTTCTGCCCGTGTGTGTCCCTGCCCCTGGGACTGTCCGTGCTCCTCTTAGGTGCGTTTGTCTTGTGACTGTCCTTGTCCCTGCCCTTGGGAGTGCCTACATCCTTCCTGCTTTCCCTGCCCTTGGGAGTGGCACCTTCCTTCGTAGTCTCCCTGCCCTTGGGAGTGCCTACATCCTTCCTGCTTTCCCTGCCCTTGGGAGTGGCACCTTCCTTCGTAGTCTCCCTGCCCTTGGGAGTGCCTACATCCTTCCTGCTTTCCCTGACCTTGGGAGTGGCACCTTCCTTCCTAGTGTCCCTGGCACTGGGAGTATGCGAGCCCTCAAGAGATGTATTCGTCTTCTCACTGTCCTCGTACAGGGTAGTGTCAATGGAAGCGGGAGAGAGTCTTGGCCTGGTAGTACCTTGTGTGTGGGATGGCTGTGCAGCATGTGTAGCCATTACACCCAACCCCTCTTTTGCTTCACGTGTGTGTACTCCACTATATCCGACGTTGTCCTTGTGAACAGATTTACCTGACCTAGGGGATGGGGTCTGAGGCCTCCGTGCCTTGACGTGCTGGCTGACGCTGCTTCTAGTGCAATAACCTGTATTAGAGTCCAGGTCAGAAAATTCACTCCCCCCTGACACATCCAGAGTTGTAGATGGTGGAACAGAAGTACCACCCACTCCATGCGACTGTGCAAAGGCAGACAACACACTGTTAGACAATGACTGCAGTGTCCTGTGTACACCAGCCAGATCACCATGCATACCTTCCATGAATGCCACCACCTGTCCCAACTTCCTATCGTGGTCTTGGAAAGCATTAATCATATTGGTCTGCCCCACACACAGCTGTCGCAGCAGATCAACAGCCTCAGCACAAAGTGCATTTTGGCTCACCGAGGCTGGGGCAGCGGTGCCGACACCGAACGCCACTCTGCTCCCCCTACTCCTGCGTGCATGAACAGTACATGGTGCAGTTGGCGGCAGGGTGGGCCCTGTGTGCTGTGTCCCGACCGAAGGTGTTGGTTGCCCAGTCTGTGACAACAGTGCTGACTCACCAACACTGTCGGAAGATGATGACGATGTTGTCTCCACATGCGAGTCCTCCGGGACGGTCCTGTCCCCCTCTCCGGCGCTGGCCCCTTCGGTGTCAGTCTGCGTGTGCGCGACGTCTGATCCGGATGCATTGCCTTCTGTCATCTCCGCCGTCTGTGGCTGAGTGCCCTCTGCCAAAGCTGAAATGCACAGGAAATGGGTGTAAGTAATGGGCACACACACGTACAGTACTGCTGCGGAATCCCTACAGCCACTGATGACAATGTCCATCGATCCCCCAACCTGCACACGGCCCACCCCAACCAGTCATCCTCACAGGAATTCTGTGGCGTTGGCCGTAATACATGTACAGCATGCACACTGGGCATGAGGAACTACATCAGCACACAAGTGTTGCCAAGGGGTGACGGAGCACTACAGCATGTGCATGACAACTGAACAGCTTAGCAGGTGGCGTCTCAACATGCCGCATCTGCAACTGAAAATGTAACTGTGGCAATGTCACCAACATGCCATTGGAAAGAGACTCACGATCGACGGAAGACCCTAATGTGTGTGGGCAACCATACATGCATTGCACTCACAAGCAACATACACTGACAGTATGCTTACCGCCACGTTGCTGTTCATCCACACGCAACCGCTCGGACAGGTCAGGATGCGTCACAGCTATGATACGGTGCATGAGAGGGGTCATTGAGCGTCGGGCCAGACGTGCCGTCCTTGGAATCAGCCCTAGTGTCACTTCCGCTACATTCTTGCTCAGTCTGGAAATGTCGTCCCAGCGTTTGTGGCAGTGTGTATGTCGTCTATTGGACACCCCCGCTGCTCGTACTTCACGTGCAATGCTCCTCCACACGTCCTTGCGAAGGTGCAGCTTCACCTACCATGATGGGAGACAAAAGGGTGGAAGTCAGGGGACAGTTGGCCAGTCACACAGATAGGAGCAACACATTACTCTCAGCAGCCATGCACATATCGATTCTTAAGTTGTTCACACATCACACGGCCAAGTTTCCAGAGCCCAGGTGCCATATGGCACCTCATGCACTACAACTCATCCCCCACAGCACTTACCGCCTGTCCGGGTGCGCCGTACAGGCGTCCGTAGTTGCGTAGCACAGCGTCCACGAGGACATCCAGCTCCGCGGCGGTGAAGGGACGAGACCGGACCTCTTTGACTCCCGACATGGCAAGGTCACGGAGTATGGCACTAGAGCGGCAGTCGGTTGTCAGCTCCGCAGCAGCAGGTGGAGGTGATGGTCACAGGCAGCAGTCGGTGGTCAGCTCCGCAGCAGCAGGTGGAGGTGATGGTCACAGGCAGCAGTCGGTGGTCAGCTCCGCAGCAGCAGGTGGAGGTGATGGTCACAGGCAGCAGTCGGTGGTCATCGTAGAAAGTATGCTTTTGAACATCACACATATATAGGGCCCAGTGGCCATGTCAGTGGCATACGGCGCCAGCCATTGGTCCGCCGTGAGAGCGTGTTTGGAATTGGGCCAATGATTGGCCCTGGTGTTGCGGTGAACAGCATACGGTACTTGCAATTGGCCAACCGTGGCCCATGTCCACACCTCCCATTGGCTGCACGTGCACAGACCGTCACGCTCACACACCGGCAAGTGCACGTGCTAGACACCGGCACGGATGCATCATTTGCAACAAAGTTGTAACAGTGGCGCCACCATGGCGGGGCACGTATTCGGCGGGGGAGGTGGAGGCCAAAACATCCATAAGCTGATGTCAATGCACATGGCAGTTCATGACCCCCCTTACAGTGACATTGCATCAGCCAGCCTACACCGGCCGGCCCAGCTCTACCCACTCCCGCCGTGCCAGGCCCAGCCCATGACCGCCATGCCAACTACCGCCGCTTCAGGCCCCCTCCACTACCGACATGCCAGGCCCAGCCCATGACCGCCGTTCCGGCCATGCCAACTACCGCCGCTTCAGGCCCCCTCCACTACCGCCGTGCCAGGCCCAGCCCATGACCGCCGTTCCGGCCATGCCAACTACCGCCGCTTCAGGCCCCCTCCACTACCGCCGTGCCAGACCCAGCCCATGACCGCCGTTCCGGCCATGCCAACTACCACCGCTTCAGGCCCCCTCCACTACCGCCGTGCCAGGCCCAGCCCATGACCGCCGTTCCGGCCATGCCAACTACCGCCGCTTCAGGCCCCCTCCACTACCGCCGTGCCAGGCCCAGCCCATGACCGCCATTCCGGCCATGCCAACTACCGCCGCTTCAGGCCCCCTCCACTACCGCCGTGCCCTGGCGGCCCTGGCACGGCGGTCATGGGCTGGGCCTGGCACGGCGGTAGTGGAGGGGGCCTGAAGCGGCGGTAGTTGGCATGGCGGGAACGGCGGTCATGGGCTGGGCCTGGCACGGCGGTAGTGGAGGGGGCCGGAAGCGGCGGTAGTTGGCATGGCGGTCATGGGCTGGGCCTGGCACGGCGGTAGTGGGTAGAGCTGGCCCGGCCGGTGTAGGCTGGCTGATGCAATGTCACTGTAAGGGGGGTCATGAACTGCCATGTGCATGGACATCAGCTTATGGATGTTTTGGCCTCCACCTCCCCCGCCAAATACGTGCCCCGCCATGGTGGCGCCACTGTTACAACTTTGTTGCAAATGATGCATCTGTCCCGGTGTCTAGCACGTGCACTTGCCGGTGTGTGAGCGTGACGGTCTGTGCACGTGCAGACAATGGGAATGTTGAACGCGGGCCGCGTATGGCCAGACGTCAACAGCGGAAGCAGTGCACCGCCATGGCGGCGTCAATGAGTGCATGTCTGCTGACGATGCACCTTGTTTAATTGTCTGCAGCTGCATGATGAGGGTTGTGTGCGTGATTGCGTGACTCCACACTTCATGCTCTAATCCATGTTTTTCCATACCATGCCCATCGGTGTGCCAATAATGACCGTCACATTTGGGTCATGTCACATGTCTTGTTGGCAGTGATGTTGAGGTGAGACAGAGTGCATTGGACATGTTGCAACACATCATGTAGCTGGTGGGTGCACATTGCTACATCAATCCATGTTGTTGTGACAATCAGAGGTGTCACACATATGCAAATAGTACACTGCCTATTACATGTTGTATAGAGTGCGGTGACATGTGAGTGAGTTGCACAGATATGCGTTGTATGTGAATTGACTACCATTCCATTTACTCCCACACAGGAGGGCTCAAAATGTCCATCGCCCATACACTGTGCTGGAGGATATGGTGGACGAGGAGGTGATCCGGAAATTCAGGCTTGATCGACGTCGATTGCTGGAGCTTGTGAACAAGTTGTCTCCTCACCTGCAGCCGCGGAGAACTTATCCAGGCTCAATCTCACCCACCCAAAAGGTGATGGCGGCACTCCATTTCTTTGCAACAGGCACATTCCAGTACACTATAGGACATGCCGGGGGAATGTCACAGACCATGTTCAGCACGGTACTTAGGGATGTACTGACAGCCATGATGCTGTACAAGAATGACTACATACATTTTCCACAGGCGGCAGAGTTGGCAGCGGTCAAAGCAGACTTTTATGCACTGGGTCGCATTCCACACGTTGTGGGTTCAATTGATGGCACGCATATTGCGATCATTCCGCCACGGGCACGTGAGCAGGTGTTTAGGAATCGGAAGCACTTCCACTCCCTTAACGTGCAGGTGGTGTGCCAGGCCGACAACATTATCTCACATGTGTGTGCAAGATTTCCTGGCTCTGCACATGACGCCCACATCATGCGGAGCAGCATTGTCCCCCAACTGATGGCAAATCTGCGTCCGGCACAAGCCTGGCTTGTTGGTGAGTATGCTGTGGTGACTGGAGTGATATCTGGGTGGCTTGGTGTGGCCACATGTTCAGGTAGTGATGTTTCTCTCTCTCTCTAATTTCCACATACACAGGCGACTCGGCTTACCCAAACAGGCCTTGGCTTCTAAGTCCAATTCGCAATCCCACCACAGCAGGAGAAATGCGATACAACGATGCCCATGGTAGGACACGTCGAGTGGTGGAACGAACATTTGGCCTGCTTAAGTCTAGGTTTCGGTGCCTGGATAAGACTGGAGGGGCCCTGCCTTACGCACCAGGCAAAGTATGCAAGATTGTGATTGCCTGCTGCATGCTCCACAACCTGGCTGTGCGAAATAACATTGCACTGATCTTGGACCCAGATGAACAGCAAGTTCCTCGCCCTCCCGACCCACCCATGTCGACTGATGAGGATAGTGGTGAGGAGGAAGGTGTGGAGCAGAGGCGCCAGCTCATTGAACGCTACTTCCCTTGATTGTGAGTGTGCCCCTCTTGTGCTGCTTGTGTATGCCCTGTGTAGGTTGGATGCCCTTGTGTCATTGTGTTGTGCATCATCTATGTGTTTTGTTATGTGATGTATGCATGTGTGTGTGTGTCTTCATTTATGAGTACATGCACTTCTCCATGATGTGTGTAGTGTCATCCCTTCGTGTAGTGATGTGTGTGGTTTGTTGTAAGTTGCACTGCAGTGATTTGGGATGAGTGTGATGCTGTTTCCTAACGTCTGTTTTCGATTTCTATGTTTCCCTAGGTCACTCCCTTGCGGCATGATTCTGTACCTGTTGGATCCCTGAACCTGGTTACGTCTGTTTCTGATGCAATCATGTGAATAAACATGGAGGCAACACATCATTGAGTGAGTAAGTGGTATTTATTTACAGATTGTGCATAGGTGTAGGTGCATATTTACAAAGGAGTGAAGGGGTGGGGGAGTGACAGTCCAAGGTAATGGAAGATGAGATGTCCGTGCAGACACCACATAGGGTGGTGTGTGCCTAGTGCAGCAGGCCTGTGGCAGGTGGGACTGGATAGTTTTGACCATTCACGTTGTCACTTAATGTTAGTGGGAGTAGACCATTCAATTAGTTGGCCCTACTCACCATCACATTTTTTAACTTTGTCCTTGATGATCTTTGATTAAATTAATTTTTTGATACATACAAGGCAATTTTAAGTCACCACTTCACACTATTCACGTAATTTTTCACATAGCCCTCCCACCCTCACAAGACCAGCTCCGCAGTAATTCTGGCGTCGCAGCACACCGGGGTGACATTCGGTCACACCCGGTGGGGCCCGATGATGAAGCAAGTCACCGACCAGGTCGGTGAGTGAGGGCTTTCCTAACAAACTAAATGGGCTTTGTTGGTTCCTTGTGCTCTGTGCTTTTTTCCACCTCAAACAGAACAGGAACACTCTTTTGTTGTTGATGTCTAATATAGTTTGGGGACTAAGAGTGTCCATGACTCTCCCTATCTCTCTTGTTGTTTATGAGGGACCGGATAGTTGCCAGGATGGATCGGAGGCTCAGGTACTCCAATGAGTCAATTTCGGCTCCTCTTGGAGCGTGTGGCATGAGCTCCGACACTGCTCTCGCCCACTTCCTGCCTCGGACGGCCCCTCCGTCTTTGTGTCGGGACGGAGTCAGCTGGGGGCGCAGGCTGATCCGGTACCACATCCGCCGCCAGGGGCGCAGGTGGCGGTGGCGGTGTTGTGGCCGGTGCCGTTGTTTGAGGGGGGAGGGGGGGTGAGTCGGTGTTGGCGGATGCCCTGGTGCTGAAAATGTCCACGAGTTGGCCAAGCCGCCTCTCGATGGCCCCCAACATCGCAGTGTTGTCCACAAAGTCCTGGTGGGCCCGGTCTGCATGTGCCTGGCTACGTGCATAGCCCGCCTCCACCTGGACTAGTGCTTCAAGACACTGTTGCACAGCATTCAGTGTAGTGTCATCAGGCCTTCTTTCCGCCGTGCTCCTGCCTGCAGGATCTGCCCTTGCATTGGTGGTTTGCCTCACTGTCTCCCTGCGTGGCTGGGATGGCGCTGCCCCAGCGTTGGCCGGTGGGTTGGGCAGGGTGGCAGGGGCAGAAGTGGTGGTAGTAGTGGTGGTGGAGGTGGTGCTGGAGGCAGCTGTGCAGGTCACAGTAGCCGGTGTTGTCGTGATGCCAGAGCCCGTTGTTGTAGGTGCAGGTGTGACCTGCGTGCCAGAGGTCCCTGGCTGGCTGCTTGATCCGGCACCATCCTCTGCCCCGGAGGTGGCTGCCCAATCGTCCCCAGAATGGTCAGAGTGTGGCGATGCTGGAGGCCTGGTGTCAATTGGAGCAGTCAGATTAGGATCCCCTGCAAAACAATAATGTGAGGATGAGTCATGTTGCCTATACGTGTACATTTATTTATGTTTGACATTCAGTCTGCAATGGCACTCACCCCACCCACCACCACCACCACCCTCTCTATGGACATGGGGGCCTGTTGGAAGTAGGACTAGTGACCCCTCACACACCCCACCCACCACCCCACCCTCTCTATGGACATGGGGGCCTGTTGGAAGTAGGACTAGTGACCCCTCACACACCCCACCCACCACCACCACCCTCCCTATGGACATGGGGGCCTGTTGGGAGTTGTACTTCCGTCCCCTCACACACCCCACCCACCACCACCACCCTCTCTATGGACATGGGGGCCTGTTGGAAGTAGGACTAGTGACCCCTCACACACCCCACCCAGCCACCACCACCCTCTCTATGGACATGGGGGCCTGTTGGAAGTAGGACTAGTGACCCCTCACACACCCCACCCACCACCACCACCCTCTCTATGGACATGGGGGCCTGTTGGAAGTAGGACTAGTGACCCCTCACACACCCCACCCACCACCACCACCCTCTCTATGGACATGGGGGCCTGTTGGGAGTTGTACTTCCGTCCCCTCACACACCCCACCCACCACCACCACCCTCTCTATGGACATGGGGGCCTGTTGGAAGTAGGACTAGTGACCCCTCACACACCCCACCCAGCCACCACCACCCTCTCTATGGACATGGGGGCCTGTTGGAAGTAGGACTAGTGACCCCTCACACACCCCACCCAGCCACCACCACCCTCTCTATTGACATGGGGGCCTGTTGGGAGTTGTACTTCCGTCCCCTCACACACCCCACCCACCACCACCACCCTCTCTATGGACATGGGGGCCTGTTGGAAGTAGGACTAGTGACCCCTCACACACCCCACCCAGCCACCACCACCCTCTCTATGGACATGGGGGCCTGTTGGAAGTAGGACTAGTGACCCCTCACACACCCCACCCAGCCACCACCACCCTCTCTATGGACATGGGGGCCTGTTGGGAGTTGTACTTCCGTCCCCTCACACACCCCACCCACCACCACCACCCTCTCTATGGACATGGGGGCCTGTAGGAGTGCTTTAGACGTTGGTGAGTATGTGGACTGCATGCAAGGCTGGGGTATGTGGGATGTGTCTTCAGAGTTGTGTTAGGCACACCGTGTTGTTGTGTTTGTGGTGCTTAGTTGGTACTTACCAGCCTCTTCTCCATCAGGAAGTCCATCGAGGGTCTCAGGGTGCAGGATGGCCAGCACCTTCTCCTCCCACTCGGTGTATGGTAGGGGCTCCGGGGGGGTTCCACCGCCTGTGTGGTTGGCCCGGAGGAAGTTCCTGGCTCTAATGGACTTCACCCGGGTCTTAAGGTCGTGCCACCGCCTCTGGATGTCAGGCTTGGTCCTCGGGATGGTCCCGGAGGCATTGACCCTGGTGACGATCCGGTCCCACAGGCTGTTCTTCCGAGCTATGCTCGTCTGCTGCACGAGGGAACCAAAGATGTGGGGTTCCACACGAATGATCTCATCCACCATTACCCTGAGCTCGGTGTCGGTGAATTTTGGATTCTTCTTGGGTGCCATGGTGCTCGGGGTGTGTGTTTGTGTGGATTTCGGAGGTGCTGGTGTGTGGTGTTTGGGTATCTTCATTTATGAGTCAAGATAGGAAAAAAATCCTATCTTGAACGTCGGATAGACGAATCTGATAATTCCTGTAAGGAAATTTTTTAAATTGTTAAGGACTTCACTTCTCCATCCCTAGGCATCTCGGCTCAGTCTCACTCAGAACTTTGGCTGAATGAACTCGCACATTATTTTGTAGAAAAAATAACATCCATCCAAGCCTCTCTTGCTACTTATTCCAAACAGCCTCAGGCGGCTGATCTTGATGCCCCCTCCTCCTTACAAACCACCCTCTGGGAATTTCCACAGCTAAGCCTTGTTGCCTCATTAGACCATCTGACAGGCTTGAAATCGGGCTCTCCTTTAGATCCCTGCCCGGTCTCTTGCCTCAACAAAATAGCCTCTCTGCTAAATGGCCCCATCAATTCCATTCTCAACTCCTCATTGTCTTCTGGCATAGTCCCTCAGGCCTGGAAGAGCGCTCTCATCCTTCCATTAATAAAAAAACCAACTCTAGATCCCATCATACATGCCAACTATAGGCCTATCTCTCTCCTCCCCGCTCTGGCGAAGGTGGCGGAAAGACACGTGCACAGATCTATCTCTGACTTTATCGAGAATAACAACTTGTTGCACACTACTCAATCTGGGTTTCGTGCGAATTACAGCACAGAGACCGCATTACTTGAAGTCACCACCGCCATTAGAGAGGTTTTAGATACTGGAGGAAAGGCCATGTTGGTCATGTTAGACCTGTCGGCGGCGTTCGACACCGTTCCCCATGATACCCTCCTAACTCGACTCTGGAATTGTGGCCTCAGGGGGACGGTGTGGAACTGGCTTAAATCATTTCTAGCCAGCCGTCGACAAACGATCTGGGCGCCACCTCACTCCGCAGCTATGGCAGCCCTGGAAGTGGGGGTCCCTCAGGGGTCTATTCTTAGCCCCCTGCTTTTTAACATCTTTATGGCCCCCCTTGCAGAGGTTGCGGAGTCGTTTGGCGCTCAGATCGTGTCTTACGCTGACGACACCCAGCTCTTGTTTACTTATAACAAGAACGAGGTGTTTGATGGGATCCGTATCAGAGGCTGCTTAGAGGCAGTCTTTGATTGGTTCAAAAGACACGGTTTGAAATGCAACTCTGATAAATCGGAGCTGCTGTTCTTCGGATGTGTCTCTGAACCAAACTGGAAAAGTTGGTGGCCACAAGATCTGTTTCCTCCTGCCAATGCTAGTACCAAGGCTAAAAACCTGGGTATCATTGTTGACAATGAGTTAACCTTTGGGCCTCAAATTGCGTGTCTTTCGGGGAAATGCTTTGGAATCCTGCGGATGCTCAGGAAATTTCTCCCCTTGATTTCGGTGAACCATCGAAGGGTCATAGTCCAAGCACTTGTCGGGTCGCGTTTGGACTATGCAAATGCCCTCTATCTGGGACTCCCAAAATATTTGATAAGGAGACTGCAGGTAGTCCAAAATTCAGCCGCTAGGGCCATTTATGGACTCCCCAGACGAACTAGTGCCTCTAACTTGTTGAAGGAACTGCACTGGCTCCCTATAGCCAAGAGGGTTCTCTTCAAAAGCCTGACGTTAACCTATAAGGCTCTTCATGACTCAGGCCCTAGGTATATTAAAAAGCGCCTTGCTTTTTACAAGCCGAGCAGAGCTCTGCGATCTGCCTCCTTGTCTAAAATGGTCGTTCCATCCATCAAGCGAACCAGACAAGGAGGGCGTTCCTTCCACTACCTGGCTCCGCGCGCTTGGAATGAACTTCCTCTTGTTCTTAGACAGGCCCCCAGTCTGTTGTCTTTTAGAAAGGCATTAAAAACCTGGCTTTTTACTAGTTAATTTTGCTGTTCCTTTTTTGCAGTTATGTTCCTTTCCATTAAAGGTCTTCTTCGCCAAAGCGCCGGGACACTCCGACTGGAGTAGCCGTTGCGCTATAGAAGAGCCCAATTAACATAACATAACATAACATATGGTGTGGTGGGTGTTTGTGTGCAGGGTGTGTTTGGGTGCGGTTTATGTGTATGAATTAAATTGTTTGCTGTTGGCCAAGTGTTGTCTCCTGCTGGCAGCTATGCTGTGATGCAGAGGTTTACGGGAGTGGGTGGGAGTTAATTTATAGTCTGTGTATTGGCCCTGTGTGAATGTTGATTGGCAGTCAGGTGATAGGTGGGTGTGTTGTCAGGTGTGGTCTATGCAGTTCTTGGGGGTGGGTAATTGTGTCTTGTGTTTGGTTTAGATGTGTCAGGTGGGTGGGCGTCCATTTTGCTGTGTTTGGTGATGGATTCTGTCGGTATGTATGCCATTGGTTTGACTGTAGGGATGTTGGACTTCCGCTGTGGTGCACCGTTTCTCATAGCATTGCTACCGCCGCGGACGTGGATCGCGGTGGCTACCGGGGTACTTGCGGAGTTATCCTAATTGCGGACACGGAAAGTACGCAGGTATCGCGGGGGAGGTTGTTGTTCTCCTGGTCATGTGCGTACGCGGCGGTCGGTGTTTTGTTGGTTCCGTCCGCATGCCGCGGACTCAGGTGTACTTCGACCGCCGCGGACGGGGATTGTTGTGCTCCGTCCGCCGCGGTCGGCGTTTCGGTCACATTTGATCCTAATCGCTAATGCGGTTTTTCCGCGGGCAGGTCCGGAGTATCTTGCCACCTTCCTCGGCGGACGGAGCACGTTTCCGTCCGCGATCCTAATCGACCCCTTAGTGTGGATAAAATCAATTTTGGAAAAGGTGATGGCCAGAGTTTCTGAATGATGCAGAATACTCCTACCCAGTCAAGAGATCAGGGCTTGATCCATCACCGTTTTTTAGCTCCCTGCACCATCCCAGCTCAGAACCTGGCTATATGCAAATTAGTCTGTTCCTGTCCCAGTGCATGATGGGAACAGGGCAAACCAAACTACCAAGCCAATTCTTATACTGGGAAGGAGACAAGCTACCGGGGACCGGTTTCTGGCATTTCAGCCGTCATCGGCCCGGCTTGCTTGAATCCTGATGGTGCAATGAGCTAGGGACTCACGTCTGAGTATACCCTCCCACACTTAGTGTGGATAAAATCAATTTTGGAAAAGGTGATGGACAGGAGGTTTGTCAAGGATTACGGTAACATTGTGCACCCCTTGACTTCGCTGACTTCCAGGAAGCAACCACGAAATGTGATCTGGACTGACGCCTGTCAAACGGCCTTCGACACCCTGAAAACTGCAATGTGCACAGCACCTATACTCCAGGCACCCGACTTTTCTAAAGAATTTATTGTCCAGACGGACGCTTCAGAGCATGGCGTGGGGGCTCTTCTAGCTCAGGTGAATGAAGAGGGCCGAGACTTACCTGTAGCCTTCATCAGCCGGAGGTTACTTCCCAGGGAAACAAGGTGGAGTGCGATAGAGCGAGAAGCATTTGCTGTGGTCTGGGCACTGAAGAAGCTAAGACCCTACCTGTTTGGGACTCACTTCCGGGTTCAGACAGACCACAGGCCCCTCAGATGGTTAATGCAGATGAGGGGTGAGAATCCAAAACTGTTGAGGTGGTCCATTTCCCTACAGGGGATGGACTTCACGGTGGAACACCGCCCTGGTACAGATCACGCCAATGCTGATGGTCTGTCCAGATTTTTCCGCCTTAGTGATGAGGACTCCCTAGGTCAAGGGTAGTTCTCCCCACATTTCAGCTGGAGGGAACACGTGTTAGACCTGGCATCATTGGCTTGAGTCTCTCCTCCATTTTTTCTGTTTGCCTCCACTGTTTTACGATGTTTTTGCTGGTATACTGCTTTGGGCACTGTGCCACTGCTGATCAGTGCCACAGTGCAAGTGCTCCCTATGTTAAATTACTGTATTGATTGAATTCCATGTTTGGCTTATTTGGTTTACTGTCAGTCCCTAGTCTAGTGCACCGGGAGTGCCGGGGCTTGTAAATACAAATGCCGCTCGTGGGCTTGCAGCACATGTTGTGCCACCCACAAGAGCGGCCTAGTAAAAGTACGTCTGAGGGTCTGCCATTGCCAGACCCACGTGCAGTCTAGTACTGTCACGCTGACTGCGCAAGTACACCTACTTGCCAGTCCCTAAACCTTCCCTTAACTTCATGTTAGTCACCCCTATGGTAGGCCCACGGGCAGGGTGCATTGTAAGTATAAGGTAGGACAAGCTTGACCAAGTTGGCATGTCCTAAAAGTGAATTACAGCCATATTCGTTTTTCACTATTGCGAGGTAACCTGCTCTCCATTAGTTAGAATGAGCTGCCAGGATTATTAATGCTATAATCCTAGCTGGCTCGGGGAGCATGGTGCAATGTTGAGTCTGGTATCCCTGAACTCGGGGTTTAATTACGCATCCGTTGGTGTGGATGGTTTTTGGACTCAGGGTTTGAAAATAGCAATTTTAGAAAGTAGCTATTTTCTTGTCTAACTATTTCTGGTTTCTGCTGGTTTGGTGTGTGTGTGACAGGAGCTGGGTGGCTCCAGAGGTCTGAGTGAGTCAGTGTGGGATGAGTGGGACATTTGCGTTGAGAGTACGGGGAGAGTAGTTGCTGATAGCCTGCCCTGCCTGATACAATGCTGGCTCCACCTCCTGCCAGGCGACTGATGGCTCTGTGCCTGCCATGGACGATCCTAGCCCCACCTCCTACCAGGAAGCCGATAGCTCTGCTCCTACAAGTGACAATGCTTGCTCCACCTCCTGCTGGGCGTCTGAGGACCCAGCCCTGCTCAGTGAATAGACCAAGTGCCTCTGCCTGGCTCCACCCACAACAGACCCAGGATATTGGGAAATTCCCCTGCATGGACAAAGGGATCAAAGCCAAAAAGGGGTATAAGAGAAGGACCCCTTAACCAATAATTTAGATCACTTCTGACAAGGAAACCTGAACCAAGGACAAGAGGCCTGCTGATCCAAGGACTTGCCTACCCCTTCTGCCAGTGTGCTGTTTGCTGGGGGGAATCCTGCAGTGCTTCTTTATTTTTGCCAAGGAACCAGGAGAGAGGAACTGTGTGTGTACTCTCAAACTTTGCTAAGAAAATCTCCAAGGGTTGGAAGAGTGCCAGCCTCCTGTTGAAGTCACAGGGCTAAAGGACTTCATCTGCTAAAAGTGCTATTTGCTGGAACTTGAGAATCCAGCACCTCTGAAAGAAACCAGCAATCTCGACGCCGACGGACGTTGCCGAATCCAGCTCGACATCGTGAGTAAAGGCTCCAGTGTCCCGCTTCCTCGACGCCGGCCGCCGGGCCCGATCGACGCCAGCAGCAACGCCAGTGAGTAATGAGTTCGGCTCCAGCTCCAAGGGACCTCGTGTCTGCACCGCTGCTGATCGCATCGACCTCGTGCCCTCTCGACGCCGTGAGCGCTGCTCACTCTTGCAACAGCATCATCGACATCGACGACCACTGAGGCCTGATCGACGACGCGACGCCGGATTGCTCGACGCTGCTGATCATCGTGTGCTTCATTTTCCTAAGGTACTGTGTTGTTGGAGGTCCGTGTGACTCCGGGCTCGACGTAGCGCTCCTCGCGGTCGACGCCGAACATTTGGATTAAACTTTGCCTCGACGTCGTGTGACTCCCGTGTGGGTTACATTGTTGCCAAGAACTGTGTTCTAAAGAAGAAGAGTTGCTTTTGATACTAAAGACTTTTGTGCTAAGAAGAAACTACACTTGAACTATTATTTTCCCTTCCAAGAGTATTTATTAAGATTGTGGTATATTTTTGTCGTTATTTGGTCTTGTGCTAAGCCTTATATAAAAATTCTTATTTTTATAATACTACTGTGTCGTGTCCATTTGTAGTGTATTGACTTTATCACTGTATGTGGTCATAAATGCTTAACACACAGCCTCTGAGATAAGCCTGTCTGATCTGCCAAGCTACCAAGGGGGTGAGCAGGGGTTATCAAAGGGTGTGATCCCCTTGCCCTGACTAGAAAAGGTGTGTCCCTATTTGTCAGAAGTGCATACCTCTGCCAACTAGAGACAGCCTGTTCTAACAGTCTAAAAAACGTATGATTCTTTCTCTCAACAGCTGAAATAAATCACTCCCAGTGTTCCTTGTTTATCTCCGCTTCCATCTTTTCAATACTGATTTGTAAAGTGAGCAAGACATAGCCACCGTGGTAGTATCCCTAGATCTTGATATCAGGGCTTTGCGTAGCTGCCTGTTAGCTAAAAACATTTTGAATCGAACCATCGAGGAATACATTTCGATGTTCTGGATGGCTTCAGTTAGACAGATTTAATACAATTACACAAACCCTCAAAGGAAATGAAGCTAATCTCACTTCTAACCACTTCAGATAGACAGCTTAACCCCTTCCATGCTGATGACGGCCCCCAGCCGTCATGCATCACGGTGGGCGTGTGCTGATGATGGCTGGGGACCGTCAGGAACCCGCCCATTCTTTAAAACTGCCGCTCAGGCGCAGAATCGCAGCCACGCCCAAGGGGTTAAGAGGGTATCAAGATTGTTAGTAAGCAAGAGGGCAAGAAATGGGTTAGGATCTGTTAGATGCCAAGGCAGTCGAAGGACGTTATGTTGAGGTTGGGGAGGAGCTCAATGCTTAGTAGGGAAAATGCCTCTAGGTACTGGGAGGGTGAGAGAGGCCACAATAAGATTATGATCTCCATAACATGAAGCCAAATCTCCCTTCCACCGTATGTATCTCATTAAGCTTTTGACAAAAATATAATCAATCACTGAGGTGCAACTCCCCCCATTAAATGAGGGTATAAAAGGACCTCACAATCAGCAGACTCAAGCATGTTAACTAAATCATTTGAAATTATTTGGCTATTAGTTGTATGACAGAGAGTCAGGTCTCCCATATCAACAACACTTAAAGTCTCAAGAAAGAATTAGCTTTCACTTCTAAGTAAGGGATCATGTCTGCCGCCGTTTGGCTCTTCAGCAACATAAAACAAAGCAATAAAATTGGTATTGACCAGACTCACAAAGCTCTGGAATAGCCTCCCCCTCAGCATCCGTAAAGAAACCAACCTGCTGCCATTCCGCAGGGTATTGAAGACCTGGCTCTTCCCCCAATAATCTCCCCCCATGCTGATACTATAGAGCTGGGACGCCCTTGGGTAGCTACGCGCTCTATAAATCCAAAATCAAATCAAATCAAATCAAAGATGAAAATTATTCAGTCCTTTGAGATAAACAGACTGAATGTCTGTGCTCCGTGTATCTACAACCCTTACTGCTACATTCAAAGACAGTTTGATCCAGATTTCCAAGCCCCCTTTAGCATGCCCGGAGCAGGAGAGGCAAGTAGGGATGGAATAGCACGCATAACCATCACAGACCAATGGTACGATAGCCCAAATCTAATTAAGAAATATAGGCCCACATGCATCATTGTGACATTTTGCACTTCCTAATTTGCGAAAAATAAGGAATCGCAAATTAAGAAGTGCAAAATGCTATGCATCATTTTTTTCGGTATTTCTTTGTGATTCGGTAAAAATCGCAATTTTTACCGAATCCCAAAGAAATACCGAATTCTTAAGTTAATTTTCGCAATTCCCATTGATTCCTATGGGCCAAAAGGCCCATAGGAGTCAATGCAAATTGCGAGTGGCACTTAGAAAATTTCATGGGTGCAGGGGGGGGGTCCAAAGGACCCCCCCCATGCACCCCTGAAATGTATTTTTCGCATCATGTTGCACACACACATGTCCTAAGGACATGTGTGTCCGTAACATGAATGTTGAAAAAAAAGCATTTTCAACATTTTAAACACTTTTTCCAAATTTACCGAGTGGTTCAACCACTCGGTAAATTTGGCACCCTATTTGCGAATTTTCACTTTTTAAAATAATGATGCATTGCTTTTAAGAAATCGCACATCTGCGACTTCTTAAAAGCACCCGCAATTTTAGAACTCGCAACAATGTTACAAATTCTAAAATTGCTTCATGCATCCCAAAAAGCACTTTTGCATTCGCAAACGTCCGATTTTAAGTAATCGCACCGTTTGCAACTGCAAAAATGCTTGATGCATGTGGGCCAAAATGTCTAACTTGATAATCAGAGCTAAGGTTGACCAAATTCCAACTCATGATGTCAATGGGGTAGGAAATTATTGGCAAAAGAAACTGCTTTATTGCGGCAGTTGGTTGACCTGGATTGGATCATCCATGATGTCATCCAGGTACGGTAATTAAGATATTTTTCTGAGGAGAGCTAACCAACAGATCAAGTAGATAAAGCGGAAGCCATCACATCACTACCAAACTGCAGTACCTACCCCATGGCCCTAAAATGAAAAATACTGTTCATTTTTAGGTATGAGAGGTTCCTACCACAATGAATTTCCCAATAAGGCTTTCCCTTCACTAACTAACTTCAGAAACACATGCCTTTGGAAGGGCCGGGCCCATAAATTCTAGGCTGTTCTAGAGCCACAGTCCGATGGGTCTTTTTTGCACCATAAAAGTGTAGAGGGGAGAAAAGTAATTCTGAAAAACAGTCAATTAGCCAATATTTCTTTTGGATACATAGTACTTCCCGGACAACTACTTAAGGTTAGCTGTTTTATTAGAAAGCCAAGAATAACTGAACATAGAGACACCTCAACACAAGGGTATAGAAATACATAAGAATCCGCATGAAGCCAAATCTACGCATCCAGTTTAGACGATGCAGCATAAGCAGCACAAGTAATTCAAGAAGTAGACTAAAGGAAATCAGGAAGCAATCGTCAAAATTTGCCTGCATCGAGGGTTGGTGAGTGAAAAGCATAAATCTATCCCCACTCTAGCTCTAAGGTGACAACCCTAAATAAGCATTTTCGGAAAGAAGGGTAAAAGGGTAAAAGGTGTCAGCACATGGAGCCTCCCTAAGAAGTCTCTCCATGATCAAGGGTCAAGTAGCATGAAGCTACAAAAGACCGAGATTGTTCTAAGATGTTCTCTCTCTGAAGACAAAAAAAGTGGTGCGCTATCCCTAACTCCAAGTACCAGTTATTTATGGGTAGCACTACCATGGTGCAGTTTGGAACACGCCATCCATCCTGGGTACAGTCCTGAAGATATTTGTTCACGATGTCGATTGTGTACCTTCCTTGCTACAATTTGTCCTTGGTTCCTATGCCTTCTCCTGTGTGAAGCACAACGACCTTCCTTTATTGTATTGTATTGTATTGTATTTAGTTATTTGTAACGCGCAACTGTCACCCTACGGGTATCCTGGCGCCCAAACAGGAAGTAGTCAGATGGTAATCAGATGGTAAACAATACACTAGCTGTCATGACATATAGACCGGCCGCCAGAGCTATTAAATAGAGTCAGGGGGATTATACTTTGGCGAACAGCCAGGTTTTCAGGCTCTTTCTGAAACCCAGTAGGGTGTCGATCTGTCTGATGTTCTGGGGAAGCTCGTTCCACAGCCTAGAGGCAGAGGTACAGAAAGCTCTGCCTCCCATCCTCGTTCTCCTGATCCTGGTAGTAGCAGCCAGACTCTGGCTAGCAGAGTGCAGGGACCTGGAAGGACTATACCAGGAGAGCCTTTCCTGTAGAGGGATAGGTCCTGTGTTGTGCAAGGCTCTGTACACGATACATAGGGACTTGAAGGCAACTCTGCTCCCGATTGGCAACCAGTGTAGATCTCTTAGCGCCGACGTAGTGGAAGAACTACGAGGTCTTTTGAGTGCCAGCTTGGCCGCTATAGACTGGACCCTCTGGAGCCCCTGTAGGATATATAGGGGGGCCCTTAGATATAAAGAGTTACAATAGTCCAGTCTGGCCAGAATCACACTCCTAACTACTAGTGGTCTAGATTCGTCAGGCAGGAGGGGCAGAATCTGTCTGAGTGCCTTCAACAATCCATAACAGACACTGATGGTTTTATTGGTCTGAGAGGTCATTTGGAGATCCGCATCAAACAGTACCCCTAGATTGCGCACGGTCTTAACTGGGATGCAAGGTTCTGCTCCCGGCGCGAGCCTAATCTCATGGGAGGGTTGTTGACTCAGCTTGGCTGATGAACAGTAGACAACCTCTGTCTTCCCCTCATTAAATTGAAGGGAGTTTATTGTCAACCACCTGGACACCTTGTTCATGCAGTTCTGGAAGGTCTCCATGGTCACCGCCTGTCTTCCTTCTAAGGAGAACACCAATTGTGTGTCATCGGCGTAGTTTATCAGATCTATGCCGAAGGATTTGATCATGGGGATCAGGGGCTGCAGATAAAGATTAAAAAGAATAGGGCTGATCGAGGAGCCCTGAGGTACTCCATGACTGACCAGGGACTTGGGCGATGAAAAGGGTGCTAGGGTTACCACCTGTTGTCTACCTGTCATGTAGGATTGTATCCACCTCAGGGCTTTGCCCTTCACGCCCAGTTTTTCCAGCCTGCTTAGCAGAACTGCATGGCTGACCGTATCGAATGCGGCCGACATGTCCAACAGCACCAAGACTGAGGAGTTGCCATTGTCGGCTCGCATTCGAAGGGTGTCCAGCATGGTTGCCAATGCAGTTTCTGTTCCGTGGCCTGGGCGGAAGCCAAATTGGTCCTTATCCAAAAGACAGTTATCTTCCAGATAACCTGACAAGGATCTACTGACCACCTTCTCCAAAATTTTTATCGGATAGGGCAGGAGGGAGATGGGCCTAAAATGTGCCGGGATAGTCGGGTCTAGCGAAGGCTTCTTAAGCAGGGGGGTAACGACTGCCTGTTTCCATGCTTCCGGCACTATGCCTTCTTCGAGAGATTGGCGACAGATCTGATGCATCCAGGGGAACAACTCTGGCCCATATTCTTTCCAGATCCTGTGCGGAAGGGGGTCTAAAGGGGACCCAGATGATACATTCTGGGCCAGTCTAAGAAAGAGCTCTTCTGTAAGAGGGGTGAAATTTTCCAGTGATGACAATATTGGTAAGGGTTCCTCTTCTTCTATCTGTGCCTCTGCATCTTTGCAGCTATCCCTTTCCTCCTTCAGCCCCCCCACAATTTTTGCGATCTTTTCCTGAAAATAGATCGCAATCTCATCACAAAGTTCTTGTGTAGCAACCACCTTATTACTCGTACAGGTGGGATGTGAGAGATCCCTTATGATGTTAAAAAGGGTTTTAGTACTGTTAGGGGACTGAACAATAGTAGTGGCATAGAAGAGTGCCTTAGCTTTGGCGATGGCTCCTTTGTATTTAGCCTGTTCCACTTTCAGCTGTTTTTTGTCCATCTCTGAATAATGTCTTCGCCATTTCTTTTCTGCCTGTCGGCGTGCATTGCGTAGGGATTTCAGCTCCTCATTAAACCAGGGGGCAGATGGTTTCATCTTATTTTTTATAGTTTTCAGGGGGGCAATTCTATCCAGGGTCTTTATGATGTAATTACAGTATTTTTGATAGTTTAGGTCTACCGATTCCTTTGGATCATAGGAAACATTGTTCATAAAAATAGGCTTTGTTTTATCCTTCGGTAATTTAGACCAGTTCCGTCCCTTCCTATAGGTTACCGGTCGCTCACTTCTGTTCCCCTCAGTAGATATGGAGATCTCGAAGTGGATTAGGGAATGGTCGGTCCAGTGCTGAGGTAGGATATCAACCATCCTAGTCTCAGTCTTGTTGGCGAAAACCATATCTAGGATATGTCCCCCTGAATGGGTTGGTTTCTGTACCAACTGATCCAGACCCCAGTTTCCACAGTTGTCCTTCAGATCCCTCAGGTGGCTCCCCAGGGACCCGTTGTCCCATAAGTTAAAATCTCCTAGGATCAACATTCTGGAGTGGGACAGGGCAAGGGCAGCAATGGTATCAAACAGCGCCTGGTATTGTGTTTCCGCACCAGGTGGTCTGTAACATATCAGTCCGGTCAGCATTCTACCTTTTGGTTCTTGCAGGGAGAACCCCAGTAACTCTACCCCCGCCACCCCATCGATCTGTAAAGGGGAAAAGTCCCATTTATCTTTGTAAATCACTCCAAGCCCTCCTCCTCTTCCCAGTGGCCTAGGTTTATGAAATAACTTATATCCTTCCGGGCATGGCAGGCCCAACTCAACAGTGGTATCCACAGTAGTCCATGTCTCAGTGATGAATAGGGCATCTAGGTCCATGTCATTTAGCAACTCTGACACTTCCAGGTGATGTTTTACTAGGGATCTGCTATTGATCAGTCCACAACCCAGCACTACAGCGGACTGTGGTAGGATATTTTGAGGGGATCCTTCTACACTCTTACCTATGGCTAATAGCTCATCCCTAGAATACCTACAGTATGCAGCGGTCCTGGTCCTGAGCCCGTCCGAGGCACGGACGGGCACAGACGGGCTTTCCTCTGGCGCTCCTCCGGCGCGAGCGCTGCGCGTTGGCATGCTGGACATTAAATAGTGTTTGGCAGAATGTGCTTGCAACAACTAGAACGTTCGCCCCTGGAGCGCTTCTGAACCCACACCCAAAATGGCGGACGGGAGTGAGGCGGCGCTGAGTTTACCCAAATTGGTAAGTCCTGTTAGCTCTTATTATTTTCTAGGTGATAGAATCAAAGGGGGAGCGAGGGGCACAATTATAAGTTAGCACAGCGTCATGTAGTACAATGTAGCACCACCACACAATCAATATTAAAAATCCGAACAATTTTTATAAAACGAGCAGAGTATTCCTAAAATAATTATCAAGCAGCAAAGGTTTTAAAACAGCAGCAGCAGCATGACAATCCTGTTTGTCGACTCATGACACATGATTGTAACTTCTTTTCTCCTTGCCTTACTTACTAAAACAAATACATTACTTTTCCTAAAGAATATATTCTGTACCTACAATGGAAACATGAGAAGGAACAGAATCTGCAATGCACATGAAATTCAACTATTCATTTTACTGCAATTGGGTGTGGTGTTTGTCACTGACACAATCAAGATCCAGCCGATTCTTCTTTGGCACACGGTTTGGACAAATGATGAGTGTGTGGTCAACCGGGCCATTCTAAAGGACATTCTAGCACTGGACAATATTAACAATTTTAAATGGATATGCTATGTCAGAAATTTTCTTAAAGAACTAAGTTGTGCTCAATACTTTGAGGATCCGTCATCGATGGCACATATCTCAAGAAGAGGACTGAAAAATCTGTGTATTGCTCACCTCAGGGAAAAAAGACAAATGGAGGAGGTGAAAAAAAAGACCGTTTTTGCCCATCAGGCAATTATAAGTGGAGAAAAACTACAGCCATATCTATCACTATACATGTCCAACCATGAACGCTTCCTTTTAACTCGGTTTAGATTTAACATTGTTTTTAGGTTATTATCTTTTCCTGTGATGAATTGTTGGTCGAAAGACTTATGTCCCTGCGATGATGTGTTCCCACAATCCGATATTCATATTTAATTTTTTTGTAAATTTTACACTTTTTATCGTAGAAAACTTATTATCCTAATTCTTAAAGACCTAAATGTATATATATGTCGCTTAGCGTTTTTAGAGTGTCAAAAAATGGAAACTGTTTTTATGGTAGCATCACTCGCTGAATTTTTTAAATCAGTTTTTAAGTGTCGTAAATCCATCCAAATGAATTAATTTCTTATGCTGTATCTTTTGCTGAGATTTTAAATAATGATCACCTGACCCATTGTAAATTGTACTTTTTCATGCTACTTTTATGGTTATTCTCTGTTTTTCACCGAATAAAATATTTTGAACTGAACTACTGCAAGAGTTTCCAGGGACTTGCATTTCAAGCCTTGGACTAACATGACATAAGATGTCTCTCAACAATGCAAATTGTATAACCATTATGAGCATATCAATTAATACATATACATACTAATTAGAAACATTCTTTGTCACGCATAATTAATAAGTGAGGTGTCAATTACACAGCACGAGTTTCACAATTGAGCGTTTTCTGCTAGTTACATCTATTTCCTACGTGAATTCTCCATGACATTTATCCATAATTTAAAGCACGTCACATAATTGCATTAATGCATTTCAAAATTCTAACACCTTATGTTAACAATAATTGCATGATTATACGTGGATGCGGATGGATTCTACACGTGATTTTGATGCACCCCTACAATTTAAATGAGATGTCCGCTTCATCACCTTCAACTTTGCTTGACCAACCCCTCAAACAGTAGATGCCTTTTATATACTAAGGACTTTTCTTTGTACCTCCCCTTTTTGGGACTGTCATGATTGTATGAAACCTTTTCACCTGCAGACAGATGCTACTAGACTCCTATTAGGAGCTGCCCGTCTTTACCAGGTGAGGATGACACAAAGAACTCTGGGGCATATTATCAAGGGGGTTTATCTCCGCTTTTTTGGCTTTAAAAGCCAAGAAAGCGGAGATAAAATTATCTCCCTATTACCAAGCTGTCGCTAACACCAGTTAGTGACAGCTAATAGGAGATAGCGACCATCTTGGGCCCCGCTTTGCATGTCAGTGATATTTATCACTAATGACATGCAAAGTGGGCGTGCCAAGATGTTAGCGACTGGAAACAGTCCCTAACATCGCTATCTCCTATTACCAACTTTTGGAGATATTCGCGCTAAGCTCGAATATCTCCAAAAGCTAACACCTGCCCTGAGCAGTTCTTAGCCATGTTATCCAATGGGAAGTGGATAACATGGCTAAGAGCATTTGCTCGATAATGCATGAATATCGCTGACTTTTCAGCGATATTCATGCATTGCGGCCGTTTTTTATCGCATTTGCGATAAACCTTGGTAATACCAAAGTTTATCTGCGATAAAAATCGCCGATGTGCGGCGATAATGTTTGTCTCTAAACAAGTTAGAGACAAAAATTATCGCTAGTTGTTGGTAATATGCCCCTCTGTTGTTTGCAAACGCAGAAAGCTGTAACCTCGAGACTTTGGGGCATATTTACAAGCCCCTTGCGCCACTTTTGCATCACTTTTTCCATGTTAAAAATGATGCAAAAGTGGTGCAAGGGGCTGGTAAATCAGCTCCTTTCTGTCCTACGTTTGAAAAGAAGCGTCTATATATGAAACAGGTTGTGAAATCACAGAAATATTGCCTTCTGTGTCACCATTTCCATGTATTTACTAATCATGCCGCAATCGTCGTGATAGCCTGCGTTTAGCGCTGGGACGCTTGCGGGCAGCCATGCACTTTACAAATCTAATTTCATTTCATTTCATTAAGGCAAAAAACAAAGGGGCTTTTATTTACAAGTCCCTTGCGCCGCTGGCCCCTGCAGCTTTTCTCTTCCTTGACTGTCCATAATGTGGGCCATTCCGGTTGAATGTTGATTATTGTTGATTCCCTTTACAATTTCCCCCTTTACTGATTATCCACACCTGTCAGTTCACCCACTTTATACTCTAGTCTCCCGCCTCTGCCCATAGACTTCAAGGGAGGGTCCCGTTTTTCATACATATACCACCCCCTTCCAACAAGCACTTTCTCGTTGACCTTAATGAGATCACGCTATTAGTCGTCTGACTTCACCCCAATTTCAAGGTCAGAGGTTGACAGGTGTGATCACCCGTTCGGTGAATGCCAAGGGTGAGGTTGTGCGACAGGAGATGCGCGTGTTAAATGAATCTTCATTCGACACTCTTGTTTCATGCCAGATCAAAACGAACCCTGTCCTCTCTTTTCAGGAGATTCATTGTTTGAAGAGGAGGTCTGGCACGATAGAATGACCACTTCCACCTCTCGCAGGTGAAAGTCACGTCATTTCCCCCGCCTCTTCAGCTTAGTGATTGGCGGGCGGTCTCTGGAGAGTGTGAATGGCGAGAGCGGACCTCAGAGAGGAGCCGAGCAGCTTGCCCGCATATGGGAGGCTAAGAGGAGAACCGCTGCCCGGGTAAGAGAACGAGGGCCCTGGGAAGAATCTGCAGAGATACGCTGACTAGCGAGGCCTAGTAGCCGCCCTGAGCAGTGGCGTAGCCCGCGTGTCATGGGCATTGACTGAATTGCCCCAATAATGAAATATGGCAATGGTCAGGCCTCTGGACCCCGGTGCTACTGCACCAGCTGCACCAATAGAAGCTATGTCCCTGGCCCTGAGATGAGTGGCAATGAGCCCCCAGATGCCTGGGTCCTGAGAACTGACTGCGGCCTCTGGCAATTACTTGCAGAGGGGTATAGGAGCAATACATCCACTCAAAATAGGAAAGAGTGTAGGAAATCCGAATGTATCCCCTCCCTTCACAGTTACCTTATAATCCAAGTGTTCTGTGATCTCCCTGCGACAGCTGGAAAACAGAACACAAAATACGTTTTTTGTGTCACTCAGACAAGAAATAGTTTTTACGTTTCTCTCACGTTTGATAAGGAACGAAAGTTAAAGCTACTAGCGGCATTTAGTTACCGGGAGTTTTCCACCTGCCGCTTAAAATCTTGATTGCTTTTCCCATGAGTTTCTTGAAATAATATTTTATGATAACAGTTACAGAGATTGCACAGACGTTTCTGAGTTGCTATTTGTGGAGTGTATGATCCACCATGCATAGCAAAAGAGTTGAGCTGTCGAATAAATACACCGGATCAGACATGAAACCAGATTATATTTCAAAAGCTATCCCCCTAAAGAAAATATTGTTGCAAATATATCAGGCATCAATCGCAGAAATGTACTAGTGTGAGAAAAAAAGCCTATATTATTGCTCCATTGTTTGTATTTAACCATGGGTGAATCAGTGAATTCTTGTGGTCTATAAGATTGTATCTCTATATTGTGCTGTCTTTATATGTTTAATCCATATTGTAAACTGAGAATTGGCTGCAGGTAAATTATGATGGATGAAATAATGTTTTAACTAACCGTATTCACTAGTAATTGGTAAAGACAAAATGTTAGTTGTGTCTTATTTTCACTGTGCCTGCAAATACAGGGACCAGCCCAATGCAAATCAACAACTGGTCATTCTGAACTGCAAGTGCATGTCCCTTCTCCATGGGAGCACATGGAGCCCTCAACATGCCTTAGCCTTGTTGGGTGCTTAAATCTCATAACAGCCGCACCGTGCCCATTCCAGGAACCATACCATACCTGTGTACCTGTATTACTACACACAGACAACAGTCATTTTTTTTGTGGTGGCTGTTGGCTGCAGTTTTATTACTTGTTACATACGTCACATTTGTACAACTCCCCTGGACACCTTCTCGGGCCAGGGTCATAAATCATTATCATACATTATCAAAATTTGTTATCAGTCAGTGTCATTTGGACATCTTAAATCATGGTCATAAATCATCGGGTATCATAAATCATTCTGTCATCGTTTTGTTGTCATAAATCGCTCTCCAGGAGCATCATAAATCATGGTCATAAATCATCAGGATGTCATAAATCATTCTGTCACAAATCTGTCATCATTCTGTTGTCATAAATCATTCTGCATGGGCGTCATAAATCATCAGCCATAAATCATTGGCTGGTCATAAATCACTGGTCTGTCTTTTTGCTCATTTGGATATCCTAGGGTCGTAAATCACCCTGACAGCTTGTAGATTGTTCTTTGTTCTTTTCCATGCCCTTTTGCGTGTTGGGGGTATCCTTTTCCTGGAGCCAGGCCACAACTCGCTACCTTGCTAGTCTCTCCTGCGCCCTGCAGTCTGGTGGGGGCTGGGCTGTGAGTGCCACCTCTGTGTGCTACCTCGATTTTTTGTCAGGCGTACTCAGCCAGCCGTGAGGCATCCCAAAGTGAGTGGCCCTCCTTCCACACACCGCCCTGTCGGTGTGTTTTCATAACCAAGCCAATCACCTTTTGTTTCCGCCATGCCGCGAGAGAGGCTTCCGTCTTCCTGCTGCTCCCTCTACACTGTGTCATCCGTTTGCGCATCCAACTACTCTTACTGTGGATCCTGCCCACACCGTTGCTCCACTCAAGCGCTAGGATACCAACCTCTAGCTGTGTCTCCAGGAGGCTGACGTCCGGTAAGCTCAGCCGGTAATCTTTCACTCATACTCCATGGTGTGCTCTGCTCCATCCTTGCCCTCCTGTAGTGGCCCATTTGAGTCCTGTTCGGAGTCTTATGGCACTGTATCCTCTCTCCATGGGTTGGTCATACATGAAATCAAACTAAATTGGGAGATAGTTAGACACCGCTTGTGGAGGTGTGATACAGCATAACTTCCCAACATACCATCCTCTCCTTTACTCATGCTCCTGGTGGGCTCCCCCCGGTAAGACCCTTGCGAAAACCAGTACCCGTTTTGTCCCCCTGGACTGTGTTATTATCCCAAGGTTGCCTTTGTCATGCTCAACTGGTTTACCACTCCCCATCCTTCCTCCTAAATGTATTTTTTTTTTGTCTTGGACCATTTTAGCTTAATCTTCGTACACGCGCCCGAGGAAATGCAATGTTTTCTACACATTATCCATATAACCTTATTGAAGTGCCTTTGCACTTCAGGATGAATCTCCGGGTTGGCCCTGCCGGTATAGGGGGGGCATAACCTTCATATATTCCACTACCTGTTTTATTTGTGAGAAGGTGTCAGTGGGATTTGGAGGGTGAGCAAGAGCTTTGGAGAAGTGGCTGTATTTATTTAAAAAGTTTTTTATAGCACAAAAATGACCTAAGAGGGTATCTGAGCACTTTACAGAGAATTTCGAAGCGCATGAGAGGAGACAAGTGTGGTAATACAGAAAAGTGTTCATAACATATGCAGGCAAGCACCTCCACACTGATGGAGGAGATCAGTATAACAAAAATACAAAATATAAGTAACATGGATGTTGAATACAGCAAAATGATAGGAACAATAAAGGATGTAAAGAAGCCCTTTGGGCTAGGAGGTCCTGACAGAGCCCGGTTGACAAGACAGTAGGTAGTGGCTAAAGTCTAATTCAGAAAAGTATTAATCAGTAAAGCTTTCACTTCCTTTTTGAAGGACACTGTTGAAGGAATCAGTCTGGTTTCCGTAGGCAGGGAGTTACAGATTGTCGGGGCAATACCTGAGAAGGTCCAATTATACGTTTTTATTTTTAAAAATGTTTTTGGTTTAAGCAGCAGGGTACTGGATCCCTTGGTGGATCGAGTCCCGCCCGAAAGTTCTAGCTTTTGAGCGAGGTACAGAGGGGAGTTGAAATGAAGGGCTATATGGGTCACGCAGGCAATTTTTAGTCGTATCCTTGCCTCTTAAGGGAGCCAATTTAGGGATTTCAAATCTGGAGGAATGTGGTTGCTTTTTTTGGAACCTGTGATGAGCCTGGCTGCGGCATTCAAAGAAGCCCTAAGAGTCGCCAATCTGTACCTATAAAGACCGTAAAGGTTTTCTCTATCATTTTCCAATGTTGAGATGACTAATGCTTGCACAGCAGACCTGAAGTTATCTGGGGGAAGGAAGGGTTTTATTTTCCTTAGGATGCCAGATGGAAGCTCGCTCCTTTGGTAGTTGTGCTGATGTGATCCTGCATGTTCAAGTTCTTATCCATTACTATTCCCCGAAATCTCGTAAAGTCTATGATGTGTGGTTTGGAGTTGAGAGAAGTTAGATTTTTCAAATATTTTTCCATAATGGGGGCTTGCTTTGGAGATAATATTAGGAGGAATTCAGTTTTGAGGGCGTTATGTTTGAGATGATTTGAAGTTAGCCAATTTTGGGTTATGTGCAGGGTTATGTTGAGTGCCTTGATATCTTCAGGTGAAGAGATTTTCATGTACAGTTGGGTGTCATCCGCATACATGTGAAAATTATGTTAGATGCTTTGAGGATTTCAGTTAGAGGCTCAATTACTAAATTGAAGAGTGTGGGTGAGGGAGAAGACCCCTGTGGTACCCCAAGAGTGTAAGGACTGGATTGGAGAGGGTATGATTGACTTTAAATCTCTGTGTTTTCTTATAGAGAAACAAGGCAAACCCTTTTAACACCGAGCCAGAGAACCCCAGCCTACGTAACAGAAGATGCAGGAGATTGTGATGTTTGATAGTATCAAAATCTGACGAGATGTCAAGGAGGATTAGAAGGCAGGATTTTTTCTGATCAAACATTGTAAGAGCATCCTCAACTATGTGAGTGAGGGCTGTTTCGGTGCTGTGACACGGAAGGAACAAAAGGTGGTGGTGATGTACGGAGCATCTGAATCAATCAAACACTCACACCCAGTCAAAAGATCTGGGTTTAATCCATCACCGTTCTTTAGCCCACTCTGCCACCCCAGTTCAGACATGGCTATATGCAAATCAGTCTGACCCTGTGCCTCATGGGAACAGTCCAGCCCGAACTGCCAAGCCATGTCTTCCCTGGACCGGAAGCAAAGCTACAGAGGACCGGTTTCTGGCATTCTAGTCGTCTTCAGCCCGGCTTGCTTGAATCCAGTGGCAAAGTGAGCAAGGGACTCACGTCTGAGCATACTCTGCCACACTTATGGCGGCCAAAAGCAGTACAAAAGGGGGTGGTGATGGACGGAGCATCTGGATCAATCAAACACTCACACCCAGTCAAAAGATCTGGGTTTAATCCATCACCATTCTTTAGCCCACTATGCCACCCCAGTTCAGACATGGCTATATGCAAATCAGTCTGACCCTGTGCCTCATGGGAACAGTCCAGCCCGAACTGCCAAGCCATGTCTTCCCTGGACCAGAAACAAGCTACCGAGGACCGGTTTCAGGCATTCAAGCCGTCTTCAGCCCGGCTTGCTTGAATCCAGTGGCAAAGTGAGCAAGGGACTCACGTCTGAGCATACCGTGCCACACTTATGGCAGCCAAAAGCGGTACAAAAGGGGGTGGTGATGGACGGAGCATCTGAATCAATCAAACACTCACACCCAGTCAAAAGATCTGGGTTTAATCCATCACCGTTCTTTAGCCCACTCTGCCACCCGAGTTCAGACATGGCTATATGCAAATCAGTCTGACCCTGTGCCTCATGGGAACAGTCCAGCCCGAACTGCCAAGCCATGTCTTCCCTGGACCGGAAACAAGCTACTGAGGACCGGTTTCTGGCATTCCAGCCGTCTTCAGCCTGGCTTGCTTGAATCCAGTGGCAAAGTGAGCTAAGGGACTCACGTCTGAGCATACCCTGCCACACTTATGGCGGCCAAAAGCAGTACAAAAGGGGGTGGTGATGGACGGAGCATCTGAATCAATCAAACACTCACACCCAGTCAAAAGATCTGGGTTTAATCCATTACCGTTCTTTAGCCCACTCTGCCTCCCCAGTTCAGACATGGCTATATGCAAATCAGTCTGACCCTGTGCCTCATGGGAACAGTCCAGCCCAAACTGCCACGGAGGGAAGCCAGACTGGAATTGATCAAGAAGGTGGTATTTAATAATGTGGTTACATAGTTGGGCATTTACACATTTCTCAAGGAGCTTTGCCAGAGTTGAGATGTTTGTGATTAGTGGAAGATGTTAAGGTCCTCTGGATCTGTAGTAGATCTTTTAAGAATGGGCATAACCCACACGGACTTTAAGCAGTCTTGGATCTCACCTTGAAGTAAGGCAGCATTTACAATCTTGGTCCACAGTGGGACTAAGGACCTTTGCCTCTCATTAAAGAAATTAGAAGGAAGGGGATCGTTGAAGCGATTTGAGGGTTTCAGGGTTGAAAAAATGTTGAATATGGAGGTATCGTTGAAGGTTGTAAATTGATTCAAATATAAGCACTGTTTTTGGATGAGTGACATATTGCAAGATGGGGCTTCGGGGGAAGGGGAGGCGAGTAGGAATGATAGTTCACTGAAGGCAGTCCTTAGATCAGTTTCGATCATATTTGACTTTTCAAGGAGATAGGAGGCAAAATCCTCACAGTTTGGTTGTGGACAGGAGACCATTGGAGATAGAATGGCAAGGTTATTTGAGTTTTTTTGCCGATTTCTGACTTTGTCCAATTGGAGTCTGAAGAAGGTATATAGTCATCTTTGCATTTCTGATGTGTTTATTGTACAGTTTCCTTCTCATTCTCAAAAGCTTAAGGCATTCGATGGATAGGGAGGTTCTCCATGATTATTCGGCTAGTCTCAGGTTGCGTCTGTCTGAGTTTAAGCTACCATTAAACCATGGTTTGGAGTCTTTGTTGGACTTTCTTTTTAGTTGTAAGGGGGCAATTGCATCAAGAACCTTCAACATGGAATTGTTGTAGTGCTCATTGAGGTCATGGACATCAGACATGAAAATAGGAGGAGGCAAGGACATATTGCTATGGGATATGGGTTCATTCGAATTTGCATTTTGCACCAATCTTTTCCAGTGTTTCTATTTCTTAGGTTGGGATCTTTTTGTGATCCACTGTTTTAAGATGTGGAAGGTGATAAAGTGGTGGTCTAACCAATCACAAGGGACAATCGATTCCAGATGAATGGAGTTGGGATTAGAGGAGGTTAGATCTAGGGTCGAGCCCAATGAGATCTGGGTGGTGATAAGTAATCGTGGAATAGGTCTGGGGACAAGATGGAGACGGGCCGGCCCTGAAGTTGGTTTCGGAAGATGCTGACCAGATGGGACTAGCGGAGGGGAGCTTGAGTTGGCGGGATGTATAAGCTTGGGCGGTAGGGGAGTCAGGCTCTGGAACTGAGAAAGCACTGGGTAATGTGGCATATTGTTGTTATTATGGAGAGTGTTGGCTTCAATTTAGTCGATGAGTGATCCTGGGGAAGAGTAATAGGCAATTTAGCTGCATCTAAGCCAGTACTTATTAAGGGTATGAGTAGGGACGGAGTGGTAGATAAGGATCCATTGCTATGTATGTCTGTATCCCCTACTATCACAGGATGGTGGTGGTGCTGTCTGGGTTGTCGGGTCACAGTGGGAGAGTCAGAGCTTCCTGGACAAGGTGGGGCAATGGGAAAATGTGTGCTATTCATGGCAGTGGAGGTAATACTTAGGTGATTGGGGCTATGTAAGGAGACTTCTTGGGGATCCAGTGGAATGGGTGAAGGGCTAGAATCCCTAGTTGATTTGTAAGAATCATTGTTACTAAAGGAATTCTTAATGACGAAGAAAATGTAATGAAAGACACCTAGATTACGGTAAGTGGGAACATTACAGCCTTAGTGCAAGCAGAGCACTAGGAGAGCTGGAGGTAAAGATAAACCTCAGGGATCTCATGGGGGCCCAGGTCTTCAATCTAAAGGTGACCCACAGCTTGCAAGATAGAGTGCTTAAGAGACACAGCATCTAAGAGTGAATAGTGATAATGAAGAGTCCTGACGATAGACCAGATTACATGAGAATGACTATGGGCCTCTGGAGACATGTGAGCAGGTTCCTCACTCATCATCCCTACTTCTCATCCATCATCCTTTTGTCTCATCCATCATCCCTAGGGATGAGAAGGGGGTGGTGGAAGAGCAGTAGGGATGATGACTGAGAAGTGGGGCTGCTGGATGAGAAGTAGGGATGCTGAATGAGAAGTAGGGATGCTGGATGGGAAGTAGGGGTGAGAAACAGGGATGAAAAGTATGTCTGAGGGATGAAGGAGAAGTAGGGATGAGAAACAGGGATGAAAAGTATGGCTGATCGATGAGAAATGGGGATGAGAAGTAGGGATGAAAAGTGAGGATGTCCTTAAATTGATTCTGTAGCCTTGCACCAAAGCACACACCTTTACACCATGGTGCAAGGTTGTGTTTGTGATGTAAAGCGTAGATTGTGTCCTGGAAGGGTATCATTCCAGTTCAAAATACTATTCTTAACCATAGTGTAATTCATTTCCCACTTTGTGTGTGTGCTTTAAAGTGGAACACAGATGCAACGTTTGGAGGAAAAAAAGCTTTTATAAAACTTTACTCCTGCCTTGAGGAGACATACAATTTTGGTGCAAAGTCCTGGCTACCCTTTTGGGTCAAAGTCTGCCGTACAGCGAAGCTGTCTGTTTGCAAATACCTATTGGGGGCATTCTGTTCACTGGCTATATTTGTTGCAGCCCCTCCAGCATGTCCCTGTCCTTCCCGTGGAGGCTAGCCTTTTACTTCTGCTCTGATTGGCACCTTCTATTCTTCCACTATTACTTGCTTTTCAGGAACTTTTTTTTTCTTTTTCATTGAAGCACTCAGAATGGATGTTCTAATTAGCTGGATCCGTTGTAAGCTTCTACCAGCACTATAACTGCCCCCCCCCCATGTTGCTGTTGGTCATAGTGTGCTTCTATACTAGGGTAACCAGTGTTCATTTTGTGTAAAGCAGGTATTCAGCCCCAAGGACATTGGAGCACTTTAGATTTAGCACCAGTTACATTATACGAGGTCAAATATTTTTTTTTAGGCACAAGGTGATTAAATGTTGCACCCAGAATCACAGGATGTTGAGCCGATGTGGGACTTGAACACGGGTTCCCCAGTTCCAAAGTCGGCAACCCTGGCAGTTAGACCACATCCTTTTATTGCTGCCCCAGGAGCGAATAATGTCAGGCGTCTACTGGCCCTCCCGCCAGTCCTCTCCCCAGGCCTGTGCTTGGCTTGCAGCTGTGAAGAGGAACTTTGCTTCTGTAGCATGAGGACATTTGTTCCTGTATTGAGATCTCCAAAAGATAGACAGGCCTCCCTTTCGTCTAGCTTTCCCCTACCTTCCTTGCTGACTGCAGATGGAAGAGGAGGAGGGCTTGGAGTGATCTATAAAGATAAGTGGGACTTTTCCCCTCTACAGATCGATGGGGTGGCGGGGGTAGAGTTACTGGAGTTCTCCCTGCAAGAACCAAAAGGTAGGATCCTGACTGGATTGATATGTTACAGACCACCTGGCGCGGAAACATAATATCAGGCGTTGTTTGACACCATTGCTGTCCTTGCCTTGTCCCACTCCAGAATGTTGATCCTGGGAGATTTTAATCTATGGGACAATGGATCCCTGGGGAGTCACCTGAGGGATCTGAAGGACAACTGTGGAAACTGGGGCCTGGATCAGCTGGTACAGAAACCAACCCATTCAGGGGGACATATCCTAGATATGGTCTTCGCCAACCAGACTGAGACTAGGATGGTTGATATCCTACCTCAGCACTGGACTGACCACTCCCTAATCCACTTCCAGATCTCCATACCCACTGAGGGGAACAGAAGTGAGCGACCGGTGACTCATAGGAAGGGACGGAATTGGTCTAAACTACCAAAGGATAAAACAAAGCCTATTTTTATGAGCAATGTTTCCTATGATCCAGAGGAATCAGTAGACCTGAACTATCAATAATATTGTAATCACATCACAAAGACCCTGGATAGATTTGCCCCTCTGAAAATTATAAAGAATAAGAGGAAACCATCTGCTCCCTGGTTTAATGAGGAGCTGAAATCCCTACGCAATGCACGCCGACAGGCAGAAAAGAAATGGCGTAGATGCTATTCAGAGTTGGACAAAAAATTGTTGAAAGTGGAACAGGCAAAATATAAAGGAGCCATCGCCAAAGCCAAGGCACACTTCTATGCCACTACTATTCTTCAGTCCCCTAACAGTACCAAAACCCTTTTTAATATCATAAGGGATCTCTCACATCCCACCTGTACGAGTAATAAGGTGGTTGCTACTCAATAACTATGCGATGAGATTGCGATCTACTTCGAGGAAAAGATTGCTAAAATTGTGGGGGGGCTGAAGAAGGAAAGGGACAGCTGCAAAGATGCAGTGGCACAGACAGAAGAAGAGGAACCTATACCAATACTGTCATCATTGGAAAACTTCACTCCTCTTACAGAGGAGCTCTTTTTCAGTCTGGCCCAGAATGTGTCATCTGGGTCACCTCTAGACCCCCTTCCGCACAGGATCTGGAAGGAATATGGGCCAGAGCTGTTCCCCTGGATGCATCAGATTTGTCGCCAATCTCTTGAGGAAGGCATAGTGCGGGATGCATGGAAGCAGGCAGTGGTTACTCCCTTGCTTAAAAAGCCTTGCTGGACCCTACTATTCCTGCGCATTTTAGGCCCATATCCCTCCTGCCCTACCCGATAAAAATTGTGGAAAAGGTGGTCAGTAGATCCCTGTCAGGATATCTGGAAGACAACTGCCTATTGGACAAGGACCAATTTGGCTTCCGCCCAGGCCACGGAACAGAAACTGCATTGGCAACCATGTTGGACACCCTTCGAATGCTAGCCGACAATGGCAACTCCTCAGTCTTGGTGCTGTTGGACATGTCGGCCGCATTCGATACGGTTAGCCATGCAGTTCTGCTAAGTAGGCTGGAAAAACTGGGCGTGAAGGGCAAGGCCCTGAGGTGGATACAATCCTACCTGACAGGTAGACAACAGGTGGTGACCCTAACACCCTTTTCATCCCCCAAGTCCCTGGTCAGTCATGGAGTACCTCAGGGCTACTCGATCAGCCCTATTCTCTTTAATCTTTATCTGCAGCCCCTGATCCCCATGATTAAATCCTTCGGTATAGATTTGATAAACTATGCCGATGATACACAACTGGTGTTCTCCTTAGAAGGAAGACAGGCGGTGAGCATGGAGACCTTTCAGAACTGCATGAGCAGGGTCTCCAGGTGGCTGACCATAAACTCCCTTCAATTTAATGAGGGGAAGACAGAGGTTGCCTACTGCTCGTCAGCCAAATTGAGTCAACAACCTTCCCACGAGATCAGGCTTGCGCCGGGAGCTGAACCTTGTATCCCAGTTAAAACCGTGCGCAATCTAAGGGTACTGTTTGATGCGGATCTCCAAATAACCTCCCAGACCAATAAAACCATCAGTGTCTGCTTTGGATTGTTGAAAGCACTCAGACAGATTCTGCCCCTTCTGCCTGATGAGTCTGGACCACTAGTAGTTAGGAGTGTTATCCTGGCCAGACTGGACTACTGTAACTCTCTATATCTAGGGGCCCCCTTATACATCTTACAGGGGCTCCAGAGGGTCCAGTCTATAGCGGCCAAGCTGGCACTTAAAAGACCTCGCAGTTCCTCCACTACGTTGGCGCTAAGAGATCTACATTGGCTGCCAATCAGGAGTAGAGTTGTTTTCAAATCCCTATGTATTGTGTACAGAGCCCTGCACAACACGGCACCTATCCCTCTACAGGAAAGGCTCTCCTGGTACAGGCCTTCCAGGTCCCTGCGCTCCTCTAGCCAGAGTCTAGCAGCTACTACCAGGATCAGGAGATCGAGGATGGGAGGCAGAGCTTTCTGCATCTCTGCCTCTAGGCTGTGGAACGAGCTTCCCCAGAACATCAGACAAATTGACACCTTACTGGGCTTCAGAAAGAGCCTGAAAACATCGCTGTTCGCCAATGCTTAATCCCCGTGACTCTACTCAATAGCCCCGGCGGCTGCTCTATATGTCTTGACAGCTAGTGTATTGTAGTACCATCTGACTACTTCCTGTTTGGGCGCCAGGATACCCGTAGGGTGACAGTTGCGCGTTACAAATAATAAATACAAATACAATACAATACAAGATGTTGTCCTCTTGGGCAGGGCCGGTTTTGGCGTGGGCGAACTGGGCCCAGGGTGCCCACCTTTTAGAAGGACCCACTGACCTGTCTGCCTGAAGGTTGTGCATCCAGCAGTGTCGCTTTTACTGGGCTCCAATTATTCTTCATCAACTGCTTTTCATCCTTTTTTCTTTTAATATGCTGCAGGCACAGTGTTTAGCAGCTATTAACTCATGCAATTCCCCTCCCATCTCCCTCTCACCTCATGCAATTCCATATGCTCACAACCTATTACCCCACCACCTTTTCACCAGTGTGAAGGAGGTAAGATGTGAACAATTAAGGTGAGTTGGGGAGGCGCAAACATATTTCTGTCCAGAGGCAGTCACTGTGTGAGGTAGCAACCGCCCGCTGACCTATGAATAGAAACAGGACCTCCTATTGCTTTTGAGCAAAGGCCGTCTCTGCTCTTGGGAGACATTTCTCAGAATCTTATCTGCTGCTCATGCTGTCATGTTGGGGGTGGGACTGAGTTCCTTTTCAGTCGGATGCTGAAGCTGCGGTGCACATGTAAGGGCATGACGTTGAATGATACATGCTTATACACCCCAGACATCTAGGTTTGTGCGATTTTGGAACCCTTGTGTTTGTGTACCAGTGCATGGTTAGGGTTTTGCTCAGATAAACAATCAGAGAAGAGTTTTGCCTGATGGTTTTGCTGAAATGTATTTCCACGGCTTGCCCACCTCGGCTTTGGTCAGCAGACAAACATGTTGTGAAGTACATATTTTCAAATCAAACCCTCTACGTGTTGTGTATTTTTGTAATGCCAGATAGCATGGATCAGTCATCCTCTCTTTAATGTACATCAGCGCTGCCATTTCTTCTGTTTATTACATTTGGTGATGGGCTAATTTGGAAACTTCCCCAGATGTACTTCACCTGGATTGTTGCAAACAAAGCATGTAGCTTTGCCATAACATTAAAGATATGGGGGCTAGATGTAGGAAGCTCTTTTGAGGTCGCATATTTTCTGCTTTACTGGCATTTCCAAAGGTACAAAGCCCAATTTGCGATTTGGTAACCTTTTACCGAATCGCAATATGGGTTTGCGCATCGATATTTGGAAGGGGCGATTTTTGGGCATCTCTTTAAAATACTAATTTGCATTGGTATGTACGAATTTTTTGCTATAGAAATGCAGTCTAAAAACATTTGCACTTTACTGTCAACCTAAAGTTGGCGATAACCCACTCGCAGATAGGAAGGGGTGCCTAAGGGGCCCCTTTCCCTTCGAGACTGATTGGAAAAATATTTTTAAGAGCAGGCAGTTGTCCTGGACCACTGCCTACTCTTAAAAATGACAATTAAACGTTTCATTGTTTTCTTTCTAAATGCAATGTTTTGTTTTTCTTTAAGGAAAATGGGCTGCGTTTAAAAACGAAGGGTGCTTTATTTGAAAGCAATCACAGACATGGTGGTCTGCTGATCCCAGCATCCCACCATCCATGTGATGGCAGTAAATCCTTATGGGTCACAAATTGAGACCTACCTCATTAATATTCATGAGGTAAGTCAGTTTGCAACCCACTTCGAATCTCTATTTAGGGAGTAGGGGCTACATAATCCCTTTGCACATTATTAATGGTGAGTCACAAAAAAAATCACTGTTTAGTAATCGTTGTTACTATTGTTTGTACATTTAGCCCTTGTTCTTAACATTGTTTTGCTTGCTTATTTTATTTAGGTAAAGTAGAAATTATGTTAATTGAGCACCAGGATGGATGCTGTGACTAAGTAACAGCGTTGAACCCCCCCCAAAAAAACCTCCATATTCAAACTGTTTATGCATGGCATTTATGTTCCATTTTGACATCAAGATCTTTTACAAAATTTTTCTGAGTGGGTGATGAGCCTTAATATTTTTATAAACTGGCAAAATAGCTCATTGAAGCGATTTATGTGTGACATGAATGCTAGAATCAGTGTTTCATTTCATTCTTCTCATGTAGGTGTAATGAGTAGCACCACGTTGGCCATTAACACCTTTTGTTTAAGCACAGAGTGCTATTCTGAATGTTGCTTTGTGGCATTGGTTATATTTCATAGTGAATGACATTCAGGGATTGAAGAACGGAAGGACGGTGCATCAGAATGAAGTCCGATAATTCCAGATGTGTTCCAAAATATATTCTTTAATAACTCTTGAGCTTAACATTTTTTGGACATCAGCCAACGCGTTTCGTTCCGAAAGGAACTTCTTCAGGGCTGAAAAAATATACAAATAAAAACACACTAAATACAAAATACATTAAACAACGCATAAACAGATATGGACCATATACATACAAATATACCCACAAGTACAACATATAAATTAATAACATTAGAAGAATGGCTAACTACAATGACAAACATTTTTTTTAAACCGAGGGCCTAATCAAACGACATTTCGTGATCAATATCAATGTCCATTGAAAGTACTATAAGCAAGAAGAAAAGGGAACCAAGTGGGAGCAGAATGAAAAGATCGGTCCGCCATCCTGGACCAAAAATTAGAGACCGTGAAAAGGTAGAAAAAGTGGAAAAAGCCACAGCAAAAGAAATTATATAACGAAGATAGTCAGGAAATAGTGCATAAATATTAAATCAAAGAACCACCTTCAATGATACATCCAGTGTAAAACGAAAGTAGAAATACCATAATATGCCCAGAGAATCAGAGAAAGCGTGAACGGAGAATGAACAAAAAGGAGTAAAATGTTCCTCCATTGATACGAAAAATAGGGACACAACATAATGAATAACGAAAAACCAACTTGTATTCTCACCAGAAGTGTCTATGTCTGGTATCACTCAAGCGATATCCAACAGTCAGTGGGTTCCTCAAGAGTTATTATTTAATATTTATCGTCTGGGTTCTGAATAAAAGAAATGCACAAGGGTCTAATGTACAAGCAACCAGCACACTGTCAGAGGTTAACATAGTCATCAAACCCACCGGCTTGAAGCAAAACCCCAGGTGGTAATTCAACCCCTGTGCCAATATTCTCCCCGAACCTGGTATAAGTCACACATTAGTGTGAAACTTACCATAATTCGTATGCCAGTTTCAACATCCCACTGACTTCCAATTACATCAATTTGTGTGAAGGATTAAAACCCAGAACCTAACCGCAAAGAGAACATTCAATATTATACCATGCCATCAATATCTTATACATATTAGCTAGCGTCATTATTAGAAGTGCATATAATACATCCAAAACGACCCCTATTACCGGTAGCTTTGGTCCTAAAACAGAAAGCCAGTAAAACCGCCATCTTACCTTCAAGTACCTCAACAAAAATCTCATCAGAATAGTAGAAGATCAGAGCATCAATATAATTGCCAAAGGTCCTGGGAAGAAAAAGTACATATTTGTATAAGTCCCCCATTGCATCCAAATTGGCAGCAATAATGTATATGACTTTTCTAAAATGTTCAAGTCTCACAAGGTTATGAGTTCAAACATGGGCCATAGTGTCTGACCATATGTCAAAAGTTGCTCATCACGGAAGGATTTTAATAAACTCACAACCATCCTCAACAAGTCACCGCATCAGTATCACCGCACACCCACGCACCAATGAATTCCCTTAATCAGTTTACAGGGACCCATTGTTCAAATCATTCAATTGGGGCTGTATACCACAGGAAAGTTTTAACAAACCCTCATCCATCCTGCGCCATTACCGCAGTTACTACATCACTGTCAACACTCGCCCTCACTCTAATTGGTAGCTTCAAAAAGCAACATGGGGACCCGTTGTCAGAACCCGTATTGGGTGCTGCACGCAACACGGGGACCCATTATTAAATCATATGTTGGGCACTGTATGGAGAGGAAAGCTTAACAACCCCCCACTCATCATGACCCCTTACCTCGTCAATGTCGACGTTAGCACCAATTGTCCCATAATCCGACAATCAGTGAGCGCGCCATGTTATATAGGCTTAAGTAACAACATTCGGCCATGTGATGCGCCTCACGTGACTCCCACCTTCGTCACGTTTGCTTACTGACGTGCACGGGTGGCATATTGGATTATTAATTCTTCCAAAATACTGCAACCAAATTGTGTTGAACACCACATTGAAGAGAAAGAAAGAGACCACCGTACTTGATAATATTGGTTATTTCTTTCAATAGATTTTGACTCATTTGTCAATTCTGTAAGCCACTAACGCTCAATCCAGCTGTTCCGAATAAAACAACCTCGCCCCATGTGATGCGCCTCACGTGACCACCACCATCGTCATGTTTGTTTACTGACCTGCACGGGTGCCATATTGGATTTGCAATTTATCCCAAAAAACTACAACCAAATCATGATAATTGTTATATTAAAGAAAAAGAAAGAAACAATTGTGCTTGATAATATCTATTATTTCTTTCAAAAGATTTTTACTCATTTGTCAATTCTCTAAGTCACTAACACTCAATCAGGCTGTTCTGAATAAAATAATCCCGCCCTTCTGTTTAAGATCACTTGAGCCACATTCTTACGTACGGGCACCATATTTAACTGGAAGTTCTCAAAATGGAAATCCTGCCCAATCAACATTAAATCATCAAAGTTAACAACATTGCGACCACCCTTTAACCCCTTCACTGCGGCGGCTATTCCGTCGCAGTGCTAAGGGGGTGGAGGGGCCGCGCGGCGGCCCGGTGGCCGTGACGGAACCGCTCCGTCACGGCACGTGGGTGAGCTGTGCTCCCGCCCGCGCTACAGAACGTTAGCGCAGGCGCGGAATTTGCGCCACGCAGGCACGGCGAGAGGGCCGTGACGGAACCGTTCCGTCACCAGCACAGCCCACCCGAGGCTCGTGACGGAACAGTTCTGTCACGAGCATGGGAGGGGTTAAAAGGGCAATCCAGCAGTCATCGCCCCAAACATGGTGTACCAAGAAATCCACCGGACGATCGCCATATTTAGAGGGTAATGCCTTATGAAGTCCAAGGCCTGTAAAGTAACAGAAAAATTGACCTAATCTCTTCCACAGTTACCTAATAATGTTTGGAACAATACAATTTTTCCAAACAGATAGGTAAGGTCCCCAACCGAAAAATAAATGAAATATAGTCAATCCTCCGAAAAAATTATTCACAAAAGGAAATAGTAAAAGATAGACAAAAACAAAAGTTAAAGAAAACACCCCATGGGTTAAAAGAAGTGAATATGGGTTAATAAAATCCAGCAATATATTTGACACATATTTCACAATATCATTCTCAATGGGACTACGTTTGTACAGCACATAGTACAGTAACTTGAACATCTTCATGATTGCACTTAATACATAGATACAGGCTGTTGCCAAACATCTCAGGACAAGAGGTGTATTTCAAACTTAGCTATAAAAAATAGTGCATTTTCCCATCGGTGTTATGCCCCAGATGGGTCGCCCTTAGATGACAAATCCAACTTGAATCCATCTGTCTTGGTAACAGCTCTCTGTTACCTCCTCTGATTTGTACCAGTACATGGTCTATTGCATGGAACCAAAAAGACAAATAATCCGGAAGTTCGCTAGAGTAATGATTTGTGATTCGGTACCTGGCATCCTTAAATTTAATAGCCCGTCGGTGCTCTTGTATCCTCAACTTGAGGCAGCGAGTAGTGCTACCAACATAAATGGTACCACACCTACACCCCAAATTATAGACCACATGTGTCATATTACAATTAAAAAAATGACATATGCTATATCTTTTTGATGTGTTATAACAAAAATCCAGAGTCTTATTTCTGCCAAAAGGACATACAATGCATGGGCCACAAACATAAAAACCTTTCGGTTTCGCCGATAACCACGTATGATTTGGTTTAGGTGTAGTTACATAACTAGGACAGAGAGAGTTTTTTAGGGACACTCCCCTCCTGTAAGTTATGGATGGTTTATTCTCAATTGAGTCCTTAAGTCCCGGAATGACAGTCAAAAGGTACCAAAGCCTACGGAAGATGTTAAAAATGGCACCACTGTGTACCGTGTATTGAGTTATAAATCTTGATTTTGGGTAAACTCTATCAGAGATGGGTTTGTCCTTGAGTGTGTCACTTCTGTTCAGATTACAAGCTCTATGTTCAGCTTTATCAAGGACACTCTGTGCATACCCTCTCTTAGCGAACCTATTCTTCACATCCCTGATGTTTGTTTGGAAATTCTCGTCTTCACTGCACATCCGTCGAATCCTTGTCATCTCACCAAAGGGTATGTTGTTTTTTACAGAACTGGGGTGTGCACTCGTAACATGTAATACAGAATTACATGATGTCTCCTTCCTAAAAAAGGTACTCTGTATCTGACCCTGTTGAATATAGAACCGTATGTCAAGGAAGTTGATACTTTCCTTGTAATACATCATTGTGAACTTCACATTATAAATGCTGTCCTTTAGGAAAGATACGTATTGATGTAACAGTTCCAATGAGCCTGACCACAAACAAATCACATCGTTGATGTACCTCCCCCAGTACACTATGTAATTGGTCCAGGGGGAGGCACCATTGCCCCAAGCATGCTCCCTCTCAAACCACCGGTACAAAAGGAGGTGGTGATGGACGGAGCATCTGAATCAATCAAACACTCACACCCAGTCAAAAGATCTGGGTTTAACCCTCTCAAACCACCCCATAAAGAGACATGCGTAAGAGGGAGCAAACTTGGAGTTCATTGCAGTACCATACACCTACTGAAACCAGCAGTTGTCAAAGAGAAAAACATTGCTTGTACATTGGACCCTTGTGTATTTCTTTTATTTAGAACCCAGACGATAAATATTAAATAATAACCCTTGAGGACCCCACTGACTGTTGGATGCTGCTTGAGTGATACCAGACATAGACACTTCTGGTGAGAATACAAGTTGGTTTTTCATTTGTACATTATGTTGTGTCCCTATGTTTCGTATCAATGGAGTAACATTTTACTCCTTTTTGTTCATTCTCCGTTCATGCTTTCTCTGATTCTCTGGGCACATTATAGTGGGAAACAACCGTTACATCGCAACTTTTACAATGCACTTCTATTACAACGCAACTTTTACAACGCTGGATCCGTTACATCGCGTGCCTTTACATTGCATGACATTACATAGCAGATGCTATTACAACGCATGCCATTACAACGTAAGTATAGGTAAGTATATAATTTTTTTTATTTTATTTAATTTTATTTAATTTAATTAATATTGTTTATAAATAAATATATTAATTTATGTTTTTTTATTTTAAATTAAATATATTAATTTAAGTAATTTTAAAAATAAGTATGAGTATAGGAGTATATGTTTTGGGGTACTGAGGTATATGTTTTGGGGTGTTTGGGTATTTTTAGGTTTCAGGGCTGGGTTTGGGTTTTGGGGTACAGGGGTATTTTTAGGTTTTAGGGCTGGGGTTATGTTTTGGGGTACAGGGGTATTTTTAGGTTTCAGGGTTGGGTTTTGGGTTTTGGGGTACAGGGGTATTTTTAGGTTTCAGGGCTGGGTTTGGGTTTTGGGGTACAGGGGTATTTTTAGGTTTTAGGGCTGGGTTTGGGTTTTGGGGTACAGGGGTATTTTTATGTTTTAGGGCTGGGTTTGGGTTTTGGGGTACAGGGGTATTTTTAGGTTTCAGGGTTGGGTTTTGGGTTTTGGGGTACAGGGGTATTTTTAGGTTTTAGGGCTGGGTTTGGGTTTTGTGGTACAGGGGTATTTTTAGGTTTTAGGGCTGGGTTTGGGTTTTGGGGTACAGGGGTATTTTTATGTTTCAGATTAAATTAGATTAAATTAAATTAATTAAATTATATTATTTACAATTTTTGAATTAATTAAATTAATTAAATTAAATTCATTTTTAAAAATTAATTTCAATATTAAAATTAATTAAATTAAATTAATTTAATGTAATTAAATTAATTAAATTATATTAATTACATTTTTTAATTTAATTAAATTAAATTAATTAAATTCAATTTATTAAATTAATTACAATTTTAAAATTATTTAATTTAAATTAATTAAATTAAATTAATTAAATTAACTTAATTTCATTTTTTAATAAAAGATATACTTACCTATACTTACGTTGTAATGGCATGCGTTGTAATAGCATCTGCTATGTAATGACATGCGTTGTAAAGGCATGCATTGTAATGGATCCTGCGATGTAAAAATCGCGTTGTAATGGAATGCGTTGTAAAATTATGCGTTGTAACGCCATACATCCCATTATAGTATTTCTACTTTACTTTTACACTGGATGTATCATTGAAGGCGGTTCTTTGATTTGATATTTCTGGACTATTTCCTGACTATCTTCGTTATATAATTTATTTTGCTGTGGCTTTTTCCGCTTTTTCTACCTTTTCACGTTCTTTATTTTTTGGTCCAGGATGACAGACCGATCTTTTCATTCTGCTCCTACATGGTTCCCTTTTCTTGTTGCTTATAGTACATTCTTAAATGTACATTGATATTGATCACGAAATGTCGTTTGATTAGGCCCTCTGTTTAAAAAAAAAAAATTGTCATTGTAGTTAGCCGTTCTTCTAATGTTATTAATTTATATATTGTACATGTGGGTATATTTGTATGTATATTGCCCATATCTGTTTATGCGTTGTTTCATGTATTTTGTATTTAGCCTGTTTTTATTTATATATTTTTTCAGCCCTGACGAAGTTCCTTTCGGAACGAAGTGCGTTGGCTGATGTCCAAAAAATGTTAAACTCAAGAGTTAATAAAGAATATATTTTGTAATACATCTGAAATTATCTGACTTCATTCTGGTCCACCGTCCTTCCATTCTTGAATCTGCTTATCTGGTTTCCAGTGGAGTGTAAGTGCGGCATACTCCGGATGAGATTGCACGGACAATATACTTAATTGTTTACTTAAGAAACTGAGGTGCAGAACCTTGGTCAGCCGCATTTCGGTTTTCCCACTGTGACATTCAGGGATTGTGTAATGTTTCATTTAATTAAGGTGCAAGGGCAAAGTGTTGCAAGGTGATGCCTCTTTTATGTAAGAACCCATAAGAATGCTCTTCTTTCAAACATCATCCGTTTAGAAATAAATGAGGATAATATTTATGTGGAACAATAAAATAATTTTGTTTTTAGTATTAGAGATAATTTGAGTTTTTTTAATACAAAGCTGATGGTAATGAAATAACCAAACCATTGCAATAATGCAGACCTTGACAGGAAAGACAATACACTACTTATTGTAATGCCATGTATTGGCGCCTAATCCTATGGCATATCTATTGTTCTCTGAACAGTAGGATAATTGTTACAAACAAAAAATAATGTATTCTATTATTCTTTCTATGCTGTTAAAAGCAAACGTTCCCTTTGATTCAAAGGGTCATGATCTTTTAGGTTTTTAAGAGCCTGATGCACAGACCTGTAACATAAAGATACACATGCATTTTAGAAGTATTACATTTACAGTTTTATTAAAAAAAAAAGAAGGCATAATATACTCCATGCAGTGCTAACAGGAATGAGAGTTGATGGAGCTTGTATGCCTGCCTTTTATTTAGGTCTTGCCTAAGACGTAGCATGTCTGTTGTTGCTTGCAAGAGATATTGTATACAGCAAGGGCCAAGGAGCCTACCTATTGCTTAATATTCATTGGATTTGTTGTCACTCGTATTTGCTGCCTCCTCATTGGCAGTGCATGCTGGTTTCACTTCCTCTTCTTTTGTGTGGAGCATGCACCAAGTATGGATTGCTTCATCTTGATTAGTGTTCTTCTCCTGCTCGTATTGTATTTAATTATGTTTATTTCTTCCCTTGCTGTCCTTATTCTTCACAGTTCTTTTTATTAACTTTTAGCCATGCTACACTTGCGCATGTAGTGCAGTTTTAAGCTGCCAGTGCGAACCTTTTGCTAGGCCCAATCCTTCCTGTTAAAGCTTTTAAGTCACCACTAAGGTAGGCACAAGCTCAAAGGGCAGGGGCAGGGGCATTGCATTTAAAAAGTAGAACATGTGTTTTTAAGTTTTACATGTCACTACATATCTTGGTAGTGAAAAACTCCAACCTTATGTTTCACTAATGCAAGGCCTATCTCTCCCATTGGATTACCTCATTACATTTGTGTTATATTTATCCTGCATGTTTCCACTGCTCAAGCCTGTGTCTCTCGCTAGGCTCGCTCTCACCTTCTTTGTACCGTAGTCTGAGCGTTCTTTATTAAGCCGTTAGAGGCTGTTTGATCCCCGGCACTGCTGGTTGGGTTTTCTCCTTCGTTATTACTAGAAAATAAATCCTTGCCTGTACAACAGCTTTCCGCCTCCTGTAATCTCCATACAACATTTTATGGCGACGAGGATGGGATCACTGGTGCGAAGCATTTGAGAATTATATTGTGGCCTTAGATGGCACAAAGTTTTCTTCCGTTAGGAAGAAGGCATTATTGTTGGGAGCACTGGGAAAGGAGGGTCAAAGGGTTTTCAAATACCTTCCAAATCTGCCTGTTGATATTGATGATGTCTATAAAGATGCTATATTTAGGTTATACACTAGGTTCGCGAAGCAGGAGAATGTGGTTATGTGTAGGCACAAGTTTTATACTGCACCTTAAAAGCAAAATGAGACTATAGATGAGTTTGTTTCTAGTCTGAGGGAGTTGTCAGTAAAATGTCAATTTGGTAATATACAAGATGACATGATTAGAGATCAATTGATCGTGCAGTGTTATAGTAAAAAAACACAAGAAAAGTTATGGGCTGCTAGAAACCCAACCCTTACTGAAGCTATTACCATTGCCAAGGTGGCGGAAGAGAGTGATAGATGCATGAAAGAATTAAAAGCAATTCAACAAGTGAATGGTCAGGATGTTGCCACTGTTATATTTATCCTGCATATTTCCACTGCTCGAGCCTGTATGTCGCGCTGGGCTCGCGCTCATCTTCTTTATACCGTAGTCTGAGCCTTCTTTATTAAGCCGTTAGAGGCTGTTTGATCCCCGGCACTGCTGGTCGGGGTTTCTCCTTCGTTATTACTAGAAAATAAATCCTTGCCTGTACAACAGCTTTCCGCCTCCTGTAATCTCCATACAACAATTTGATTAGTGGTAACATTTGATTGGGAACAGATAGGAATGTCAAGTTTGGACTAAAATGAATTGTAATTTAAAACCCTCTTTAATGGTTGTCTGATTGTAAGTCACAATTCTGTCCTGGGTCTGTGAATAGTTTGCAAGTTGGCCTTTGTGTATTCCTCCCAGACAGTGGGAAAAGGGGGACTGGGTGTGGCCGGATCAGTCGTGTAACTATATTCCCCACAGCCCAGCGGAGCGTGGGGCCCGGAGCTCTAAGGATCTCCTCTGACCAAGTGCACATTCAGGCCTGAGAGCTCCTGACTGGGTCAGGAGCATGGGGAACTCCCTCCATTTACTTTGAAGGGGGCCCCCTCAAGTTTCATTACACCACTGAGCAGGATGGGTCAACCTGCCAGGATAGTTTGGGTGGAGCTGTTACATGCCCCCCTGTCATTTGAAAGGGCTGCCTCCAGCACACACATACAAAGGAACCTGACACTTGCCTTTGCCACTCCAGACTACATGGAGCCTTGAGGGGGATGAAAGAACTTTCCAGAACCAGATGTGAGGATGGCACGAGGAATAAGTATTGGACCCCCAGAGCCACTTATCAGATCACTTCTAGGCCTGTGGAAGGCTCAGTAGGATTGTCCAGCTGCCTGAGAAAGGAAGCCTGCACCTGCTCCTTGAATCCAACACCACCAGAGTGACTTCCTGTGTGAGCTAGATGGACATGAGAAACTCCAGAGACCTGTCCTGCATCTGCCCAGTAGACTAGACCTTCAGTTGGAGCTGTCGGGTCCCTGCTGGTCTCTTTTAGAGTGAGTCTGTGATCCTAAAGAGGTGCCGCCTCGGGCCCTGGACTTTTTTCCGGCATTAGAGTGCACTCCTCTATAAAGAAAGGTGAAATCCTGAAGTTTTGGGCTTTTCACAACCGTAAATGAGGCATTTCGTGACAAGACTTTGCTGCCTATGACAATCGCCAACACAAAGCCCTGGGGAACTCAACTGTTGACTCAGCAGTAACCTTCAGCAACTTGAGATATGCTCTTCACACTGCAACGCTGACAGCCTGTGGTGACCACCAACGTGAAGTTCCCACAACGACCATCTTAAAAGCTCAACCGGAAGGTCACGCTACAATGAAGACTTTGGGCAATGCCAGGCCTGCTCTTCACGCTACACTGATAACCATCCAAGGTACTCTCCATGCTCCTCCTTTCCCCCCTCCACCATAAACTGAACTCTTTGCAACAGACTTTGAGAAGGTGACTTTTTCAGGGGTCCTAACCTGGCCCCTGTAGCCACCTCATCGAGGTTGGCCCGAACTTGTGACTATCCATAGCATGATCAATTGACTGTGAATTTGCCGCTATACTTACCTTAAACTTTGAAATTCAATATCTTCAGTTCTATTGATTGGAGTTTTGTTGCTCTGGTATCATATTATTTATTCTAAATTAGTTTAAATTAGCTTTGTCTCAAAGTTAAGCCTAACTGCTTTGTGCCAAGCTACCAGAGTGTTCAGCACAGGTTAATTTAGTTACTTTTGAGGTTCATTTTCATCATTTATTACTTTAGTACTATATTAACAACTGCATCAATACACTGGCAACCCTAAAAACACCAGAGCCAAAAGATCTAGTTGGTACAACGCTGACCTTGGAGAGCCCAAGAAAGTTTGCCAACATCTCAAAAGGAAATGGAGAACCACCTGAGGAACCACTGCAAGATACACTAATAAGGATGCACTTGGCCTCTTTCACTTGAGAGTGACAGTGTCTAAGAAAAATGCCCTGACTTTGAGAATCTAATCTAGCTCCAACAACTGCAAGGTACATTTTTCCATTGTCAAGGAATTCACCAACCCAACAGCCACAGCCAACACCATCATTCCTACACAAGAACCTTGTAACAACCTCTCCAACTTCTTCCAAGAAAAATCACCAAGATCTGCTGTCAGGCTTCTGCCATTGGGTGACGTTACTTTAGAACCTTCTGTGTACCTGCTTCTGTCATAAATACTAGTTTGGAACCTGTGCTGAACTTCAGTGTTCAAGCCCTCTTGGAAATCAGATCCGCTTTAGATTACATTACAGGGTTTACTTATCAAACACCAATGCATTACACTACTGCATGCCTCACCTTACCGTGAGAGCCTGAGAGGAGACTTTTGGTGAATCATATTATAGTTGGAACTCTCTTACCTCTTCCAGTATGTGCATGTGCTCCCTTGCATGAATTCTCGTCATATTACAAAATTAGTTCAGATCCATGTTATGTAGTGTAGTTCCTATTTTCCCTATAGGCCCTGCACATTTGAATAACATAAACAGCAGTGTAGACGTAGGAGTGCGGTCTCCTCTGTCTCTACTGACTATGTTAAACTTAATTGGGTTTGTACCAGCTAGCTCAGAGGTCACTGGAAACTTTCTTGACTGAATAGGAAGTGATCAGCTTCCCTGGCTCAGACAAGAAGGGATTCAGTTTTCCAACAACCGCATTAACATGACAACTTTGCTCCTCAGAATAAGAGTCAATCTCTAGAGTCGTGTGAAACAATAGACAGCTATTTCACTCAGTCAGTTGTGCAGAATTACTTTCACCAGTTATGCAGAGAATAGAGAGATGGGCGTTTTCAATAAAAGGTATTATTTATTGAACAGTCTTTCTTCTCATGCAAGAGAAATGAATTGCTACAATTGCAAGACTTGTTATTATAAAAAGTGCGTACAGTAAAAGGCGTATTGCGAAATAATACTGTAAAAGCATTGATATGGTTTCTTAGCCATAAGATGGTTAAAATGAATAAAATATATACATTCATATATACATTTGGCTAACGTGCTCAACTTGTGCTTCTAACTACTCCTACCCCAGTGTACCTGACCTAAGCCTAATACGTGGGAGGGAGTAAGTAAGTAGCAGTTTAAGTTAAGTTGGTTTTGCCAAGGGTTTGCTTCAAGAATTCTCTCTAAGGGTTTAGTCAGCACGTACCTCTGAAATAGAATTTTGGAGATCTGGTATCTCCTCTCAGGACTCGATATTCCAGTTACCCGCAAGGGTAGGCTGGAAACGCCGGAGCTGGATTTTCTCGGCAGGAGAAAAGACAGCGTCTTTCTCAGCGTGTCAAGGAGGAGGAGGGGCAGCGTCCGAGGGCTTCTCGCAACTGCTGGGCTCTGCAAGGGACAGCTGTTCTGCTCCTGTATTCACCACCACCATCGCATCTGCTTAAGGCAACGTTGGTATTATTTATACCTGAAAGGTGCCTTGTTTGACGTAAGTTTTTGGACATAAGACGTCAATAAAGATGTCACTAAGAACTGGTCATTCTTACAGAGCTCGTTAGAGTTCTATTACTAATCAAAACAAAGCAAGCGGGGCTTTCCCAGGTTGCTGGGGGTTTTATCTGTTGAAAGAACTCGGTGTGTTATCTAGGAATCTAAGGAAGTGGCTTCTGCTGTGTCATGTACTGTAATGAGCTGCAGAGACGAGTTACTGAAATATGGCTCTGATCGTTTATGCCATTATAGGGATACCTACTGATTATAGCCGTATAGGGGCATGAGGTCACAATATTGATCGGGGTCCTAGATAGAACACAACACCCACTCCACGAATTTATGTCCATCAAATTACTAAAAACTAAAGCAATAAGATGCGCGTGTATTCCTACCCACCCCAAAATACATATTGCATTTGAAATGGCGTATTTGAAATACATGAAAATATAGGTACTGTACGTTTTTAAGCATAGTAATCATTCAAAAATTATTGCATATGTAATCATTTGAACGATTTTGCGAAAAATTACACATGAAATGCCTCCTAATACAGAAAAGAAGGGCGAGACTATTTCATCACATATAAATACAATTGCTGTGAATTGTGCTAGAGGCCGAGGTAAAGTTTTTTTCTCTAGATCTACTAAAAATAGAAGTTCTGTTCTTTATGAATAGTTCTACTTTAAGCAAAAGTATTTGTGCCAGAAAAAGGTAAATATTTTGAAAAGTTCTCAATTAAAAAAAATAATAAAATTTTCTTGTGGTGAACGGGGGAATAGAGTTCCAAACGCTTTTCAGTAGTTTTTGTTGATCAAAACTGAAGGCCAAATTCAGAGTTCATGGGAACGCTGTGCGCCGGAATGTTTTTTCCAAAAAATCATTGTTGCTGTTCAGGGGAGAACATCATAACAGACAGGCTCTTAAAGAATAGGTCTACATATTCAGGTGACAGTTCGACCAGGTTCAATAGTGCAGTAACCTGGCAGTTGTGAGAATGATTGCTATCATCGATGTTTGGATCAGCAATGCTCACAGAAGGCCATACCTGGGTGATGTTGCTTTCATTTACTGCTTCACTGCCGCCACCTACTCGTAGCGCAGGAGTCTCAACGAATGCCGTCATCAGGATTGGTAGCCGCTGGGGACAACACGATGCATGAGCCGTTACAGGACTTAGCAAAGTATCGATATCCATTGGTACTGCTGATGGTAGTGCAAGACTGGTGTCTAACACGCATTCTTCTCTGCATAGCATACATCGAAGCACAGGTAAGATGCAGGTCTGCCATATAGGTCTGAATGAAAGAAACCAGGTCATGTTCAGATCTCTCAGCCGGGCCAATCCAAGGACTCTAGTTAGGCGGTCCCGGTAGTGTACTGCTAGGATCGTTTCTTCCATCCTTGCCGGAGTCATGTCTGTGTCAGCCACACAGAGTGATTGAAATTCAGAACAAGTGTGAGCAGACTGCAACACAGTGCATGTGAGGGAAGTCAAAGTCCTTCCTCCAGCTCTCTGCCATAAAGAATGCACAGAGATTCCAAGAAGCAACGAGTAGGCAGATTGAAAATCCGGGTGTAACTGTTGTGTTCTATACAGCAGGCCCCACCATGACTCCACTGTGTGACTGTGAGTAATCTGCTGGTGTCAGTCCAATGGGCTTTCCCTAATCTACCAAGAGACCTCTTGTTCATATACCATTACACCCCTTACTTTGATCATACTTTTGTTCTTGTCTAGCTCCTGTCTTGTGTGGCCTCAGTTATACTTTGACTAGCCTGGTACTACCTTTCTTTGTCTCCTTGCTAAATGTTTACTATAGAATCACTCTGCTTTGCCTTCCCTTTTGACAGCAGCTTCAAACCCCAGCCACCCTCCATCGACCTTTCCAGCCTGCTAACCTCATAAACCAAAGAGTGCCAACTGACAGCGTCCATCAAGGACAGTTCAGCAATGATGAAGACAGTCCACTCAGAGGTGCCTACAGACCCCTGCCCTCACAATATTTACAACCTGGGAAGAGCCACCATCAGCACAGTACTCCCCTCCATCATCAATACCTCCCTCGAGGCAGCCACCTTCCCAGATAGCTGGAAACATGCCAAAGTCACCGCTCTCCTCAAAAAACCCTCATCCGATGCCGAAGTACTCAGCAACTACCAACCCATCTTGCTGCTCCCCTTCACAACCAAAGTCATTGAGAACAACATGCAGTCAGGATTCTGAAATAACCACAGCACAGAAACAGCCTTCATTGCTGCCTCAGACATAACAAGCACCATCCTGGACCATGAACAGACCGCTGCTCTCATCCTCTTTGACCTCTTTGCCGCTTTGTATGTAATCTCCCACCCACACTCCTCATCAGACTACACACAGCGGGACTACTAGGATCAGCACTCAAATGGATAGCCTCCTTCTTCTACGGAAATACACAACAAATAAGGCTGACCTTTCCCATATCAGAACCCCAATACCTCATACGCAGAGTCCCACAGGGATCATATCTCAGCCCCACGCTTTTCAACATGTACATGACTCCTCTGGCTAACATAATCAGATCCCATGGAATTAGCATCACCTACACAGATGACACCCAGCTCATTGTTTGCCTTTTATATGACACTGCCACCACCAAGACAAACTTCAAACAATACATGACCAGCAGGGCCAATTGGATGAAAGAGAACTGGCTCAAGCTCAACACAGATAAAACTGAAGTACTGATCTTCAGGAATAACAGCTGAACTTGGGTTTCCACGTGGTGGCCCACTGAACTCTGACCAACACCCACCCCAGCCTACCATGCTAGGAATCTAGTACAAACCAAAGTATGATGACTGGCAACAAGAAATCACACCGCCCACAATGATCCATATAGTAGAGTCCGTTGCACACATACCCTAGTTAGTATCAGCTCAGCTATTGAATTAAACTACTGCTGAGCAAAAAAATATGAGGAAAACAATGTGAGAAAGTGCACCCAAAAACAACTGTCCAAAATGTCCACGGGGCATATTACCAACAACTAGCGATAATTATCGCTATGTTGGCTTAGCTGCAATATTTTTATCGCCGAGCTGCGGTGATTTTTATCGCTTAGGAACCTTGCTATTATCAAGGTTTATCTCCTAAGAGATAAAAATCGGCCGAAATGCATGAATATCGCTGAAAAGTCAGCGATATTCATGCATTACCGAGCTAATGCTCTTAGCCATGTTATCCACCTACCATTGGATAACATGGCTAAGAACTGCTCAGGACCTCAACATGTGGGGAGTGCGCAGATACACACTCCACTCCAAGGTGCACAGCGTTGTGCGGATTTCAAATCCATCTTAATTTTGAACCGTTTAATCTCTGTCTGTAAATTTCTTCAATCTTTGTCAAGTCATTTGTCATTGTTCTTCCTTATGCATCAAGTACACACGTTTTCCATACTGTATTTAGGTAACTTCTCATATTTTTATGTGTCCATCCGGACTTCTTTAAAAATAAGATCCCAATACACCAAGTTGTTCAGAGCAGCATTCATTTATTTCAAGCCCAATGCATTTCGGGCTGCCGTCCAGCCCTTCGTCAGGGGTAACTGTGGAAGGACAATTATGGATGATACATTACTTATCTGCATAGACTATATCACATTTAACATTTCTTTTCAGAATTTCCTTTGTTTACAAATTTACAAAAATGAATATTAGACGTTGGGCATCAGTGAATAAGCCTCTTAAAGTGCATCACATTTCACAAACCAAAGTCTGTGTAGTCTAAGTTCAGATCAATCCTAGAACTTCCCTTAAAGTTATCTTGCATGCCACTTTTTAAGAATTATGTTAGTCAAAAAAACGCTACTGAAAACACATCACGGGCTCATTTAATCTTCTTGTTTTGCAATGATTAACGTCTTACAAACATAAATCTGCACTGCATCTACTGAACCCTGCCGAGGTTATCGATCTATTTCCTAGTGTCTTATGATACTCACAACCTTCCATCGGTCGATTGTCGGCTTAAAATCATTAGTACAACCGTGTTTCAATGATCAACATACCTGCTCGCGTTTTACATTTCTATCAGCTCACGCCGCGCGCTGCACATAATTCAATCTCCTGCGCTTATGCGCCGTGTATAAACAGTTTGTGCTCCACCCCCTACCTCTCTACCTGACACGTTAGTAACTGGCATGCCGAAACTTCCTCCCCCATAATGCACCAAATAGTCCGCTTTTACATTGCGTACTTGTCCTAAAAAATCGTACTCAAATCTAAAAAGATAAATGTTCTAAATCTTTCTGTCTTTTTTAACAAAAGAGTCCATGTTTAATCCATTATTTTTAATAAAAATCTTTACCGTCCTTCCTGATATTTGTAGGTATCAGCGTCTCCGATTGTTGCTCCGAACTCGATGTTCCTCCGTGTGTGCCATCATCAGTTCATGCATTTTATCTCCATTCTTTTTCATGGGTGCAATAACCAACGGGGGGCTAGTATTTACTAAATATGGATGAAGGTGGTCTGCAGTCCTTATTCTCCATTTGTATTCCTTTACTTTTTTATTCCATAAATTTAAACCTGTTGCGTGCTACCCGGATTGTGTAAGCCCAATACACCTTTCTGAACCTCAACATGTGGGGAGTGCGCAGATACACACTCCACTCCAAGGTGCACAGAGTTGTGCGGATTTCAAATCCATCTTAATTTTGAACCGTTTAATCTCTGTCTGTAAGTTTCTTCAATCTTTGTCAAATCATTTGTCATTGTTCTTCCTTATGCATCAAGTACACACGTTTTACATACTGTATTTAGGTAACTTCTCATATTTTTATGTGTCCATCCGGACTTCTTTAAAAATAAGATCCCAATACACCAAGTTGTTCAGACCAGCATTCATTTATTTCAAGCCCAATGCATTTCGGGCTGCCGTCCAGCCCTTCGTCAGAGGAAATTGTGGAAGGACAATTATGGATGATACATTACTTATCTGCATAGACTATATCACATTTAACATTTCTTTTCAGAATTTCCTTTGTTTACAAATGTACAAAAGTGAATATTAGACGTTGCGCATCAGTGAATAAGCCTCTTAAAGTGCATCACATTTCACAAACCATCACTCACAACCTTCAATCGACAGATGGAAGGTTGTGAGTATCGTAAGACACTAGGAAATAGATAGATAACCTCGGCAGGGTTCAGTAGATGCAGTGCAGATTTATGTTTGTAAGACGTTAATCATTGCAAAACAAGAAGATTAAATGAGCCCGTGATGTGTTTTCAGTAGCGTTTTTTTGACTAACATAATTCTTAAGAAGTGGCATGCAAGATAACTTTAAGGGAAGTTCTAGGATTGATCTGAACTTAGACTGCACAGACTTTGGTTTGTGAAATGTGATGCACTTTAAGAGGCTTATTCACTGATGCGCAACGTCTAATATTCATTTTTGTAAATTTGTAAACAAAGGAAATTCTGAAAAGAAATGTTAAATGTGATATAGTCTATGCAGATAAGTTATGTATCATCCATAATTGTCCTTCCACAGTTACCCCTGACGAAGGGCTCGACGGCAGCCCGAAATGCATTGGGCTTGAAATAAATGAATGCTGCTCTGAACAACTTGGTGTATTGGGATCTTATTTTTAAAGAAGTCCGATTGACACATAAAAATATGAGAAGTTACCTAAATACAGTATGGAAAACGTGTGTACTTGATGCATAAGGAAGAACAATGACAAATGACTTGACAAAGATTGAAGAAACTTACAGACAGATATTAAACGGTTCAAAATTAAGATGGATTTGAAATCCGCACAACGCTGTGCACCTTGGAGTGGAGTGTGTATCTGCGCACTCCCCACATGTTGAGGTTCAGAAAGGTGTATTGGGCTTACACAATCCGGGTAGCACGCAACAGGTTTAAATTTATGAAATAAAAAAGTAAAGGAATACAAATGGAGAATAAGGAGTGCAGACCACCTTCATCCATATTTAAGAACTGCTCAGGGGCAGGTGTTAGCTTTTGGAGATAATCACGCTTAGCGCGAATATCTCCAAAAGTTGGTAATAGGAGATAGCGATGTTAGCGACTGTTTCCAGTCGCTAACATCTTGGCACGCCCACTTTGCATGTCATTAGTGATAAATGTCACTGACATGCAAAGCGGGGCCCAAGATGTTCGCTATCTCCTACTAGCTGTTGCTAACTGGTGTTAGCGACAGCTAGGTAACAGGGAGATAATTTTATCTCCGCTTTCTTGGCTTTTAAAGCCAAAAAAGCGGAGATAAACCCCCTTGATAATATGCCCCCACATTCTTTAAGAATCTGCTTTACTTTTTCTTTTTTCCATTTTCCTAAAAAATGCCTCTAGCCTAAGTGTTTCGTTCATGGAACAAACTTCTTTACAGCTGCAAACATATACACAAAAACAACATTTGATACTTGGACATTGGAAACAAAACTTACCATTTATGTGTTTAAAAATAATATAGGGGGTCATTAGGATGGCGGACGGACCTGCGTCCGTCCGCCAACCCCGAGGTGGAGGGACCGTCCGCAAGGGCAGCGGCGGTCCCTCCATGCCAATTAGGATGTGACCGCCACCCTGGCAGTCACATCCTGTATCCTTAACATGGCGGCTGGTGCTGCTTCAAGCAGCACCGGCCGCAATGTTAAAAATGTATGCATTGCATTTGCGTGCACAAAGCGGCAGGCACCGCGCGGTGCCTGCCGCTTTGTGCATGCAAATGTAGGGGGGTACCATAGGTACCCCCCATGTGCACCCCCAACCCCCCTTCACCCTGGGGGCCCGTAAGGGCCCTCCAGAAGCAAAGGTCCATATGCTTTTCCACGGTGGAAAAACTGCTGCGGAAAAGCATGTTTACGCATGCTTCCTAGTTTGGCTGGCGGTGTCTTGCAGACACCGCCACCAAATAGCAGGCTACACCCCACGGATCAGCGGCGGATGGACCTGCCGTCTTCCGCTGATCCTACTGCCATCCTGATCTAGCGGGTGGTGTTTACAGGGACCACAGCGGTGAATCCACATCCTCCGGGCCGGTGGTGGCTTCCACCGGCCCGGAGGATGCGGATTCACGGCCATCCTAATCGAGCCCATAGTACGTAATATACATCCTGTCACAAAACATAACTTTAAAAACCATAGGGCAACATACACAAAATACACTGAAAAAAGAGAGATTGATTTTCCCTATAGACATTGGCATATGTGCACCTTTTCTTTCACAGTTGTAACATCTAGTGTACAAATAAATATGTTAAATACAAGAACTAAGAGAGGAATTAGAACTGAATATTGTTATTAATCATGTCCAAAGCATAACATAGCAAAATATTGTTGAAAAATGTATAAAAATTGTCTTTTCTGTTCCAGTAAAGTTATGATTCCAATATACTTGTGTCATAATAGATCATAGGCACAGCTTATTCCAAATGTGCCGGGTCAATTGTATCCTATGATGACACCTAATAAATTGAAAGACAGTTTGCAATCCTACCTAAAGGTCAAATGATCATTTGTCCCTATATATGTGATAGATTGAGTCCAATGACTCAAAGTGTTAGATGGTAAGACATGCGTTGTCACTGCCTCCAGCTCAAACTCAGAAACAAAGCCCCATGCATTTATGGTCGTCCCACATCCAAATATTGAATTGTAAAATGTAAATTGTTACTTGTATAGCGCACTACTCACCCGCAAGGGTCTCAAGGCGCTTGTACGAATACCGCTGTGGAACCCATCCTGGATTTCCCTGTGAGGCGTCCACTCCTGGGCACCCCCAAGGTGGAGGCCAGGCATCCTTAGCGTTGTGGGGGCCGTTGTGGAGATTAAGCAAGCTATTGCCCAGAGTTGCTGAGTGGGACTCCATGATTGGATTAGGCACCGAGGCGAGAATTATCAGGTCTGTGGAATTTTGAGCCCAAGACCCGCCGAGGCGGGGAATTGAACCCTGGTCCCGGGCCGGACCTCTGCATCAGGGTCTGCCGTTCTAACCATTGAGCCACACTTCTCCACTTGTTGTGACTACTGTGCCTAGTTCAGATCCTGATATGAAGTGCATTTTATGTTGTAGTCACAGCAAAACAATACATTACATCTATTGCGTCTGGTCTAGTTCAAAGTCTAATGAGCACATCACTACATTATAGCAACACCTCCTTTAAAACAAGACAATATAGCTGACGCTCATTGGCTCAAAAGCTGTAATGGTGCACAATTACTATTCCAAAGTGTCAAAATAATGCATTTATGTCTCCAAGCCTGATTACAAATCTGACATGGGACACCTTTACGATGTGATGACCTCATTTGCTTAAAAATACATTGTTGAAAATGCGCCTAAATTAAAAGGTGAAATAAAGCAAAACTATGCAAAATTATTTGGTGGCAATATGAAAACTTAATCAATGATTACCCCAGGTGGTGTTAATTATAGCTGTCCCATGTCCAAATAGCAAATTCATCAATAATACACAAACTGGCGGTAAGGGTGGCAAGCAGAGTGCGCACAGGTGTCTGTTCTGGGATACTTATTCTCAAAGTTCTGCTCACGCTCTACTTTATATGGTCCCACCGCCACTGGGCCACCAACAATAACTACAATCTATACAAAAGGAGCATGGGATTCGTGTATCTGAAAAAACTATTGAATAACTGGCTTGTTTTCGATCTACAGCCCTGATGATATCCGCATAGGACGAAACGCGTCAGCTGGATAAATTGGATAATGTGTTGAAAAATTGGATTGAATAATAAATTCGCAATTGGTTTTCCAATTAAACAAGACTCCCTTGAGATTTTCTTGATTGGATACCCAGAGAATCGATGATATATGAGCGCACTTCTTGGAACACTATCATTATTTGGATGAATCACAGGCTCTTTTTGTATAGATTGTCATTTTATGTCACTGTGCTGAGTTCAGAGGCATAAACAAAGCACAACCACCTCGGAGCACTGTGTCTGGACATTGTATTGTTACCCCCTAGTTGAAAGTGCAAAGCAGACCTCCCCCACTCCGATCAGCCCCATTTCTAAAGAATATTCATTATTACCGATGTACCTAAGTTCGAAGGCCGGGACAATGCACATCTATTTTGTGGTGACCAGATACAGCAAATGAGCTCCCACGCACCCAATTGCAGCAGTCTTACTCGAATCAGTGTCTTGCTATTACACCAGGTGTTACATTTCACAAATGGATAATACTTAGATTGTTTAAGGTTGGTGAATAGACCTCTGTTTATTGGGGATTTTTGGCGGGTTTTGGTGACACATATGTATTCCCTGCACGAGGCTGATAATTAGCTGATAATCATCTTGTAATTTGGTTGTAGCTACTCGCTCCCCTTCCCTTCTTGCTGCTGTCTCTTTGTCATTTACCATTCTGCTCATATAATTTTTGTAATCTTTCTAGAAGGATGTTCTTGAGTGGTTGCAGTACTCTCCCACTTTGCCCCCTTTTGTTCTTTCTTTACTTTCCTTTTTAATCTCCCCCCCTTTTTAGGGCTCGTCCCTTTTCTATTTCGCAGAAATAGAACAGGGGGAGCCCTTATGTCGCTGATCTGCTTCTTTCCCCAAAGGCTCTCTTCAGGCAGCTGATTGGCTGTCCTCAAGGAGGATTCCCAACAGTTCACGAGCTCGTGGATGAGCTTGCCTGATCCTTCCCCCTGCCAGCAGAATTTGGCACATCAAAGGCTTCGCTGTCCCGCCCCCGCTGTCACTTATTCATGGCCGCAGGCCGTGCCTCCCTGTGCGTCACTTATTCACGGCCACAGGCCGTGAAAAACTGGCTTGGGCGGGCGCCCACAATCACACACACACACACTCTCAAAGCGCATCGCGCTTCGCACAAAAACACCAACTCACACGAGCAGAAGGCAGCCATAAAGCAAGGTCTGGCATCCATCAATGGGCTGGCTCAGATCTTGCTACATTCTTGCGTTATCTTATCTGTTGCTTGTTTACTTTACCACCTCCACCTGGGCCTGCCTTTTTATGCTCCCCACACAGTGGAAGATAGGTATGTTCGAATTAGAAAATCACCGGCTTGTGACCATTCGCTTATTCGACGAGTTTGACACGTTTATATTTCTCAAAGCGCATAGAAGTGGTCGAAAGGTTGCGCTGTGACGCTGTATACAAGCCCCAACTAATTAAACCTTTTATATTCTACCACCACTCACGCGTAAATGCTGTGCCAGAAGATTTTGCACCAATAATGGCGCTCTGGGGCGGGCGCCGTCGATGACGAGGGGACTTGTGTGTTTGACGGAGTGCATTATTAATTCAAGATGCATAAATGAGATGCTTACTTTTCTGTCGCATTGCTCCGTACTTTGCATATGAGCTGTGCAGACGTGCGCCCGCACGTCGTGAGACCTTCTGCGTGAGGTTAGATCATAGCAAACTTTACACGATTAAACAATTAATTTATTTTAATGTAAATGTTCGTGATATTAAGAGGGAGAGGTTACTGTAAACCACGCATGCTAGTTAATATATAGGGTGAGTGCCCGGGGTACCTCCCAGCTCACCTTCATTGAGAAAAACTAGGTAAATGGGCCAGACAGGCACGCCCACAGCCCTACACCACAGATCTGCAATTAGTATCGCAATATTCAACTGTATGATGGTGGAAATATTGTCGGCGACATATTGCTCCATAATGTAAACAAAGTGAGCATTCACAGCCATTGCACTGTTGTATACAAAGAAACAAATTGCATATGTTAATTTAACAGCAACAACACTGCGCGCGCTTCAGACCGAGCAAGGGAGTCATGACTATATTTTGCAAGAATAAAATAAGACATATGTGTGGATTTATGATTAGCAGTATTGAGTGTGAAAGAAACAAAGAGGGCTTATAGCAAACATGTGTATGAATTAAAAAAGATGTACATGTCCATTTGATGTTATCAACCTTCTGCGTGAGGTTAGATCAGAGCAAACTTTACACGATTAATCTTTTAATTTATTTTAATGTAAATGTTCGTGATATTAAGAGGGAGAGGTTACTGTAAACGCCTGCAGAGCTTAAACAATTTGTATATTTTCATTAACGTGTTAACAATGATTTATGAAAGATAGATCAGTTATAGCAAACCCTGGTGTGACTAAAACAATTTGCATCTTTTAATTTAAATAATAAAAATACTGCGTGTAAGGCAGTGGGATTATAGCAAAACTTTGTAAGAGTAAAACACGTTATGTTTGTGAATTTATTATCAGCAACTTTGTATATATGCAAGAGAGGTTAGTGCAACGTTTGCATACATAAAATAAGCCTTGCATTTTAACCTCATAGATGCTATTAAACATCCCTCCCCAGTGCTGCGCTGTCCATTGGAACTAGTGCTGAATGGACGTCCAATGGTCGTGCGCAGCACTGGGGAGGTAGTGCTGCCGTCGGCCAATGCACCGAGGCAGCACTTAAGGGGTTAATCTAATGTCAGTAATATTGCGTCTGTGTGTGGGAAATAAAAAAAGTGTCATCCTTAGATGGTTCTAGGTCCGATGCAATGTGGTGAGAGAGTTTTCGGGGACTGTGGGCTGGCTCCGGCACAGAAGGTGTCAGTATGCGGGGTGCACATTCGGGCAGTTTCGTGCCTAAAGCCCATTTTGGAAAAGTGTACCCAACCGCTTAAGTACTGGAGAACAAACATGGCGCACAAAATGTGCCTGACATCAGGAGCAGAGCCAGTGGGTGCCCCTTCAAAACAATTTGTGAAACATTCTTGAAAAGAGGCTCAGTCAAGAATTCAAACCTGGCCCCATTTTGTGAATAAAGCAATTGCGGAATATAGCACTTTCTTGAAATCTTGAAGTATTATTGCCGGGCCTTGTCTTGGCGGTGTGTGGGCCTTGCAGCCTGGAGGTTTTTTGGGGCTCGTCCCTTTTCTATTTCACAGAAATAGAACAGGGGGAGCCCTTATGTCGCTGATCTGCTTCCTTCCCCAAAGGCTCTCTTCAGGCAGCTGATTGGCTGTCCTCAAGGAGGATTCCCAACAGTTCACGAGCTTGTGGACGAACTTGCCCGATCCTTCCCCCTGCCAGCAGCATTTGGCACATCAAAGGCTTCGCTGCCCCGCCCCCCGCCGTCACTTATTCACAGCCGCAGACCGTGCCTCCCTGTGCGTCACTTATTCACAGCCGCAGGCCGTGCCTCCCTTCTACTTCCCCTGCTCAATGTTGCCAGATTGGGCTATTTCTCGCACAATTGGGTGACTTTTTTCCCAGTTGTGCGGGAAAAACCCATGCCTGGCGAGGGGATAGTTTTTGGGCTATTTTTGTGCTCGTGTGCGGGAAAAACTGGCTTGGGCAGGCGCCCACAATCACACACACACACTCTCAAAGCGCATCGCGCTTCGCACACAGTCACTAACTCACACAAGCAGAAGGCAGCCATAAAGCAAGGTCTGGCATCCATCAATGGCCTGGCTCAGTCCTTGCTACATTCTTGCGTTATCTTATCTGTTGCTTGTTTTTGGAAGCGCTTCAGCCCACTGGCGCGTGCACGTCACCAGCCACATCCCATACCATTTGTTGTCTGAGCCTCGGCATCAGACTTCAAAGGGTCCGCTCCACTCCCCTGCCCACCCTCCCCCACGCAATGCTGAGAGCTTGTTCTGAATAGAGTCAAGATGCCCACTTGACCGGATCGGTGCATAATAAAAATACAACAATAAACACAGCCTTCTGTTTATCTACACTCGTCTAAAAAAAAAATACCCTTTCCTAGTGTGCCATCCGCCCATTCATACCCCACCACCAAACAACAAAAATCAGCTTTGCTGTGCCTAGAACATTAGAGCTGGGACAATAACACCCTATGCATGGCATCAACACAATATCACTAGAGCATCACCCTGTATTTACAAGCTGTTCCTCCTTTGCACTTGTTTTGTTTGAGGTCACCACAGAAGCCCACGGAGCTTCAAAGTGAGCGCTCTCACCTTCCGGATTGGTGTTGAGCCCTCCCCCACCCTCCGAGCACGAATGCAACGTTTCCCTCAACCCACCCTTCCTCGTGCATAGAGTACGCAACCATCCATGTCCTTACCTAGAAGAGGGGAAACTTTTAAGCCCTTTTCTGTGGAATTACTGACTGGCTTGCAACACGCACTCATTAAGCTGGACAGGATGCTTTGCAATCAAACTTTTTTAGATGAATATTTATTTTATTGATAAAGTACCCTGAGCAAAGTTTTATTGGCTATCTATCACTCTATTACTGCATTTGCAGCTTTTATCTCTCCTCCTCTGCAAGCTTTCCAATCGTTCCTGCCCCCCCTCCCCAATTTAATTTTTTCCTGTCTCTTCATTGCTTGCCCGTCCCCCAACCCCCCGTGCCTTGCTATGGTTTTCAGACTGCCGATTCTGCTGTGAAACTACTGTTTTGCCCTGCCTGTGTTTATGCTGCATGAGTTATTTCTAACCCTGCATCAACCTTAATTGCTGGGGGTTATATACAAGGGTATGGTCGGTGCTTAGGGGCTAAATTTCTACGGCCGGCTCACCATGATTAAAAAAAGAAATATTCTTTAAAAGGGAAATCGTGCTGACTTATTTAAGCATTGGAACAAAAAGTGCTTAATGTTTATATTAAAAACGTCTCCACTGGTTCCTTCAGTAATTTTCTGAAGAAACTCAATCACACATCTATTAACATATTATTCACGCAATGCGAGCAGCCACGAGAGCAGCACAGGACACTTCCCTCAGAACTCCTCTTTCTGTAAATAAAGTTCCAATTAGAGCTTTGCACCTAATAAGGCTATTGTTGAAGAAATGGGGCTTACACATAGTGCTTGAAATGATACTCATCGCAGAGGCACATCTAATAATCTCTGCACCTACATCTAGGCTATCATTAATTTTTTTGGGCTGTAGGGAGATTCGGAATAGGCACAACTTCCCTAGTTTCTTGTCTTGCCGTCTGCTCCCCTGATTGCCCTCGTTTTCTTGCCTTCTGCTTCACTGATTGTACTCGTTTTTTGTTGCCTTCGGCTCTCCCACTCCATACATCCAACCATCACCCGCACTCCATCCATCCATCCCCCCACTCCATCCATCCCCCCACTCCATCCATCCTTCCCCCCACTCCATCCATCCATCCATCCATCCCACTCCATACATCCACCCTCACTCCATCCATCCATCCCCCCACTACATCCATCCATCCCCCTACTCCACCCATCCCCCCACTCCATCCATCCATCCATCCCACTCCATCCATCCATCCCCCCAATCCATCCACCAATCCCCCCACTACATCCATCCTCCCCCCCACTCCATCCATCCATCCATCCCACTCCATACATCCACCCCCCACTCCATCCATCCATCCATCCCCTCACTCCATCCATCCATCCATCCCCCACTCCATCCATCCCCCCACTCCATCCATCCCCCCTCCATCCATCCTTTTCCCTACTCCATCCATCCATCCATCCATCCCACTCCATACATCCACCCCCACTCCATCCATCCATCCATTCATCCATCCATCCCCCCACTCCATTCATCCATCCCCCCACTCCATCCATCCCCCCACTCCATCCATCCACCCCACTCCATTCATCCATCCCCCCACTCCATTCATCCATCCCCCCACTCCATCCATCCATCCCCTCCATCCATCCATCCATCCATCCCACTCCATCCATCCATCCATCCATCCCACTCCATCCATCCATCCATCCCACACCATCCATCCATCCCACTCCATCCATCCATCCACCCCACTCCATCCATCTGAGGAAATATAAATTTTATGGTCAAGTAATGTTCCCTAGCGTGTACCCCACCGTCTCCATGTACCAGCTTAAAGTGCATGTAACTTCCCTCCTGTGCCAGCTATGAAGACGCAAATACATTTGCGTCTACCGTTAACATGTCCTCTTTCAGACCCACCCTGAATGGGTTGAATATTCCGTTTCCAAGTATGCCTTGCCAACGTCTTTTTATGGTGTACTCCACACGTTTTTCAGCTCTGGCAAACTAGGCCTGAATTCTGCCATCGAGCTTTTTTTCTCTGCTTTCTGACTCTGAAAGCCTCAGCCCAGGCTGTCTCTGTACTCGTGACCTCTGTCTTACTCCCTGTGCGGCCCATGGCGCTTGGCTCAGCCTGCTGCCTGCCAAGACTGTATTCAACCTTCGAATTATCTGTTCCGCTCCTCGAAACTGCATTCCTGCCTACTAGTTTAAGTAAACATCCCCCCAGCTGCAGAGCGAAGGGCCCGGCCTCACTGTCTCCATACAAGTAATTCATAGCCTCTGTTACCATGGAAGGCCCATGCCCCTCGCATCCCGTGTAGACACTTAGGCGCTTATACACGCACTCACAGTCAGTATAGAATAGCTTCTGCCCCAGAGACCTTTCCCTCTAGATAGTATGGTTCCCAAACATCAGATATCAGATATGATAGAAGTACGAGTTGATCTGACATGCCAGACTTCTGTCTCTTTCCGCCAGCGTAAATGTCAAGTCCCCTGCACCCGTCTGTTTCACGTCAATCATACGTCATGCAGCTGCGCGCGCATCCATGCTTCAGATTTCTGCTGACATTACAAAATTCTGCTTTGTTGCCACCCACTGTGACACCTATCTGTGACGTTTCTAGTACACACCTCCATGTGCACGCCGAGTTCACGCCTTCTAATTACGTACCACTATCACGTGGATGCTGTTATCTTGTTTCTCTCAGCTGTTACGCCCACTGTATTAGTTTCTATAATGCAACTTAAATATATAAGCTATGTATTGTCAATAAAATATTGCTCTATCCCTTCCTGAACCCCTGTGGTTGCAGGAACATGATATCCAGGTCATGACCATTCCTTTTTAAGGAATAAAACCCCTAAGAACTCTAACACCACGGACTCTGCCTCTTTCTTTCCGATTGAGTTATTATTGATTAAGTACTTACCTGCATAGAAATTAAGACGGTAAATCAAATATTTACCACATTATTTTGGCGCCCGAACAGGGACCCCTCCCCCACCCCACGCGCCGGTTGGTGCGTTGCAAGCTCTGTCCCCTGCCATCAGTTAGACGGAAACTACGCGTACTGGCAGGATTTCCTGTATCTCCCTCTGGCGCACGGAGGTGACGAAGACTGCGATCAGCACCCAGACGAGGCGGTGAGGAGTGCGGAGGATCCCGACCAGAGCCTAGCCGAAAGAAGCAAGGTCCGAGGTGTCAAGAGGCCCACCAGTTTCCGAAGTATCCACGTGTCGAGTCGAGTCGAGTCCAGTCCAGTCCAGTCGAGTTTTCCGAGGCCTTCAGTTTCCGTGCTTCCCGGTGAGTACCATTGCTGGGACGTATCAAGACGGGTTTGGGTACACAAACACGGTCTGCACTGTTTTAGACAGTGTATCTGTACTGTTTAGCAGTATATCCGTTATTTCAAGTTTTTGCACTGTCTTTAGACAGTGTATCTGTGCTGTTTAGCAGTACATCCGATATAGGGGGTAGTCGTATATGTTTCAAATGTTTTCCATGTGATTAATGTCGTGGTATGAGTGTGACTGTTTTAATGTGCATTATTGTGTTCTTGTGTAACTAGCTGTATTCAGTATTAAGTAGCAAGGATTGAGCATTCAGTATTAATTAAACAAGATGCCGTTTTTCAACAAGTTAAAGCAGATAGGAACTAGGAAAGGGATACTAGAGGAAGAAATTCCTATCGCCCCTAGGGACACTCCTGGAAATTTTATGTACCACAAGCATGGCTTAGATGCCATATTGTATCTAGATTTATGGGCCGATTATACTAAGCATCTAGACGAAAGACATAGATGGCCTGTTACCGGAACATGGGATGCCGAGTGCATCATGAAAGTAGAAGAAGCACTATGGAAAAAGAAAGCCAGACAATCTCAGAAAGACGCCATAGAATTTTGGCGTAAAGAATCACATAAGCGTGCTGAAAAAGCACTCCGTAGAGAAGACAGACTTAAAGAATCAGATAAGGCCCAAGAAAATGAATTAGTTACTGAAGGGATCCGAGTAAAATCAGAGCAAATAGACCGTGCACGAAATAATCTCGTAAATGGCATGTATTTAGTGGCCGAGGGTTCGCCTGAGGTCACTTCAGGGATACCGAAAAATCTGCCGCCACCACTGGTTCCAACTAAAGTAAATCACAGAACTACTAAAGACATATTCCTGAATTCCTATCTAGAGGATGGAGTACCCGCTTACACCAATCTGCCTGTCCGCGTCCCGCCTACTGACGGTGACGGAGGTGGCAACCCGCCCCCAGACCCTACCCCGCCATTACCGCAACAAGGTTTCCCCGTTCGACAGTCCTCCGTTCCTGCACCTCCACCACTTCCCGCACCTAAGATTGATATACCGAAACCTGATCCTACTAAAAGACAAGTTCAAGTACACATACAGACTCCACAGAGAGATAATGTCCAAGCTTCCGCCTCAGGAGGTGCGACCGGGGGTTACCGGACCCCACCAGCAACACACAGATTACACCTAAGGGACATACAGAATCCGTTCACGTTCCAATCACCCCGTCTCGACATGCTCAAAGAACCGCTTCCAGTTTGCAGATACGATCCAGTACCCGGAAAAGACGATAGGATGTTGATAGCATCACTACGATTGCGACAAGCTACAGATTACCTAATATTATTCTCAGGAATGAAAGAACACTTAGATAGAATATACCATTTTGTCCAGACTGGGGAAGACCCTGAAAGCATTAAAGAGGCCATGGCACACCAGAAAGTTGACACTCAAGCATATATATTACGTTTTTTCATAAATTGTCTAATAAGAGAACGAGACAGGCCTGAGACAGAACAGGATGAAATAGAGGCACTCAACAAGTGGGGTCAAAATATATCCGAAGGAAAACATGATAAAGGGGGTTGCATAGCCAGTATGTACAAGAGAATAAGAAAAGCAGTGATAGAAATACACGAAAAAGAGAAAGAAAAAGCTTCCTCCGAGGAGGAGGAAGAATCTGAAGAACAAGAAAAGACTACAGACACGTGAGCGTATGTAGGTAAGGGAACTTACCTTAGGAAAGGCATTCGTCCAGAAAGCAAGAGAGTTTTTCTCTCTGGCATAACAAAACCGAATTCTCCGGAACATCAGTTCCAAGAGACTGATAAAAGGCTTCGAGAACGAATGGGGTACCATGTACTCAATTCTATGGATGAACAAGAACTAGCCCGGTCAGCAGTATTATGGGCTGACAATCCGAACATATATAATGATGACACAGTAGCACAGACATTTCTGAACCTCTCCCCAGACGAACAGAAATTAGCAGGTGTATACATGATTCAGCACCTTCTCACGTTATACAGAAACCAGCATTCTGATCCAGGTCCCTTACCTGATACATTAGACGCATTACTCATGGACAGATGGAGAGGTCTAAGTACCAAGTTAATACAAATAATCCTAGAACAACGACATAGATATAACACTTTCTTAAGTACAGAATATGTTCCCGCTCCGCCCCCAGAAAGAAAAATGTATCATATGGAGCGTCTGCATGGCATTGAAAGTCAGAACCCCTTACGGGAAGTGCATCCAGTTATGGGAACCGATAATAACCTGAAACGTGTGTATGTACACACGCCTCTGACCAAGTTAGAACTATTGGAAATGAAGAAACTAGTACCCTGTCATGATAAAGACCCTGCAGGTTTTCACAGAGAACTTAAAGATATGTTACTGATGGGAGATTACACATATGAAGATATCATGAAAATGTTAAAGGTACTGCTGCCCACGGGCATCTACGAGAAACTCAAGGAAAAAGAATGGGAGGTGGGAGACAAAAAGATTGTATGGGCAGAAATAGAAGACGAGGAAGAAAAGCGTACCCCAGGGCTAGGCCTTGGGGAGAAAACTAAAGCATTACCAGGTTTAATAGTACAGGTTCTGCCAAGATTACTGACAACTAGAAAGGAAGATTGGGACGCAATTTCGGCCTGTAAACAGAAGCAAGATGAAGATACTAGTGATTTTTATTCAAGATTCGAGAAATGTTTCATTATTAATAGTGGTCTTAAACCAAGTAGCGAGTCGTACCCGCATCTTTTTGTATCAAAGTTAGTCGAGAATTCCCTGTTAGCAGTTAAAAACCGTGTATACAAGGTTGAGAGTACATGGCAAGCAAATACGCCATCACAGATGTTACAAATGTTACAATATCATCAGAACAGAATTAGAGAAGAACAGGATCATGAACAGAAACGTATGAAAGACACGAAAATGAAAATGTTAGTGGCCCAGTCGGTTCCAGCAGACGGCCAGAGAAAGGGTACGGCCCAGACAGGAAATGCCGCAGCTCCCGTTAAAGGGACATGCAACTATTGCAAGCAACCAGGTCACTACGTACATGAATGCCCAGTTCTGAAACACAATATAGCAACAGGTAAAACTAAGGAAAGACCGCATCCACCTAGACAAGACCAGACCCAACAGCAGACTTCACAGAATGTACCGCCCATGCAGAATACACAGCATACGCATGCTTCATCTCATACAGCACAGACGGTAGCGGTACCACAGCCACAGCCCATTGCCGCGACTCAGCAAGTTTCACAACAGATGTACCAGTATGCCCAATCTGATTACCCCGATTACCCAAGATACACATGAACCAGCCTAGAGAGGGAGTTTGGCTTGCCTCTTATTGAGATTCCTGTAGATCAAGAGGGTCCTTATGTACACAGTCAAGTATTGGGAAAAGACAGAAAGTTTTTAATTGACACAGGGGCAAGCCGCACAACAATCAGCCATGATGAAGTTCCAGGGGCACCCCTCTCAGGCTCACAGAATGTTTCCCTTGGTTTTTCAGGTTAACCTATTGTAAATGAGGTATCAGAACCAGTTCCCCTGGCTGTGGGTCCATTATCACGTGTTACAGACCTATTACTTACAAAATCATGTCCAGAAAATCTGTTAGGAATAAAGACATTGAAGGCTCTAGGAGCAGTGATATGTTGTTCTCCGGAAGGAGTTAGACTCTTTCTGCGAGATTTCAAGGGCCACTATGTATTACGAGAGTTTGATGTCAGATTGAAAAATGTACCAGATCACCTGTGGGCACAAGGCCCAACCGATGTAGGCTGCATGCACATTACTCCATACCGTGTTACACTGAAACCAGGTGTTGTTTTACCAAGAATCAGACAATACAAGTTACCGCCTGATGCTGTAGTGGCTTTACTGAAAATCATTGAAGAGCTTATTGCCCAAGGAGTGGTCGTAGAGACCGACTCCAATATCTGTAATTCCCCTATCATTCCGATTCTTAAACGTACTGATCCCAATGCACCGCCAGTATATCGGCTGGTGATTGATTTACGAGAACTGAATAAATGCATAGTTCCACAGTACCCTGTGGTTCCCGACATCTCTTCCCTATTGACTGCTATTGATTCAGAAGCAACGTTCTTTACTGTAATTGACCTCAAGAACGCCTTCTTTAGTGTGCCTATTGATCCAGAGAGCCAATATCTTTTCGGATTCAGTTTAAATGGACGAAGTTTCAAATTTTCACGCGCACCTCAAGGATTCACAGAAAGCCCCAGCATCTATAGTCAAGCACTGAAAAGACAACTAGATTGTATTCAAATGCCAGTTAACACCGCCTTACTGCAATACGTCGATGATCTGTTGATCACCGCACGAAATGAACCCGAATGTGAACAAGCATCACTGACAGTTTTACACTTTCTGGCCGACAAGGGACACAAGGTGTCTCCTTCGAAGCTACAATTCTGTGTTCAGCAAGTTGTGTACTTGGGTCACTTGCTGTCCAAAGTGGGGAGACAGCTCACTCCTGATCGCATCCAGCTAATTGTAAATATGCCACAACCCCAGACACAAAAGGAAGTGCGGGCCTTTATAGGCCTCACCTCGTACTGTAGACAATGGATTCCTCAGTATGCATTTCTAGCTAAACCACTCATTCAGTTGACAACGCAGGATGCAGCAACTTCGACTGCCCTTCCGTGGACTCAGGAACATACACAAGCCTTTGAAGAATTAAAGAAAGCTTTATGCCAAGCACCAGTTTTAGCGACACCATGTTACAGCAAACCTTTTACACTTTTTGTTACAGAACGTGATGGTACAGCGTTGTCTGTCCTCGCTCAAGATCAAGCAGGTTCACATAAGCCTTGCGCTTATTTTTCAAGTACATTGGATTCAGTAGCCCAGGCACTCCCTGCGTGCTTAAAGTCAGTAGCAGCAACAGCACTAGCAATCAGACAGAGCGACTCAATTGTTTTAGGACATCAATTAACAGTACAAGTTCCACATTCTGTAGAGGTTCTTTTAAACAGAACCCAGACTCAACACTTAACTATAGCACGACTGACAGGTTATGAATTAACACTATTCCAGCCACACATAGAAATCAGACGCTGTAGCATTCTGAACCCCGCTACATTATTACCTTCAAGAATGACAGATCCAGCCCGCATGATTGTATAGAGATCATTGATGCAGTAACAAAGCCCAGACGAGACTTAACCGATGTTCCATTGACAAATCCAGACCTGACACTTTATGTGGATGGTTCATGTATGAGAACAAGTACAGGAGAATTAGTGGCCGCATATGCAGTGACCACTGAAACTGAAGTCAAAGAAACATATCGTATTGATACACTGTCTGCTCAAGCGGCAGAGCTTATTGCTCTGACCCGAGCCTGTATACTAGCCAAGAACAGAAATGTTAACATATACACAGATTCCCGTTATGCGTTCGGAGTCGTACACGACTTCGGAATGTTGTGGCAAGAACGAGGTTTCTTGACCTCTCACGGTGCCAAGATCCAACATGGTCCCCTCATTCAAGCACTGTTAGAAGCAATACATCTGCCTTCAGGCATATCCGTCATGAAGTGTAAAGCACATACTAAAGTTACAGATTCTGTTTCCCAGGGTAACGACCTGGCAGACCAGACAGCAAAACATACAGCACTGACTCACACTCAGACAACTGACGTGACAAAGACAATAGTACCGACACATTGTATGACAGTTAGGGATCCCGCCCTAGATGTAATCGATATTCAGACACATGCTACTGCAGATGAAATAAAGAAATGGACCGAACTAGGAGGGATCCAGACAGATCAAGGATGGATGACGAAGGGAAAATCTACATGGTTTCTCCCCGACTCTATGGTTCAAGTCATAATCAATACAGCACATAGTCCAGCACATCTAGGAGAGAAAGCAATGTTAGACAGTTTACAGAATCTCTGGTATAACAAACACTTACGAGCAGCAGCAAAACAGAAAGTGCGTACTTGCATGATCTGTTGTCAGTTCAATCCAGGTAAAAGCGTCCCTGTAGAGCAAGGTGGATTTCATCCTCCCGATCACCCTTTTGAAGTCCTCCAGATGGATTATATCCAGACGGACCGTTGTCGAGGATTCAAATATGTCCTCGTAATTGTTTGTGCACTTTCCCGTTGGACCGAAGCATATCCAGTCCCAGATTACACTGCTCCGACCACTGCCAGGCAGCTGGTTCGTGAATTCTTCCCACGCTACGGCTTGCCTCGTGTCGTGTACTCAGATAACGGACAGCCATTCTCATCCGAATTAATGAAGCAGGTTTCCCTTCTGCTAGGGTATCAGTGGAGATTCCATTGTGTCCGACATCCCGAAGCCGCAGGCCTTGTAGAGAGGCATAACCAGACATTAAAGACCCGTCTTGCTAAAGTTTGTAAAGAAAAAGGGGTCGACTGGATAGTCGCCCTGCCAGTTGCATTGTTCTACATGAGGATGGTCGCCCACTCGCGATCTGGACTATCCCCGTATGAAGTGGTTTTTGGCAGACCACCGAATATGTGGGGGACGCCCATACCGAAGAAAATTACCGATGTTGATTGTAATATGTTGACAGATTACCTTGCCTCCTTGATGTCTGCACTCCAATCATGTCGTTCACAGGTTGCCGCAGCCTTTCCTGACAACACAGGTGTAAAGCCGCATGATGTCCGTCCAGGAGACCTGGTCCTAATTAGGAACTTTGACAGGAAAAGTCCGCTGGAGCCCCGCTGGAAAGAGCCGAAGACCGTCCTTCTCACAACGAGGACCGCTATAAAAATCGAAGGGAGAAAGGGGTGGATCCATACAAGCCATGTAAAAAAATACAATGAACTAATGCCAGGAAAAGACTCGTTCACCCCTTCCAAAGACTGTATCGAATCTAGTGACTTTAAAGTTCCGAAACAAGAGAAAACTCCCCAAGAAGAGTACAGACTGAAACTCCGATCTAGCAAGTCAGACAGTTTAATTGTTTAAGTCCTCCCCTAGGTGAATCGGTTAAATAGTTTCTGACATGTATCCCCTAGATCGAGATAGAGAGAGAGAGAGACAACTCAAGAAACGTACATATTGTAAATCACTCCGTAGTCACTGTATAGTGACATTATTGATTATGTTTTTTCTAAGCCTTCTGATTATTGTTGCTAGTATATTGCTTTCTATATATTACCCTATTTTCAAGCGTGAACAATCTGCTTATAATGACACTGCCGAACATTCCTTTAGTGAATTACCTCCCCAGGAACTTTCTTACAGACTTGCGCTGCGCAACAACACATTCATTAGTATGTTACATCACTCCCATCAGACTCACAACGCTACAAACTGCTGGATATGTGGCCGACTCCCTCCCTACCAGAAATACAAGGGAGTTCTGCCCCTCTTTCCGTACCCGTTCACACACAATGGCTCCTGTGGTGCCTGGTTTAGAATAATTAATTCCGTAGATCCTGATATTGCTGTTTTTAAAGGGAGCTGGGTTTGGGGAAACTTGAACTTAGTTCTGCTTAAAGCCTGTTATCCAGACAAGAAGGGACTTCCCATTAGAATAGGAACTGATCTAGAAAATGAAGTATATGGATTAGGTAATTATACAATTAACCTTATGATTCTTACTGTTGAATCAGAAGCCGCTCCAGTTCTCCCTGCTATGTCAGTATTACCAGTCACAGGTGAATTATGTGTCAGTAAGAGGGGTTCAGTACACTTAGGTCATAGTAAATGTACTACAGTGATCGAATTCAGTGACCAAGGTAAATCTTCTTTTAGAGCTACCCGTCATTCCTACTTTGTTTGTGGTCATACCGCATACATACGCTTACCTCCAGATTGGGATGGTACCTGTTACATTGCATTCCTTCTGCCACCTGTTTTTCTAGCTCCTCCTGATTATCACAGAAACACAAATCTAGTAAAGAATAGACTCCGAAGAGGTCTCCCGATTGTCGACTATACTGAAACGGCATGGGAGCAGTACACAGATTTCAATAAAGGATTCTTTTTCTTCACAGGCCCCGTCCAAAATAGTAAGCTAATCCGCAGATTAACTAGAACACTTGAAGCAGTAGTGAATGAAACTGCCTCCGCCCTGGGTAACTTAACAGAGGAGCAGTCCGCCATGCGGGTTGTTGTCCTTCAGAATCGTCTTGTTATTGACGTCATCTTGGCAGACAGAGGCGGAGCTTGTAAGGTCATCGGGTCAAGTTGCTGTGTTTTCATCCCAGAAAACGCGCCAACAGTATATCAAGCTATTACACGTCTTCATAAAATTGCAAATCTGATACATCAGAATCCAGGCACCTGGACTTGGTCCGGTTGGTTCTGGACAACGTTAACCGCTTGGGGATGGAAGATCCTATCCTTCCTAGGCATTGCTCTCGTCATAGTATTCAGTTGTTGCCTGTGCCTACAGTGTGGGCCAGCGATATGTGGACTGTGTGCCACATCGTGCATTGAACATTCCAGTTTTTTCTCAAAACGTGAAAGAAAGAAAGATGAGCAAATGATGTTACAAGAACAGACTGATCGATTCATGAGGATCGATATATCATGAAGGGTCCGTAGGGAACAAGGAGGGAATGAGGAAATATAAATTTTATGGTCAAGTAATGTTCCCTAGCGTGTACCCCACCGTCTCCATGTACCAGCTTAAAGTGCATGTAACTTCCCTCCTGTGCCAGCTATGAAGACGCAAATACATTTGCGTCTACCGTTAACATGTCCTCTTTCAGACCCACCCTGAATGGGTTGAATATTCCGTTTCCAAGTATGCCTTGCCAACGTCTTTTTATGGTGTACTCCACACGTTTTTCAGCTCTGGCAAACTAGGCCTGAATTCTGCCATCGAGCTTTTTTTCTCTGCTTTCTGACTCTGAAAGCCTCAGCCCAGGCTGTCTCTGTACTCGTGACCTCTGTCTTACTCCCTGTGCGGCCCATGGCGCTTGGCTCAGCCTGCTGCCTGCCAAGACTGTATTCAACCTTCGAATTATCTGTTCCGCTCCTCGAAACTGCATTCCTGCCTACTAGTTTAAGTAAACATCCCCCCAGCTGCAGAGCGAAGGGCCCGGCCTCACTGTCTCCATACAAGTAATTCATAGCCTCTGTTACCATGGAAGGCCCATGCCCCTCGCATCCCGTGTAGACACTTAGGCGCTTATACACGCACTCACAGTCAGTATAGAATAGCTTCTGCCCCAGAGACCTTTCCCTCTAGATAGTATGGTTCCCAAACATCAGATATCAGATATGATAGAAGTACGAGTTGATCTGACATGCCAGACTTCTGTCTCTTTCCGCCAGCGTAAATGTCAAGTCCCCTGCACCCGTCTGTTTCACGTCAATCATACGTCATGCAGCTGCGCGCGCATCCATGCTTCAGATTTCTGCTGACATTACAAAATTCTGCTTTGTTGTCACCCACTGTGACACCTATCTGTGACGTTTCTAGTACACACCTCCATGTGCACGCCCAGTTCACGCCTTCTAATTACGTACCACTATCACGTGGATGCTGTTATCTTGTTTCTCTCAGCTGTTACGCCCACTGTATTAGTTTCTATAATGCAACTTAAGTATATAAGCTATGTATTGTCAATAAAATATTGCTCTATCCCTTCCTGAACCCATGTGGTTGCAGGAACATGATATCCAGGTCATGACCATTCCTTTTTAAGGAATAAAACCCCTAAGAACTCTAACACCACGGACTCTGCCTCTTTCTTTCCGATTGAGTTATTATTGATTAAGTACTTACCTGCATAGAAATTAAGACGGTAAATCAAATATTTACCACACATCCATCTCCATCCATCCATCCCCCCACTCCATCCATCCATCCATCCATCCATCCATCCATCCATCCATCCATCCATCCATCCATCCATCCATCCATCCATCCATCCATCCATCCATCCATCCCCACACTCCATCCATCCTTCCCCACACTCCATCCATCCATCCCCCCACTCCATCCATCCATCCCCGTACTCCATCCATCCATCCCCGCACTCCATCCATCCATCCCTGCACTCCATCCATCCATCCATACATCCATTCCCCCGACTCCATCCATCCCTCCCCCAACCCCACACTCCTTTGCTCCCCTGCCACACACTCCATCCCTCCCCCGCCTAACACACTCCATCTCTCCCCCACCCCACACTCCATCCCTCCCCCGCCCCACACTCCATCCCTCGCCCACACTCCATCCCTTGCCCTCTTGCCCTGCCTCTATATCTCACCCTGCCTCTATCTCTCGCCCTCCCTCTATCTATCTTTCGCCCTCCCTCTATCTATCTTTCGCCCTCCCTCTATCTATCTTTCGCCCTCCCTCTATCTATCTTTCGCCCTCACTATCCATCGCATCACCACAGCATCACTCAGGGGCACCACAACATCACTATGCGCCACAGCATCACTCGTCGCCTCCACAACATCATTCAGAGCCACCACAGCATCAATCTGTGCAACCATTCAACAACAACTGATTCAAGTATGTTCTCTCAATGTTTCAAACTTTATTACAAATGTCACAACATTTTTTTAATATTTCACTTCTGTTCTTGTATTTTCATCACAATAAAATACACTAAACATAATCTTCCAAAAAGTTATTTGCAAAAGTTTAAGCTATTACAATTATATATTACAATAACTTTTATTTAAGTATTAAATATTGAAAAAAATACAACCCATTGTTATTTTTAATATTAACACATCTTAGTCGTGTAAATACAACACATATTGCATTACAAATGCTATAGGTGACACGTTTGCAAAAGTTAACACTATTGGCATTGTAAATGACAAAGTTATTAATTTCGCTATTTTCAAAACAAAAACATAAATAAAAAATTTGTCATTTACAATACCAATACCTCTAACTTTACTAATGCGAGTCCTATTGCATTGCAAATGCTTGTTTTTCATTTATACTTTTAGACTTTACCCCTTCCATGCTCATGACGAGCTGAGCTCGTCATGAGGCACAGTGGAGCTGTGCTGATGACGAGCTGAGCTCGTCATGAACAATGGAGTTCATCATAGATCAGCACAGGAGGGGAAAATGCACAGCAGCTATGTGGTTAATATGGTGTCACTATTTTGTTAAGGTCATTGTGATCCTGACTATGGACTATTAGGGACCCCATCGCGTTTCTCACATGATGTGGCTAGTCATATTTTGATTCACATTTTGGTTTATGGGGAATCATGCTGCATTTTTATTGCCTGATGTGCTCCCGACTGCTGGAGATTTGGTTGAAAAATGTCAATGATAATGCAGAACTGTTGAAGAGTTCTAGGCCAATTTCATTGCTGCCTTATTGTGATAAAACTTTGGAAACCCATGAAGGCCAGGAGATATGTAACCACTTAAATCTGGGTAACTCCTGTATCCTCAACAAGCGGGGTTATGGACAAACCACAACACTGTTTTAGTGTCAGTCATTGATGGAGGTCAAACTATGATTATGGTCCAGCTAGATCTTTCCACAGCTTTCGATACAGAAGATCCTGTAATCCTTCTCCAACATGCAAAAGCTGTGGGTATCTTAGAAACAGCACACAAATGGCTACATTCTGTCTTACAATAGAATCAAGCAATATATTTATCACTCTTTAAAGATACTGAAGTAAAACGGATTGTGGAGTTCCTCAATGGGCTGACCTTTCACCTCACTTATTTAACATCTATATGTAACCTTAAATTAAGGAGTTGGTAAGAAATTGGTTGTTGCGTTTTCAATTATGCTGACAACTCTCAGGTTTTTCTTTGTTCGGAGAACCCGAGTGTGCCCCAATTAGTGTTTTAAGATTTGTTGCGCTTTATTTAGGGGTGGATGAAGGCCAAATCTTTGAAGCTAAAAGCCAAAAAGAATGAAATTGGTATCTTCAATGGTACTTCCAGAGCTTGGAACAACCATTACTGGCCCCTGTGAATTAGGTCCGCTTCCTATACTTAAAGGTGCAGTGAAAAGTCTGGGGGACTTATTTATGAAGGTCTTTTTTTTAAAAAAAAAATTTGAAAACCTTTATTTGAGGAAATGGATGCATACAAATACGGGCCTACAACCCGGGGGCCGGCCACGGAACAAAACTGGAAAGCACCATCATCAATTAAAGGCACGGAGTGGTTAGATGATATTACTTATCGCTTTGAGTCAATGTTATTAACTAACTGGAACCACTCGACATAGGATCAAAGGAGGTTAATTTTATATATTAAAGAAGAAAGGATCAGTTGTATAGGTAGCAACATGGTGTACGTGGCGGGGAATAATCCAACTGGTTCATTACAGTACAGCCAAAAAACAATAATCAGAAAGGTCCATAGTATGCAAAACATAGGTTCGCTTATAGTTCCTCAGTGGTAGTATCCACGCCCGACCACATGTACCCAGAAACAAACTGAACAGCGATTCTGCAATAATAAAAACCATCGGGAAAACTGATAAGTTGCCATCATTATACATCCCAACCCAAGAAGTAAGAAAACAAAGATACGAAAGAGAAAGGAAAGTAGGGGGACTCCACGTTACTGTACCCGCCCCCCAGTGGTAATAGCGAGCAACAGTACAACTAGCGAACGTGCTTGGGGGTGGATCGAGCAATTCAGGAGAAACAGTACTACGGGCACCATACTACTCAAAACACCCATCCCTCCCCTCACAGTAACTCACCCCGCGGGGTTACGCACAGTCGTGGAGATCCAAGAAAAGGACACAAAAGAGCCATAGAAACAAAGAACTACCTAATAGACCCTAAACCACCCATCCCACCCTGCACCCCTGCAGAAGACTATGGCCTACCCCCCCTAGCAGCGTGCCTGTCTCCCTAATTATGAACCCGAAATATAGGAAAGATAATTTAGAGAAACGGAAAAAGAAGAGAGAAAAATGAAAAGCCTGGGGAGAGGAACCATTTAGCCAATGATACAGCCCCCGCCCCCTGCCCACACACGCCATGAGCATGGCCCAAAACGAAACTAGCAAGTGTTCAGTTATACGTAAATACGAGAGAATCAAAAAAGCATCACAATGTAGGGCAGTCCACAACTCCATTCACCGATTAATAGTCCTCCGAAGTAAGAAACGGGTTCATCCTAGTCCTTTCTTCGCCAACGTCGCAATGTGCATAGATCCAGTGGGCGTAGGACATGGTGATGAAGAAAGGCCGTGGAACAGTTGCTGGACTTTCAACGGAAGCAGCCAATAGAACACCCTCTCCCGAGGGCAGTGCAGAAACTGTTCACAGCATCCATGTATACCAGTGTCAATGAACACCAGCGGTTTCACCCGTTCTTGCATCGGATCATCGCCACCCCAACCAGAAAGCGGGGAACAATCAACGACCTCACCGGGCCCATCCGCGTCCTCAAGAGCGGGCCCGGGAGCAATGGCGGCCATCACATCCCCCTGCGCACATGAGTCCCGGACCATGGTCGACCTCCAGATCTTCAAAGCTTGCAGGACGTCGCCAATCGTGGGTTCGAGCTCGCCAGTATAGGCCCCGGCGGGGCACAAGGGCAAGAAATCGGCATCCCGGGACCCCGCACAGGACATGGCTACAGCCGCCATTTTGCGACAGTTGCGCCGTCTCTCTGGACTCATCTCCAGGGGCGAGCTCAACACAACAGCAGATCCCTGGCGGGACCCCCCTCGAGCGCACAGGCAGCACCCACAGCACTGGAATGATGCCCACAAAAGAGGGGGACCCGCCGGCGCCACCACTCCGCCAAAATCCCTCTTCGCCACCGAGCAAAGAAGCCCGGTACGGCCGGACGGCAACAAAGGGGGGAGCCACCAAACTCGGCGTCCCCCACCCACAACTTGCCGCACACCACCTCTGGAGTACCGGACGGTTGTCCCTAGCTGGTTCATTTGCCTCCGGGCTCTTCGCACATCGGCATTTTTCGGCTGGCCCCAAACCTCCACCCGAGGCCGCCGCCGACACCGTCTCTCCGGCAACTCGCTAAGGGTGAGGCCCCGGTCTCAACCCCGGGAAGGCCGCACTTTCCGGGAGGACGCCGCTGTGGATCCACCGAGCACCGGACCCACCAGGATGGATGGTAAGTGACTGCAAAGCTCTGCATATAAGTTGTTGTCCGTTTTGGGCAGGATGAGCGACAGGATATTAGAATTTAGGCAGGTATGACGGTGGAGCCGAGCTAACGTGCGGCCATCTCGTTGTCGAGCTTGGCTCCTCCCCTATTTATGAAGGTCTTGCGCCGCCGGTGCGTCACTTTTAAAATGGGAAAAAGTGACGCACCAGTGGCGCAAGGCCTTCATAAATGAGGCCCCGGGTCTCTTAGTGGACCAGCAGCTTTCTCTTAGACCACAAATTAGTGCGATCCCAAAAAGTGGCATTATCCTTCAGGAAATGTGAATTTTTTTATTTGTTCATTTTTTCTTGTTGAAGAGACTCAAATACAAGAGAAGTGTCAACAGTAGCAATCTTGCGTTAATATTGAGTATTAGCTATTTGAATTACAAAATAACTGAATTGCTCTGAATATAAAGAATAGTAACATAAGAGGAGAAAAGTATAAAAAATATGTTTTATATAGAGAAAAGGAAAAGTGAGAAAGAAAAAGAAAGATATTGAAGAAAAGATATTGAAAAAAAGATAAGATGATATCAAAAATATGTGAGAGTGAGCAAAGGGATAAGTCGTGAAAGGTAAACAGAAAAGATCAGATTTAATTTTCTGAGGAATCAAAAATGCAGAGACAGTGGTGATTCTATGTTCATCACAATAAAATCCCACCATGTTAATATAGATAATTTAGAGGTCCCTTTCCGCATAAAAGTACCACCTTAAAATCAAAAGCTACCAAGAGATCAAATAGCATAGGCATTTGAGAAAGACAATCAAAATCTGGTGCAGTAGTTCCAAGAAAAACATTTTGAATTGATAATTAAATGTTAATTTGAATATGTTTTAAATATTTTGATCAGATTGTTTTCCAAAATTTAAACACATTGGAACAATAGTATAATACATGATTTAAAGATCCTGTGAGGGAGAAACAAGACCAGCATAATGGAGAGGAAGTTGAAGAAATTTAGAAATACCTTCAGGTGTAATGAGAGCTCTGTTATGAACAATAAATAAAGACAGCGTAATTTGAGCAGCTTTAGAAGTCTTAAATATTTTAAGCCATATTTCCTCCCATTTGTGAGTAGGTAATCAGAAAGATAAATCGGCTTCCCACAATAATTCAGTAGACATTTTGGATGTTACAGCAATAAGAGAAAGTAACATATTATATAAATAGCCAGCCTTAGGTATGGAATCATGAGAGTTATTCTGTAATGGTGTAGGAGGTATGGGAGAGAAGGTATCTGAGGGAAACTTATTAGATGCTAAATAAGATTGTAGCGAGGACAATAATAAATTATATTTGTGTACAAAAGAACATGGTAAATTGTACTGTATTTGCAATTGAGAAAAAGAAATAACAGAATTATTTTGGACAAACTGATAAATGAACATAATACCCTTCTCTTTCCAGTTTGTAATAAAATGATTTACATCAAAATTTAATACAATTCAATTCAAGATAGTTTTATTCGGTTGGGACAGACAACCATAAAAGCACACATATAATACCAAACAATACAATACAATTCAGTATACAGCCTTTTCTTGGAAAATAAGCACTGTATATCGAAATGTAATACATTTGTTATACAAAATAGAGGAATCCATTTTTTTTTACTATAAATCAAAAACCTGTGAAAAATATTGTATGTAACAATTGTTGGGTGTATTTTAGTATAGGGTTGGTTGATATAAAGGTGCAATTATACAGATAAATTACATCATTAGATGAAAAGTCTTTCAATAGAGATCGTTTAGATAATATTCATTGTGGTATGGTAAAGTGAGGGAAATCATGGATTAAGGTAAAAAAATTGTCAAATTAAAAATGCAGAGTGCTATAACTTAAAATCAGGAAAGCAGACACCACCTTAAATTTTGGGACTCTTAAGTTTAGCCAAAGCAATACAGGAATGCTTATTATTGAAAGGAAATTTAGTCCGAGAAATAGGCACAGGTATCTTAAAGGATAAAACATAGTTAATGTACAAAGGACATGTGGTACAGTTATTATCTGAATGGTGTCCAACGCACCCCCACCATGATAGGTGGAGAGGAGACCATGATGAAGTAGTTTCTGTAGTGTGAGTTTTAAAATATTTAAAGTGTAACTGAGTGTGTTGGAAAGGGTAGAAGAAAACCAAATACCAAGATACTTTATTTTGGAAGGGCACCAGGTAAAATTAGTATTAGCAAACATATGTTGATGGCATGAAGAATTTAATGGTCATATTTCCGTTTTAGAACAATGTAATTTGTATCTAGAAATAATGGAGCACAATTGAATTTTGTTCAAAAAGGGAGTCAAAGAAGCAAGGGGATTAGACATATAAACTTAAATATCATCAGCATAAACCGATAATTTAATTTCTGTGAAATTATGTTTAAAACCTGATATAAGTGTATTACAATGAATAAGTTCAAGGAAATGCTCTAAACATAGAATTAATAGCAAAGGGGATAGGCCAACCTTGTCTTGTAACTCTATGTAACTGAACATAATAGGAAAAGCGACCATTAAAAAACACTTGCACGAGGATCAGAATATAACCATTTGACAAATGAAAAAAAATTAGGGCCATCGCCATACCATTGGAGAAAAGTAAACATAAATTGCCAATCAATACAGTCAAAAGCCTTTTTGCCATCAAGAATAAGTGCAGAAAGGGGAGAGTGGTATTTTTTACCAAGTGCAAGCACGTTTGAAAACATTCTAGCATTATCTGCAGCCGAACTGCCCTAAAGAAAACCAGATTTATCGTTTTTTATAAGTAAGGGATCAATAGTCTTAAGTTGGGACACTGGAATTTTGGAAAATATTTTGCAATCATAATAAATTCATGAAATAGGATGGTAATTTTTTACAGAGGGTGTGGACTTTATCAGGTTTGTGACTAAGGACAATCAAGGATTCTAAAAAAGAATCGGTCACCTTGTAGTCTAAAAGGAAATAATTGACAGTGCAAGTAGCTTAGAAACAGAAATGAAAGCTAAAGAAGAGAAAAATTCAATAGAAAAGCCCTCTGGGCCCGGTGCTTTGGCTTTTTTTTTAAAGATTTGATGGCATCTGTAATCTCCTGGAGAGTTATTTCAGCTTCTAATAAATCAAATTTATTAGACATATGGGGAGGTTTACGGAGATCATTGAAAAAAGAATGCATATTATGTTCTAAAGGGTTAGTGTGATCTGAGTATAATAATTGATAATATTCTTTGAAAGTGTTAGTAATGTCAGCATCTGAGGATGCAATTTTGTTGGTAAATTCATTTTGAATAGAGCCAGTTTAATTAGTTCAGATTTAATTTTTAAATAATTGTCCAACATCTTGCCTGCTTTATTTTGACCTATTTGTATTTAGATTGAACTTTGAGGAGAATATTGCAAGCATCAACTGTGGCAAGTTTATTAGGAGCAGACTTGATCTTCACCACTCATGTAGAACAAAAGACTATTTAGAGGAAAAATAAGTATGTTCTAGTGTTTTATGTTGTTTTAGTAATGGATTATATTTGGCATGGGTTAGTTTTTCCTTTTTGCAAAATAGGCTAGGGTGGAAGCACAAAATGAAGCTTTGAAAACATCTCTGAGGTGTTGGGTGTAGATGTGTCCAGATGTTGGTTAAATAAAAATAAAAAATAACGGCAGTAGCTTCTGTCAGAAAATTATTATCCAATAAAAGAAAATGATTAAATTTCCAGCAACCAGTTTTGGAATTATTTAGAGATAAATCAAAAGAAGAGAAAACAGGGGCATGGTCCGAGATGAAAATAGAGCTAATTTCTGAGGATTGGATGAAAGGAAGTAGAGGTTTAGTAACAAAAATGTAGCAAATTCTAGAGCTAGTGAGATGCACATTGGAAACAGACGTACATTCACAGGTCTCAGGATTACATGTTTTCCAAATATTGAATAATGGAAAAGTGGCAATGGTAGACTGAAATGCTTTATGAGATTTGTCGGGATTACATTTACATTTAGACTTCCTACCAGTAAAAGGATCTAACTATTGATGGAAGCCTCCTGCAACAATGTTAGTATTATTATTACTAGAAGCTAATGTTATCTTGATGTTATTCCAGAAGTCTAGATCTGGTTTAATGGGACCATAAATATTAAATAAAGACATTTGTCTGTTGTGAATTATAGCTGTAACCAATACCCTTCATTATCACATTGGGTTGATATCATTTGTGCAAGAATGTTTCACGTGACAATGCTAAACATATTGGGAATACGGATGAGCAATACAGGATCACATATGACAAGCTACAGTGACGCTAAAGGGAATAAAAGGACACTATTTATTAACAAATATGGAACATATACGCAATGCAAAAATAAAAACCAACAACACAAAAGCACTCACCAAATAAGAAGAAAAAGGGAAAAAAGCAGAAATAAGAAAGGAATATTAAGATGAAGAGACAGGCCAAGGAAAGAAATTAAGATCTGAAATGAAGAGCATAAGAAGTGAACATGAGATGCAATAGCACCAAGAGCAAGAAGAGCGCAGAGAGAAAAAAATGTAGACATAAAAGACAATACAGCCATGTAGAAGAGTAATAGAAGGAGAAAAATAAGAATTGAGAATAAATATTTAAGAGCGCTGGGCAGAAGTATCCATTGAATAAGATGAAAAGAATTTAGTTTGACAGGATCTTCAAACGAACCTGTGGTTCTTTCATAAGCAGGGATGCAAAAGACCATAACAAATGTTTAATTATCTCATTTGATGTCTTAAAGCAGGAATTATTTTCTTCTGGCATTAGTGGCATTGGAGAGATCTTGAGAAATGTAGATATTGTGACCAGACCACATAAGACAACTTTTACTTTTTCTGCTTTTAACATGCAGATCAACTCTGTAAATTCCATAATGTTTAATTATCTAATTTGATGTCTTAATGCAGGAATTATTTTCTTCTGGCATTAGTGGCATTGGAAATATCTTGAAAAATGTAGATATTGTGACCAGACCACATAAGACAACTTTTATTTTTTCTGCTTTTAACGTGCAGATCAACTCTGTAAATACCATAAATAACATTATAATTTCTCTAGGTTTGGTAGAGTGAGTTTGGAAACTCCCAAGGTAATGTGTGATTTAAATATTCAGAGGTGGGTCTGGCAAGAACTTTTTCAAGAAGGTAAGCAGCTCAGGACCCTCCAAATTTTCTGTAAGGCCATTAATATGAAAGTTAGTACATCTGTTTCTATTTTCAAGGTCCTTCGTATGAAATTTGAGCTTTTGGATTTCTTGGTCCAGAAAAGGAATCCTGGTAGTGGCAGCTTGTAGATCACTTATACTTTGCTCCATATCGAACAGCTTAGCTTCCATGGCAATCCATCTATCTTCGATTTACTGGAGGTTTTCATTATTGGCAGTCATAAAGAGTTTTAGACCTCTCACCTCATCAAGTATAGTGTCAAGAACAGAATTATGAGATGACATAGAAGGTGAAGGTAGATCCATATATAACTTTATTCGGTCATTTGTACAAAAAGCCATCAAAGTATACAAAAATAAAACAAGGGTACATTTACAATTAAAATAGTATTAAACCATTGTAAGCACAAGTACAAATAACATCTCGAATCAGGTTAAAAAGACATAGGTACATAAATACATAACTACAATAGACCTAGTCATACTTCAAAAGAAATGCTATACATGCGCCAAATATATGGTATAGAAGACCGTGTATACCAAGCTAGATATTTAAAATACGTATACAGCATAGAGTGGGAAAAGACTTAAATATGGCAATACAGCCATAATAAAAAAATTGGCAAATCAGCCAAAAGGAGAATAAAAAATGGCTAAGAGCAAAAACTATTGGCCCAGAGGTATCGGTTTTTAAAATTCTGAAAGTAATCTGGTACTGCCTAACACCCAAGTTGAGGAATAATGGTCTAATCCATCTCTTTTGTAACTGCTGATACGTGGGACAAAAAACAAAATGTGTTCTTCAAATAATAGGCAATCCGATAGATTGGTAGAGGAGGCACTTCTGCTGACACTGAAGGTCCCTGCAAAATCATCACGCACTGGTCTGAGATTCCGTGAAGGATGTCCAAATTGGAACCAAGACTGGGTGCTTCACTCTCTCCAATTAGGTAATGGGGATGGATCATCCCTTAGGGGGGATTCCTGGCTCTACACCCATACACACTTTAGGTACACACAGAGTAGGATCTGCATCATAGGAGTACGCTAGATTACCATTTTGCATATATGCCTGCATATATTAATTGCTTCAGCACCATGGTAGAAATGTATCTACTTTTTACTCTTTTGATGCTTATAATCTCATTTATCTGCTTCTATTTCCTAACCATTGCAGCACATGTATTTTATACAAAAATAACGTTGGTTCAATATATATATTAAAAAACGTTCCACTGTGTATTCTGTATACTTCTCTGACAGAAAGTAAGCATGGGTGACTGAGCGAAAGATTCTGGACTGTTTCACAGGGTGCTCAGTGTTGTCATTTTCAGTGGTTGACAGAAACTGTTTTCTCCCTGGTAGGTTAGGGGGGTATACAGTGGGCACTGTGAGCAAGCTGGTCTATAGGCCAACATAACCTGCGGGGTGTCCGTAATCAGTCTTGACACCAAGCCCTTAGTATATTTTGTCCAAACAATGTGCAGATCCTACGGATTTGTAGAACTGCACGACAAAAGTGATCTGACAGTATGCTGTCAACTTCAACTTGTGCCCAAAATGATGAGCATAGGGTCCTAACGCGTGCTAACAATCAGGGGCCGAAGTTCATTTTCCAGAGAACCTGAAGCAAAAATGTTCCTCTTATGGTATAAAATGCCTTGTGAAAGTCTAACAGGAGAAGGACATGGGGGCCAACCAACTTGTGCCTTCTGGCCAAACCCAATGCAGTCTCCTGAGACAGTGTCTGATGCTGCATCCTCTCACAAATCTGTTCTGGTCACCGTGGACCATTGAGGTTATAACCTTTGCAAAGTGATTCACCGTTATTTTTGCAAGCATTTTGGTTTTAACATTGTTAAGCAGTATTGCCTGGTAAGATGAGCATTGTTCAGGGGGGAATGTTAACGATCGTGGCCCACTGGGAGATTTCGTCAAACAGGAAGGGCAGGTAGGGAGTAGTTAGTGATGGAAATGTTTTCCGAAATTTAGTGGCATAGCTAGGCACTTTGCCGCCCGTGGCGGTCTCTGCCTTTTCTACCCCGGCACTCATGTGAGAGCGGGGTGGGGTGGGGATGGGTGGCTGCAGCACCGCCCACAAAACTCGTGGGTGGACCGCAGCCATTGGGGTCCGATATTTTTCCAAATTGCATTCCTTTAACTTCCTCCACTATCTTCATCATTAGGGGTGTGTTCAGTTGGGTCTTATTCTGTGGGTTGTACGATTTGGTTGGGAGGTTTGTGATCAGAAGGTGATTTATTTTAGTCATCGAGTGGGTATGTTTTCTATATAAGAATTTATATGATGAGCCAAAAGTTTCGGCTATTCAATTTCAATTCAAAATACTTTATTTGGTTGCCATAGCCATCAACGTGTACATAAAAACATAACCGATATATTAAAATCAATTTGTACTTATTATATTGTCCATACTATAATCTTTGCAGTGAATCATCACAGAATAGCTTAAAACAGAGGTAAGTAGGGCATCCACTGCGTATGTAGAATAATCCACTTATTAGTTAAAAATATTACGTAGCAAATCTAAATAAACAGCAAAGTTTATAAAGTGCAGAAAAATCGAAAGGGCAACATAATCCAAAAACCCAGACAAAGTGGAAGGTATTATGGCACATACAGCCAGATTCATCAAACCAGAATCGGCTCGCAAAGGGCCAGATTCTGAGAATCTGGCCCTTTGCGAGCGCTATTTTTGCATTTGGGATGCATCATCCCAAATGCAAAAATTGCGATTAATTGCATTTAAGTAATCTCAATTTGAGATTCCTTAAATGCAATTCATGAACCATTTTAAAATTGCGAAATTGCAATCTGGGGCCGCTATTTACCACGAAGTCTAACTACGTGGTAAATAGCAAAAACTTAGAGTTGAATGTTACACACACACATGTCCTTGGGACATGTGTGTGCGCAACAGCAGTGGACATTACCATTTCAGGGGTGCAACAGGGTGTCCTTTGGACACCCTGGCACCCTTGGAATTGCTTCCTTATTTGCGATTCGCTAATTGCAAATCGCAAATAAGGAATGACTCCCCATTCATTCCTATGGGCCTTTAGGCCCATAGGAATGAATGGGAAAGCCATTCCTTATTTGCAATTAGCAATTAGCGAATCGCAAATAAGGAAGCTGTAGAAATCGCTAAAATTATTGCGATTTCTACACCCATCCCGTTTTGCGAGTCTTTAATAGCGAATCCTTAAAATTCGCTATTAAGGACTCGCAAAACAGGACTTTGATGAATCTGGGGGATAGTACTTGCTATTTTAATAGGAGTATAGAATTATGCAGCACATATTCGCAGTATAACATAAGTCAAGAATAAAAGAGTTTAGAAAGCGGTTATGTCAGAAATTTTGCTCCTTTAAACCAAACGTTCAATAGGAGGCAGCTAATTGAAAATACAATTGGGCCAGAAATGTCAGTCTTTAAAATCCGTCAGGCAACTAGACATCTAGTGATCCTCAAGTTCAGGCACATTGAGCGTATCCACCTTCTGTACTAGCCACGATACCCCGAGCAGAAGGACAAAATATATTCCCCTGTTTCGGGGCCAAGTTAAATGCTGGGCACACATTGGAAACCTGGTCTTTTTTCCACTTGCTACTAAATGCCTTCAAAGGCAAGCAGCCTAAACGTAACCTTACATTTAAGGTTTTGGCAAGGGGTGGTGTGATAGGGTCCAAGAATATTTTTAAATCCAGGCTCAGTTTAAATTCAAGAAACTACTTTGTTAGCTGCCCTTGTGTCCCCTTCATACATTGCTGCTCATGCACATAAGCCCATTAAATAGACTTCAGAAGGGCAATCTCTGACTTGACGATTTTCCCAGGGTCCTCCTACAGAGGCCTAGCTTAAATCAGTTAAAAACGAGGCACAGCCAGAGAACCTTCTAGGCACCACCCATTTTTATCAGATCCCCTAGCGCGTCCTTGTATACTAGTAGGTCAGGTGTTGGCCAGGTACGAATCCAGTATATTAATAGCTTCAGCTATGCAGCATGCGAAATACATTTTACACCTAGATCAAAAATAGATGAATTAAAGAAATTTATCAGTCAAATTTTGGAGACCCACAGGGTAAAGGTAAAAGTTTATTAAGCATAGTTAATTAAAACCAGTGCAATACATTTCACAAGAAAAAAAAAATCGTAAAACATCAATTTTTAAAACCGTTAAAATAACGTTAAAATTGAAAGTACATTGTTGTTTGCACCAAGTATAGCTCAGTATGGCTGCTCAAGCACATTTTACATAGGGTGGAGCAGTGTGGAGACCCACAGGGGTTTTTGAGGTAAAAAGCAAAACGTTTGCAAAAAGGAGTATGGGATTTTTTTCTGCATTCAAAACAGGGAAATCATTCAGACATGCCATCAATGCCTTAACCACATCATTGACATACAGGGTTATGTTATGTTATGTTAAGATAAATGTATCCAGCACACTTACACCATAGGTTTCATGGCGCTAATCATACATATGTAGCCATAGAATACCATTTTAGCACGCTTGCACAAAGAGCCAGGTTTTCAGGGCCTTTCTGAAGCCCAGAAGACTATCATGATTCCTAACAGCAAGTGGAAGTGAGTTCCAGAGCCTAGGGGCCAGATAGGGGAACCTTCGACCACCCTGTCGTTTTAATTTAATTGATGGAATAAAAAGGAGATGAAGATGGACTGAACGGAGATTGCGTGTGGGGACATATCTGGTGATTAGGCTGTTAAGAAATGTAGGGCTTGTACAATGCAGTACTTTAAAAACTATGCATCCTGACTTGAAAGCGGTGTGTTGTGCTATAGGTAACCAATGTAGTTTACGCAGTAGCGGCCTGGCTGATTGCCATCTTGGCTGTTTATAGATCAGTCTCGCCGCCTGATTTTGAATCATTTGAAGGTGATTTAGCAGCCCTAAGGGAAGGCCGGTGTAAAGAGAGTTGGAAAAATCGAGACGAGAAAGCACCAACGCTATCACCACCTGGATCAGAGCTTGGTGAGACAGCAGGTAAGCGATTTTCCTTATTTTGCGTAGTTGGAAAAGACAAGAGGAAACCACGGTGCTCACATGTCCCTTCAGAGAGAGATCGGAGTCAATAGTCACCCGAGACTTTTTACTGATGCAGATGAGAAAGGGGGGGGGGGCCTTGTTCGCCCGGCCAAAAATCAGGTCCCCAACAATTTGAGCTTTTCCCATGCAGCACCAGTTCTGTTTTGCTGGGCTTGAGCTTCAATTGGTTCCGATCCATCCAGCATTGGATATGCAGCATTGTAGCTTGGAAATCAGTGGCTGCGTTTTGAGAATCCAACTTTAAGACCAGCTGGAGGTCATCAGCGTAGTTGAAGACCGTAGTATTCCTGATTTTAAGTGAATTAATCAAGGGGCGGATGTACAAATTAAACAATAGTGGAGACGGGGACGAACCCTGTGGACCTCCACATGATGTAGTCAGGTTGGAGGCAGTGTAATTCCCAGGATGCACTGCCTGGGTTCTGCCAGTTAGAAAAGACTTTATCCACCTGCAGGCTGTTCCCCGAATCCCTGCTTGTTCGACACGGTGCAACAAGATGTTATGGTCGACGGTGCCGAACGCAGTCGACAGATCTAGGAGCACTAATGCCTGCGGGGTCCCCTTGTCCGCGTTAGCCCTCAACGTATCCATTACCGCCAGGATCACTGACTCTGTAGAATGAGCAGGCGGAATCCAGCTTGATTCGGTTCAAGTTAATTGGAGTTTTCAATAAACTTAGAGAGGCACCTGGCCACACGGGTCTCCAATATTTTAGAAACAAAAGGGAGAAAGGAAATTGGACGGTAGTTAGAAGAAACAGAAGGGTCTGCACCTAGTTTCTAGAGAAGAGGGACTAAAACAGCTTTTTTGAGACCTGTGGGTACTTCCCCTTTACTAAGAGATTCATTAAGGAATGGAAGGAGGCTGTGCGGCAAGGCTGAAAATATTTCCCTCAAAATAGGAGGACAACAGTCTTTAGGAGAGCCAGACTTAACTTGAGACACTAGTTTTAATAGTGTCTCTGGTCTAATGCTCGTAAATAAGGTAGGGGCATGGACACACCCCTGGTAAACCCATCAGAGAATAGGAATATGGATAGTCAGTCCACCCACACAACCCTAGCAGACTTTGCCATAATTCTTGTTGTGAACTCTGGCAATAAGACTGACCAGGCTTCTAGGTACTCTCATTTCTACAAGCACCCGCCAGAGATTCCCATGGGGCACATGTTCAAATGCAGCCCTCAAGTCAATAAAAGCAACATATCATCTTTGATTGCCGACCACCACATATATTTCCAATATATGAGTATGAACCTAAACACTTGATCAGGGGTGCTAGTTTTGGCTTGGAAACCTTGTGAAGTGTGGGGAAAACACCTTCGCTATGCATGCAATTTTGCTGTTTATCAAGGACCTGCCTTGAAAACACTTTCTGGAAGTTGTCTATTAGGTTTCTAGGTTACAATTGGATGGTCTACAGGTGTCCCAATTCTTAAAAACAGAAATTATTTCAACGCCCCTCCAATGGTTTGGTATTTCTCCCTCAGCATCTATTGCATTAGACAAAAGATTGGCATAGCAAGCCCATGTCTGATATAAGTCACCTGGTACTCAATCTGGCCCAGGGGTTTTTGCTGATTTTAGTTTATTAATCGCAGAAAGTGTCAGGTGTCAGGTTGTGTTCAATGTCACATTACTTAGTGGTCCCACCTTTTGCAGGATGGAGCTTTCATTGGAGTACAATATATAGTGCTCAAGTTCCTTTGCACTTTGAACTAAAGTGCCAAGTACCTTTTGGTTTTGACCAAGTACTATACAGTTCTAGCCTCAGTGGAGAATTGACTTGTGTGTGTCTTTGGAGGTCAAATGTTTACTACTTCTTAGATGTTTGGGTTGGCAAAAAGTAGTAGCCTAGTCAAGAGTGTGGGTCATGTGACATTGAGGGAAAGGTAAAGGCCCTTTTCTACCACACCAAAAGCACCATACATCACCCAAACTCGGGAATCCTGGCCAGTCTGGGAGTTTGGTGGAACGGTGTTGGGCTCAGAGCCTAAGTCGTAATGTGTTATACCCCCAGTTCATTACCACATTGAAGTCTCAACCTATTATGAATTTTCTGGGATCAGATTAACTAGGGTGTTGTTCACAGTCTACAATGGAGCATTGAGGAGAGTTGGAGGAGCCTATATGCTCAATAATGACCATTTTTGACCATGAATGGACCTTGTTACTACAACATAAAATCCCGGGGTGTCTGATTTGGGGTGTTCTATTATGATGGAGAAGGATTTGGGTGGTAGTATAGTCATTCCCTATGAGTCAGAGGAGAAACATGCGTGGTATATCCTGTCGTACCCATATCAGCCAAGACATCTACATGAGGTGAGTCTCCTGTAGAAAGAAGTGGTCAGGGGGCATGTAGTTTTACATAACCACACTTTTATAATTAAATCTGTTGACATTCAGTGAACGTATTGTATGTAATGGGAGTCAATGCCCCATTGTGTCCAGCCACTGGGCGGTATTTAAATATGGATTGTCTTGTACTACCTCTTTCAAACTGTGGTAAAACCAAACCTGAACACACTTATGAGCATTCCCCCTGCCCCTTTCTATATTTCCCTCCAGAGAAGTATCAAATGACCCACAAGACTGTTAATGCTTAGGTGTAATGGGGGGATGTTCTGAGGAATTGTCCCTAAGTAGAATGTACATTCCAGCATTTGTGTCTGCAGATTCTTTAATGCCACCAGTGGTCTTGATGGTGACGGGCACTTAGGCCTGAGACCTGTGCTGCCTGTTGTCATGAAGTTCATGGTTGCCACTTATAGTTGTGTTTGTGGGAGTCTGAGTTAGGGGGCCAGGTCTTGAGGTTCCGTGATTCTGAACCCGTTCAATAAAGGTCGTCGTATCAAGACGATTTTGGTATCAGCGGACCGCAAATGACGAGTGCGGTATGCACGAGTGTTTCCGTCATAATCGATTAATGAAAACACTACGTATTCAGGGATTTCGTTCGAACCTTCGGGTTCCATTTTGTGTACGGCAGCCATTTTGTGGTTGCCCTCACATAGACCGATGACTACGGCCGAGCGAGTCCTTGGGACACTTACACCTTTAGCTGACTTCTGTGTGACCTGAACGAACTGACTCCCTTGCCCGAAGCTGACCTTGTTGAGCCAGTTCCTTGTTAGGCAGCTGGTCAGATAGAGATCAAAGAGCAGGACATTGCTGAGTTTATGGTACATGCACACACCCTTCTATCTTGCTTCTCATCTGTTTCTGTTCCTTCCTTTATGGCCTATTTATGGTTTGGGTTGAGATCCTTTTATTATGGGTTTGTCCGGCCTATCCGAGCAAGAATGTTGGATTTTGCCTTGTCATTTCTGGTGGGCTGGACAACTGAAAGTGGGCTTGTCGTTATGCAATACCTTTTGAAATGTCACTACGTGATTGGACAGTTTGTAAATAATTGATGCTAGTCAGGAATGTGATTTTTGGCATAAAAGACGATGTCTCGCTCTACTAAAATTGTACAGTCTCTGACGAACCACCCATGTTGTGCTTCGTAGACCTCTGTTCCTGGTTGCAGCCAATAAAATTGGTCTTTGACGTCACCGAGAAGTATCCCATGTCTCTGTATGCCAAGACAGGAGAACTCGAAGACATCGGGCGTTTCCCCTGGCGCTGCTGGGTTCTAAAACCTGGCTCTTCAGTTGGCGCCCACGTGGGGCGACTTCAGCGGTACCGGTCCAAGCCTGAAGATCGTGAGGAGCTTCGTTTGAAGATTCTGGAGGAAGGCCTGCCACTTCATCGACCCCTGCATGTTGTTGTGGTCCGAAAGTCTTTGCTGCGAGGTGCCCCGCTTTCCGACGGCTACGAAGGACTGCTGCCCTGACTGTCGCCCTGTCTTGGAGCCTTTAGACGATTTGTAAAGCGAGGCGATAGACGGGTCTTCTGGCGACGTCATCGATATTTCAGTTAAGTATGAGTGGAGCGTCTCCCAGTCCTTAGTTTTGTTTTGGGTATCCCCTTGGGATCTTTGATTTGGGACTTGCAAGCTCCAAAGCCGAGGGACTCTTGTATTCATGAAGCTATCGTATTCGATATTCCCTTGAAGTTTGAAGCTAGACTAGTGAGCGAAGATGCCTGGTCTTAGCAGACTTGGAAAGATATTTTGTTGCGATTGTAATAGGGATTCCCGATTGGAGGACTCGTGTCTGGTACCTCCGATTGGAACTCCGACCTATGAGCTCTATTTAAAACATGGCGTGGGCCCTATCACGTATAATGAAGTTTGGATTAGATATACTAGGAAGGATGGTGTCCTAAAGTGGCCCCAATATGGTAGCTATGATACGGAGATTTTAGATAATCTGGAAGTTAAACTTTTCTAGAAGAAAGCCCAGCTGGCGATGTTTGACTCTTTCCGCCTTTGGCGAAAGGAAGCCAAACAGAAAGAAATTAAGTTAGCGAAGAGAAATAAAAGAGAGAGAGGTATCTCGATAATGCAAGCTGCTATACAGTTTAAGGATAACGAAGAAGAACAAGCGAGTGAGCAGTTGCACAGGCAACGTAAAATGGCGATTGATAAGTGTTATCCAGCTTTGCCACCTCAACAGCAAGGTGCGACAAAGGAACTTGAGAAAGATCCTTTGATGTCACATTTGTTGAGTTCGCCACCCCCTTTTGTCCAGAGTACTACAGCACCTCCGCAACCTTTAGTTGTGCAACCTCCGGTTGCTTTGCCTCCTGTCGTTCTACAACCGCCAGCTCCTCTTCAGTTGGCTCCTAATCCTTTGGCGGAGCCTTCTCAAGGGCCGTCGACTTTGCTACCTGCTCCGTCTCCAATACCTACGACTTCGTCTCCTGTACTTGCTACTTCTTCTGCTACTGTTCCTACGTTGGTTTCCTCTCATTCTGCTTTGTCTCCTGTTCTTCTGTCACCTTCTCCTTCTGTTCGACAGAGAATGACTGATACTGTTACTGGTCTCTTTTCTCCTCTCTTTGGGTCATTGGGAATGACCCCTGTTTACACAGTTGCGTAGCCAACTGCCTGATCCCGATGAGCGGGAAGTATTGGATCACTTAGCGCGTAAATGGGTTACTATTCCTTTGAGATATGATTTAGAGTCTGTTATGGATGTCTTCCGTCAATGGGAAGCACCGAAGCAGAGATATGTTTTTGAGAAGATGTATACTTTCCTTCGTGAAGAATGGGAAGATGGCGATTTGGGACAGACTCCGTCTGAGTTGTTCCGTGTACAGTCCGAGTTTGCAAAGGGAACTATAGTGGGTATCGACGTTGAGAGAGCAGTTGCGACATTGTTGTCGTTTAGGAGTGAATCTCCTTCTCAGCCGTTGTTTGAGCCTGATCTATCTGTCAGGAGAAAAGTGTGACAATATCCAATGAGAGAGGTTCCTCCGGTGTGGAAAGACGCCGTTGTGGCCAATCCTCAAGCTGGTATTCAAGCTGTGCCGGCTCATTTTCAGCGTGTTTGAGTACATGTTCCATGGAAGCAAGCTGAAGTTTTGGCCCTTAAGCAGACTTTGCCTGATCCTCGTAAAAATCCTTCAGGGCACTATATGGAATTTTCACAGACTGCAGACTCATGTGTGATGAATCTAGCCGACATAGACATGTTGTTTGAAAATGTAGTTCCACAGCCTTTATGGGGACTGATTCGTCATACGGATCATGCGTAAGAGTTAGGTGATACATGGGCTAATATTGGTGCCTCAGATGGCAGACAAGTTGGTGGTGCTCAACCTGAGCCTTTAGTTGCAGAACTCCCTTGTAGGATTATTAATTATATGAAGACTTTGATGCCTGCTATGGGGGTAAACTGGGACAAATTGTCTGCATGTAAGCAGAAGAAAAACGAAAGTGTGTCTGACTTCTTCACCAGGTTTGAAGAGACGTTTATCGAACATAGTGGTCAGGACATGAGTACGGAAGGTGGTCAACGATTGTTTGTTGACAAGTTCGTGCATAATTTGCTTCCAGATTTGTGCGCTAAGTTGAAAGATTCTGAGAGTTCTTGGGCTGTTTCGTCGTCAGCACAGATATTGGCTACCGCACAGTACTACAAGAATAGAGATAAGGATGAGAAAGATGGAGCCGACAAGAAGACTAAAGAGTTAAAGACGAAGGTTCTTTTGCAGCAAGCGTATCCGCCTCTTAATAATCAGGACGACTATCATCAACCTCAGCAGTATCAGAGAAACTCGCAAAGGTTCGAGTCTTCTCAACCGTGTTTTCCTATAGGCCCTAATCAGTGTGCGTATTGTGAAGAAGAGGGTCATTTCAAGAATAGTTGTCCGGTTCTGTTACAGCGCGCGAATGGTGTTTCTGGTGTGAGAGGTCGAGGTGTTCAGCAAGCTCCTAGAGGTAGAGGACGTGGTGTGTTTCCGCAGAATGCGCGTTCCTTGGCTCCACAGAATTCAATGAATAGTTTTGATCAGCAGAATGGTGCGTCTGGTAGGACCGCTCAGTACTATATGGATGACTATTATGTCGAAGGTGAGAATATGGATGGTGATGATTGCTAGGACAGCCATAGGCAAAGAGAGGGAGTTGTTTCAGTTCCAGTAGATCAGAGTGGACCTTATGTTGAAGTGATTGCATCAGGTGTGTCAGAACCTTTTCTGTTGGATACTGGTGCTGCGAAGAGTTCTATTATGCACTCTAAACTCCCTGGCGCACCTTTGTCTGGCTTAACAAATGTTTCAGTAGGTTTTTCTGGCGCCCTGGTTAGTAATCCGATTTCTGGTCCTTTGTCTCTTTCCGTTTGACTTTGTGAATTCGAAGCACCCCTCATTCTGAAGACAGGTTGTGGTGAGAACTTGTTGGGATTAGACTTGTTGAAAAGATTGTATGCAACGCTACATTGTTCCCCTTCAGGAGTACGGCTTACATTGGGTAAGAGAGTGATCTCTCCGATGTATTTATCTAAAGATCAACTTCCAGCTGAATTGTCTTCTCTTCCTGATTCTCTTTGGGCTCCTAGTCCTAATGATGTGGGTCTTTTGGAGATTCCGCCATACGTTGTGACGCTGAAAGCGAATGCTAGATTACCACGTATTCCCCAATATCGGATTTCCAGTGATGGTGAAAGAGCACTTTTGGCGATCATCTATGATCTGATTGAGAAAGGTGTGATTGAGCAAACGAGAGGTAATGTGTGTAATAGTCCGGTTTTGCCTGTTCTGAAACGTACCGATTCTTCGCAACCTCCTGTATATTGGTTTGGGATCGATCTCCGCGAGGTGAATAAGATTGTAGTTCCGCAATTTCCTGTTGTGCCAGATATCACTGCTTTACTGACTTTGATTCCAGCTTCTGCTACCTGGTTTTCGGTGATTGACTTGAAGAATGCTTTCTTCAGCATCCCGATTGCCAAGGAGAGTAGGGATATTTTTGGCTTCTCTTTAGGAGGCCGAAGTTTCCGGTTTAAGCGAGCTCCTCAAGGCTATTGTGAGAGTCCATCCATATATAGTCAGGCTTTGAAAACACAGCTTGATACGATTGTCTTACCTGATGGTGCTGCCCTTATTCAGTATGTCGACGATTTGTTAGTTGCTGCTGATAATGAAGAGATTTGTAAAGAGGCTACTTTGTCGTTGTTGCTTCATTTGTCTGATTTCCATCACAAGGTGTCTCTTTCGAAGTTGCAATATTGTCGACAAGAAGTAACCTACTTAGGTCACCTCTTATCGAAGGAGGGAAGAAGATTGACCCCAGAAAGAATTCAAGCTATCGCAAAAATGAGTGTGCCAACGACACAGAGAGAAGTGCGTGCTTTTCTGGGTATTACATGGTACTGTAGACAGTGGATCCCAAATTTTTCTCTTCTTGCGAACCCTTTGATAGCTCTTACTGTTAAGGATACTCCAAATCCAATTCCTTGGACTGACGAATGTCAGAAGAGTTTTTCAGAATTACGCGATGCGTTGTGTTCGGCTCCTGTGTTGGGTACTCCCGACTACAGCAAGCCTTTTACACTGTATGTCCACGAGGGAGAGGGATGTGCATTGTCAGTTTTGACACAGCAGTTTGGCGATAAGCTACATCCATGTGCATATTTCTCGTCGACTTTGGATCCGGTAGCTAGAGCGTTGCCGAGTTGTTTGAGAGCTACAGCGGCAGCGGCTGTCTCTATTTGACAGTCTGCTGGTTTGGTGATGGATAATACATTGATTGTGATGGTTCCACATGCAGTGGATACCTGGTTGAATCGGACCAAGACACAGCACTTCATTAGTGCTCGGTTGTAATGGTTACGAATTGACACTTTTAGCGAGTCATGTGCATATAAAGAGATGCAATACGCTGAATCCAGCTACGTTGTTGCCAATTTCAGTTGAGACAGATGTTAATGAACAACATGATTGCTTCCTTAGGACAGAGGAAGACACGAAAGGGAGAATATATTTTAGGGACACTCCTCTTGCAGAGTGTGATGGTACCTTATGGGTTGATGGTTCGTGCTTTAAGCTTCCGAATGGTGATACGACTGCGGCATATGCTGTTACGACTTTGCATACGATTGTTGAAGCTGCACGTATCCTACATAATTCAGCACAAGCAGTGGAGTTGATTGCATTAACAAGAGCGTGTGTGTTGTCGAAAGGGAAACTAGTGACTGTGTATACTGATAGCCAGTATGCGTTTGGTGTGGCTCATAGTTTTGGACGTTTGTGGAAAGAGCGTGGGTTCCTGACTTCGCATGGAACTAAGATTCAGCATGGTCAGTTGGTGAATGAACTTCTTGAGTCGCTTACTTTGCCGTTGCAAGTTGCGATCATGAAATGCAGTGCGCATAAGAAAATTACTGATGATGTTGGTCGTGGTAATGCGTTTGCAGATGAAGTTGCGAAAGAAACGGCGAGAGATGTGGTGAGTCGAATGTATGTTGCGGGTCCGGCGAGATGGGTTCCGGATTGAAGTATGTGTGAAGATACGATAGAGCGTGAAGTTCATTCAAGCTGAAGCTACAGAGAAAGAGTTGAGTGAATGGAGAGAAAGTAAGGGTAAATTGGATTCAAATGGTTGTTGGGTTGAGTTGTCAGAGCATCAGCGATGGTTGTTACCTGATGCGTACATGCTTCCAGTGGTTACGATGGCTCATGGAATGGCTCATATCAGTGTGAAAGGGATTTGTAAGTTGTTGGCTCCAGTACGGCAAAATGTTGGAATTCCTAAGTGTGCAGAGAACCTGGTTAAGAATTGTATGGTTTGTCTGATGTACAATCCTGGTAAGGGAACTCCAACTCCAACTGCTCATTTTGCACCTCCGACGTATCCGTTTGAGGCTTTGCAGCTAGATTTCATCCACATGGAGAGGTGCAATAACTTAAAGTATGTGCTCATGGTTGTTTGTGCCTTTTCAAGATGGGTAGAAGCATACCCCCTGAAAGATAACACTGCCTTGTCCACAGCTAAAGCCCTTATTAAGGAATTTTTCCCTAGGTATGGATTGCCGAGAATGGTCTGGATTTACAATGTGAGTGAATTTGTGGGTCAAGTGATGAAGAGAGTGTGTGATGGTTTAGGAATCCGCCAAAAATTCCATGCTGCAAATCACCCCCAATCAGCTGGTTTGGTGGAATGCTATAATGGCACCCTTAAGCCAAAACTAGCCAAGATTCAGGCGAGCTCTGGTCTACAATGGCCTGATGCCTTGCTGTTAGCACTTCTGTCAACAAGGATGACTGTGCATTCACGAATGGGGCTTAGTCCCTATGAAGTCGTTTTTGGTCGCCCAGCAACTATATGGCGAGTGCCGCGGCCGACCAAATTCAGTGAGATAGAGCACCCTGTATTGCTTGATTACCTTTACGAATTGACGGCTAAATTGCGTGTTTTGCACCAACAGGTTCATGATACACTGCCACAAGCATCTGAAGATCCAGGACATCCTAACAAACCTGGCTCCTGGGTTTTCGTGAAAAACTTCCAGCGGACCAAGAACGATCAGCCCTGCTGGATTGGACCCTATTTGGTGCTACTGTCCACACAATCAGCAGTGCAAGTGCGCGGTAAAAAGAACTGGATCCACGGCGTACATTGTTAGAGGGCCCCTTTGCCTCCGCCGTACGACTGGTGGGTCCAGGATAGTATTCCTGACTCTGAGACTGAAACCGTGCCTCGTGTTCTGCCTTTTAGTGATGCACGTTTGATTGGGACAAACTCTGAACGAGAAAGCGACGATCTTCTGCAAAAAGCTGTGCCTCCGTCGAATCATTTGGACACTTTCGAACCTGAGCTTTTGTTTCGAGAACAGACATTGCCTGGCAAAGGCCGTTATAATTTGCGACCAAGAGTCATGGGACAAATAAAATTAAATTCTTTCTTTGCTATTTTTGAACTTATGTTCTCTCCTCCGAGAAACTGTTTTGACTGATTTTTGTTTTTCGAACCGCCATCCTGGTCAGCTGTAAGGTCGCGGTGCAAAGACTTGGGAGTGCAAGCCGAAGACACTAGGTCGACGGTTCTGGTTGGTCTTAGGGCGTTCCCTGAACTGACAGACGCATTCCTTAGCACGGAAGACCCAACCGCCGCGAACAGCACGGTTAGAGGATGGAGTTTTTTGAGATGGAGAGACCTGTTGAAAGAATGAGCTTTAAGAGCAAAATATGTACTGTAATGAGCAGAAAACGTTTTTTTAATATTATGTCTGTTTATGCTGTTTAGCTTAATGATGTTTTTAATAGGATATGTGACTTTCTCTTTCAAAGTGACGTTTACACCCACTACACAACCTATGCCTCCTCCTACTGTTTCTTTGCATTCTTTTCACCCTCTGCCCGAACATGAATCCGTTAGAAGATTGGAATTCGCTAATAATTCTTTTGTTCAGCTTCTGCACCAACACCAGCTAGTAGTAAACACGACTAATTGTTGGGTGTGTGGTCTTATGCCTCATACTACTGATAAAGGTATTCCTTATCTGGTTTTGCCTTTTAGCTACAAAGGTTCTGTGTGGGCATACAGAACGATGGTCATCTATGCTCGTGAAGTTTACCCCCTACAATCTGTGAAGGACAGTCCAAAGAATAGTGCTCTAGTCAAGGGTATGGTCGATATGATTAGAGGAATTTGTTCCTATGAGACTATCCCGAGAGATGAGACGCAGGCATTTATTGGATGGAACGTTACTGGATATGGAGTTAGTCTGAGTGTAAACCAGCGAGCGAAAAGATCCTCTCTGATTTGGATAGTGCCCCATCAGGGCATTATTGTCTGCAAGGTAATGGCAAGAATCCGTGAGCTCAGTTAGGGAAGAATGTTTGCACTGAGACGTATGTTTTTGCGTCCCAGACTTCTCCATCGTTTCTAGCAGCTAAGGGTACCTATTTCATCTGTTACGATAGAGCGTATACATGGTTGCCCCCTGATTTCTCGGGCACATGTTTTGTCTTGTTCCTGTTGCCTCCTACATATACAGCTGCGGCAGATTACCACAAGACGAGAGTTGCTAGAGGTGTCTTCAGTAAGGAAGATACTGCAGGACAAGAATTAAGAGATTTCTTGAAGGGTTTTCTGCCGTTTTGGGGACCTATGGCTAACCGCAGGAACATTCAACAGTTGACGAGAGTGGTTGAGTCCCCCATAGTCGAAACTGCCGGTGCCCTTAGTAACTTGACTGCTGAGTTCCAGTCGGATCGTCTTATGACTCTTCGGAACAAAGTTACGTTAGGTATGTAAATTGATTCAATCGAGCTGCTGCGTTTTCATTCCAGACAACGCTCCAACAGTTTTCCAAGTCATTTCCAAGCTACATAAGATCTGAGTCTGTACATGTGGACGAAGGAGATTGGTTGTTAATGGGATGATTTGGGGGATTGTTATCCACCTGGGGATGGAAGATTCTGATGGTCATTGGGATGATCTTAGCTATCCTTTTCCTGTTCTGTCTTTGCGTGCAGTGTGCTCCTGCAATATGTGGCCTTTGTGCTACTTCGTGTGCAAGGAGACCTGTCCATAGAGAGTTACTAAGTAATAGGATGATGCTACAGCAACATCTTGATGATCTGATGAATATAGACCTGGATTCAGACTGACGTGAGTTTGGGCTTATTGCCTATGTAAGGGCAAAAGGAGTGTCTGAGCTTCCGTGATTCTGAACCCGTTCAATAAAGGTCGTCGTATCAAGACGATTTTGGTGTCAGCGGACCACAAATGACGAGTGCTGTATGTACGAGTGTTTTCGTCTTAATCGATTAATGGAAACACTACGTATTCAGGGATTTCGTTCGAACCTTCGGGTTCCATTTTGTGTACGGCAGCCATTTTGTGGTTGCCCTCACATAGGCCGATGACTACGGCCGAGCGAGTCCTTGGGACACCTACACCTTTAGCTGACTTCTGTGTGACCTGAACGAACTGACTCCCTTGCCCGAAGCTGGCCTTGTTGAGCCAGTTCCTTGTTAGGCAGCTGGTCAGATAGAGATCAAAGAGCAGGACATTGCTGAGTTTATGGTACATGCACACACCCTTCTATCTTGCTTCTCATCTGTTTCTGTTCCTTCCTTTATGGCCTATTTATGGTTTGGGTTGAGATCCTTTTATTATGGGTTTGTCCTGCCTGTCCGAGCAAGAATGTTGGATTTTGCCTTGTCATTTCTGGTGGGCTGGACAACTGAAAGTGGGCTTGTAGTTATGCGATACCTTTTGAAATGTCACTACGTGATTGGACAGTTTGTAAATAATTGATGCTAGTCAGGAATGTGATTTTTGGCATAAAAGACGATGTCTCGCTCTACTAAAATTGTACAGTCTCTGATGAACCACCCGTGTTGTGCTTCGTAGACCTCTGTTCCTGGTTGCAGCCAACAAATTTGGTCTTTGACGTCACCGAGAAGTATCCCGTGTCTCTGTATGCCAAGACAGGAGAACTCGAAGACATCGGGCATTTCCCCTGGTGCCGCTGGGTTCTAAAACCCGGTTCTTCAGTCTGGTTCTTCCCCTGAGTCCTCCACTGGGGAGCGGCAACCCTCTGCAGCATACAGGAGCACCTCTTTCTGTCACCGCTGTGTCTTCTATGCCAAAGTTTCTGCCTCCCCTGCCTAGTGAGAGGTCCTCAGAGGCGATTCCTCCAAAGGAGCATAGGGATGTTGACCTCCTTCCCCCCACTGCGTGCCACTACATTCCTGACTCTTTATTTAAAAACAAAATCCAAATTAAAATACCGTACTGCACAACATTCATTGCTTCCTTCATGGGGGAGGGACTACCGCAGAGCTGGCATGATTGAGGGAAACCAACTGAAGCTGTGTAACTGCCTGGACTGAGCTTGTTAGATTGACTTGTATTTTGCTGTGGCCAGCTTGAAATGCGCAGTTCAGGCTTCCACAATCAGCACTTTCAGAGAGCTGGGGAAGCAGAGATGGGTTTAGGATGGAGCGCTGTGTTCACCTGTCCCCGCCAATCCTGGCACTGCTCTTATGCTGTTTACTATTATAGACCGCATGAGAGCAGTGCTTCGATTGGCTGGATGGGGAGGATTGGTACTTTGTTCTCACAAGCTTTGCATGCACTTCACTAGAGCCAGTCAGTGAGAAACCAGTGTATTGTTGTAACGTCAGCCTTTGGGTGTATAACTTTTCTAGGAAGAAGATTGTCGAGGTAAGATTATTATTATTATTATTATTATTTATAAACAGATTTCATTGATTTTGTTCAAAGAAAGGTAAGAACAATATGATACATATTATGCACAACAGATGGGATCACATAGAGAGCAATTGCAAAGGCAAGGTATTCAGTCAATATAGCACATCATCACAAAGCAGTAACAACAGCGGCGCCCCTAGCCTCATAGGCCCTTTTCTTCTCTAGCACACACAAGTCCACCTCTCAACACCACTGTGAGAGAGTGGAGAGGAATAGGGACTTCCATAGGGCTGCTATATCCCATTTTCCGACCATAAGATCCGTTCCTAAGAATGATCGGTCAGCCCTGTACCCCGGAGCCCTCAAGGACACCCAGAAGAAGCACTAGGGGAGAAAGGGTGGCCTCCCATCCTAGCACCTCAGTTAATTCTCCCACCACCGCAGATAAGAACCTCTGAAGTATGGGGCATACCATATGGTAAAAATCTGCAGGAGCATCACCACACCGAGTGCAGGAAGGCTTGAGAAGCAGTTCTGCTCAGTGGAGCCGAGCTGGGGAGAGATAACCACTGTACAGATAATATGTTTAGACCAGGTGTAGCCTGGAGGAGGTCGTGATCATCCTGGATGCCATCAGAATCGTCGTCTTCAAGGGGTCCCAGACACGCCTCCATCAGTCCTTGAGAAGGTCCAGGGTACCTGGTGTATTAATGATCAAGGTTCTGTAAATTTTGAATACCCCTCCTTTGCCTAAGTCACCCATCAAAACCTTGGCCTCCAATGGACTGAATTTAGGAAGTGAAGCAAACGGACAAAGAGAAAGCTGAAGTGCATGTCGCAGTTGAAGATATTTATAACATTTCATGTGAGACAGTGTATGTGTGGTTTGAAGTTCCTGGTATGATCTCATCTGCATTCCCCACCAGACATTTCAGAGGTGGGAGATCCTGATCAGATCCCAGCACCCTAAACCATGTAGGGACGCTACCTCCGTTAACCAGGTACCATGCCAGAAAGATGTTTGCTGTGTGAATTTGGTATCACAGTGGGTATGCTGCAAAGCTGCCCTCCAAGCCTGTAGGGTCAATTTGGTCACATATGGTGTGGAGTTGGGAATGGGAGAACCATAAAGCATGCATAGTAGTTGGGGAAACCCCATACGGCTGAGCTCCAGATGACAGGCAGGGTCCAAATACCCCCCATTAAATCGTCAAGGTCCTTCATTACCGCCTTTTCAAATGACGAGTTCCTAAAATTCACGAGCACCACTTCGAAAAGCAATCTAGTCTTTTTAGATCTGAACATCTTTCCCAAAAATGGCAGATTAATGACCACCACGCACTTCAAAAGCACTTCCAAAAACTGCTTGTTGATGTACAAAAGCTTTCATCCCAAACATCTATGAGACAATTTACCATATGGCCAGTTCCTCAGTCTCCGCAGGAACTGCACAGAAATCGGAAACTTTAAAACTCAGGCAAAATACCTGCGGAAGAAACTGGAAGCCTGTGAGTGCCCTACGAAAATCATCGATCAGGCATATAAGAGGGCTAGAAACAACTGTCGGGAGTCTCTGCTCGAGGATAAGGTACCAAAGGAAGAAGAAAAAAGACCCATCTGTGTTACCATATATAACACCAACTCTAACCAAGTGACTAAGATCATTACAAAAAATTGGAAGATTCTGAACAGCGGAGGTCTCCAGATACCAAAACCGATCTTCTCACATAAAAGAGCTCAAAGCATAAGAGATCTCCTGGTACACACAAGACCTAAAATAGACAACAACAACTTGAAAAGAAATCCAAACTTTGTAAATGGTCATTATCCTTGTGGTGGGTGAAAAGTCTGTTGCTTGACCAAGAAGAGCAAAGAATTAACGTTCAACAATGGTACCACCTGGGAACAACGAAGCTTCAGTAATTGCAATAGTTCCAATGTCATATACCTAATCACCTGCCCATGCAACCTGGAATATGTGGGCATGACGAGCAGGGCGATAAAGATCAGGATAGGGGAACACAAAAGTACAATAAAATGCAAGAAATCAAGCACAAAACTGACGAACCACTTCCTGGAAAGTAATCATAAACCGGAAGACATTTCTTGGACCGTAATTGAACAGGTCGACAATGAGAATCACCCCCTAGAGAAAGAACAGAGGTGGGTCTTCCGTATCAAATCTAATAGGAACGGCCTGAACGACGAAATACCTTGGAGTCAGCTATAAGACATGTACCCTTTGTGCTACTAACGGAAAAACCGGGAAGTGATACCTACCATTGCTATCACCTCCACCTTGGCCCAGCATAGAATCACATTCTATCTCCTACCACCCCTATGAATGTTTGACAATAACGGTATGCCCCTAATAAATGCATGGATGTATATGTATTACTACTAACATCAACCACGCATTTTGGGACATCATACGACATTCCTCTGTAAATAACATCTTTCTCACTTGAGCATAGGAAGAGTAAACAGACTTCCCGTTTTTTGAGACAGTCGTCCCACTGACGGCGGCCATCTTGAGGTTACGCTCTAGTGGTTACTATCCCCATCTCACCGAGATGACAATGCAGATTGAACAGGTATAAAGGATGCCGAACACAGCACACCAGAGATCCTCGGAGCAGCACGGGGGTAGGAATAAGACATTGTTCTTATGTGGTCAATGTAAGTAATAGACTCTAACCATGAGTCTCTAAAAACTTGGTACATGGAACATCAACCCATTACGGCCAAAATCCGTAATTGACAATAGGGTGCGGTTTTGTTTTTCAGTTTACCGCTTTGAATACTCTTCGAATGCAAGCTCATGAGGCTTGGAACAATTGTTGGAATAGTATGTATAACATCTTTACTATGGCCTTACCGAATTCCTTTAAGACTGTTTTTTTTTTTTTGTAAAATTTTTATTTTGCATATAACAAAAAGGAAAAAACACAAGAAAGCCGCACCGAGGTGCCACACAAGTTCCCACACAGTGGGAAAAGAAGCAAATTAAAACGGTGGTGACGCTACATCGCAAGGATAAAGATCAGTCAATCAGTCCAGGTATCTGCAGAAAAAAAGCCATAAGAAAAAGCCACATAGGAGCTGATTCATGCGAAATCAAAATGTCCCATCAAGCAGGTCTTCGGGCTATACAAAACCATGGAAATGTACCATCCGGTGAAAATAGGCACCTCGGTTGCAACACAGGGAAAGAAAGAGAAAATACAACTCCCCAGCCCTCCCCCCCCTCACCCCCCTCCCCCTGACGGTAACGCATACATACCACATTCATTCAGCGGGCTCACTAAATTTGGAAGAGGTGTAAGGATCTCAATGATGCTGGGCAAACAGCCGAAGGCAAGCCAGTAGATAGGAAGGTTACCAAGGGAACCCACACGTGCTTAAAGTTCTTGTAGTTACCGAGGAAGATGTCCGCCATTCTCTCCAGGCTCAAAAGCCTCCAGAGTCTCGCGCGCCAAATCGCTGGTGCCTCCTTCCGTTTCCAAGCCGCCGCCAGCGTGAGCTTGGCTGCCCCCAAGCACAGCCACAGAATCTTTTTATCCGCGCGCGTCTGGTGTTCAAGACCGGGGTCCCGCAGGCCCAGTAGCACAAAGGCCATAGAGTCCTCATAAGGATATTGGAGGATATCCTTGATATGGGAAAGAATTTCATCCCAGTACGGCCTAATTACCGGGCAATCCCACCAAATGTGGCGGAAGTCCCCCAGAAGTCCACATCCCCTCCAGCACTTATCCGAGGCAGCCGGATAGATACGGTGGAGCCGAGTCGGAACCATATACCATTGCGTGAGAGTCATTAAGTGAGCCTCCCGTAGGTGGATCGAGTGGTTAAATTGGTTCATATCCCTCCATAGCGCTGACCATTCAGCGTCGGTGACATCCCTTCCCACCATCTCCTCCCATTGCTCCTTATATCAGGGCCTATGTGACAATTCAGATTGAAGCAGTAACTGATATAGGAAGGAGACGGCTCCCTTCATGGTGGACGTCCTTAGCAGAAAAGCCTCAAATTTCGAGGGAGGCCTCGCGGCTGCCTCCAGCACTCCTGGCGACGTGGCCCAATGTAGCAATTGGACATGCCTATACCTATCAGTCTGCGGCACCTGGTAGTCCCGCATGCAGTTAGCAAAGGTCAAAGGATCAGAGCCATGAAACAGGTGGAGCAGCGCCCTGCACCCACCCTCCCTCCATGCTTCAAAGGGTCCCTCGGCGAACGCTGGTGGAAAGGCCGGGTTGAAATGCAATGGTGTGAACGGAGATGGGAAGGTTGTCCACCGCTCATCGCCAGCCAAGGTGTCCCAGACCTTCAGCGTAGTGCCCGTGGGGGTACTTATGTAGGCATTCAAGGGGCGGTCTTTCTTCGGTTTCCAGGCTAAATCCCAGATGGACCGACCCGTCACGCTCCGGTCCATATGCAGCCAATGTTTTTCTGATAGCTGCTGCGACCATTCCACCATGACCCTCAATTGGGCAGCCTTATAATAGAGGTGCAGGTCCGGGAGACCAACCCCACCCTCCGACCGAGGCCGGCGCATAACTGTGAAGGGCAGACGGGCTCGGCCCCCTTGCCAGATAAATTTCAGTATCTGCGTTTTGAGCTGTCGGAAGTAGGCGCTATCCAGCTGAATAGGTAAGGCCTGGAACAGGTATAAATATTTGGGGAGAAGGACCATCTTAATCGCATGTATCCTACCTAACCAGGACAGGAATTTAGGTTTCCACCTCTCCAATTCTGCCCGGGTCTTCGTCAGGAGGGGCGGGAAGTTGGCCGTGAACAGCTTATCCACCGTCGGAGTCAGGTGTACTCCCAGATAAACAATCGAACCGGAAGCCCATGCCAATGGTGTCAACGCCCGCACTTGAGCCACGTCAGATTGCGATAAAGTCAGATTCAAAATGTAAGACTTGCCATAGTTTACTTTAAATCCCGCCACACCCTCAAATTCAAGCAAAATTTCCCTAATGCAGGGCAAGGAACCAGCCGGATCCGCCACCGAGAGCAGGACGTCATCCGCGAAGAGCGAGATTTTATGTTACTCTCCCGTGAACGGTATGCCCTTCACGCCTTCATGTTCCCTCACCGCCATCGCCAGAGGCTCAATACTGAGCGCGAACAGCAAGGGAGAGAGGGGACACCCCTGTCTGGTGCCCCGCGAGTGTGGGAAGAAGGCCGATAGGTGGCCATTCACCGCCACTCTCGAGCGTGGGCTGCAAAAGTTCACCTTTACCATAGTGATGAATTTGTCAGAGAAGCCGAAGGCCAGTAGCGTGTTAAACAGAAAGCCCCAATCCACTCGGTCGAAGGCCTTCTCCGCGTCCAGGCCCACCAGCACAGCCGGTATGCGGAACCTGTCCGCTTTTTCGATGAGGTGAACCACCCTACGGGTATTATCGTGGGTCTGGCGACCTTTAATGAAGCCAGACTGGTCTGGGTGGATAATCGCCGGCAGCAGATCCTGTAGGCGGCCCGCCAGAATCGCCGAGTATAGTTTTGCGTCAATGTTAAGTAAGGCTATGGGGCGAAACGAAGCACAATGCTCCGGTCCTTCCCTGGTTTTGGCAAGACCGTAATCACCGCCTCGGCCAGGGTCCCTGTGTTCATTCCGGACGACGCCATATCATTAAAGAGAGCAACTAAAAAGTCATACAGCTCGGTAGCATACGTCTTGTAAAAGACCGCAGTGTAACCATCCGGACCCGGGGCCTTGTGTAATTTCAAATTTTTGATGGCGGAGAGAACTTCTTCTCTAGAAATCGGTGCCTCCAATAGATCGTTCCATTCTCTAGATACTCGGGGTAACGGCAAACGTCGTAGGAACTCCCTCTGTGTTTCCGCATCCAGGTTGTCACCCGTATACAACTCGGCGTAAAAGCGTCTAAAAATGTCCGCCTTCGTTCCGTCCCGGTGTTGCAACACACCTGCAGCATCTCTGATCCCTCCTATGTATTCCCGCTCCCTCCTATCCCGCAGTTGCGCCAGATGTTTACCAACCTTGTTACCATATGAATATGATTGTCGCCCCAGTCGCAAAAGCGTAAGCTCGGCCCTATTGGCATAGTGCGCCTTTAATTTGCCCCTCACTGCTGTCAGCGGGCGGAGAGTCACCCTCGAGGGGTTGAGTTTGTGAGCACGTTCGAGCTCGACCACCTCAGCCTCCAAGGCCTCACGTTCCTTCCTCCGCAGGGCATTAATCTGCGAGTTGAGTCCCAGGCATGTGCCCCTGATCGTAGCTTTAAAGGCCTCCCATGTGGTCGACAGTGAGGTGTCCGACGGGGGATTAAGGTCGAAGAATTCTCTGATAGCGAGTCGTAAGGCTTGATTAGATATATCGTCCCTGATTACCGACGCCGGGAAATACCACTTCCGATGCGACGCACCAGTTGGCGACCAACGAAGGTTAAGCACCAAGAGACTGTGGTCCGAAACAGAGATTGGAAGAATGGCGGCATCTACCACGTCCCCGCGTAGGGATTGGCTAAGGAAAATGAAATCCAAATGGGAATAGGAATGATGCACGTGGGAGAAAAACGTGTAATCCTTTGTGGTAGGGTGGAAAAACCGCCAGCCATCAACTAGTCCCAGCTCCCCCACCCCTTGCTGTGTCGAAGCAGAAAACACTCCCGTGCCCGCCCTATGGCCCCCTGAACTGTCCAAATCCTTTTCCCACACCAGATTAAAATCCCCCAGCAAGAACAAATGGCCCTCTGCAAAGTCCCCAATCTTCAACAACAGATCCTGCAAATACTTATTCTGACCTACGTTGGGTAAATACACCACCACAAAAGTGCACAGTCGACCTTGAATAAGCCCTTTGACCATCAACCAACGGCCCTCCTTATCGTGTCGTACCTCCACAGGTTGAAAGTGCAGCGCAGCTCGGAAAAGGAGTGCCACCCCCCTGTGTTTCGTAGCGGCGGAAGACCTATAAATAATGGGATAAGCCTTATGGCGGAGCCGCATCTCATCTTTCCGTGCTAAGTGGGTTTCTTGCAACCCCACAATGTCAAGGTGATGATCCACCACATATTTCCACACCTTCTGCCTCTTCTGTGGCGAATTCATGCCCTTAACATTCCATGTCCCTATGCTAATCGGCATTACAGAGATGGACCCAAAGAAACTCTCCTGTAACTCCAATTGTCCCCCTCCCCATACATAGACAACCCCCGATCCAAGGGACGCCCAGGGGGTCCGCCACTCTCCTCCCTCCATAATCCAAAACTCGCCAGCCAACCACAACAATGTTATCCATGATGCCATTTCGCACGCACACCCGCAGCCATCCATCCAGCAGTCCCCCTTTCCCACCATCATGGGACCCTGAGGTAATAGAAATTTTCAGGTAGCTAATGTGTCCCCCACTCGCACCCCATTCATACACACGTGTTCCATGTATGTCATGTAATTCCTTTTCCGTGCATGCTAGAAAGACGCATATGCATTTGCGTCCAACGTTAACATGTCAGCTATACAGTTCCCCAAGAAAATCACGTTAATTAGGCTTCTAGGCCTATGGTGCCAATGTCTTTACATGGTACACTTTTGAATAAAGCACACGTTTTCTCCATGTTTCCTGGCCCAGTCGAGCCAAGCCCTTAATCGAGGCTCCTAGTTCTTTTCTGTCTCTGAAAGCTACAGTTTAGGTATGCATCCCTGACCTCTACCTTACATCCTGCTCAGACGAGCGGTGCCCGGCTCGGCCTGCTTGCCTGCCAACACGATATTTTGCCTACAGTTATCTGCTCAGCCTCCGCGAAAACACATTCCAGTCTAGTGAAAACATATTCCCGGCTGCAGAGCAAAGGGCCCTGCCTTCCTGTCTCCATGCAAGTAATTTACTGCTCCCGTTACCATGGTAGGCCCATGGCCCCCGTACTCTACATGAAGATCCATATGCACGCACTAGCATTCAGTGATGAACGGCCTCTGCCCGAGAGACCTTTTACTTCAGACACTACATCCTCCAAACATCCTCCAAACATGAGATACCAGATATGCTATAGGTGTAGGTCGTTCTGACATCCCAGACTTTAGTCTCCTCTACTAGTGCAAAAGTCAAAGCCCCCAGCTCTCTCCAGTTACACGTCATGCTCAGTTGCGCGCGCATCTAGGCCAAAGATTTCTGCTGATCCTGCAAACTTTCTCTAAGCATCCACCCACTTGTGACGTTTCATGTGACGTTTCTCTGACATGCTCAGTGCACGCCCACGTGTACGCCTTCTTACACGCCTCCTGTTACGCACATGTGTTCTTATCTCTCTCTTTTCACCTGTTACGCCTCCTGTATTCGATTCAATTATACTGTTTTACTATATATAATGTGTGATGTTAATAAAATGTTGAATGTCCCTTCCTGAACCTTAGTGGTGATGGAACTCGATGTCCCATGCCTCGAGGCATTTCATTAAAGCCCGTATGACTCAGATACCACGGACTCTGCCTCTCATTTGATTGAGCTATCCTCATTGTCATTTAATGTATAGAAAAATAGTCCGGTAATTTTATTTACCACATAATCTGGCGCCCGAATAGGGACTCCCCCCTTCCCCACTCGCCGGCGATGTACCGCAGGCCTTGACCCCTTCTACAGCCGTGACGGAACCAGTGCACACCTGCGGGTTTTCCTGCTATCTCCCTCAGGACTACGGAGGAGACGGAGACTGCGCCCGGCATCCAGACGAGGCGGTGAGGAATGCGGAGGATCCCGACCAGAGCCCCAAGTCGAGAGAGCAAGGCCCGAGGTATCCAGAGGCCCACCTGTTCCGAAGCGCATGCGTAGGAGAAACCGTAGCCCGACGCAGTCCAGTCCAGTCCAGTTTCCGAGGCCTTCAGTTTCTGCTTCCCGGTGAGTACCGTTGTTGGGAACGCATCTAGACGGGTTCATTAATTTGTGCCCGGTCAAGACAGGTCTGGGTACACAGACCTGGTCCAGACGTGTTCACTTAGGTGAATACGGTACGACGTGTCTCTTTATGGGACCGGTATGTCTGTACTGTTCTAGCAGTGCATCAAGTAATTCAGTATTCTAGATCTCGAGAATTTTTCAGTATTATGTTTTCATGTACCAGGTAGTAACTGTTCGAAAATGTTTTAATGTGTTTCATGTCGTGGTATGAATGATTGTTTGCAATTCATTATTGTGTTTATTGTGTTCACGTTCAATTCAGTCTCAATATGCCACAGTTCTCGAAATTACGTCAGATAGGAACTAGGAAAGGGATACTCGAAGAAGCTGTTCCCGTCCCACCTAGGGACACTCCCGGACATTTTATGTACTATAAGCATGGCTTAGATGCCATACTGTACCTAGATTTGTGGGTGGATTACACTAAGGATCTGGAAGAGAAGTATAGATGGCCTGTCTCAGGGACATGGGATACTGATTGCATCATGAGAGTAGAAGAAGCATTATGGAAAAAGAAAGCCAGACAATCCCAGAAAGATGCCATAGAATTATGGCGTAAAGAAGCACATAGAAGAACAGAGAAAGAAATCAGGAAAGCAGAGAGAAGTAGAGAAGAATCCGAAAAAGCTAGAGAAAAAGAGTTACTAGATGAAGGAGAACGAGTCAGAATAGAACAACAGGACAGACAAAGAAATGCCCTTATTACAGGTCTATATCCTGTTCTTGCCGAGGGCCTGCCCAAGGCGACCCCGGAAGTACCCCGTAACTTGCCACCACCATTGGTCCCGACTAAACTCCGTCATAAACAGACCGCAGCGGACATTTTCCTTTCCTCCTATTTAGATGATGTTGCTCCAGCATATACTAATGTACACGTACCACCTGCTAATAATGTATATCAGCCTATTCAGTCTGCTCAAGACAGGACACCCCCACGTCTCCAAGACGCGACTCCCACACCTATTGTCACTTCCCCTACTGCTATTGTTACTTTCCTCCTGCTATTGGTCCTACCTATCCTTTTTCGACAGATACAACCCAGAGTCCGCCTCCATTACATATACCTGCTATACCCGCTGTGACACCAGTAGTTACAACACAGCCAGTTCATGTCTTCGCTTCCGCTTCAGGAGGCGCAACAGGAGGTCTCCCTCTCACCCCGCCTCAAGTAAAACGAATGACGCTTAGGGAGTTAGCATTACAACGTACACCCAGAGCAGCGACATTCGCATCCCTTAGACAGTACATTACAGATTGCAGATATGATCCAGTACCAGGCGAAGACGAGATGATGCTATACTCACTATGTTTACGACGAGTCACAAATTATCTGTCTATTCAACCACATATGGAAGAACATCTAGATAACATATACAATTTCATTAGAACAGGGGAGAGACCAGAATGCATTCACGAGGCCATGGCACACAATAAGGTTGAGACACAGAAAATGATCTTACAGTTTTTGATAAATTGTTTGATAAGGGAACGAGATCGGCCAGGTACAAGCAAAGAAGAAATGGGCATCCTGATTAATTGGAGTAACAATATAGCTGATGGTAAACATAATACACAAGGTTGTATAGAATCCATGTACAGAAAAATCCGTAAGGAAATTGTACTAATACACGAAAGGGAAGCCGAGAAAGAGAATGAAACCACAGAAGAGGACGAGATAGATGATACAGAAGGAAACCGAGATATGATAGCGTACGTAGGTAGAGCAAGACCTTTTGACAGACCCATACGCCTAGAAAGCAAGAAACGTTTTCTTTCTCCCATACCAGAACAATGTTCTCTTGAGCATTTATTCCAAGTCACTGATAAAGTACTGAAACAACGAATAGGTTACAGTGAACTTAGTACCATGCGTGAACAAGAACTAGCACGATCAGCAGTACAATGGGCTGATAATAGCAGCGTATATAAAGATGATTCAGTAGCACAAACATTTTTGAATCTTTCCCCAACCGAACAGCGCCTAGCTGGTATGTACATGATCCAGCATCTCATTATACTATATGAGAGTCAACATTCTGATCCAGGTCCCCTATATAATATTTTGGACGAGTTACTCCTAGGTAGGTGGAGAGGCCTAGGTACCGATTTAATTAATGTCATTCTAGAACAAAGACACAAATACAGAACCTTCTTGACTCCACATTTCGTTCCTGTTCCACCCCCAGTAAGGAAAACATTTTACATTGACAGACAGAATCCCTTACGAGAAGTTCATCCCGTTCAGACCACAGGGGGTACGCTTCAACGCGTATTCGTATACACACCCTTGACTAAAATGGAATTATTGGAAATGAAAAAGTTAGTGCCCTGTCATGATAAAGATCCAGCAGGGTTCCACCGTGAATTAAAAGACATGTTACTCATGGGGGATGATACCTATCCTGATATTCTTAAAATGTTAAAAGTACTGTTACCAGCTGGTATTTATGAAAAACTTAAAGAAAAAGAATGGGAGGTGGGAGATAAAAAGATTATCTGGACTGAATTAGAAAACGAAGAAAATACACGAATTCCAGGTACTGGTCTTGGGGACAAAGCTAAAGCGCTACCAGGATTATTAGTACAGGTCTTGCCGAGGTTATTAGCAATTAAAAAGGAGGACTGGGATGCAATCTCAGCCTGCAAACAGAAACAAGACGAAGACACTAGTGATTTTTATTCCAGATTCGAGAAATGTTTCATTATTAATAGCGGCCTGAAAACAAGTAGTGAATCATATCCACATCTTTTTGTGACCAAACTAGTCGAATTCCTTACCCCAAGTTAAAAACAGAGTTCTGAAAGTCGAGAGTACATGGCAAGCAAATACCCCTTCTCAAATGTTACAAATGTTACAGTACCACCAGAACCGAATTAGAGAGGAACATGATCATGAACAGAGGCGTATGAAAGATACAAAAATGAAAGTATTAGTAGCTCAGTCTGTTCCAGCAGACGGTCAGAAAAAGGGTACAGCACCGCCAGGTCATTCTGCAGCTCCAGTTAAAGGGAATTGCAACTATTGTAAGCAGCCAGGTCACTATATAAACGAATGTACTGTTCTGAAATATAATATTGCTACCGGCAGGACGAAAGAAAGACCGCGTCCTCCTAGACAAGAACATGTTCCACAGCATATTCAACAGAACACGCAACCACCACAGCAAGCACAACAGACAGTAGCTGTACCCCAACCCCAACCTATTGCTGCCACGCAACATGTCACGCAACAAATGTACCAGTATGCACAGTCAGATTACCCCGATTACCAGCAGTACTCATGAAACAGCCTAGAGAGGGAGGTTGGCTTGCCTCTTATTGAGGTTCCTGTAGATCAAGAGGGTCCCTATGTACATAGTCAGGTATTAGGGAAAGACAGAAAATTTTTGATTGACACAGGGGCGAGCAGAACTACCATCAGTCATGACGAGGTTCCAGGGGCACCCCTCTCAGGCTCACAGAATGTTTCCCTGGGTTTTTCAGGAAAGCCTATTGTTAACGAAGTGTCAAAACCAGTTTCCCTTGAAGTTGGTCCATTGTCCCGTACTACACAGACTTGTTACTTACGAAAGCATGTCCTGAAAATCTGCTTGGTATTAAAACGTTGAAAGCATTAGGAGCAGTAATATGTTGTTCTCCGGAAGGAGTGAGATTATTTTTACGTGATTTCAAAGGTCATTATGTGTTGAGAGATTTTGATCCAAGATTGCAAAATGTACCAGCGCATTTATGGGCACAAGGTCCAACTGATGTAGGTTGTATGCACATTGCACCTTATCGTGTCACTCTCAAGCAAGGAGTTGTACTACCCCGAATCCGACAATACAAATTGCCCCCCGAGGCTGTAGCAGCCTTACTGAAAATTATTGACGAACTGATTGCCCAAGGAGTAGTTATAGAAACTGACTCCAATGTATGTAATTCTCCAATCATTCCGATTCTTAAACGAACTGACCCAAATGCACCACCAGTCTACAGATTGGTGATCGATCTTCGAGAATTAAATAAATGTATCATTCCTCAGTACCCAGTAGTGCCAGACATATCTTCCTTACTGACGGCTATTGATTCCGAAGCAGCGTTCTTTACTGTAATCGATCTCAAGAACGCTTTCTTTAGTGTCCCCATTCATCCGGAAAGCCAGTATCTCTTCGGATTCTCTTTAAATGGCCGAAGCTTCAAATTTGCACGTGCACCTCAAGGGTTCACAGAAAGTCCTAGTATTTACAGTCAAGCCCTGAAAAGACAACTAGACAGTATTCACATGCCTGCTGACACTGGCCTGCTCCAATATGTTGATGACTTGTTAATTACTGCACGGACCGAACGTGACTGCGAGCGCGCGTCACTGACTGTCTTTTATTTCTTGGCCGAAAAGGGGCATAAAGTGTCCCCTTCGAAGCTACAATTCTGTGCACAGCAAGTGATATACCTTGGGCACTTGCTGTCCAAGTGGGGGAGACAGCTGACACCAGACCGCATCCAGTTACTTGCACATCTGCCACAACCCAAGACACAAAAGGAGGTACGGGCCTTTATTGGCCTCACCTCGTACTGCAGACAATGGATCCCTCAGTATGCATATCTAGCCAAACCACTCATACAGTTGACAACACAGGAGGCAGCGACTTCGACTGTCCTCCCTTGGACTCAGGAACACACACAAGCTTTTGACGAATTAAAGAGAGCCCTATGTCAAGCACCTGTTTTAGCGACACCATGTTACAGCAAACCTTTTACACTTTTTGTTACTGAACGCGATGGCACAGCATTATCTGTGCTCACACAAGATCAAGCAGGAAAACACAAGCCTTGTGCTTATTTTTCTAGTACATTAGATCCAGTGGCACAGGCTCTGCCTGCATGCCTCAAATCAGTTGCAGAGTCACCGTCCGCCTCCTCACCCACGCACACAAAGCTCTACACGACCAAGGCCCGAGCTACCTCAACAACCGCCTCAACTTCTACGCTCCCAAACGCCACCTCCGATCGACCTACCACGCCCTCGCCACCGTCCCCCGCATCCGAAGAGCGACAACAGGAGGAAGGTCCTTCTCCTACCTGGCCGCCAAGACCTGGAACACCCTCCCTCCCGACCTTCGCCTGACCCAAGACCACCTCTCCTTCAGGAAGAAACTCAAGACCTGGCTGTTCGAGCAGTAGCGGCACCCCCCCCCCCCCCCCCCCCCCCAAGCGCCTTGAGACCCTCCGGGTAAGTAGTGTGCTCTATAAATGCCTTGATTGATTGATTGATTGATTGAACAGCTCTAGCAATCAGACAAAGCGACTCAATAGTGTTAGGACATCCTCTGACAGTACAAGTTCCACACTCCGTGGAAGTTCTTCTGAACCGAACCCAGACTCAACACTTGACCATAGCAAGACTGACAGGATACGAATTGACATTGTTTCAACCACACATAGAGATCAGACGTTGCAATACATTAAACCCTGCCACATTGTTACCCTCGAGCACAATTGACCCGACACCACATGACTGCGTAGAAGTCATCAATACTGTAACAAAACCCAGACAAGACTTGACAGACATTGCATTACCCGACCCAGACCTGACACTTTACGTGGATGGTTCATGTATGAGAACAAGCACAGGAGAATTAGTGGCCGCATATGCAGTGACCACTGAAACTGAAGTCATAGAAACACATCGTATTGACACATTGTCTGCCCAAGCAGCAGAGCTCATTGCTCTGACCCAAGCCTGCATCCGAGCCAAGAACCTGAAAGTAAACATATATACAGATTCACAGTATGCATTCGGAGTGGTTCACGACTTCGGTATCCTCTGGCAAGAAAGAGGGTTTTTAACTTCTCATGGCGCCAAGATACGGCATGGTCCCCTCATTCAAGCTCTGTTAGAAGCAATACACTTACCTACATCCATCACTATCATGAAGTGCAAGGCACATACGAAAGTCACTGATACCATTTCCCAGGGTAACGACCTGGCAGATCGAACAGCTAAACTCACAGCACAGACTCAAACAGACATACCGACAAATTCGACAAAGACTGAAGTACCAACACAGACACATTGTATGACAGTGAAGGATCCCACTCTAGATGTACTCGACATACAGACACATGCCACTCCAGACGAAATCAAGAAATGGACTGAACAAGGAGGGATCCAAACAGATCAGGGATGGATGACAAAGGGTAGAGCCACATGGTTCCTCCCCGACTCTATGGTTCAAGTTATCATTAACACAACACATAGTCCAGCACACTTAGGTGAAAAAGCCATGTTAGACAGCATTCAGAATCTATGGTTCAACAAGCATTTACGTGCAGCAGCAAAACAGAAAGTGCGTACCTGCATGATCTGTTGTCAGTTCAATCTAGGCAAAGGCATTCCCGTGGAACAAGGTGGATTCCATCCTCCTGACCATCCTTTTGAAGTCCTCCAGATGGATTATATCCAGATGGACCGATGTAGAGGATTCAAATATGTCCTCGTAGTTGTATGTGCACTTTCCAGATTGACAGAAGCATATCCAGTCCCAGATTACACTGCCGCGACCACTGCCAAGCAGTTGGTTCGTGAATTTTTCCCGCGATACGGCTTGCCCCGTGTAGTGTACTCAGATAATGGACAGCCATTCTCGTCCGAGCTTATGAAACAGGTATCACTCCTGTTAGGTTACCAGTGGAATTTTCTTTTTTTTTTTTTTTGACGCTGTCACAGATATATCTGTGTTTTTTTTTTTGTTTTGTTTTTTTTTTTAAATCTTTTTATTGACAGATTTTTACATATATTTCCACCCTCTGGAACCCAGAGGAGGCGAGGAACAAATAAAAGTATTTAAATAAAAGAAATTAATACATAATCAGAAAATATACCCAACATATGGCACATTCTAACTTAGAAAAATCCTTCTTCATACCTAAATATTTACATCGACCAATCTTAGCACAATGAAATCACTTTCGTTGAACTTACATATTGAAAACAAACAAATTGCACTTCATTATGTATCTTAATGGTACCCTTTCTCCTCCCTTACATCTCGATATTTCTTATGCCATTTTATACATTATATACATTATATACACATTATATACACATTATATATACAATTCACACTTCTTCCTTCCATTTCGTTATTGGCTCCCATATTTCCAATCCTAATTTCCTTGCATTTTTCCCTCTCCTTGAGTAGATCGCTCTTTCTAAATTATATATACTCAGAAGCTTGGCTAACCATTGCTGGAATGATGGTGCCAATTGATCTAACCATGCTGAGGCAATACATAATCTGTAGACTGCCATAGCGACAAAAATAAAGTAGTTGCCCTCCTCGTGTTCATTGCTCACGTCTACCCCCAGCAGAATAATTGCCGGTGTTAACTTAATAGATAATTTTAATGCCCTTTGTAGAAACATTTCTATCTCATTCAGTATTGTCAATAGACATGGACATGTTGCAAAAATATGGATAGCATCTGCATCTAGACTCATACACCTAGGGCAATTTATACCAGTAGTCGCCCCCCATTGTGCGAGTTTCGCTGGAGTGTAGTATAGCCGATAGATGGTTTTGTAGTGCTGGGCCTGTAAAGACGCAGAGCATAAAATATTCTTTCCTAGTTCTACTGATATATTAAAGCATTCCTGCTCTATGCCCAACTTCGCCGACCAGCTTTCCCCCCACTTAGCCATATCGTCTGGTCTAGAGTCAGTTAGCTCAGCATAAAACCTTTTAATTGTGCAATCTACTCCAGTATGTATTGTCTCTAATATATTATTTTTCTCAAATCCTCTTGATCCCCCCCTTTTGTTTTGTAAGAAACTTCTTACTTGTAAGTATTTGAAGAAGTGTCTTGTTGACTGATCATATTTTGTCTGTAAGTTTGCAAATTGTTTCATCCCCTGTGGAGCCATAAAATCCCCCAATTTTATTATCCCTTTTCGGTACCACTCTGTATACACTGAATCAGAAAATATATCTTCCGGAAATAACGTGTTCTCATACATCCTCGTGTACCTATTAAATTTCCCTAGTCCAAATTTCTTCATGAAAGCCTTCCAAATATTGTGTGCACCCAGAATAGTCTTGAAACGTGTTCTTTTAAAGTATGCTGTATCAACATTTTTCAAAAAAATGTTTTTAACTTCTTCTCCCATCAATATGCCATATATCGCTAATGATCCCAAATGATCTTCTCCTTCCACTTCTGCTCCACCTATTAATCCTACCATATATTGCAGGGCTGCAGCCCAGTAGTAAAGCTTTAGGTCCGGTAATGCCCATCCTCCTTTTTCCCGTGGAAGTGCCATAAATCTTGCTGCTCTCCTAGTTTTACCTTTGGACCAGATAAAGTTATTAATCATTCGTTCAGTCTTTTTAAACCACAGGTTATCGAACCATAGCGGAATTGTCCGGAACAGATATAAAAACTTCGGCAATATTAGCATTTTTATGATGTTTACTCTGCCAACCAATGTGAAATGTAGATTATTCAGTCTGTCTAGATCTACCCCCACCTTTCGCATAATGGGATCTATGTTTAGTTCTACTAGCTTTTCTAAGTCTGAGGTTATAGTTATGCCCAAATACGTTCCTGTCTGTACCACCCGTGGATCCTGACATATAGCTTTATTATTTTTTATGATTTGTGTTTTTCCAGTGTTCAAAGAGTATCCTGACACTTTCCCAAATTCCTTAGCCTCCTGTTCCACATATTTTATAGCCTCTGTGGGTATTGGTGTTACGACCGCCACGTCATTGGCATAAGCAAGTATCTTACAGTCCCCCCCAAGTGTGGCGACTGGGGGTATACTCATATTTGCTTCTAATCTTCGAATTAACGGATCTAAATATACTGCAAAAAGTAACGTGGAACACGGGCATCCCTGCCTGGTACCCCTATTTATTTTTACTTTTTCCGTTATTCCCGAATTAATTCTGATTGTGGCAACTGGATCGCTATACAAAGTCTTTATCGCTGTAAGAAAGCCATTTCCAAATCCCATTTTTCCCAGAATACTCCACAGATATATCCATGATACACGATCGAATGCTTTTTCAGCGTCCAACAATAATACCGCAAACGGTTCCCCACTAACCTCAGTTTTATCCATAAGAGTTATTAACTTCCGTACGTGATGCATGGTCCCCCCTCCAGGTATAAAACCATGTTGGCTAGCAGTGACTAAAGGTGTTATTACACTGGCAAATTTTATTGCCAGTGCTTTTGAATAAACATTTGTATCTGTGTTCATAAGAGTAATTGGTCTGTATGACCCAGGATCTGTCGGTACCTTCCCTTTCTTTAGAATAACAACAATTTCAGCCCCAGACCAAGTATTTGGTATTGAGATTCCCTTCTGTGCCTGTTTCATAATATGAACCATATCTCCCCCTATCTCCTCCCAGAACACCTTGTAAAACTCTAACGGAATCTTGTCAGGCCCGGCCGCTTTTCCAGAAGGTAAACTCTTCAAAGCTCCTTTTATTTCCTCTATATCTAATGGGTTATCAATCCTCTGTTTCTCTGTTTCGTCCAACTGAGCCCCTTCATAATGATTCAAATACTCCATTATATCTTCGAGATCTTTTATATCGCTTTCATAATATAGATTCGTATAAAAACTCCTGAAGACTTCCCTGATTTGTTGCACATTTGTTACAATCCCTCCTGAGCTATCTTTTATTGCTTTTATCTCTCCGAATGATGCCTTTTGCCTTGTTCTAGCTGCTAGCATTTTGCCAACTCTTTCACTCATCTCATAACAATTCTCTCTATTAACCATATATTGTTTAGCTGCCCTCACTGCTATATGTTCTTCTACTTCCATTCGTAATTTTGCAAGCTTCATACATGCGGGATCCATTGCACCTCCATTACTAGTCTGATCTGGTCTATTGCTTAATTCTTCTTCTGCTAGCAATAATTCCCTCCTTACAGCATCATTTCTCTCTTTCTCCTGTTTCCTTCTCCTGGCCCCAAAGCTAATGGTCTCTCCCCTCACTCCTACCTTAAAACAATCCCATACTATCCCTACAGGTGCTGTATGCCTATTTGTAGTCATAAATTCAATTATCCAGCTCTTCATGTGTTGAATATATGCCTCATCCTCTAACAGTGCCTTTTCAAATGTCCACTCTGAGACCTTCCTTGCAGCTGTCAATCCCTTTAAGGTGACAATTAGGGGGTTATGATCCGCTAATAACCTTGGTAATCTCTCAATATCTGCACCGTCAGTGCCTTGACTACTAATTAAAAAGTAATCTAGCCTTACACTCACTCTGTGCGGTTGTGAGGCATATTTAATGTTCCCCAGCAGATTGAAAGTGGTAAAGGATGGGCAGTTCAAAATTTTCTACTCTGAAATTAAAGCGGCTGAGTTTTTGGCATGGCTAAAAGAAAGGAACCCACAGAATCAATCACATTCTCAGACACAGGCTGATAGGGAACAAGCGGTAGCTTTGGTGGCCAAAGGAAATAAGAAATAGAATATGTATATGTCTGTATGAAACCGAGAAGAAGCACAAGAATAGAGAATTGTAATGTATGGAAAATCTGTATATATGTATGATTTAAAATGTTCACCTTGTTTGTTTATTAGGTAGGTAAAAGAGCAGGGGGAGGGGGGGGACGCGGTGGTCCCGAGCAGACACAGCTGTCACACATAGGTCCTATGGACCTATTTGCCTGTAGGGGGGGTGGGACAGTCGGGGTGGGGGCTCAGGGAGGGGGACACGGGGGGGGTGAGGAACATCAAAAAAATTGGAATTATAGTAGACCGGAAGTAATTTGGAATAAACGGATCAATAAAATAAAAAAAATATATGAGCTGTATATGGCTGTGAGTCCAATATGTAGTATGTATCATTTCGGAATTTGCAAAATCAAGGGTAAATTATCTAAAAACCCAGGATGAACACTCGAATAATGACGTGGAATGTGTGCGGTCTTAATGATAAAATAAAAAGGCAGAAGGTGGCTGTCTTGATTAAAAGTCTAAGACTAGATTTTTTAATACTTCAAGAGACCCATATACAGGCGTCTGAAATCAAGCTGAAATCAAGCTGCTAGACCAGTTAGGTCTCACTGTCATAGCATACTCTAGGCAGGGGGCTAGGAATAGGGGGGTGGCTGTAATGGCAAGACAAAGAGATGTTACTACTAGGAACAAATGGGAGGACGCCTGGGGAAGATGGGCTCTAATAGAATGCTTGATTGGAGAAATATGGGTAACCCTTGGCTCTATTTATGGGTCCACAGGAGATGATCCGGAAATCTTTGAAGAGATTGACATTGAGTTGGCGACTTGGGCTCCTTTTATAGTAATAGGAGGAGATTTTAATATCAATGGAGCAGGGGGACTGGGTCTGGGGTTAGGACCCCCAGTTAAATATAAAGGAAGGAAGAAAAGAGTGTTCCAAGCAGTCTATTCTTTAGCGAGGAATAATGGGCTATTGGATGTTTGGGATACCCTTAAGCCAGGTCAAGATGGTTATACATATTACCAGTGGAATTTTCACTGTGTACGACACCCCGAAGCAGCTGGTTTGGTCGAGCGACACAACCAGACTCTGAAAACACGATTAGCAAAAATCTGTGCAGAAAAAGGTGTAGATTGGATAGTAGCCCTGCCAGTTGCCCTCTTTTATATGCGCATGGTAGCTCATTCTAGAACCAGACTATCTCCTTATGAGGTAGTCTTCGGCAGACCTCCCAATATGTGGGGTACGCCTATGCCTCGAAAAATTACCGATGTCGATAGTAATATGCTGACAGATTACCTAGCTTCCTTGATGTCTGCACTACAATCTTGTCGTTCACAGGTTGCGGCTGCCTTCCCGGACAACACCCAAGTAAAACCGCATGAAGTCGTTCCAGGAGAATATGTCTACGTTCGTAATTTCGACAGATCAAGCCCTCTGGAACCCAGATGGAAGCAGCCAAAGCTGGTGTTGATGACCACGAGGACACCAGTAAAGCTAGAAGGTCGCAAGGGGTGGCTCCACTCCAGTCATATAAAACGAGTTCACGGACTGTGTCCAGAGACTGCAATAAAGGACTGCCCCCTTTCAGACACTGACTCTAAACTCCCCCTGCTAGAAAAAACTCCCCAACAGGAGTACCGAGCAAAGTTGAGGTCTAGTAAGTCAGACAGCGTTTAATTGTTTAAGTCCCCCTCGGGTGAAGGTGTTAAACAGGTTTCTGACATGAATAAGATAGACCCAAGTAGTCAGAGAGATAGGCGAATCGAAAAGAGAGAAAAATACTGCAAAAACTTGCATAGCCGATGCATTATAACGTTAATTTTCATGTTTATTCTGAGCATTTCGATCATATGTATAAGCTTCTTGTTACATGATTTCTTTCCTCCTTTCAATTCACATGTACATACTTCCTCTAATGATTCTGTAGAGCACACTTTCCGCGACCTGCCCCCTCATGAGCCGTCCTATCGATTAGCAATGCGCAACAATACATTCATTCGCATGTTACACCATACTCACCAGACCAGCAATGCCACGAATTGCTGGGTATGCGGCCGACTCCCACCTTATCAGAAATACAAGGGAGCTCTGCCCCTCTTTCCCTACCCGTTTACACATAATGGTTCATGTGGAGCATGGTTTGCTTTAATGTCTTCCTTAGACAGTAAGTCCAAAGTTTCCCAAGGCAATTGGATATGGGGGAACCTGAATACAGTCATGAATAAAGCATGTTTCCCAGACGCAGGCGGTCTCCCACAAAGGAGAGGGACTGATCTAGAAAATGAAGTGTATGAATTAGGTAACTTTTCCCTCAATCTCATGATCCTGAACGTCCAGTCCGAGACTAATTCGAACTTGCCATTTATAACAGTTTTACCAGTGAAAGGCGAATTATGCATTAGAAAGAATGGTTCAGTACATCTAGGACACAGTGATTGTAATACTGTGGTCGAATTCAGCGATAAAGGAAAGTCTACTTTCAAAGCCTCACGCCATTCTTATTTTATTTGTGGTCAGACAGCTTATGTACATCTGCCCCTTGATTGGGATGGGACGTGTTATATTGCGTTCCTATTACCACCTGTTTTTCTAGCCCCGCCTGATTATCATCGAAATTCACGCCTTGTACATATAAGACATAGAAGGGAGATCAAGTCCCCAATTGTCGATCAGACTGAGACAACGTGGGAACAATATACAGATTTCAATAAAGGATTCTTTTTCTTTGTAGGTCCTGTCCAAAACAGTAAATTTATACGCAAATTAACTAGAAATTTGGAAGCAGTAGTGAACAAAACTACTTCTGCTTTAGGTAACCTGACCGAAGAGCAATCTGCTATGAGACTTGTTGTTCTTCAAAATCGCCTTGTCCTTGACGTCATCCTGGCCGATAGGGGCGGGACTTGTAGAGTGATCGGATCCAGTTGATGTGTTTTTATTCCTAATAACGTGCCATCCGTGTATAAGGCCATAACAAGGCTTCACGAAATTGCTCACCTGATTCACCAGAATCCAGGCACCTGGACTTGGTCCGGTTGGCTCTGGAGTGTGATGGCTGCCTGGGGATGGAAATTACTATCGTTCCTAGGAACAATACTACTTATTCTATTCAGTTGTTGTCTCTGTCTGCAATGTGGGCCAGCGATTTGCGGCTTGTGCGCCACAGCTTGTATTCCCCGTCCAAGTTGACGTTCCCGTTCCCGAATAAAGAAAGAAGAGCAAATGATGTTATATGAACAGATAGATGGTCTCATGAATATAGACATATCCTAAAGGGTGAAGTAGGGGCCAAGGAGGGAATGAGGTAATAGAAATTTTCAGGTAGCTAATGTGTCCCCCACTCGCACCCCATTCATACACACGTGTTCCATGTATGTCATGTAATTCCTTTTCCGTGCATGCTAGAAAGACGCATATGCATTTGCGTCCAACGTTAACATGTCAGCTATACAGTTCCCCAAGAAAATCACGTTAATTAGGCTTCTAGGCCTATGGTGCCAATGTCTTTACATGGTACACTTTTGAATAAAGCACACGTTTTCTCCATGTTTCCTGGCCCAGTCGAGCCAAGCCCTTAATCGAGTCTCCTAGTTCTTTTCTGTCTCTGAAAGCTACAGTTTAGGTATGCATCCCTGACCTCTACCTTACATCCTGCTCAGACGAGCGGTGCCCAGCTCGGCCTGCTTGCCTGCCAACACGATATTTTGCCTACAGTTATCTGCTCAGCCTCCGCGAAAACACATTCCAGTCTAGTGAAATAGGTAAACATATTCCCGGCTGCAGAGCAAAGGGCCCTGCCTTCCTGTCTCCATGCAAGTAATTTACTGCTCCCGTTACCATGGTAGGCCCATGGCCCCCGTACTCTACATGAAGATCCATATGCACGCACTAGCATTCAGTGATGAACGGCCTCTGCCCGAGAGACCTTTTACTTCAGACACTACATCCTCCAAACATCCTCCAAACATGAGATACCAGATATGCTATAGGTGTAGGTCGTTCTGACATCCCAGACTTTAGTCTCCTCTACTAGTGCAAAAGTCAAAGCCCCCAGCTCTCTCCAGTTACACGTCATGCTCAGTTGCGCGTGCATCTAGGCCAAAGATTTCTGCTGATCCTGCAAACTTTCTCTAAGCATCCACCCACTTGTGACGTTTCATGTGACGTTTCTCTGACATGCTCAGTGCACGCCCACGTGTACGCCTTCTTACACGCCTCCTGTTACGCAATGTGTTCTTATCTCTCTCTTTTCACCTGTTACGCCTCCTGTATTCGATTCAATTATACTGTTTTACTATATATAATGTGTGATGTTAATAAAATGTTGAATGTCCCTTCCTGAACCTTAGTGGTGATGGAACTCGATGTCCCATGCCTCGAGGCATTTCATTAAAGCCCGTATGACTCAGATACCACGGACTCTGCCTCTCATTTGATTGAGCTATCCTCATTGTCATTTAATGTATAGAAAAATAGTCCGGTAATTTTATTTACCACAACCCCCCCAACACCCCCAACACCCCAACTCCCACCCCCCCCCCAGTCGAAAAACAACCAATAGCAAGAACCAAAGCAAAATTGTGAAAGTAAAGACAGTACTCATCGTGTCCAGAAGACCGGAGTCCGCAAGGGGCCTTCCTTTCAGGAAGCAGGCCGGGGGGACTAATACAATATCCCCCAAGGCCACAGTCAAGGGTGTCTCCTCCAAGAGTACATTCATACCCCCAGACCAGAAGGCCAGAACCCCTCCGGCGCCGATCCATCAGCAAGAAAGAGGTCACGCCGCTCCGGAGCTTTGCTGCGTATCAGCCAATGTAGCCGAAGCCACCGATGCCACCGCGTTGCCCCGCTCCTGCAGGCTGGTAGTGAGGTCCAGTCGCCGCCGATCAGGGGAAGCGCCCACCCTGTGCCAGGAAGACGAGCGGTGGCGCCTCCGAGACGGAGAAGTAGTTGCTTCCTGCGAAGGCGGTACATCTTCCAGGCCCAGAAGGTCCTTTGCCACCTGGAGCGAGCGAATCTGTGCGAGCCGATTCTGCCACCGAAAGATGATTCTAAATGGATGCCCCCAGGAATAAGCGATGCCACGCTCTCTCAGAAAGGCAGTCACTGGGCGGAACTCCCTTCTTTTCCGCAGTGTGGAGGCCGCTAAATCTTGATACGGCTGAGGGCGGTGGTCCCTGAACTGCAATGACGTGATCGCCCTGGCCTTGCGGAGGATACGCTCTTTCACCTGAAAGTCATGGACACATACAAGAATATCAGGAGGGGCCCCCCCGCGCCTGGGCAACCCCACTCTATGCACCCTGTCCATTCGAATTTCCCACGTATCCTCCTCATCCAGTATCTGGAGGAACAGGTCTTGGACATATCCACGCAGGTCTCCTGCCTCACCATCCCAGGGCACAGCTCGGATACGAATGTTGTTCCTGCGTGAACGGTTTTCTAAGTCCTCTGTGTGCGTCTGTAAGTCCAGGTTCTGCTCGGTGAGGCGGATGATATCCTGCTGCAGCAAGTGCACATCGTTGGCCATACTTAGATCATGGTCTTCCAGAGTCGCCACCCTCTCGCCTATACCGTCCACATCCCTCCGCACCTCCCGTAGATCGGAGGCCAGTTGCGCGTGGAGCTCGGAGATGTCTTCCTTAATGGAGGCAAAGAGTTCGGTCATAAAAGCCTTCGTCACCGGTGCTTCATCGTCCGATTGCTTCAAAGATCCACTAGCTCCAGGGGATGCCGGCTGCTGGGAAGATTTCGAAGTGCCATCCTTCCCCGGGCGCCCCTTGCGCTGCACGTTAGACATGGCGGCAAGCAGCACTCCACCCGGGCGCCACGGGGCCAAACAAGATGGCGGGCCCTGCCGCTCGACCCAGTCCAGAACCTAGGCCCGTGATCCCAATGGCCAAGCCTCGAACTATAGGCCGTAGTACTTCTGAAAAACGCTCACGGCCTACACAGCAGCCCGGGTCTTCGCTCCTTAGGCGTCACAGACGACAAGGGTAAAGCCAAGCTTGCGGACGACCCAAAGTCCAATGGCGGCCATGCATGAATGCCGCCGCTATCCCGTAGGTCGCATCCTCCTCATACGCAGCTCCGGCCTCACCGGAGCCCGCCGACCTGGCACCGCTCACCACCACCAGTCTCGTTCGGGGCCACAGCCACTGCCCAGTCTCACCGCCACCGGCGTTCAGATGTCTCGGGCCTCCTCTCGGTGAACACCGCCGGGCGCTGTTAAACCTCCTCCGCCAAGCCTCGTGGGCCCGCTCCACGCCACAAGCTAGAGGGCTCCAAGCCACCCCTGCAGCAAGATCCGCCGCCTCGCCAACTCAACACGGTTCTCCACCTTCCGCCAGCTCCGGAGCCACCAGGCGGGATCTCAGGAGCTCCGCCCTCCTCCTACATCGGCCGCCAAGTCCCATTGAAGGCCGGGGTCGCGCAGGCCTCGAAGCTCAGCCGATCTCGTGGGCGATCATGGAGTCCCTCCGCCCCACCGACGGCACCAAACCTCTCCGCTATGTCAGGGAGACTTCCGCAGCACTTTTGAAGCGAAACCGCTCCCTCAGGACCGTGCTATTAGATTCTTTGTCGGATCAGTGCCGGAGCGGCTCGGAAAGGCGTCCTACTCCGCCGCCATCTTGGCCACGCCCCCTTAAGACTGTTTTTTTAACTTCGGGCTCACAACCTCCCTCCCAGTACGGGCTGTTTGTTTGTTTGTATCGAGTCACTGGTTTGGTTTTGAAAAATGATGACGTTACCCTATAACAAGTAGTGTTATCTAAGACACGTTCGAGTAAAATCTTGCTCGTCCATTTATCCACAAAGCGCAATACGCTTTACCAGCGTAACACCACTCACAATGAGGGTGGCAATTCCGAATGTTTGTGCAATACGATACCAATGTGAAACGACATATTTATGTTTTGTTTTCTATTTTTTCTCCCATTTCCTTTACAGAGACCGCAATAGGTCAATATTTTTGACAACACTGGTAATTTTACCATGCTTCACTTGGGCCAGCTCATGCCCTGAAGTTCAAATAGGCAGCCTATTTTTGCTGCTTGTTTGTAGGACTTTAGGCTTACCATTTTAGAACCGAGCATTGTGTAGTAGGGACCACTAGATGGTCCTGATGAGTAAGCAGTAGGGGACTGCTTATAAAACATGTCGACCTGGTAGCAAGCTACTGCTCTACTTCAAAACCCCCTTCTTAACGTTCCCAGCTAGAGAAGCGAATAAAATATATTTTTCTACTAGCCAGGGAATTTTTAACCCTTTTTATCCTCTCTTTTCCACTCACATATTAGGTCCCTACACTTCACTGACACCTCCTGCACTGACACATAGCCTTCTGTCACAATAACTGAGTGCTCCCGCGTAGGTCGTAGCACGCCCTGCCCCGCTAGAGGGACGGGAAGACCCCCATGATGAAGCATGACACTAAAGGACTTTTTAGTGTGTGAGGGGTATTCAAAAAAGCACATAGTGCTCTCGTCTTTTCAGATCTAAGAGAGAGCCTAGTATCCCACTAGACACAGCAAATATAAAATAAAAATAAAAACAATCACTACCCCCATTGATAAAATATCATTGTATTAAAATCTCTACATATTATAGTTAGACCCTGCCGGATGTCCAGGAGGGCATTGACTGATCACGAAAGAAGGTAATGTGAGCCGCGAGTGGAGCGTAGACACTCACCAACTAGATTGTTTGGCCTTCAAGTGTCCCTGTGAGTGTAAGGAAGCAGCCCTGTGTATCACAAACTTCCTGGCAGACCATAAGGCTAAAGGATCGCCGCAGTAACCTGTATGAACAACCCTATCGTATCCCTTACATGCATGGAAATGGCAACAATTCCCCAAGAGATGAGTTTAATGGAGCAAGAGAACTGCAGGGAGATAGCGGTGGCACCATACTCACCAGACGAGCAACAGCAGCAGCCACCTGAAATGCATCCTGCTCCACACCCGCTCCATCCACAGACACGCCGTCGAGCTCTGGAACCTGCTCGACACAACTTCACCAGACGTCGCCTTCCTCACGGAAACCTGGATGAACGCCTCTTCAGCGCCCGACATCGCCATCCTAGACGGCTACAAGATCATCCGAAGGGACCGCATCAACCACACCAGAGGAGGCATCACCATCATCCACAGGAACACCATCCGCATCACGACCAACACCGACGACACCCTCGCACCCGCTGAGCACCTGCACTTCCAGGTCCACATCAACCCCAAGACCACCCTCATCTACAGACCCCCGGGACCACGCACACAATTCAGCGAAGACATCGCCGACTTCATCAGCCCGCACGCCCTCAGCTCCGCTGACTACATCCTCCTCGGGGACCTCAACTTCCACCTGGAGAACAACAACGACCGCAACACCACCACCCTGCTGGACAACCTCGCCAACCTCGGTCTCAAGCAGCTGGTGACCATCCCCACCCACTACGCCAGACACACACTCGACCCCGTCTTCTCATCCAGCAAGGACATCGCCTTCAGCCACTCCACCGGACTCCACTGGACGGACCACAGCTGCGTTCACTTCAGCTTCAGAAGGACCACGGTCCACCACCACCAGCAACAGTTTGCACGCAGAAGCTGGAACAAGATCACAGCCGACCAGCTTGCGACCTCCCTGAGCATGAACCCGCCCACCAGCGCAACGAACCTAAGCCAGGCGGCCACCAACCTCACGAAGTGGATCAGCGACTGTGCAGACGACCTCGCCCCCCTGAGGACCCCGCCTAGCAGACCCGGTAGCAAGAAAGCCCCATGGTTCACCGACGAACTCAAGAGCTCCAAGAAGAACTGCCGAGCCCTCGAGAGAACCTGGCGCAGAGACCCAACTCCGGACAACATGGCTGCCCTCAAGCTCGCCACCCGAAAGCACCACCAACTCATCCATGCCACCAAGGAAACCGCATTCAAGGAACGACTGGACAACAACGCACACAACAGCAAGGAACTCTTCAACATCGTCAAAGAGCTCTCCAACCCCAACGCAGGAAACAACAACATCACCCCTTCGCAAGACCTCTGCAACTCCCTCGCCTCCTACTTCCACAACAAGATCGCAGACATACACAACAGCTTCAGCACTCAACCGACGCACGCCACGACGGAACCACCGCCCCCCACAACCACCCTCCGCACCTGGACCCCGATCAGCACCGAAGACACCGTCCGCACGATGAACTCCATCCACTCCGGATCTCCGACCGACCCCTGCCCTCACCACGTCTTCAACAAGGCCGACGCTGTCATCGCACCCCACCTGCGGGCCATCATCAACACCTCCTTCGACACCGCTACCTTCCCGGAGAGCTGGAAGCACGCCGAACTCAGCGCCCTACTCAAGAAGCCATCAGCCGACCCCACCGGCCTCAAGAACTACCGCCCCATCTCGCTGCTCCCGTTTCCTGCGAAAGTCATCGAGAAGACCGTCAACAAGCAGCTGGCCGCCTTCCTCGAGACCAACGAATCCCTCGACCCCTCGCAGTCTGGCTTCCGGGCCAACCACAGCACCGAGACCGCCCTGATCGCAGCCACCGATGACATCCGAGCTCTGCTCGACAACGGAGAAACAGCGGCCCTCATCCTCCGAGACCTCTCCGCGGCCTTCGACACTGTCTGCCACCGTACCCTAGTACAGCGCCTCAGCAACGTCGGAGTCCAGGAGAAGGCACTGGAGTGGATCATCTCCTTCCTCGCCGGAAGGACACAGAGAGTCCGCCTTCCCCCGTTCAGATCTGAAGCCACCGAAGTCATCTGCGGCGTTCCTCAAGGCTCCTCGCTCAGTCCAACCCTCTTCAACGTCTACATGAGCCCCCTCACAGGCATCGCACGCCAGCACAACCTCAACATCATCTCCTACGCCGACGACACCCAGCTGATCCTCTCCCTCACCAACGACCCCGCCATCGCCAGAGCCAACCTTCACGAAGGGATGAAAGAGGTAGCCGAATGGATGAAGAACAGCCGCCTGAAACTGAACTCTGACAAGACGGAAGTCCTCATCCTGGGATCCTCACCCTCCGCCTGGGACGACTCCTGGTGGCCCCCCGCCCTAGGCAGCACACCCAAACCAACAGACCACGCACGCAACCTGGGCTTCATCCTGGACTCCTCCCTCTCCATGACCAGACAAGTCAACGCCGTCTCCTCGTCGTGCTTCAACATCCTGCGCATGCTACGCAAGATCTTCCGGTGGATCACCACTGAGACCAGGAAGACGGTCACCCAGGCCCTCGTCACCAGCAGTCTGGACTACGGCAACTCCCTCTACGCCGGAACCACCGCCAAACTCCAGAAGGGACTCCAGCGGATCCAGAACGCCTCAGCATGACTCATCCTGGACATCCCCCGTCGCAGCCACATCTCCGGACACCTGAGAGACCAGCACTGGCTCCCGGTCAACAAGAGAATCACCTTCCGACTCCTCACCCATGCACACAAAGCCCTACACAACCAAGGCCCAGGATACCTCAACAGCCGCCTCAACTTCTACGCTCCCAAACGCCAGCTTCGATCGACCGGCCACGCCCTCGCCGCCGTCCCCCGCATCCGAAGAGCCACCACAGGGGGACGGTCCTTCTCCTACCTTGCCGCCAAGACATGGAACTCCCTCCCGAACCACCTCCGCCTGACCCAGAACCACCTCGCCTTCAGGAAGCAACTCAAGACCTGGCTGTTCGAGCAGTAGCGGACCCCCCTCCCCTAGCGCCTTGAGACCCTCTGGGTGAGTAGTGTGCTATATAAATGCTTTGATTGATTGATTGATTGACCAGGTACCCCGCCAGTCCACGCTACCTCAAAGATCCAGAATGGTCGGGGACCTTTCAACACACGCAGCTCCCAGGCCTCAGTCAAGTCAGGCAGGAAGTTCCATTGCAACTGCTTGGTGTATCTTTAGCTCCTAGAGGGCACATGGACTCGAGGCAGGTTCAGACCCTCCAAAGCCAGATTTCAGGCCAGGCCAGCTCCCAACCTCACAGTATTGCACAAATGGGGAGCCGCTCCAGCTAGCACTGCCACATAATCCAAAGCTGCGTGGGGATTCCCCTCAAGTAGAGCCAAGTCGTAAATGTGTGATTGTCCAGATAAAGGGTGTATTGTCACCAAATCAGAACAGGGCCGCTGTGCATCAGCACCGATTGCTGGGCTCAGGGCATGAGGATCAGCCCAGAATCGGCAGAGGGCCCTCTTGCACTCCTCCCTGTCCCTAAAGCAAGAAATGTTCAGAGGGGGCCTGCCAACAGCGGCTGCAGCCCGCAGCCTCCGCCGCCACAGAAACTGCTACCACCGCTGCGGGTCTCTTCATAGAGGGCGGCCTCTCCCTCTTGCTCTGTGTGCGTCAGCAGCTCAGCGGCAAGCAAGGTGAGATTGCGGGGCGCCTCCTCATATCGGGGCATCTCAGCAGTCATGTCTCGCTGCAGGTGTCACTAGGGGTGCAGACAAGGCCCCAATGGAAATTAGTAATTGGATTATGGATGAAATGAAGGGGATGCATGCAGAGCTCTGTTAGTGATCATCTGCCATGTTGGCTACCATTTTATTTTACCAGGTGACAGTACTCGTTTCACAAACACCTTCTTCCCCTCAGTCGTCCCATCTAAAACTCTTCAGTTAAGTGTTAGAGATCTTCAATACATTGTTGTGCCTTTTATCTGCTGCGTATAGTCGATTCATTCTGTGAACGTACTCAACCCTCTAGCCCTTTGGCAAGAATGGGAGGTAGACGTGGTTTATCGTGATGTCCAAGAGCAGCAGAGCTCTCGGCCTTGGCTCTGTGCTCCTCTGCCAATAGGGTGGTCAGGGTCGGATTGGTAACGTGGGCACTCGGGAAATGGCTGAGGGGCCGGTATCCGAGTTCATGTTGTGGGCTGCTTTTTGGGCAGTCTGGCGTCCGATTTGGGCGGTTTCTGTGTTCTTCGGATGCCACCAGCGGCCCAGTGGGTGCCTGAGTGGCCTTTCTGTAGGCAGATAGGTGTCCATTACCTCCCTTTTATCATCAGGCAGAGGTGTGGCTCCCTTTCTCTTGCTGGGCTGGCCCATTAATGTATGCATATTGAGCGGGGCAGGGGTCTGAGCAGAAGTGGCCTACCCTTGTTTTCAGGTGTGTTTTAAAAAAAATCTAAGTAAAGATAAGAAAACATGCCCCTGTCAGAGGCCCCCCTCCCTTGTTTTCATAAAACTTAACAGAAGGAGTGTGTTGCAGAAAAGCAATATCCAAAATTGGGCCGTTTTTTTTTTTTTTGAATGCACGGGCAACATTTTAATCCCAATCCAACCCTGAGAGTGGTAGCCGGCGAAACTAAAAGCATACCTTCCAAATGTTCAATTCATGGTGAGCTATCAATGTGCCGTTCTAAACCTCACACCTTTAAGTTGAGTTTCATTCATTCATTTAATTATGTGGCATGCAGCGGGCATGAAAAGTACCGCAGGACACAGCGCGAACGGGAGCCGGCAAAAACTGGGTGCTTATTAGTACCTTATAGGAGGACATGCAGTTTTGGCGCGAGGCTCCGTTTTCTTTTTTTTTTTACCTTACTATGACATTATTTTGCTTTTCAGTAAAAGTAAAATGGAAGAGTGATTGGATATTTAAAACATTAATAATGATTTACATGTGTTCTGCTTTGTGGCAGACTTTTTCTCTCAGTTCTGATTGCGGGAGCATCTAACAGGCTGCCGGGGACTTAGCTCATGAGGTAAATGTTCATGACTTCTAAAATATAAGGGCAGGTCACAAGTCCTGGCATCTAACAAATTGAGAAACTTATATCAGGTTGTAGCAACACCTGAAATCATACCGCTGCATTACTGCATTAAAAATGCCTCTGATTGTTGACAGAAGCTCATGGCTGCAATGAGGCAGGTGGACAAGGAGGGCGGAAGAGTTGAGAGAAGAGTAAATGTTCTAGGATTCATCTGGTGCACCCTGCAGGTCCAGAGGCTTGCCAGTGTCTAGAGGGTGGACTGAAGCAGGCTGGGGAGGCCAGTCCACTGTGGGCTAGATGCCGACTGATAAACAACAAGCAAATGGAGAGGCAGCAATGACAATGATAACATAATGTATCATCAATACATCAAAATGCAACACGTTTCCTTCATTGATACGAAAAAGTCCTGTTTTAATATGTCTTCTTGACACGATGATAAAAATCGACAGTCAATATTCTCAACATAGGATGATCAAAGAAGCAGCCAAGAAACAGCCAATGCGTTTCCCCCGTTGCGGGCTTCCTCAGGGCTGTAAACACAACATAAACAGTAATCAAAACACAAATTCTCGAACTGTTATGCATGTTATACATGTTCCTTACAGTAAAGTGCCTGTTAAAATTATAATACTGTTTTATCACATGCTATTTTTAGAAGGACATCACACCAAACTTTTGACAATAGTTTATCCTAACCAATCTTAATTATGACTGGTTCATGTACAAATAGCATGTATTAACATATAATAAATGAAAAACTAGAAGAAGAGAAAAAAAACGACAAACTATAAAAGAGAAAGAAAGAAATATATAGACTTTAAAATGACTCATAACAAGAAAAACTCAAAAAATAATAAACAAAAAGTAGAAACACTTAACCCAGAGAAGAACAGAAAAAACAGAGTACAAGATTGGGAGCATATCCAAAACATATTCTTTACATGACAGACAAATTTGAATTGAATTTAAAAAAAATGAAGAAAGGGGAAAGAAAATATGCAGCCAAAGTAAGTTTATTATAAGAGGTAAAAAACAGCAAGAACAGAGAGGAAGAAAAGGAAAACATAAATATCAGAAAAACATCAACTGTTTAAAGAGAAGAAGACAAGCAGACAGAAAGAACAACAATATAACGTGCTCCTTTTCTACCCTAATAAACAGAAAAAACAGTATTCAAAGTTATTGCTGGAACCTAACTTAATTTCAAACTTCATGAAAATCGAAAGCTAATATTCGCACCAGGTTTTTCAGATTAACCGTAATCACACTTATTTCCAGATGAATAAATACACACGCATGTAAGCTGAAACGGAGGAGAAAGAAAAAAGAAAACAAGAATGAAAAATAAATACCACCATATTAATACCTAGGTTGCACTACCTAACAAATATATCATCACCTTAAAGAACAATAAGTACCTTGTTGGTACAAGCCCTGTGCATGTGGCAGCGGAAACGAAAAGGGGGGGACGTAACTTGGACACAATGTGAATCCAAAAAGATTTTCTTAAACAACGTAATATCAACAGGTGAGAAAATAAGATATGTATGTAATTGCAATTGCTAAATATTGGCAAAGCCACGTGGACTCCGGATCCTAACTTTTCCAAATTTTGATGATTCGGAGGTAGATCTGCTTAAAGATTGGGAGAAAAATTTGGAAAACTCATCTTTTGTCATGATGAGTCTTGATTGAACACTCTGACAGAAAATGTCTTAAGTTGAGAGAGGAAATTCAGGCCTTGAAGGAAGAAATAAAAAATTTGAACTTGAAGGAATTGACAGATAAAAACTATATTATTCTTAAAGAGCAAATTTCTAATCGCCAACGCTTTATAAAACAGAGGAAGTTGAACAAAATAGCAAGGGACCTTAGGGACTATTCCCAGGGACGCATTTACACCTTTGCGCTAAAATGTGAAAATATACAAATCCCCATACCTAAAGATGGTGATGCACTAAGTTTGTTTGTCTTTATTGAATAAAGGACTAGGATTTTGTGCAACTTATAAAGGTGTGTTTTCTGATATTCATACAGATTTTTTTAAGTTTTCTAGAAAAGCTAAACTTAAGTGTTATTTCCATCTGAATCCAACCCAAGGGATGCCATATACCACCAACTTTGGGGATTCGATGGGTTTCTCTGTTGATCATTTGAAACAAGTTTCACTATTGATGCCACTGGATGAATGTATGGAAATACCATTATACGGTCTGGCACAAGAACTAGATATACATCAAGATTTGACCTTGGATACCCAGTTACGCCCCAAAAGTAAGTTTGTACCCCAGGGACAATATCTCACCAGTATTGATGTTTTTCAAAGACTGTTGACAGAAGATTTGTATAAATTGGAGGATAAGTACATTGAAGGTGGAAGCCCAACTAGACATGAGAATCTGATGAGTGCCGAATGTAGAGCCCTGTTTGAACTCAAAAATGACTCATCCCTTGTCATCCAAGAGGCTGACAAGGGAGGAAATGTGGTCATTATGAATAAATTTGACTATGACCATGAGGCATACAGACAAATGAGCAATGAACAATGTTACAAGCAGGTGAGGGATAATCCAGTTTCAGTTGCCATGCAAAATATCAATATTCGCTTGTCACATTGGGAAGAAATAGGTCTCTTGTCTGAGTCCGAATATCAATATTTGAAAATAGTGTCACCCAGATCAGCATGCCTGTATCTTCTACCTAAGGTGCACAAAATGGAGAAATTCCCACCCGGCCGCCCGATAATTTTGGGCAATGGTTCTTTAGCTGAACATCTGTCAGAGTTTGTTGATTTTTTCCTCAAACCTTTCGTATTTAATCTTCCTTCTTTCATTGAAGATATGCAAGATTTTCTGACCAAGATTGAAGACATACAGTGGGATGACTCCATGTGGCTAGTGACCATGGATGTCAAATACCTTTATATGTGCATCAGAAAAGAATTTGGGAGGATGGCAATTGACCATTTTCTATCAACTAGAAGTGCCACTTTTCGGGAACATAACGGCATGCTTTTGGAGATGATTGACATTATTTTGTCTAACAACTTCTTTTTGTTCAATCATACGTGGTTTAAACAACAAGGCACAGCAATGGGCTCAAAATTCGCACCATCCTATGCAAACTTATTCATGGGGTGGTTCGAAAAAATCTGTGTTTGGTCTCATAATGCATGTCCATGGACAGTGATGTCCACTTCTGGAGTCGTTATATTGACAATGTTTTTATGGTCTGCTCTGGTTCAGAGGATGGTTTGAGACAGTTTATGATTATCAAAATGCCAATTCCTTTAACATACGCTTCACCATTGACAGTTCCAAGAAGAGTGTTCATTTTCTAGATATGGAGGTTTATGTGAACCTAGGAAAACTGCTGACTTCCATGTATAGAAAAGAGACTGCAGTCAATAGTACACTCCATTGTGAAAGTGCCCATTCTAACAGCACCAAGAATGCAATTCCCTTTGGTGAGTTGATTCGTGTGCGTCGCAACTGCTCTGATGACACCCATTTTGAAAGACATGCATGGAGACAGTGCAACGTTTCAAACAAAGGGGGTACAAAGATCACGTACTCACTTGAGCGCTTGGGAAAGTACGCAAGATGAATAGAAGTGATACTCTTAAAGCTAAGAGATCCCAGAAATGCCAGAATAGAGATCGGTTGACTTTTGTGACAACTTTTTCTCAAATGAATCAGGAAGTTTACAAACTCTTGTTGAGACATTGGAAAGTGTTGATGGGGACACCAGGAGTGGAACCACTTCTGGGAGAAAGACCCCTTCTGTCATGTATAAGAGATCAGGGACCCTACGTGAAGCCCTTTGCCCCAGCTATATTGCCGAAAAAAAATCCCGCCGCGGATGTGGCTCAAAAGCCATAGAGATTTTTTTGTGTGTGGAGACTGCAATGTTTGTCAGCTGGGTCTAAATAAAACTTTGAGGTTTTCATACAATAGTGGCTTCACGCATGCAATAAAACATTAACTGAATTGTAAATCCACGTATGTGGTGTATGTGATTGTATGCACCTGCAATAAGATCTATGTCGGTAGTACAGTACAACAGTTGCGAGTTTGTGTTCAGGAACATCGATGTGCATGTATAAGAAATGACAACTCTAATGCCCTAGGATCTCACATTTGCACTTCACAGCGACCTAAGACCAATTTCAGGTTTCATGCAATAGATAATGTCCCCATAGATAGACGAGGGGGCAATAGAGAATTGCAACTACGCCGACTTGAGGCTGTTTGGATTTGCAAATTAAGGGCAACTATGCATGGGCTAAATTCCGACAATGAAATTGTCTGTATAATCTGTATAAAGAACTTTCTCAATGTTATATTGATATTGATATTGTGCATTTCTAGTCGAGTTCCAGCTATTGATGTGATTTGAAACATTTGTTCGTTTTTTTAAACACCTTTGTAGTCTATGGAATGTGATGGATTTGTGTATGTCTGTCTATCCACATCATGTAGCCCATTTTTTCTTTTTGGTTCACTCTTTCCATTTCTGTTAATGCATGATCAATTATGTCCATCTTTGTTAGTGCATGATTAATTATGTCAAGCATCAAATATTTATCCTGTTAACCACTGAGTTATTACTACTCTGCATCTCCCTATGTGAGATTCCGATTTTTGTATACCATGCAAATTGAATGTTTTGTGAATACAGGCCTTGCTAGGCTTGTTGATGTTCCTTGTTTGTTTTCTGTGTGAGGTAACTTACCAAAATGTTTGTTCAATACTCAGTTTTATAAGACGATTTGATAATGCGTTTTGCATTATTTGTTTTATTAATTTCTATCTTGGTGGTGACTGTCTCCGTATGTCTGCCATTCATGCTTTGCATGTTACTTTTTCCTATATAAACTATATATTCTATCATTCACCTTGAGAGTTGTGACCATTATGATTTGTACATTTGAAATCCAATGGTTAATCGTATTTATATTTTGATCACATGAGTAGCAGCTGCTTGGTGGCATGAGACATAGTGATTATGGTCTTTAATATTCGAGCTTTTGAGGGTTCCAATATGCTATTGGATGGCATGTGTTATTAAATCTGGTTTTGCCATTCATGCCTTGTACGGTACTTTTTCCTATATAAACTATATATTCTATCATTCACTCTGAGAGTTGTGACCATGGTGATTTGTACATTTGAAATCTAATGGTTAGTTTTATTCATATTTTGATCACGTGAGTAACAGCTGCATGGTGGCGTGAGGCATAGTGAGTATGGTCTTCAGTATTCAAGCTTCTGTGGGTTCGAATATGCTATTGGATGGCATGTGTCATTAAATCTGTTTTTTCCTGAATTTTTATTATTAAGGTTTTTTAGATAAAAAGATTTTTTCATTAAAAATACCTTTGTTACTGCATCTAGTGATTTGATTCCTCTGACTCTTTTGTGGTGGAGGAGTGCGGGCGGGAGAGGGACATCGCTGTGTATTGACGGTCGTGCCTTGTTGTTTCCTTTGATAGTTATTTTGTCTCTATTTGTGTGCTAATAAAGCATTTGTAGCATTTGAAAGAAACTGTGCGTCACTTACGTATTTACGAGGTGCAGTTTGGCCTATAAAAACAGCGCTTTTTGGTGTGCTGCTTCTTCGTGCGAAATCTGGTTGAACAGAAGAGGGAGTCGAGATACTGTGGACGATATGGGGGTGTTCTAAAATACAGAGGACGTGAGTATGCCGGCACAGATGAAGCAAAGTATTCGCTATTTGGTTACAATTAGTAGGAGAGGATGCTGACGGGAGTTAATGTGCTGCTGTCTCGCTTTTGTTTGTGACTGGCGTGTTTTTTGCACCATAAATGTGTGTGCTCTGTATGTACTGTCTCTGCCTCGTGATGCCGGTTGCTACTTTAGCCTTGTCGATTGTTCTCTCCCGTATTTTCAGGCACCTAATAAACCAGTGTGCGACCTGTTTGTGTTTCATTGCGTTTTATATGCTGTGACTCCTATTAAACACTAAACACGATATTGGTCTTTATATTGCATATTTCGTGTATCAATACGTCTAAGTGCTTGACTTATTTTAAAAGTCTGTTTCATATACAACCGACATTAGTAAGGTATAAATGTGCTGCATAAAGAGAATGAGGTGTTTTGTTGTGACTGCCGTTAAACGCCTCATGCTTGCGGTTCTTTGGCCTGAAACATGCTATTATATGGATAAGTTTTATGTTCTATCTCCTGCTGATAGACATTAAATCTTATTGCCTATATGCCTGTTTGTGTTGTAACTTGGAACTGCTGGTTGTTTAAACATGCATGTCGGTCATTCTAGTGCCTCACTCGTTATTAGGTGTCCTGTTCACAATATATTTTTCCTTCTTTTTATTGGTTTCAGCTATTGGGAGTGTTGCCTATCATAGTTTACACCCTTATCGCGTAACCGAGTACTACTATTGAAGGAAAAAGCAAGATTCACACAGGTAAACTTATGGACCCATAATGGAAGATTTTATTGTAGTCTTTGCCAATATTTAGCAATTGCAATTACATACATGTCTTTTTTTCTCACCTGTAGATATTACGTTGTTTAAGAAAATCTTTTTGGATTCACATTGTGTCCAAGTTACGTCCCCCCCCTTTTAGTTTTCGCTGCTACATGCACAGGATACTTGTACCAACAAGGTACTTATTGTTGTTTAAGGTGATGATATATTTGTTAGGTAGTGCAACCTAGGTATTAATATGCTGGTATTTATTTTTCCTTCTTTTCTTTTTTCTTTCTCCTCCGTTTCAGCTTACATGCGTGTGTATTTATTCATCGGAAAATAAGTGTGATTACGGTTAATCTGAAAAACCTGGTGAGAATATTAACTTTGGATGTTCATGAAGTTTGAAATTAAGTTAGGTTCCAGCAATAACTTTGAATACTGTTTTTTCTGTTTATTAAGGTAGGTAGAAGAGGAGCACGTTATACATTGTTGTTCTTTCTGTCTGCTTGTCTTCTGCTCTCTTAATAGTTGATGTTTTTCTGATATTTATGTTTTCCTTTTCTTCCTCTCTGTTCTTGCTGTTTTTTACCTCTTATAATAAACTTACTTTGGCTGTATATTTTCTTTTCCCTTTCTCTTTTTTTGGGAAATTCTATTTAAATGTCTGTCATGTACAGAAAATGTTTTGGATATGCTCCCAATCTTGTACTCTGTTTCTACTGTTCTTCTCTGGGTTAAGTGTTTCTAATTTTTGTTTATTTTTTTTGAGTTTTTCTTGTTATGAGTCCTTTTAAAGTCTATATATTTCTTTCTTTCTCTTTTGTTTGTCTTTTTCTTCTCTTCCTCTAGTTTTTCATTTATTATATGCTAATACACGCTATTTGTATATGAACTAGTCATAATTAAGATTGGTTAGGATAAACTATTGTCAAAAGTTTGGTTTGATGTCCTTCTAAAAATAGCATGTGATAAAACAGTATTATAATTTTAACAGGCACTTTACTGTAAGGAACATGTATAACATGCATAACAGTTTGAGAATTTGTGTTTTGATTACTGTTTATGTTGTGTTTACAGCCCTGAGGAAGACCGCAACGGGCGAAACGCGTTGGCTGTTTCTTGGCTGTTCCTTTGAGCATCCTATGTTGAGAATATTGGCTGTCTATTTTTATCATCGTGTCAAGAAGACATATTAAAACAGGACTTTTTCATATCAATGAAGGACACGTGTTGCGTTTGGATGTATTGATACATTATCTCGTCATTGTCATTGCTGCCTCTCCATTTGCTTGTTGTTTATCTATTTTTTTATGGTCCCGTGGTTGTGGACCTAAGAGGTGGGCAGCATATGTAGAGCAATCTACTTGAATTTCTGTGTATAGTTAGGTGGTGCAACAGCAAATCCCTTACTGCCATCCTCTTGCTGAGATGCCGACTGATGCCTCCTCCTGGCCTCCTACCAGGTGTCCTGGCTTCTGGAATTGGACAGCAATTTATTTTAAAATGTGCCCAGTCAGACCGTGCACACTTTAAAACCATTTATTTTTACTTTTGTACAGTTACCTGGCTCCTCCCTCCCCCTGCAACCTCGACGGCCCGCCTCTTCTCTCCCTCTGTCCTCAGACTTCTGCGCCTGTCAACAGCCTGAAAAGTTTTCTGAGTGCTTATATGTGACGTTTCCATGGTTTTAATTTACGTGCGAGTGACATTCTTCTACCAAATATGTAAGAATTTAAGTGACTGTCTTGTGAGAAAAACGAACCAACAAAGTCCATGTAAGGAACCAAATTCAGAAGTTAGCGTCGTTTGAGCAAGGACAAGCTCTGAAAAGTTCTTGAAACTGAGGCAAAACCTCCGACATGGAAGATCAGTAACCTGATTTATTTTTAACTCCTCATCAGTGTAATTTTAATTCCTGGTCAAGCTTATTGATGATTGTTTTAATGTATAGCAAGACAATAAAGCATTAGAGAAACAGGCCCTAGGAGGGCCCACTAGTTGTCTATGGGTGTGCATTGCTGACATCAGTTCCAAATTTTTGGCCGTTAGGTGTCCTGATCATGGACGCCAATCAAAGGTCACCAAGGGTCACAACTGCGCCCAATAGGTCACCTGTTGCAATCCCTGCCACCTTGCTTGCGACCCCCTGGCAAGCATAATCATTACTCACTTTTCACTCTTGTTTCCAGCCTCCCAGAGCTGGAATCCAGTGCATACGTGAACTTGATGGTTATTTTTTTATTAAAAAAATTAATACCAGATGACCACTCCCATGTGGTGTGTTTGCACACCACGTGATCACTCTATTGGTATGTTTGGTCACAGGGCGTCAATATGTAGGAGCATGTGAAAGCGCTACCAATGACGGCTCTTGTATAATATCACACTAATCATACCACTTTGTCCTGCCCTCCACCCACCCTCCCTCACTTCATCACACACCACAGCATCTCCTCCATCTGAGTCGTTAGAAGACCTTGTGGTGATGCTCTCTATTGGAGACTGAGCTAAGCAATGCATGTGCATTGTGCAGACAGCCCCTGCCCAGGCCAGCAGCCAAGCCTGGGCCCAGGTAGCATTCGAAAGCAACCAACGGCCAGTGGTAGTAAATGATGTGCCTGGCTGCCTGGCATAATTATTTGTTCTGCCCTGCTCGGCCCCTTGCCTTCATCACTCTCCCCCTGCGGTAGTTTCCCTCACTTTGGCTATATCACATGTCGGATGAGCAGTGTTGACTGAAGGTAAGAAACAGCACCCTATTAATAGTTGTCCCTGACACCCAGGGTCAGATTGGTAAATCGGGCATTCAGGCAACTGGTGAAGGGCCAGCGGCTGAGGCCTGTTGTGGGCTGTTTTTTTTCTATCCAGTGGTGTGCTCGTTTGAAATGGTTTCGCGGTGAACGGACTTGAATTGCAGGCATCGCAAGTGGCTATGTGGGGCATAAACATGCTCTCCCAAAGCTTGCAGCAGGAACAGACGGAATCTTGTAATGTCACCACCTTTTAGATGGGGCTGTCAGCGTCCTTACATGTCCCCTGCTGGGCCAGCTCATTTGCATATGTGGGTGGCTTGGGCTACCCAGCGAAGGGAGGGAAATGAAAAGGACCAGCATCGCTGAAGCCTGTCTATGAAGAGCCTGTAGACTGTTTTACACATGCACGATTCATTGGCTCTGTATTGTGTGTGATGTAAATTGCTCTGACACCCTACACTACTGGTAAGAGTTCTGCTATAAACCAATGAAATGCATGTGAGAGAGGAGCTAACATAGATTGTCTCACTGAGCGCCACCAGTGCTAAAGCCGACCAAGCTTCAAACACCACGCACGTTACATTTACAAGTCGATCATGCATATACTATCCAGGAGACCAAAGGAAATAACAACTCTTCTGAATAATTATTTTTGAATGTATGTTAACTGGCTGCACTTCCCTTGAATGCATGCATGCAGTTAGGGACTGTACCGGTGAGAGATGCGGTAGTCAGAAGCCACAGAAACACTTTTGACATACATCAACATCTCTTTTGGCTTAAAACTCTCACCACACTTTTCTGCTGCCCATATCATTTAATTAGAATTGGTTTAGCTAAAACATATATATTTTTATTTTTGAAACATTTAATATTAAAAACACCCAAACATTCCGAATTTTAAAGTCGGTGCAAGATACATCTCTCATCTGCATGTTTCAGGAGAAAGATTCACCCTTCCACCAGGTTTCAAAGGAGTATTGGGTAAAAATAAAAGCTGAGAAGAGCCATTTTCACCCCATTCCTCATTGTATGAGGGCAGAAGTGTTCATATGACCCTCCCCTCGCCTGTCCCGCCTGCACATTATAGATGTGGGTTGGGATCCTGAGTAGCCTCGCTGGAGCCCAGGTGAGGATGGCCATTTCCCAATTTCACCTTTTTGCCAGATCCGGCTTTATGTTGCCCATGTCCCTGCTCCGTCAGGCTCTCAGCAGATGTCCTGCAGCAGTGCTGTCCCTGCAAGCCCACGGACCTTGGGAGTACTGGAGGAGGTGCCAAATTTGGGAGAACTAGGAGAAAACTCAATGAGTAAAGGGGTAGAAAAAGGGTAGAGGAGATCCTGGATAAGAAGAGAGAGCAGGTATTTGTGTGGGATAGGAGGGAGGAAAAGACCGATAGGGCTATGAAAAGAGTTAGAAGCGCAGAAATACGCGAAGATTAGAAAGACAGTGCTGGATGGAAAGAGTGCCTTTGTGCTAAAGGAGTGGGCAAGAGAAAGGAGTACCATAAGTGAGTAGACGAGAGATCATGAAAAAAGAGACAGTGAAAAAGTGAACAAAAAGAATGAGAAGTAGTGAGATCAAGGGTGGTGAAAAGGTGAGAAGTAGAGAATTTTGTGTGCAGGTGCATAAAAAAAGGGCAAGTGAGAAATAAGAGAAAGAGGAGCGAGGCCATGTGCCTCACTAGCTGTGCTTCCTGGGGGGGGTGCAACTGGTCTGCTTCAATTGTTGGTGATGCAAGCTCCGCTGCTGGGACTAGGCTTGATACTCCTACATGTTTATCTTTAGTGTGTATTTTTAGAGGACGGCAATACGCTTTCATATAGCACTTCACTTTGCATTTGTGTCAGCACTGTCTGCAGAAGTACCACTTTCAACCAAATGATAAGTACTCAATATTCCAACCTCAGAAGGATGCTTTAGTTTTATATTTAGCTGTTATTAGTGTACTTCAGCTGCAGGTCACAGCAAATGTCATCAGCAGTCTTAACTCATCGAGCACTCTTGCAGGAGCCCATCACTAGTAAAAGAGCCAATGTATCCTTGGAGCCTTCGTGGGGCTGTTGCAACAGCCTCTACACTTACTGTTGCTTATGTTGTAGAGTTCAGCAGTGAACTAAGCTAAGCATGAACTTCCCCCTCACTTTGCAGAACACTAGGTTGTTTATAAAACACATAATACATTCAATGAGCACTGTCACTTCTAAGGAGGTAGCACTGGTTGCCACTTTAAAAGCACTTTTTAATAGGATTGCAGTGGCACTTCTAAGCACATTTGTAATACTTTAATGGGGCAATACCTGAATTTTTAATAATACTTCTAATAATGTTGGGTGATGCGTGTGGTTCTCATCCCATCCCAAGCAGGAAGGGACATTGTAGCTTCCCGCCTCACCTCACTATGGCTGTGCAGCCTTCCTCACTTCCCAGCCTGCCAGAGCAAGAAAACTGCCAGAGACATTTTAAGGAATGAGCTATGTGGACAATTGCAAATGCCTCTACCTTCCAGGACCTCCTCTGATAAAATTATCTCACTCTCTTTTTTTATTACCTCTGTCTCCCTCCCTCTGGCTTTCTCTGACTGTGTTTCTCTTTCACTCTTAAGGGCAAAAGCAGTGCATGGCAAGGGTGCAATTAATAGTTACTTTAGGGTACATTTCAGAGGTTTTGTTAGTTTTAAATTGTATGTTTTATGTGACATTATCACCTAACATCCCTTTACCCTTTGTTTTATTACCAGTGAATTTCTAAGGTTTTGTTAATGTTAAATATTCTTGCAATTCCAAACTATAATGTCACTGTAACCAATGTTTTTTTCCCAGTGACTTTCTAGGGTTTTTGTAAAGTAAAGTATGTTGTCCATCGTATTGCACGGCAGGGGGGATGACCGCAGGGTCTGGCCTGGCATTGTCAATTGTGCTGTCCTCATTCAAACTTCTTGCCCCTAACCCTCTCTCCTATTTGCCCTTTATTGTCTAAGTCCATACCCCTTCCACCGCATCCCTCCCGTTTGTCCGTTGTTCTGCCACTGTCCTTCTCACTGCCCTGCACAGTTAGCTTTCTGCCCCTACCCACTTCCTCCCTGCCCTATGTTGTTTGAGTCAATGCACCTGGGCGCTCCATCCTGCTCTGCATGGTCTGATGTTTCCTCACTGTCCAGTGTCTGATGTTTTCTCACTTTTATGTGTAGTGTACCATGCCATGCTCTATCCTATTTTCTGTATGTTTTGATATTTTAGCAGTGAAATTGCTGAGTTCAGCTGCAAACAAAGGAACACAGAAAAATGTATTTCTCTACTACAGAACACAAAGTTCCAAAACAAAGATCAATATTGAATTTGTTCACTAAAAAAAGGAGTACCGAAGACCCTCCTACAGGTTCTAATGAAGGCAAGAGAATGAAAGAGTTGTCTGGCGATGCTCTATCTAGCAGTGAAGGCATATGCACACATTCTTATGACATCCCTGAAACATCATATTGTGCCACTGTAGCTGCTTCTTCCTGTGCTGATGGTAGTTCTGCCATTGTTGACATCAGTGAAATTTCTTCACATGCTGACAGTGCAGAGTGTTTATTTCTCACTGAGGTTGAAGGTTCATCATCTTGTGTTGGCAGCTTAGACAACAGTACTTCCCTGGCTGGCCTTGCGGACCATTCATCATGCTGTGATGACGAAACAGCCAGCTCTTTTTTGAGAAGTGACATAATAGAGGCACCTCAAATCAAAGAAACTAGTCCAACACCAACATCAAAATCCACCAAGGAATTCTTAGCAGACGACTTGTCACTGAATCATTATAGTCACCCAGTGCAACCAAAACTTCAAACATTCCCCTTAACTGCTGCCGTAGGTTTCATGGAGATTACTAAACCCATCCTTGGGCAGGTATTCAGTCTTTAAACATGCTGTTATTGTTCTGTATGCAGGCATTTTAGTTCAGGTTCTGTGGGAGGAGGAGGTCGTGAACCTGGCAGTGTTGCATTTGTTGATATTAGCTTCAGTAAGTTGGAAAAACGTGCTTGTTCCTTGTCCAAACATTCACAGTCAGAGAAGCATAAATCGTCAGTTAGTGCTTGGACCAACTTCAAAAGATTACAGGAGCCTTCAAACCATCAGCAGTCACTTCATCCATGATAGTCACAGGTGCAGAGCAAGAAATTGAGAATGGACAACATGTGGAGCAGTTGCTTAAGGTAGTATGTTTTTTGGGTCATCAAGGGTTTGCATTCCGTGCCACGGATGCAAACGAGCATTCTCACAATAGGGACCATTTCATTGAATTGTTAGAAATTATTTTTGATAATTATGAGAGTTCAAAGGAAAAAATGTTTAGGAGGAATGAGCACTATACCTCTCCTGATTACCAAAATGACATGATATCTATGGTGGCAGTCCCTGTCTATAAGCGTATTGTAAAAAAACTGACAAAATATTTTGCGGTTCTAGTTGATGAAACCAAAGATGTTTCACATAAAGAACAGCTGTTTTTTATAATCTGCTTTGTTGATGGTGATGCCTCCAGCCTTGCTGCAACCATTGTTGAAGCAATACAGAAAGCTGGTCTTGACTGGAGGAAATGTGTTGCAATAGAACTTCCATTATGAGTGGCTGTTTTAATGGTGTCCAAGCAAAAATAAGAGAGATCACATTACAAACAATTTATATACACTGCCATTCCCATTGCCTAAACCTTGCGTTAGTGCACACAGTAACTAACACAACCAGTAAAACTTTTCTTTTCAAAATAGTAAGCATTTTTTTTTTCTTTCACAAAGTTCACCAAGGATGAGCTCTTTGTGATAGCTCAGAAAGATAGCAATCTGTGTGTAATGGAGCCAGAAAGACTCTCGAGTACGAGGTGTTTTTACTGGTAGTCCTATGTTAGAAAAGTACAGATGCGATTTGAGTCTATTATAATTGTTCTCCATGTACTAATCATAACAATGTGACAAGGAGGCTAATTCAGAAGCCAAAGGACTTATTAAGAACATTGAAAGCTTTTTGTTTTTTGCTTACATTGCAGTGTATGTAAATCATTCTCTAAAATATTCAGTCTATTTGAAGTACTATAGAGCTAAGACCTTGACTAGCCATTGCTAGCTGGATGAGGCACAGTTTTCTCCAGCTCAATGTGGGAAAAACAGAAATTATGCTGTTCGATAATGCCCCTTTGAAATGGTCTCTGAGCTGGTGGCCATCAGAATTGGAATCCGCAACTGCGCCCAAGACCGTGGTCAAAAGTCTGGGTGTCTGCCTGGACCAGAAATTAAATTTGAAGGAACAGGCTTCTACCACCATCGGCGCCTGCTTCCATGCCCTAGGCCTTCTGCAAAGAGTATTTCCCTTCCTCCCTCTGTCCACTTGAAAACCCCTTATCCAGACACTAGTATTCAGTCGTCTAGACTATTGCAATGCTATGCTCATTTCTGCCAGTGAAGCATTGTTAAACAAATTGCAAGTGGTCCAAAACACCGCTGCCCGACTGGTATCGCAACGCCCCCTCCCTTACGCCCTTGCAGAAATTGCATTGGCTGCCAGTGGGGATCCGTTCAAGATCTGCTGCATTGTGCACAAATATCTAAATGGCAAAAGCCCCAGATGTCTGGCAGAGTAACTCACAAAATATTAGCCTTCTAGGGCATTACGCTCAGAGACCAAATCTCTACGTGTGGTCCCAAGTTGTAAAAAATCTCGGCTAGGTGGTAAAACTTTCTTCCACTTAGCCCCTATCTTCTGGAATCAATTACCTATCCATTTGCTGGAGTGCTCCGATCACCTGCAGTTCCATAGACTTCTGAAGACTACATTGTTTTAACCTGCTCTTTTTCTCTGGCCAACATAAGCAGTTCGCTAGCACGAAAATACCCCTTGGGTGGGTAATTCGGGTGCATAAATCAATCAATCTAATTAAGGCAACAAGAAATGATTTAGTGACGCTCCATCAAGACTGTCAGTGGACCGAATAATTTAGTCAGGCTAAGGATGTAGCAAAGCAGTATGGAATTGAGATTCAAGAAAAATCCAATCCAAGGGCTCCACTTTCGAGACACCATAAAATGAGTAACAAATGGACATTATTTTCTCAGTCCCTCTGTAGGGAAAAGATCTGGGGCCAGATGTAGGTAGCCCAATACCGGTCGGTAACGGCCGAAATTACCGAATTTCGGCCGTTACCTACAGGTATTGGGCATTTGAGATGTAGGGGCCAAATTTAAGGATTCTGTAATTTACCGAGTCAGTAATTTAAGGAATCGGTTAATTACTGATTCCTTAAAATACCGATTTAGTACATTACCGAATCCTTAATGTAGGGAGCACTCAAGTGAGTGCATTACTGAGTTAAGGATTCGGTATTTACCACCAACTAAAATTTGGTGGTAAATATCGAAAACCTTTGAAAAAGCAAATTTGTGCATTTCCAAAAGTGCTATGTGGCAGACATACATGCCCTTGGGGCATGTATGTGTGCCACATGTGCACCCATGCACTATTCAGGGGTGCAACAGGGTGTCAATGTGACACCCTGCCACCCTTGTAAGTCTTCCCCCTATTACCGATTCGGTATTTACCGAATCGTTAATTCCCATTCATTCCTATGGGACTCCAGGCCCATAGGAATGAATGGGAATTACCGAATCGGTAAATACCGAATCGGTAATTACCGAATTTTACCGATTCGGTAAAAATGTACAGAATCAATACCTATATACCATTTACCGATTCTGAAATACCGAATCGGTAGAATTCGGTATTTTAGAATCGGTAAATAGTATTTACCTACATATGACCCCTGGTGATTTTGATGTCTGAAAGTCAAACACCACTGTTTGAGCACTTAAAGCAGCAAGTTTATTTCTCTACTTTGGATAGATTTGTAAATGAATGTGATGCTCGATTTACAGACATGGGCCTCATATCTGCTGTTGGAATGTTTAATCAAAAAGCTCCAAATTGTTTGGATTTTTCCAGTGCACTAGTGATTGTTGACAAATATCCAGAGACTGCAGTAGACTAAAATCTTCTAAAATTCGAATGAGAAACTGCTAAATCATATCTTTCAGACGAGACTATACTAGGTAATCACTCTGTGATGCAGTATCTCTTGTGTCTACCAGGAGCATTTGCTCAGGTTTTGGATCTTTTACATCTAGTTCTTACAATACTACTGCTAAAAATGAGAATTTCTTCACCTGTATAAAAAGGCTAAAAAACGTTTTGCGCAATAAATGTGGAGACGAGACCCAGTGATTTAATGATAATGGCTTGTGAACCTAATGAGGTTAAGCAGCTAAATTTGAATGAAGCAATCGAAAGATTTGCTGACATGCACCACCGGAGGAATCCTCTTATAAAATGAGCTGGTCCCCCTCATCCAGAGCAGCGACCTTAGAGAAGCAGAGACGCACCCTTACACTTTGCCAGGCAAACAACAGTTACTCCTCAATCTCTATTCCCCTTGAGACCTATGCCATTTGAAGAAATCTGCCAGTGATCGCAAAAGTCAGTAAGCCATAAAGGAGCAAGAAGAGAGCAGCCACCACGCTTCTAAAAACTATTGGCAAAGCAACAACTTGCAGTCCATTTAGTTTATTTCTGTCTCAGTGGATATGCAGCTTCATCACTTCAGCTTGTTCGATGTAGAAATATTGAACCAGTAGTACAAAGCACTGTCAGCCACCTTGGTTTCCTGTAGCCAAGCACTTGCTGTCCACCTATTTGTTCTCTCTTCAAGACTGGCAGTTATCACTACGGCAACTATTCTTTGTACCAACCAGTATCCTAGATAGAAATCTGTATACCATATCTGTCACACTGTCAACCTATTCTGGATTTCATATTAACTGACCATCAATTTACCTTCAAGTCAGTCTCTGCATTGGAGGATATATGCTCCAATCATCACTCGAATGTGCTGCTGCTCATACTAGCAGATACAATTCTAGATGGGGACATGTGAACTGTTGGTCTCTTTCTATCCGCCCAGTCAGCACCTTCTTCTTTCCAAAGAAGCTGAGCCACAGCATCTCTTCTGATCAGTAATGCAGCATCAACATGACAGCCAGTATCTTCGTCCATGTGAGTAAAATATTCCCAAATTTTCATAATGCTCTTTAAATTGTTTAAGCAGATATAATGATCAACACAAGTGTGCTGTACCAGTGATATGCATGTTTTCTGTAGAAGAAATTAATGAAAGTAAACCTGGAAAGGTTCAATAGCTCCACAGGTTTAGAAGTATGTATACTATGTCATGGAAAGGACGGTTGATTGGAGAACGTGACCCTCATTAAATAACACCGTTATCTACTTTCCAAGACTTAGATTAAATTACATGGTACTCTTAATTTCTAAAACAAATGATGAAGTAAACTTTTTTTGAACATTATAGTCCCATAAACCTCCCCATTTTATTAGTTATTTGACATTGAAAATGGCTGATTTCAACTTGACTAGTGTATTCTCCATTGTTGTACACTATTTGATAGGTTCTTAATCAATGCTACATTTTCTTAATTGTATATCTGAAGATACTAACTGAAACAATGCATGAAGCTGCATTTTCAATACGATTTGAATATTTGGTTATAGGATTCTTCTTTTGTATCTGTAGAGATTTTCCAGCCTCTGTGTGTGATGTAAGTAACCAAAAGTTAGATGCTTCACTTCTTGTATGCAATGTCGCTTCCTTTGATTTCATGGGGGGCCAAATGGCAGGTGTTGTCACTTCCTGTGATGCCACCAGGTCAAAGTTTGTCTGATGGAACTTCCTGTGACATCATCAGGGTGGGTCAAGGGACAGGTGATGCCCCTTCTTGTGATGTCATCAGGCCAAAGTTCATGTGATGTGACTTCCAGTGACATCAGGCAGGTGTCACATTGCATATGATGTCACATCTGCCACCCCTGAACTGGGGTGGCTTGGTGAGCAAAATAACGATGGATTAAACCCAGATCTGTGACTGGGGGTGAATGTTTAGCCATTGTGCAACATTCCGTCCATCATCTTGTGTGTTTTGCACATCTGCCACCCCTGGCATTTTGATCAATCAACGTCCATGGTAATGACTAGGATCCTCTGTCCCCTTATTTCACTGCATGCAAAACTATTCCACCTTATACTTCTTCTTCAGCCCTCCATACTCCATATCACCCACTCCCTTTGGAAAAGGTGGCTCTCATTTAGAGAGGAGTATATGTCTGTCAAACGTTATCACTTCAAACGACACCTGTGCTAAGCATCTTTAATTCTCCACCTCCCCTTTTCCTACCTTTCCAATACCAACATTAACATTAATATAATATGGAATATGGAATATTCCTTCTCCTAGGCCCCCCCTTGCTCTTTCCTGGAGGCCTTTTGAGAAAGGGGAAATTTAGTAATTTCTAGCACAAGGCAGAGCAGCAACCAAAGTTGCTGAACTGTGTTGTGATAGGAGGAGAGAGCAGGTCAGTTCATATCTACTAAGATATGACACTGCTGCTCACTTCCCCAGCACTGGTGCTCTTTCAGGCTTCCCAGTGCTATGCACAAAATTTTCACCACAATTCAAAGATTTACGTAGTGTGTATCAAAGGTTTTGTACTGAAAGGCTGACCTTCCAGTTCAAAATCTGATGCTTAGAAATACTTTAAAGCTTTTTCCACACTGTATGTGTACTGTGCAGTGCGGAACTCATACAATGTGGAAAAAGGTAGAAAAAATTTAAAAAAAATTCTACTTGTTTGTGCCTCTTACAGGGAGGCATAATTGTTGGTGCAAGGTCCACATTACAGCATTGGACGGGGGCCCACTAGGTTCAGCGGCAACGTCCGGCGAATATGTGACTACGAAGGAGACGTCTTTGGCACACCGCTATTACGCCTGTAGACTAATAGAACTCAAGTTGGAACCTATCCAAATGAAGGACTGGTAGGGTTTTATTTGTTACCTTTTTCTGCATGATTTGATTGGATACCACAGCTAGAGAGTCCTTATGCCCTTAGGAAGACCTGAGTTCTTCATAGATTGTTGTATGGGTCGAAACATGTTGGTAATTTATGGATTCTTGATGGCCTGGTGAAATATTATATTTTACGATATGACCATTTTTCGTTTTTAATGATACCAGAGGTACTCACTAATAAAGAAAACCTTTGAGTCTACCCCTAGGTATGTTTAAATAACTTCTGCCTGAAACAGAACCCAAGTAATTGTCCTGAAAGCAGATTTATAAGAACTCCCAGGGCATTTTTCACTCAGTTGAGTTCTCTTGGGTGGCCATGTTCCTACACCAGTATGAGAGGTCATCAAATGATGAAGTATGCCTTGATACATTAAGGGTGAGACAACCTCTAAAATATCTTTTGATGACCTTCTCCTCCAAGAGGTCTGATTTGAAAATAAACAGTGGTGACCATATTTTCCCAAGTATTTTTTGTGTTGATCTTTTATCTGGGAGGATATATTTGAGGATTCGCCTTAAATACTCGCTTATGGGATTTAATTGGCAAATCCATGTTTACCATTCTTGTTAGGTAGGGCTTTGCATCAAAAACCATGGTTGGTAGTTTGGGAACAACTATGTGCCACCTGGGACGCCCTCTTGATGTAAAGTAATGAAACGTGCTATTTGCGTTAAATTTAGGGATACTTTTCAGCTCAAAGAAGTCTTGTGCTGTAAAATAAATACTTTATCAACACTTTGTGCCAGTTTGTGTCACTTTTTGTGACTCTGCCCCAAGTCCTCTCCTTAAATAGATCATGTATCTTTCCACACCAGGCTGCTCTCTCTGTGTGCTTTTGAATTCAACATACCACCCTATCCTGCTGCCCTCCTCCTACAGTAATTAATTGTTCACATACTTCCTGATACCCCCGTTAATACAAATCCTCCCTCCACTTTGTCACGTTTAAAATGGCCAACAAAAACGATCTTTTCCACTTTCTGATTTCCACTTTATCCATGCCTTCCACCACTGATGTCATTTCGGGACAGTACTTAGAGAGATCAGTATTAGGCTTAATATATAGCTGATATTGGCGTGCATCGCTACCCACATTACTCACCACATTCTCTTATTGGTACCAAGCTATAGAGTAGTCCTATATACTGTTTTGTCTGTGCAATCTTTGTACAGCAAACACGTTTGAGATGCTAACCCATAAACAGTTACCAATTCAGTACGAGTGTGTTGCATGTGTTCCTACAAGCGAACCACTTTACAGCGGTACTGGGGGTAATTTGTCTGCACTAACACCATCTACTGAGATACAGATTAATCTCAGTATTGTGCATTCCATGCCCCATTAACATCCATTATCTGCTTTCAAATAAAGACATAAATATGGATGGCTATCGTTCAAACAATTCCCAGATACACAAAAAAGACAAGTTACTTACCTTTGATAGAGCTCTTTTCTGGAAGAGACTCTGGAAGAGACTCTATCTAGCTGCAGATGACTCACATTTTGTGTGCGTCTGCACTGATGCTGCTCTGGAAATGACATGCAAAGCCGATATAGGTGCCACTCCCATGTGCTGTCAGTTGCTTTCAAGACAGCCCACACCCCAGAACCAAAGCCCCAAAAGCAAAGTTTTCTGACCAGTATGCATATTCCTAGACATGGGATCTTATTAATGGTTAGAAGAAAACCACAGAATGGGGAGGATGGGGGGTGGGGGGTGGTGAAGGGATCAACAGCTAGATGGTCTCCACCAGAAACTGTGTTTGCGAAGGTAAGTAACTTGTACTTGTGATAGAGACTACTAGCCATAGATTCCTCACCCTTTGAATAAATACCAAAGCAGTATCTATTTGAAGTTGGGTGTCTGGATGAACTCAGTCCTGAAAGTCATGCAAGACCGAGCAGGCAAAATTCCCCTCTCACAATTTATTTTATTTATTTACAGATTTGTAACGCGCTGGGAACTCGACTCCCTAAGGAGTATCTCCGCGCCTTTGGCAGCATCTGTGAACAAAAGCCCTGACCAGTGTATATCAATTTCCCTACCAGAGCTAGTAATTGAACAAAAAAGTTTTTAGTTTTTTCCTAAAAGGAAAATGTTCCTTACAAACTCTGATGTCATAGGGGAGATCATTCCAGAGCTTTGGCCCAGCTACTGACAGAGCCCTTTCCCCTTGTCTAGATTTCCAGAACCTGGGGACACATAACAATTGTTGCTCTCCAGATCTCAGAGACCTTAAGGGGGTATAGGGAATGAACTTTTTGGTCAGATAGTCAGGTCCTTTGCCAATGAGGCATTTCCTTTGCCAATGAGGCATTCCTATACATCCATCAATGAATGTATGGAGGGACGCCCATGTAGCAGCTTGGTAAGTGGCTAGGAGAGGGAGTCTGCATACGTATCCAGTGGTAGCAGCTTTGACTCTAATAGAAAGAGCACACAGTCCTTCCAAAGACTTATTTTAGCCAGTGCGTAACAGATCTTAATGCAGAGCACAATCCAGCTGGAGATGGTTCTCTTCTGAACAACTGTGCCATTTTTCACTCCAAAGAACCCACAAAGAGCGGACCATCCACCTGGTGTCCTTTGGTATAATGTATGTAAAATCTCAGTGCGCTTTTGCGGTCCAAGCAATGAAGTCTGTCTTCCTCCTTAGAGGGATAAGACCGAGCATTGAATGCCAGCATGGTGATGTGTTAACCTATGTGACTAGGCAAGAAGAATATCACAGTCCACAAAACCAGTTTGGAATGAATGTGATGCATGGCAGGTTGGCACTTAGCTTGAAGCTTGCTCACATGTTGTCTTGATGTTATGGCAATGAGGAACATGATCTTGAGGGTGAGGGACTGCAAGAAACAACTGTGAAGTGGCTAAAATGGAGTACTCATTAGAAATGGGAGGACCAAATTAGGGTGCCACTGTGGCATGACAAAGAGAGGAAGAGGAAACAAATATTGCAAACCTTTCAAAAAGCATGTAACAACTGAAAACCTTAACATCGAGGGCTAATACCCTAAAAGGTCAAACAGTACCCTTTGATTGTGCCCAGAGCAAAGCCTTGCTAAGCTCCGGATAAAACAAACAACAGAATGTCAGATAACTTTGCATGGGGGGGGGTTCTATCTGCTTAGTACCCCACCAAGCCACACATTTTCCTAAAGACAAGCGTATGCAGTCCTTGTTGAGGGACACCTGACTTCCAAGATGATAAGATTAGATTTATTAGAACAATGTTTAAAATATTAATAGTGGGAGTGCACACTTTTAAAAATTAATAATCTCACATCATCAATCGTTAGAGTTGACACAATACATTCAAAACTGATAAATAATGATGTTAACCATTGATGTACAGCATCAAAAGCACTTTGCATGGCTTTAATGGTTCGATATACCTGAAGGACATAGTACCAGTGAAGCCACACGATAGACATCTAGTTGGGAGAGCGATAATAAATACTAAACCATAGTAACTACTTTAAAAGCTGCCCTGAGCTGTCATGAAACTGTAGCCACTGAATAAGAAATTATTTGAAAAGCCAAAAGGAATGCTGAAACTGGAATTAATCATACATGGCTGCCAAGATGACATCAACTCTCCCTGGATGAAGGTTGAAGGTGTCGTAGCTCATTCTCCAAGCATGAAGGTGGGAATTGCAAAGACCAGGAGGAGGAGCCTGATCAGAGAAGAGATGTTTAAACCCAGGAGTTCTGGATACCAAACTTTCTATGCCCAGTCCGGGGCCACTGTTATGACTTTGGCTCAGTCGATCTTGATCTTCTTGAGAATTCAGGGCAAGAATAGTGTTGGCAGAAAGGCACCCAAGAGTCTGAGTGCCACTTAAGGCAGAATGCATCTCTGAGGGCGTGATTCTTCAGAAACTCCAACTTGCAGAAGTACTGACATTGAGCATTGTTGGCAGCGGCAAGCAGATCGAGCCAAGGTTCTCCCCATTTTTGGAAGTGACCTCTCACCAACTCCTGGTGTAACTTTCACTCACAATCAATCCTCCATGTGCCAACGGCTGAGCTCATCCACTCTGACATTCAATGATCCTGCCATGTAGATCACCACCAGGAAGATTCCTTTGTGGTCCAGCTATATCTAGAGGTGCAAGCTTTTCTGGCACAGGGTCTGTGAATCCACCCTGCCCTTTTTGTTGCAGCATTGCATGAATGTGGTGCTGCCTGTAAGCCCCTGTAACAACCTTCCTTTGGTGAATACAAGGAAGGCTTTTAACGCCAAGCGGATGGTTCTCAGCTCAGAAATGTTGATATGGAGCTTGGACTCCATGGGTGATCAGAGCTCTCTGATTCCCATCTCTCTGAGATGACCATCCCTAACCCAGAAGCGATGCCTCGGTCACCGCTGTGAGCTCTAAGTGGGAGAGGGGTCTACTGCTGACCCATTCTCAGGCCAGTAACCGCAGATCTTTTACATTTTCTAAAATCTGAACTTGGTCGTAGAGGTCTGCTTGATGTTTGGCACACTGAGGCTTCACTGCGCAGCCTGTATATTTCATTTGACATGCTTGATCTTGGATGCCGGAGTCAATCAGTGCCAGCAGCTTCAGAGTCTACCACAGTGAAATCCAGGACAGAGGCTTAAAGATCAGGCTCATAGTCTGAATGTTGTGGAATCTTTTTCCTGGGGAAAAGGCTTGAAAGCAAATAGTGTCTAGAATAGCTCTGATGAAAGGAAGCATCTGAAAAGGAGTCAGGGGTGACTTTGGTACATTGATTGTGAACCCCAAAGAAAACAGGTAGTTTGCTGCTGGCTAATAGGTGTGGACGACCGCCTGGGGCGAGTCTGCCTTAAACAGCCAGTCAAGTTTGTGGGAAGACTGGGACCCCTGACCTGAAGGTGTGCCGCTGCCACCACCACCCCTATCAATTATGATCTCCTGAGTGGCACTGGTCAGACCAAAGGGGAGCACACAACACTGGAAATGCTACTGTCTCATCCCAAACCAAAGCCAACGCATAACCATGGCATAGGAAGCACCCTACTCAGTGGCAGGGCCAGTGGGTGCGAGTAGCCCAGACCCAAGAGAATTGTCAAGGCCACTAGCATTCTGCAGGTAATTGTACCTAATCTCCTTATGATAAGGTTGACCAGTATCATTACCTGCATCGTAATGTATTCAAATCTGTGCCAAAGAAGGAATGCAGAGTGTGCTTTTGTTCTTGTGGAAGCAGATTAAGTGGAGTAAATGGAGCCTCAACAACACCTGGGCACAATTTCAATCGAGGTCTATCATAGAGGATAATTGGGGCCTGTTCTTCTGGAGGCAGCATCAGCCTGGATGCTTCAGGCTTTCAGGGACCGTGGCACTGGAGGTAGAGTCTAGGATGGAGCCGAAGGTGGTCCCTTATGGACTCGGAGGGTCCAACGAACCCGCGGGCGGTAATCCTGGTGGAGAACCTCTTGGCTCCAGGAGTGCCAGAGGGAGCCGGCAAGGATTCAAGTAGTTGGAGCATAGCCTTGCAGAACTTGGGTTTGCTTAGGGGTGGTGGATTGCCCCGGGAACTCTGGTTGTGCCGAAACAAGTTGTGTGGATCAGCTCCAAAGTTGAGCATTTATTGAGAGCAAGATCAATCTATATGGTACCGGCCTGTGACTTCTCAGGGGAGTCTGAATGGCAGGGACCGTGTTCCACTTACATTTCTTGTGTTTTTTCCTCGTTTTACCCTAAGATTTCGATCGCGAGGAAGACCGACCCCTGGAGTGATATCTGAACTTAAAACTGGACCGGGACAGATTTTTCAATTTCGACCAATCTCGTCGCAGAGACTTCCTATGCTTGGCAATGTAGAGTTTCACCTCACAATCTCGTATGGCTTTGGGGTTCAACAACACGCAGTCATTGCGGCCATGCAGATGTGACTTGACCCAACCACCACAGACAAATTTGGTGAGGATCTGTCACAGGCATATATTTGCAATAATCCTCAAAGGGCTTTAAATCTGTTGGTATTAGAGGTCGCATGTACCTTTCACACTGTAAAACATGTTTTATGATCGAGGTAAGGGTTTCAAAGTGACTGTATCAGTGTCTGGTAGCATGGAAAGAAAATAAATGTGTTCAGCACGCAGGAGTGGATCTGCTATACATTGGCTAACAAGCATTGGAAATGCAATAGGTCTCGCATTAGGAAAGTTTGAGCAATTGGTATTGTAAAGGACACTTTTTTTATTTATGTGTTGGTTTTGAAAATAGCAAAAGTAATAGCTTTGTCAGTTACAATGTCAATAGTTTTAACTTTTGCAAATGTGACACCTATAGCATTTGTAATGCAATGTGTGTTGTCTTTACGTGACTTAGATGTATTGATATTGCAAATAACAATGGCTTTTAATTTTGTAAATAATTAATACTTAAATAAAAATGCCTCTGGGGCTGGCACACTCGTGGAGTATGCATGCATGGCAGCCTCTAGGAAAGACAGTAAACCGCTGAAGGGCACGCAGAAATGCTGTGTGTATCCACGTTGTTCCAGTTACACTCTCTAGTAGCGTTCTTTACAGTATTACGTAAAATAAACATTACACCAGAAACTCTTTAAGAATCTCACTCTGAAAAAGTACTATCTATTTAAAAGGTCGGCACTGGCCTTTCACTAGACTAGAAGGTATACATGGATCATATTGTTGCGTTTTCTGTGCACAATGCTGGGCAGTATTTGGGCAATATCAAATAGCATATTGACTATTTTCCACACTTATTTTGGCTGGATTCCCTGAGAAGCAAGAGTATGACCGTTTCTGGCTTCTTCGTTTACGGGTGACACACGAGTCCTTGACGTGCATGGAAGCTGCTTTGGGTGCTGCCCTCTGAACTTTGCGTGCCCTGAAGCCAGGCTCATCCACTCAAGAACTCGTGCGCCTCAGCAATGCTAAATTACACTCGTGTCTGGGAAGGCGACACCCGTGAGTCTGGGGAGCAAGAGGAGTCATTTAAGGGTAAACATTAACCAGATATGCTGCCATTTCTGTTTCAAGGTTGCATCAACAGAATTAGAGGTTACTCCGACCGAATCTGTGAAAAAAGCCATACACGCGACCTTTAACAAACACCCATATTATGTATTCTTTATTTTTTTTTTTTTTAAACGAGTTTGGGCACTTGATGGTTTTCAGTTTGATGACAATTAAGGTCTGGTCATCCAGAGCACTCAGTTTACTCCACAGACTTCATGGGGGTATGGATGTCAAACTGATTTGAGGTTAATTACATCAAATATTGCAAGGAACAGATGCAAACTCGGCGATGCTGTTCCTTGGAGACTATTTGATGGTCACTCGGACTGCACCTTCCTACAAAGTGAAATCTTTTGATAAAGGGTGGTAGGGATGGCCCATCGCTCCCTTGCTGTCATCTCACCCATGCTGACTCCCGCACAGCACACCGGCTCCCAGAGTAGCCATCTTCAGCGTGCGACCTTTCACCCACTTTTGCAGCAGTCACGTGTCTGCTTGCTGTGGGGGAGGGGCATAGGCAGGGAGGCATTGGCACTCTCAGTCAGCCTCGCTAAAGCCTGAGCGGAAAGACTCACCGGGCGGATGAAACTAGGACGCTTGCAGTAGCAGGCACGCAGCAGGCTTCTATTCCGGTGAGACTTTGAGGGGTGACTTGGGGGGCGGGGACGGGTTTCGCTCTTGAGTGGTGTTGCTAACGTAGGCGGGTCACACTGCAGTATTTGGCAGTACTCCGTAGCATTACGTTTCTGCTACTGCTGTGATAGCATGCAGGAAGAGGTCAGGTGTTCAGATTGTCAGGGTAACGTAAGCTGCATCCAGCCCTTTGCCGATTGGGCGAGTTGTTCTCCTTGCGAGAGGGACGGCTACTCACACTATTTGCTTTTAGTTCCTTGCGTGATTCTTTCAACCCACCTCTCTCGCGAGACGGCTGGCCTTTTGAAGAGAGAATTGTAGTTACAATGGGGATGTTATCCCTTTCTAGGACAGAAAGAGAAGGGAGGTTTGTTTATGCGACGAGAAAGGATAGCTAGATAGAATTTTGATTGTTTCAAGTTATTAAAAACCATTGCAATATTAAAAACCACAGTAAAGATAAAATACATAGCGTGATCATTCCATAAATAAAACAGCATGCGACTCTGTTAGGGAATGGTTCCTCTAAAGTGCAAGGTGCAATAATAATAACATACAAAAAACCGAGTGATCCAGAAAAAAACAACTCTACGTTTATGAAAGAGGAGGACTGCCCCAAGAATCGCTATGGCTGGGGAGTTGCAAAGACCGTAACACGGCGGGCAGGGGAGGGGGCGGAGCGGGGAGAGGTGCGACACGGCAGGCAGGGGAGGAGAGTAGGAGGAGGAGGGGGGAGGAGAGTAGGGGAGGCACGGCCTAGCGGCTGTGCAATCAAGAACTGAGGGGGCGGAGCTGGGGGAGGCTGTGAGAGCGAGAGTAGGCAAGGCAGGCGGCTGGGGGCATGTGCACGTGCTTTTAAGCTCAATGCGCATGCGCATTGAGCTTAAATTTCTCGTGCACTGCATGGAATCGCCACGATTCCTTGCAAGTTGGTTAAAGAGTGGATAAGCCCCCATAGTCTCGCAAGCTCGATGCGCATGCGCATCGACAGGCGAGACCTAAAAAGCAGTCTGGGGAAGGCCTGCATGCTCATTCTACCAGAACCAAAGCTGCTACAATCCTGCAATCTCCACTCATACATAATGATGCTCTAGTACCTCTCTGTTCAGCCATTTCAATAGATGGTGCAACCAGCAGCAGGATGGTGAGGGATGTCATCCCAAATAAAAAGGACAGACCGAATGTTGATATAATTGAGTCCTCTCTGTTATGTCTAGCCCCTCCTTCTCCTCGCCAGTCTTAGAGACTGAAGTGCCTAAAAGGAGTAGATTAGTTATCTAATTGGAGAGCATTAGTAATGTGGCCCTCAGGCACCAGAGCTAAGCAAGTGTCCTCACATAGTAGACTGCCCAGTAAATACTAACTGCTTGCGGACCCCGAGAAAAAGTAGAGCATCCACAATTTGTTGATGACGTTGGCCCATTTGGAAAGTATGGCATTACCTCAGATTTAGCTTTTTCTGCTAAAACATTGGGATTATTTGTCAGTTAGAGCGTCCTGAGCTATTTTTATGCATTTATAGTCAGGCAAGTGTATTACACCTTTTCATTAGTCCTAACCTGCACTGGATTTCTGTGTAGATCCCGGAATTAATGCATGGGAAAAATGAGGTAATAATGCACTTTTGAAATCCAATAAATGTGGAACATTTGATTCACATATGTTTTTGGAGGCCTTACTAAATGAACATAACCTTAAATTGTTCCCCTGAATCATGTCTTTTTAGAAGTGAGATCTTAAATGAACAGCATGCCTGGCATATTTAACACGTATCATATAGTCAATGCACATTTCTAAGCAACCTTGCTCAAAGGACTACGTCTAGTATCTGGGAAATGTTTTGTTTACTATAATTATTTCTAGATTTGCATAATTGCCATGTCTGTTTGCATATGAAAGTCCCCTTGCTCCTATATCATGGCACAGATTTTCTAAGATATTGCATTGGGGATGTATCACTTCTTTGAAGCAGCCCAGTCGCAAAATCCATTTTGGGATTTACAAAGCCATGCACATTTTAAGTAACTCAGTGCATGGCTCTGCGCTGTTACCTTGCGTCAGGTAGCTGTTTCATCAGTGGTGCATCGGAGTGCTCATGTGTCCACCAGTGTATTCTGATGCAAACCCATGAAAGCGATATATACATGGGTTTGAACCAAAATGGCCTGCCTACCTGAGGCTGCTGTATGTTGATTTCTCTCATTATTACCTCTTTGCATATATGCTGCTTTCTGCAGAACACATACAAACAGGAAACCGCCTCAAAGGACCATTTTTGTGCTGGAAGGTATCCCTTAAAAACAACCCTCACCACAGTGCGGGCACCCTTGCGCTATGACGCAAGGGTGCCCGCACTGGTGCTAGGCAGCCAAAAGCGCATCAGTGCCAGGCGAGAGCAGAACTGCACCATAGCTTTGAAAAGATGGCACTGTTCTGCTCTTCCTTTTTGTGCAAAGCAACACAGAACCTTCACTTGCTGCCCTGCGTTGCATCACATGTTAGTAAACATGCCCCCATATCTTTAAGTGGAATTTAAAGACCTACTTGCTGTGTCATAAAAAGCAGACCAGCGAAGCAACCTACCAAACTAACATTTAGAACTACGTTGGAATGAAGTAATCCATGGGTCATTCTGTCACTTTTATGTATTTTCAGCAAAATAATTGCTTTTTAGGAGAACTGTGCATTAGATAATGAGTTCATTAAAGAATCAGCAAAGATGAGCATACTGCCCAGCAAAGCTCATGTCTGTGACTCATACGGCAGGTCGCTAATTCTAAATCTGGACAACCTGATCTCACGAAAGCCACGCAACCATCTGTAGATTTGTCTGAATTTTAATGTGATTAAATCATTAGGTAGGACTGTGATTTGGTTAGTATTAGCTGAAGGCTCACGGCGTGGGCCAAGTGAGGCTATGGCTTCCACTGTGTGCTCTATGCTCCTGGAACTATTACACCCAGGCTAACGAAATTATCTTTCTTTTCACTGGGGAGTATTTTTCTGATATCAAGTGCAGTGCAAGGGAATGGAAACCCTTGAGCGCGTTGCCAAGTGCCTTCATCCTAAAACAAAGCATCTTTTCATAAAACCTCAACTGTTTTGTTGTCCACATAGTTACACTTTTGTAGGTTTTTGCCCCAGAAGGTGCCCTGTCCGGCCGCATAGCTAATTAGGAGTCTGCCTAATTTACCTTTGTGTAATTGCACGAAATTATAAACGCATTATGTGAACTCCACAAAAGGCAAAACCAGCCTTCGGGTATATAGTGGGAAATATGTTGGGGATGCATTTTGACCAAAACCACAAGTGTTCCTGTGCCAATGCACTAACATTTTGCTGCGAATGCAGTGTAATTACATCACATGGTATAATTTCACGTAACAAGTATGATGCGAAATTTGTGAAATCATGCAAGACTTCGCTGGCGTAATGGAAATTTCCCCAAGGCCTAATAGTTATCCATAGCACAGAAGATGCAGTGGCACTAGGACTCGGGATCTTAGGGGCATGATTGCATCCCATTTAAGGATCTCTTGTGCTACCCAATCATGCACTAGAAGGTCTCATTTTCTGACTCCCACTGGGCCTAGGGTACTTCTCCTACATCATACACTCGGTGACATCGTGGCGTCATTTTTCAAGCACATGATTACAGATTTGATTGGCTGGAAGTAGTTTTACTTTTAGTCGATTTGACATGGCGAAGTACAAAAGGTGTAACCATCATAGGGAACAACACAACTGATGGTCATCTGTGAAAAAAAATCCTTGCCATCATAGGCCTTCAATAGCAGGGCAATAATATTGCAACCAATGCACCATCTTAACCACTGCAACACAAAGTAAGTAGGTGAGGAGCTAAGAATAGTAATATACATTTAACTCCATATGCTTGTTGTTTCTACTGTCATTAAGAGAGATATGTTAATGAAAGGTAAACTAATCACCAATGCTATTGCAATAGCAGGAATATGTATGGTAAATTAGTTTCTATCTTTCCATGTGAGTGGAATGCATTAGAGTCGCACAAGGGTGTGTTGGTAATTTGCTGTTGATGCATTGAGAAACACACTCTTTGGAAATGAAAGCAACCCATCTCGGGACACATTTACTAAGTTTTGGGGTAGCATGTTGCATTGCTTCAAAGGGTGAGAGAAAAAGAGCACCATATTTATTAAGATATGGTGATGTTTTTCCCTCCCCCAGCAAAGGCACAATGTAGGATGCCATGCACCGAAGAACACAACATTGCACCCTAGTGCAAGGATGTGTGGGTCCTGACATGCATACGTTTTGTACTGAAAGAGGAGTCTTCCAGTATAAAATATAAGCTTTACTTTTTCCACTTTGTATGTGTGCTGAGCATGGCAAATGTGACCTTTCTATCATAAAACATATATAATGGCGCGTTAGAAATTTGCTCTTTCAGCATCATCACCCCAAATTCTTTTGGCCTTTTTGCTGAGCCCTGTATTTGCTGACTAAAGAACTATGTGCACTTAGAACTATGTGCACTTTATCTGTGCTAACCAGGGGTAAAGTGCTTGTTCTCCGACTTTCAACATGCTAAAATTGGTATTCTCGTGATTGGCATATTTAACTTAGCTATAAGTCCCTAGAATATAGTACCCACAGTGTTCCCAGAACTTGTAAGTTGCTGCAGCATTCATTGTGCCAGCCACTACAGTGATAGAGTAAATTAAGTCTCCAGGCCTACCACTGTAACCTTGCTGTTCAGGTTTAAACTACCAATTCAACCTGTCAAAATAAGCTCTTTTGAAAGGCCTCAACCTACATTCCTTTTTTCTGAATGCTTGTGGCGTAAGTAAGGAGCTCGTGCTTCTGGATGATGTGTTTTCACCCAATAGGGTCAGTTTCTGGGTGAAGGTGGAGGGGGTATTGTGGTACAGTGCTTTGTGGTTCAGACAAACAATTCTGAAGTGAATCCTGGCATCGAGGGGTAGCCATTTCAGAGCAAGAAGGTCTGGGTGATCTGATCACTATTTTTTGATCCTGTAATGAGCCTAACTGCTGCATTCAGTAAATCCTTCAGTGGTGCAAGTGAGGTTTTTGGGACGCCCAACATGATAGTGCTACCATAGTCTAATTTTGATAGAACATGGGCATGAAGTGTGGCTGGTGGAGAAGTGTGGCTCAATGGTTAGAGCGGCAGACCCTGATGCAGAGGTCGGGTCTTGGGCTCAAAATTCCACGGAGCTGATAATTCTCACCTCGGTGCCTATTCCAATCATGGAGTCCCACTCTGCAACTCTGGGCAATAGCTTGCTTAATCTCCACAACGGCCCCCACAACACTAAGGATGCCTGGCACCCACCTTGGGGGTGCCCAGAAATAGATGCTTCACAGGGAAAGCCAGGATGGGTTCCACAGCGGTATTCGTAAAAGCGCCCTGAGACCCTTGCGGGTGAGTAGTGCGCTATACAAGTATCAATTTAACCGCAGTTGTAATGTCTGCTGCGGGGAGGAAGGGTTTCAGTTTCCTAAGAATATGCAACTGATAGTTAGCTCCTCTGATTATAGCCCTGAGGTGCTTTTGCATGGAGAGGTCTTTGTCCAAGGTTACACGTATGGATTTGGCAGAGTCAACACTCCGTGGGGTGCAATTCAAGGCATTGAGAAGAGGGAGCCAGTCTTTGCCGATGGGAGTGGAGGAACGTGGAGCAATCAGTATGAATTTAGTTTTAAGGGCATTGAACTTGAAGAAGTACAAGTCAGTCAATGTTGCATTTTTGTTAAGTAGTTGTTAAGGGTGTGTATGTCCTCAAGGGGGATTATTTCTATGTACAGTTGAGTGTCGGCTGGAATGCCAGAAACCGGTCCTCGGAAGCTTGTTTCCGGTCCAGGGAAGGCATGGCATGGCTTGGCAGTTTGGGCTGGACTGTTCCCATGAGGCACAGGGTCAGACTGATTTGCATATAGCCATGTCTGAACCCTGGTGGCAGAGTGGGCTAAAGAACGGTGATGGATCATACCCAGATCTTTTGACTGGGTGTGAGTGTTTGATTGATTCAGATGCTCTGTCCATCACCACCCCCCTTTTGTACCGCTTTTGGCCGCCATAAGTGTGGCAGGGTATGCTCAGACGTGAGTCCCTTGCTCACTTTGCCACTGGATTCAAGCAAGCCGGGCTGAAGACGGCTGGAATGCCAGAAACCGGTCCTCGAAAGCTTGTTTCCGGCCCAGGGAAGGCATGGCTTGGCAGTTCGGGCTGGACTGTTCCCATGAGGCACAGGGTCAGACTGATTTGCATATAGCCATGTCTGAACTGGGGTGGCAGAGTGGGCTAAAGAACGGTGATGGATTATACCCAGATCTTTTGACTGGGTGTGAGTGTTTGATTAATTCAGATGCTCTGTCCATCACCACCCCCCTTTTGTACCGCTTTTGGCCGCCATAAGTGTGGCAGGGTATGCTCAGACGTGAGTCCCATGCTCACTTTGCCACTGGATTCAAGCAAGCCGGGCTGAAGACGGTTGGAATGCCAGAAACCGGACCTCGGAAGCTTGTTTCGGTCCAGGGAAGGCATGGCATTGGCAGTTCGGGCTGGACTGTTCCCATGAGGCACAGGGTCAGACTGATTTGCATATAGCCATGTCTGAACTAGGGTGGCAGAGTGGGCTAAAGAACGGTGATGGATTATACCCAGATCTTTTGACTGGGTGTGAGTGTTTGATTGATTCAGATGCTCTGTCCTTCACCACCCCCTTTTGTCCCGCAGTTGAGTGTCGTCAGCATACATGTGGTAGGAGATGTGGGAGAGTTTGATGATTTCATTTAGGGGTTTAATGTATAGCTTAAGCAGCATCGGAGAGAGGATAGTGCTTTGGGGAACATACAGTGATAAGGGAGACTGACCGGAAACCGTGACATTGATTAGAATGTGCTGAGATCTCTTGTGTAGAAAAGAGGAGAACCATTTTAATGTGACATGTGATATGGATTATGTTGAATTGGGTAAGTTCAAATCATGCATTGGTTGAGACCTTGCAGACCCCTCTGTGTATCCTACACCATTCTTCAGTTGTAATGGGGAACTTACATTGCCTTTGACATGTGTCTTCCACCATTAGGGGCACCATGGCAAGATTGGGTTGCAGGGCGCCGTAGCTGTTGAATGCTAAAACACTTTGTGTATATTCACTGTGTGGTTGTGGGAAGTTCAGATGTGATATTAGCAGACACCTACCTCTGAGTTTGTTGGGGGTACATAAAACTGGATCTTAGTGCTAGTTGCGGGAACATACCATACTAGGAGTACCATTTTACACTCTCCATATACCCCACCCCCCATCCCTGGTGGCCCACGTTAAGCGTGGCTGAAGACTTCAAACTTCTTGAAAACGCCCAAAGTAGGTAGGAGTAGTCTTAGTAACCTTCACCCCATTGGATAGGGCATCCTTGGGGGTTATTTCCACCCACTAGTTAGTGCCCAGTATAAATGTGTCCCCTTTGAGCACCCACTTCTGAACACTCCCCGACCTGTGGAAGATCAGAAGAGGACTGGGTAGAGAAGTGGATCCAAGGGCCATAAGGCTGATGACCCTTTAAAACTATAGGGGTACAGCAAGTTACAAGAAGCCTTTTCCGACAACTGTCCAGCTGATCAGTGGCAACTGGACCTGGACTTGTCCCCTCTGCGTCCTCTGCCTGACACCCTATGAGACTAAGGGCCTCTTCTGAGGTCCTGGGAGGACTTTAGAAGTATACTCCTTTGGTGAATTGGGACTTAATGGACTAAAGACAGACAGTAAAATCTTTGAACATGACAAACTGTTTTAGCATACCCAATCCTCATTCCATCGAAGTCCGTATCTAATTGTGCCTAGGTCCTGTACTATTGGGTTTGACTATCATTAAAGAAGGATTGTAATGCCGGAGGGCTGGGACTTTGGGCTCCAGCTGTCTGTGTGGCAGTGAGGCCACTTTCTCCCAGCATCATCACGTCAGGCAGGCAAATGACTCAAGTGCATTTGACCCAAAGCGCAGGACGCGATACCAGGAGAAGACCATATCAAGATGGAGCCCATCTTTGCACATTATCGACTGGAAGAGACTGGGCTGGGTCATCCCTCTTGGCCCCTGTACTTAATATCAGTACACAGTGAGTTCTCATTAGTTGCTGTCAGTACCTTGTATCTCTTGCCTGGGCTAATCAGGGGAAATATGGGTAAAGGCAAGTTACCTGGGGCAAGAGACAATGCCACTGCAAAACCATGTGGAGACACAGCGCTTTACTTTTTTTTGGCCCGTTCTGTTGGAGTAATTGCTAAAGAAATTGATCTCTCGGAGAGGCGTTTATCCTTAGACACTGGAAAGGGCCCTAGCTTTTCCCTAACGAGCCAAGTGGGGCATCATCTATGCATGGGAGGTGAGAACTCTCCTGCAATATGTTGTCCACTGTCCGGCATGCCTGAAATGCAAGCTCATTTATGATCAAGTAGCTTGCATAATAATGATGAGTATGAATGCAAGTGATAGTGGGCCCTCGGCCAAAAAAAGCATAACCCCAAGCAATAGAGTGCATCCAGATTATCAGAGTTTAAAAGAATATCGATAGGAATATTGTGCTCACTCCTCTGCAGCCCAGCCTGTCCTCATCATGTGAAAATGGTTTATCCAGTGAAGCCCCCAAAGATCGAATGGGATTGTGTCCTGGAGAAATTTAAATCCATTCTGGTTGTGTGTGTTACTCCATTGGTGGACAAGATACGTAGCCTGGAAGATATTTTTGTCCATTTAACTGAGACCCATGTATATCTATTGGCCCACCAGGCCTCTGCTCAGCCAGCCATGTTCAGTACTGAAAGGCCTTTGGCTATGAGCATCATGCCTAATTAAGATTCACAGCCACTTTATGAAGATATGACTGCAATTGATATCCATCCCTCCTCCTCTCAAGTTGAGGGAGCCTCAGTGCCTTGAGAAGGAGGCAGAGGCTTGCAGGGAGGTTAAGGCCCTGAATAGTTTGCCAGATCAAGGTATTGACTCACAGGTTTACTATTTCTCCCATATCAGTCATGTTTAAATCTTTCCCCCTGGTTTTAGCCCCTATGTAGCCATCATGACTGGTGTACCATAGTTAAACTCTTCTAGGGAGGAATCAACACTTTAGCTAAAAACAGTGTGTGAGAAAGTGCCATCTTTATTGCATAGTATGCCCCCACGTTTTGCTGAATTGCTGATGTGCTTTGACTGAGTGTGCCCTGGACTCCTGTCAATCAGGTGCCCTGGGCCTGTTTTCCTTCCCTAAAACTGTATTGAAGCTAAAACCCAATTGGCATCTCTGGCCACATGTCAGCCCCTGGTAAATGGTACCCTAGGTACCCAGGGCTTTGTGACCAGAGAAGACCCCTAAGGCCTGCAGCACTTATTGTGCCACCCTTCTGGGCCCTGCACCCTGACACCCACAGCCTGCCTTTGCGGACTGAGTGTCCTAGTGCAGACCTAAACAAAGAGTCGACATGGCACACATCCCTGTGCGCCATGCCCACCAACCCACTGCCCTGGCATACATCAGTCACCCCTCTAGCTGGGTGCCCTATGACAGTGGTGTGGGCACAGGTGCATGAGCCTTGTGCTCCTACAGTACTCAGGGCCATTCCCGGACACTGTAAGTGCAGTGATGCCATTAAGAGTATATGGTGCTGGGAGGTTGTCATTACGAACTCCACAGCACCATAATGGCTAGACTGAAGGCTGACAAGTTTGATATCAAACTTCTCAGCACAGTAAACCCACACTAATGCCTGTGTGGGATTTAATGTAAAATGCACTACGTAGGGCATCTTAGAGATGCCCCCTGAAACCTAACCTACAATCCACATCTTGTCTCAGAGGCTGCCTAGGCTGCCACACAGCAGACATGTTGCTGGACTCCTGGGTGGAGAGCCCCTGCTCTCCTGGGCCTGCAACAATGCACATCCTGGGCGAGGTGCTAGACCTCCTCCCCCAGGATGGGCAGGGGGAAGCTTCAAAGGCATACCGCCTTTGTGAGCTTCTCCAGACCACTTGCTGTACTCAGCAACTGGCCCCCACCAGTTCTGACCCCCACTCTGGTTGGCAGACTGGCGGGAAACCCTACGTGAGGAAATGGGGTGTGACAGCCTGTGCCAACTCCACCACTCAGGTGGGAGAGGCAAGGTGAAGCACAACTCCGGGCACTGGCCATCTTGAGGATGGGGAGCCCTGCCCAATCAGAGATAGGCTCCTGAGAGGAGCAGGATAGGGGTGTACTCACCCCAGGACAGTGACCTATTGGTCCTTGCCCTTCCCCTACCTGTAACGCCCCTAAATGTATTATTTAGGGGCACCCTAAACCTTCCTTCCTCAGATCCCGAAACAAGAAAGAAGACCAAGAAGAAGAAGACCTGCCGTGCAGCTGCTAACAAGAGGATGACACCAACTGACTTGGCCCCAGCCCTACAGGCCTGTTGATTCTTAAACCTGCTCCTGCTAAATCCTGGCGTCTTCTGCGGACAGCAACCTCAAGAACCCCGGAGGACCTATTTGCCTTGACCCTCTTAGAGACTGGGACTCCCACGAGTAGTGGCTCTGCTCCAACAGCAATACTCCTGGTGCCAGCCAGGAACCGCAAATCCTACCCACTCTGCACCCGCCGAGCCTGGCCTGTGCCCAAGTGGACAAAGACCCTGAGGACGTCCCCCAGCATTTCTGACCTGAAATCCAGTGACCAAGGAACCTCCTCGATGACCCAGACATGCCTGCAGACCAGGGGCAGCTGGTGACATTTGAAAGTGGTGGGCGTAAACTAATTTGCATATTGCACCGCAGCGATCGAGCGCAGTGAGCGAGCCCGAACCACCTTGCACCCATCCATACATCATTCATGCATCCACCCATCCATCCACCCACCCACCCTGCATACATCATTCATTCATGCATCCACCCATCCATCCATCATGCATCCGCCCTTCATGCATGCATGCATCCATACATCATTCATGCATCCACCCATCCATCCACCCAACCATCCTACATCCATACATCATTCATGCACCCACCCATCCATCCACCCACCCATCCACCCATCATGCATTAATCCATCATGCATGCATCCATCCATACATCATACATGCATCCACCCATCCATCCACCCACCCATCCTGCATCCATACATCATTCATTCATGCACCCACCCATCCATCCATCCACCCATCCATCCATCATGCATCCACCCATCATGCAAGCATCCATCCATACATCATTCATGCATCCATCCATTCACCCACCCACCCATCCATCCATCATTCATGCATCCACCCATCCATCCATCATGCATCCACCCATCATGCATGCATCCATCCATACATCATTCATGCATCCACCCATCCATCCACCCACCCACCCTGCATACATCATTCATTCATGCATCCACCCATCATGCATCCGCCCATCATGCATGCATGCATCCATACATCATTCATGCATCCACCCATCCATCCACCCACCCATCCTGCATCCATACATCATTCATTCATGCACCCACCCATCCATCCATCCACCCACCCATCCATCCATCCATCATGCATCCACCCATCATGCATGCATCCATGCATCCATCCATACATCATTCATGCATCCATCCATCCACCCATCCATCATGCATCCACCCATCATGCATGCATCCACCCATCCATCCACCCATCCATCCTGCATCCATACATCATTCATTCATGCATCCACCCACCCATCTATCCTGCATCCATACATCATTCATGCACCCACCCATCCATCCACCCACCCATCCATCCATCATGCATTAATCCATCATGCATGCATCCATCCATACATCATTCATGCATCCACCCATCCATCCACCCACCCATCCTGCATCCATACATCATTCATTCATGCACCCACCCATCCATCCACCCATCCATCATGCATCCACCCATCATGCAAGCATCCATCCATGCATCATTCATGCATCCATCCATTCACCCACCCATCCATCCATCATTCATGCATCCACCCATCCATCCATCATGCATCCACCCATCATGCATGCATCCATCCATACATCATTCATGCATCCACCCATCCATCCACCCACCCACCCTGCATACATCATTCATTCATGCATCCACCCATCCATCCATCCATCATGCATCCGCCAATCATGCATGCATGCATCCATACATCATTCATGCATCCACCCATCCATCCACCAACCCATCCTGCATCCATACATCATTCATTCATGCACCCACCCATCCATCCACCCACCCATCCATCCACCCACCCATCCACCCATCATGCATTAATCCATCATGCATGCATCCATCCATACATCATTCATGCATCCACCCATCCATCCACCCACCCATCCTGCATCCATACATCATTCATTCATGCACCCACCCATCCATCCACCCATCCATCCATCATGCATCCACCCATCATGCAAGCATCCATCCATACATCATTCATGCATCCATCCATTCACCCACCCATCCATCCATCATTCATGCATCCACCCATCCATCCATCATGCATCCACCCATCATGCATGCATCCATCCATACATCATTCATGCATCCACCCATCCATCCACCGACCCACCCTGCATACATCATTCATTCATGCATCCACCCATCATGCATCCGCCCATCATGCATGCATGCATCCATACATCATTCATGCATCCACCCATCCATCCACAAACCCATCCTGCATCCATACATCATTCATTCATGCACCCACCCATCCACCCATCATGCATCCACCCATCATGCATCCACCCATCATGCATGCATCCATGCATCCATCCATACATCATTCATGCATCCATCCATCCACCCATCCATCCATCATGCATCCACCCATCATGCATGCATCCACCCATCCATCCACCCATCCATCCTGCATCCATACATCATTCATTCATGCATCCACCCACCCATCCATCCTGCATCCATACATCATTCATGCACCCACCCATCCATCCACCCACCCATCCATCCATCATGCATTAATCCATCATGCATGCATCCATCCATACATCATTCATGCATCCACCCATCCATCCACCCACCCATCCTGCATCCATACATCATTCATTCATGCACCCACCCATCCATCCACCCATCCATCCATCATGCATCCACCCATCATGCAAGCATCCATCCATGCATCATTCATGCATCCATCCATTCACCCACCCATCCATCCATCATTCATGCATCCACCCATCCATCCATCATGCATCCACCCATCATGCATGCATCCATCCATACATCATTCATGCATCCACCCATCCATCCACCCACCCACCCTGCATACATCGTTCATTCATGCATCCACCCATCCATCTATCCATCCATCATGCATCCGCCAATCATGCATGCATGCATCCATACATCATTCATGCATCCACCCATCCATCCACCCACCCATCCTGCATCCATACATCATTCATTCATGCACCCACCCATCCATCCATCCACCCATCCATCCATCCATCATGCATCCACCCATCATGCATGCATCCATGCATCCATCCATACATCATTCATGCATCCATCCATCCATCCATCCATCATGCATCCACCCATCATGCATGCATCCACCCATCCATCCATCCATACTGCATCCATACATCATTCATTCATGCATCCACCCACCCATCCATCCTGCATCCATCATTCATGCATCCATCCACCCATCATGCATGCATCCATCCATGCACCCATCCACCCACCCATCCACCGAACAATCATTAATGCACCCACCCTGCATCCATCCATCATTCATGTATTTACACATTTCTGCAGCAGATGCTTTAACACACTGAACTATCGCAAGTCATTTGTGCAAGCTAAACACCGAAAAACACACTCTTACCTTGCTGCCGGTCCCGCACACGTCACAGGCTCACATCGCCCCTGGCCAATCCTGGCGCCAGGGGCACAGGTACCCTCTCGCCCGCAGCACGCCCATTAGGGCTCCTGATGGGCATGCGCAACGCCGCCAAAACACAAGTGCGCATGCGTGGGCACGGGTAAAAATTCACCCTCCGTCCCCACGCATGCGTACTTGTGTTGCCGTCTGTACAATCATGTCAATGAATCAACATGACGCCCGCCCGGCGGTCTGACGTCATGTTATGTTATGTTATGTTATGTTATTTATGGGTCTTATATAGCGCAACGGCTACTCCAAAGGAGTGTCCCGGCGCTTTGTGCTCCAGACCCGGAAAAAAAGACTGAAAAACATCACATAAAAAAGTTAAAACCAGAGAGAAGGGTAACAGAGCTCTAACCAGAGAATAACCAAGTCTTAAGATCCTTCCTAAAGACAAGTAGATTGGATGTGGACCGTAAGGACAGGGGTAAAGAGTTCCACAACTGCGGGGCCAAGAATCTAAAGGACCGACCTCCCAGACGTGTCCTCTTTATACGCGGCACTACAGCCAGTGCTAAGGACTCCAATCTTAGATGTTGATTCATTGACATGATTGTCATGAGGGAGCTGTGGGCGGTGTTGGGCAGGGGGGGCTACGCCCCCACGCCCCAATGGACGAACCGCGCCTGCTGCAGACTCAGAACCAGGGACCCCTCCTACCGCGACCAGCAGAGGATGAGATTTCCCAACGTTCAAAGACACCCCTGCACCTGGTGCCCCCCGGCTTCCTGTGCCCAACTCTGGGGTGCCTACCTACCCTCCAAGATCCCAACTTACCCCTCAAAGTGTTGGTCGCTCCAGAAGATCCACCGTCCCCGAGCCTGCAGCCTTTGTTCCCTTTTCAAGATCTCTATTGAATGACATTGAGCGCCCGACGGCTCAAAGGCACCCTGCACCCAGCCGCCCGAGTGCCCCTGGCAGTGCAACCTTTGGCCTATCCTACTTCCCCATTTGCCCTGAGCAAGTGACCAGGAGCCCAGCTCCCACAGCCGCATGGCCGGCTCGCCGGCAGTCACCAACCAAAGACCCCCTGCCTCCCATTGGATAACATTAAGCCTAGCAACCTCTGCACCCGGCTGCCCTTGTGCCGCCGAGGGTGTACCAACTGTACCTACCTGACGCTGGGAGACCCCTGAGTCTATGCCAGAACCTTAACTCTGCCAATCGAGTACTTACCTAAAAGCCGATAACTCACTTTTCTTCTATAGGCTAACATTGACTGGTTTCCTTGGAAATACTTCTGTGTGTGGAGTTTTGGAACTTTAAAATATTCACCTAAAATCAGCCGAGCTACGAATTCCGATTTACTCACCTGTTATCATGAGAGACCTCAGTGCTGCATCTTTGAGCCCAGTACTGATCCTGAAAAGTAATTCTAACCGTACTTACTAGTAACTTGAATTTCCTTCCATAGGATATCATTGCTTGCTTTTTGCTGAAAAAGTTTCAAAGTGTCGATTTTTGAAACTTACAAATATTCTCTAAAAAGTGTGCCAACGATAAGAACGTAATTACTTGCCTGTTTTAGATAGAAGTCCCAGTGCTTCACCTAGGAGTCCAGCACTGGATTGCAAAAGTGCGCCATATTGACTAGGTCGAGGGACGCTGGAGGCGGACTTCCGCACCCGGTGTGCTTATTAAGCCACCTGGTGCAGTCTTTGGCCAGAACTTTTGCCTACGCGCTTCAGCGCTGCTGCCTAACTTTTTTCGCGCTCATTTATTTTAAAACATCTCTGCGCTGCTGGTCATCGCCTAGAGCTTCTAGAGCTCGTTTTTAATTGTGCTATTTGTTTTGTGTCGGCTCCGTAGGCCGGGGAACTATTGACAGGCTTACCTGCACTCAGCAACTGCTTCAACCCGCTCTCGGCGGGATAGAGTAAGTTTAGCGGGTCCGTCCGCCATCTTGGGTAGGGGTGAGGTCTCTGTGCACTCCGGGCGCCATATTGACTAGGTCGAGGGACGCTGGAGGCGGACTTCCGCACCCGGTGTGCTTATTAAGCCACCTGGTGCAGTCTTTGGCCAGAACTTTTGCCTACGCGCTTCAGCGCTGCTGCCTAACTTTTTTCGCGCTCATTTATTTTAAAACATCTCTGCGCTGCTGGTCATCGCCTAGAGCTTCTAGAGCTCGTTTTTAATTGTGCTATTTGTTTTGTGTCGGCTCCGTAGGCCGGGGAACTATTGACAGGCTTACCTGCACTCAGCAACTGCTTCAACCCGCTCTCGGCGGGATAGAGTAAGTTTAGCGGGTCCGTCCGCCATCTTGGGTAGGGGTGAGGTCTCTGTGCACTCCGGGCGCCATATTGACTAGGTCGAGGGACGCTGGAGGCGGACTTCCGCTCGGTCCAACACCATAAAGGTATGAAGGACCAAGCGCGCAGCGGTTACGCGCAGCGGGTAAGCCCGTTTGCGCCCGTTCGCGCATCGGGAGCGCTAAGGGCTGTATCCTCTGATCCCCTACTGTCCCATCGCTTGGTGTACTCTCGGGCTGCTTTATTGGACTTAGGACCTGTTCAGGCGCCCCCCACTCGGAGGGCTAATGCTCTCGTCCCATTACGATCTCTGTCTTGCGGACTCCTTAATGTTAGGTCGCTCTGCAAGCATTATACTGAGATTGCCTTCCTGATTGAATCTTCAGGGTTGGACATTCTGTTTTTAACGGAAACGTGGACCCGGGAGGACTGTCTGGTCGAACTAGGACTGGCCTGCCCCCTAGGCTTTAAAATTATGCACACCCCACGCCCAAAGAACAGAGGTGGTGGAATTGGCATCATCTATAGAGAGTCGCTGGGTCTTTTCCAGCTTAAAATCAGTGAGGTTTCGGGTTTCGAGCTGATGGGCTTCTCCATCAAAGACCGGGATCGAACACAGTTCACGGGGGTGTTATGTTATCGCCCGCCGGGCTCTGCCCCCTTCCTATCAGACTTTCTTGACCTAATATATGATCTCTCAAACTCTCACGCTAAGCTGTTGGTCCTGGGGGACTTTAATCTTTGGCAGGGTGGACCTTTGGATGGGGCGTTTTCGATACTTTGTCAAGCTCTCGGCAACATTCAGTTGCAGCAACTGGTAGGCGCTGCGACTCATAGAGGAGGGCACATCTTGGACCTGGTATTTGCTGACGCTCAAGCAGCAACGGTAAACGACATCTTAAGCCAGTGCTGGACAGACCATGCACTGGTGGCCTTTTCCCTTGAGTTAGGGACCTACCCTGAGGAAGCTGCGGGGGTAGGAAGCTCGAAACTGGGTAGACCCTGGTCTCGTCTCTCTAAGTCATCCTCACTACCCGCATTACTATCAGCCAACTTCTGTCTGAGCAATTCGGTGGAGGAAAGTTATCTTTCCTTATGTCAGTCTATCACCGAATCGTTGGATAAGCTGGCTCCTCTTTGTCAGTCTCGAGGGAGAGTGAACCGGGCTTGTCCCTGGTATACGAAAGAGCTACGACTGCTTAAACTGGGTTGTAGACGTGCTGAGCGGGCGTGGAGGAAGCAGTATCTGCCATCGGCAAAGGCCTCGTTTAGGGTTGCTTTGCTGGGGTACAAGGCGCAGATCAAGTTGGCCAAGGCGGCCTTTTTGGAATCCACCTTGAATAAGGCGCCTAATAAATCGCAAGCCCTGTTCAAAATCGTCAGGGACCTGTCTCATCCAGCTTGTGTGGCCAACACGGTCGTGGCGTCGCAAACCCTGTGCGATGCACTGGCGGGTGCCTTTGAGGAGAAGACTGCTAAGATCCTAGAGGGCTTAAAAAACCCTCTGCCTGCAGACCTCGGTCTGGGAGCTCCGGTTAGCCCGATCAGTCGACCCCGGTCAGTCGGGTCTCGTCCTGACCCGGGAGCTCCGAACGGGTCACCCAGTCGACCCCAGCCGAATGATGCAGGCCTTTTACAGGCTATGCTTGGAGTGGGAGCTCCGGGTGATCCCTCCAGTCGACCCCAGGTGGAAACACCTGGTCCCACTCTGGGAGCTCCGGTCGGAACACCCAGTCGACCCCATTCGAGTGACCTGGGTCTCTGCTTGGGTGCTCCGGATATTTTATCCAGTCGACCCCAACTAAGACAGTTTCCCCGTCCCTCTTATGAGGAATTCTGCAGTTTGGCACAAACGGTTGCCTCGGGCTCTCCGCTCGACCCACTACCTCCCAAATTTTGGAAGGTCTTCCATGCAGAACTCTTTCCGCCGTTGCACGCCATCTGCCTCCAGTCTTTGGAGTCGGCTTGGGTTCCTGATTGCTGGAAGTTAGCAGTGGTATCTCCACTGCTCAAGAAGCCAACGTTAGACCCTGCCTGTCTCTCCAACTACAGGCCTATCTCCTTGCTCCCATTTCCTATTAAGATCATGGAAAAATGGGTGACCCGCTCGCTCTCTGGTTTTCTTGAAAACATCGGTTGGTTTGACGAGGCACAGTTTGGCTTCCGCCCCGGGCATGGGACGGAGTCAGCACTGGTTACCGTATTGGACAACCTCCGGACGCGTGTCGACAGTGGACGGGCAGCCTTTTTAGTGCTGCTCGACATGTCGGCCGCGTTCGACACGGTTTGCCATCAAACCCTCATCAGAAGACTGGAGGAGTGCGGGGTCACAGGGAGCGCAAGAGATTGGTTGGCTTCTTATCTGGGTAGCCGGCAACAGCTGGTCTCGCTTCCTCCTTTCCGCTCTGAGCCACGGAAAGTGGGACAGGGGGTTCCACAGGGCTCGGCCATCAGCCCGATACTTTTCAATCTGTATCTTCGCCCCCTAGTCCAGCTTATTAAATCCTTTGGTGTCTCGGCTTTTAACTACGCCGATGACACCCAGCTGGTCTTTTCTCTGGAAGGTAACAACGCGGTCTCACTGGAAACTTTTCATCGCTGTATGGCAGCTACAGCGGATTGGCTTCGAGCCAATTCCCTCCAATTTAACAGCTCTAAGACGGAGGTGCTCCACTGCTCCAGTGATCGAATTCCGCGGGCTCTTCCAGAGAACTTCTGGCCCACTGCTTTCCCGGAACCAGTAGCGGCGGCGGAATCAGCCCGCAACTTGGGGGTTATCTTTGGCCCGAACCTACAGCTCGACCTGCACGTAAACAAAACTATCTCTACGTGCATGATGCTGTTATGCATGTTGCGCAAAGTTCTGCCTCTTCTCCCCGCCCAGGCCAGGCCAGAGGTAGTTCGCAGTACTATTTTAAGTCGTTTAGACTACTGCAATGCGCTGCTTCTGGAGGCCCCAAAAAACCTGGTGGGGAAGTTACAACGGGTGCAGAACATGGCGGCCAAGCTGGCTCTCTCGCGGGCTAGATCTAGCTCTTCCACTCTGGCTTTAAGAGACCTGCACTGGCTCTCGGTGCATTTGCGAGTGATGTATAAGGCCGCGTGTTTGGTGTTCAAGGCCGTACACCAACAGGGCCCAATACCACTTCGCGACATGTTTGCTTGGTATGCTGCTTCGCGGCCCCTCCGCTCATCCTCAGCCAGCCTGTTGGTGGTCCCGAGGTTCCAGAGAGTCAGGATGGGTGGCCGCTCATTTAGTGTTGCGGCGGCCAGACTATGGAACTCCCTTCCTCTCTCTCTGAGAAGCCACAAGGATTACCTACCATTTAGGAAAGCGCTGAAAACGTATTTGTTCCCGAAAATTGTTTGAGCAGTGAGTTGTGTGTCTGCCGAAGTTCAAAGCGCCAGGATGCCCTCTGGGTGATAGGTTGCGCTTAATAAGTATACAAAATAATAAATAATAATAAATAATAATAAAAGTAACGTGAGCATACTTTACCTGCAAATTGAATTTCCTGCTGTAGATTAACATTGGTAATTTCAACTGAAAAAGTGTAAACTTTTAAAATACAATAATGTTCCTTAAAAATCAGTACTGTACCCAAAACGCTTATACTTAACTGTTTACAGCTCCTGTCCCGGGGCTGATTCTAGGATCCAGTCCTGTGGTTAGAAAAGTAATCTACAAAGTAACTAATTGCATTTAACCAGAAATTCCCATTGAGCTCAATGTTGCATTGTGTTTGAAATTGTGTTGCCTATTGCAACAAACTGTAACTATTGCATCAAAAAGTCTATTGCCTATTTAACTAAAGTAACTCATCCTGAGGAAGTATATTTTGATACCTTGTTGGTTCTAAAATAAAACAACTATATCTTTTGATACAAAACCATTGGCCTAGAGCTCAGTTCTTGAGTGTGTGAGACCATTTGCTGACTGAGTGTGTATAACAAATGCTTTACACTGTCCTCTGATACTGCCTTACTGGTCGACCAAGCTACCACTTTGGAGAGTACGGTTATATCTAACTTTAGCCTCTGCTAAACCTCTGGGGACTGGGGACTCTATACACACTGTACCTTACTTTGATCCAGTATATATAGAGCCACTTTCCTACAAAGTTCACCACTGGTTGACCCAAAACTCTGGTTTTAACACCAACGAATACTATATCATCTTCTTTGTGAGGAGGGTTGGATGGGTTGGTCCTTTGACCAAATATTTGAGAGGAGATTGTATTGTAATTAATTGCAATAACCCGGGTCTGACTCGCTGGTTAATTCAATGCGGTGCCAGGAGGCATTTATAGGGCACTGACAGTAATATTGTTTTCTATATCTACAAACAGAACCTTGGAAGGAGGCTGTCCGTGGGAAAATCCTCCACCCAGGCAGATGAGCTGACTAGATTTACTGTTTTCATCTCTAAAAGATTTTTTCCTTGGTCAGACGTGGCAAGCATTAATTGAAGCCCTGAGACCCCAGTTCCATTTATGGAGATTGTTCATACACAAGTGGTTACTGGGGATCGTGCCAGGGAACAAGGTATACTAATTCAGATGGTCAGTTGGAATATAGGGGGTGTCAGGGATAAGCAGCAGGATACCAAGTGGTTTGACTTCATCTCACAGTTTGATGTAGTCATGCTGCAAGAAATTGGGCCCTCGAAGTGATCATATGGGATGGGTATGAGATTTTTACAATACCTGCAATGGCCTCTTTAAGCCAGAGAGCATGGGGGGAGGCCATCTTGGTATGGATCACAATGCCTCCCCAAAAATTCCCATTTAGATCACAGAGCGATCCAGGCTGTGTAGTTTGTGCTGCCAAATAAGTTACCTTTTTTTCTTAATTAAATGTTATAATTCAGTGTATGAACTGGGCTATCAGACAGGGACTGTTAGTAATGGGGTTAGTTAGCAGAGGTATGTACCTTGTCCAAGTAGGGACCAACACTCTAGTTGGGGTGTTCCTTGAATATGGATTTACCTTGACAAAAGCACAAGACAAGAGGCGTTTGGCAAAACAGTAACAGTTGGTTTAATTAAACACTCCTGCCGGGAGCACAGTTACAGACACGGATCAGAGGACTCTGCCGAAGTACAATCAGACATGAACAAGGTTTTATGCAGTTATTATGGTACAAAAAGTACTTCAGTCAATCCTTTTATGATCAAGGAATGCAGGCCTTGTCTTAAGATCCCTGATAACAAATGCAGGTGGGCCTTGTCCTTCCAAGGACACAACGGGTGCCAGTGGGTAATGTGTAAATATGTCTGGCATGAGGGGCATGTGATCACTGCGTGTACTGTGTATGCTGTGCCCCGATTGGCTGTGTGTTCCTAACTTTCTCTGGCATCTGACTTTGTGGTGTTTTTGGGACCGCACACTCCACTCCGGCTATATGTGCTTTATTGGGGCCAAGCTCCCTGGACCATTGTGGTGTCCTGCATGCCAGCCTGAAGGATTGACCTGAGTTTCCTGTTCACACGTTTGTCTGCTGGCTATGTGCCACCCCACCTGTAACCTGTCAATCCGTAATTTCAGGCCTAGGTTTCGGCACCTGACTGACCACGTATTTCTAAGCTGGGGTTCATGATGGGTGAATTCGATAATAGAGATGCATTTTCACTCACATATAAATGGATCATTATAAACATTGGCATTGATTTTATCAATAGTAACATTCCCCCCTATAGTTGAATTTTCAACTACATTATCTAACCCATACTTTATGACAGTCACATTATTTGCGACTTGTTGGTCTTCAGTTTTGACTATTACTATTTTACTAGTTACTTGCTTTCTACCCAATTTGAGGAATGTGTTTTTACAGCAGGAAACCACACTAAAACAACAGTAATTAGAAAATGGGCAGCAATGATGTGCACACTCCGACAGCCACTGGAGGAGCTAGGAAAACCAACTCGAAAACCGTTCCTGCTCAGGGACACCTCCCTCCTCTCGCATGTCTCTTTAAAAGCAGTGCAGTGCTTGAATGACCAGAATCAGAGTCCAGTTAACCATGTCATTCCCGAGAATGAATCTGCAGCAGGATGCACTGATCTTGGCACACATCCCTCCCTCCATTGCAGTCATTAAGTCCAACACATATCGATGTTACATCACCATGAGGCTAATGGCCCTCAGCTCTTACTTGATCAAATTAAGGCAAAGTTCAGTGCTGTTCATCATCTAAAGCATTACCCACCTGGTTAACTGCACTCGGTGGCATTGGCATTTTTTTGTATGGTGAAGAAGGGTACGGACCCTCCCGCTGATACTAGTGCATCAGAGAGCAGTCTGAATTGTTCTGGAATTATCATGTGGTTACTATAGACATTATAGACATCTTTAAGTTATCATGTGCCTGGTAGCTATGATGCTGCTTTTGCGCACGACATTGCATGTCTTTATTTTGCACGACTTTGCTTAAGCCTTTCACATGAGAACTCTCTGCTGTGCTCGTTCTCTGCCTGTTCCTGGAGTTTAGTCTGAACATAGTGAGCGACGTCAGTAAACACTGACTCGTGTTATTCTGTTCTGGTCAGGCACTAGCACTTAGACAAAACATACCAATGCAGCTGTTTTCTGCTGGAGACTCGTACTTTGATATTATGGGGTTGCATAAATAGGTAAAACACACTTGAAGAGTGAACTTTCCAGGGAGAAGAGCACCACACATCTGTGATGTAGAAATACGATCTATGTCCTAAGGTATGGGCTCTGCTGACAAAGCCTGGAGATTTTCTATTATATAATAATAATTCTGCTTACCAAGGGGAGTGTCGTTAGGCTTTATAGTACTTTATCCACTGTCTTAATAAGATGATACCTCCCTTTATGATATATGGCCTTGCTGCAATACTAACTGTATTGATATTATGCATTTTACTGATGGTGGTGGCTTTTATACTGCATTTTAGAGCATGTTAGTTAAAATAAATTTCAACTATTTCTGTGTTTCTGTCAGATCTTATTGTGGACAAGTACGAGAATGTGAGCGAAAAGGTGAGTCTTGTTACTGCGATTCCTGAGAGATCCAGGAGTGTTTTGTTCTGGGGTGTCTAATCATTGGTTTCTCCAGTTGTGGGTAGGAGAGTTAGTGAGACACTATAGCTAGTCGGTCCTAGGTTTGTGGGCACTAAGGTGGTGAGAAGGCTAAGCTCCTATACACAGAGTTCCATTTTCCTGTGCATAGTACTGTGTATGTGCAGAATCCCTGCAACAGAATGTCCTTGTTCTGAGCCCAATCAAAATAATCTGCAGTTCTTTTTTCATGAGCCTGATGCAACAGAGATGTCTTCTTCCTTAGTGGGTGCTGGTACAAATGCAACAGTTCTTCACCAGGAATGACCAGGGTTGGGGTGTGTATGGCGACAAGGGAGCAGAAGCCATGCCATCCAGGGACAATCTGAGTGTAGGCAAACTCACTGCAGTGCCAAAAGGTATCCATCAGCGTGGAGGTGACCTATTACATGTTCAGAATGTGCAGTTTTTATTCATGCCCAGTGGAATTGTTTACTTCTGAAACACAAGGAATACTGTGTAAGTTTCGATATATAATTAGGGGTTGCCCCTTTCCTTCTGGCTACGTATATCCACCCACCTCGGTATCCCAGATTTCCTGACATTGGGTATCTAAGTTGTTGTTCAACCCTCACTTAGGAGAATAATTTCCCATTGTGTCATTGAGATGGATGGCCCTACACTGGAGTCTGGGGTATATTTGTTATTAAAGAAAGCTGCCCCAGATATGCTAAGGGCTACCCTAGGACTACAGATGGAAGCATGGGTGGACTTGTTCACACATTGTTTCGGAGGTTTTGCTACATCTGAGAATCTTTTCTCTGGAAAGTCTCAGGGCCAAACAGTATCCTTGCCTATGGGGCCCCTGCTGCACATCCTATCTATCTCAGTTTGACTATTGCTAGGCTTGGTGAGAAGGTACAGTGTTGTTGAATTGGTCTCGTATTAGGTCAGATTCACTACTACTCTGTGGAGGTCTACCTTTTTTTGTTTTTTTTTGGCCCTAATCCTACATAGGTATAGATGGATAAGGCATTTTGCTTTTTCGCGGCCCCCTCTTGAGACCAAGCCTGTCTGCATGTGGTATTAGCGAACAGACCTAACATGACCTGGTTGATGTCTTAGAGCCCACGGTGGTCATGTGCTGATACCAGGTGTTGTGTAAGAAGACGCTGTGTAGTGCATGTGGGATGCTTGCGTTGGGTTTGCGGTGTAATTATAAGTGATAGGGGAGAGGTCTATACACAAGCACAGTGATAGCTTCAGGGTGGACTCCATTTGACCATGCAGTTCTTTGGTGATGAATGGATTCAACAACACCCATGGAAAACTAGTAACCTTGCAGCAGTCTCTGGTATAGCAGATGAACCCCCCTGAATGTAAACGTGGTCAGGTATTTACTGTTGGGATGCAGCAGGATGCTAAAGAAAGTGTTTTTGATGTATGTGATGGACAAATAGATGATGTCTGCAGATATATTAGTTCATATGATGGAGGGGTTGGGTACTACAGGGAATTTAAGGACCACTATGTCATTGAGGGGGCGCAAGTCCTATACCAGTCGCCAGTTTCCCCCTTTTGCTTATCTTAACTGGGAAGATCGGTGTGTTGCAGGGAGAACTCCCCACATGGAGGACCCCTTGATCAATCAGTGCTTTGATTGTGGGTGCTACACCCTCTGATTCTTTGAAGAGTGATAATTGGCGCATTCGGGGAAGGAGAGCACCTTCCCATAATGTTATTGTTACCGGTTTGGTGGAATTAATAAGACCCATGGCATAAGGTCCCCTCGCCCATAACTGCGGCGACACTGCTAACAAGTCTTTCTCCTACTGGGTTGTTAGTTCTGCCGTGGGCAGTTGAGCCCCACTTCACAGTTTCACTGTAACCTTAATTGAAATGGCTAAGAATATTTCTGTGGCCCCTGACCACTCATTGAATAGCTGGTCATCTATTACCACCCGTATGCTGAAGCCAGGCATAACGAAGATGATACACATCGTGCTTGCTTGGTCGATGGCCAACAGGACCCAGTATTTGGGCCATATTTCAACAGACTCTAAGCATAACAGCACCTCCTCTTGGGGATCCAAATCATAGTGACCCTCCAGTCCAAACAAAAGTCTACAGGGTAGCTGTAGTTTCCATCCCAATAGTTCTTGTGCATTAGCAATTATTGTGAGGACGGCGTTAGTGAAGGCCTTCATGTATGTGAGCACCACTCTTACTGGCCCTCCTGTCCAATGCGGCCGGGTTAAAGACATGAGTCTTATTAGCGAGACCCCAGGGGTCGAGCAGGTACTTGTCCCATCTTTTGGGAAATTAATGGTCATGTTTAGTTTGAAAGAAAAGAAAAACGAAAAACGAAAGGGAGGCCCCTTACTTATTCAATATGGGACAAGGGGAGTCAAGATTCAAGAAGTTAGAAAAGTTTCCCAACTGGTCTTAGACCATGATATATCATAAAATCTATAAACGTAACTACAGGTGCACAATATCACGTAAGAGAAGCTCAATTTGAACTAATCATGATGTCATTGTTACAGTACAATCAGTATATATTTCAACAAATTATTAAAACAGCTTAATAAACCAAATTATTCAAACACCACCAACAAGACTATCACAAATTATTTTAGGGAAAATTCATACATATTTATTCAATACAATGTTATTCTTACAAATAATACCAACATAATAAAATCACAGCATAATTTAAAAAACCAGAATTGTGGTACTGGAACATGGGCTTAAAAAGAAGCAGTTGTCGACGCAGCGTTTCGTTTTTTTCCAAATTTAAAACACCTTCTTCAGGACAATTTCTAAATTAATAAAAACACATAATTACTATTCCCATACAGTGACAGTCATTGTTTTACAGATGTTCTGGTGGCACAAATAAATAAAATATACATGAAATACAAAATACAAATAGGACATACAGTATTGGCACAGTCCTCTTAATCCATACAATATGATTTATTCTTTAACAACTATGTAGAAATTGATTTAAGCATTGTGAAAAGTTCATTTTACACTCTTATGTTCTTTATTCATATGATTGTTAAGGCTTTATATAAAGGGTACTAGGTCAGGTTATATGTACACAACCCCTATTGCTTATGGGTGTTTTCATTCCAACTAACACAGAAAGAATAAATGTGCTAGTTCCATACCTTTAATTAAGCAATTATTATTTCACTGGTTGGTATGTTTCAACACCACCGGCCCCAATGTAGATAAATGGGTCTCGTTCGGCACACTAAATATTCATGTTACAAAATATTGGTTTAATGCATATATATTGATTTATTCTCTATGTACACTCTCATTATCACTCAAAACCTGTTTACCTTGGTTTTTAGTAGAGGGGACTGCACGATAGGATCAGCGGAGCCACCGTTATTGAATTTAAACGTTTCAGCCTTGAAGCTACAAGGAATAATAAATATAACTCTTATGTAGCGAGTTTGTGTCATGTTATCCTTCATCTTGTTTACAAAAACCTCTTTTCTCCCACTCACCTAAATTTTGTGTGGGTGAAGGTTGGAATAATATAATAATCCTTTATCACATTTGCCTTCCTGCTGCCATGGATTTAAGCCCCCACATCAGGATGAACCTCCTCGATACGTCCTTTTTCAATTAGAACAATCTGGAGGGAGACCAATTTAAGGATAAATGAAGGATCTCTCTTTTGGCGGTTATGTCTCTCAAACGATATTATATCCCATTTTAAATAAGCTTTTATCTAATATTATTCTGTTCTTATTTAGCGAGAGATCTTGTGTGTGTCTTGTGTGTTACATTTCTCTCTGCATTCCGACCAACTACTTCGCTTCCGGAAAATAATATCACAGCATAATATCATATTTCAATTCCTAATGGCATTTAATAATTGATTTGGTGCAGAAGGTGTAGTAGCACAGGGCCTAAAAGTTGTCATAACTCCTCTCAATATATAATATTACTATATGTGACTGCTAAACAGGCAGTCACAATTGCAGTTACCTTGCAGTTATAAGGGTGTTTCATTTGATTGGTGCAGCAGGTGCAGTGGCACTGGGGCCCAAAGCTCTAGGAAGCCCTCTAAACACCAAATATTGCAATATTTACTACTAAAAAAGACAGTCACAAGTGCATTTATCTAGCAGGCAAAGCGTTCATGATTTGAATGGTGCATCAGGTGCAGTAGCACAGGTACCAAAAGTTGTCAGAATTCCTCTAAACACCAAATGTTGTTATATTTAACTACTAAATAATCAGTCACAAATGCAGTTACCTTGCGGCACCTAGGGGCATGATTTGATTTGTGCAGTAGGTGCAGTGGCACCGGGCCCAAAAGTTGTCAGAACTCCTCTAAACACATAATATTGCTATTACTTCAATTAATTCTATTATTTTACTCTTTCATTTATTTTTCAAAATGTTGCTATTACTTACCCGCACTATACCACTAGTAACAGCACAATATATTGCCTTTTTGTACAAACGCAAGATATAACACTTTAACAGACACTTGTTAATGTTATTGATTTTACATTTAGATGCTACATCACCATGTATTACATGTGTGTTTCTTTTTAATATCGATATTTATTGGTGGATGTATGTTTTATTCTTTTTTAATTATTTTTTACTAATCTAATAAAGATTTTCAGTCAATCAGACTATCATTGGCACATTGTGTTTCTTACACTATTTCTGCTTAAACATTTTGAAAATCATGTCTCTGGTTCTCCTTATTAGATTTTTGTCATTTTGGTGACATTTGTTTGTTAAAATTTACTTTATTTTCACTTTTTTTTATTGTTTTGTATTGGAACTTTATTACTGTTTTAGTGCTGCATAAGTACTTTACATATTTCCTCTAAGTTAAGCCTGACTGCCCTGTGGCATAGATACAAGATGGTTGAGTTCTAGTTTATTTTGTGACTTTAGTGGTACACCGGCACAAGGATTGTGAGGTGGGCATGTAATCCCTCAACTAACCCTTTTCTTACAGCTAGGTCTTGCTTGATGAATGTACTATCATGGAACTAGATCTAGCTAATGCGTAATGCCCTTTTCGCTTACAAAAGAGTCCAATATTAAGCGGTCATGCAAAAAAACACAACCCCAAAAAAGGCATGTAAAAAATCCCTTTATTTAAATCCAATCCCAGAAATTGTGCTCTACTGATTCTAGCAGGCCACCATCTCTGTGATGGCATCCAATCAGAATGAGTTGCAATTTGCGACATAGCTAATAAATATTGATGATGTAGGTCAAATTGTGAGATACTCCAAATGATGAATTTGTGAACTGACCATTAGAACATAGGACAGTTTGTTAATTTCATTCAATTTACAAAACATCTGTGCACAATTTGCAAACACTTTTTGTGAATTCAAAGGTCGTACATCTGTTACAGAGCGGAACACGAGCAAAGATAGTGTTTCTGTAAACACAAAATCACTTGTTAAACCAAACATGGGGTATGCATACATACAGCCATTTAAGTTTTTCAGTAAATCCCCATCAAGCCTCTAAAAGCATGCATTCACTGGTTGAACAATCATTCTACCACTACACCCCACTAAAATGTCTGGAACAAATCCCTCATATCATAGAGTATAAGTAATCCCTATTGAATGTCAAGGCTGAAGCCTCTGTATCCAGGTGTTGGGTTGGTTATTTGAAACCATCAAATTTATAAGTTTAGAGAACAAAGACTGGGCACAAAGAATTGTAGATGAAGATTGTGGAGATCAATAGGCTTGGTCCCCCTAACACAAGGGAAGAGGAAGAGTCTTGCAGGAACAATCCAGAAGGAACCCGACAGAGCCATCAGCTAAAAGGGATCAACAATCCCGGATATAAATTGTAGCAAATAGGAAATGAATGAAACAGAAAGTAATGGAACAAATGAATTGGGAAGCATCCATCACTTTTAGATGCCATCTTAGGTTTGCTTCATTTATCTGGGATCAGAAATCTCAGATAGGTTTCCCTGAATATATCACTATCTTGTAAAGTGCACATATTAAAGCTTGTCCTCACTTCTTTCCTGAAACTCAGTAAGTCAGTAAGGCATATAAAGAAGAAGCCCACCTTTGCCATCCTTGGATCTGTACTATACTCAGTTGCTGACCTACCTATTTGAAGTTTCATACAACTCGTGGAACACCCTTGAGGGTTAGTTTGAGTGCAGCCAGGCATTGCAGTCTGAGTGGCAGGAGTGCCCGAGTAGGCAATAAGTACAGCATTTAGCTACACTCTTCCCAGCCAAGCAAGGAATACACCACCTATATGCCTGTAATTTCTGATAAACTCATTACAGTCTTGGCATTCTAAGTACAGATAGAACAAGTATATACTCTGCAATACAAAGGTCTTTAAATATTCACAAGTTTGATACAACAGTATATATTCCATAATAGCGTGAGGAATATTTGATCATATTTATGAATCTTTTCTTGAGGTTCACTAGCTGTTTTTGTGCATGTCTCCAAGAAAAACTACCTAATGATTTGAGTTTACTTGCAAAGTGAAGAAGTCAGGAATTAAAATTGGAAGTTAAGCGAAAATTTAGCAACAGCGTTTATGCTAAGGTGAAGCAATATAATATTCTCTGTCACCTATATTATATACCATATACGCAATCCTTAATGACCAACATTATATAGATATTACTAGAAGCAACACTGATAGAGGACACCTAGCCTAGATGTTTGCCCTGTGCCCTATTCTAAATAATTGATGGGTAAACCTATCAGAAAATGATTGACATTTGCAAGAAGACCTATTCAACCCAGTCTCTCAACGTAATCAGGTTTTCAATCCCCACTGGTAACTGCACTGCTAAATGGATCATATATTTAAGTATATATACTCTATTAAATAAGGGCTCAGTAACTTGTTTCTTTCATTGTTCCAATCTTTAATTCTTTAATTTGACTTTATGAATCACATTACATTAAGGGACTCAGTATGATGTTGGGCGGAAAGCCTCCTCCCGACAGTTGAAATCTTCCCGACTGTGTTGGAACCCTTCAGACCAACTTGATCGGGTTACATTCCGACCGCCCGATTACTATGTTCATGGTCGGAACGTAAACTGGCCGCTCATTTCGACTCGTTGTGACCGACTCGTGGACTATTCCTGTCAGTCGGAACCACACCGTAACCCCCTATGGATGGCGTTTCTGCCGTCAGGATTACAATATCTGTTTCCAACAGTCTTTCTGCACCGGACTTCTCCGACACATCAAGGCTGTCGGAAAGTGACTTTGGGGGCCCCTGGCAGGTCCCCTAGCCCCTGCGGCCTACGGTTGGTGGCCAAGTGGGTTCAAAATCCTGCACTGTGTGAAGGGCACCATGGGGGCACTGCAACAGGATGCAGGGTTTTACACACACACACCATTTCCCCATAGGAGTCTGTTACGGCCGAATCTCAGACGTAACATGGGCTCCCATAGGAAACAATGGGAATCTGAACGAACAGTGTTTGGTCACATAGTAATCCAGCGGTCGGAACTGCCAACCGCAAGTCGGTCAGTCCAGAGGAGTTGGGCGGAGGCCTTCAGCCGGACATAATAAGCCCCTAAGTGTATTTTATGTTTTCAAACTAAGAAATTAGTCTCAATATATTTCAAAACATTAGGCTGTGTGTGCGATCCCAACCCCTAAATACAACATAAAGGGAGCGGAGAGAAAAAAAGGTGGATTTGGTCTCCCCAAAAGCAATCTACATAAACAGAAAGAATCCACACAAGAATTTTACAATAGTGGTCCCCACAGTGGTGGAGAGCACTTAGTGTTCTTTTAATACCCTTCACACACCAAAAGGACCCTTGGTGTCATGCTTTATCATCGGGGTCTTCGCACCCCTCTACGGGATGTGGCGTGCTACTAACCGACGAAATACGTGGGAGCACTTCAGATCGATGACTATGTGTGGTGTGAGAAGGGGTTATGTTATTAAGTGAGTGGTGGGTTTGAAGTGATAATGGTGAAAAAAGTTAAAAAGCGCTTGGCACGGGAAGTCTAGTAAAACTTTAATGGGCCTCCGTGCTGGCTATGTTAAAAAGTGGTGTTGAGGTTATATGTATGATAATGTACTGCACCTCATGAGTGCGTCAACATGTTCCAATGCAAAGCATCTTCTTCAGGACATGGCTGCACAATCCCCACCTCACTCACATCAAAAATACTGTGTATTAAACATATAGGTCCCGATTCACAGAATGAACTTAAGACTCAATCCTAAACTTACTACTATTTTGGTATTCACAGAATGCACTTACTACTTTTGGCATTCACAGAATGAACTTACTACTTTTGGTATTCACAGAAGTTAGGATTTTGTCTTAAGTCTGTCTGTCTTAAGTCTGTCTTAAGTCTGTCTTAAGACAAACTTAAGACAAAATCCTAACTTCTGCGAATACCAAAAGTAGTAAGTTCATTCTGTGAATGCCAAAATTAGTAAGTGCATTCTGTGAATACCAAAATAGTAGTAAGTTTAGGATTGAGTCTTAAGTTCATTCTGTGAATCGGGCCCTTTCTGTTTAATTCGGCTTTCTGAAACTACAGTGTACCTAATTTTTATTATTTATATTTCGTAGACATCTGCAATGAATATTTGCTGCTGAACAAATTGTTAGCACCATGAGCTTCCAGGTCGGGTGTTGTGCTAAATCGCAACAACCATCAGGAGAATCCCTGTCTCAGTCTATCCCTGACCGTGGCTCTGTGGTATCCACTTCAAACCCACCACTCACTTAATAACATAACCACTTCGCACACCACACATAGTCATCGATCTGAAGTAATCCCACGTATTTCGTCTGAGAAAGTGTCACTCATAGTCACTGTTAATTATATCTCTTACCAAGCAGTCTATTAGAAAATCTTTTATTAATTATCATCATCATAAAATTTTATTTCGGCCTGTACGGCCATAAAAGCACAAAAAAGAAATGCAATACAATACATTCAATTAAAAAAAGTAACCATTGCTCTGCATTAGACACCAAATAGCACATTGATGGTGAGAATTATAAACATGCAGCTTGACTTAATTATCTCATCCTCTCGCCAATCACAATAAACCGAGATTTAACCCTTGGATAAATAAGCCATAAATCACAAACCGCAAATAACCATTTCATTAAGTGGAAGATGTAATACAATAACATTCATATGTTATGCAAAATGCAAACATCACCCAACTGATAATGAGTTACATTACTGTGCTTGTGATATACTCAGACAGCATTGTTAATAAAGACAAAATTGATTACATGCACAAGCCATACCAAAGCAGGAAAATGACCATTCCTGAGTTGTTCTACTGTTCCACGTGCCTTACTTGAACGTGGAGGAGCAACCAATGAGTATTTATCTAAATAAAGTGCATGTGCTTACTTCAGCAGCATCTTGAATTTTGCTTACTTTCTAAACCTCATTCTTTAAAGTACGTGTGCAAAACATATAGACAAGGGCCATTAGAATTGCCCAGAGCCATCATTTTTAGTGCAGTCATGGTGGCCATCATCTAGCAGCGTTCAATGGTAACCAAAATATAAAAATGTACATGAAACAATTTATGCAACACATAAAAGTTAAAAGGAATCTTTAAAAAAAATCATCAGGTGAATTAATTCAGATAAAAATACAGAAAAAACAGCCCTATTTACATGAAATATAATAGTGGACCTGTCCCACCTATAGGTTCTTCTTTAAAATGGTCCAACAGATGCACAACATAGAGAATAAGAAACATGATATAGAAAACACGATGGGTAGGTGGGTATCGTATTTCAATAGCCTATATACCTGGCAACAATGCATGGACCCCAGAGTCCTTGCCCTCTTGTAGCCTTGGCATAAAAACAACACATGAATTTCCGTTTCTTCTTCGTGATTGCATGCGGGGCAACCCAAATTGGAAGGACCCGCACACTTATTTGTGAAAGCACGCAACAGAAGCGCCCCATGTCTGAATTGCAAATATAGTTTCTTGGCCAGGAGCGGCTGAATGTTGTCTAGAACAGCTTCTAGGCTATAATGATCTTTTACTTACAGGAATACTAAGGTCAGTCAACCAGGTGTGGCCCTCCTGTATAACTGGGCAAGTTTGAGTTCTCTGTAGCTCTCAATCAAGACCTTCCTACGAATCGCCATGCAGGTTTCTTCAGCATAATCCCATAAGTTCTCCCTTCCCATGGCCACACAGGTGTTTCTGATGTGCACCAGCCAAGGTAATTTATCCGCTCCATGTAGGCTCAACTCATCCCTATATGCAACTAATTCAGGAGTGCTCCACAGACGTCGTCAAAATAAAAGGGGTTTTAAAGCGGCTTCATCTGCAATAAGTCTAATCCCAACATCCATGCTGAGAGGTTTTAGTGGGGTGCTAGAGGGAAGACCCAATAATTGCCTAGAATATTAATTCTGAGCGGTCACTAATGAGCCAGATGGGTGGTGACCCCATATTTCAGCACCATACAGGGCTACACCCCTGACTTGGATTTTATAAATTTCCACTGCCGGGACAACACTTTATGGGTACAGCTCTTGGAGACCTTAATCAGGTCTGGGCCAGCTTTAGACTTGTTTTCTTTATTTGCGCACCCCAGTCCATGTTTTCCGTAATTGTTATCCTGAGATACTCGAAAATGGACATCCTTTCTAATGCTCTTCCATCTAACTGGGGGTTCGGCCTAGTACTTTTGCTTGCAATAAATACCATATACTTAATTTTCTGGAGATTTATCTCCAGACCCTTGTTTCTGCAGAAGACACAAAAAATATCAAGGGCCCTCTGAATCCCCATATGTGATTTTGATAGCAAGGGGGTGTCGTCAGCAAACATCATAGCTGGTATTTTTTTATTCACTAGCCTGGGAGAATTGATGTCCTTACCAGCTATCAACGACTCAACAAGGCTGTTGATAAAAAAAAGGCAGAAAGGAGCTGGAGCCAGGACACAGCCTTGACAGACACCTTTTTCTACTGGTAGGGGGCCTGTAAGTTCTCCATTTGTTCCGCACCTAATGTGGGCATAATTCCGTGTATGTAAACATTTCAACTGATGGCAAAGGTATGTTGGAACCCCCCTGGACAGTAATATTGCCCAGTTTTATCCCTCAGTACCAGGTCAAAGGCAGATTTTAGTCTATGCACACTGATTTAGAATTTTATAGTTGTAGCCTAAAAATTGGATCAGTTGTAGAAATCTTAGCTCTGAACCCGGCTTGGAGGGGACTGAGAACATTGTGCTCATCCATCCAGCTCTGGAGGTGCCCCTAGAGTACACAGGCAAATATATTTTGGGTGACGTCAATAAAAGTGGTAAACCCTTTTTGAAAATTGTTAGAACTTTAGCCCCCACCAAGGTGGTGGTAATCGCCATGCCCTGCAAGATAGTATTAAACAGATACCGTAAATAGGATGCCAAGATGGTTGGCTCAGTACGGAAGAGGTCTCCAGGGATCTTATCTAGCCAGCCGCGTAGCTAGGGGGGTGCAGTGGGGGCGGTCCGCCCCAGGCGGCACTATCCTGAGGGCGGCGGCTGCGGCCCGTTGCAGCGGCCTTTATCATTTATTCGAGGTCACTACTGTCAGTGAGTTTCCTCAAATAAATGATAAAGGCCGCCGCAATGTGCCACTGCCGCGGCCGGCGCCTGTGACTCCTGTGCGCTGGCTCTGCTGCTCCCGGCTGCTGCTTCTGTGCTAAAATATGTATCCTTGTTTTAGCCTGCATTACTTGAAATAACCGCCTGCCCGCCTGCGGCGTGGCTATCACATCACAGACTCACTGCCCAATACTATGGAGACCCGGGCAGTGGATACGTTGTAGCTGTGACCTCACTTCCCGGTCTGGAAGGAATTGAGGTCGGATTCTCAAAAAACCACGCCGCGGGATCGACTGGGAGCTGGGCGCTTGTTGTCCCGTCTGGCGTCATTAGCGCTACTACACTGTGCTTCACTGACAGAGCCTGGATTGATCCTGTATGATGCACTGGTCTGGCCTACGAGTGTATTGGTAAATACATTCAATGCAGTGACATGGGGCAACTTTTACTCTAAGCACACAATGGTTCTGGGAGCTGCATTGAATACAACCACCATTCGGCTTTAGGTCACGTGCTCCGTCACATCAGCATGTGACCTCGTTAAAAAATGCAAAATCCTATTGGAGTAGCAGAGGCGGCGGGCAGGAGCCTTGTTGCTTCTCGCCAGTAGAGTTCCTCTGACCATGCAGCATCTGTTTCCCCACGCTTGGGCTCAGCCCCCCCCCCACCCGCATTTGCAGCGCGGTGATTAATGGCAGGACCGAGTCGACCCTGCGACCAGCATTGAGAGCGGCCCCACCGTAAACCAAGACATCTGGGGACTCAGGACTCTCGCAACGTGGAAATGCTGGGCTCAGCTTCAGGTAGAGTGGTGACAGGCAGAGCAGGGTGTGGGAGGATAGCGGCCAGTGGTGATGCCCGTTAGGTGTTGTTCAGGTGTGCCGGTTGAGAGGGAGGACTCGGCTGTGTAATTTAAGCAATGAACCTTCCAACGCTTAGCGTGTTTAGTACTTACTTTTGGGTGTTGGTTCTATGTCATGAGGTCAGTAACTAAGAGCTAAACTTATCTGTGCCACTAGCTGCATTGCGCGCAGGGCTGACCACTTTGGGGTAATTTATTTAGTTTTGGGATGAGAGTAGTCATAGTTTGTTAAATAGCTACACTTCCTGGCTGCCGACTCAGCTTCGATGTTTTCCTGCCTCAGCCTGTGCCCCTGTCCAACCTTGGTGTATGTGTACCTTATGTGTACAGAACTTTAATACATAACTGCTTCTGAAAAACTTGTTTAATATCATAGTTACTCATTCGTTTAACACTATGATCTAGTGGTTACAAGAGGCCACAAGTGCTTTCAATAGCTGGTGCTTTGCAGTAGTTTTAAAACCTTGTAAGGGTTTCTTGTTGGTCAAATGGGTGTAATTTCTAATATTTATGTTTCCCTAATATGTTTCATTTCTTGATCTTTACTCTTGAGAAAGTGTCACTCATAGTCCATGAAATGTCACTCATAATTACACTAAAATTATGAAACTGTCACACATAGCAATCTGAAACCTTGTCAGCTATGGGCACACCGGTGTGCAGCTTTGCTGCTGAACCTGAAATTAATCATGCCCGGGCAGCATGGTTTGCCCCGGGAGTCAGTGGGGCCATGAGGAGGCCTGGCCACGCAGAATTGCCGCTCGTAGAGTGAGGTAATTGTATCTCTTGATATCATCTGTAGCACGATAACAATATATGGTCATACTTTTTAGAAATCCTTTAAGTAATTTTTTTATTTATTTGCATTATGCTGCACTTTCCGAATGTGAATCCTTGTTCCTTGCCATAAACAACCCTCTGTGATTTCTGTTCCTCCTTATTCTCTCATTGCGAACAAACAAACTGCAGGCATTATTTTAACTGAGCATGGAATTCATTTACTTTACATGTGCGCCAACAGTATTTATAAATTGTTTTTTTATTCATTTTTAATACATTTGATCTTTGATGTATATTTTTTATGTATTCATGCGTACCGTGTCTGTACTTTTGAGGTCATATTGACCAAAATAAAGTTTTTTTAATTGGATTGTATCTCTCACTCTGCAAGTTTTCAATTAAAGATATGCTTGCCTTTTAAACTAGCAGCACCTACTATCTAAAGCTGCCTGCTCTAGATGTAATTTTGCAGTCACTCACAGCTGGTGTCTGACTCCATTCGGACCTCATGCCAAGTTAGCTCAAGATTTTTTATACACTTTTTATTTATTTTAATTGTAAGGTCAGATGAAACACTAATAATTGTGTTGATTATCGTAGATGACAGTAATATACAATTTCGTCAACCAAGTCCTTGCAAAGATATGAGAGAAACACATCCCTATCGTCCGGTCAGAAATACATTACTTGAAGCATTGTCTTTAACAGAGCCTGTCTTAAACTTTAACCACCTCTTAGGGCTTATAGGTGAACAAACAAAAAGGGCGTTAAAAAACTCTATGTGCTCAACTCAGATGATTCATGGTCCCTTACTTAAACCCATAGCATGTTATCAATTTATTTTAGTTAACCCTTTCCCCTTTTTACCAATCTCTCCACAGCAATACACAAGTCTACGTTCCTATTAAATTCTACAATTATTGGCAGTGCGCCACAGATAGGAGACAAGGGTTGTGCACAAGCTGTGATGTTATGAGTGAGAGGTCACAAACAGGGTAGGTAGAACTGATGTAAGTTTCGGGTTTCCTTCTGCTTTTCCTTCAGTGGTGTAGCTAGGTGGGGGCGGTCCGCCCCAGGCGGCACTATTTTGGGGAGGAGGGCTGTCTAGACCTGGACCGTGTCATATATGTGCATGTAACTTGCATGAACGAGGTAACTATTAGCGGCGATACTACGTGTCTCTCGGACCTCTTTCAGGTGCTCGCCGTCCTTTTTCCCCAGCTCCCCCCCAAGGGGGGCGGCAATCTGAAGGATAGCCCCGGGCGCCACAAGCTCTAGCTACGCCCCTGTATCTAGCCCTGGTGCCTTGGAAGGTGTTATCCTACTCAGTGCCTCAGTTATCTCTTTAAGGGAAATCAGAGGGATGCCTAAAGAAGTTAGCTCAAGGGGATTTGATGTATTGACCACTGGCCCATCCTCATCTACCACCCTTGAGTATAAGGCTTCCCCAATGTTAGGTTCTATGGTCGGTTTGCCCTATTGGGAGCCTGAATTGACAATGTTCTAGAAAGACCTCATATCGTGATTATTTAAGGCACTTCTGAGGGTGTCCCATTTTTGACACTCCCAACTACTTTTTGCATTGGCGATGGCACATTTATAGGCTGCCCTTTTTACCCTAACCAGTGGCCCGCCATTTACTTTAAAGGCTGCAATAAGATCTGACTTGGCTATGCTACAGCTATCATTATACCATGGATGACAAGCTTTTTTGGTCCACCTAGACCTCTTAATTGGGTGAAAAATATTGGCCATAGTGAAAAGTAAGTTTTGATGGTTATTGGAGATTTCGGAGAGGAAAACAGGGCTGCCACTGTATAGAATACGTTGTTTCGCCACTGTAAGAAATGGGATGACTAGTTGGTATACAGAAGCCATCGTTTCTTGTGAATTTTGAAATGTCCCCCCAGCAAACTGTCCTCCTACAATTGGACAAATTTAATCTGGAGTTGGGTGGTGGTGAAACTTAGAAACATACTTAGCACATGACAAGATTACCTCTAATATGAGCACATTATGGTTGCTATCATGCAGGGGCATGATTTTAAAATCTAATACCCTATGCCAGGATTTTGTATCTACCAGAATATAATCTAGGATGGAGGCATGCCCCAGTCTATTGAAGGTGGAATTCCCTGGGGTGTCAGAGATTGTGCAAGCATTGCATGCTCTTTATGAGAGGTTAAAAGTAAGTGTGTACATCTGTAACACCAGTGGAGTCCATGCCCATGTTGGAGGAATATTGGGCTCTGGAATAGCCCAATGTAGATCCTCGGCACTAAGGTTGCCAGTAGTTAATCCATTCAATGGTTTGAACTCGCAATTGAAATCCCCACCAATGATAACCCAAAAGTTATCAGGGATTGAAGGAAGGAAAGCGGACAGTTGATCAAGGGTAGTTTACTCATGGCCAATCCGTAGCGGCAGTGAATAAACAAACAGGGTAATTCTGACCTTTGTAGAAAATGTCAGAAAGATAAGGAGGATGTCACGAGAGGAGGTCTCTATCTGCTTCACATCGCAACTCAAGTGGAAGGCTACCCAGATACACAGACCCCCTGAAGGCCTTCTGTAGTGAAGGAAATAATGATGAAGTCCAATGTAGGTTCTTGAAGAATAGGTATTTATTGATATGATGGTACAAGAATGTAGTAGTTGGTATTAGATATTAAGAAGGAATAAAAACCCCACCAGGAGCTGTCTCCTTACAGCTCAGCCCCAAGCTCCCAACTGAATTCACAGAGCTAGGAACCCAACATTCTAATGTGTCATCATGAATATTAACATTCCATATAGTGACAGCAGAGGATGAGCAAGACAGGATGAGTAACAATCACTGCACATTCCCCTACCCCCATGGGTAGCTATGTTGCTAAATGAAGCATAGCCCAACCTATGTGTATCCACCCGAGGCGAGACATCCATTACAACAAAGGCATTAAAACACAATGCCTTGACAATGCAACTATTACAACGCAGCCACCTTGACAACACATGTATTTACTTTGCATGCAATTACAACGCATACTTTTACATCGCAAGGTATTACAACGCATGGTAAGTATTGAATGGTAAGTTAAAAATATTTTTAGTTAAAATGAATACTCAGTATTAATATTTAAAATTCATTATGCAATGTTATATGTAATGGTAAAAGGATGCAATTGTATAATTAAATAATTAGGCATTTTATGTGCACATTATAATATTAAAATAGATTATATTTAATCACTTCAAGTAATAATTAATTGTATTTTAAATTAATACTCCTGTACGAATATTTAAAATTCATAATGCAATGTTATGTGTAATTGTACAAATATGTACGTGTATAGTTACATAATTAGGTTTAATTTTTAAACACATAAAAATATATCAATAAAAAATGATATAATAACTACAAATAGTATTTAATAAAAAAGAAATTATACGCACATATTAATATTAATAGTTATTTTTTAGTACTAAATAAAATTGTAATTAAAAATTAATGCAACATTTTATTGTTTAATTAAATACCAAGGTATTTTTGTGAAACATTTGCTTATATTACATTTTTTTGTATTATTGGATGAAAGGACTACAAATAATAATTAAATATACAAAATATGAATAAGGTATTAATAGTAATACTTCATTTTGAAGTTTTTCTAAAAAAAGATATAGATTTTTTGAAATAGCAATATAAATATCATAGGGGTACAGAAATATATATAAAAAAAGGTAAATACATAATATGGAAACATATTTAATAATGTGTGTGGGGTCCATCAGGATGGTGGACGGATGGCCGCCGGTGGTGGCAACAGCCGGACCGGCGGCGGACATCCGCCCGCGATCGCAACCCAGAAAACTGCCAGTCCCATTAGCATGGCGGTGATGACCCCGCCGGTGAGATTCCACCCGCCACTTTTCCGCCAGTAGCAGTCTGCACGCCTGCCTAACGTACTGAACTGGACCGCTACAATGGTGCAGGTGCAGGGCCAGGCTCCGCTGGCATGATTATGAGAATAATTAAATATACAAAATATAAATAAGGTATTAATAGTAATACTTCATTTTAAGTTCTTCTAGAAAAAGATGTTGATTTTTTAAAATGGCAATATAAATATCATAGGGGTAAAGAAATATATATAAAAAAATGTAAATACATAATGTGGAAATATATTTAATAATGTGTATGGGGTCCATGAGGATTGTGGATGGATGGTCGCCGGTGGTGGCAACAGCCGGACCGGCGGCGGACACCCGCACGCCATCGCAACCCGGAAAACTGCCGGTCCCATTAGCATGGCGGTGATGACCGTGCCGGTGAGATTTTCTGCCCGCCACTTTTCCGCCAGTAGCAGTCTGCACGCCTGCCTAGCGTGCTGAATTGGACCGCTACAATGGTGCCGGTGCAGGGCCAGGCTCGGCCGGCATGATTATGATGCCGGCGGTAGCCGGCCTTTCCACTGCGGTGGGACCGCCATGGAATGGAATGCAGAGAATCTCTCCGGAGGCCCTTTGCGGGCCCCCAATGTGTTGGGGGGGTGTGTGGGTGCACTGCGGGAGTACGTACCCCCCTACATGTCCCTGTACCAGCTGGCAGGGACTGTGCAGTGTCTACCACGCAGTGCAGTGGTATGCATGACATGCTTCTTTCCACATCATGGTCGTGCTGCTGGCAGCAGCAACCACCGCAATGTTAATGCCTGCTTTCGTACCGCCGCAGTCGGATTTCGACTGCGGAGCATACTAATTGGACCAGCGGTTATGCCTCCGGTCCTTGCGGGTGGTCTTTTCCCGCTACCAAGGTGGTCGGGCTGATTTTCCGACCGCCATCCTAATAGACCCCTAAATTATTTTAAAGATATTTAGCAATTTAAAACATATTAAGACATAACATTTTATGAAGGAAAAAATACAAGAAAAGTAATGTTTTAATCACATTTGTATTTTTCTGAAAAAAATATTCAAATCATATAATTTTATTTAGAAAACTGTTTTAAAAAATAGAATACCAACATAAATATTTTTTTTTAAAAATTAGTAATTTATTATGTACATTTACAATTTATTAAACATCTTTTTCCCTGCCCCAGGCATTTAAATTGAAGTCAATGATTGAAAATGTCCTTTTTTCATTTTTACAGAAAGAGATGACGTTGACGTGTAAACGTAACTTTAGTCATTACGGGGATTGTCGTGGAAAGAACAGATGCAAGGGAGAGCTCCGTTAAGGTAAGACAAATTAAAATTATTAAAATGCATAGTGTAGTGGTAATGTTTATTGTAAGGAGAGAGGAGGGAGGTAAATAGATGTAGAAAATGTGTTTAGGTATTTTATTTGTCTGTTAACTATTTGACTCCATTACAGGTTGCAGTAGTAGACCCACGTCGTTTCTTGTTTTTTCAAGAGAATTATTGTTTAATAAAGTTAATAAGATATATGTTTACTTTAATAAACAATAGTATTTTGAAAGGTATGCTTTTTTCAGTTAACAAAAAGAAGCCATTTTTGTTGTCGCGGCTAGATGTATTTTGAATAGGATTAAAAAGACGAAAGTTGCTAAATAGGAATGAGAAGATTGGAGATTTTTACATAAATCTACACTTAGATTTTGGATTTAGGATCACTGGACAATAAGTTATCATGATGGATTTGAGTCGATGGTTTAACGAACTTGGATTAAAAAAGGGATTACTCTCCAAAAAGATTGCAGTGTTGGAATTTGTTGCGTTTCTTGCACAAAATAATTTGGGGGGGATTTTTATTTAGTACGTTTTTTTATTTATATGCACATAGTTGCTAAAAATATATTTGTGCACATTTACATTTTTTGAAATTGGGATATGGATTTTCAAAATGGAATGTGGATTTTTGGTAATGGATTAAATAAAAGGAAAAAGGACTCTTGGTGAACAGATGGAAGAAACAAAAGTCCAAGAGTTGAAAAGGAAAACATCTGAAGGTAAGGAGATCCGACTTTTATTATTATTTTTAAAAGTTTTGAATAAAAATGTCAATTTAATTAGTGTTAATTTTTTAGGGCAAATCAGGCAAGTAAAAAGATAATGTCGGTTAGAACTGGAGTATGTGTGCAAGATTATCAAAGTAGTCTGAAGCCACTGACAACATAAACTGTTGTATTGCACCCTATAATCTTTGCGACATTTCCTTTTTTCCTTTAGATATACGTGGGTTCAGACTACCTGTTAATGATTGCGACATACCTGCCCTGTATGGTCTAATAGATGGCCTCTTTCATATATTTATGTACTTATTTATTTATTGGATTGTTTCAACCAATTTACAAGAAAAATGAACTTCAAAATAAAAAATAATTTTGAAAAATTGGAGTGAATGTATTTTTGAAGTGTCCCTCGTGGGTTAAGGGCACGCCATATAATATAGTGGACCTCGTCGAGGCCATCTATTAGACCATACAGGGCAGGTTTTTCTTTCTTGTCTGATCTTTATTGTCCCCGTCGACCTGCCTTTAATTGATGTGGGGTCCCCCTCTTTTTTTAAATGATTGCGACATACTCATTTCTTGGAAAACTTTGTCCCTTCCTCAAAATTTCCAAGAAGTGATAGAAATCAGGAGTTGTGTCATCCCTCTATGGCATTCTTTGTTTTTGCTCCTCCCTCTAAACAGGTCGAGTAGCAGTTCCACCACTCCACATGGAAACGTGGCTTCCTCCTGCAATCCGACAGTAAATGTAAATGTAAATGTAAATGTATTGGCATTTATATAGCGCACTACTTACCCGTAGGGTCCCAAGGCGCTTCGACCGCTGCGAAACCCTTCCTGGCTTCCCTGAGAGATGGTCCCTTAATGGGTATCTCCAGGGTGAGACCAGGCATCCCCGGCGGTCTGGTGGGGCCGTTAGTGAAGATGAGGCAAGCTAATGCCCAGAGTTGCCGAGTGTGATCGCTGATCAGAGTGGGCACCGAGGCGAGAGAATTATCGAGTCCGCTGACCCTGGTCCAGAAACCTGCCGCGCCGGGAATCGAACCCTGGTCCCGGGCCGTCCTCTGCTCTCGGGTCTGCCGCCTCTAACCACGACCTGCTTAGATGGCCAATCCATGTGTCTTTAAAATAATTTAGAATAGGTGCCAATTTTTCTTCGTTTGCGGTAAAGTATTCAGATTCTGTAATGGAAGTGTAGTACTCGTCTACACTGTCAGGAGGAACAAAGCAAAGGGCAGTTAGTTTTTTTAATTCAAACTGTAGTTTACTATCTGACATATAATCCTCAGTTAAGGATCTTTTTTTAATTTTTTGCCAATATGCCTGTGAAAAGTGAAAAAAATCCTTGAATTTGCATATCCATGTACAATTTGGTAATAGTATTAATCATTGGTAATTCAAAGTCAATTTGTACTTTTCTAGGACTTTTGTTTGATGTTTTAGATTTCATCATGACGAAAATTCAGTGTACGTTGCGGATTGTTTGTCAGGTAGTAAATTGTAAACTAAGGGAACTACTGTGTTGTTAATATATGCATAAATGGTGTATATTTGGGTGAATAGATGGGGTGTGCTTTCCAACATACCATCCATCATCCAAATATCACTGTTCTCCAACCATACAAGATTATGGGGTGTGCTAAAGATTAGAATTCTCTTTTGAGGGTTCTAGTTGTCATGCAAAAGGAAAGGTTCATTAAAAACAGTAACAGAGAGTTCAGGAGGAATGATTATATCAGAATAGGTTTGGGGTGTTACTCTTTGTGGATTACTTGCCTGTTTTTGTCATTGAACAAGACGTCTCAAATTAGGAATTGTGGGCATACTACTTGCAACATGGGATAGAATGTGCTGGGCTACCTCCCTCAAAACTGCACCACAGGGTTCATTGGAGGTGGATGCAATAACTTAAATTTCATTTTTTGTCTGTCTTACTTCAATCTCCATTGCAGAGGCAGTGTGGTTATGATCTCTGGTTCTTAAAACAGAGTTACCAAGAGTAACCGTTCTGCCTGTGCAATGGAATGAGTAGTATTGCACACACCTCCAATGACACCTGGGCTCAGAATGTATTTCCTTACAATAAACATTCCCACTATGATTAAGCAAACAGTTTCCCCTGTTGAAAGTAATTGCTTGATTTGATGACATTTTCTGTAAAGGATAGAAAAAGAAAAGAAAACATATTTTAGTAACTTTATAATGATTATGCAATTAAGACAATATTTTAAACTGTACTATTTTTTAAGTTATATATATAATGCTTTCAATGTGTTACATTTTGGTTTAGGAAGAAAAGTTATTACAAAAAAACTTTATTGGGATAGAAAAAATGTTAAGTTGTATGATTGTAAAATATTTATAATGGTTTACCTTTTGCACAGATGTAGCTTGATGCTTTTAAACTGGTGAATGAATTTCTGTTGGTTAATTCTGTAAGGAGAAATTGAAAATGTGATGGGCTCTTTTTTCTATACCAATAACGTTTACTAAGGAGAGAAGTGTTGTTAATTTACATTATTTAAGATTAACATATGCATTTCACTTAGACAAGTACATTTAAAAAGAACAGGACCATTTTATTAATTAAATATATTATCACTTTTTGTATGGTTTTAGAACTGTATTGAAATATTATGTTGTTTCTTTTGATTGTGGTGGATAATTAAAGTATTGAAGTTAAAAGATGTGAAATCTGCAAGAAAAGATATATTTTAAATGTTCATAAATTTTTTAAATGTATGTTTTTGTATTTTGCCAAAAGAGGTTTTAAAATAATATAATTCCTTTTGTTTTTTTTGTCTATATTTCTCACTAAATTACCTTTGACAAATGTAACAGAAGCTGTTCTACTGAGTAGCAAATCTTCAAAATATATTCCTCCTTAGCAGTTGAAGGATGCAGTTTTTATCTGTGGATAAATTACAACAAATATAAATATATTTAAATATTTAAAATAACAATATGAACCTTAAAAAAAAATGTAGAGTTTCACTAAGATAAACACATGTTGGATTAGTATTTTTAATTTTTTTACACCTCTATCCAGCATTTTCCCTGAGGCAAGCACCCTTTGGAGTTGGAATAGTAAGTTTAAACCCGCTACTATCAAGCTTTTTTCCCTGAGGCAAGCACCTTTTAGAGTAGGAATAGTAATTTAAACCCCACCACTGTCCAGCATTTTCCCTGAGTCAAACACCCCTTGGAGTTGGAATAGTAATTTAAACCCTAACACTATCCAACATTTTCTCAGACGCAAGCACCCTCTGGAGTCGGAATAGTAATGTTAACCCCACCAGTATCCAGCATTTTCCCTGAGTCCACCATCCCTTGGAGCTGGAACAGTAATATAAACCACTCCACTATCCAGCATTTTCACTGAGGCAAGCACCCTTTGGATTATAAAGGGTTGACTCTTTTTGAAGAGAAGCTGATAAACTTTAAAATGCGTTATTCTACTATATTTGTATTTGGATTACTTTGTACATATTTAACAATTCCCATACAATTCCTATAGATTTCACTTACTTGGTATTTCCAATCGGATAGATTGTTGTTGGAAATTTATGGCCAGCAAAACGTGTGTGGTGTGTCTGGTAGTCAGGTAACCACTGTTTTTAAAACAGTGCATGGCTTCTTTGATACGTTTTTGGTGTAGACCTTTATTTGAAATGAAAATATGTCTTGTGTATAGATTTTCGTCGTGTTTTTAATGCTGTGTAAAACTGTAATTTTTTTTGTAATGCTATTATTCATTATTTTTTTAACCTCTTAAGTGCTTCGAACTTTCGGCGGCCGACGGCACCACTACCTCAGGAGTGCTGCCGTCGGCCATTGAACGTTCGAACCTCATAGCTGCAATGGAACGTCCAGCACTGGAGCTGGACGTTCCATAGCCGTTATGAGGTTAGTGTATGGTATGACCGCCATTTTAGTGACCTGCAGGTCAACCTGATTTCATTGAAAGAGTTGTAGGACTTTCGTTTATGTGTATTTTAAAATGGTGGATTGTTTGTTTAGATTCCGATTAGTTTTGTGTTATTGGACTTTAGTTATGTTTACTTTTTTACACAATTAATTTTAGATAGTTTGGTTAAATGAAGTGTGTTATTGTTCATTTTTTGGGGTTGTGGTCATTTGGAAAATTTTACAAAAAATTTAAAAGATTTGTTTTTAATTGATATATGTATATAAACTATTTTGAATATCAATTAATTTATAATTTTTATATTTGTATTAATATCATTTGTGTTATATATAATAGAATTATATTTATAAATATTTTTTAAATTTTATTGACCGCTGAAAAAAAGACTTGAGTATTCATTTTATTACCAGAGTATTCATTTTAATACTCAGGGGTTAATTTGAAATACCCACGTTTCAATACACTACCCCACCCGAAACCCCTATTTTCCCTGCATCCCGTCCCAGGGGTTTTTTATACAAAAAGTTTTTGGCGTTGTAATAGTATGCATTGTGCTAGTATGCATTGTAATGGATCATTCAATGTATTAATATACTTTTGTGTTGTAAAGGTATGTGTTGTTAAAACATGCAATGTAATAGTACTTGCGTTATAAAAACTGTATTGTAAATGCATGCGTTGTAATTGTTCACGTTGTAACGTCATATCTTCCCACCCAAGCCCATGTGTCCCGGAAAATGCAGATCTCGTGTTGTTGAATAAATAGTCTCCATTCCTGGTTATCTAATTAGGAGGAGAGACCTGCTAGGTTTCAGGAAAGAAGTTGCAACCTGTTTAGACCCTTACAATTAGCTGGACTAAGGGGCTGTGTGCCATGATTCATTATCTAACCCTGATGAGGTTGGCCAATCTCATCCAGCCCCTCCAGCCTTGATACACTGCTGGTATCATAGTGACCAGCTGGAATGGGTAGGGGATTTTCTGCTGCCCCTTGTTGGCAATTAATAACCAGAGAGCTCTGTGACAATAGGTCAAGTAATGGTGAGCTAGAAGGGGCCTGCTTCTGAGCTCTGCTCACGACTCCTGTCTGTCCACCCTCATAAGCCATTAGCTGGTCCCCGTTTTGGTTTGATGACCCTCTCTGTTGTACAGCTTACCACAGTTGAATTGGACCCCCCGGTATCTCCTTTCGGGAATCAAGACTCACAGGTAAGGGTCCACTGCTCAGAAGTCAATCTACTGACTCTAGAGGGCTAAATCTATTTGATCGCTGTAGGTTGTGGAGTAGTGGGCTGGGTTGGTCTTGTCACAGTCAAATCTCACAATGAGCCCCAATTGTGGTATTTGGAAGAGTGATAGAATCAGTGATGAACCAAGTTGTTAGCAGCTACCAGAGGTCATGAGCTACTTAGAGGTACTTAAGCAGCAATGCGGGGCAAAGAAGTATTGGATCACTGACCTTAATCTCTTGTTTTGTATTGCGCATCAAAGTCCAAGATCACCAAAAACTGAACTCAGAGGGGTGGCCCAACCCAGGCTCCTCCAGGCTCCTCCGGGCACCCACGCGGGTCCCGGGACACGTGGCCTAAAGCTGCTTTATGCGCCACCAGTGCAGGCAAAGACACTTTGGGGACACCAAGCACTGGGATTGTTGGGGGATGTAGACCCCAAAAGTGCAGAATGCTCAGGACCGGAAAAACAGGCTCCAGCGCCGTGGGAGTCCGAAGCTGCTGTATGCACCCCGGGTCAGGCAAAGACACGCTGGCGCCCCTAGGCGTTGGGATGGTTGAGGGATGTAGTCCCCGAAAGTGGAGGAAAGTCCGTATGAATTGCGATATTAAGAAACCAACTGTCAAGTTTTAGCTAACATTTAAGGGTTGCCAAGAATATTTAATTTATATTCCTAATCTCGTGCATCGTTTTGCACTAATTGGATTCAGATTGGGAATTGTCCACCACCTTGTTGCCTTCCCCAACATGAAAATCTACCCCCCGGATTTCACTCTTTGTCCATGTGATGGACAGAGTAAGCAAAGCCTGTGCACTTTATGTTTTTTTGTAGATTTTATTCTGGTTTTAGAAGTTATTACCTAAAACCACTTCTGCTTGCGTATGGCAATGGATCGCATGTTGCTCCCCTAAAATAATTGTCTGAATTAAATGATGCTAGGGTTTGTCTCAATGTAGCACTTTTTATTATTAATGCAATTAGCATACATAAAAGCATCACTGTTTCATTATAGTGATGACTCACCCAAGTTTCTAAATGGAGATTGTACCCCTTTTAAACATTTCTTTTTTTTCTTTGTCCTCATCTCACCAAGACTTTTACAGATTTAACAAACCATTTGTTTCTCTCTTCCCTTCTAGGGCCCCCTGTGGCTCACTGTTTCCGTTTAGGCCCCTTGGCCTTCCTCACATGATTGAGACATAGAACTGTGATGCCGGGAGCCATTTTAGTTTTTAACACATTGATTAATTAATCAGGTGCCTTTCACACGCCCATCTTGTAAAGGACTGCCAAATGTTAGGAGGGCCAGTATCTCCAGTTTCTTGTTCTAGTCTTGAGTGGTGTGGCTCACTGGTTAGAGGCGGCAGACCCGGAAGCAGAGGATAGCCCGGGACCAGGGTTCAATTCCCGACACGGCAGGGTCGTGGACCAGGATCAGCGGACTCGATTATTCTCGCCTCGGTGCCTACTCTAACCAGGGATCACATTCAGCAACTCTGGGCATTAGCTTGCCTCATCTCCACAACGGCCCCCCACATACGCCGGGGATACCTGGTTTCACCTTGGAGATACCCATTAGGGACCATCTCACAGGTAAAGCCAGGACGGGTTCCCCAGCGGTCTACAGCACGGAGATACCCCATGTGGGGTGATTCATACGCTTTACAAGACATCATTACATTACATTACATTACAGGTTAATAGCAGCTTTTAGCCAGTCTTCCCTACCCAAGGGGTGGCAGATTTCCACTTAATGCAGATCTCTCTCCTTGCTAAGAGTATTAAGTATAGTAAGAGAGCTTTTTGACTCTGTTTGCACACCCCCTCAGTAGAATTGTTCTTACCAAAAAAGACTAGGAGTAGGTCTACTTCTATATCCATGTCCAAGATAGATGATAGGGTATCTCCCACACCTTTCCATAAAATATCTAATTCTGGGCATTGGAAAAAAATATGCATGTCATTGGCATTAATTTGAGTACATCTGGGACAACTTGGTGGCGGGTTAGGAGCAAATTTTGCAATTTTGGCTGGGGTGTAATACAGCCTATTTATTACGAAAAAAAGATTTTTCTTCAGGGTGGCAGGTTTTACACATTTGTATAAAGTCTTCAATGATGATTCAAATGATTCCTTGATATTTGGGGCGAGTGGCGTTGAATTCCAGATTGATATAGAGGAGGAAATCTTGTCTTCCTCAGCTTCTTGAATTTGTGCATACCAGAGAGCTATCTCTTTCTTCCTCGGACTGGGGTCTTGCAACAGCTGCTCTAATTCCCAATTCCCTGAGAGGTCCCCAGCTTCTGACTCATACCATGAATTTAGTTGGAGATATTTAAATCTTGAGAACAGGGGGCCTATCTTGACTTGTAGAACTTCCCAGGGAAGAATGCCCTCTGAATCAACCAAATCCGAATATCTACCCATCCCTGAATTTTTGATTGGTATCGCCAGGCTGTCTTTCAGGAAGAGTGGAGTCCCGGGAGAATCCCAGATTGGGGCGAAATCAGAAAAATACCCTATGCCTCATATACTTCTGATTTTACACCAAATAGATAATGCTGATTTCAACACCTTAAGCCGAACCCTCTTGAAACATTTTGGTACGCCAAATTTATACAAACATCCTCCATGAACACCACCCCCCTCCACCAAAACCAATTCCCTGAGTACTCTACCTCATGCCGATTGTTCAGGATAAGATAGTAACATCCTAATGCCATTGAATTGGAAGGCCATCAGGTACCAGTTGATGTCCGGGAGTGCTAATCCTCCTTTGAGGAGCTTCCTCCTCAGCTTTTTTCATGACATCCTGGCCTTCTTCTGACCCCAGATAAAACTGCCTATTTTCCCCTGTATCCTGCTGATATTTTTGCCAGGAAAAGTTAGTGGGATTGCGTTAAAAATATACGTCTATTTTGGAAGCACTGTCATTTTTAGTAAATGGACCCTCCCATAGATGGTCAAAGGGAGGTTCTTCCATTTGGCAAATAGTCTATGTCATTTTCAATTTTCCCCAGACTTATCAGCGGGATTTTATTTAATTATTTGACTACTTTGATTCCAAGATATCTAAATTCTTTACTTTCAGAACCATCTCTGTATACTGTGTTCCAACACATTATTTCCGTCTTATCCAAATTTACAAGATACACGGAAACTGTTGTGTTTTATCTAGGACCCGATCATTATCATGACCTTATGCCCCTATACGGCTATAATCAATACATATCCCTATAATGGCATAATATTCAAAGCCATATTTTAGCAAGTCGCCTCTGCAGTCCATGACAGTCCATGACACAGCAGAAGTCACTTCCTTAGATTCCTAGATAGCACACCGAGTTCTGTCGACATACCAAACCTCCAGCAACTTGGGAAAGCCCCGCTTGCTTTGTTTTGATTTGTAATAGAACTCCTAACGAGCACTGTAAGAACGAACAGTTCTTAGTGACATCTTTATTGACGTCTTATGTCCAAAAACTGGACGCGGGCGTGACAGCCAGTCACGCCCGCGCCGCCGTCCCCCGCATCCGAAGAGCGACAACAGGAGGAAGGTCCTTCTCCTACCTGGCCGCCAAGACCTGGAACTCCCTCCCGACCGACCTGCGCCTGACCCAAGACCACCTCGCCTTCAGAAAGAAGCTCAAGACCTGGCTGTTCGGGTAGCAGCAGCACCCCCCCCCCCTAGCGCCTTGAGACCCTCCGGGTAAGTAGAGCGCTCTACAAATGCCTATGATTGATTGAAAAACTTACGTCAAACTCGTCACCTTTCAGGTATAAATAATACCGACGTTGCCTTAAGCAAACACGGTGGTGGTGAATACTGGAGCAGAACAGCTGTCCCCTTGCAGAAAGCCCAGCAGATGCGAGAAGCCCACGGACGCTGCCCCTCCTCCTTGACGCGCTGAGAAAGACGCTGTCTTTTGTCCTGCCCAGAAAATCCAGCTCCGGCGTTTCCAGCCTACCGTTGCGGGTGACTGGAATATCGAGTCCTGAGAGGAGAAACCAGACCTCCTACATTCTATTCCAGAGGTACGGTGCTGACTAAACCCTTAGAGAGAATTCTTGAAGCAAACCCTTGGCAAAACTAAACCTGCTACTTACTTACTCCCTCCCACGTATTAGTCTTAGGTCAGGTACACTGGGGTAGGCGTAGTTAGAAGCATCAGTTGAGTACGTTAGCCAAATGTATATATGAATGTATATATTTTATTCATTTTAACCATCTTAAGAAACCATATCCATGCTTTTACAGTATTATTTTGTGATGCTCCTTTTACTGTACGCACTTTTTATAATAACAAGTCTTGCAATTGTGGCAATTCATTTCTCTTGCATGAGAAGGAAGACTTCTCAATAAATAATATCTTTTATTGAAAACGCCCGTCTCTCTGTTCTCTGCATACTGGTGAAAGTAATTCTGCACAACTGACTGAGTAAAATAGCTGTCTATTGTTTCACACGACTCTAGAGATTGACTCTTATTCTGAGGAGCAAAGTTGTCATGTTAATGCTGTTGTTGGAAAACTGAATCCCTTCTTGTCTGAGCAAGGGAAGCTGATCACTTCCTATTTAGTCAAGAAAGTTTCCAGTGACCTCTGAGCTAGCTGGTACAAACCCAATTAAGTCTAACCTAGTCAGTAGAGACCTAAAAGACCGCACTTCTACGTCTACACTGCTGTTTATGTTATAGGGAAAATAGGAACTACACTACAAAACCTTACCAAATTCCCTCAGCGTGTACTCTAGTTGTGGCACAGTATGTTCTGGGTCGCTGGTATAAACTATAACATCGTCAGCATATAGTGCCAATTTGCACTCATAGGCTGATGATTTAAATGGGATAATGGCATTATTCAGTCTGATGGTCTGCTCTAAGGGTTCTATATAGAGGTTGAATAATAGGGAGGACAGGGGGCATCCCTGCCTAGTCCCCCTCTGAATTAAGAAACTTGGAGTCAAAGAACCATTCAGAAGGATTTTAGCCAAAGCATCCGAATAACAGTGCTTCACTGTATGTACGAACACTGCTTTGTTGTGAATCTCCCAGACCCCATAGAGCAGAGTGTCAGGGAGACCGGGCTGCTGTGGCGATGTTTGCTGACACTTTTTCAAAGGAATGCCTCTTAATTAGCAGCAGTTATGTGCTAAGTGTCCATTTATACTGTTGTCATCCAGGGACACACCCACCCTTAGCAGGTGACACAGTACTGTGTCGGGACACACAGTTTGGAAAGCTCTGGCGTAGACCGTTATTAAGGGAGCATGGTCTGATAAGTGCATTGGCTGGACCGAGATGCTTATGATTTATTTAACGTTTCTTTATTAGTCAACATATAATCTATCTGTGAGGAGTGTCTATATTTTTTACTATAATAAGTAAATCCCTGCACATCTCCTTTCTTGGATCTCCATATGTCAGCTAAATTTAAGTTTAAAATTAGATTTTTCATTACCCTTCGTGATTTTGGGGCTGCTATTGTATATTTTGAGTTGGAACTATCTTTTCCGGGGTCGAGTCTTATATTTAAGTCTCCGCCAATTATCATCGGGGGACTTGCCAACATTAAGCACCCCTATAATTTGACTAAAAATTAAGGATCGTCCGTATTCAGACCGTAATAAGATGAGCATTTCATCTCAGCTCCCCCAAAATCTAATAGGGCAATTACCCACCTACCAGATTGATCAGGTTGGACAGACTTGATCCTACAGGTCTCACCTTTCTTAATCACAATTGCTACCCCACGGCTACTCAGTGTCTGTTGCGAAACACAAAAACACTGTACCCATGGAGTCTTAGAAAAAAACCTCATAAAACTCAGTTGACTTAGATGTGTCTCCTGAAGTAAGCATATCTGTACTGGAGCAAGCTCTAGATATTTCAGAATCAATCTTCTCCTACGCGGACATCTCAGGCCATTTAAATTCCAAGACATATATTGGATTTTACGGCTATCTATCACATTACCCATCGCGGCCTTGGACATTATCGCAGTTACTGCACTCCCTTACTGCCTCCTTATTAAAAAAGCGAAAGTTAGGTTTAGATGAGGTATTTTTTATTTTTATTTTTATTTTTTTCCTACTCTGCTCCCCACCCTCCATCTCCCTTATTCTCCCATACATGACCCGCACCCCACCCTTTACCTTGGATCTAAGCATATACATGTGGTTATTCCACATTACCCGAATGGTTGCAGGGAATCTTAATTGTGCTTTAGCCCAGAGCCTGTTGAGCTCCTCCAGTCTCTTCCCAAGCTCCCACTGACTTGTGGTTGTTGTATGGGAAATGTCTGATCTAATAAGGAAAGAGAAAGTGGGGTGTTCGGATGGTGCAGCTGAAAGAATGAGCTCCTTAACAGAGTACGACAAGAAGTTCACTAGAATTTTGCGTGGTTCTTGTTTCCCAAGCTTCCTTTTAAAAGGGTCTCTGTGAGCCCTTTGGATCTCATGATTAAGGTCAATATTTGGTTGAATCTTTAGGACAGTGGCTTTTAACAGGGCGATCAAAAACGCCTTTATGTCCTCCCCTTTAATGGACTCTGGAACATTCAGAAATCTTAGGTTGTTTCGGCGTGAATGATTCTCTAGGTGTTCGAGATCATTCTTGAGCTCTTTATCCTGGGAGGTAAGAGACTCTAACCTAAATGAGTTAGATACTAATGATTGCTTCAATTTAGGGATCTCTTCCTCAAATGTTTCGGTCCTTGCTATATTCTCCTCCAATATTTTAGCGAGGGCCTCGCATGATGTCTGAATTGCAGCCTGATTTGCCTCTGGCACTGTGAACCTAGATGCCATTTCCGCCTGGTTTGCTTCCCAAACAGTAAATCTTGATGTCATCTCTTCCTTCATTGCCAACAACAGGTCAGTCAATGAGTGCGGAATTAGGTTTGAGGTAGGAGGGCAGGTGAGGGCACTTACACATTTCTGACTGAGTTCTTGTTCATCTTGTTCTTTAACCGCATCTCCTTGTTGTTGAACAGCTACTTGGGCCACCTCATCAGGTTCCTCTAGCACAACAAATCTGTTGGCGAGACCTATCTCTGGGGTGTATTACCCGTTCCTGCAACCCAACCGTGACTGATTTTATAGGCTGGATAGATTGTTCCTGACTTATAGGTCTTGGCTCGGGCACCTTGACTGTTGTGATCTTTGCTGACTTCCCTGTCTTCTCTTTTGGCGTTACGGAGGGGGTTGAGGGAGATCTACTCAGTTTCGCTTTCGACAGATGGTCTAAGACCCCCTTAACTGGGATAGGCATGATGTTATTTTGCGGTTGCTGGATTTTGTTTGAAGTTGTTGAAGAGATGACTTGATAGAAAGTTTTCAGAGATGGGGTGACTTTAGATTTAATTATGATTTCTTTCCCCTCGTTTCCTGTGGCCTAAACTTGCCTTGTAACTGCTTGGCTGCTGTTTGACCTCCAGAGGTGTCACGGGCCCCCAGTACCTCCTGCGCCTGCTTATGCTGCCTTACTAATGCTGTGGGTGCACTCCTAACTTCTGGAGCTACTACCACGGGAGGGGAAAATCGCTGAGGAAAGTGTGTGATGTCTCTATTGGCAGCTAAGTGTGCAGCTCTTGCTCGAAATGAATATCTGCTTAGTTTTGTGGGGGATAATCCCTTAACATCAATACTCCTCTCCATACATTCCATGCAATCTTGAAACAGGTCAACCTCCTTTGTGTAACAACTCCCCTTACGCTCCCCCTGATTATCGATGCTGTCTTTACCAGTTGTATCAGCCTTTTTACCAGACACAAACTTGCTTGGATAAAGAAAACAGTCACCAAGTCCTTGGCATTTCAACCGTGCTAAACCATTACCCCCTTCAGGAACCTCGATCCTGACCACATGCGCTGACCGGGTCCCCCTACCTGCACCGAACCCAAATAGTTTACGTTCGGTTGTTGGGCCGGTCCTCTTCCCCGGGAGCAGAGAAACAAGGAGCACAATCTGCTACTTCCGCGCGCCGCTGCTGCCGCAGCATCCCACCTCCAGCGCGGCCACTCTGGAATCACTGCTCTGCCCTCGCCTCGGAGATCCGACACAACAGCCTCATACGCCGCGGGGAAAGACCGCCAAACCCCCGGAAGATCCTTTAATATCACCGGGCATGTAGGACCGATAAACCCAGGATCCGCCACCAATATGACTGCCGCCGATTCAAAAGGTAACCACGTTAAGCGAATCTAGCGTCCCTGCATTAGAAATCAAAAGCGTCCGAGGGAGCAGCCCCGCGACCGCTCAAGCTACGGCCGCCATGTTCCTCACCCCTTTTAAACGTTACATTTATAAGTGTTTTCAGACATGACCGACTTTGTTTCCTTGTTGAATATTCAGTATTACTTTGTACTATATTTTATTGTTTATGCTACCTATGTGTAAGGCATCTAGCTTTTATCTATGTATACTTTATGGTTGTTTTAAACACACCAAATAACATTTTCAAAATCAAATCGAGTAATGAATAATTGTTTCAGAAACCATCCTCTTTATTTCATTGCTGAAGCATTTCTCATTATTCCTAAATGTGTGCTTTATTGTTTGTGTAACTGTTAGGGATATCGTTCTTCGCTCTCAACAATCCTTATGTGTGTTATCCTAGTACAAGGCAAAGGATAAAGGTTATTCAATGTATGCTTTAATGTTACATTTATGTAATTTCAAACATAGTTCTCTGTCACATTTACATTTAAAGAAGAATTTGAATTACTTATGCACATGAACTAAAAGCACTAAAGAAATTATATTCATATATGTTTAATGTGCACACATATTAAATGTACATCCTTGATTTAATGCCTTAAGTTAGCATTTTACTCTAAAGGCCGGTATTTCATTTCATAATTCACTGTGCTCCTGTGTTCGGCTGACTTACTTTATTGCAGGTGTTCTGATGCTAGTTTAGAATAGATGCATTTCTTGTATTAGAAATAGATACCTGCCTGAGTAAGGAATTTGACTACAAGCACATGAGAAACCTGTGGAAGTTTATTATACTTAGCCTGAGCATATAACAAAGACTGTGTTCCCATATCTAGTGTGGGATGTTTTTTCTTTGCTGTTGCAGTGTGAAACATATGAATCCACCTAGAGGTTGAAACAAATACAATGGACTTCTGTTTATGATGCAAGCAAATGTGGAGTTGCTGATAGACTCTATCCATTATAACTTATCGTTTGACCTGGCTGATGAGAGCAGATGACTTCGGACTTTCTTGCAGACTGAACCTCTTTGTTAAATGTTAGTGGCAATGATATTGTTTTATGGATCAGTATATGCATAAGAGCATGACATTGTGGTAAACATTTTTTTTACATGATATTTTTGTCAACGAAATTTTTTACCATGATATTCAGTGATCCCTCTGCTAAACTCCAGGAACATAAAAGCTAAAGAAGCCCTGACCAGTTACAGTTGGACTTGATCTGAATCTCACCGAGTCATTTTGGGAGATTGAGTCCTTGTCCTCAAGAGGTTCCCACCAGGTCCTGGAAAATCGGACGGAGCTAGTGTGTACTCTTTCCCCTGAAAGAAACTGCAACTTGTGAGCTTAGAGCTTAAACTTATTTTTTTTGTAAAAGAACCAAGGATTACTGCTACTCAGCACCCTCGGCAGCCGACTTTAGATTACTCCAGCTGAAAAGTTTGCCAGTTTGTGTATAGCTTTATACACCAGTTGATAAGCAAGGATCCCAATGGACCTTGTCTATCTGCTGACTTTGAGCCCAACACTGGATGCAAGCTGCAGAGAACCCAGCTGACGAGCATCATCAACAAGGAAAATAACCAGAAAAGTGTGAAGGTGAAAGTTTGTCCAGGGCCTGCCAGGCCTCTATATTCAATTGTTGCTCCTCTGCGGTTGGCTGAAAACTTTGACTCCGGTCTCCGAGCTCGAGGCTCCAAGACTACCGCTTCAAGTGGAAACAGTAATTTCATGGCATTGTTGATGAACTACAGTGATTTATAAAACCTTTTGTTCCCTTCATTAGAGTTTTGTTATTTTGCTCTCTATTTAAAGATAATAATGCATGCTATATTTATAAATTGGAGTGTGATTTTTAGTGTGGCGTGTTCTCTACCGATTGATTTTTTTGGTACTGGTTTGGCACTGAGGGGTAAATCAAATTAACTGGGCCAGACACAAATAGTGATATTTTTTTTTTACTTGGTCTGGTCTCACAGCCACTCCAACTAATGCTTCACATTCGGACTGTACAGTAAGGTTGTATAACCAAAGTGAACCATAACTTTGATGTAACCTTTGATTTATTTCAGTGAATTTCTGTCTGTACTGATCACATACCATGTTCCAACCGTTCTTTGTACTTATTTTCCCTTTAGATGAATAGCATGAAAATAAAAACATAAATCCTAAAAGGTACTTTTCTTTTGTAGTATAGTGACACGCTAGAGTAAGGCCAACAAGATTGAAAATGGGAAATATAGTGCAGTACTGAACAGTGTATTTGACGGTGCACAGACAGAATATCAAGTTTTAAATGTCGTAGGTCAAGAATATCGACATCAAGAATATCGACATCAAGAATATCGTGGTACAGAATATCAACAGTAAAGTAAGAATATAGTTTTATTTGATATTGAAGACAGTCATTTTGTTTGTTAAAATATTGTTGTTAATATCAATGTTTATATTAGTGTTCTGTATTTTAGTATGGGTGTTAAAAGTATGTGAGGTAATTTTTTGATATAAGTGTCGTTTTTTTAAATGTATGTGTTCAAGTTTTAGCATAAATATTTTTACGTAAAATAATTTTCGCGTAATTTACTTCTGTAGCCGGTTGTGGGTTTAAAGGGGAATAGGGTGGGAAGTAATTTAATTATAATAAAGTAATTATTAATGTTGATTAGTATTTATAATTAATTTATAGATTAATTAATTAATTGGTTAATTAATATTAATTAATAGACACTTATATAAATTGTGAAATATTTTTTAGGGGCAGGTTGTGGGTTTATAGGGGAATAGGGTGGGAAGTAATTTAATAATTAAAAAGTAAATATTGTTTATTAGTATTTATAATTGATTTATTATTAATCATTAATTGCTTAGTAATTAATATTAATTAATAAATAATTATATAAATTGTTTAATTTTTTTAGGAGCAGGTTCTGGGTTTATAGGGGAATAGGGTGGTAAGTAATTTAATTATAATAGTCATTATTAATAATTTATTAGTATTTTATAATTAATTTATAATTAATTATACATTGGTTATTAATTAATAATTAAATAATGGATAATTATGTTAATTATGTTATTTTTATAGGGGCAGGTTGCGGGTTTATAAGGGGAGCAGGGTGGGAAGTAATTTAATTTTAATAAAGTAATTAATATTTAATAATTATTATTTATAATTAATGTATTAATTCATTAAATATTTGGTTATTAGTATTAATTTATCTATTGATAATTATATTAATTGTATTTTTTACAAGTGGGTGGTGGGTTTATAGGGGAATAGGGTGGGAAGTAATTTAATTATAAAATTAATTATATTTATCTATTATTATTTATAAGTAACTAATTATAAATGGGTTATTTATTTTTAATAATTATTTAATTGCTAAGTATGTAAATTGTAACCCTCTGGTATCCAACACTTTCCCTACTGTTGCACTCACTGGAGTGGGAATAGTAATTCCGGCAGTGGAGGACCTGGAAGCCCCAGTCACATGCCCATATCAGGAGGCCCTGTTTTCAGCCCTTAGAGAGGACCTCTTAAAGGCAAAGCGAGATCTAGCCAGTGAGCTACAATCAATGCGCAAAGGGGTGATGGACGTTGGGAAGCAAGTCGATGCCCTAGAATGATGTGAGACCTCTAGAGATGAGGAGATAGACCAACTGCAACGAGAAGTAATCCGCCCACAAAACCAACACCTATATCTACAAGCACACACAGAGGATTTAGAAAACCGCTCCAGACATTATAACATAAGCATACAGGGAGCTCCAAGGGAAGTGGAGGAGGTAGAAATTGAGGCCTAAGTCCAGAAGCTTTTCGCCCAAATATTAGGTGACACCCCGGCCTCAGAGATCTGCTTGGACAGGACACATAGGGTTAGCCACTGGGGATCCGGATCACCGCCGTCCCTCGATATCCTGACTTGCGTGCATAACTACACCAGAAAGGTACCCCCCCCCCATGTGCACCCCTACCCCCCCAACATCCTCGGGGCAACTCTGCCATGGAAAGGCTGCTCTTGCAGACACCGCCACCATATTAAGCCCTATTCTGCCCGGTTGACTCTTTGACGGGCAGAAAAGGGGCGGACAGTCTTTTCGTCTGCTGCAGACCCCCCTGCCATCCTAATATGGCGGAGGGTCATTCAGGCGTGGATGGCGGGCGGACCCCATGATTTCTATTTTCACATACTGGGAAGGATTAATTGATTAGTGCTTGCTTCATGGATCAGCCTGTAAAGGAGAGCTTGTTGAGTGCTGATTAATAATCTGAGAGCAGTACTGTGAAATTGTTTATTTTACTAGCACTGCATGAAAGAATAAATGCTATTTCAACTATCGACTTCTCATTTTTTATGTGTCTATGAAAGATGAATTTCCTGCAAATGAAGGATGCCCTGTGAATTATGGAAATATTTATAAGGATGACCATTTGACATTCGAGTTTCGAAGTATCTTATTATGCTTCAATTTCAGAAAATACACCTTTACATAAGAACACAGAGTTGGTTACATATCCAGTATGTCTTATTCCTCTTACTCAATCACTAATATTGACCAACCTATTCATATTGTGTGAGGTCAGTGGGGGATGTGGTGACAGGTTGAAGACTACATCGTTTCCACTGGATCGAGAGTACAAGTGCAGCACTTTCTGATGCAGACCAATTGTCTTTGCCAGTGCTTGTTTGTAACAACCACTACATCATACGTAATGGCACTGGGTAAACAAGCATTTTCAATGCAATTGGTCTCGCCTTTGGAACCTTATACGTATTTATCCATGCAGCATATTATCCTGGGTGCTGCAACCACCATCTCAAATTAAGCAGAGGGAGAGCAGAGTAACGGAGAAGGGACGAGAGGCCTGGAGGGAGAGGAGGAGAGCAGCAGAGGAGGGACAAGAGGCCTGGAGGGAGAGGAGGAGAGCAGCAGAGGAGAGACGAGAGGCCTGGAGGGAGAGGAGGAGAGCAGCAGAGGAGGGACAAGAGGCCTGGAGGGAGAATAGAGTAGCACAGGAGGACGAGACGCCTGGAGGAAGAGGGGAGCAACGAGGGAGGGAGGGCTGGAGAGAAAGAGAAGGGACGAGAGGCCTGGAGGGAGAGGAGAGCAAGGAGGGAGGGAAGTAAGTGACATCACATTGTTTTGACAATGGCAATTGGTGGGTTTGCCAAATCTCATAGAAGAGATATACCAGGTCGATGAAAGCTCGACCTAAAACAAATATGCATTGTAAACTAGATAATAAAGGTTGCTACACAAATAGTGAAAATATTTACCCTATACACAGTCCACATGACAATCTCACATCTCTTAGTTTGCACATGGCAGTGTCACCAGCCGACTGCTGGTGGGAACAAGTTCAGCTTTAAAAACTATTACTAAAATCACTGAAGAAATAACTTATTTTTCATTAGGAATATTATATTTTTACTTGATATCCACTATACCATTCACATGCCAACTTCAGTACGGCACTAGCGCTCACACTCCAGCAATATTTCACAAAGCAGCTCCTGTATGTGCACTAAATAACTGGTTCTCTGCTTTAGAAAAGACGTGCCAGCAGCCAGGCTTTCCTTTCATGATTTCAGACATGATCAGTTGCTTCTGCTACAAAGCGTGACCACTGGAGGGTGATGCAACAGGGCACTGTAATTGTGGTGGTAATTTTGAGCAAGCCATTGTCTTAGAGAAGCGGGTTCTTTGCCTATTAGCACTAACATCTGCATATAAAATGCCATCTCAAAACCATATATTACTTGACTTAAAATCTTTTACTAAGTTGTCAAGTTGCTTATTGTTGAGTGAGACGCCTAAGCCAGTTCTGGTTTGTCACGCACACTGATACATTCGTAAATGTATTAAACATTCTAAGTAGGAATGTAAAATCCCAAAATTCTTCATGTTGCAGGCTAACAAGCCAAGACAGTCTGAAGGAGTCAGGTGTGATATGTGATATAAGATCACTTGTATGCTACGTTTTAACATTTTAAAAAGTGTTTGTGTTAATTTACAATATTGTTGTTGCTGGAGCTGCAAGTCCAACCAAATAGTAACCTTGTTCACCTTTTTTATGAAGTGCTTCATTTTATTCACATCATGCATAAAAACAAGCCTTGCCAATGCCATGTTTTGATATGTGCATGGTGTACAGAGAAAACGTTTTTACCAAGGCTCAATAACATTCATGGCAGGAGCAGCCGCAACAGGGAAAGACGTAGCAAACGCGGATTGGAAAATGGGAGTGTCACTGTGTAATACTTGCGATGACAAGCTGGAGGACGTTCTTGGCTTATGGTGAAGTCACCCATGAGATTTGGGTGGGGATGTTACCTATGGCGCATCCATGGCAAAAAGGCAGACCTTGCACACTGGAGACCATTTTTGACATATGATGGCGCTTATTGTATAAGGGGTGACATCAAAGGCAAAATGCTGGTCCTGAAATATTGGTTGTATTTCTTGAAATCAAAGTAGAACTCATTGGCGCTACACATCAAAATGCTGGCTCTGACATTCTAGAAGTAATTCTTGACATACAGTGACACCCAAGTAAAAAAACCTGGCCCTAGAATACTTGAGGTAATTTCTGACACATTGGGTGATCCTACAGCAAATTAGAAGAAAAAAAGTCATATCATGGGTAGGGCCAGGTTTTTGGACACATCACGAAAGGAAAGGAATGTTTCAGTCACTTTCTGAGCCTATGGCTTATTAGCAAGTTTTTTGTGCAAGTGAAACTTTAAAATGAACTATTTCACCCATTTTTTCACAGCAACGGAAATATACAATCTACTACTGTCCAATGTAACTGGCTACCACTGCTGAGCTGCATAAGCGGCAAAGAGGGCAGTGCATGTACAGAGGCAGAGGGTGCTGCAAAAGAGCTGGCAATATTATAAATGACATAACTATTGCATTTCACAAGTGGATACTCTTGTTGCCCTGCCACCCTAGAAGCAATTCTCCCTAACGTACTTTTTTTTTTAATGGGACTTGTGGCCGAGGCACCGCTAGGCGAGACCTAAAAATGACTATCTTCATTGTGGCCACTTACTCTTCTTGTCTTTTGCTGTCACAATGCTGTGGGATGCCACTGTTAAACACTCCCCTCTCTTCCCCCTCCCACGTTGCAAAGATCTGCACATGACCAGCAGTCCTTTCGGGTGAAAGGGGAGGGGGCAGTGGCTCCAAGAGCTCCGTGAGCCCTAACACCAGAACATGCACAGAAAATGACATTTACCAACAGGGTGGCACAAGAGGGATTATGATTCAAGCAGATAAATCCGGACTTGAAATAGGGTGAGAGTGTAAGCCGCAGCTGGTACTCTGAATACAGAAACTGTAAAGATTGCCCACAATTTATTCCAATGTTTGTCCTTTTATACGTTTTTGGATCTCACAATCAAAAGTTGAAAAACACATAACTAAACGCACAAAGGTAGAATGTTAGAATTTTTAATGAATGGATCATAAAACTTTCTTGCTCACCAATTACTTTTTTTCTCTCACTTTGGAAAACATAAAAACACATTTAACTTTCCTTCACTATTCGTGCGACATATCTTTACAATAGCTTTGTTTTTTCTAGACATTTGTGTCCATTTATAAAAAAAATAATCTTGATATAAATATTAAAACTAAATAATTAAATCAGTGGATGAGAAAATATCTCTAATCATAATTTCGTACATTTTAACAGTAAATTAACAATTTGCAAGTTTTTGGCACAAGTAAACCTTTTGTAAAAATGTAAAGACTATAGTAGAGATTTTTTGCAATGCTTACACGTTACACATCTGTTGAAGAAGACTAAATAATTTTTACATTGCAAGACAACATTGGTTTCTTTTCATGCTTCTTATGGGAGAACATTTTATTACACACTTTGCTCTTGATTTATATGTTAGAACACACCACTAGAACAAAAGGCAAATATTTAATCTATTGAAATCATTCCATTTATGTTTAATATTACATAATACTAGCAAATCTTACGATCAGACGAATATGCAGACCATCATCAGTGGCATTTCATGGCAAGTAATGACCTATGCCTGGAGAATTGGAAAGTAGGTACTGAAACCAGACAGTACATGAACAGGCTGTAAGAGAGAGCAAGAGAACCTTGTAAAACATATTCTCTGTAGGCACAAATTAGGAGAATGTTTCAGGTGGAGAGGGACATCAATTAAATATATTCAATTATTTTGTAGTTCAATAAAATGTGCCATGGTCCTGGAGCAATAGAGTGCTGAATATTTAGAAATATAGTTACATGAGTAAAGCAGACTTGCAGGCCCCAATTCACAAAATATTTACTAGGAGCGGGTGTGTACTACTTTTGTACTACTCCCGAATTCTGGAGGCCAATTTACAAACATTTTCCAGTGTTGCAAAGGGCTCTTGGCTTACTCCTTAACTTTAGGTGCAATACCAGGGTAAATCACACCAACTCGTGTCAAAATCGTTGTGAATCAGGGCCCAGGAGTATGTTTGTATCTTACTTCTGAAATTCATAAGCAAACCAGGAGTTACTACTAGAGTACATCTCAGCACAATAGCTGTGAACCGGACACAAAGAGTTTCCTTGCAGTAACTCCGTTGTCATGTAGATCAGTATCTTTGACGGCTGGTGGCCCAAATCTTGTCTCTTTCAGGTAATAAGTCCTGTGGCCACTGTCATGTTTGACCCTTCAAATAATGACGCCCCACGGCAGTAATATCTCTCTCTCTCTCTCTCTCTCTCTCTCTCTCTCTCTCTCTCTCTCTCTCTCTCTCTCTCTCTCTCTCTCTCTCTCTCTCTCTCTCTCTCTCTCTCTCTCTCTCTCTCTCTCTCTCTCTCTATATATATATATATATATATATATATATATATATATGAAGGTCTGTTATCACAAGGCTGCCTTCTGTTTCAGTTGGCAGTGCCCGCAAGACCCTGGCAACCTACATCTGGCTTGCTGGACTAGTACGGAGATGGAGGACGATAACCACTGTATGGTAATATTAAAATCTGATAATAGGTAGTCAAACAACTGTTTTCCGCCTTGAATCTTGATGAATGTCTTTATTTTGCAGAATTATAATACTTAATTTATTTTTTATTCGCTCTCAGTTTCAAATCGTGGCCCTATTAGGTAGAATGGAAACAAAATATTCCAAAGAGTAGATTTTATTGGTTGTTTTGAATGGTCATTTATGCATTGCATGGGTCTCACAGCCTAAACAGTATAGTTTGACCTAATGTATGAGATAATGTGTTATACCACCTTACATTATAAGATAATGTGTGAAGAAGAGACGTTTTAATTAGCCTTTTAAAAAACACATCTATTTATGCTCAGCAGCAAACTCCAGCGTATCAGTACTTATATGGTCCTCTCAACCGAACATTCCACTTACAGTGCCAAGAACATAACATTCTCATGAAATCAATACTTGCTTATTGATCAATACTTGCTTATTGATCAATGAACACATGATGCATGATGAAAGACCGAGGTCGAACACTTTAAAAATAGAAAAATGGTGTTTCTTTTACTTACAAATTAGTAACATGATTGTAACTGAATCAGCATACAAAAACATACTGGATTTTAAGACCACATACTGGATAAGAATCGAATAAAATAAAAAGTGCATCTGAAAACGTGAAGCCGTGCTTTTGAAACTGAACATCCTTTTTGGAGTCTCTTGAGAAATTAAGGCAGAGTTTCAAACAGCAAACCACAATGCTTAAGACTTGGACAGCTTTCTCAGTGAGGTATCTGATCAAGGCCCGGTTACTGGGGCATTGTGGGTTCTCAAGAATTTCTTTTCCAGTAGGACATATAATGGCTGTTTAATAAACAATAAAGGCACTCTTGTGTACAGCCTTAGGCAGTGTATCATTGGCAGTGTTGATCCGGAATTTTAATACATTAAAGAGGCTCTTCTTGTTGGTTCCTGCAAAAACCGAAAGAAAGATTAAAAAATATTAGACCGTTATTTGACTCAATGAAATACAGTTTTTCAGAAAGAAACAATCTATTAAAGGTTTGATTGATGAACAGTTGCTAGATCACATTTCTTTAAAGGCTAAAGTGCTGATAACGGAGTAATGTAATAATTGCTTTATATATCACTGTGTATTTTAAAACTTGACAATTACTGGATAGGTAAAGAATCTATAACAAACATCAACATAACCAGCCTGTTAAACAGCTTTGAGCATGAGCATGCCCTAAACTGCCCCTCTCATGTGGGAATTTAGTCAATTTCGGAGGATAATGTTCATTGTTGCTGGTGCCCCATCCACTTTTATAAAGAACTAGCTTACCCGTCGCACGTTGCTGCGATCTCAGAAGAAAGGAAATTCAAGGAAACTCGTTATAACATTAAATTTACATTGTGTCATTGTTATTGAAACTTATTCATTTTATTTTTGAAAACATTTCGAAGTGTGACTTGAGCAGTGCGTCCTCGATTGGCTTCCAATCTTGATTCTGGTTGCTCTCCTGTTTCATTCCAGCGGGCTTGAGCAGTGCGTAATTGATCGTTTTCCATCTTGATTCTCGTTGCTCTCCTGTTTCATTCGAGCGGGTTTGAGCAGTGCGTAATCGATCTGTTTCCAATCTTGATTCTCGTTGCTTGTTCGTTTGAGAAGAACGGGCTTGAGCAGTGCGTACTCGATCGGCTTCCAATCTATGTTTCTCTTTGCTCGTTCGTTTGAGAATTACAGGCTTGAGCAGTTTGTTTTCGAACAGCATTACGGGCTTGAGCAGTTTGTATTCGAACAGCTTCTAATCTTGCTTCCCGTTGCTCGTCTGTTTCTGAAGCTCGTAATGCCTTTTTCTTTCGTGCTTCTGATGTAGATTGACCAATCGATTTCTGTTTGGGGGTCATAACTGTCGACGATGCTCGAAAATTCACTGTCTATTTCAGTATTCGAAAGATTATGAGGACCCTGGGGGGCCGATTTAGAAAAAAAATTGACAGAAACCTTTGCGGGAGTGTACTCAACAACTTACCAAACTTTCATGGCGATCGGATGAATGGTGTAGTAATGCATAAAGGACAAACAGACAGACAGACATTCTTTCGCTTTTATATATGTAGATAATGAATGTCTGTCAGACGAAGCAAGGGTCAGCCTGACTGACAACCACCATATCAAAGTCAGATAGCTAGACACTTTACAATTGCTAATGTACAGGTGCCTGGCAGTCTGAGCCAAGGTTTGCCAGGCTGAAGAACTCGCAGCCCTGAGGGCACTGAAATCATCCGTCCGTCAAACCCCTATGAGTGTCTTGCCCCCCTTCATGATGAGGTGGAATGTCACTAAGAGTTAGCCCCGAGCGTTTTAGGTTTAAGCCTGGAATTGCCCAAAGCTGACTGTCAATGACGCCACACATAACCATTTCCCAAATCATTACAGAGTGGGGGGGATGAGTAAATCTCACTGACCCCACTCCACGTAGGAAAGGTCCTTCTTTCTGGTTGCCCCATAACAAGGTTAGCCAAAGAGAGGCAGCAGCATAATGTTCAATTTTCCCCTTCCCTCCCCAACTTCTGCAGCTCCTTCCTGCTTCTCTCTCCTGCCAACCGCCTGCTTTTTGCCGACAGGGAAGTTTCTCAGAAGGGAGTATGGTTTTCACCCTATGAACTTTTGTCTTGTGAGGGAAGGATGGGAGAGACCCCATCATGTACCAAAGCAAGATGTGCTGGACAAGGCACTATGCCTTCGTTTCAGGATGGCAGAGTACATGCAGAAAACATCTAAACACCTTGAGCCTAGCCAGGAGCTCCAGAAGCTCTGGTATGACCAAAGAGCAGCACTGGTAGAATTACAAACAGGGCAACAAGTATGGAATTTGGAGCCAGTGGCACCAAGGGCACTCCAAGACAAATGGAGTGGCCCTTAGCCTATCCTAGAAAAATAGAGTGAGGTCACTTAGTTGGTAGACATGGGCACTAGCAGGTCCCCAAAAGGGTGATACATATGAACCGCCTCAAACTCCGTTGTAACAGGCTGATATAACCATGTTGATGGTTACTGATGCGGATCCGGAAACAGAGTGAACATCTCCCTGACCTCTCATACAGCCCCAAGATGGATCAGTAGATGGAGTTGTCTACTCAGACACCCTCTTTGCCCAACAGCAAGCTGATTACAGACAGGTTCTGCAACAGAATGCACAGCTCTTCTCCTTGACACCTGGTCAGACTCCCTGGTGTACCCATGATATGGACACTGGAGACAGCTTCCATTTCAAAACAAAAATCTTTTGCCAGTCTGACAAAGTCAATGAATGTATCAAGGCTGAAGTCAGCAAGATGTTGGAGTTGGGGGTCATTGAGCCTTCTGTGAGTCCCTGGGCCATTCCAGTTATCCTACTCCCCAAATCACATCCCCATGGTGGAAAGAGAGAAATGAGGTTTTGTTTGGGCTGCAGAGGCCTCAATGCTGTCACCAAGACAGATGCACACCCTATGCCAAGAGCTGATGTAGTGAGAGATATGTTGGGGGCTGCCAAGTACCTTTGACTTAACTGCAGGGTACTTGCAGATTGGCATGGCCCCTGGAGCAAAAGAAAAGACAGCATTCTCCGCCCCGGATGGGCACTTCAAATTCACAGTGATGCCCTTTGGTCTAAAGAATTCCCCTACCACCTTCCAAAGGTTGGAGAATCTTGTCCTTGCTGGGTTGGAAGGCTTTAGTATAGCTTATCTTGATGATATTGCTGTGTTTAGCACTTCCTGGTAGGATTACCTGGGGAATCAAGGCATCCAAGTGCCAGATAGGGCAGGGAACTGTTGTGTACTTGGACAACCTTGAGGTTGGAGGCAAAGTCCAACCCCTTCAGCCCAAAATCCAGATGATTCTGGATTGGGAAGCTTCAACAACCCAGACCCAAGTTAGGGCATTCCTTGGCTTGACTGGGTACTATAGGAGGTTTATGAAGGGATATGGGCCCATTGTGACTCCCTCACAGAATTAACCTCCAACAAGATGCCCATGAAAGTGAACTGGGCAGTTGGCTGCCAAAAGGCTTTTGACACCTGAAAAGAGGCAATGTGCTCGGCACCTATTCTCAAGCCTCCAGATTACTCCAAGCCGTTCACAGTGCAAACTGATGCCTCTGAGCTAGGGTCAGGAGTGGTCCTATCTCAAGCCATTGATGATGGACAAGACCAACATGTTGCTTTCATAAGCAGAAAGTGACTTCCCAGGGAACAGCGTTTGGTGAGCCATTGAGAAGGAGGACTTTGCGGTGGTTTATTCCCTTAATAAGCTGAGACCATTCCTATTTGTATTCACTTCCTAGTTCAAACTGACCACAGATCTCTCAGATGGCTGATGCAGATGAAAGGAGAAACCCCAATGTTTTCAGATGGTCCATACCCCTACAGGGAATGGACTTCACAGTGGAACAGAGACCTAGGACTGCCCATGCCAATGCAGATGGCCTTTCCTGATTTTTCCACTTAGACTATGAAGGCTCTCTTGGTTAAGGTTAGTCTCATTCTCTTTCGAGTGGGGGTGGGAGGTGGTGTTGTGTTAGCCCCCCACTTTTTGCCTGACATCTGATGCAACCTCACTTGATGTGCCCTGGGCCCCTGCCAATCAGACTCCCAGGACTGTGGTCTTTCCCCAGAGTGTACCCTTGTATTCACAAATGACACATCTTTGGCCACAGGTAGGTCCCTTGTAAATGGTACCATGGGTACCAAGGGTACTGTGACCAGGGAAGGTCTCTAAGGGTTGCAGCACCTATTGTGCCAATCTTGAAGGGCTTTGTACCTAAACACACACACACTGGCATTGCAGGCTGCATGTTTTGGTTTCAGAGAAAAGTTAAGAGTCCACATGGCACACATCCCTGTGTGCCATACCTACAACCAACTGCCTGCAGGCTAGGTAAGCCACTCCTATAGCCAGGCACACTAGCCCTCAGGTGAGGGTACAGTGGCATGAGCCCTGTACCCCTACAGTGCCTAAGTCCATTCTTAGACATTGTAAGTGTAGTAAATCCATAAAGAGTATATGTTCTGGGAGTTGGTCATTACGAGCTCCACAGCTCCATAATGGCTTTACTAAAACCTGGGAAGTCTGGTAGCAAACGTCTCATTATACCCCCACTGATGCCAGTGTGGGATTTAATGTAAAATGCACTCAGAGGGCATCTTAAAGATGTCCTCTGAAAAATGAACAGCCCTGTTGTGGTTTCTGAATGGCTGCCCGCGATTCGCAACCACCAGACAGGTTTCCGGACCTCTCGGTAGAGGGCCTCTGCTTCCTGGGTCCAGAAACAAAGCCCAGCCTGTGCAGAGGTGTCATGTTCCCCCCCAGGAACGTTGGGTCCATGAAAGGGAAGCTTCAAAGGCCTGCAGCCTTTGGAAGCTGTCCCTGCATTTTGCTCCCCCTAGCAACTGGCTCCCACTGGTTATGGCCCCCACTTTGAGCGGGAGAATCAACAGGAAAACCTAGCTTGGAAGAGAGCTGTGCACACCTTGGCCAACTCCATTCCTCAGGTGGGGGAGACTAGTTAAAGCACACATGTCAGTCCCCTCCATATTGAAGATGAGGGAACTCAGCCAATTAGGGAGAGGATCATGCCCTCCCCCACTGGAGGGTGGCATAAGGGGGGTGGGACCAAGGAAAGGACTCATTGGTCTTGACCTGCACACACCACTAAATTTAGTATTTGGGGAAAACCCCAAACCGTGCCGTCCCAGATTTGAGGAAGGAGGACTGAAGAGCCATGCTGACCCAGGAAGAAGGTGAAACCAACTGCTTTTGCCCCAAACATACCAGCCTGTCCCGGCTTTAACCTGCCTACAGTGAAGAAACCGGCATGGCCAGCAACCTCCAGAGCCCGGTGGAACTGCCCTGCACTTGAGTGGCCCAACACCATAAGGACGTCTCTCCAGCGATCCTGATCTGGTGATCCCTGACCTCCCTCAAGCTTCAAGATGATGCCAGCAGCCTCAACCTGAAGGGTCCCCCCCGACCGCGATTGGAGCTGGTAAAGAAACCAGACGCCAAAAGAAACCCCTGCACCCGATGACCAATTGCCTTGGGTGGCCTAACCAACAGTGTCTGGGCATCCGCCAAGATCCAAACATATCTCTACAGCTGGTGGTCGCTTTCAGGAAGTCTACATGCTGGAGCCTGCAGCAACTTTGCCGAACCAAAGGTCCCTGTTGAAAATCACAGGGTCGCCGATGGCTTCTTGGCACCCTGCACCCGGCGCCCCGGTGCGGCTGGTGGTGCAGCTCCTGTGAGATCGTTGGCCCCTACAGTGCTGAACTTAACCCCAGGAGCTTTGCTCCTACACCCGAGTGGCTTGTTCGTAAGCAGTCTCTAACTGAAGACCCCCTTAGCCCCAATGGCTAAAATTGGGCCCCTGAAATCTGACCTGGTCACCCCAGTGCCGCTGGTGGTGCAACTTGAGTGTCTACCTAGACCTTGGGGAACCTTGATCCTAACCCCTAAATCTCCCACCCATGAGACGTTTACTAACCTGTGAAACTGATAACCATTTTTCTCTTATAGGAACCCATGTTATGAGTTTTGGGCCTGAAATGTTCTAAGTGTTGAACTGTTGTTTTGGATGGAAGAAAAAGTCAGGATAACTTAAGCCAAGAAAAGTCTTTATTACCTTGTGTTGTGACATCCCTTGCTGTGGTATCTAGGCATACCACTCCAGTAGTCAAAGTAATCTAAAAGTATTCTAAAAGTAATTATTGTGTAAAGTAAATTGCTTTTGAATGAACACCAACCTGTAACGTTTGCAAATTCAATCACAGCTGCATTTTCCTTATGAAGTCTTGCATTTGAGAGTATATTTGACTTACTTGTGTTGAGTACTGCTGGGTTCTAAAAGTATAACATACGTATACCTTTTTTATACTGACCTAATTGGTCTGGATTCAGTCTCAGAGTGTGTGCCATCAGTCTTGATTGAGTGAATACAGAACATTCTTAACACACCCTCTGGATAAGCCTAACTGCTCGCCCACACTACCACAGAGAGAACTGTTAGTACCTACCTAATTTGTCCTCTGCTATACCTCTGGAGACTCCCTGGACTCTGTGCCCACTATCCCGTACTTTGGTATAGTATATACAGACCCAGTTTCCTACAGTGTGTACTAATGAGTGGAGGTGAGTGTGCTTCCGCCCCACTGCTCCTCCAAATTATGAACCAGCACTGCGTTGTAATAATTTATAATATGAACTTTGAAACTGGATTGTTGTCATCTATGCACCTTATAAATAAATTAAATAAAAATTATTAGAGTTCTGAGATGTAATTTATTATGGGGACAGATAAACAGATATATTTTCTGTTCGTTATGCTATTTATTATTAAAGCCTTATTTAGGCCTGAGTGGAAGCAATTCCTCTACTAAACACTCCCCTATCCCGTCAGATCTTACAGACGAATTGTCTCTCACCGGAACGACCGAGATGTCCTGGGAGAACAGTGCAAGCACTGTATGCAGATGTTGCTGTTCAGCATAATGCTCCAGCAGGACAAATGGATGCCAGCAATGACTCCAGGGTCATCTAAACACCAATGAAACTTGGGAATCCTCTAGATTTACCCAGTACTAACTAGTATGCATGGGAGTGCAAGTGAAGGAAAGGAAACCTCTGGCTCTTCCACTATAAGAGCGCCAAGAAACCGTCTCGGTGTACGTGCGCGGTATAAACTTTTTAACATAACATAACATAAGAGACCCGAATACTCCCTATGCTTGCATTCTTTGGGCTTATGCATATGCATCCTTGCAAGAGAAGAAGCCTCAATAGTATAATTCTTGCACATGAGCAGTGGCAGGATTCACCAAGGAAATACTGAAGGCACCAAGGTTGCGAAGGTGAAGATACCAGTGCTCCCCTCCCCAGCTTTCTGAGATTTCCTTGGAGCCCAAGTATAATGCTGTGGTATGCACTGCAACTTTACAGCACAGAGACCAGTCATCCTGGAGCCAATTCACCAACAGTCTGCCTATTCAGTAAAGAACATTGGCTATCACTGGGAGCACACATATGACAGTTTCTTGGTATTGGTAGGGCTCTTAGTCTGTTTTCTGATTAAGACCATTAATTGACTGAATATTAACATGAGTAGCCTGGTTACTATGAGGTACCAAACTTTCAGCAAATCTGGAAATGATCAGAAACAGCACTCAAGTTAGATGTATATGTATGGCTCTCATAGAGAGCCTCTAGCCTTTATTTCAGTTTCTGAATCACATAACCCACTGCTATTACATAATAAGAGTTGATAGCAAAACTGTTTACTCACTATTGTGAAGTCATAAAGGCCTTCCAGGCCAGGCTGATGGGCCTCTCAGACAGCCTATCAGTGCAGCGTTGCTTGTCTACTTTAAAAGTAGAAGCCACAGCTGCGGGAGGGGAAAGGAAGGCAGGGAAGGTGGTGGGGGTTGGTCAAGGAGAGCAGGTACGTTTTTGTGTCCCTTCTTATGTATGGCTCCCCCATATTTCCTCACCACTGCGTATCGAAAATAGGGGCAGATCATTTTGGGGGCCATACATAACATAAAATTATATAGGAGTAAAAACAGAATTACAAGGATGTTATCCACTTGGGAACTCAGAGTGACTTCTTAGACAACTGAAACTTTGCTCTCGTCTATATGATGTCACTCAGAACCCCTAGGTGAAAAATGTGGTAAATGTCCTAATCCTACATACACAGTGGACTGTGCATCCTTGTTTACTACAAAAAACATCCCTGTAGTTCAGTGTTCGCCACCTATAATTCAATATGTTACCCGTCAAGAGCAGATCTCAGTTAGTATGAGTATTATAAAGAGAAAATCTGTAAGTGGGACTCATCTTTATCAGACAGAGCTCTGAGGGAGTAAAGCTAATAGGAGCTTACATTTGCGATGATCTCATTATTATTTAGAGCGTAGTTGAATGAGTTTGGTGATACAAAAAGATCACTTGGTTGTAATGAACAGAAATAAGTCCATTCTTTGTGATTTAAATGATGTATTTATTCAAGAAGTATTCATGATTTTGCTTGTAACTTTTTGTACATCTTTAAGTTCTTCCTTATCATTGCAAAGAAGGGAGAAGATGTAGTGTACTGCTCAGCCAGGATGTGTGATGATGCGTGGAATGTTGAATGTTAGAATGTTGGGATGTTAAGATCATTTGCTGAATGGGCTGAGCAGAGCACAGACTGCTCCTGGCGGGGCTCTCTTCATCAATACTTCTTGAATAAATACTATATCATTTAAATCACAAAGAATGGACTTATTTCGGTTAATCACACTGGTGAATGAGAGTATTATTGAAAGTAGAGCTCTTAACGCATGTGGGAAGAGATTCGAGTGGATGTGAATATTACCAGGAGCAGAGCTCTGAGAGACATCCATTATTATACAATGCAGTGCTCTTAGAAAGCATGGTCATTAGATGCTGAGGTATAGCTAAATAGCACGGCTGATTGAATCTGGGCATTATAGCCAGTGGAGCTCTGACTGAGATGTGATATTATCAGGAGCTCCTCCCAGTATGAGTCTAGACATTATCAGGAGCAGGGCTTGAAGTGGCCTGGGTATTAATGAGAATAGATCTCTCAATGTGTCTGAGCATTATCAGAGCTTGTACTGTGTTGCATATCATCAGGAGAAGAGCTCTAGGAAGGTATGGGAATTACCAGGAACTGGCTTTGTGTTAATGTGGTGTCACCATGAGCAGTGTTCAGGCTGAGAGACCTATTTATCCTAGATAGAGCTCTAAGTAAGGGGGTGTAATCCGCAAACAATGTTCTGTGCGAGGCTTTATCGTGAATAGCAGAGTTCAGAGTAGGTCTCCATCAGTTGGGTTGGCATGGTCAAGAAATGTTAGTGAACTTTGTGGAGCCTGGTTATTCAGGGGAGTGGAACGTTGATTAATCCTGATACTATCAGGGACTATGGATCAGATTTGGTCAGGTATTATGAAGAGCAGAGTTAATAGTTCAGGGAGTTGATGGCAGGAGCAAAGTTCTGAGACAATCTGGTATTAATAACAGTCTGTACCTGCGGTATCAAAAGCTGAACCACTGGTGAGTGTGGGCATTATTTGGAGCAGATCTCTGAGTATGGCTCTGTTTAATGCAAAGCAGGACTGCAATCAAGTCTGGGTCATTTCAGAACGACGCTTCAGAATCAGCCTGGCTATTAACATAAACAGACCTGTGAGAGATTGTAAATATTATCAGCAGCAGAGCTCAGTGAGTATGTGAATTTAATAAGGCACTGAAATGAGGCGAATCAGTGTATTGTTAGCAGTAGAGTTCAGAGTCCGTCTGGAATTATAATGAAGGAAGCTCCGAGGAAGTGCGATTTGTATGAGGTAGAGAGGCAGTCTGGATATTGTCAGCAGCAGAGCTCTGATGGGTGTGGGCACTGTGATGAAAGTGTTCAAATATTATCAGGAGCATTATTGTGGCTGAGTGTGCATATCCCCAGGAGCAGAGATGGGAAGGAATCTAGTTAATATGAGTAGCAGAAATCTGTATGTATATGAGTAGTTTTAGAGTAAGAGCTTAGGGAGAGTCTGAGTTTTCCTAAAACAGAGCTCTGAGTGGACCTCTGTCTTATCAGGAGTAACGCCTGTAATAAATATGTTTGTATCTCTCTAGCGCAAAAGGCAGGGATCCAGTAGTGGCGGCTCCTCCGTTAAGGCGGAGGAGCATCACCCCACTGCTTTGCAGTGGTAAAATAAAGAAAAAATACATGATAATAACTTGAGGTTATTATCATTTTATTTATTCCCTCCTGCGGCAGCCTTGTGGTCAGGGTGGGGCTGATCTGCTGACAGAGCAGGGGAGGTGCGGTTTGCACTTCCTACGTGCGAATGAGTGTCTGGCCGGCCGTCTCGGACCGGCCAAACAGTCATGCACACTTTGCATGTTTTCCACCCAGGCTGCATCACAGCCTGGGTGGAGAACATGCCCAGGCTCCCATTCCGTGGCTGAGCGCCAAACCACCGCGCTCAGACCAAACACAACGCTGCATTGCAGCGTTCCGATTGGCTCAGGAGAGCCTCAGCCTGGGTGCTTCTTGTTCCTGGAACACTGCCCGGGGGACAAGATGGAAGGACGATGGAGGAGAGGCACGGCAAGGGGGGACTTTTCCCCCCTTTTTTAACACCTCCCCATACCCCCCATGCCCCAATCCCCACCCGCCCCCGATCCGTGCAGGCCGCTTCTGCAGGAATCTGACTTGGCCTGGGGTATAGCAGGTATTTGTTCTTAAAGTGGGCTGGCTATTACTAGAAGAAGCGTATGCTTACAGTCTGGTCAACGGGAGTAGTAGAGCTCTGATTGCTCATGTTCAAAATCAAACGCAGAGCTCTGGGCACAAGAGGCCCTGGTAGAGAGCAGCGCTTCGGATCAGTCTGCAGAACTCCGATCAAGGCTTTGTTTTATCAGGAGATGGTGGCTGTAGGACACTGGCCATAAGAACGTAATCACACGTGACTTTGTTACAACACAGAGCAGACCGAGATTTGAGCGAGTCTGGCTTTGCAAATAACAGAGCCCTGTTTGTGTCTGGGATTAATCACGAGTCAAGTTTAGATTGGATATTCACAAGAGAAGGGGTACGAGTGACTTTGGCTATCATAAGTATGACCAAACGGCCACTCATTCACATGAGGCGCTGACAAACATATGTGAATTTAAAATATTAAGAATTCAAATTAATCAAATGTCTCTGATTTCACCAATATCAGTGATACATTAAAGTGCTTGTATCAAACGTTCACCACAGCAGCCATGTTATTGCCCTTTGAAGCACTTTCACTGATGAAGCCAGCTGATCCCGGCCCAAGGTCAAAGTGCGTAGCATTGTATACCAGATGCAAGGCGCTGAGATAAGGTAGATAAATATTACAAGTTTCTCAGGTTAGACAAGAGAGGAAAATCAGGGCACATCTCTTATCGCCATTCTTGCTTTCATCCATGCACTGTGTAAAACCTGCGTCTGGAATAGTTCAACAGAGCTCTAATGAATGCCTGTTGACGCACACATATCATATTTAGACGGTCATTGGTAACAAAATAATTCCATCATTACAATAACAGCACAAGAAAATGCAATTCAGAAAGTTTGAATGAAATTAATTATCTGATTAATGCATGCTGCAAACATAGCAGAATGTTTTATAGCATTGCAAATTTGGAATAGGCGAATTGCTTTAAAAATGCCCGATGAAAAGATTGCAAACAAGTGCAAATTAATCTTCATAATTTGATCCCGATTTGGAAGATTCAGACCCTCTTGAACTGAATTGTGATTTAATGAGATTGGAGCTGATTTGATTCATGCCTGTGGATGTCGTTTAATTGTCATTGAAATACTTCTGGCATATCAGCCTTTATGAGAGTGACTCAGCTGCCATTCTCTATTACGCATCGGTTCACAGCAGAAGGCTAATGGTTGAATGCACGCTGCCTCTTCACCGTCACAGCTATGTGTCAGAATATCACAGGCACAAGTATCGCTGGAGAGAAGTATCATCCCATTGGGTGTAGATTTACTATCATTAATTCCAATGGGGTGATATTTTTGTAGACTATGTTAAAGACCCAATATTTATGTCAGACATTATTGTGACAAAAACAGTATTCTGGTACCCCACCATTTATCATAAGCATGGGAGCAAAACGTGATCACAATGTAAGATGATGGCCTCCATTTTTAGGGTGAAATTGTCCAGAAAGCTGGAACATTTTCTAGTAGTCAGACCAGAACTCTAGTTTTAATGTTACGAAATGGTGTTTGGGACTGTAGGCCATTTTATATGTTAAGTCAACTGCAGCAATATACAGATTAATTTTCCTTCCTACAAGAAAACATAATGTTTTTGACTAAATAGGGGCACAGAATCAACACTCATTGACACACGAGAAGATACTGAGAACCCTAGAAGAAAAGAAAATAAACCTATAAATTTGGGTAAGGGCTTTGCGTGTAATACTTTGGCAACCTCGAACAGGATCGTCCCATAGCTCCGACAAGTTCATACTGAGCAGTTCATTCTTTACGAAAGCGAGCCAGGGGATTTTGCTGTTGCGGTTCAGGCTCATGACATTGATAAGGTCCTGTCTATAGTGATGTAGTTCGTTAGTGGACCATAGCCGGTGCCAAAACTTCACTGGTTTTGACACAAGCTCTTCAGCAATAGGGGGAAGACCCATGTCTAATCTCAGTGGCAAAAGTGGCGTGCCTTGCGGGAGACCTAGTAGGCGCCTTAAAAAGCTATTCTCCACTCCTGCCAAGTCTTTGCCTGCTTTGTACCCCCATAGCTCGCTGCCGTACATGGCCGCTGCCTTAGCTTGAGTCCTGTATGTTTCAAGGGCCGGGCTTAAGAGAAAGCAATGAATTTACAACTTTCAAGCTTTGTTGATAACAACAACCTACTAGATGAGACCCAATTTGGGTTTAGAAAGGGGCACGGCACCGAAACCGCCCTGATAAAGGCAACTGAAGAAGTTAGAATAATTCTAGATCAAGGCGGCACAGCAATTTTGATACTTTTAGATCTTTCGGCTGCCTTCGACACGGTCGATCATAACATCTTGATCGACCGTGTCGATGCCATGGGCATCCAAGGCAAAGCTAAGACTCTTCTGGCATCTATTTTTTCAGATAGCGAACAGTCTGTGAAATTGGGTAGCTACTATTCGCCTGATTTCACTCTGCCTTGTGGAGTTCCTCAGGGCTCCTCGCTAAGTCCGACGCTTTTTAATATCTATGTATCGGACTTAGCGAGGGTGATCAAGTCATTCGGCATAGGAATAACATCATACGCCGATGACACTCAATTAGTCCTGGCTATTCACAGGAACGGAGCTGCAGTGGCCGTGAATTTCCAGGAAGGTATGAGAGCGATTTGCACCTGGATGGACCAGAACTGCTTAAAGCTAAATTCCGACAAGACGGAAGTCATGCTTTTTGGCAATTTGACCCCGTCTTGGTCACCAGCCTGGTGGCCAGCAGAGCTGGGAGATCCACCTCTTCCGGTGCCTAAAGTTAGGAACCTCGGAGTTCTATTTGATAATAGACTTACTTTCCTTAGCCATGCCAACGCAGTGGTTTCAGCGTCCTTTTATACCTTGAGAATGGTAAAGAAGCTTCTCCCGTTTCTCCCGCCAAACTCAGGTAAAACTCTAATGTCTACGCTAGTCCTTTCAAAAATTGATTATTGCAATGGACTATGGCTAAATGCACAGGAACAAGTCATGAACAAATTACAACTAGTGCAAAATGCTGCGGCAAGAATCCTAACAGGTACACCCAAATTTTCGTCCATCTCACCCATTATTCGCCAACTTCATTGGCTGCCTGTCAGAAGCCGCACAAAGTTTAAGGCTTTGTGCATTGTTTATAAAACATTGCACAATACCGGACCGGACTTCCTAAAAAAATCCATCACTTTCCACAAACCCAATCGCTCCTTACGCTCTGCGGCATCTCAGCTACTTGATATTCCACACACGAGGAAAGCAACATGGGGTGACAAACGCTTCACTGTTGCTGCCTCTAAATTGTGGAATCAGCTCCCCCTTAATATCAGATCTAGCTCTTCCTTACTTATATTTCGTAAGTACATAAAAACTTGGCTTTTTAACCAGTGAGCTTTTGTAGGAGCCCTCTGTAATCTTAACGAACTTTAGCGCCGAGACACCGAAAGGTATTTGTGCGCTCTAGAAATTTTATGAATAAATAAATAAATAAAATTAAAGGTGGAAGTATTTGCCACCTTCAAAATTGCACCCGACAGCTGGGACAGTTTAACCCTTGATCTGGCTATCTGACGTCCCATGATAGGTTTTCCTGAAGTGTTACCCCCAGATATATGAAGGTAGAAACCCTCCCAAGGGTAACAGTACCTAGAGTGGGGTTGGGTCTGGCTTTGTTAGGAGGATTAAAAATCATGAACTTAGTCTTCTCTGTGTTCACCTCCAACCCGTGTTGTCGACAGAAGAGGCCAAATCCGTTCAGGATCCTCTGAATCCCCATGGGGGATTTGGAAAGCAGGAGGGTGTCGTCAGCAAACATGATTGCCGGGACCCTCCTGCCTGCCAAAATTGGGGCGTCATTGTCCTTAACGTTATCTAGATGTAGTATAACGCTATTGATGAAATGACAGAACAGGGTCGGTGCCAGGACACAGCCCTGCCTGACCCCTCGACGGACAGGAAACCTGGACGAGAGCTTACCATCCCTCCCACACCTCACCTGCGCATAGTTGTTCTCATGCAGCCTGGTTATAATGCTGAGTAGCTGAGGGGGTACTCCTAACTTTTCCAAAACCTCCCACAGTTTCCTGCGCGGGACTAGGTCAAAGGCTGACCTCAGATCCACGAAGACCATGTACAGCCTTCCCCCCCTCTAACCTCACCGTCTTCCAGTAAAGGAGGACGAGGCGGAAAATCTGGTCCATGGTCGACGTGTTTTTCCTAAAGCAAGCCTGCAGGGGACTCATAATATCGTTATCCTCCACCCAGTCTAGCAGATGGTTGAGAATGAGGCACGCAAAGAGCTTTTGGGGTACATCTATCAGGCTAATCGGCCTGTAGTTGGCCGGGAGCAGAGGAGACCCCTTCTTATAAATCGGCACAATCTCTGCCCCCAGCCAAGAGCCGGGGACCGCCATACCTCCTAAGATGGCGTTAAATAGAATAAGGAGGTACGGACCCCAGATGTCAGGGTGTTGCCTAAAGAGATCCCCCGGTAACTTGTCCAGCCCCGGCGCCTTTCCCAGCGCTAAACGCTCCAGAGCAGACACCACCTCACCTAGGGAAAATTACAGGGCCGTATCCGAGGTGCCTGTGGGCTCTGCCACCACTCCGTCGGGCCATGTAGTAGTATCTTGGTAGAGTGCCCCGAAATGGGCCTCCCAGACAGAGGGGGCAATGTTAGGTTCGACTGCTGGTTTCAGTTCCCCCGTCCCATTGTTTACCAGGGCCCAGAATTTCCTAGAATCTTTAGCTTTTAGGGCTTCAGACAGATCATGCCAGTGATTCCAATCCCACTCTGCCCTTGCATTGGCGATTGCTGCTTTGTACTCCCTCCTAAGGTCTCGAACCTTACCCTTGTTGGAGCCCTCCTTGATGGTAGCAATTAGTTCGGATTTAATTGCCCTACAGGAGGAGGTGTACCAAGTGGGGGCACAAGTCTTTTTTCTTCGGATTTGTACCACCGGATGGAACACCTCTGCAAGGTCCCTTACTAGTCCCTGGTGAATGCTGGCTAATCTCTCATTATAATCCGGGGATCTTGGATCATTTATGAGAGCATCCACCTCCTTGAACCTGGGGAGTGCCAGGTCGTATAGCTTATTTATGGCATCTTCTGTGCTAAGCAACTTCCCCCATTTAACACGACGCCTGTTTGTGGAGAGGAGCATATCCCCCTGATCCTCTCCGCAGTCATTAATGGGCGAGCCCACTAGGGGCAGGGGTTGCTGGATCTCCAGACGGAGAGCATTATGGTCGCTATCCGACCTTGGTAGTACCCTAAAGTCAAGGACTTTTGGCCACAGTGTGATATCTAATAATATATAATCTAGCCTTGACTCATGGCCCTTTCTGTTGAAAGTGCACAATGAGGGGGTATCGGAAGGAGTACGGCCATTACATGCCCTCAGTGCAAAGTTCAAGGTAAGGGACATAAGTTGTACTGCCAGCGGGGACCAGGCTTTGGGGTGAGGCGAAGATGAGGGTGGAACCCCCCAGTAGTCATCCTCAGCAGTGAGGGCACCCTACTTTAGTCCTTCTAGGGGTTCGAAGTGACAATTAAAGTCCCCTCCCAACACTATCTTGTGGTCACCTGACAGTTGGCCTAGGAAGGAGGACAGTTCGTTTAGGGTGGGGGATTCGTTTGGCGCGGCAACTGGTCGCGAGTAAACATTGACAATGGCCCATGATGTTATACCAGGCCAATTGAGCAACACGCACTGGATGTCCTGCGAAAATGTGTCCATCTTTTCCGCCTGACACCCAATGTGACTCGCTATCCAAATCGCCAGGCCTCCCGACGGCCTCCCCCTCCCGCTCCATTTTGCTGGGATTTCAAAAATTTCGAACCCCCTTCTGGTCTGTGGTTTCCTCGCCCATGTCTCCTGAAAAAGGAGAATATCACTACCACTTAACAGGAGATCCCAATCCGGTGTGCCTTCCTTGTTTGTGATCCCTGCCACATTCCAGGAGAGAATTCTCAACCCTGGACCTTGTGGTTGAGATCCTGGCCCTCCAGGGGGAGATGGTGTGGTGGCTGCGGGAGGGTCAGGGTCTTGCGGGCCATTAACAGTAGCCGGAGTGATAGGTGATGCATCCAGCTCCGCTAATTGTGAGCTGTGACTAGTCAGGATATTACGAAGTGACCCTTCTTGACCCGGGATGCCTTCCAGGGTAACCCTTCGTTCTTTAGCAGTGTCCTGTAACCTACTATCAGTTACAGGAACAACACTCACTTCCCCCCTGCATAGGACCCCGCACACAGAACTTTCTGGACTCTGTTTAATGTCCCCCTTTTGTGGTTAGTCCACCTGATCAAGGCAGGAAAATCTATTGTGGTGGATAAAGTTACCAGGGACGGGAAGTGCATATTGCTTGGGCCTGTAACGTGACCCATCTACAGCGAAGCCCACTCTAGTCCACCCCTGATCCCTCCCCACCTCAGTATTACAAACATTTGGGTAGAAGTGTGAGAGAGACACTAGTTCAATGGCGGACTTATCAGGCCTTACAAGCCAGTTACAAATATAGGGGGCGACCTGTGGGTTTTTAAAGCTAACAATGATGCAATCCCCCGCCCTGTTCTTTGGAGTAAAACCAATCCATGGAATCCTCCTGACCATCAAAACCTCGCCTTTTAAGTTCGAAGGGAGGGGCCTGTTGATATTAAGCCAGCTTATTACCTTGTTGCGTAACGAGTCCTGCGGCTCCCTTGCATCACCGGTGAGCTCAGGCACTCCCATCATGATCGCCGTGTAAGGTACTGCCTCAGTGGGCAAATTGACCACCCTGCGCCTAGCATTAGGGCTAGTAGTGAGGCCGGTGCGACCATTGGCAGAGTTCTCATCTCTCGTTGGTTGAGAGGATGCAGGTTGCTTAGATCTTCTAGGAGCAGGAACGGGGGGCCTTGACGTTTGGGATGGCGGTGGGTGTGATTGTGGGGCCGAAGCACTGTTGTTACTATGCAGGACCCCTGACTAGGCTGGTACCACGTTTGACACCTGGGAAGTCGTTGCAGGGGTCGGAAATCTATTCCCAGTGGACTCCCGGGGGCTCTTTGAGCATTTGGGCCCGGACCAGAACTGTTCCTATTATGAGTGTATTCTAGGGCCATCAGTCTAGCCTCTATGGCATCCAGTTTTACAGACAGAGGGTTCAGCAAGTTCTTAAGAATGTCCGTAAGTGAACTAATGAGCATGTCTGCATTATTAGAAGATGCCCCACCAAATATGAATGGGCCTGAACACACTGGTAAGACCGTAGCTGTTGAAGGGCCTGAGTGGTCCGACCTATACCCTGGAGAGATGACCTCAGGCGAGGCCGAAATGTCTGTGCTAACATCCCGATTTTGCTTGGTTGTGTCGACTTTGGCCCTCTTAGCCTTTTTTCATGTCCTCGACCTTTTCCTTTTCGGTGGTTGTTTCACCCTGCTACTTACAGGGTCTGTTGGAACAACAACCTGGCCCACATCCTGCGACTCAGTTCCCGTGCAATCCGCATTAGAGGAGGGATCTACAACCCCAGAGGGGCGTGGTGAATCTCTATCCCTCTGGAGGTTTGACGGGGTCCTTAGTTGCTGTAGGACTGACTCAATAGTCTGATCAATACTGTCCATGAGTGACAGGTGGGTGGCGTCCAAAAGTAATGGGGTACTGGCATCAATTGAAGAGTCCGTGGAGTCCAGGGACAAGTTTTCTGAGCCCATCTCAAGATGAGTGTCCAGCACTGGATGGCCTTTATTGGCCAGAGCACTGGCCTTGGGGAAAAATGTTTCCAGTGTACTGGAACACTGTTGTGCAGCTTTACTCCTGGAGACCCTGGTTGCCATATTGCAATAGAACACACAGGGGCCTTGGGGAGCACGGCGTCAGAGGGGTGGCCCGGTCCGGTCTCTACCGGCCTCAAACGGCCCGCTCTTAGCCCGGTCTTCGCCCGTGCGCGTCTGCGCGCGTCCCGCGGGCCGGAGATCAATATCCAACTTTATAGTTCCTGTTGGTGTAACCACACCCCTAGTTGCAAGGGACAGGGAGGAGTCGGCGGGAAGAGGACCAGCTGTGGCAGGTTAACGCACTGCCCGCTGGACCTCGCAGTCCCGCAGCCCAGATGGAACGGCTTCACTCCCTGGTCTACTGCTCCCGAAGCTCCCCGCAGGCAGGAAGGCAGGAGGGGTCACAAGCACTCGAGCGGCTCCCGCGGAGCAGGGGCCGCGAGGCGTGGGTGCAAGTCCCGAAGGTAAGGCAGCAAACAGCGTCCGTGCAGCAGCCCATTGGCAGGATGTTTATAAACAACTGCACTAATGTTCAGCTTAGCAAGAAGATGCATTTTGTATTAACGTTTTATACTTTAAGTTATATTTACATATATTCAGAGTGATATTTGAAAGTGTAATCGTATGCTTTTCCTCACATTGCATTTGCTTTTAAGTTACATGTGCACTGGTATAACCATGTATTTGAAGTGCACATTTTAATGCTTAGTTAAAGTTAGCCAAACTAAAGGCCTTCATTTTGAAATGTATTTGGATCTGCCAGTTTGTTCTTTTCCTTTGCAGGCATGTTTTCAAGGTTTCATTAGCTAGACAAATAGAGTATTGCTGTATGTCCTAGTTGCTTGATAGTAAGGCTTGAGAAAAGACATCTTGGCAAAAACGTGAATACTTAATGAGCAGATGAAGCCCCTTATTCATCGCTTATCAGTAATGGATAATGTTCAAGGTTGCAGTAACTGTCCAAGTTCTGTAGGATGAGAAAGTCTGGTAAGGTTGCAATGGCCCAGCACAGTAATTGGTTGGTTCCTAGCGGTGTGGGAAGAGATTATTGTTGAAGTTTTACTGGTTTTAATGAGTGCTCCCACTGTTAGAAGTTTAGGAAGATTCCTTAAGACTTTGAGGGGGAAAGACTTTTCTGCTTTCCTTATTCTTGCAAGTGTGAAGCTTCATGCTAAACACTTATTCCAATTCTGGAATCTTTACTATGCTGACATCTTCACACATTTCCAAATTTCCTTGAGTCCCTATTCTGTGAACCATCCTTATTCTAAATTTGGAGCCCTGATTAGATGACATTGGAAGGTATTCCTGTTTGGGAGGGAAAATCAGAGTTTCTTTAAGAAACACCTATTCCTATTTTTCAATGTTTGTATTTGCTGTGGCTGTGATTATTTCATATTCAATTCTGTTGAGCCTGAACCTGGTGTGATAATTCAGCTTGCCAGCTTAGACCCTGTATCTTTTTAATATTTTCTTGATATGCATATCTACTGGTTTGATTATTAATTGGAAATACAACTACTTCACTTCAATTACTGATTCCTGGTCCTTGTTGTGGGGCCAAATGGGTTTCATGAAAGTTGAATTGTTTATTATTGCTAACTTTCTTTGTGTTTCAGTCAACTTTGAAAGATCCATCAGGTGAGAAATTGTAAATTATGCCCCACGAGCTTTCACTTGCTAAATCATATCAACTTCTATAGGGAAGACCAACTTGTTGCATCAGGATTTCTACAATTGAGCAGCCTTATACTTTTTACCAAGACTGATAGTGAGTCATGGGAATCACTAGCTTCCACTGCAAATGTAGCCCATAATTGTTATAGATAAGGCTACTGACTATTGCCTGGGGCAATTGATATTTTTTCTTTTTTGGCCTGATCTTATGGAAAGCCATGCTTCATTGGGGTAATATCAACTGAAGTGTGACTATTTGGGAGCAGGTATTGTCATAGTCATCTACTTTTTTCCTCTCTTCCAATTACTCCTTTCCTATTCTGATAACTCTTTCATTTCTAGGTATTCTGAATCCCGCTCATTGATTGTTGCTTTCCTAGCTTTGAATTTAAATCAGTATTCTTGCGACTCACAAAGCGGGGCATACGCTCAATCTGATATTCTTGAATAAGCCATCTCCTACAATAAACTTGCCTCTTCCCCTCACCTTGACGGACCATGTCCTTGCACGTTTTTAATTTTATGAATCACAGTAATTATCCCTGAAGCACTCTAACTCTAAATCAACTCATGCTTGGAGTAAGATCTGCAAATTGTCCCTAATCCATGTTTTGGGCGCATCCTACCCCTCCACCCCCAATCCCCACCTCACCCCCACTGGAGGGCTCTTTGATAGATAACATCAACTGTGCTAATAATTAGCTTTCACCTAAAGTAAAACTTAATTCCTATGTTCCATATCTGCTCCTTGATTTTCTCAGCCTCTGCGGGATGAAAAAAGCAAGTGTAAAGCACTTGAAAGAATTTGGATGAAGAACTATCTGATAACACCATCTACAAGGAAGCAAAAAAAAGTATTGCATATCCATCAGAAGTGAGCATGCAGTCTTCTATACTCAAGAAATTAATAATGCTCCTAATGGTATCAAGGAAATTTTAAAAATGTTGAAATAGGTTTCAAATCTACTGGCTTGTAATCTTTCCCATACACCCTTTCCAGATTCATGTGAAGGTCTATTAGTGTACTTTCAAAATAATATCCAACACTCCTCTGACTGTCTCTCCCACTAGGTGACCATCGTGCTTTAACATCAACCCAATGCTAAATGTACTGTTTAATCAGTGACTGGCGGCTAACGGGTCTGGACTACTGAAAGCATGTCTCTGTAGTTTCCCTAGTTAAAAAAACAAACTGAGAGGTGGCATGGTGGGCAAAGGAATGATGGGTTGGCATACTACCCTGAGTGTCTGGCAGTACTTGGACTTATTGCAAACATTCATCCCATCATCTTTATTGCATTTGATGTAACATCCAATATGGCAATGGTATACCAAGATCTGGGTCCCATACTCACTGTGGCACTGGAATGAACCAACTGATGAGGCCCAATCAGAGCAAAACGGGTCTTGGGTTGATTGTGTTCCAGCTAAGGGAGGGCCTTGAATGGCAGTTCCGGCTGGACTACTACTGTTGGAGCAGGGTTAAGAATGAACTACATACAGGTGGGTACACACTGAGGTGGCATGGTGGGCAAAGGAATGATTAGTTGGAATGCAACTCCAAGCACTTGCCAGTGGTTAGAGTTTTTGCAAACATCCCTCCCATCACCTTTTATGTGTTTGACTTGAAAAAACCTACAACAGACCCTAATATAATATCAAATGACTGCCTGATATTTTAACTTCCAGCAGCCTCGAAGATGCTCACCAAGATAGTTAATCACCAGCTATCTAACCATCTGGATCAACACTGGCTTCTTCATGCTAAGCAGTTTGATTTTTTTAATTTCTAACTGCAAGCTTTGTTATACGTCTTGAAATTTAGAAACATCCACTTAGATCAAGATAATTGTGTTGCCTTGGTGTTGCTGGACATGTCTGCAGCATTCAAGACTGTGTAGTACTCCATCTTGTGCAAACGATTTGCAACTATTTGGATCGGTGGGCTGGCCCTAAGCTGGATAAAATCTTGTCTGCACAACAAAAGCCAATCAATTACTCTTCTTCTTTTTAGGTCATCGTCTAAAAAGCAGAGTTATGGAGTACCACGGGATTCTTCATTAAACCCAATGGTGTTTAATGTTTATATGGTCTCTCTAGCAGTCACTCCCAGTCTTAACGCCTTAGTGTGGTTTTGTATGCCATTTCTAAGGAAGCCTTCAAGTCATGCCTCACCCAGGTTGCTCAATGAATAAGATCTATCTGTTTCAAATCAAATTCTGATTAAACTGAGATATTGAATTTTGGTAGCTTTTAACCAATTTGTTTCCCTGATTGGTGACCTGGGACCGTCAAAGATTCTCCTCATCCTACTAGCATGGCTTAAAATCTGGATGTCAACTTTGACTTCGATTTATCTTTCCACCCTCAGATACTGTCCTTTCCCGGGAACTATTTCTCCTTTACAATCTTTAAACATTTTCTGTAAATCCTGCCTGTCTCAGTCCAAAAGAAAGTTATTGATACTTTCATAACACCTAAATTGGACTAATTCCTTCAACCTTGGTTGGTTACCTCAGTGTTTGGTGAGCTGGCTTCAGATGGTGCAACATGCAATAGCCAGACTTATTTAGAAGATTCTACGACATCAAAACATAACACAACATCTCAGATCTCTGTACACTGGCTTCTGGGGAGCACAAGAATCGAAATTAAATGTGTAGTCCTCACATTTTGTGGTTTCCATATAACTGGACTCGGGTATCTGAATGAAAGTCCCAAACATTATATTCCCACTAGTGGAGAAGTGTGGCTCAATGATTAGAGCGGCAGACCCTGATGCAGAGGTCTAGCCCGGGACCAGGGTTCAATTCTTGGGCTCAAAATTCCACGGACCTGATAATTCTCGCCTCGGTGCCTATTCCAATCATGGAGTCCCACTCTGCAACTCTGGGCAATAGCTTGCTTAATCTCCACAATGGCCCCCACAACGCTAAGGATGCCTGGCCTCCACCTTGGGGGTGCCCAGGAGTGGACGCCTCACAGGGAAAGCCAGGATGGGTTCCACAGCGGTATTCGTACAAGCGCCTTGAGACCCTTGCGGGTGAGTAGTGCGCTATACAAGTATCAATTTACATTTACTAGGGACTTGATATCATTTAAGGGGCAACTGTTACCAGTTCATGTGATTGAGCAAAAGAGGAAAGGTCTTGTTCCTTTGTCTAACTCGCTGGTGTTTTTAGAACTGTTTTTACCAAACTCACTTCAACTGGTATTGTGCTCTAGCCGACTTATGTTGGCACCAGTGCGCTGGCTGTGGGTAGCTGCTGCACTGTTCAAGTGGTAATTTATTAATTTAAGCCAAAACATCACACAATAAAAACCCCAAACCAAATAGAATAATAGAGTACATTGTAATAAACCAAATTGCACCAAAAGGTCATAAACCCAACAAGGGAAACCAGAGATATGAATTTTCAAAGTTGTAAGTCACAACAGGGCCATAAACCAAAAATGACCTCTATGGAAGTAGTAAACGGACCTAGAAGCAATTTCCGTTTGACCATGATGGAGTGAGCGTCAGCTGCACAGAGCGGGTTCATCCCAGTCAAAGATTTTACCTTTTGACTTAGCCTTTGTAGTGGTGCTCAAAATCCTCAAGCAGGGCAAGCCTGAGACTTTATCTGATAAAGGTGCATCAAAATTGGACACCTTTGCCACAAGGTTCGCTAATGCTCTGGAGAACTTGGAAGTCAAAAAAGTTTTCAGGGTTTCTACAGCATCTTCTCTGTGTCACTTTTAAGGCTTCTAAGACTTCAGGGAAAGCACTGAGGGGCCAGGATCGACTCTAGCAGAGGCCACCAGCCGTGTCCAGGGCAGGTCCAGTTGAAAACGGTCACTTCAGGGTAAATGCCTGCTGCAGCATGCTGTGTCACTGTAGCCACACAGGACGTCAACCAACTGACTCTATGTGTACATTTCTTTGTCCTGGGTAGAAAAATGAGCAGTCCTATTCCTTCAGGGCTCCTCTCACATCACAGAAAGCAGGGTCCAGTCCTCTTCTGGCCTTCTGCAGGTCCAGAAGTGTTCTAAAGCGATACCTGAAGGTACCACATTTATGCTCGACACCAGCTAGTGGATGGGAAGGAGTTACATACCATTATGTTCATTACCTCCTTATGGTGGCAGAGATATATAGTGCATGTGGTTGTTCAAAAACATGCCAATGACTCCGCATCCGCTTGTAATGATTTTTCATTGTGTACCGACCATTAATGTGCAATGTTCACACAATACTGAATTTAGGAGTAGTGGGTATTTGCACATATTTGAATTTGGTCGTACCATGGTACCATTTGATTTAGAGGGCAATTTTAATAATGTGACCATTTTTGCACACTGGCATACATATGGAAACCAATAATGGAGAGGAATTCAACTTCATAATGACAAATGTTATACTATTATATGTTCCCAAACGTCTCTTAATGTGACTTGTGTGCATAGCTTCTGCAACACAACAGGTCCCAAAATGTAAAGTATAGACATTAACATTTCCTGTCACAAATCACATGATTTGATAATGTGGGGTTGTGTTTTTATTGGGAGAAGTATGGGAACACCAGGTGGTACGAATTTTATGGATCTGAGCAGATTCAGGAACCTTTCCTCACAGGAATGTAAGGGTAATGCATGATTTTAGACAACATTTGTTGTTTACAGGGATATGTGGTTAAGAAAATGTCATGTGAGCACCACCCAGGACTTCTTTGAGTATCTAGTTAAAACAAATATCAGGGTTTGATAGCTTTCCCGGGGTGGCAGCCAAACCCAGGCATGAATAATGAATCCATTCAGCATGACACATAAGTGGACATTTGAACTTACACCCATGCTTCTAGTCCATATGTCAAAACTGCCAGTCCATATGTCAAAACTACACCCAAATACCCTCTCACTTGCTATGGGGATGCTCTGCACCTCAAATGGGCAGAAAGACTGTTCATATCATTCTAGGGTGGAGGCACAGCACAGTGCCTGGAAAGACAGTTCCCCATGCCCATCCTTTAAAAAAAAATGTTTACACATTTTTTTCTTTGTGTCTAGTGGGTCTGGTGGCAGAAAGACTTTTGTTATGAGGAAGTGTGGGCGGAGCACAGGCCCATACCCAGAGGGGCCTCCCACACATATTAATGCACAAATATTTGTTGGGGGTCTTGTGGAATAGGGGAGCAAACAAGGTTAAACACCCCCTATCCACCCTCAAATGGGGCAGTAAAAGTCTTATACACAGATGGAGAGGGGAGCATAGGCCCATGCCTAGGGTGGCCACACACCCCCAAGCCCCACCAGGCAATAGTATCAAAATATTCCCTAGAGTCTAGAACCCTTTCTGTCCCCTGGGGAGTTGTATTGGGGATACCCTATATACAACCAGGTGTGACAGAAAGATTGTCATGCCTGGAGCTGGGGACCACAGGTCCATGCTGGACCCCCTCCCCCGAAACAAAATAGTCAATGTACGGGCACGCCGCACATTAGGTTCCTGTTATTACCATGGCCTCCAGGAGGTGCAAAGAGAGAGGAGGGAGAGGAGAGCTGTCACCAGGGTGCTACATAATGCCGTACTCTCTCCCGCATCGTGGGACTACGCACACCAGGTCCTTGTTTTCACAGCGCCCACCAAGACTCCAGGCCTAAGAGCTACCTGCTCCACGGCAGAGGAGGGGGGAGCTCTGTCACCAGGGTGCTACATAGTGCAGCGCTCTCTCCCGTATTGCAGGACGTGTGTGGGTCACACCCGGGCTGAGGGCAGGTCAGACTGTGACCGTAGGAGGCTGGACTGGGCCAGCCCTCATGTCTTTGCCTCCTGGTCACCTCGGTTAAACTGGACTACAACCAATTGCTCTATCACTGCACCTTGTTCACAGAAGAGGACTAGTATTTAAGAGCTTAAGCTGGGGGCACACTTTTTGTTAATTAAGAACATGGTCTGTGTTTTCTTTGCCCATAATAGGGACTATGGGTAAAATTAAGCTTACTATAACTGAGGGGGCTATGACTGGCCCACTTTAATTGTTTTTCACTGGGGCAATGGGAGCCCTAAATAACGAGATAATGTATACTTAGGCAACTGTTAAAGGGGCCTCTACAATAACAGAGCCCATCATCCCTATGGTATCGGCAGCAGCAGTAGCATCCACGAGTACACAGGAGGGCCCTTTGGCTGACACTAACCTAAGGCCAGCTCATCTCTCGGGGGGTGCCCCTCTCTCTTGTTCAAAATAATGCACCATCCCCGAGAGTGCTCCAGAGTTCCCCCCCGAAAATAAATCAAAGCAAAAGGGCCCGTGTGTGGCCCATTCTATGTTTCCACCTCCCCCGGTGGGCATTAAACAAGAAAGTGACCAGGGGGAGTTATGGACACAATGAATATGCCCCTTGCGCATGCACAAGAAGGAATTGACTCTTTGGTAACAAATTATAGGAACGTCAAGGATTCACTGGTCACCATGAAACAGAGGATGTCCAATATGATATCATTTCTATTTAACTGATTGACCACAGTGTAGAAATTGTTACAGTCCTGCAGTGGAGCCCGGGATCGGATAATGAGGGGTGCTGTTAGTGATACAGCCCTAGCCGACCAAACAGGCTTAGAGTTGAAAGGAGGGGGAGAAGCTGCTCGGGGCTTGATGAGGGGGCTAATAACCTAATCCTAGGGACCGAGAAACTCGAAATGGCCCTAAATTATAATGTAACTGATAACCATGTTTCTGTGCATAAGCTGCAGAGGCAAATGTATATTATCTCCCCCACCCCCGATCCTGGATGTGCCACCTGAATATGTACCCTATGTGAATGCCCTGGTAGGACTCCCTGCGATCCCTATTAACAAGGTCAAAAATTGGAGGGAATTAAAGAACACATGTGTCTAGTGGATAGGGGCAAGGGACAGGTGGATAAGTGTAGAGGGACAGATGGACAGGACTAAGTGAGTGAGCTGTACCATAACATTATTATGATTAGACAGCTGAGATTAGTGGGCAGAGCATTCTATGAAGGGTGATTGTGTGGTTGTGAATTTTCAAAACCCCACCCTAGCTGAGAGGGTACTACATGCTTGTGAGTCATTTGAATTGTTGCCAAATAACATTTCTGCAGTCCCACTCTGTTTCTTCTATAGACCCAAAGAGGTAGCTTTAGACTCCCAGTACCCTCAGATGCTGGTTAATGTTAAGATGGGCACACAGGTTGGGGCTCAGACAGACCTGTGGTAGTCCAATGTACTCTTGGAAAGTGGGGAATAGTTTGAGTGCTTCTCTGGACTCAATGGCCAGGACTGACTTGGCCTAGAAAAGGGCTGTTTTATACTCAAGGGAGATGAGAACATGGCAAAACATGTACCCACATGAGGAACAACATGTGTGCAACACGCTTAAGCCCACTGCGTGCCCAGAAGGGAATGAAACCATAGGTAATATGGAAGGAGATGGAGTCAGTTGGGGAAGGGTCTCATTTCGAGGAATGTGCAGGGCTGAAAACTAAGACTGATATACCCGATTGGCACAGATTGATCTCTGGTGTCCATGTTATCTGCTTACAGGAAACATGGGAGATGATGGCTAATCCCATATGGGTACATGGAATTCCATACCCCGGCTAAGCCCTCTGTAATGGGTAGGGCAAAGAGGGGACCAGTGAAATATATCCTAAATTCATCATCTTGGAAATGTTTCAAATTCATTAACAAATCTCCTTTTCTTCATTGTTTGGTATGTGAAGTGGGTGAGGCATAGGAAGTAGTGGCAGACTTGGGTTTAGCCATACACTCCGTAATGACCTTGCACTATAATCCCATGAGAATCAAACTGGGTAGGAGATGTTAGCCAAATTAATCTGCGGAATTGTAGATGAGTGAAGGGAGACTACTTGTTCATTTTAAACATGATCCATATAGAATAGCTTTGAACATTCTAATGATGAAGCTAAACCTTAGGCTACACAACAAAAAGGTGAAAGAGAACGGAGGTGTAACACCCACGTTCTAGAGAAATAACTATGTGACCACCATTGATTATATAATGGCATCGGAAATTTTACATACTGTCATTAAAGGCTTTGAGACAAACATATCTGGGTCTGGCTGACTGGTCATGCACGCCTAGAAATTTAGGTGTGCATAGCAAAGGAACACTTTTTTAAAGTTGGGATTGGAGTCGATCTTGGCAACTAAAAATGGTTTTTCAATCAAATGGGAAAAGTTGATCATTCATAGTTTCTCCCATCCATCCTGCAGAACACTATTATGAGGTGTAGGCATGTTTAGATCCTGAGACTGAACCTTCGAAGGTAATGACTGCTTTTTCAGCTATTGCTTCATGTATAAAACAGGCCCTGAGCCATAGGTCAGTGAAGCCGCATGCCCGCCGCATGCCCAAGAGAGGAGTTGATTTGACTTGATTGCACGAATGCCAGAAACCAGTTGCATAAACCTCTTCAGCAGCAACCAAGTGACATTGCATCAATAAGGCTAGCATATATGCACATTAAAGAGACCATTGCTCATAGGAAGGAACTCATACAAGAGAAAGCATGGGTGGCTCTGGTACAGGTCTTCGCCCTCAGAGATAGTAGGTCCTTCGGAAGGTGAATAATAATAATTATTTCAGGGAGTACAATGAACCCTCAATAGAAGTACATATAGAGGAGAAGACATGGGTTGACCATTTTACTCCAATCAACAATAATTATTCCAACTCGAGTATAGATCATGGTGACCATAGTATTTCCGAATCTCAAGTGACTCAGAGGATAACTAATTCACAGTGCACTTTACAGTCTCCTAATTTGTATGAGGTCCAAAGGGCCCTGGACGATAGCAGCAAAGGGAAGGCTCCAGGTCCAGACAGGATCCCCCTGGATAGGTTTTATGAGCAGCAAGATCTATGGGCTCCGCTGCTTATGAATATATTTAATGCTATTGTGGTGACAGGACCTCCTACTTCAGGGGAATCCTCCATCATAACTCAGATCTATAAAAACAGTGATAAAGCCCTACCACAAAATTATCGGCCTATATCTATTTTGGATGCTACTGCAAAGATTATGGGGCACCTATTACTTCATATACTGGACTATTGGGAAACTGCTGATAATATATTAGTTGATACACAATATGGGTTTAAAGATGGGTTGGGCACAGTCCACCAATGTGTAAATTTGAGTATTATTATAGGGAAGTATACAGTGGCTAAAAAGGGTATGATATACCTTTCATTTATGGACCTCTCAGCAGTATTTGACTGCATTTCCCATTATGGAGGATATAGGGGTAGAGGCAGAAATCATTACTTTCTTTAGGCAACTGTATTGTGATACCAATGCTCGAGTGAGATTCGGTAGAGATGGCGAATGCTCAGGAAGTGTTAACATCAGAAGCGGGTTTAGGCAGAGGTGTGTTTTAACCCCTTTCCCATTTTTCCTTTATACGAACCAGGTGGATTCAGTTTTAAGGTCGCAAGCAAGGGACACAGCGAATATTCAATTGTGCCTCCCTCCTGATTTTACTTTATGCAGGTGATGCAGTATTAATTACTAGAACAGGGAGGGGGTTGCAAATCTTAATTGATGATTGTATCACTTTTATGTCTGATTTGGATTAGAAAGTTAATGGTACTAAAACATACACCATGACCTGCAGGGTCAAATCCAAGAAAAACTCCAGCTTCTATGCTGAAGGGCTCAAATGAAGTGAAACCCCAACCTTTTCCACCCTGGGGAACCTTTTTGATAGTAATCATTCTTGTATCCCCATGATCGCGAATAGGTGTGCCATGATGGAAAAATCTATCAATGGTGTGCATTCCTTTATAAAAGAAACTGGGTACTAAGGCAATCAGTGAACTCCTCATCATATATGAGAGTAAAGGTGTGGCAGTGGCATCATATGGTGCTAGGGTACGAGGAATAACTAATACACAGAGCATTCAAAGGGTGTAATTTCTATTTTTTTTAAAACCTTCTAGCTCTTACCCGAAGATGCTCAAATTTCATTTCTCATTCTGAAATGGGGGTCCCATATATAACAGATAGGATTAAGATGGCAACGATTCTGTTGTGGCACTCTACATGGTTGCAAGAGGAAATGGGTCTGAATAAGCTGATCCTTATGGATAGTTTAACCTTAGATAATGTCCTGGAGATCCCGTGGTTAACATATGTAAAGTCATGCAGTGAGGAGATGGGGTTTGCGGATCTCTTCAACAAACCAGATTCTTGCAGAATGCTTGACAAGTGCTCAGAATAAGGCCTTGAGTAAAAGGCAGGAGGAGAAAATTAAAGCCATCTGTTGTTGACTATAGTATGATGTGTCCCCAGGAGGATCTACAAGCTTATTTGACCCTAGTGCAAAACGACCTCCAATTCCCGGATGTCTAGTGGGCTTTCTGTCCCTTTAGGGGCAGATTGGGGATAAGCCCTACCTATCCGGCCCACCTCTGAAGGGGGGGGGGGGGCAGAAACACTGTAGTGCCCAGGGGGCTGCTCCTTCCGACAGTGAAGAATCCCGGGTGTCTACTGGCATGGAATCCTGCTTGGGGGTGGCATGCCCTGAGCAGAGATCCAATATGAAAAGACCGGACTGGAAAGAGGACATTGTCCTCTTTCTAATGCTGCCCTTTCTGTGTCAGTCTGTGTTCGGGGGCAGAGTTGTGCCCCCAAGCACATTAGCGCAGACTGCTTTCACCTCAGTTATACTGTGGGCCCTAGCGCTACAGCAAAACATACAATTATCAAACTCTGATTTGATTTACAAAAAGAAAATGCTATCCAACGGTCACATAGTTAGCCTTTTATTTGCCTGTTTGAGGTACAGAGCAGCAGAAGGCATTCTGACTTTAAGACAACCTAGCTGACCACAGAGGACTCGATCCTGCAGGAGACCTGGCTGGAAAGAGACATTGCGTCTTGTCTACAAGCCTGCCCTAAGGATCTACGGATTGCAGGACTGCCCAGAAGGAACTTTCCCAGCAGCTGGAGAACATTGGGACTTGGGACTTAATCATTTTTTCCACCTCTGAGGGCACAGGGCAAGATTACGAGGCTTGCCGAGGGAGGTCAAACCCGAATTGGGCAAGAATACCAAATTAGCTCTGGAGCTTTTTGCTGTGGCAAAAATGGGTTCAGTGGGACCTCGCAGTCAAAGTATCTGGCCTGGTGGACCACTGCCTGGCTACAGTTTCCAGCCTTGACCCACTGAAGGATTCTGAGAAGCAAACAAAGTGATAATATCTGAAGTTTAAAACCTTGGACCCGGGCATGTCAGTCAATTTATCTGACCCCTAAAGGGAACTCAGTGGTTACAAATTCCAGCTTTATTCCCCTGCAAGCTTTTGGCACCAAAACCAGTGGCTGAAGCAGAGTTTGATGACATTGTATTGGACTCTGAGGGAGTTTTCTGGCAGTCAGAGTTGGACCTTATCCCACTGAATATCCAAAGGTAAAATCTTTGACCAGGAGGACCCTCTGGTTTATCTGACCTCTAGGCACTTTTTGCCTTAAAACTCAAACATATCCCCGGCTCCTCTTATCCAAATAAAAAATTCTTGGTTACTTTTTGCTAATTTAATTTTTTCTATTTTTATTAATTGGCTTAGGAATTTTATTATGTTTTGTTCCTTGCGTTAAAACTGTTGCCACTTCTTTAACTTACCACAGAATTCTCTGGGTATTGTCAGCTGCATTTGCCATACCTGCATCAGTAGCTATTCTCTCTGAACTGTGTTTTGTCCTAACCAGATTGGGAATTATTCAGTTGGTTTGGGTTACACTACAACACATTAATAACCCCCTTCTGACAGTTTAAGTCCTTTAAAAATATTTGTATTCGCTATTGGCAACGTTTGATTAAAAATGTCTCATGAAAGAAATATTCAGGACTTTAGAACTAGTATTTCAAATACCTGTCACGATTCCCAGTAGCAGTGGCTCCTCATAACTTCAAACCAAAGCAAAAATTCCAGTTGCAAATGGTTCATGTGTTTTTTTGTTTTCACTGCATTTCCGATTTCCTCCATCCACATGACCTACCCCACTGCCCAGACTCAAGAAAAAGGCTTCACAAGGCCTGTCATTGGAAGATATGTTCAGTTGTCATTTGTCTGTGGTCCTCTTCCAAGTTGATGCAGCTTGCTCTGTCTACTGGGCCTTCTACAGTCACACTCCAAAAGAGAGGTTCCAACAGGCTAAAAGACTTTAGTGATAGGACCTGGTCCTCTTTTTTCCTTCGGAAGAGGCTACCTTCAATAACGCTTTGAGCAACCTTCCATTCCCAGAGATTCAATATAGAGGAGATAACTCTTATTACAGTTGTCTTTTAGAAAGTGGCTTCACTTCAAGCAGAGAGCAAGTTCCAGCCAGCTCTGTAGTCTAGTGAATGCTCAAATGTTCTAGAAGGTGAATTCAGCTGCCATTTGTGTCCATACCAATACATATCAATGTAAAGCTTTTACAGTTTTGCTTGCAAAGTTTTACTGTGGTGCGACCCTGTTATTGTGTCAGAAAACTCCTTTGCTGGAAAAGGTATCTATCAGTTCTTTATGCTGCAGCCAGCAAGATGTCAGTCCCAAACCCATTAGCTAGGTCTCCCCAAACTCCATCCAAGGACACACCTCTCCAAAAGATCAAAGGCAATCCCTACTTCTCTGGCACATCTGGTCCCTACTTCCTGTTGGGAATGTTTTGCCACAACCAGGATTCCTTTTTATACAAAGGTTGCAGGTGTCAAAGCTACTGTTCACAGGGAATGATGAGAAGTGGGTGTGGCACAGGATGTCATTGGAGCTCATGACACTAGATGCTTTTGACCCAGGGCAGTTGGCTGCAGTATATATTTGAGGTAATGATACATAAAGAAAGGCAATTAGGTGTGAGTTCTGGGAGTTCTGTCAAGCAAACATGATTGCCAGCTTTAGTAAAGTTGGACGGCTTCAGTACATCTGCCAAAAATTTGCAGGCATCATAGCCATTCTATTAAAAGTGCACGGATGAGGCTCTAGAAACTGTGGATGGAACACCCCCCCAATTTTGACAGATGCCCTGATCTGTCACACTCTAAATAAGTCCCCATGTTTTTTCCTCACACCTGGCAAAGTTAAGGTAGGTGATATGTCACAAAACCAATGAAAAAAGTGCAGAAAAAGCAATGTTTTATTGAATATTTCATACTTATTTGCACATTTGCTGTAAAAATGAAATTTGTAACATTTTCCCTCAAAAAGATAGACAAAGAGAGATAAGCCAAACATGAACATAAAACCAAGGGCAATCAGGGAAGTTATCTTTTTTAATATGTGTGTTCAAGCATCTTACGTTTCAGTTTGAACACTAGACTCATATGTGCGAAAACAAGATGGCCGCTGTTATGTGAGCTGTTCTGTTTGCTAAAAGACTTTGTTGTCAAATTTTAAGTAAATCATCTGATTATGTTATGTTTTTAATTAATGTTTATGGTCCAACTGCTGATGATCCTTTGTTGTGGTCTAATTTGACTACTGAAGTACTCAAGTTAGGTAACGTTCCTCTTATAGTTGCCCGAGACTTTATTTCTCATCCTTTATTGGATGGAACATCTCTCATTAAATTCCGCTCTACCAAAGCTTTTTTTTACGTTTAAAGCTTTCCTTAATACTACAAAATTAATTGATATTTGGTGATTACATTTTCCTACGGATTTTTTTTAACCTTTTTCTCTAATCCACATATTTCACATTCGAGACTTGATTATTTAGTAATCTCCAGACAATTAACTCATTCTGCGATTACTCCTACCATTGGTAATATGACATATTGGATCATGTTTTAATTTCTTTTGTTTTGCAATTTAAGTTAAATTTTAAATCCCAATCCAGATGGAGAATGAATACAGATATTGTTCTTTTGCAATTTAATTTAAATTTTAAATCACAATCCAGATGGAGAATGAATACAGATATTGTTCTTAATGATGAACAAAATAAATTGAAAATGTTGGATGCTATTCAGGATTACTTTCATCTTAACCCAGAAGGTTCTACATCCCTGGTGAATAGATAGGACGCTTTTAAAGCTTATATTAGAGGTGCTTCCATTTCTCTCATGGCACATGAAAATAAAACATTTAACGTAAGAATTAAAGAATTGGAAAAACAAATTGCAAAATTTGAAATGTTGTTTATTACTTCTAATGATCCTCAGTATAGGATGAAATTACAATCAATCAATCAATCAGTCAATCATATCATTTGTAAAGCACACTATTCACCCATGAGGGTCTCAAGGGGCTGGGGTGTGGAATGCTGCTACTGCTCGAAAAGCCAGGTCTTGAGGAGTTTTCTGAAGGTCAGCAGGTCTTGGGTCTGCCATAGGTGAAAGGGCAGGGTGTTCCAGGTCTTGGCGGTGAGGTGGGAGAACGATCTGCTGCCGGAGGTCGCTCTTCGGAAGCGGGGGGACTGTGGCGAGGGCGAGGTCAGCAGAGCGCAGCTGGCAGGTGGGGGTGTAGAAGCTGAGTTGTCTGTTGGGGTACATTGTTCCAGTGTTGTGGAGTGCCTTGTGTGCGTGGGTGAGGAGCTTGAAGGTTATCCTCTTGTTGACCGGGATCCAGTGCAGGTCTCTCAGGTGGGGTGTGATGTGGCTGCGGCGAGGGATGTCGAAGATCAGGCGTGCAGAGGCATTCTGGATGCTTTGGAGCCGTCTCAGAAGGTTGGCCGAAGCTCCTGCGTAGAGGGCGTTTCCGTAGTCCAACCTGCTGCTGACGAGGGCCTGGGTGACCGTTCTTCTCATTTCAATGGGGATCCACTTGTAGATCCTGCAGAGTATGCAGAGGGTGTTGAAGCAGGAGGAGGAGATGGTGTTGACCTGATAAGTCATGGAGAGGATGGAGTCGAGGATTACCCCTAGGTTGCCTGCGTGGTCGGTGAGTGTTGGAGCGGTTTCAAGTGCAGGCGGCCACCAGCAGTCGCCCCAGGCCAAAGGGGTGGATCCGAGGATGAGGACCTCCGTCTTGTCCGAGTTCAGCTTCAGTCGGCTGTTCCTCATCATTTAGCGACCCCCTTCATTCGTTCGTGAAGGTTGGTTTTGGCGGTGTGGGGGTCCTTGGTGAGCGAGAGGGTCAGCTGGGTGTCATCGGCATAGGAGATGATGTTGAGGTCGTGCCGACAGGCGACATGGGCGAGCGGTACCATGTAGATGTTAAACAGATTTGGGCTGAGGGATGAACCCTGGAGTACGCCGCAGATGATCTCCGTGGCTTCGAAGCGGAAGGGGCGAAGGCGGACACTCTGTGTTCTGCCAGAGAGGAAGGAGCTGGTCCAGTCCAGGGTCTTCTCTTGGATCCCGGTGTTGTGGAGGCATGTTCGTAGTGTGGTGGCAGACCGTGTCGAAGGCGGCTGACAGGTCCAGGAGGATGAGGGCCGCCGTTTCCGTTGTCCAGCAGGGACTTGATGTCATTGGTGGTGGCAATGAGGGCAGTCTCGGTGCTGTGGTTGCTGCGGAACCCGGACTGGGAAGGGTCCAGGATGTTGTTCTCCTTGAGGTAGCGAGTCAGTTGTTCATAAAAAACTTAGATATGAATTTAATTCCATTCTTAGTAGAAGAGCTAGTATTCAACTCTCTAAATCTAAAGCCAAATTTTGTTTTAATGCTAACCGATCTGGACGGCTTTTAGCTAATTACCTATGTATTAAAAAAGATAAATCCCAAATAAATTTGATTCATGGTCCCAATGGGAAAATTGCCATATCACAAAATGATATTGTTAATGAATTTCTAAATGATTATACTACTTTATATAACCAACCTAATTTTTATGATTCTTCTTTAATTGATTCCTTTTTATCTACATGTGGATTACCAAAAATGTCCCCTTTAACTAAAAATAAATTAGATCTGCCCATTACTGAAGATGAAATTTGATTAGCTATTAAATCTCTTACACAAAACAAATCTCCAGGACTTGATGGCATTCCAGCAGAATTTTTGTAAGGAATTTCAAATACAACTTATTCCTCATTTATTTAAATTACTTACCTTTTTGTGCTCCACAGGGACTACTTCAGGTTCTTTTACAGAAGCATTAATAGTCGTCTTACCTAAACCTAATAAAGACCCTACACTTGTTTCAAACTACCGTCCTATTTCCTTATTAAATCAAGATTGTAAGTACTATGCCAAAATACTTGCAACTAGGTTAACTTCTGTTTTAGATTCTATCATTCATCCACACCAATCTGGGTTTATAAAAATTAGATATTCTGCTGATAATACAAGAACGTTATTGCATGTTATAGAACAAGGTTCCAATTTACCTTTACTGCAGGAGTGTTATCATTGGATGCTGAAAAAGCCTTTGATAAAGTTCATTGGCAGTTTTTATTTCGTACTTTATTTGCATTTAATTTTGGTGATATATTTATTCGTATGATATCTGCTCTTTATTCTACCCCTGCAGCTTGTTTATTAATTAATGGCCAAACTTCTAACCAGTTTTCTCTTTTCAGAGGTACCAGACAGGGTTGCCCACTCTCCCCGCTCCTATTTCTTCTTGTAATTGAACCTTTGCTTGTTTCAATTAGGAAATGTAATGATATTAATGGTATTAAGATTAAGGAGGTTACTGTTAAAACGTTAGCATCTGCAGATCAAGTGCTTTTATTTATTAGTAATCCTATTTCTTCACTTCCTCCTTTATTTGAGATTATTTCTTCTTATTCCATACTTTCTGTGTATAAGTTAAATACTAGTAAAACTGAATTATTTCCTATAGATATTCAATGTAGCCCAGATATGTTACCCATGAAAGATATATTTTGGCAAGGAGAAAAACTTAAATACTTAGGCATTTTGTTGTCATCTTCTTTGAAAACTACAATTTCATTAAATTGAGAGTCTATTTTAAGTGATATTAAGGATAAAATATTTAAATGGTCTCCTCTTCATCTTTTGTTTTGGGGAGTAGAATGAAATCCATAAAAATGACTATAGCACCCAAAACATTTTTTTTACTCCCTTAACATGATCCCTACCCAATTTCCTATGAAGTTTTATAAAGATATAGATCGGCTTCTTACTAAATTTCTTTGGACCAATAAAACACCTCTTATTACTTATAAAAGATTTAAATTACCTAAATGTGATGGAGGTTTTGATATACCAGATTTCTTTTGTTGCCACAAAGCTTTTATATTAAAACAAAGTTCTCTTTGGTTTAATCATTCTCATTTGATTAATCCTCCTATATGGCTTTCAATAGAAAAGTGTTTATTAGATCCCTTTCCCCTACCTTCTTTGTTGACTATATCCAATAAATCCTTACATTTTCATAAATCTGGTATTTTGTAATCCACTAAGTTAATAATACATGATTTTGATTTAATTTTTCAATCACCTATGGCCATTACTGAAGATATGTCATTATGGTTTAATTCAAATATAAAACTTACTAAAAATGTTAAATATTGGCACTCATGGTTTAAGGTTGGTATCTTTAGTCTCAAAGATATTTATTATAATAATGCTTGTATCTCTTTTGATGTTCTAAAGGAAAAATTTAATTTACCTTCCTCTGATTTACTTAAATATGAACTTTTATGCAATTCTATTTCAGATTAATTTCCTATTTGTATACCTTGTAGTGCTAAATCTGATTGATCAATTTATATTCAAGCTCTTTCTACTCAGCCTCCTGCTCTTTCAATTCTATATACACAAATATTACATTTAAAGGTGACAATAGTAACATGCTTGTAAAATTTTGGAATAATGAGCTTTCTTTATCGTTATCTTACGAAACTTGGAAACTATTTGGCTTAATAGTATTTCAGGATGGTTACCTGTTTCGCTTTATCAGACAAAATCACATATTTTATATAATTGTTTACGGTCCCCACTGAAATTGTTTAGTGCCAAACTCCTTCTGACTTCAAATTGTTGCCATTGTAATTCACATACTGGTTCATTAAAGCATATGCTTTTTGAATGTCCTTCGATTTTTAAATTTTGGACTGAGGTTTGGCATGTTATAAAAAATATTTAGTATTCATGATGATTTATCATTTAACATTCTCATTTGTAAATCTGTTGTTCTTTCTCATAAATTAATTGACTATGAAGGTAAACTTTTTAATTTCCTATTATCAGCAGCTTTAAAATCAATTTCCTCATGTTGGAAAGATGTCTCATTATTATCTGATCATGTTTGGTGGTCATGGGTCATTTTTACTGGAAGAGGAGCTCATTTATCCTTGAATGGTGTTATTCATAATTGTAATTCTTTTCATTTATTCTGGAAACCTATTGATAACTTTTTATCTTCTTAAATTGTGTTTTTATATATGTTACATTTGTATCGATATTTTTTGCACAGTTTCTATTATTAGTAGATCTATCATATGATTATCAATAGTAATTGTATAATTGTTCCTTCCCCTTCCCTTTTACATTTTTTTGTAATATTATATTATATTATACCTGTTATAACTTTTTTGATGTTGATAATTGTCATATCTTCTTATAGGGTATTTTATTGTAATATTTTTTGTATTGTGTATCTGTTAACTAAAAATATAATAAACTATTCTGAACACTGGAGGCTCAGTGCACAATGTATACATCTGGCATTTTACAGAATGGAATGTTTACCACCCATATTGCTTTGTTATTTTTTATTTCGGCCATGTTACACTGCAGCTGTTGTGCAAAATGTCTGAAAGTATTTTTTTTTGAAGTGCTGTGATGCAGCAGCACTCCGTGTTACAGTGTGCTTTTTAAAAAACAACGGTCAGCATGTTGCTCAGCAATTGATGTACAACATACCTAAACAGTTTTAGTTTTTTTAAACGTTATGTCGCAGCCAGCGTTGACCACCTCATACCTCTCTTGATTTTGTTTACTTTCAGCCAGGTTACACAATGGCTAATTGAAGATCTGTTCTTATATAATAGCATTACGTGAAGGAAACCAACACTTCAAATGGTAAAGCACTTAACCTGCAATCCTGTTTTAATTTAGCACTTCTAACCATACTTGAGTCTGACACATTACTTGAACAAACATCTTCTGATTGCAACATGTTTTTAGCAAGTCTACCATCATTTTTAGCAAGCGTTTTGCAGTTTCTAGTCTTCTTATTTTGTTCTGGTTTTCAATGGGCTTTATTGATGGGGAGGGACTATTTTCTTGTGTTAGTCTAGTGATGTTGGGGCATTATAAAGAGTGGGCTGATGTGCGATGTGGTTGAAGCTCTAGTCTTTTAAACTAACTTTTTCTGAATGGAAAAAGGTGGGTATTTAACTCAGACTGTGTGTTTGTGCAGCAGGCACACACGTAGCATGGGCCAGTCCACATTGAGCAGAATGACACTTGCCCTAGGTCACCAATGTTAAGATGACTTGGGAAATGTGATGGACTACGTAGCGTATTGATCTTTTTTGCTCCACCTGCAAGAGGAGGAGACGATTTTTAGGTGGCCATACTAATATTTTAGTCTATTATCTATCTGGTGTGAATTAAGACAGATTAAAGGATTTGCGGTGGCTGGGAGTCCTTTGCATGCCCCTACTTTGGCTCCTAGCCCGCTGCTTTTCATTCTTCCCATAACTCCTTGTCAATTTGACCCAGTATATTGACTAACAGTTGTGTTTCCCAGAACTATTGGCATATGTTCTCGAAAATAGCTTACTAACCTGCTGGTTGAGTGCCCAGCTGGGCCTAGCAGTAGGTACATTGTCCGATGAAAAGATGGTCCTTTTCTGGGGGTCAGAACAGTTTGCTGACAATCAATGAGCTGTACTTCTCCCTCATCAGTATTATCCATTGTTGTCTTTGAACAAGCCTCTTTCTCAGACATGCACTGCTCCTCCGCTTCTCCTTCACCAGTCCCTATGTAGATGAAGATGGAGGAGCTGTATAGCCAACACTGATGGACATTGTTCCTGTTATGGATTGGGGGTAGAAGGCTTGTGGTTGGACTGCTGCTCTGCTTTCGTTCAGAGACCATCTCCCCATCAGCAGCCCGGATGGTTTATAGTATTTCATCTGTAATTGTGAGTATGATGCCAGGGAGTGCAAACTTACACTTGTACTGGCATGACTGAACATGCGACTGTGACAGTGTGTGGTAAGAATGTGTCACAGAACTCAACTGCATTTAGTCTCCACTCTCCTGTTTGCTCAGAGGCTCCAGTTAGGTCCAGAATAGACATGATCTCTTCTTCCTTTGGATTGAAAAGGGTGTAAACTGCTCCTCTAACCCGACGAAGCTGCCCCGCCGTTTGGCCGCTTGGAACTGCACCATCCTGCAGTCCACGAAATTTCTACCGAAATAAGAAACAACCCGTTCACGGAACCGAGCGTTCCCACGACCGTTTACATCTCGATCTGTGTTTTAAAGCGGAACAGCACCATCTTGCTGTCGGCACGAAGTCACGTCTTTTGAAGCTTATCCAATGCTTGGGGCATTTTTAATTCGGCACTACATCCAGTCATCTTTGTGAACCACTATTGAAATATCTACAAATACGATATTGGAGTTATTCTCTCCATCTACTGAACACCAACATGAAGCCATTGTAAGCCAATACATGCAAGCGGTGACATTACTAGGTACCAACCTTACCATTTGGCTCCTTGTACTGGTTTGGCATTATCTGCGAGAATCAAAAGGAAGTGATCATCGATTCCTTTGCCATGAGCACTATATTATATAACATCATCAATAGTTCCACCAACGACTCCTGAGGAAGGCAGTTCTACTACAGCCGAAACGCGCGTCGAGTCCTTTGTATAACTTTCTAATAAGTGCAACTGTCGTTTTTGTATAAAATTGTTAAAATCAGTCAGGATCTACACTGTTACTAAGATGTATTTGCTTTTTAATGAATGTATTTGATGTTTTTTTGCTCCAGTAATATATATGTCACTGTTTTATTGCATCATATAGTTTGACTTATCAGTTTGAGTCTCTATATGATTTTTATCTATGTTTAATTAAATTTATAATTTTTTAATATACACGTTATCTTTTGGCAATTCTTTTTCTCCATTGGTCCCAGCATGTATGGTCACTTATTGTGGATGGCCTAGGTTTTTGAATTCACATTGGTAAACTGCTATGATGACAGACTCATGTCAGTGCTTTGTTGCCTTGCTCTAAACCTGCTTTCTGAGCTTGTTCTACTGTATTTAGTATTGCCCATTCTCCACTGATTGGTGGCAGCAGCATTTACCATTCTCTGCATCAGTGGCGTGCGGAAACTTTCTTGTCGCCCCCCACCGGCGTTGAGTTCAGCTGCGTTTCGTTGCATTTGTTGACTGAACTAAAAAGTTTCAATATGTACATATTTTTGCCATTTTGTCACCCCCCTCAGTGATGACACCCAGGGCAAACCGGACCCACTGCACCCCCTTCCTATGCCGCTGCTCTGAATACCTTCTCGGTGCTCAGTATGTACTTCATGTACAGACTTTGCTATACGCCACCCATAAGGGGCAACCAAAGGCTGATTCAAATATTTTCTTAAACAGATCTTTCCTAAGTTACAAACTTTTTCTGAAATTAATAAGCCAAACAACCTAATTTAAGAGGTTGTCATTCATAGGCAAAGGTTTCTTTCAAAATTATTGCAGTCCTTTTAAAGTGAAAAACATTTTATTTCATCAAGGCATTCTGCCAGATCCCCACATTCTGTGCATGCAAAATATTTAAAATCCGCCTTGCCTATCTGTTGTTTCATTTGAACCAAGTGTTCCCTTGGAGACCCCTCTATCAGATATTGATTCCACAAACAAATTGTGTCTTATCTGCAGACCTCTGCTTTGCTTCTACAGCCCCAACAACGGTGGGTCTTTTCCATTCCCCCAAAAACTGCAGACCATTGCTAGTGGATATTATTTTCTATTTAGAAACTCTGTCAACTAGAGAAGGTTTACATCTAAAATAGGAATGTCATGTAAAAATGTTAATGCAAGAAATATGAATTTTCCTCACTACCTCAAGCTGTAATATCGTATAACTTTTTCTCATATTCTGTACACCAGTTATTCTGAGGCCAATTTTGTTGCATTTAGTGGTATTTTTAACATGGTTTCTCATAACAGATTGACTTACATTATTATTATCTTTTTCTAAAGCCTTTTTTGCCAAAATCTACTAAAATAATACCTTCATCAGAAAAAAACATATGAAGTACTGCTGCAAACAATTGACGCAAAGTCCCAGACAGCCATAAGTGGATTTATTCATGACAATGTAGGAATGACTAAGAAAATTTACCAGAGTTGAAACCTGCATCTCTAATTCCCTCTACCAGAGCTCATCAGGCAACTTTTCTCTCCATGTAAGAAAAAAAACTTGTTGTGCAGGAATTTACTGTTTATCTAGCTGATGTCACAAATGGGGGAAATTATCATTTGAAAGGATGGAGGGACCATTAAGTTATAGACTAGTTTAGGCATTTTGTAGATTATTCAGAAGGATGACTTGGAGGTCAATTAAGAGAAGGCCGGATATAGAAAGGGTGACTTTCCCATTCCAAATCGAAAGGATCCAGTAAATCTGAAACCAGAGCCATTGCATATGTAAACAAGGAGACCGCTGTCAAGTGTAAAACATAAAATCCAAGGGTGTGCCAGTAAGAGTACTTATCACCGTGGGTAACAAGTCTTTTCCACAGAAATTACACGTGTGAATACAAAATACAAGCATGCATCACAGTGTGGAGGATGCTTTGTATACATCACTTTCTTCACTAGCAACAGAATACCAACCATCATATCCGAATGTTAGTAACTATGCAAAATCGAGTTAGTAAAGCAAAGATCCTTTTTTCACCCACTTCAAAATTTGAGACTTCATTATCCCACTCAGAAAGAGTTACTTGTTTCTCAATCCCCCCACTAAAACATTGATTATTTACTGTGTTCCAGACATTTGTTTCCTAATATCTCAACCTAAGAACATCCTAATGATATTTCAGATCTATCCATAATTTATTTTTCACTTAAATTTGATAAATTATCAGTACCTACACCTCGTTGGAAAATTAGCACAGATTTAAGGGCCTGATTACAATGGCGGACCGACTTTAGTCCGTCCCCCATCGTCTCCTATTTGGAACCGCCCACCAACAAAGGGGCAGTCCCACAATAGGAATTAGGATGCGACCGCCACCGTGGCGGTCGCATCACCCACTTTTAACATTGCGGTGGGTGCTGCTGCCTGCAGCACCCGCCGCAATGTTGTACAGGGATGTTTTACATATCCCTGTACTACATGATAGGCACCATGTGGTGCCTATCATTTTGTACAGGGATATGAAGGAGGGCACCATACCCCCAAAACCCAAAGAAAAGGGCCAGGGTTGAAGGGGTACGCTACCGGCTCCCAATGTCCATCCCCACCAGCCTTTTCATGGCGGGTGACCCAGCATGGAAAGGCTGGTGGAGAGGGAGCATGCTAATCCCTACGGTGGTGCCTGGTAGGTACCGCCATTATTTTAGGGATTGGGAGACCCTCCGCCACACCTGCGGCCTCAAGGAGCCCATATGGTGCGTGAAAGTCACCTTTCCGCCCACCTGCACACTGCCCGGCATCATAATCTGGTGGGTGGAAAAGCTGCCTGTCGGTGGCAGTCTCCCCGCCATCCTAATCAGCCCCTTGTTCTTAATGATAATGATATAAAGTTTTAAGTCAATCATACAATATTGTGACTTCAACAATGAAGCTGATACCTCCAACCTAATTAGATAGGATGCTGTTAAAGCTACCTTTAGAAAAGCTGCAATGTTATCATAGCTCATGAAAAAAAAATCCTTAACTAAAAAATGTCTGAAATGGAGAAGGAAATTTCTAAATTATTTCTTGTGTTAACAATAAATATAAAATACATTAACAAAATCTCACATTAGTATAACTCATTACTCAGTTTGCAAGTATCAAACAATAAAGCAAAACTGAGTTTTCAAGGTAATAGATCTGGAAGATTACTTACTAACTTCGTGGCAAAATGACAAAAGTTGGCAAATTACAATGTGATAGGTGGTAGGTCCTCACATTTACAAATATGTAATGAGTGATGTTCATGTGTTACTGATGCCGAAGAGAATGCCACAGTATTGGAGGCTGCATTTGTCATGGAAGTGTATCCCTACAACTAGATGGCGTACTATCGAATGGCAGAGGGAAGGACCGGGAACATAATTAGAACTTCTTTTTATTGAATGGGCATTACAGCATTCCAATATGTGAGACAGAACCAAAAGGCAAAGGAAACTATATATAAAAATGTTTGCTTTAAAAAATGAAAAAGCTGATAAAGAAAGGGTAAAATGTGAGACTATGTGGGACAGATAGGAAATTGCATGATGAAACAGGAGAAGCAGATTTTAAATTGTATTTCATAAAGGACACATTAGTAAAATAGTACAAAGAGGGAAAAGATGAAGCTCAAGGCCATGTATGGCCCTTGTGCCATGAACACAGAAGACATGTGCAAGGTTAGTAGGGAGTACAGTGCACCATGTGCACAACTCTGAGCACAAATGCCCAAACCAGTACAATGAGTTTCAAATATACAAGCAGAGGACATGCACGAAGACACACAAATAGAGCCACACAACACACATACATTGAAACTTCTCAAAACATGCACATATAGATAGAACAGAAGAAAGCAAATTGAATTGGAGAAAAAAATGCAGCTTCAGTGCTAATTTAACCGTTCATCTCATCCACAAAAAAACAAGGGCTAGATGTAGGTAATTTCTATTTACCGATTCCTAAATACCGAATTTTACAGATTCGGTATTTAAGAATCGGTAAATAGGATGTAGGTAAACATTTGGTAAATTTTACTGATTCTGTAATATTCGTTATTTACCGAATCGGTAATAAGGAATACCTTCCCATTCATTCCTATGGCCCCGGAGGACCATCGGAATGAATGGGAAGCCATTCACTATTACGGATTCGGTAAATACCAAATCGGTAATAGGGGGAGCATATTCAAGTGTGGCAGGTTGTCACATTGACACCCCTCCTACATCTCAAAGGGCTAAATACCGGTCGGTAACGGGAAATTTACCGATTTTCGGCCGTTACCGACTGTTATTAGCCCACCTACATCTAGCCCCAAGTCAGGGAAACTCGAGTGCCTCTACCCAGTGAACTGTTAAAAAAACAAACGTATGTTTCTGGGTTTGTCTTGGAGTGTGGGAACTTTAAATATTAATTTCCCAATGTGAAAAATAATTACATGTTAAAACACAGTGGTATTTTCAGAAGTTCATAAGAGTGCCTTTAAAATTTCTATTAAGATGGCGATATGTGGATTCTATATGTATATTTATTTTGCAGTTGTATAGATTTTGATTGATACCAAAATAAACATTCACTGAAATCGATTTTCCATAATGACCACAGATCTGTTTATTGGTTGGTTTCAAGAGCACTATTCGACAAACTTCTGTAGGTAGAAAATTGACTTAACTGCTAATTGCCTTATAAAATACTACTGCACTGCTTGTTGCAAAAAAAACATCTGACCTACATTAATTTACCTAATCAGAGTAGGAGTCTGTTTCTCTCGCATTTCTTTTACCGATATTCCCAATAGCTTCTCTTGGCAGTCATTAATGACTTGTTAAATCAAATAAAGGGCGTAGTTCATTTCATGGAAATGCACATATGCATCATACAGAATTTCCCTCTTATGTCGACCGAAATCACACACATCATCACAACAGGAAAACTGTAATATATAAAGGTTCTATATAACTGTAAATTATAAAGGTTCAGACAACAAGTATTTTCTAGAATAGGCCATCATGGAACCAGTCCATTCCAGATTTGTATGATGGTCACATTTGAGAAATCTGCATGTGTCAATCCAAATGGGAGTACATTTCAAAGTCGGTGGTTATCATGAACATGTGGCACTGATTAATGATGCCTAACGCTTGTCTGCACATCTAGCAATATCTTTAGACTATTCTGCGACCAGCTTTGAGTGTAAAGTATTTTTCGTAAAATAGATTAGCATATAATCTTTGTAGGCAGCACCGGTAACTGTTTATTTACGGATTAAGCCATTTGTCTTTGAATGGTTTTATCTTTGGCCTTTTATCCAAATGTACTCAAAACTATCCCAGAATGTATCTATGCAAACACTTTTGGTCTTGGATAGATGTGCTGAGTCTGATAAAGTGAGGAAAAGTATAGGGGGATTTCTACACTTTCACAAACAAATTCACACATGAACAGAGGTGTTGGTAAGGCACACAAAGTGCTGGATGTAGGGTGAATGGCTGCAGTCTTTTTGTTTTGTGTAAACCGTCGAGATTTTTGAGAAATTCCTAAAAACAGGCTAACATGTAAAGTTGTAATGACAGTCTGATTTGTGTTTCAATTAGTGAATCATAATATAAATCAAAGTTGCCATCTGATTGGGTGTTTATTTAATTTTTAATCACCGATGGAGTTGTCATCAAAGCTGTACTACTCTGGGTCTGTTTATTACTTTGGAGATGTCTTCTATGATAAAATATAGCAACAAGGGCACCCTCAATAATATTTTTTAGGTTTGAAAAAAGGGAAAAATGACACTTGAAAATAAAAGACGGCAAACATTCCTGCTTATACGGTATCGCTTCAACCCCAGATTTAATAAAAACATTATTACTGAGGCAGCTATATTTTTTTATTCATTTATTAGTGTCAGTTATGTATTAGTCAAGTGATGCAACAATTATGGAAGAAAAAAACATGATCTCTTCTTTTGGGTCAAAAAGGATATCCTTGGGACAATGTGAATGATAGCTGTGTGTCTGTATGAGTTTGTGTGGATGGTGTGTATGAAAGGGGAAGGAGTTTAAGTGGGGTTTGCAATGACTAGGCATTAGGTTTAATTGTTTTGTTGATTGTGTAAGAAATATATGACAAATTAAATTTGTTTTGTAATAGAATGTACTGATGCACTTAATCTTGACACTTGATAAAGATCATAACAATGTAATAAATATATAAACATATAGCTGGGCCAGTAATCACTTTTTGATCTGGTCTTTAAGCAATAGAGGTGAAGCAGGAATGTTTGTTGTCATTTGAGATGTCCTCCATGATGCCATTTGTGGCATCCTATTTGATATGTGTGATAATGAACAAAGCGTGGTGAAGAGGTAATTGAAAGAATTTCACACTTTTAATCTAATTTCAATCAAAGCTTTTTCATTGAATTTTAAATGTTTTTATATTGACTTAAATTGAGTACAATTGTTTCCAAAACAATGTGAACTGTAGCTTAATTAAGGTTTTCATTTCTATTATATGCTTTGCTGCTACTGAAGACAACGTTCTTACCATCAAGTCCTTGGCAGTGTTTTTCCTTTCTCTAGATCTTTGTGTTAGAGATCCTTGTAGCATATAATTTCTGTTGAACGTTTTTAAAGTTGTAATTGCTGAATTTTCTGCTTTTTCACCTGTGACAAAAAAGGTTGCATGTATTTTTATCAATGTATTACCAGCATGTATCAACCACAACATACGGCAATATTGAGCAATAAAGCCCACCATCTACAATCCACAACAACTTCTACAAAATTGTGGGGAAAGTAAACATAAAGATCATACATGTTAGTGTGCATATTAGAACAATCCGACAAAGTTAACTAATAGGTTCAAGAGGTTGTTTAATTTCAGTTTCTATGTTTTAAAAAGATCTGTTTAAACATGCAACAGGTTGGTAACTGAAGCATGGCCTCATTCCTACTTGTCCTGTGTTTGCTCTCCCAGTGGTTGCTGCATATATTTTCCATCTGCATGAAAGCCTCTTGGGTACAAACCTTCCTGGTTACAATAACTCAAAATGCAAACAGAAGCGACAGAATTTCCAGCGTTAATTTTTTTTTATTCAAAGAGTGAAGAACCTCATCAATAAGAAATTAAAAACAGTGCGCAAAAATGGCCAGTAGAGCATTTTAGTTGTGAGTCGTCTCAGGGAAATAAACTACTCCCATTAATTGACTGAGATCACAACTACAGGTCATACTTTAGATGAATGAATGAATGAATGAGTACATACTTATATAGCACATGGCTACCCAGAGACATCCCAGCGCTTTAGATCAAGGACAGGCAGTCGCCACTCAATGAAACAGATAGGTCTTCAACCGTTTCCTGAAGGCAAGATGGTTGGGTTCAAGCCGAATGTTTTTTGGGAGTTGATTCCAGAGTTTAGCTGCATGAAATGGGAAGCGTCGGAGACCCATACGTGTCCGCCTAACCCTGGGAACTGTCAACAGATTGCGATGGTTGAATCTGAGGACTGGAGGAATCTGATGGTGAATAAGCATAGGGCGTAGGATAGCCGGGCCGTTGGTCATTAACTTGTGGACCATACACATGGCCTTGAACCAAACCCTTTCCTGCACTGGCAGCCAATGAAGAGTTCGCAGAGCAGCCTTTGCCGAACTGTGTCTTGGGACATCCGTAAGCAGACGGGCCGCACAGTTCTGGACAGACTGTAGAATTTTAATAGTGCCAAGCGGTGCGCCCAGATAGACTGCATTAGTGTAATCCAGGCGGGATAAAATAAGTGACTGGACAAGGAGGCGTCTGGCCTCAGACGGAAGAAGGGCCAGAACCTTCCTTAAAAGTCTGAGCAAACCATAACATGTTGCAGCCACCTTGCGCGCCTGCACTCGGAAGCCCAGGGTAGAATCGAGCCAGACACCCAGGCTTTTGATTTGATTTTTTGGAGTAGGAGGGGGCCAAGACAGTCGGGCCACCAAGGATCGAGATTAATAGGGGCCTTGTAGCCTAACAGCATGATTTCAGTTTTTAAACCATTCAGCTTTAGGAAGGAAGAGTCTATCCATGCAAGAACCTTGGTAAGACAGGGAGACAGCTTGTTTATCCCTGAATCTGCAGCCTCCGTCCTAGCAAGGGAAACGACCAACTGCGTATCATCGGCGTAGGTGACAAACTGAACTCCCCAGGGAAGAACTACATCAACCAAAGGCCTTATGTAGATATTAAACATGGTAGGGCTTAACGAAGATCCCTGGAGAACGCCGAATTGCAGGGGAAGTTGTTTAGACCTTGCTTCATCTTCAAAGACTGTAAAGGTTCTATCTGAAAGAAATGACCGCAGCCATTTAAGGGCAGTCCCTGTAACTCCTACCTCCCTCAAGCGCTGTATCATGAGTAGGTGATTTACCGTGTCAAAGGCTGCGCTGAGGTCCAACAGGACCACCGCAGCGCAGCCTCCCGCATCCACAATTTTCCTGGCTTCCTCGACTACAGTAACCAAGGCGGTCTCTGTGCCCTGCTTACTTCTAAATCCCGTGTGAGTGGGATGCAAAGCTCCATTGTTCTCAATGAGCAATGATAATGCGGAGTGAACATGTTTATCAGCAATTTTGCCAAGTCACGGCAGCAGTGATATCGGTCGATAATTTGACCAGTCTTCCGGGTCAAGACTAGGGGGCATATTATCAAGGGGGTTTATCTCCGCTTTTTTGGCTTTAAAAGCTTTCTTGGCTTTAAAAGCCAAGAAAGCATAAATGTAGCATCATTAGTATCCTCATCAGGACATTACTGAACCTGAGATAGATCAGAAGAGAAGTGAGCCTGCTGTCTGAAACCTGATAAGAACCCCAAAGGACTTGACAACAATACTACAAGAGGCCTTTCTTAACCACATCCGTGCGGCCACGATTAACCGCCGGTGCTGAGCCCTAATGAAAACGGGCGTGGTCATCAGCACAGCCTGACCGATGCTCATGACGGAACCGTTCCGTCATCAGCATCAAAAGGGTTAAAGATTTCAAGCTGTTCAATTCTAACTGGACCCTGATGTTGGCTTCTGCCTAAGTGCATCTTGACCACCAAGTGCTGTTTCTGACGTCCTTGGCTGGGTCTGGGTAGGCTTTTCTTAACCACCACTGAAAATCTGGGATGTAGAAACATATTGGCTCCAAAGATCTCTGGAGGACCAGTACAAATACAAACCTGCCAAACTGATCTGACCATGGTGCATTGTTACTGGCCTGAAGTTTTGCATTTCCCTTTATGAGAAATGGGTTGTTGGTTGACAGGGGTGTGAGCCCTGGTCAAGCAGCAACCACAATCCCTAGCAGGGTGAACCACAAACAGCCACTAAATTAAACAGTGCTTAACTCTGGGTAGCTTGGCAGAAGAAGCAGTCATTGTTAATTTAGAGGCAATGTGTAAATTATTTAAGCAGCGTACAAACAGTAATAAAGTGAAAGCAAAACATAAGAAAAAAGTCCAACACCAAGTTAGAAAAATAGAGTGCATTTTCATTTTAATAAATTATTTGACACCAAAATGACAAAATTTCAATCAGTATAACGGAAGTTATGAATTTTTAAGGTTTTCAGTAAAAACTAGTGCCTAACAGATTAAAAAGCGCCATCCACGAACTTCTAGTCACACAAGATCCGGTCTAAGTAAAAAAATGTGGATGACCGTGATGGAGCGCAGTTTGAATACAAGAAGTGTGTTGGGCCCGGTCAGTGCTTACCTTCGGACTTGGAAGAAATGTTGAGAAAAATGTTCTGAGAAGGTAAAGTTCAGTGAGGCAAGGCTGCATGTAGAGTCTGAGGAGGGTACATCGTCGGAACTGTGGCGAGGATTATTAAGTTCGGACTTAGTTTCTTTTTTGGAAGTTGAAAATCTCCAGTGGCACGAAGCAGAAGGCTGTACCTGAAGACAGTTCCAGGGACTCAGAAACCTCTTAGGCGAAGGAGAGCTTAACAGGATTTGCTGCAGTGGAGAAGGGCGTAGTGGGCAAAGCCACAGAGTCAATCTAACCAGCAATGCAAATCGGACGGGTAGGTGAGCAGGTTGATCCCGGTCTCCTTCTGGTTCTCAGAGAAGTTTTTGGCCAAAAACCTTTTAAGTCCTTCTGGCAATCTGGGTACCTTTAGCACCAAAACCAAGGGTGTAAGGCTCACTCAGGCTGGGCCAAGTATGAGTTTAAGATGGTGGGAGCCTGTTATGCGACTGTGACTCTGACCAAGAGGCCGGCAAACTAGACCTTGGAGTCACTCAGGTAGTTCTGTGTCCAGTCGAAGAGGCTGACCTCTGAGGGCTCAAGGCAGGCTCCAGGCAGCACAGCAATTCTTCTGGAGTGCACAGCAGGTCATAACAGCAGGCAGTCCTCTGAAAGTCCTTCTGCAGGTCCAGAACGTGAACTGAAGAATGGGTCGGTGGGTCCTGTTTTTTATCCAGGAAGGTTGAAAGAAGCTTCTCGAAAGGTTCTATGAAGTGTATGGAATTTCCTGACTCTGCTGCCCTGGCTCCAAGCTGGCTGCAGTGACAATGTGGAGGTAATAGGCCCTTTGTGTGAATGCAGAGCACAGCCTATTCAGTTGCAAAAGGGACTGTGCTTAGCTCTTCCCTATCCTGCCAGCAGATGGCCCGTTCAGCACACCAAATATCTCTCTGTGTGATGGTCTAGAAGGATTTCACAAAGTCTAACTGTCAGTTATGCGCAGTCATGAGACCCAGACAGGCAACTTTCTAAAAGTGGCACTTTAAAAATGAAATAGGTCTTTATTACAATGCCATAGATTACAAACATGAACTGGATACCTGGTCTGAATCAAAATGTAACACTTATTAAATGTCATCAGGCAACCTGATGTTATCCTATAGGACAGATAGGCCTAAAAGAATTTAATAGTTTTTCACTACCAGGACATGTAAAACTTAAAAGTACATGTCCAACCTTTTAATTACAATTCACCCTGACCTTTGGGCTACCTAGGGCCTACATTATGGATGACTTGTATGCAATAAAAGGGTAGTTTAAGTATTAGCAGGGGGGTTATATTGGCAAGCCGAATTGGCTGTTTGAAACAGCATTCCGGCTGCAATAGTAGGTCTGCAACATAATTTAAGGTGCTACTTAATTGGGTGCCACAATAAGTGCTGCAGGCCTACTTGTAACATTTAATTTATGGGCCCTGGGTATATGGTAAAACCATGCTACAAGGGACTTATACATAAAATAAATATGCCAATCAGGTATAAGCCAGTCTAACCATGTTTAGGGTAATGAGCACAAGCACTTTAGCACTAGTTAGCAAGGGGAAGTGCACAAAATCCTAAGGCCAACAAAAACGAATTTCAGCATAAAATTGGAGGTAATTAGGCAAACTGTTTGGGGGAAGACCATCATAAGACTAACAGGTCTAACACCACTGCTTGGAGTTTTTTGCAGTGGCAATCTTCTGCAGATGGGCCTCTCAGGTACAGTACCTGGCCTTGTGAAGACCTAATCTGCTACAGCCTGCTGCCCTGCTCTGAGCTTTCCCACAAAAACCAACAGCTTCAACGGGATCTCATCTGTTGGCAATTCAACCTCGAGGAGCCATTCTTGGTTACAGCCAGCTGCTGTGCCCTGCTGAAGACTTTGGACAGTTATATTTGAGATTAAGTCCCATGGTAAATCCTCCAACCGGTTCAAACCTGGTTGTTGTGTCTAACCCGCGCTACATAGCGGTCCGCCACTAACTGCGCCTAGGTCCTGTTCTCCCCCAGCCAGTGGACCACAGTTTTGGTACTGCATACATACTTTACATATTGGCTAAAAGTTAAGCTTGTTTGCTCTGGGCTATAGCTACTAGAAGGTTTCTCTCAGATTAATTTAGTGACTTTAGTAGTTGAAGCTTGACATACATTGTGTTTGTTACTTATGGTGGGTGGTCACCTCTCTTAACTAATAACCACATTTCATAGAGGGTGAATAACCCAATTGGGATGGATGAAAGAAAGGAAGAAGCTGCAGCCTCATCCCACTATTGGTGGAAGCAGACAAAATGGTAGCACCGGGAATCTGGGAAGCGGTGCAGCCTGAGCAATGAACATGAAGCTCACTTAAGCCTAAGGTAACTTTATCAACAGAGAAGCAGAAGAAGGGGCTAAAGAACATAGGGTTGATCCATGACGCCAATGACCGAAAGCTGGGGAAAACTGCAGAGCCTATGTTGGGGGAGCAGGACTATCATTCAGCATGCACAGTGAGATAAGACGGGACATGGCTTACAGCACTAGGTGAAGTATAAGTTGGAGTTCCTGATATTAAGTGCCTGAAAGACCCAAAAGACAAAGAAGTGACCAGGAGGTAAATAGAACTGTTGAATAGAGGGAGTGGCGGCAATGAAGAAGGTGGTGGGCCAGCCAGGTGTGCACAGGGCTCAGATGGTCATATTTAGCACATGGAGCAGTGATACTGAAAGTACCTCTCAGGGGGCGCTTACAGCCGTCCTGACTTTTACATGCTGCCCCTTGGTTAGCAGCAATAGCACTGGACTGCGGTTTAGAATCAGCACGAACACTAAGAAATATGGTAATTAGCCAGGCAAGCATTTATTTATAGGTAACCAAAGTTAAAGAACTAAATGCAGGTAAACCTTCATTTTTAAAGAATTAAATGTAGGAAAACCTTCATTTTTAAAAACATCCTGCAACAAACATGTAAAAATAGGATAAAGTCCCTTCAGAATTCAAAAAGTGTATTTCATTAACATGCAGAACCATTTTACCTTAGTAAATCAGATGATATAACTGCATTGAGAAGTATTTTTTTTAAGTGATAAGTTTCAAACTGGAATGTAGAAACATTCATGGTTAGTCCCTCCCTCAAACTGACAACAAAGTCCATAGCAAATTAAGGGCCTAATTCATATGTAGGCGGAAGGCCTATTTCTCCGTCAAGGAGCTCTAGTGCCCTAACGGAGGTGCTGTCCCCATAATTTAGAAATGACCAACAAACAGGTGGGCATTTCTAAAGCATTGGTAGGAAATGCTATTTGGTGCAGGGCTCCGTCAATATGACGGAGTCGTGCACTAAACTATTTTCTTTAACATTTTCGAAAAGAAAATCCTGCGTCAGGATTTTCTTTTTGAAAATAAAAGACCATGCCTTCCTTGCCATGGTAATACTCTTCTATGGTAAGAGGAGCTTGAAGCAGCTCCCACTGCCCGTTACTGCTAGGCTTTTCCTGGCAGTGCCGAGCTGTGAAACCCAACCTCTAATTCAATCCATCTAAATTAGGTTGGCAGAACTAGAGTTCTGCCTCTGATGGTCCTTACTCCAAAGGGCCATTGGAGGGGTGTAATCACGATGTAGGCGGAGTTGTCTCCGCCATGACTAAACCTAAAGTCCACCACTTTTAGATTTGGCAGGTGGACCTTTTTCTTGATGGTATGTATACTCAATCGCCATTGCAACAGAGTGCATATCCAGTCAAGATATAAATCGGGCTCTACGATACAAATCAGTTGTTATTGTGCACTTTCTAAGTGGGTTAAGTTGCTATTATACATGGACAACATTATAGTTTATTTAATCAAACACAAGAGAAGGTTTTTTACAGCGCACACCCTGAAGCCTTGTATTTCAGGGTTCTCTCACATGAAATAATGATGAAAAAGGAGGCAAAGTGAAATAATATTTTTGCCTAGGATCACACAATTTGGTCAAGTTTGGATACCGGGACTGATCACAGGTTTTCTGGTTTCACATTGTGCCTTTAACCTGCTCCCACCTTGCACCCCACCCCTTTAGCACCTTCACCCTGCGGCCCTAAATCCCACACAGACCAAACTTTTTGGCCCTGGGAAAATGTCTGCAAGTACCCTTGACTTTGAGTAAGGGAGGCCCATAAATACTAGAGTGGCACCATGATTCTTGCTGAGATGATCATGGAGTCAGAAACAGGGGCAACTGAGAAGTAAGAGCAGTGTCCCCAGAGGAAAAATAAAACAAGCCTTGCAAGTAGGGTGAGAGATCTGTATGCAAGAGCAAAAGTATGCCCTAATAGCACAGAATACCGGAGATAATGCAATGACACCCTATGGACAACAAACTAATGTTTCAAAGCGGGGGGCAAAAGAGAGGTTAATGATTTTATCCAGTGATTTTATTTATTCAATGTTCCTTAAATGATTAGAAAGGAGGAGAACAGCAAGCTCTGATAATTACCACTTGGAGTCAATTAATGTTTATACAATTGAAAATAAGGGGGTTGTGGAAGTGAGGTCAGAAAGTAGGCACAGGCAGTTGGGACCGAACCTTCCTTAACTTTAAGGGAATAAACAAAAGGGTAAGCATCATGAATGACTCTGATGAAGAGATGTCTTGGTGTAGTATTTCTAAGCCTCCAGATTCTAAAATTATAGGAAGGAATTGAAGGTAGCAAGCCTCCCAACTGTGTTTTTTTCCAGACATTTAGAGGTGCTTTTTCCCAAATTGCGCTTTATGCAAGATGAACACTCATTCTTAAAACTTGCTTTTTACTTTGTTCAGAATAATTGAAAATCTAATTTTCCGGTACAGCAGAGACAACGATCACCTTAAAACAGAACAAGAAATCAGTGTATTGAACATCAGTATAATTGGAGAGGAAGAAAGTATGCATTTGAAGGGAGGCCATTCTAGTAATTCGTATTGTGTCAGGAAAACAAATGCAGTTTGGGGAGCATTTGCGAGCCCGGTAAGTGTGAGTCTAGGTTCCACACTCATTTGAGACCCCCATTAAATATTAGTGTTCTATTTTATACATCAGCATATTCGGAGAACATACCATTGGCCAGTACTGGCCTATCCTTTACAATAATTTCAGAGCATATTAAATGAATAATCCTGAACTTTAGCCATCTACAAAGGTCGTTCATCCATTTTGTGTCTTAGTGTCATGATCATTGTATCCTACTTTGTAATTCTAACCAATCCCTTCACTAGTATCTGCAACATAGGGGTCCATTTCAACAGTTCTCATATCCAAAAAATTCAGAGGAGTGGCCCGAGGCAACTTTCAGGCCATGGCTACCTGTCTCTTAGCCAATAACCACAACAAATCTGTTCTGCATTTTTGCCACTTTCACTTCCATTTAGATGTGCTTAAAGATTAGGGTTTAAATATGTAGCACTTGATGGGAAAAGCAGTAATCCCCACTAGACCATAGCCCCTGTTAGTGCATCAAGTAGAAGACAGGCAGAATTAGCTTTAGATGTCAATTACACAGATTAGAAGAGGACACAACTATCATTGGAGGCGTTCAGAATCTGGTAAAGTTGGGTCAAAAAAGCAGATTATCTACAAAAGCACAGACAGCAGGGCTATCTGGACTAAAAAACGACTTATTTTATTTCCATATACATCGCTCATACACTTCTTTTAATTACTACACCCACTCTTTTGTCAGTGCTGATATTGGCAACATAAAAATGTTTGACAGATAACGCACCAGCCATTGTTAGGACTCATTTGGCTACTAGTAAAGAACATCCAACCAGTTTGGTGCTTTAATGATGCATTGTGTGGAGAGCAAGGGATCTATTAGAATGTTGGGCGGATCGCCACCGCCTGCATGGCGGTGGCGATCTGCCTGACATTCTCCTCCACCCGCATATCATTTCCCCCCGTCATATTAGTATGGCGGGGGGGACCCCAGCGGACAGAAAGACCGTCCGCCGGTTTTCCGCCGGTCACACAGGAGACCGGACGGCAAAAGGGGCCTGATATGGTGGTGGTGTCTGCTAGACACCGCCATCCATATTACAATGGGAGCGGGAAACATCCTTTCGGTGGCAGTGTTGCCGCCACGGAAAGGCATGCGAATAGCTCAGTTGGGAGCCCGTTGCGGGCCCCCAACTGAGGGTGTTGGGGGGTGCACATGCGGGATACCTATGGTACCTTCAGCATTTGCATGCACAACATGGCAGGCAACGCATGGTGCCTGCCACTTTGTGCATGCAAATGCACCCAGTGCAGCCACAGCATTGTGGCGGGTGGTGCTGTGTGCAACGCCGGCCACAATTTGTGGATGGGGGATGCCACCGCCACTGTGGCTGTGGCATCCTAATTGCTGGTGCGGGACCGCCGCACCACTGGCGGCCAGTTTCTTCCACCTGCCATCCTAATAAGCCCCCAAGTGTCCATTGACTAAAATATCCGATGAAGGAGGAAAGAGGAGGTATGGTAAAGGTGATAGCTTCATAAGGAGATAACAATATCCAGCACAGGAGAAACTATAGAATGGTTAAATCTTAAAAAACCACGCACAGAGGCGTATTCTCCAACAGTCCAAATTTCTCTTTTATGGAAAGAGCAACGAAACTGAAAAAATCCTTACCGGTATGCTTCACGCTAAACAATTAAGCTCATACATGATAATGTTGTGGGAGAAATTGGGTACACTCGTTGAAAGGGAAACTAGCTCTCTCTGGGGAGTTGTATGGTATATTTTGACAAGGGGTGAGCACAGATTAAGTAGAATAGTGCCATTATCTGGGTGGAGCACTTCTTGCTGTGGCACCTATGTAATTGTAAAGCCAGCATATAAATGAAAAAAAGCAAGGCCCCTGGGCAGAACGAGTTTACAGTCTCAGATAATGCAATTGTTCTTATTGAAATCCCTAGAGAACTATTCAACCTCTTTATCCAAACAGGAGGGGATACATTGCCTACGCTGGAGGCTACAATTTCTCTTGTATCTAAACAAGACAAGTATAAAATATTATGCTCGTCATAAGGACAAATTGCTTAAATCATAGCAGACATAAATTCCTTTACTGAGGCCTTGGCGCTTCCCAAAACAGGGAGAAAGATGAGACACAGATTTGCATTATTGGGTCTGCTGTTAGCCAGGTGACACACTAAATCAGTGCATTGATTCCCCCCCCCCGCCCCTCTACATAGGTGGTTGATGAATGTCCGAGAGTGGGCGGTGGCAGGGGAGCATAGGCTAAAACGGGTGCAGGCGGATGAAGTTGGCTTCCCCCGCTCCATATTCCCTGTAGTGACTGATGAGATGATTTAGGGAGGTGGGTATGCCTGGTGGTTATGAATGCACCCCCAATGTAGGGGGTAGAATGTCCCCTCTCCGCAGGGATGAGAGTGGGACATGGTCCACATGTGTTCTGCTTGTTTGAAAATGGATGGGTAGCGGGTACCACTGATGCCAGCCAGGCTGACTTGCTCTCGGACGCTGTGGTATCGCCTATGTACATAAGGAGGACTAAGCTGCAAAGTTGAATGTTGCCATGTCGTAAGGCTTTACTTTGACTTTTTATGTAGAAAGGATATTGAAGACAATTTAAAAAAATGTAATCTATTGATATCCCAGATTTCTAACAGGTTACAAAAATCCTTTTTTTATTTTATTTAATTCATGTATTTTATTGAGCTCGTTCGTCATGCAATATCAATGGATGGGCAGTGGGTTCAAATTTCGTTTCAAAATGGCACAAGCACCAAAAACATCTGTCTCATCTTGACGTGCAAGCCACATAATCCAACTCTAGGTCGTTAGTAGTTCTGGAGTTTTATATCCGATTGTGACTGCATTATTAGTGAAAACATTAATTCAGTTTGTGATATTCTCATTCTTAACGTGTGCTCCTGATGTACACAGTCAAGACACCGCTGTTGACTGTATGCCAAAGTAGCATTGACTGTGCCATTCATTGATTTGACTCTTCAATGTAATTCAGGAGCGCACTGTATATTAAAGAGACATATGACATGATCATGAATGTAGAAATCAAGTAACCTAACATTTGTGGGAAATTTGAATCTAAAATTAGAAAGCATACTTATCCTAGAGCTGAGAGCACGCGGTCACTGACAACCTTCCTATTTGTACATCCTGTATTAGACCAGAGTACCAGTGGCAGATGCTCAGACGTCTCAGAGGTCAACGATTGCAGACTCTTGCCCAGGGCCCCGATACTAATGTAGCAAACCTGTGCTTGCAAATTACTGATGGGTAACCCCGAGGGATCAGCAGAAAGCAGCCACATGAACAAAATGCATGCGATCAGATAACAGAAATGCATAAATGATAGGCTACGGCAACAATTATTAGGTAATAAATCACTTTTGAAAGACATTTAATACTCAGTTGTTATAAAAAATGTTGTTGGAAATAAAGGAAATATATTTAAATACAAATAATGAAATACAGGCCATAAATCGGCCGCCTTTAAAGTAAACAGGTGTATGCAAACATCTTCCTGCATACTCCATTATGCGAGACTCTAACTGCATTGTTGTCAAGTGTTTTGACTGCCTGCTACTTATGAAGACACAATCGTGCTTTTAAATCAACATCTTTACACTGCTGGCAGCTAATTAGTATATTTCTAAAGCATTATTGAAGTAAAAGAAGTGCTCTTGAAATATAATCCAATGTGAGCAAATCATTGACTTGGAGGTTTTACAGACACACAAATAATTAGTTTCATTAACTTTACAGGATGCACTTAAGATTTCCTAATGAACTTAAGTTTACCATTACAGGAAACTGATCTAAAAAATGTAAATGCTTGAAAAACCAATTTCTTGACTGGTATTGAGTCAGATACCAATCTGTTACGACTCAGGAAGAGCTCGATAGGAAAAACATGTGCAGAGGAAAATGGTATAGGACCATGTATTTGTATAAATGTCAATTTATTTGGCAATGAGATATGACTTTTAGTAGCACTAAAAACGAAATTTTGTGTCGTGAAAGGACACATGCTTGTATGCCGTAATTCAATGATAAAAAAAATCAAACGCATAATTCGCCCACACATTAAAATAAAACAGTATTGAAAATGGTTGATGTAAGTCTGAAATAATAATAAATGTCACAAAAAACATAACATTGTTGTACCCCCTTCTGCAATATGTGCCACAGATTTTTTTTAGCGAGGTGAACAAGGCGAGGGAGCAATGGAGAATTTCCAGATTTTAAGACCCGGTATCATGTGCAGTGGCGGCCGCCCCACTGCATTTTTGCACTGAAAGACAGAAAAAATATAAAGGATAATAACTCACGTTACTATCATTTTATTTTCTCCTACTTCTGCCCCAGCTTTGCATGAGGGAGTGGGGGCAGGGGAGGAGTGGTTGCACCCTTCTAAAGTGCGCAATGACTGATTGGACGACCCTCTCGAGCAGGCCAAAACCGCCATGCGCACTTCGCATGTTCTCGATACAGGTGGCATCTCAGCCTACGGAGAACATGCCCAGGCCTCAAGTCAGCATCTGAGCACCCGAAAAATGGTGCTCAGACCAATCACAAGATTGGATGACTGGGAGCCTGGGTGTGCTTCGTATGGCTGATTTTGAGCAAGGGAGGACTACAAAGGAGAGCCAGGCAAGGAAGCAGCGAAAAGGTCAGTTATTTATTACATTTTTTCTTAGCCGCTTCACCTGCATCCTCCCCCTACCTCAAGCATCCACCCCCTCCCTCTTGCCCCACTACCTCCGATCGGTGCCAGCCACACCTGATCATGAGGGCAATAAGGTATTTGAAACTCTGCAGTTTTCTGATGTGGGCATTGGAATTCTGCCCTCTTTATTCTCTCTGTCAGGACAAATTATTTGATTCCATAATCCGAATTTATAATTCTTAAACTAAAAGCACACTCAGCGTTCACCATAGTCACACTAGCTCGTGCAGTGCTAGGGGCTTCACGCCAATCAGGGAATGGGTAGCTATGTCACCCGACCCTGTGATGTGTTGGCAAATGGTGAGGTAGAGGCTGCAGGCCAGAAGCACAGAACTTTACACTGCACAGTTAATCATCACAAGTTTTGAAGACACACTATGCAGACTTGAGATGTCTGCTTCCTGCGCTGCACTAAAGAGATGCCACAGAAGACAGTGGGCTGCTACAGTCACTGAGGGAGCGTGCACTGCGATTACAGAGATCAGCAAAGCAGCTTAGCTTTTAACTATTCTGTTCAGTGCAGTCAAAATCACTACATGTTGATCCATGAGTAGGTAAAGAAAACATATGCTGGTGCAATCAAAACACAGTAGAGGGAAATAACCAGGCGCTGGTGCAATCAAATCACTTAAGGAGCTGACTTGAGAGAAGTCATGGAGAATTTTTACTGGTAGATTATTTTACTGGTTGATGAGATTAATAAAACAAAGTTAGATTAGGATGAAAGCTGAAAGAATAACTGAATTAGTGGGCAGCCGCTGGTGCAATCAAGACACTTTGGGAAGTACAGGCGCTGGTGCAATCAAATCACAAGTAATAAAGTAAAAGGCTTACTTTTATATGAAGTAAAGGTTGTTCCTTGTAAGTACTCAGTTTGAAGGAAGTTGACAGAAGATTTAAGTTCATGGAGGAAGGTAAAATATTGAATGAGCGCTGGAGTCTGATGAAATCTGTATAAAATTGAAAATGTTGAGCGTAGGTTCGCAGGTAATGCTGACTTGACCACCTCGTCGCCAATTTATGTTGTATCCAAGGAAACACAGGAGAAGAAGGTAAACTTAGGAATTAAGTTTAATTAAGAGTTTCAAGTACAGCATTAGATCCATCAGAGTGCACATCCAACAAGCTCCAGTCTTCAACTGAAGATCAGGAGCAGAACATTCCACAATAACCTAGCAACCAGATGCTAGGATGCCAAACATAGGAAAAGCATTAGCAATGAAGGAACATAGGATATAACACACCTCCTTTCCCACAATAAACAAAACAAATTAAAATAAAGAGATAAAACAAAAAATGAACAACAATTTGCAATTGGACAACATATTAGGTAATGTAATCATTCAAATATTTCGGTGTAAACTTAACTCTGGATGATTTTAAACAGGAAGCAGAGACCTCAGAAGGGCCTGAAGCAACTTCACTTTTATCTAGAGAAGTCGAGTTATTATCATCAGAACTGGTCAAAGCAGTGGATTGAAGGGAATCCTCCTCATGAATATTAGGATTGTCAAAGAATGATAGAGCCCCATCAGACACATTGGAACTACATGAAGGAAGATTACATGGAGACAAAGTGATAGGGTCAACCACATTGGGAATACCGTTTGAAAATCTTATTGATAAGGATCTTCTTCCTTTTTCCAAGGTTAGGGATGAATTAAGTTTGGAGGGTGATTTCCTTTTCAGAGGTGTCTCCCTCATTCCTCCTGTTTCTATTCGAGACAAGATTATTGAGATTGCTCATAAAGGTCATGGAGGGATTACAAGTACAAAAAAAAGATTGAGACTTCAGTATTGGTGGCCAGGGATGGACATCTGTGTGGATACCTTCTTGAATGGCTGTAGTGAGTGTTCTCATGCAGAGAAATCATTGCGGACTGTTAACGAACCCTTGTGTCCCGTTACTTTCCCTGACAGTCCATGGGAGAAATTAGGTATGGATTTTCTAGGGCCCATTGGTGGTTTAAACCAGGGCTTCAGATTTATACTCACCATTGTAGATTATCACTCCAAATGGGTTGCCTGTGAGTTTTTAAAAGAACCTAATACTCATAATGTCATAAAATGTCTTAAGAAACTCTTCCAGTCCGAAGGAATTCCCAAGTTCTTAGTATCGGACAATGGGGTACAATTTGTATCTTATGAAATGAATAGTTTTTTGGATAACTTTGCCATTAAACACCTTACCACTGCTTTGTACTCCCCACAGGGCAACGGCTTAGTGGAGAGAGCGAATCGTGTCCTGAAGGACGCAGTCCAACTAGCTATTTCTTCTAACCTTTGTGTTCAGGACATTGTCTACGACAGAGTTTGGTCGTACAACAACACACCACACTCTACCACTGGGGTAACACCTTTCCTCTTATTAAGAGGGAGACAATCCTTTAATGAGTTATCCCCTGGTTGGGTTGTTAGCAAAACATCTCAAGGTAAAGAGGTTGTTGATCTGGACATTGTCAAAGATAAGGTTGCTTCTGCTCAGCTTAAGTCCAAAGTCAGATATGATCTGGATAAACATGTAAAAGAAATTTCTTTAAGCATTGGTGACAAGGTTAGAATCCGAAGACCTTGTAAGGCCAAAGGCTCAAAGTTTTATCCAGAGACATCTATTGTTCAAATCGGCAAACATGCTGTTAAAGTTACGGGTGGTAAATGGTGGAGTAAAAGGGCCGTTTCAAAAGTAAAGGGGTCAGACGTTGCTTCTGTTGATGTTTCGGATTCAAACGGTATTCCCAATGTGGTTGACCCTATCACTTTGTCTCCATGTAATCTTCCTTCATGTAGTTCCAATGTGTCTGATGGGGCTCTATCATTCTTTGACAATCCTAATATTCATGAGGAAGATTCCCTTCAATCCACTGCTTTGACCAGTTCTGATGATAATAACTCGACTTCTCTAGATAAAAGTGAAGTTGCTTCAGGCCCTTCTGAGGTCTCTGCTTCCTGTTTAAAATCATCCAGAGTTAAGTTTACACCGAAATATTTGAATGATTACATTACCTAATATGTTGTCCAATTGCAAATTGTTGTTCATTTTTTGTTTTATCTCTTTATTTTAATTTGTTTTGTTTATTGTGGGAAAGGAGGTGTGTTATATCCTATGTTCCTTCATTGCTAATGCTTTTCCTATGTTTGGCATCCTAGCATCTGGTTGCTAGGTTATTGTGGAATGTTCTGCTCCTGATCTTCAGTTGAAGACTGGAGCTTGTTGGATGTGCACTCTGATGGATCTAATGCTGTACTTGAAACTCTTAATTAAACTTAATTCCTAAGTTTACCTTCTTCTCCTGTGTTTCCTTGGATACAACACAATTGAAAAAAGCATGCTAACAGTTTTTAATTGTGATGACTCGCATAAACGCATCCTTGACGTGCCCGCCCATAAACAGTCACAACGGCGGCATTGTGATGTCCTGCATCACACATGCTCTACTTATGCATCTGTGGGATGATGTTGGTTACCTGAAACAATGATGTCTGCAGGTAGGGGTGAGGGTCTTTCCATCAAGATGAACCCCCTAACTCACCTTCTCCTATAAGCTTTTGTGTGCTAGATAAACAACGTGGCTAGCTAATTTGTTAGCCAGAAAGCAGGGCTTTAAGTGGGCCGGATCTCACTGTGGCTTCTGAGCACCAGCAGTTTTTTTTAGGGTGGCTCGAAACGGGTCTCTATCGGGCTCTGCTTTGTGCAACTGAAGTGACAGCAAGCACATCGATGTGCGCGTGCTCACACTGCTCATTTCTCACTAGTGGAGAAGTTACTGCATGACGTCATGCCAGGTGAGAGTTGTAGGGGAAGGGAAATCCTTTAAAAAGAGGCATTTTCTCTCTGGATTTCCCTTCTCTTTTTGAAATGCAGGAGCAGCAACATTGTTGTGGTGTCACAAGGGTTTTAAGTTGAAGCTTTTTCAACATTATCGACCAGCCATAGTTGCTGCCTATTCATCTTATGCAACTAACAACCATTGACAAAGCCAATAGTCCTGACTTGTTGTAGGTTTGGTGTTACTTGCTGTATCATATATTTGGATGCAATGACAAACAGCAAAATACAAGTCGGGCCACACACTATATGAAGCACAGATTTTTAGCTTGCGTTTTTTAAAGCCACACCCTTAATTACATTGGCCACGCCCATTTGAGAGACCCCCAGTTTTTTCATCCCACTTAAAGCCCTGCCGGAAAGACAACCTTGAATGTGGTGAACAATTTTAGTTCTGGTGTTAGCCAAGGCCTTTCAATGTTACTAAAATTATATGTTCAATTTATAGAGGCTTTTTACTAGATCTCCTTATCCGTTGGCTTGTTATTGTGTCATTCACATTTTGCTTCCATTCCACTCACTATATAATGCAGTTTGGGGCAAATTGATTGATGGAATCCTGTCCTTTCACACAAATCACATCCACACACCATGTACTTCCTTTCAAAGCCAAGTACCATTATGGCAAAATTTCCTTTTTGAGTACGGAAATCTATTTTCGCTTTCAGACAATGTTTATTTTTCAGATTGATGATGGCTCAGAAGCTACCGAAACAGTAAAGAATAATGAAAACTATGAGAAGACAAAGCAAAAGACTAGCAGCCAATGCCAGAACTATTGGTTCTGCCAATGCTTGTTCCTAGTGCACTCCGTAATAAATGAGGTGCAGTGAAGCATCACATAGGGAATGTTTTTCATGCAAACTAACCCAGAACTCTTCATGACTGCTCCTTAGTGAAGTGCTTAACTCGGTCTGACACTTGTCTGTTTTAGCTCCATCGGAATAGGCGTCTGGGTCTGAGAGTAGTTCATGTCACCATAGCGCCTACTTAAATATTTTTGAATCTGTTTATTTTTTGAAAAATGCCTGCCTGACTGTAATGAGGCTATTACCACGTAGGAAGAACCACCAGTGATGCAAGTGAAGGGGAACCTTAGTATTTATTTGATTACAACAACTTACAGGAGAGCACGGGCGTCCGTTGTGCTCCGATCTATTCTCCCGACTTGCGCATGCGCAGTGCGCTCAAAATGGCTGCTTCGCGCGCTACGCAGTGACGTAGCGAGCATAAACTAGAGCGCGACTCTACATATCTCCCTTTTTTCCATATCGAAAGAAAACATGCAGTCTATGTACATCTGGAGGCTATTTAGCTTCTCCCAGTTCAAAGTCATGGAAACGGGTGGGCCTGACCACCACTCTACCTGCTCGTGTGCGTCTTACCGGGGTTGAGGGAACTTCCCTGTGGCTGTTCTCTGCAGGGCTCACCACCTTATCTCCTTGGGTACAGGGTATTTCTCTCCCCGGGGTCACACCCTCCTCTCCCGGCTGTTCCTCTGCCACAGGGATATCGTTGCCTCCCACCTCCTCGCTGTTTTCGCTAGCTCCGGGATTCTCTTCTCCCTCAGGGGTAATTTCCTCATTCTCCCATTGCCTCCGGTCTTGTGGTGTCCTCCCATTATCTTTACAAACAATGAAAGAGTGACACAAAAGGTGCAATGCAAGCAAGAGAAAACTACTTAACCTTATAACCCAAGTCAAAAAGTGATTGGTGGAGAAACTGTGATTCAAAAAGAACCCTCATGCACCAACAAAGTCGGTGACTGGCTTCATCATTGGGTTCATTATTGAGGGCTTGTGAATTCCTGCCCAGATAAGTGTCGGTGAATTAAAAGAAAAGCCAACTGTTCCCTATACCCATTTTAATAAAGGGATAGTCGACCGTCAATAAAAACAAAGTGCAAGCGCACAAATAGTGGTTGAGTAAATTTGAACCACTGTGTCCTATGTCCTCATCGTGGTCAACATGTTTCTGCTGTTATGAGCTACCTATGCTCAGCATTCATCAGAACCATAACTACTCTAGTAGTTTCAAGGCCATCTTGGCGATGCGTGGCGTCGTGCTCGCATGCCCATTCGAGGTGAGTACCTTGACCAAAGGCTTGTGGTCCGTCTTTCCTCTCCTGCATAAGGACTGCTCCCAGCCCTTTTTTGCTGGCGTCCGGCGACAATACTGACCGCCCTTGGGGGTCATATCCTTGTAGTGGTACAGCTTGGCTGATGTCCTTTTTAAGGGTATCAAATTCCTTTTGCGTCTCCTCTGTCCATGTGAACACTGTTTTGTCCCTTATGAGTTGCCTCAGGTGGTGTGTTTTGGTGGCAAAGTGTTGTACGAATTTGCTGTAGTACTCAGCCATTCCTAGGAAGGATCTCACCTCTTCTTTGCTGGTTGGGGCCGGGGCAGATTGCCTTCACATTGGCACGTTTGGGCGTGAGGCCGTGTTCTCCGATCGTGTGCCCCAAGTATGTGACTGACGTCATTCCGAGTCGGCATTTCTCCCATTCCGCCATTAGCCCATTGCTCTCTAGGACTCGAAGCACCATGCCCAGCTTCCTATCATGATCCTTCCGATCTTTTCCCATTACCAGTATATCGTCCTGGAAGTACTGTACTCCCTCAATGTCTTTAAATAGGTGGTGCATCAGTTTCTGAAAAACGGCCGCTGTTGATGCAAGACCAAAGGGCATGCGGTGGAATTGGTAACACCCGAAGGGTGTTATAAATGAAGTCAGTTTCCGGCTTGCTGGGTGCAGGGCTATTTGATGATAGGCGGAAGTGAGGTCAATAGTGGAGAACCACTTTACCCCTTTCGTCTTGGCCAACATTTCTTCAATGCGTGGCAGCGGGAATTTCTCAACAATTATGCATTTATTCAGTTCTCGAAGCTCTACAAAGAGACGAACCTTGACATTTTGTTTCATTGCCACCACCAGGGGCGCCAGCCACTCCGAGCTATTTATTGGCTTGATGATTCCATTCTCCTCCAGTCTGTGCAATTCCTGCTGTACCACTTCTCTCACAGCTATGGGTACGTTCCTTACTTTGTGGGATATAGGCATGGAGTCGTCCTTAAGGTCTATCCTATGTGTGAATTTTTCCAATTTGCCGACCTTCCCACCAAATACCTTAGGAAACTCGCTCTTCATCTTCTCGAAGTCCGGCCAGCGCTCTGGGGCTGTCATTAACACTTTTGTGTCTCCTCCAGGATCCAATTGTATTCCTGGTTCACCTTGGTCCATCCATCCTAGGACCGATGGTCCTTTCTCTGCCATGTACAATTTGCACTCTGCACTACACCCTTTGAACTCGAATGTTAGGACTCTGTAACCAACCGTCGGAATGGGTTCACCGGTGTATGTGACCGGTCTTATGTTGGGAGGTTCTAGTTGCGGGCCTGAAATTCTCCTCCCACACTGTCCTTTGGACGATGGTATACGGGGATCCCGAGTCCACTACGATTTTAATCTTCACTCCTCCTATCACCATGTCACACTATGGCTTGCGGGAGCGCCTGCAGTCTATGCCCAGTACCTGACCTTCTACACACAGCACGTTGTCTTCTTCGTCTTGTTCTTCTTCTTCCTCCTGCTGATCCTGCGCCACATACTTCACTGTGGGTCTTCTCACCTTGCGGCGGCACACCTTTTCATAGTAACCTACTATGCCGCAGAACATGCATTTTGCCCTGAATGCTGGACATCGTTTGTCATAGGCCGCATGGGACTGGCTTCCACACCAGTAGCACGTGGACGTGTTTTCTTTGTTCTGCTTCCTCTGCTGTCCGGGTTCCCCCGTCCACCTGTTTAGCCCTTTACCTTCCGCTTTCGTGGCTTTGCTCCTTCCTGGTAGTTCTGCATCGTTTACTTTGTTCACCATGGGCCTCTGGACAGGTTCTCTCTTGGCTGCGTCAGCGCACCGTTTTGATAGTTCTGCTTTTTCACCATGGAAATCACCTCCTTAAGCGTGGCATCTCCATTCACCCACAATTTGTCTTGTACTGTCTTGTTGGTGGTGTGCATGACTATCTGGTCTTTTATGAATTCGTCGTGCAGAACATCGAATTTACATGTTGAGCTTCCTCAACGCAGCGACGTAGTCTTCTATGGATTCGCCTGCTTCTTGTTTCCTCTGCTGGAAATTGTATCAGTCTATGGAAGAGCACACTGCTGGATGATAGTGGTTGTTCAGATCTTCTATTGTGTGTCTGAACACGTCGTCGTCTGCATTTGGTCTGGGCTTGGGCACAAGATTCTGAAATAGATTTATCCCTTCCGGGCCTAGGTTGTGCAGGAGTATCCTCCTCTTCCTTATACTGGGGAAGGCTTCTCCGTTCTCGTCTTCCAGTGCTTCAATGTAGTTCATGAAGTACTCTCTCCAGTCCTCCCACTTTATTAAAGGCTCTCCAGGCTTGGGTAAGAACGGGATCGGCGTCGTCAGTGAAGACGCCTGCGCACTCATTTCGGCGCATCTTTCTGGTTCCACCCCTGGACCTTTCGGGCTGTCCGGCGCGTTTGCACCCTCACCGTGCACTTGGTTTGGTTGGGGTCCCTCTGCGCCCCCTTCTCTGCTCCTAGCTGACTCCACCAGGGCCTCAGCGGGGTGCGGGTAATTTACAGTATTCACCACCCTCGGTGTCCTTCCTCAGCCTCTGTTCGCTCACCCTCTTGGTTCACCGTGAAGTTCGTCCGTTACTAAACACTCTCTCTGGCTGTCTTGTGCCCCTGTGTCTGGTACCTCGATGTCCTTGTGCTGCTCTCCTCTTTTTTTTCTTGCCTTTGCCACGCTCTCCTGCTGTGTTGCTTCGCGCTGGTACCTCCTTGCTAGTCCTGTTGCTCCTCGTGGTGGCCCACCAGTCTGTGTTTGTCCCTCTTCTTTCTGGTTCGGGTCCTTTTTGCCTTTTCTTCATTCGTTTTCTTTTCTTAGGGCATCCCACCTTCGTCACCACTGTAATGAGGCTATTACCACGTAGGAAGAACCATCAGTAAGGCAGGTGAAGGGGAACCTTAGTATTTATTAGATAACAACAACTTATAGGAGAGCGCCGGGCGTCCTTTGTGCTCCGGTCTATTCTCCCGACTCGCGCATGCGCAGTGCGCTCAAAATGGCTGCTTCGCGCACTACGAAGTGACGTAGTGCGCATAAATTAGAGCGCAACTCTACACTGACCTCCAAAGTACTCCATGATCTGTCCATGAAGCTATGTTGAGTCAGGCAAGAGAGAGCGGAAGGTGCGAACTGACACACTCCAGACATATTTCCTTAGGGTAAGCGTGCAAGGGTGCTGCGAGAGCAATGATATTGTTGGCTTAACAAAGCGCCTCGAGCAAGGCAAGCAGGCCTCTGGCAGAAGGAACGACGTCGGTGACCGCCCGTCTCTTTTGTAAGTGAAGAGCAATGTGTGCAGGACCAGGGTCAGCCTTAATTTAACGTACAGTGTACACAATGGTATAGCCTTGTGCTACATTGAATGTTTATATAGACATTGTGTATTTTATCACATCTTTCAACAGGATACAACACCTAAAGCATGACGTGCTAGTGGAGGTATCAAAATATTAAAAACACACAAGTTTACCACACAAGGAAGACGTCTCCAGTGGAAGCAACAAGAAAAGAAAGAAACTTCTTGTATTGAGCCAGCGTTACAGAGGATGAAGGTCCGGTACAGCTGAAAGTAAATGAAAGGACAATAGAGCAATGAGACCCTCAGAGCTCACAGCATTAACCCCTTCGATGCGGGCGCAATTCCCCTGGTGGGCTGTAAACAGCACGAACAGGGGCGGGCCGTGACGAACCCCAGCCGTCATCAGCACACGAGCACCGTAGTGCATGACGGCTGGGGTTCGTCATCAGCACCGAAGGGGTTAAGGAGAAAGATGAATCCAGAAACACATTTAAAAAAAAAAATCTCCACTGAGACACTCATTACTAGTAACTGGGGAGACAGGCAGGCACAGGGGCAGAGGCAGTGTGCAAGGCATTTGTGCACACATACAGTAACACAGTGAAAACACTACAAATGGACACTACACCAGTTTAAAAAAATAAGCAAAACTTTATCTAAACCATTAAGACCAAATACGACACAAATCCAACATACAGTACTGTAAAAATAGTTACTTTGCAAGATAACCTTCAATTTGCAGAAATAGCTTAAAAACGCAGGGGCATATTATCAAGGAATGGCGTTACAATTATCGCTGCTTTAGCGGCAGAAAACTGCTGTTAAAGCGGCGATAATGGGCTTGATAATACACCCTTGAGAATTCAAATAGAAGCCCATGTGCTGCTGTGAACATGGGCTTCTATTGGAATTCTCAAGGGAATATTATCAAGTCCATTATCGCCGCTTTAGCAGCAGTTTTCTGCAGCTAAAGCTGCGATAATTGTAATGCCATTCCTTGATAATATGCCCCACAGTTCTTCTGAGTTGGTAGCTCCTTCCGGGGCTACAGCACTGCTGAAAATGACAGAGTCTAACTGTTTCAGCGACCGTGTCGGTACGGCCAGCTAAAGCGTCGACAGACTCGTAGACAGTACCTTTCTCGTTGCGGCCTACCTAGTTGGTACGAATCGGTCTGGGCAACCGTTGAAGTGGAAGAGGTGCAGCTGACGTTGCCCTCACGGTGCGGTGCAGACCGGGCTCGGTGGAGGCAGCGGCTCTGTGATGGTCGTCGGTGAGGCCAAGGCTTATGATGCGAGGTGAGACGGTCCTCAATGTGGTGCTGGAAGGTCACAGTGCAGGTGATGCAGACATTTGATGGTCGGACAGTGACAGTGTCAGTGACGTCTGGGCAGAGTGAAGTGAGGCGGTGCAGAGTGCAGTGCCCAAAGGATGCGGTACAAGCATCAGCTCAGTGACCGGTGTCCAGCCGCATTAGGGAGACCAGGGATGCGGTGTGAAGTGCACCGGTGCTTTCAGGACCCAGAACAAGCGACGAACTCTGTGACAGTGTGGGCTGCTCTTTTCTTCTGTGGCGACTAAAACCAGCGGTTCCAGAGAAGGTGCCCAGAAGGATGGTGAAGTCTTTACGGTTTCTGAGACTTCTTGAACTTGGGGCAAGCTCTATCTCAAGCTCTTGGAGATACTTTGTCAGGCAGGATACACACACAGTTCCTCTCCTTGGCAGAAATAGCAACTGCACTCCAACCCCGACAGAACACAGCAAAGGGGCAGTACTCCTCCTCCAGCTTCTTCCAGCTCTTCCTCTTGAAGTCCAAAAGTGATCTATAATTCAGGGGTTTGAGCCCCAACATTATTAGCCCATTTCTCTTTGTTCTCTGCTGTCAAAGAGGCTTTATGCTTAGTCAAAAATGGTTCTGTCCTCTCTGGTGCAACTTCCCGGCAGGAGTTGGAGACAGCATTGTCCAAAGCAGACCAGGCCCATTCAGGTGTAACGGAAATCTTCTCCCCCTACTCTAAATGCAGCCCAGGCCTATTCAGCCCAGCCCTGACTCATCCAGGAAAGGCAGGACACACGTCAAACCCCCCCTCCCCCAGTGGCTCTCTGAGAGAATGCACATCCCTAGCTCCTATCAATCCAAAGCCAGACAGTCAATACACAAACCAGCAGAGGCACACAGGATGGCTAAGTGAGAAAATACCTACTCTAAAAGTGGTATTTTCAAACACAATGTAAAAATCATCCATACTACAAGATGCATCTTCATATTCTGAGTTCAGGAATACTAAACTTTACCTTCCTATTTTGTCCCAATGGGAAGTTATATTTATAAGATGTTATAAATAAACTCCTATTCTGTTGTATGGGACAGATAGCCTTTCAATAGTGAAAAAAGAAATACACTGTAATTCACTATCAGGACATGTCACACACCTCAGTACCTGTCCTATCTTTCACATCCACCCCACCCTGCCCATGGGCATACCTTGGGCCTACCTTAGGGGTGTCTTACATGTAAGAAAAAGGAAGGTTAGGACTTGGCCAGTGGGTGCACTTACCAGGTCGACAGGACAGTGCCAAACTATGCACAGACACTGCAGTGGCAGGTCTGAGTTACATTTACAGTCTGCTCATGTGGGTGGCATAATCAGTGCTGCAGGTCCACTAGCAGCATTTTGATTTACTGGCCATAGGCACACACAGTGCATTGTACTAGGGACTTACCGGAAAATCAAATATGACAACCATGGAATCACCAATCCATAAACACAATTTACAGGGAGAGCACATGCACTTTAGCACTGATCAGAAGAAGTAAAGTGTCCAGCGTCATAAAGCCAACAAAAACAGGGTCCAAAACAGGAGGCCAAAAAGCAAAACATCTGGGGATAAACCTGCTGGAAAATCCAGGTCTAATAATGGGTCTCTGTTTAAATAATAAAAAGGCAAAAATGTGGTGGATGCAAATGTTTGAATACATCTTAGCAAAAGAAATTCTTCCAGGAGCAACCCATCCCACTGTTAGCTTGTTTTCTCCATTACATCAGGAGGCTGCTGATACGGTGGCCCGGGGGCTGAAGGAAAGATGGCGTCAGCGTGAGCAGTCGCAGCGGCGGTGCTCTGAGACACTGGGCTGTCTCTATTCAGTACATGCTTTCCCACAATCTAGCCGAGTGATCAAGACCCCCGCATCTTGCATTTATTTCCCGTATCCTTCATCCTGCATTTTCTGGTACTATCAGCGCCATGGACCGTCGGAGGGAAGGAAGAATCTGGAGGCGCTAAACCGGACTGAGCTGTGCATTGGGAATGCCATTACGAATCTCGCATATGGGGGAAGTCCCAAATTAACCTCGACTTCGACCTAGTTTCGACCCTAGCTGCAAGTAGTTTTTACATTTACATTACATTCTGATAATTGACGTTTTGGCACATGGCACATGGCGTTGACATCGTTTTGCATCGAATTACACAGCAGAGGAACATATTTGCAGAAGGGCATATTAGCAGTGCACACGTGCTATCTGCCATTGTCAGCTGATCGATTCACTGGATTGCTAAAGCGATTGAGTGAGTGTTCATCCTGTTCAGCCTCTGCTGTTCAATTTATCCCCCGCATGACATTTTGACCTGGGCCCTTCACAATTTAAAAAACCTCTTGTGCCTTTATGAGTCTAATTCCTGACCTTCGCCTGGCATCGCATCGCGTTTTTTAAAGCCCTGATCAAAGCCTGGATCTTTCATTACCTTTAAAAACGTAACAGGCTCAGTAACTTTTCAGCCTTTCACTTCCCTTGAGACGCCGGAGCTTCTCTCCCCATCCGCCTCCCTTCGATTCTAGACTTCATCTGCAGACGGGAGAAAACCGGACTTTAACTTTAACTCTTACGTGCACTGCGCTGCGTGTTTGAGCGCGCCCCACGTGTCCTGTGTCCTGTTGCCTGCCTGTTGCCAGGGTGACGCTCTGTAGGTGAAAGGAGGGCTGGGAAATCAATGGTGCTTAGGAGAAGGAGCAGATTTAAAACGCAGGAGAAGCAGTTTATTCCTCAATCGCTCTCTGCAAGTGAGACTGGAGCTGGAACTCGTGCTGTCTCATCTGCCTCATTGCTTTTTTTGGGGACTGGAATTGTGACTGTGGTTAATACTAGCTCTGTATTTATATCTGTGTCTATTTCTTTATCTGGCATAACTGCAAACCCAGCAAAACCAGCGAAACTAGCAAAACCTCAAGTAAAACTTCAAATAGGGAAGAGCTACCCTCTTAACACTGGTTCTTTACAGAGAGAGCAGAGAACTTGTCTGAAGGAGCTTAAGGGCACAAAAGTTCAGAAGAAACGCACTACTACCGTGAAACAATTTTATTACAGGCACAAGAGGAAATTTCATGGGGGAAATCGGCAGGGTGCACTGACGTCAGTAAACTGTCTGAAATGGATTGTGATGCCCTTAAAGCCTTCTAAAGTTACAGATATGGAAGGGAATACCGGAGAGAACAGGGAGGGCAAGGAGGACAGAGGGGAGAGGCTTACCCTGCTCACCCTGCAAGAGGAGCAAAAAGGCCAGAAAACACAAACAGGGGCAGTATATAACGCCGCTTCTAACAAGGAAAAAGGGGATGAGGTAGCCGAGATTCTACAGGGAGAGATATCGACCCAACAAGAGCGTGAAAAAAACGCAGAAATGGAACTGACACCTGCCCAACACATAACTAACAGACATAAAGGTCCTGAAACCAGAGGAATTAGAGCAAAGGAGAAAGGCCTGACAGGAGGTGAGGTTCAAGATAAAGGAAGAATTAAAGATAAAAATATGGAAAAAAAGCTGGAAAAAAAGAGAAAAAACCAAACGAAAGGAAGAGAAAGAGAAAGAAAAGGAGAAAGAGGCTGGCAAAAAGAAGGAGAAAGGGGTTGAAACGGAGGAAGATGCCAAACTGGAGTTAATGGCCAAAAAAGCACAGAGATTACAGACTATAAAAAATTTAAAGGCAACTGCAAAAAATACCGGTATAATTGAGTCATCCCAGCCAAGAATATCCAATATATTCAGCCCTCTACATAAGGATTACCAGAGCGATGTACCAAATAATGGGGAAAAAATACAGATCCAAATGCAGAATAAGAACACTGAGGAGTGGAATGAAAGCTGTAAGGATGTTCAATGTATACCTCCAACCAATTTGGAAAGAAGTGGAGCTATAGGCACTGGCGAAGGAACTTGGAATGCAGATTCAAAAGTGACTCAGCAAGAGATAAGGACACCTATAGAGTTAGACGTAGTAACATCAAATCAGAGAGAACAAATGGAGCAACTTGATAAAAAAAAAGGGAACAAGGAAACGAAGAATCTGAACCCTTTTGTCAACGCTCCTAATTTGCAAGATCTTCCAGTGGGGAAGGAAGTACATTCAGCTAACTACTCTCTCTCGGATGAAGATTCAGAATCCGAGGTATACGAAACAGGATTGTCTATCTCTAGTGACCTAAGCCAACTGAGCAATTCAAGAGAATCAAGTCCAAGCGCTCGAAGGGGCGCCGTATCTCTGGAGCTCTCTGGCTCCAATGATTCAAGATTATCTATCGAAATCAACACCAGGAAAAAAAGGAGTGGGGGGAAAAAAAGGTCAAAACACAAAAGAGAACGAAACGTGTTGAATGAGGAAACCACAGACCCTGGTAATAACACGGACTATGTCAAAAGTAGACCTAATCCCCCCCGAAGAAGCCCAGAAACTAAATCAACAGGGGAAACACCATGCCAAACTCTGAGGGTACATGAAAAAAAAGATAGACACCAAAAAACTACGGAGCCCTCGTTGAGCCAGGTGCTCAGCTCAATAAAAAACTTCCATGAGGATGTGAAAAAAGACAGTCAAAAGAACCGCATGGCCATTGAAAAATTACAAGGAGCAGTGAGGAAAGTGGGCAGTATTTGCTCCGAGATCTCTGAAAGAATGGTCATGATGGAAACCCGTACTGAGAATCTTGAAACCGATGTTGCAACGCTTCAAAAAAGGGAAACAGAACAAGATGGAACAATAAGGGATCTTATGGCCAAAGTGGAAGATCATGAAAACAGATCCAGAAGGAATAATCTAAGGTTTCTCGGAATTCCGGAGAATTTTGAGGGAAGCGATGCTAGAGGGGCAATGGTTAACATACTCAAAACATCGTTTCCGGAATTGGAAGCCTGGGATATAGAAAGGGAAGTCCAGCGGGCCCATCGTTTTCCTCTAATGCTATCAAAAAACTCTAACAAGCAAAATCAATATCCCAGGGCAATGCTGGTCTGCTTTGGGAATTTTCTCCTCCGTGAAAAAATCTACGACCTTGCAAGACCTACCACCCAAAGAGAGCATAAGGGGTTCAAATTTTTTGTTAGACCGGACTTCGCTCACGCCACCGTGGAGCGAAGATGGAAAATGCGTCAGCTATTTGGACCCTTTGAAAAAGTTGGAGCAAAAGTATTCTTGCAAAATCCGGCACGCCTGAAAATTATATTTAAAGGTACAACAAGAAGCTTCAACAGCGAAATACAGGCGGAGGACTATCTTCGAGAAATTTCAGTGATAACCTCTCGAAATCCAGGGAAATAATCTAAATCAGATTTATAGACTTGTAGACTTAAAGACTTGTTGTAAAAGGAATATATAAGATGAAGGAACTATTGCAATGTATATCAAGTAGAAGGTATATATTGGGAAAGCGTGGACTGTTAGTGGAATGGCTGAACGATTTGGGGAAATTAAGTCTGAAAAATTATTTAAAACTTTAGGCTTAGGGTCAACTTTAAAAAATAAGCATAAAACGTATACTAACAAACTAGCCTAGTTCGCAGAGCCTGCTTGCGCGGATGTCGCACCCCTGGTCCAGACAGGCCCAGGTAACCTTCAAAGGTGGTGGTGGGTGGGGGGGGGGGAAAGGGGAGGGGGGGAGGCCGGACAGGTTAGACATACAGGGAAGTAAATCTATGTCAATAAGAACTATGGAAATACCTATAGGGATCACAGGAAACCAGATTGTCTGTGATATAAGATATGGCACTCTTTTATTAGGAACATGGCTGGGATAAAAATATTATCTCTGAATATTTGTGGTCTGAACGATCTTAAGAAAAGGCAAATGGTGGCAATTGGTCTACAAAATTGGGGAGCCAACGTTGTATGTATGCAGGAGACGCATATTGAAGGGTCCCAGAGCCAGTTGTTAAATACACTAGGGTATAAACTGGTGTGTGCTACCTCACAAGGTGCTAAAATTCGGGGGGTTGCCATTCTGGCTAAAGGGAGTGGATTGGTGTTCAACAAATCTAAAGCTGATAAGTTTGGCCGCTGGGCTATTACTGAATGCAGCTATCAAACAGGGCAAAAAATCACAATTTGTGCTATTTATGGGAGCAATACAGATGACCCCAGGGTTTTCGATGAGGTCTTTAATGAACTTTCACACTGGCCTCTTCCAGTGTTGGTCTGTGGGGATTTTAATATTAACCTCCCGGCTAACTGGTCTTTAAACGATGAATGGGTCTATAAAGGACACAAACCTAAAGTATTTCGCTCCCTTAAGGATTTGTGTCTTGTGCATGGACTTGTAGATAGCTGGCAGACGTCAAATACTAACACCGGGGACCTTGGATATACCTTTTATTCAAATCCACACCACACGCACACCAGAATTGACTATATTTTACTCTCAAATTCACTACTCAGGAATTCCCAAATTGTTAAATTGCCCCGGGTACTATCTGACCATAACCCCCTTCTCTGTACACTGACTATTAGGCTAGCTAAATCAGAGCCTACTCTGTGGTCATTTGAAAAAGCACTACTGAACGACCTTCAGTATTGTATTCACATGAAAGACTGGATACCCAAGTTCCTAGCAGAAAACATTAATAGTACGTCAATAGAGGTTGTTTGGGACACATTGAAAGCAGGGGTCCGGGGTGAGACTATGTCATATTCCCTCAGAGCAAACAGGTGAGAGAAAGAGGAGATGCAGAGGCTGCAGGATGAGCTTATGCTAGCTGAAGTAGGGCTCATCAGTGTCACCAGCAATAGAGACTCAACTGGGGACATCTCTAGCACCTTAGCCCAAGTAGCAGTTGCCAAGGCAGCAATTACCAATATCTTTTCAGATAAGGCAATCCGGAAAGCCACGGCACGAAAAGAATTAATATATGAAGTCAATGAGCAAGTGGGTCATCAATTGGCGGTGCGATTGCGACAACAGGTCAATGCTAATCTAATAAGGGAAATTATAGACCCAGTGGAAGGCCAGTTAAAAGACTCAGAGCTGATTAAACAAGCATTTTGGAGGTTTTATAAAGAACTATATACGGATAAGGGCAATGAAGATATTACAGAAATAGAAAGGTACTTAGAGAATTGTGATATCGTAAAGCTTGAGGTAAATACTCAGCTGGCTCTAGAGGAAACTCCGAATATGGAAGAGGTATTGACCGCAGTTAATAGCCTCCCTAAAGGAAAGGCAACAGGTCTGGACAGTATCCCCTCAGAGTTCTATAGCACATTTATAGACGAAATCAAACACATATTTAGAAACTTGATTATCCATATTTTCTCCGGGGGGGAACCTCCCAGCTCCTGGTCCAACGCCAAAATTGTGATTTTCGCTAAAAAGGGGAAACCCCCAGAACATTTAGGATCATATCGCCCCATAACCCTTATAAATGCTGATTCTAAAATATATTCCAAAATCTTGGCAAATCGAATTGCCCCTATAACACACAATGTAATCGTCAAAAGCCAGCACGGTTTTGTCCCTGGAAGGTCAACGATCAATCATGTCCAGAGGGTAATAACACTTTTTGATGGAACAGAAACTACAGGAGACCCTATGGCCCTGATCCTTTTGGATGCAGAGAAGGCCTTTGATAGGGTCTCCTGGCAGTTTCTCTGGAAAGCAATGGCGATGATGGGATTTCGAAACAAGTTTATTCAGGCGATACAAAAAATGTATAATAATCCTAGGGCTGTCGTATCTATCAATGGAAGTCTTACTAAGGAAATCGCCATCTCCAGGGGAACACGTCAGGGGTGCCCTTGCTCGCCATTGCTCTTTGCAATATATATAGATTCCTTTATTCGTTATTTGGAGAAAAATAATCATATAACCCCCATTATATCACAGGGGTATACAACAAAAACATTAGCATACGCCGATGATATTGCTATAGTTACCGCTGACCCCATAGTAGCAATGTTGATCATTGAAGCCGAGGCTAGGAAATTTGGTCTTGTCTCTGGCTACGCGCTAAATCAAGGAAAGACACAAATTGTTTTAAATCAAAAAATTGGGATGGATGACCCTAGGGTGGTGAAGGGAGCGACATACCTGGGTGTCACAATCTCTTCAAAGCTAGAGGAAGTAGTGGACATAAATCTTAAGCCAATGCTGAACACGATACAAAAGGATCTACGACGGTTAGACAATCTTCACCTGTCCATCATTGGAAGAGCAAATGCAATTAAAATGGTGTACTTTCCTAAAATATTATACTTATTCAGGGCAATTTGCCTAGAGTTCTCTAATCAGTGGTTTACAACAATGGAACGTACCTTTTCTAGATTTATATGGTCATACGCTCAACCCCGTCGAGCATATAAATATCTTACCCTTCCTAAGGACAGAGGTGGGTTAGCACTTCCCAATTTAAGGAGATATTACTGGTCATGTGTATTACTTTACAGTAAGGAATTATTGCAAGGGGGGAACAACACAGAGCTACATACCGCTTCAATCTTTCAGCTATTGGTGGGGAATTCCTGCTATGGCTACTTTTGGAGACAAATACATGACAATTACCACAAAAAGGTCAAATTCAAGACTCTCTATGGCTGTTTTAAGGTATGGAAGGCGGTAAAAAAAGTACTAGGCATAGGACGATTCTCATATTACACTCCGGTACTAAACAACCCAACTCTTCCACCAATAATCTTTAAAGATAATTGCATTAACAAATGGTATAATTTAGGAATTACACAACTTGGGGATTTTTATACCAATCAGGGGATTAAATCGTTTGAAGTTCTGAAGGGAGAATTTGGTTTAGACTGGCGGGATTTTTTTAAATATCTCCAAATTAGGGACTTCCTAACTCACAAATCTGGAGCAAGGACACTCTGGGAACAATCTACTGTAGTGGAGACAATTATACATTCAAGGAAACAGTCAATAGGTGGAGTGTATGTGTTATTGCTGGACAGGTTCCCGGATGATCTAGATAAAACGGCAATGAGGTGGCAAGGCAAACTCGAGATTTCTAAAGAAGGATTTTTGTACTCCTATCAGCTAGCTCAAACTATTCTTATTTCGACTAGACTCCAGGCACAATTTTATAAAACCTGTTTTTTTCTTTACTATACACCCGATAAAATTGCAAAATGGGGAACCAGTAATGGGACTTGTTGCCCGAGATGCAATCTATTTAAGGCAGATTCCATCCATATCTTTGCCTCTTGCCCGGTGCTAATACCTTTGATACAAAGTATAGAGAGGTTTCTAACTTCAGTTCTTCACAGAAAGGTTGCCTTGTCACCAGAGGTAATGGTACTTGGGGTGGAGGATCCAGATAATCTTGAGAGCGGCCACGATTTTATATTTGTTGCTATGGCTGTTTGGCGGCTATGCCTAGCCTCGGCTTGGCTAGACCCGCTACCACCTACTTTCCAACAGTGGCTAGCTAGGCTCTTAGCTGTGCATAATATCGAGACAGCTATTTATAAGCGTAAAGGCAGACGGCGACGTGAAAGGGGTATGAAAATCTGGACTCCTCTCACACACTGGCGAGCTCTACAAAACTGATTTATTATCGATACTGTAATGTATTCATGCTACTGTTTTAATTGGTTTTTTCGTGATGCTGTGAATATATTTTATTTTGTAAATTCTCTATAATGTATATTTTTGTCAAACACAACGAAAAGTTCATGATGTTAATGAACAGAAAGTCTGCCTGTCCGGGGGGGGGGATAAATATGTAAAAATCAATAAAAACATTTAAAAAAAAAAAAAAAGGAGGCTGCTGATACGTAAATACGTTTTGACCCCACACTAAAAAGACCAGTCCAGAAAGATAATGGAAGCACTTGAAATATGTTCTGACCCAGTTACAGCTTCTTGTTAATTCGGAGCATTTATAAGGGCATGCGGCAGTGATGGCAGTTCCAATTGGTAGTGCACCCTGCAGTGGCCATCTGAGCAATGGATGTCTGAATAAGTAGCAACACTTACATGAAACCTGTTAGAGGTGAACGCAGATGCATCACACCTGATCTATACCAATATTAAACAAATTGCTTCTCCTTGCTTGTCATAAATAATTTTAAGATCACACTGAAACCCTCATTGGAAAAACAGACCTACATGTAGTGCACTGGGGCATCAGCTTCAGTTTTTGGTGGGCATGGTCCTCATTGGACAAATAAGCTTGTAACTGAACCCTGAAAGTAACAACGTCAGTACTAGACCTCACCTGTGAGAAGCTGTTCTCAAAAGAAATTTAGTTGCTATATTTAGGACTGGGGAGCTTGAACCATTGCATTCGCTGGTATTCCTGGACATGATGTCCAGGTGTAGGCTTCAAGATCCCTATGTGAAGAGAGCTTAACTTATAAGAAAGAGAAATTGTGCAGACATAGTGAGATTCCTTCTAGCTCCAGTGTTTGAGAAAATGGTAATAAAGGAAATATTTGATGGCACGGAGGTCCTTTCCAGGATCTATACCAGCAATGCCGTGTTATTGAAAGTAGTCATGTCAAATATGGCATGGCCCCTCTTTCCCACTGTATGAGCAACTGGTAGTTCAGTGAAGCTTGCTGAGTCCAGGAGCGTCAAGGTTGTTTGGAAGTTATCCCTATTATGTTGGCATGTTGTGATTTATTGCGTTGAACTGTGCTTACTGCAGGTTTATCAATTCCCAAAAATATTCTTAATCTCCAACCAGACAAATGCCTCCAGAGACTTCAATGGCATCGCCACCCAGAAATCTGAATCACCCAACCACAAATGATTTACTTCCATTGGCTGCAGCAGGGTTATCCTCAAGAAGTTGGGTTAAAAAGGGATGTGCACAGTAGTCAGCTTTCAACTATATGCAAGTGTTCAGCAAGTCTATATGGTGAAGGGAGATGATCTTCAAGGAAGTGGGGGAGCTAGTTTGTATAAGGTGAATACTAAATGATTTTTTCTCTTTTACATGAAGAGAAAAGTGAAAATACTCAATATTGCTTGTGTGTATGTGTACCTAATCTCAATTTGATGAAACGTGATATTGGAGTGCATATTTTCAAATGCATGTTCACCATGGAGAGTGTCACTCTCATTGTAATCATCCTCAACATCCCAACTATCCAGGTGTCTTTACAAACTTCAGTAGGTTCAGCCTTGAGAAAATCCTGCATAACTCTCAAAAATTAAGAAAAGAACGCAGTCTTCAATGAAATCATCACTCTCTAAAACACAAGGCTTCACACTCAAAAGAGGGTCAGCAGATTGATAAGTGTGGATTGGTGGTTACTGGTAGAACGTTGTATTGTGCCTAGAGCTGGTGCCATTAACACAAAAAACGACTGTAAAAAAATGCCAATGTGTGGCCATCTTTGAATGGGAATGATTCATTAAACTAATTTAAGGGATTATCAAAATAAAAGATGTTCATCACAAATACCATGCACATATATTTGGAATACACATTACTAAAATGAGTGTAGTTTGATAAATAAGGATCCAATTTAGCGTTGGCGGATAATAGAAAATAGAATATTTTCATAGGATAAGTTACATCTGGGAGAGAATCCACCAATGGAATTTCCTTATCTGTACTTTACCAAAGATAGAGGAAACTATAAGTGTATTATTATTTAGCATCTCTTCTTTGGGACCTAAATTATAGATGGAAGTCGTAAGAATCAAAAGATTAAATAAACTAACTAAAAACAAAATGCAATGAAAAAGCAATCTGAAAAAGTTAAATGCAGATGTGAACAGCGTACACAGGAACATTGCCAGACACACATTCTGTGTTTAGACTCTACAATCTTATGACTGGCTCAAATTATTCTGCCTCAAGGTGTTCCACTAGGCAAGTTCATTAACATGATTTACTATGTAATGCTATATTTTGCAACCAGTTAATAATTTTAGGAAGCAACCTATGCACAAATAGGTTGGGTCAGAAAAGTTTAATTCATAGAAGGTCGCAATCTGACCTACCTCTGTGCTGGGGTCAGTAGACTACCATGTCTGTGACTGAGGATCAATAAAAATAACTTTGTTTTTATATGCAGTCTGTTTTCCTTAAAGAAAACAGGACTGGATTTAAAAGAAAAAGTACTTTAAAAAAGAAAACATGGGGAGTTAGGACCATTGCCTACTGCCCAATCATTTTTTAACCATTACATTTGTGAATGGGCTACCACACCAACTTGGGTTTGGTAACTTTTCAATAGTTTACAACTGTTATTTCGGTCCTAAACAATTCATAAATGTTTACAGGGAATGTTATTTGGATGAGACACCTACAGGAAAAGTTATTGGCTCCAAAAATGGTATTAGTACATAGCGAAAAGCATTTTTGGCCTTGCAAACTCCAAATTGGACCATTTGCAACCACAATAATGCTTTGTACATCTGACTAAAGTAGTTTTCCAAATGCGCAAAGGAGCCATGGAAAGTGGATCTGTAGACAGCAGTACTGTCTTGCATGGGACCATGGAAGGCTTCACTTTCAATCAGTCACAAGAAGCCACCATAATTTGTAATGCAGCCGAAATCGTTTTAGCCAGTGAAATACGTTTTTCTTACATAATTGGGAAGGCTATGATCATTTTCAAGAGCGCTGGAGTTGTAAGATCCCTAATAGAATTCTTCATATGTAAAAATAAGTGCAAGGGTGGAATATGAAATGAGATTTGTCTGATAAGCTGTACTGAGTCAGCTCTCTCTACAGAAAATTAATACGATTTTCTTCGGCCAAATCCTTCATCAGCCCATAGAGGTATTTGTTAGCAGTAACGATGGAGATATGACCACCAATAAATGGTTTTGAGAACAATGTAGCATAGTTATTTTTTCACTACTATTTCCTTGGAAAGTGTCACTTGTGTGGGTTATATCGTTTGTCAGAATTTGAGGCTACCACATAAATTGGGAGATTGGAAGTTGGTACGATTATTGTTAGCATTAAGATATGTGAAATCTTCATGTTTGGAACTACTGATTAGAACTGTATAATTGTTTGATATATTTATTTAACAAATTATGCGCATAAGTTGAAAACTGTTTTACTGTGTCCAGATGATTTTATCGGAAAAGAACAAGTAAGGTTCCCTTTGATTTTACAACCTTCTGTGGCCTGAAATGTCACTCAATAGACTAATAGACTGGTGTTGTTGCCTCAAAATGTCTGAAATTTCTAAGTGTTAAGTTAAATATCAATTGCATATTTAAAAACACCATAGAAAACGTCACTTGTGTTCAGTAATTTATATTTACCATTCCTTTTGGTGGAAAATAAATATACGCGAAAGTATTATACAATATTTCAGTTTTAAAGTACATAACTAGAGAAGCTATTTCATGTTCTAATAGCCCAACTAGATTTAGCAAATTAGTTACTTTCAACGTTGTATGAACTTAACAATAAAAGAAAAAAAACTTTATAACATAGACTGGTAAAGCCAAAAAGAATGGTGTTGACTCAAGTACTTTGGCTTTGCCAATGGTTGCTTTTTTGGTGGTTTCTGTAAGCTCTGTTAAGGAAGCTGCTGAGCCTTCAACAAAAAAAAATGAACGAAAGCAAAAAATAGTTTTGGTCTCAAAATACATATATTGTCAATTGAAGGGAACTACTTTATGTGCAGATATGTTTCTTGTGAGAGATCAGAATTCCATCATGAACTTAGCCAATGACTGAAGTGGACTGACCCATTGCCCCACACTGGATGGTGTAGAAGGTGGAAGAAAATGTGAGTGGTGGAACACAATAAAAGACTAGATGGAAGCCCCTTATAGTTTGTATATATATTTATATATATATATATATATATATAATTGGGACATTTTCCCTTTTAAGCGATACACCTTATTGTCCCCTGCTATTTGCAGTGCTTGACTTCATTTTCTACAGATAAAGGTTGAGATTCGTAGACAAAACCTGAATGCTGGATGAAAGACAGGCTGGTAGTGCAACTGCTGAGCATCCTATCCCACTTTGCATATTGAAGTAGTGAATTCATAGTGGGGTAGTGGCTCCCATGAGTCATATGGGGGAGGAAAAGGGAACTTTTGTTGTCAGTTGGCCTAGGATCTCTACCCACGTACATAGTTATGGAAGTACATGTCCCTTGATGGGCCTTAAAAGACTGGCCCAGAAAAACGTGATTCCTTTTATGACGACCCCTCATTAAAGAGTACTTATGTTATCTAGTACACTTATGCTAATGATATACATCAGAATTGTTGTATGGGGGTTCACTTTGCAAGACAGTCAATATAAGTCTCCTGTTTGCATTGCGCCTTCGCTGCGGCAGTCATGAAACAGATCTTGATTAATGCATGGACAGCACACCCAAAGAAATGGCAGATGGGTTTTAATCCCTTTGATATGAAGAGGGAATTTCTACTGCACTCACCAAACTTTCTTTATGCACATTTTATGCATTACCAGTATGTGTCAGAACCACTTAATCTTTGCACAAAGGGCATACAATTCGCAAAAACAAACACCATGGAGTCATTTAGGAGTTCCAGCTGTGACTCCTGGCTTGCCGCTCACTTCTCCTGGCACTGCCTTCTTGACCCCGGATAGTAAAGGTGGCAAAATCGGTGCAAGAAAAGATAAACCATGCCATGATGAGCACTGTTTACTTTCTACAACTCCCACTGGAAATGCAACTGGAACTTAAGGTTTTGTAAAAATAGTTTCATTCAGCAAGGGGCACTCTTGTGATTAAATAACAGGCACTCACTTTTAAATAAGTCAATGCTACGTTTCATTATTGTAATTAAATGAACAGATATGTGTTTATAAAATATCTTGATCTCTGCACTTCACACACGCGGTAGTGCCTTTCAAATAAACATAAATCTAACGGAATTCTATGTCAGGACTGGAGGCGAGGATTATGCCTTCTTTCTTCACTTTAATGAACAGCAGCGAAGATACAAGAAGACTACATTTCCGATGAAACAATGGGAACTATGTGGTTAAACAAAACACATGGTAACAACCAATCACAGAACATATATCCAATGTCCAATCAGGGCTCAGACAGCCCACTATAGTCCATTAACAGTGTTCCGTCTTCCTCTTTCTTTGCTGCTACGCATCAAGTTAAGTACTCTTCAGTTTGTCTAGTGCTTGGTTATTCAAATGATGTTTATTTAACAGGCGCCGTGGTTTATAGTGTTGGTTATGTTAATTATGCTGTCCTAGAGCAAGCGCTGCTTCACGCTGTGTTTCCGCATGTTTTATTGCTGTATGTGCTAATTAGCGCTTTGTCCTAGGTCGGACGCTGCTTCATGCCGCATTGGCAATCTCGCTTGCCATGGGGTGATGCTTTCTATGAGGTGGCAGATACCTCTATTTATAAAGCTGTTGACCAGGCTATCTCCCCTCTCGAGGATAGGCTTTCACACCAAATAGAGCAAGCCTTTGCTAAGATTTCACAACAGTTGACTCCTCCTGTTCCCCAGGTTCCGTCTACCTCTGCCCAAGACCCTCTTAGCCCCCCACCCCCTAAACGGTCCGGAAAGGCGGGCTTGGATGGGGACGCTTTCGACCGCCTCAGGCAGGCCTTTATGGCTAGTCCGGCCACGGTTTCCACGGCCCGAGACACAGGTTCCCTGTTAGGTCAGGCCTCCCTTCCTGCTGTTCCAGTTCTTCAGTCTCTTCCCGGGACATCGTAGGATCCCCCAAGTACCACAGACATGTTGGACCACAATGATATAGTCCACCCGCCTTCATCTGAATGGACCCCAGCAGATAAAGCTGCTGCTTATGTGGCGGCCCACACACTGCGTCCTCTTAAGTAAGAGGTTCGCAACTGCTTACGGGCAGAATGCCCCTGCCCCACCCTAGATGGTAAGGTGGCCTTGAAGCCCGATATCAACCCGCGCATGGGCACCTTCCTTCAGAAATTCATAAGGGACCTTAAAAAGGGGATAGATAGATCCTGGAGGGCCTGCCAGGATAAACTTCTGGACGCCCTAGGCCCCAATACAAAAATTCTAGATATGGCAGAGGAGGCAAAAGAGTCAGGCTCTATCATTTCTCCTGAGACCCTTTCAGGCTGGGCACAATGAGTGGTCATATTTATGGGAAATGCAAATTGTGCTCTTTACACGAAGTGACGCCGGTCCCTTCTCATTAAAAATTGACCCAAAGTTAGGGGATACGGCAGATTCGGAGGCGGGCGCTGTCGCCGAAGGAGGCCTCTTTGGCGAGCCTTCCTGAAGGAGCTCAGTAAATTTTTAAACACCTTTACGTCACTGGACCGGGCTCAGTCCACCATCAAAAAGGTGTTCCCTCATGTTTTTCGCAGGGCCGGCCGAGGTAGGGGCCGCTTGGCTGGTCACCAACAAGGCCAGGACAACCAAAGAGGCTCACACCAATACCAGGACCAATCCAGGTTCGGAAACTTTTACCCCACAAGAGGAAGGAGGGGTAAAGGGAGAGGATATGGTGGAGGAGCTGCAGCCTCTAGCGAGGTGGGAGTTTTCCCTTCTTCCCCTCAAGACATAGGCAGGCGGTTGGCTCGGTATTTTCAGGCTTGGTTGACCATCACACAAGATACGTGGTTTTTGCAAACTGTGAGGGGTTTTCACATAGAATTCGAGGGCTCCCCGGTGCAATCATCCCCTCCTCGTCATATCCAGTTTTTGGACCAGGACGCCTGCCTAGTGGACAAAGAGGCTTCGTCTCTGCTCAGGAAGGGCGCTATCTCCCTCACTACCCAACATCCCCGGGGCTTTTTGAGCAATATATTCCTGGTCGACAAGACCGATGGGGGCAAAAGACCAGTGATCAATTTGAGCGATTTCAATCACTAGCTGGTTTAATGCCATTTCAAGAAGGAAGGAATCCATCTCCTCAGGGATGTCCTCCGGCCATTGGATTGGAGGGTTCAGTTGGACCTCAAAGATGCATATTTGATGGTTCCAATTTTACCATCACATCGGCGTTTTCTCCAATTCCACTAGGGTCATCGCACTTACGAGTTCACGTCTCTCCATTCAGCCTATCTCCGGCCCCTTGGTGTTTCACCAAGGTTCTCAAGCCTGTGGTGGAGTTCCTAAGGTCCAGTGGGGTTCGGATGATAGTATACCTCGACGACCTACTCCTGATGGCGGCTTGTCCCAAGTGCCTGTTGCAGCATTTGCAGATGGCAATATCACTCCTTCAAGACCTAGGGTTTGTAATCAATGAAAAGAAATCCCTGTTGCAACCCATCCAGAGCATTACATTCTTGTGATTTGTCATAGACTCCACGGTCTCCACACTCAGCCTTCCAGGCAGGAAGGTGGCCAAAATTCGTCACGAACTGCGTTGCGTTCTCACCAGACAGTAGATCTCCCTTCGCCAGCTTGGTTGAGGGGTAGGCCTCTTGTGTTCTTCCATCCAGGCCATCTTCCCGGGCCCGCTCCATTACAGGGCCCTACAGCGCCATCAAAGGGTTCTTCCAATGCAAGGGGTATCCTTATTCTCACAAGGTTTGATTGTCCATCGAGGCAAGGTCCGAGATTCAGTGGTGGTTGGACCACATGGAAGCTTGGAGCAGAAGAGCAATCTTCGGCTCCGCTCCGGACATGGTGATAGAGTCGGATGCCAGCCAGCTCGGTTGGGGTGCCAGATGCGGAGATCTCTCTACAGGAGGGTTGTGGTCACTCGACAAATAAAGATTACACAAACTGTTTGGAGCTTCTGGCGGGGTCCTTTGCCGTACGTTGTTGGATGAAAGACTCAGTGCAGTCGTGTGTGCTTCTGAAGATGGACAACATCTCTGCAGTCCGCACAAAGTCAAAAGCCCTGTCAGATCTGGTGGCAAGCTTCTGCCAGTATTGCCTCGAGAATCATGTCTCGGTCATGGCGGAGTATCTCCCGGGCAGGGACAATCTGGAAGCCGATTTCCAGTCTCGCCACTTTCGGGATTCCAGACTCTGGCGTCTGGATCTGTCGATCTTCACGAGTGTGAGCGACCTTTGAGGCCCATTTTCAGCGGACCGGTTTGTGTCCAGGCTGGATCATCAGATCAGATGCAGCTGGCGGCCGGATCCTCTGGCAACAGCTACGGATGTGTTCCTCCAGGATAGGAGTGCGGAGCAGGGCTATGCGTTCTCGCCTTTTGCAATGACTATGAGGGCGACTGCGCAAGTTCGCAGGCAAGCTGCAGATCTGGTGGTGATCAACCAGTTTCCAACTCTCCTGGTTAGTCCGGACGGGGCTCCTCATCCGCTAGTGGTCAGCAACTCACTGAGGCTCATGGCATGGCGGATTTTAGGAGCAGATGGGAAGCCCCTGGCCTTTTGCGAGAAGCTGAGTCCTTTATCTCTAAGACATGGGCGGACAGTACGGTCAAAAGGTACAGATCCGCATGGAACAGATGGACCCGTTGGTGTGTGCGACGGGGTCTCGATCCCTTGGTCGTGGAAGTGGTCCACATTGTGAATTTATTGGCTCAACTGGCTCAACTGGCCTCAGACGGCCTGGCTTATCGGTCGGTTAATACCTTCCGGTCGGCTGTGTCTTCTGGCCATTTCCTTGTGGATGGCTCTCCTGTGGGCGAGCATCCCCTGGTTTGTCGTCTATTGCGGGGCATACACCTCTCCCTTCCTCCGGAGCCACGCTACTCCGCTCTATGGGATGTTGATCAAGTCCTTAACCCATTTCTGTCCTGGCAACAGAATAGGTACCCCTCCAGGAAGGAATTGTCGGCAAAATTGGCCATGCTTCTGTGTCTCATTTCTTGTAGAAGAGTGTCAGATGTTCGGGCTTTAGACATCATTTTTTATTCCAGATGGGGTTACATTTACTCTGCTTCAGTGAACTAAGTGCCATACCAGGTTTATTTCCAATCCTGAGTTCCCGGATTCCCTGAAGCTTTGTGTGGTTCGTTGTCTCAAAGCTTATGAGGAAATGATGGAGGAGTTCCGCCCTCCTGGAGAAAGGTAACTCCTCATTTCGCTTCGGAAACCCTTTAAGGCAGTTTCCTCACCCACCATTGCTAGATGGGTTCGTTGGGTGATGCAGGAAGCTGGCATTAGCCTTAACCAGTTTGGGGCTCACTCCGCGAGAGGAGCCATGGCCTCGATGGCTTTCAGTCTAGGGGCGCATTTGGAGGATATCCTCAAAGCCGCAGACTGGTCCTCAGATTCCACTTTCAAGAGGTTTTATTTTAAACCAATCTTGAACATGGCTCATTTGGTTGTGGGCAAGCTTTGAACAAGCATAATGCTTGCCTCCAGTCCTGACATAGAATGAAAAATTTCCTAGCTAACATAACGGAAAGTTTCAATTCTATTAAGGACTCAGAGGTGAGGATTATCCCGCCCTTATCTCCTGGAGGAGATCCCTCCCCGTATGACAGTAAGTAATATGATTCATTTGAATGTTAAGATTTTGGCTTATTCTGTACTGTTGGATTTGCATGTGATTGCTGTTCAGTGCTCCTCTGGTAATTTGTTTCCCTTGTCCTGAGGCTCGGACTCCAACAAACGGGATTCCTGAAGAGTGAGGAGAAGCTGCCTACGCGCTCCGAAAGAGGAAGAGGGGACACTGTTGATGGACTATGGTGGGCTGTCTGAGCCCTGATTGGACATTGGATATATGTTCTGTGATTGGTTGTTATCATGTGTTTTGTTTGACAACATATTTCCCATTGTTTCATGGGAAATGTAGTCTTCTTGTATCTTCGCTGCTGTTCATTAAAGTGAAGAAAGATGGCCTCCGAGTCCTTAATAGAATTGAAACTTTCCATTACGTTAGCTAGGAAATTTTTCATTACCTATAGGGAATAATTTAAACAAATATCATAGTACATATTACATTTATGGCAGAAAATTCACCAGAAAAGTCGTACAACCACACTCTGTCAAATACGGTTTTACTGCTTTTTGGCATTCATGACTTCTGAGTGGACTCCGCATGAAAATCTGTACCTGGTGCAGGGCTCCGTGTTAATTCCCTGGGAAATCATATGATTTCAAAGTTTAAAATCTATTCCCATTGTAAGGCGTTCTTCATGGCAGGGAACTTACCACAGTGGAAATAGGTTCTCCTGTGTAAATGCTAATTTTTTTGTTTATTATTCTACCATGTGAAAAATATTTTTCCTTCCTCTACACCGGAGGTCCTTAATCCCTGGGGCGCTGGAAGTCCCAGGAAGGGGGCTGCGCATTCTCCAGCTTCACTTATGCCTGCAATCCAAAACTTTTGCTTTCGCTTTAGAAAAAGACAGCCATCCTGGGACAGCTAATTTAGATCCTTATCAGCTGAAGTTTCATCAATTGAGTGTCTTGTGGTGCGTCCTGCCAGGGTGGCTGCTTGCCTGAATGAAATTCAAATGTGCCTATCAGTTAATCTGCAAGTGTAAAGGGTACTTGAGAGCAGGCTCTGGCTTTAATTGCTGAAATCACTCCAAGCTTTTGATGACAAAGATTTATTTTTTTGAGTGGTAATGCAGAGTTAACAACTGGGCTGGGAAGTGCTTGCTTTTAATTTTAACTGCATGTACACAGCCCTAAAGAGGTGTTGAAGGGACAGTTATGTTAAAAAGTTGCATTGCATATGCTCTGGTATTACTAAAATTTACATTTTGGAAGCACTACTTTATCGTAAAACTATTTGCACATTTTGCAGCACTCTATCTTACACTGTGTGTAATGCAAGTGTAAAATAATGGCTTACATATTCACAGTGCTTTCCGTCATAGGCTCTGACCTCGTAGCACTAAAATGCACATCACTATTTTCCACTGCACCAATCAAGATTTAATTCTGTGGCTCTCTGGTGACACACAGACCTCTGTAGTACATGAACTAATAGAGGTTTCATAATGTACTACAGTGCATTTCCCACTGAGTAACAACTTGTTAAATGTATTTTTCATTACGCTGCCCATTATTTTATATGTAGATACCTGATGGTGAAAGACCTAAAAAACGTACAGAATATTTTGGGGCTTATTTATGAGAGGTTTACATCGTCAGAGCATCACTTTTTTTTTAATGCTTTGGCAGCGCAAGCATCTCAACCATACCTAAGAGGTGGTGCAAAGTCACCTTGCATGGCTTTGCATGGCCTCCTAGATATGGAGTAAGACAAAGCAGCGCAAGTCACTACGCTGCCTTATTATGTGTCAAGGAGGTGTACCATTGGCTTTGCATGGGATTCCCACACAACACCAATGGATTTTGATGCCGCCCCCTATTTACATAATCAAGTAAACCTGGGGCTGTGCCAAAAATGGATGCCTCACCAGCAAAGGCGTAACAAGGATAAATGTTTACTTTTCTCCTTGTTTTTTCATCTTTCCATATGTGCTTCATTCTTCAGCTCACATAGAAAGAGGACAACGCCTCTTAGGATTGTTTTGTGAAGGAAGGTGCCCCATTCCTGTACAAAAACAATCCTGTCTATGTTAGTGCTATGCAGCAATTTATGCGCCAACGCAAGGAAAAAGTACAGGAAAGCACTGTATTTCATAAATATGGTGCATTCCAGCCCTTTCCCATTGGCATAGGCCAGGGCAGCAAGTAGACTAGCAGCGCTGCCCTAAGCCAATTCCTCATAAATGAGGCACTCTTTTTTTTTAGCGACACCTTTGACTACACCCACACGATCACTGACCTTTGGTTGCTAAACACAGTTTAATATTATTTCCCCACCGTAAAAATGTGGTGCGTTTATGGATGTCGATGATGAGGAGTATCAGGTTCTAGAAATGTTTGTCAGAATGGGGTCCTTACACCAAACAAATTTTGACAAGGGGGTCTCGGTATCAAAAAGTTTGAAGACCTCTGCCCTACACCACCAAATTTGGCAGCAATCCATTCACCCTCCTAACCTGGAAAGAGATGTATGCTAGCACGTGACTGGAGTAAAAAAAGGACACAAGCTGGAAAGAGGAATGATAGTTTGCGAATTCCTACAAACGTACCAGGGGTGCAAGGAAGCCTTTTTTCATTCTGAGCAGGCATAACTGATGTACATTTGGCTGTTACATTACATTGTGACTACATTTATCATTGTGAATACCATCCATAGCTCATACCAATGAATATAGGTGGACATAACTGCTATTTTGGTTTTCAATTCCTTTTTCACCCACCTGTGAGTTATTCATACGTTTCTCTCAGAGGTATACAGTAAGTGAATCATTACATCATGACAGTGGTAGAAATAATGACGTTTCCCAGTGTTGATCTGTGCATTTTGACACTATATATTTTTTAAATGAACACACTTTCTCATGTAAGAGAAAGAAAAGTGAGAAGTATTCCTCAGCATATCGTGGCAGCACTATAAATTAAGATATATGTCAGATCTAATAGTAACATTTATCTGTGTTGTGATGATAAATTAATATTGCACCTATTATGGCAATTTTTAATGGAAGTGAATATCTTTTTTGTGGTGTACTCCCAGATGTTTGCATTCTCAAAAAATGCTGGCTGTAGAATTCTGTGTACTTTACCCCTGATAACCAGTGGTAACATGTTTGTGCTTTTTCTTTCAACATGATGAAATTGGCATACACATAATTGGCATACTTAACTTACCTATAAGTTACTAGCATATGGTACAAAAGGGTACCCAGGGCCTGTAAGTTAAATGTCATTAGTGGACTGCAGCACCCGTTGTACCATCCCCTACAATGACAGTACAACTATGACTGCAGGCCTACCATGTATAGCCTGGCTGCTGCAGTTTTAACTGCAATTGTTTTTCAAAACCTTTATTAGCAATTTCAGCATTACCGAAATACAATTTTGCATCAAATCAGAGCATCATACACAATAGACCATTTGCGGAGTACATCAAAAATAAGGAAAAAACCAATCAGACAGAAGCATTGTCTTATACAACTCGGCAATAGCACCATAGAGCAATACATAGCTGCATAATGTGATGTCAGCACCGTAGAGGAAGGTGCAGGTCCGGCAGGAGAGAGATGGGGACAAGGAAGGAAGTGGCTACTGACCCACACCGGCGGCCGCCGCAGGCGGAGTGCCAGCGGGGAGCGCGGAGGAGGCAGTCTGGCTCGGATGTGATCGGGTGTGAAGGTACGTCACCAGTGGGGCCCATATATCGGGTGGGCGAGTTCTAGCAGGCACAAGGTCCCAGAATTCAGATAGTAGTCTCTGGCATCTCGAGGCATCTTCAAGCCATTGGGCAATCTTGGGTGCCAGTCTACGGCCCCAGCACATGGACACCCTACGCTGCGCTAGAACAAGCAGCATTGCTACCAATCGGCAGGAGGCATCGGGACAAGACTTAACCAAGCCCATCAAGCAAAAGCGTGGGTTGGGCCGAATCGGGTGGAAGTGATCTCAGAGATGGCCGCACAGACCTCCTGCCAGAAATCCGCCACCCTTGGACATAACCAAGCCAGATGGGAAAAATCAGAGGCAGGGGCAGAGCAACGCAGGCACCTATTGTCAGGGATAAGTCCCAATTTATGAAGCTGAACGGGGGTACGATATAGCCTGTGTAGGTATTTGTAGTGAATAAGATGGAGACGATACTTGGGAGGAAGATTTTATGTTTGATAACAGCATTAAAGCCAGTCGGCTTGGCGAATGTCCACGCCAAGGTCCTCGCCCCATGCCATACGGGTGCTATCAGTAGAGATGGAGGTAGTCGACAGTGTAAGGGCGTATAATTTGGTCACCAGCTTCTGGGGAGTGGGGGTGGAATATATTAAATCAAGAGTGGGCATCGAAGTGGGTGGCTAGGGGAATGTGGGATGTAACTCCCTACAGATAGCCCGCAGCTGATAAAAGAGCAGAGTGTCCATAGGACTAGAGGTAGCAGGAAGAGAATAGAACATGTCTCCAGGATAGAGATCCACCAGTGTCAACAACCCCAGACAGGCAGTGTGTTTGGACATGCCAGATGGTTGGAGAGGAGGGAAGGCAGGATGACGTACAATTGACATAGCGTTGGCCGATAGCATCGGAGCATTAGGACATTGCAGTCCCCGCCAGGCCCAGCGCAGTGTCTCGACGATGTCCACCTAAGCCCGTGGGCAACAGGCCGGTGCAAACAGGGCGGTGTTCAGCGGCTAAAGGGTTGCAAGGTCAGCCTCGACCATGACGTGTGGCTGATAAGGGGTGGGGTGAATCCATAATTGTAAGAAGCTGGCCCTTGCACACAAGGCGTAAAGCTGAAAATTGGGAGCACCCATGCCGCCAACCGACATGGGGAGAGTAAGGATGTCGTATGCAATCCTGGGTTGTTTGCCAGCCCAGAGGAAGGATATGATCAGAGAGCGGATTTTACAGAAAAAAATGGGCGGTTAATGGTATGGGTTATTAAAAAAAAGTAAAGGAATTTCAGTAGGACCACCATCGTGGCGATGGCTATACGCCCAGCCAGTGACAGGGTGTGCCTATTCCATTGAGGAATTTTGGACTCCAGCCAGTCCACCGCGCTTCCAAAGTTGGCCAGCCAGATATCATCCAAGTCCCTGCTAAGCCAAATACCTAGATAGCGAGTGGGACCAGAGGTCCATACGAATGAAAAGTCTGGGGTGAATGGCTTGGTGGCGTCAGGGGGAGGGAACAGAACTGACTTACTCCAGTTCACCTGTATGCCGGAGAAACCACCAAACTCTATTATCTCGCGCACAAGGGGACTGGCGTTTTCTTAGGGATGGCGGACATCCATTCTAATATCATCCGCATACATGGAGACCAATAGGGCGCGGGCAGAAAAACTGATGCCCTTCTGAGTAACCCCGGGAGTAGTTCGCGTAGTAGCGCTACGCATAGCTACGCGAAGTGCACTTCGCACTACGCGAGCTATGAGTAGCACTACGCTAACTGCGTAGTGCGGTAGGAAATGCTATTCGCAATGATTGCACAGTGCTGGATGCTTGTCCACACTGTGCAATCATTGCAAACCGCATCTTGCAAAGTGCAAGCGGTCGTTTTCTGCCGCTCAAATAGCAGTTTTCTCAACCCGGACTGGTAGTTTCTCATCGAGCATACGCGACCACTCGCAATGAGAAACCTGTCCTCCCCGCGTTGAGAATCTCGCCGGGAGGTTTATGTTCCACGCTTGAGATCAGCAACTTGATGTTGCTGATCGCGAACGAGGAAAAAGTCTTGCCGGGATGTCATTTGGCTCGTTCGCGGTCGCAAACTTGACGTTGAGGACCGCGAGCAATCAAAAAATGCCCACTACGTATTTTTGCACTGTGCTACATGCAATTCATGTACCGCGTTGTTGCGCAAACTATGCAAACTATGCAAGCATAGCGTAGTTTTCTGCCCAGGCCTACTTCTGAGTGTGATGTTGCTGGAGTCTGGCAGTGAGAGTCTCCATCGCAATGGCGAAGAGCATAGGAGAGAGCGGGTGCCGCGTTCAATCAGAATAGAATCAGAAATCTGACCATTGATTCGAAGAGGGGGGGAAGGGCGAGTATAGAGGAGTGCGATCTTACGAATAAAGACGTTGCTGAAGCCAAGGCGCGGTAAAAGGAAGAATAAGACGGGCCACTCCAGTGCGTCGAATGCCTTGGTGTCATCGAGAAGAGCAGCCACAGCGGGGAGGCTAGGATTGATCTGATGAAGGATAGGGAATATGGTCCAGAGGTTGTGGGAGGTAGCACAGCCTGGAATGAAACCGGACTGGTCAAGCAGAGCGATGAGGGGCACGAGAAGGAGAAGGCGGGAGGCCAGTAACTTTGCAAAAATGTTATTGTCCGTATTAATTAGAGAGAGGGGGCGGTAGGAATCGCGGCAATCAGAAGGTTTGTCCAGCTTAAGAAGGAGCGTTATCATAGCCTCGCGGAGAGATGGTGGGAGGAGGCCATAGTCGAAGAAGTCATTGTACATGACCGCCAGATGCGGCACCAGAAGCGAAGCAAAAGTCTTATAGAACGAGGCGGGGAGGCCGTCTAGACCAGGAGCCTTATCACTAGGCAAGCTATTAATGGCAGCGAATATTTCTTCTTTAGAGAAGAGCTTGTCTAGGAACTTACAGTGATAGTTCTCAAGCCAGACCAGTTCGATGGTATCAAAATATTGGTTGAAGTCCTCACCCGAGTGGGTGGAGCCCGTGGTGTAGAGTTGCGAGTAGTAGCACATAAATCAAGTCTTAATTTCCTCAGGGGAAGTAGTTCTGTGGGACCGCCGTCCCGAAGCGCTGTGGCATGGTTGAAGACGGCTGTAATGCCAGAAACCGGTCCTAGGAAGCTTGTTTCCGGTCCAGGAAAGGCATGGCTTGGCAGTTCGGGCTGGACTGTTCCCAAGAGGCACAGGGTCAGACTGATTTGCATATGGCCATGTCTGAACTCGGGTGGCAGAATGGGCTAAAGAACGGTGATGGATTAAACCCAGATCTGTTGACTGGGTGTGAGTGTTTGATTGGTTCAGATGCTCCGTCCATCACCACCCCCTTTTGTACCGCTTTGTTTGCCATAAGTTGGCAGGGTATGCTCAGACGTGAGTCCCTTGCTCACTTTGCCACTGGATTCAAGCAAGCCTGGCTGAAGACGGCTATAATGCCAGAAACCGGTTATAGGAAGCTTGTTTCCCGTCCAGGGAAGGCTTGGCTTGGCAGTTCGGGCTGTACTGTTCCCATGAGGCACAGGGTCAGACTGATTTGCATATGGCTGTGTCTGAACTGGGGTGGCAGAGTGGGCTAAAGAACAGTGATGGATTAAACCCAGATCTGTTGACTGGGTGTGAGTGTTTGATTGGTTCAGATGCTCCGTCCACCACCACCCCCTTTTGTACCGCTTTGTGACATACGACGCAGCCCGAGGGGGGCAAAGCAGGTTGGCCAGGGTCTTGCAAGGCCGATCACCTTCACCAAAGCGGCGAGCCTGGGCATCTCTGCCAAGGAAGGAGAGTTCCCTGTTAGTTTCCTCAGTGAATTCTGAATGTTTTTCCTGTAGGCGAGCAAGAGTCTCGGAGCAGGGGTGGGTTGCATGAGCAGAGTCCAGAGCCTTGATCTCCGATTCCAGTTTCTCTAAGGTGGAGCGGATGGAGCGAAGGACTCAAGATTGTTTAGAGATACACTTGCCGTGAATCACAGCCTTAAAACCTTCCGACAGAGTGGAGGGCGAGTCTACAGATCCTAGGTTTAAGTCAAAATAGTTCGAAATCGCGGTTTGGATCTCATCACAGAGGACGGTGTCGGGGAAAGCGTTCGGGGGAGCCGCCAGGTGAAGACCCGTTGTGGAAAGTGAGGAAGGCGCAGACAAAGCTGGAATGGTGCGTGATCTGAAAAAGTGCGCGCTATATGGTTAGCGGAAGTTAGCCAGGTGAGGACATCAATGGAGGTGATTCAAAAATCTATACGGGATCAGCAGCCACGGGCACCGGTGATGCAAGTTCCCTCACGAGCCTCAGCCACGTGTGACGCCACGCATCGTATAGCAAGTTGTCAGCAAGAATGGACTGAAGGAGAGCCGTAGATTGAGGGTGGTAGATGTAGGGGACGGAGCAGTCCAGGACCGCAGAAAGTGTGATGCTAAAATCCCTCCTGCCCCCAGAGAAGTGCCGCAGGGCCCAAAGACGAGATTAGGTGCCATATATGAGTGAAGAAATCAGGGTCGTCCGAGTTAGGGCCGTACACAGCCGCGATCATCATTGGTTGGGTCAGGAGGGAGCGATGCAAAATGAGGTACCGTCCATCAGGGTCAGTAAGTACCTGAGTTGTATGCCACGGGAGCCCTCTCTGAATCAAAATGGCCACTCCCCAGGAAAAGGTAGAATAGAAAGAGGAGTGTGATTCACCTCAGTTACGAGATTGGAGTCTGGCAGAAGTCGCAGGAAACAGGTCGTTTTCTTGTAAAAGGCAAATATCAACTTTGTGCCGGAGTAGGTGGGAGTGAATAAGCCGGGCCTTGCGGTGGTAATTAAGACCGCAAATACTCCAGGTCCAGCATATGGTGTCAGTCATACTGTGTGAGAACAAAGAAGAATAGGGCGCAGGGCAGCGAGCACAGTCTGTGGCCAAAAGTTGGAGTGTATAACGGGGCAAGCATACCTGGAGAGAAATGGGTCTGGCAGTCGCACGTATCATGAAATGAAGCCAGCAAGTACCCGCAAGTATGGATGGCATTGCTACGGGGGGAAAATACAAGTAGGGAAGAAAAAGGAGGCAGGCGGCGCCGGACCAAAGAGCACCAGTCTGAAGGAGGGTGAGGTGTATTGTGCAGACACAGTACAATGATCAAGATTAGCGGTGAAGCAGTAGAAGAACAAGGCGACCCAGAAAAAAAGACTCACCCCCACCCAGACAAACCCACCACACTAAATGAAGTGTGGAAGCATGAATCTTGCAGTATGAAAACAGAAAAAATACAATCAACCACAAAAACGCCTCAAAAGGAGGCCGCATCAACCCAGAGCTTACCCACCCACCACCCACGCCAACCCCCCAAACAGATCGAGCAGCCATGCACAACCTCCCCAGAGGACCACAACTGGGAAGGGAAAAGTCAATAACAGAGGTGGGAATCATCCCGTAGGGGCATGGCAGCACCCATTATTCACCCCTGACAGAAATAGCAGGGTGGCCAAGCCAAAACTATCAGCAGACTAAAAGGAAGTCAACACATTAGAGCCAAAGAATAGCCAGTAAGCCCAGGACGTAGATGTAGTAGGGAACTACAAAAAAGTTAGTTGATCAGGGGGCAACATATCCATCTTAGATATGTTGGTGGATGCCGGCATCCCGGTAATGCGGAGGTTACTGCTACGAGAGCGGGCCTCCCAATCTTCGTTCTTAGAGCGAATAAGTTCGAAGATTTTGTCCATTTGGAGTCATTTTGGGTGATCTTGGGTGGCGGAATCCTCCAAATAGACATTATTGACTCGACGTGCAGCAAGTTTTAACTGCAAGTCCAACATTGTGCAGTACAGCCATATACATGAAGACATGAAGCCAAGAACAAGTAAAGGATACGTTTCAGTCATTTTCACTCATATTAGCGGCAAATGGGTCCTGAGAACTAGCAAGAGTGGTGTGATGGGAGCGGTCCAACTGTTTAAAGAAGGCGAGGGCTCCCTTTGGTTCCGGGAATACCAGGGTTTTCAATCCCTGCCTGACCCGCAGCTTGGCCGGATAGGCCAAAGAGTAGGACACTTCATGTTTTTGCAAAATGCGTTTTGCGGGCAGGAATTAAAGTAAAGCTTTTTTGGCAGGTAACCTTCCTTTCAAATATTAATGTCACCCCTAAATAGGCCTTCCTGCCCATAAGGCAAGGTGCATGGTATTTAAAGGTAGAGCATGTAAACATTTAAAGATAGACACGTCCTTGCGATGAAAAGCCCCAAAAAGCTATTTTCACTGTAATCTGCATGGCTTTTCTGTAGGAAAGCATTGGTATGCAATATTAAAGTTAATAATGTTATCGCCATCCAGGAAAACACCTAGAAACTTCATTTTTAGACTCTTTAAAATATTTATTAAAATCCCAATTCATTGGTGATGTTGGATGTGTAATAAATATTATAGATTTAGAAAGTTACCTTATCCCTCCCTAAAGCCTCTGGAGGCTAATTTACATTATCCTCCAGCTGCATCCTTTGAGTGCTTAGCCCTGTATGAAGTTTGAAACTATTTCCACAGAAGGAGACAAAGGTTTGGATGTGGGAGGTGTTTCTGTTCCTCTGACATGATGACTGTTTGGGCTGTGCCAAGGAAATGGATTAACTTTGTTACCCACAGGCTGGCAGCAGGCATATATATGAGACAACCACAGTACCCTCCTCAGAACAATACTAGACCTGTGGAAGATCAGAAGAGGACTGAGCCTACTGTATGAGACCTGAGAAGAGCCTACAAGACTGGACCAGCTCTTCCTAGTGTACACAGGACAATAAAGTGCATTCCAAGGGCCAAGGCTGACCTCCTGTTCAAGCTGCAGGGCAGAACAATCTAAAATAAACCAGAATCTTCAACCAAATGGCAAAACACCTTTGTCAGATTGGCTTGGCAGGTTGATCCCAGTCACTGGAGGTTTTTGATTCTGAGTCTCAAGTTTCAGGACATTTTAGCAAGAGTTTTACACAACCAAGGGTCCTAGGGCATTGGGGACAGCACTTGGGGTGTCAAGACTCATTCCAGCAGAGGCCAGCAGGTGGGGAGTTCAGGTCAGGTCCCTTTGGAATTGGGCAGCTGTGCATTGCAGATGTGGGGTGAGCTTTGCACCTTGATGCATGTTTAGTTTAGTTTAGTTTGTGTGCTTATAAAGCACTTGAATCACTCCCTAAGGGGTATCTCAGCGCACGTAGACTTGCAAAAGAAAGTTGTCACAGTGGGCTGGTCTGGAAGAGGGCAGTTTTCAAAGCCTTCCCAAATTTCAAGTGGTCTGGACATTGCCTTGAAGCTAAGGGAAGTTGGTTCCATAAGGAGGGTGCCTGATATAAAAAGGCCTTTCCTTCTGTCCGTGCTTTCTTGACCACGGGAATCTTGAGCAAAGATTTCGAGCCAGATCCAAGGTCCCTTTGGGGGATATATTGATGGAGTCTCTCCGCCAGATAGGTAGGTTAATTTCCCCATATTGCCTTGTGTGTCAGCCAATAGATCTAAAACTTCACTCGCGCACGCACAGGTAACCAGTGGAGTTGTTGTAGAAGAGAGAGTTAAGCTGATCTGTGAGGGACGTTTAAGACTAAACGTGCTGCGGTGTTTTGTACAACCTGAAGGCGGTTCAGAGAGGACTCAGCCTGTATCAATAAGGCGTTACAGTAATCTAATTTACTCAACACCAGGGTTTGGATGGGGGTTTTTCGCAAGGAATCGGGGGATAAGGAAAAACTCTTCTAAGCAGGCCCAACATATGAAAGCATGAGCCAACAGTGTGTGTTACATGCTCATTCATGGTTTAAGTCTGTCAAGACGCACCCCTAAGTTCTTTGCCGCCGTTTTTGGTGCTGGCTAGCTCTATAGGCCACCAGTCTGGTGTCCACAATGGTGGGACCTCTCCAAAGAGCATGATTTCAGTCTTTCCGGCATTCAGCTATAAGAAGTTGTTTCTCATCCACTGTGAGATGGCCAGCATGCTGGAAGAGAAAGAAGCTTGGGCTGTCCGAGAGGTCTTGTTGAAGGAAAAGGTAAGTTGGGTGTCATCTGCATAGGATATCGGGATGAACTCGTTGTTCATCAGTAGTGAGGCCAAGGGGCTGTGTAGATGTTAAAGAAGGTTGGGCTTAAACATGAGCCCTGAGGCACTCCCTTGGTCATTTCTTTCGTGTTGGAACGGTATGGTTCCAGGTTTATAGTCTGGGTGCGATTAGAGAGGAAACTAGTCAGCCACTGCCGTGCCACTCCCCCAGTCCCGGCTTCCCTCAATCTTATGCTTGAATGGGCTGAAGAAAAATGTGAATGACACCACCACTAACAAATGAAAGTGTGGTTGAAAATCCCTATAAGTAACTAAGTCATACACATAATTTTAGTAAAATTGAAAGATCTTGGCTAACAGACCTAAATAAGCTAATTGTTATGCCACTGGCTGCCTATTGCCTTTGAGAAAGAAAGAAGGAAAGAAGCAAGAATGAAGTGTTAGAAATTGGGTCTCTAGTTGACAGAGGTATGCCATCTGTCCAAGTAAGGCCCACAATCCTCGTCAGGTCAAGTCAGATACACACCGTAAATTAACCTGTGCTCACCCTTTGGTAGTTTGGCACAGAGCAGTCAGGCTTAACTTAAAAGGCAATTTAAAAGTATTCAGTAAAAGAAGTGAAAAGACCACACACAAATAATCCACACTTGCTTAGACAAATAGAGCTTCATTTAATGAACAAAATAGAACCAATATGACAAAAATCCAATAAGTAGAACCGGAGTTATGAATTTTTAAAGAATATCTGCAAATATAGTGCTTAAAAGCATGAAGCACCAACCGAGGCTATCTGGTCGTGCTTGACCGGGTCAAATCCAAAAGTTCAAGCCAACTGCAATGGAGCGTGAGTTGGATATAGGGACCAACCTTGCCCTGCTGAAAAAGTACCCCGGTTGAAGGATTCGTCAAAGGCGAGTTGCAAGGAGCAGGGAGGCGATACGCGTACTCCAATCCTTTGTATTTGTAAGTGATGCGTTGTCATCAGGGATGCGCCATTGTCGAGCAGCACTGGATGGAGGCGATGTGTCATCGTCGTGCAGCTGGTGTCCTTCAAGCAGGTGATGTGTTGGTGCCGAGGAGTCCAGATGCTGTTGCTGGGTTGCCCGAAGTTTTTGATGCCCCTGAGACTTCAGAACAGGAGGCTAGCAGACAAGCACTTGAAGTCACTCTGAGTTCAAGTGGTGTAGGTCCAGTACTTCTCACTTGGGCAGAGAAGGCAGCAGGCAGGCCATCAGAGCAGAAAAGTAGTTCTTCCATAGCAGCAGTCCAGCAGAGTGGCAGTCCTTCAGCAGCACAGCATTCCTTTTTATGGCCGGTTATCCACAGGTCCAGAAGTGTACTGAGCTGGTAGGGTCAGCAGTGGTGCCTTTGAAGTGACAGAGCTCTTCCCTTCCTGCCATGTCGAGACTCACTAAAGGGGTTAAGCAGTTCTTTGTGTGGGAATAACGACACAGCTTGTTCAGGTGTAAGTGTCCGATCCTCCTTCCTATCCTGCCCAAGATGACACATCAGGATGTGAATGGCTCATCAGACATGTACAATTCCTTTATGTGGGGCTGTCCAGAGGGAATACACAAGGCCACCACAGACGTGTATTGGATACAGGCAGCAGGCACACAGAGCTTAAAAGCAGAAAAAGGACACTTTCTAAAAGTGGCATTTTAAAGTTGTAACAATAAACCCAACTCAACATTAAAGAGGGTTTATTAATACAAGTCCATAGGTAACAAACAACACAACAGTTTTTCTCCTTCCCAATCAGAAATTACACTTATCTTCTCAATGCTAGCCTATGAGAGGGATAGGCCTCCCAGTAGTGAAAAATAAATGTGAAGGTTTTTCACCACCAGCACATGGTAAATTAAAAAGTATATGTCCTGTCTTTTACTTACATAGAACCCTGCCCTATGGGCTACCTAGGCCTAACTTAGGGTTGACTCATTGGTAAGCAAAGGGAAGTTTTACACTAGGCAAGGGGGTTTGGGTGCCAAGTCGACTGGCAGTAAAACTGCACATACAGGCTTCGGAGTGGCAGGCCTGAGACATATTTAAAGGGCTACTTAGAGGGTGGCACAATCAGTGCATCAGGTCTACTAGAAGCACTTAGTTTACAGGCCCTGGGCACATATCGTGCACTTTACCAGGGACTTAGAGGTATATTGAGTATGCCAATTGTGGATGAACCAATGCTACATGTTAGGGGAGTGAGCACTTGCACTTTATACTGGGTTAGCAGTAGTAAACTGCCCAGTATTGTAAGGCCAGCAAAAAATTTAGCAAAAGGAGGTAGGCAAAAAGTTTTGGGGTGACCCCGCATAAAGAGTAATTTTCAACAAGAAGGAAAGAAAGAAAGAAGGCAAAAAAGAAGGAAATACAGAAGGCAAGAAAGAAAGAAAATAGGAAACAATCAAATAAGTAGGAAAGAAAGAACGAAAAGAGGGGAGAAAGACAGAAAAGGAAAAAAGTAAAGAGAAAGAATGTAATAATGAAGGAAAGAAAGAAAGCACTAGACACGGAAATAAAGAAGTAACAAAGGAAAGCAAGAGATAAGGAATGAAAGCAAAAGAGAAAGAATGAAAGGAAGGAAGAAACAAGAAAAAAGGATGAAAAGCAAGAAAGAAAAGAAGAACAGAAAGGAGGCAAGAGAAAAAAGCAAGCAAGAATGAAGGAAAGAAAGAAGGAAAGTAAAAAGAAAGCAAGAAAGGAAAGTAATGAAAGAATAAAAGAAAATGGGAAAGAATGAAGGAAAAAAGAAAGCAAGGAAGAAAGATGTATTGAAGGAAAGGAAAGAAAGAAGAAATGAAGCAATAAAAGAAAAGTAAGAAAGAAGGAAGAAAATCAATGAAAGAAGAAGCTAAGAAAAAGAAAGAAGGAATGGCAGAATGAAAGAAAACAGGCAAGCAAGAAAGGAGAAAAAAGGAATGAAGAAAAAATGAAAGAAAAAGAAGGAATGAAAGGAAAGAACAAAGGAATGAAAGAAAAAAGGAAAGAGGAATGAAAAAAGGAAAGAGGAATGAAAGAAGGAAATAAGGAAAGAGAAACTGAGGCAGAGGGAAATAAAGAAGAACGGAAATAAGGATTGAAAAAAAGTATTACAAGTGCTGCAAACTAAACACAAGGCTGATTTTCTTCCTGAGCAAAATTTGTTGAGGAGTCATTGGTGAAATTGAGTCCAGAATAAACATGTTCTGAAGAATTGTCAGCTTATTAATTAAAATGTGTAATATTGAAGCTTTCCTTAACTCAATAGATAACATTTTCAAAGGGGCAGACTACTGTGAAATTCCTTTTGGCGTGTCCAATGTTTATCTGAGAAAGTCAGATAAACAAAGGACTTTCCCCAAAGGAATTTACAACAGCATTAGTAGGAGACATGAACTGATAAAGCGTCGAATGTGACCTGTGCTGTTATGAAGTGTCCTGCTGTCACATCAGACTCTAAACCCAACACCAAAGTAATATACTGAAAGCAAAATCATTGGCACAGAAGCAGACTAGCCTGACCCCCTTGCCTCATGCTGTATGCTGTAGAGGGCAGGAGCAAAACGTGAATGGCACACCAACAGGCCAATGGATGAAAAAAGCTGACTGAAAGCCCCTTTAAATAAGTATTTTGGTAAATATATGTTTTAAAAAAATCACAAGGTCTTGGCTAACACCAGACCTAAAAAGAAAGAATGAGATAGGATAGGTAGAAAGAAAGAAAGGGGAAAGGGAATGAGTGGGCAATGAAAGGGGATGATGGGTGGAAGGGTGAAATGTAGGTTGGAAGGGTGAAAAAATGAATGGATGAAAGGACAGATGGAACAGTGAGCGGATCGATAGGTAAAAGGGTGAATGGATGGAAAAATTGATATTTTGTGTGGAGTAAAAGGATGGATGGATTGATATATTGATGGGTGTGTGGGTAAAAATGTGAAAGATTGTATGGATAAGTGGGTGGATTGAATGGACGGATTGAAGAACAGGGGAAGGAATGGACAGATGGATGGGCCTGTAGATAAAAGGATGAAAGTATGAATGGCCTGAAGGAGGATGAAATTCTGAACAAATGTTTTCTATGGAGGGTTGGAGAGTCTGTTCGCTTTGGTGCTTGATGTAATTAGAGGAATGGTTTAAGTGGGGGATATGTTACATTTCTGGCTACTCCTTTGATCGACATCCATGCCAAACACACTATAAGGAATTTGCTTTAAATGTGCCTTAAAATTTGTAATTTTGAGTGTGAATCTGGTTGTAAATGTACTTTTCTGCATTCAAATAGTAAAGTTTTGATCATCGAGAAAAACTACAGAAAATTGACGTTCCATAGCGCTACCATCAGAGCATTGACTATCGAGCGCATAAAATGACGTGTGAATGTGGAAAATTAAAAGAAGTATGATAGTCAAAGTACAGACGCATAACACATCCTGGTACAATTTCTAATTAAAAAAGAAAAAAAGCTGTTTAGGCTAGGATTCTTTGCTCTGTCCCTGACTCACCACTCCTCATCCCCAGCCCCCGTCATCCTGTTTCTTTTAACCAAATACTGACGCACATCTGGACAAAAAAATAAATATGATATAGCCTCAAATCTAATTCTGCAGATACAAAAACTCTGTTAAGTAAGCAAGCCGACATGCACAACCGCTTATTTCTGGTACTTTATCAAATGATTCCTCATATTAGAAGCTTCTCTTTGAATCGCTGAACACAGTTTACCTTTCTTTCTATTGCAGATGTAAGCTTCACTGTTGCTGGTTGTAAAGCATGCCTTGGTCAATATCTAATAAACTAACCCTGATAGCACTCAGGCACGTGTGCTAGTAGCAAGTAGTACGATTCTGAGTAGGATGAATTATTGTAATGCCCTGCTGCTTGACTCTCTGAAGTTCCTTTTGGATAGACTTCAGAGGATCTAGTCAGCGGCGGCCAAGCTAGTTCTAGGACTGCCCAGAAGGTCCTCTTCATACGCGGTACAAAAGGGTTTGATCGATCATCGTTCTTTAGCCCACTCTGCCACCCCAGTTCAGACAAGGCCATATGCAAATCAGTCTGACCCTGTGCCTCTTGGGAACAGTCCAGCCCGAACTGCCAAGCCATGCCTACCCTGGACCGGAAACAAGCTTCCGAGGACCGGTTTCTTGCATTTCAGCCGTCTTCAGCCCGGCTTGCTTGAATCCAGTGGCAAAGTGAGAAAGGGACTCACGTCTGAGCATACCCTGCCAACTTATAGCAAACAAAGCGGTACAAAAGGGGGTGGTGATGGACGGAGCATCTGAACCAATCAAACACTCACACCCAGTCAACAGATCTGGGTTTGATCAATCGCTGTTCTTTAGCCCACTCTGCTACCCAAGTTCAGACAAGGCCATTTGCAAATCAGTCTGACCCTGTGCCTCATGGGAACAGTCCAGCCCGAACTGCCAAGCCATGCCTTCCCTGGACCGGAAACAAGCTTCCTAGGACCGGTTTCTGGCATAACAGCGGTCTTCAGCCAGGCTTGCTTGAATCCAATGGCAAAGTGAGCAAGGGGCTCACGTCTGAGCATACCCTGCCAACTTATGGCAAACAAAGCGGTACAAAAGGGGGTGGTGATGGACAGAGCATCTGAACCAATCAAGCACTCACACGCAGTCAACAGATCTGGGTTTAATCCATCACCGTTCTTTAGCCCACTCTGCCACCCCAGTTCAGACATGACCATGTGCAAATCAGTCTGACCCTGTGCCTCATGGGAACAGTACAGCCCGAACTGCCAAGCCATGCCTTCACTGGACGGGAAACAAGCTTCCTAGGACCGGTTTCGGTGGAAAACATGGCACTAAAAGTTTCATGAATTTTGACAACAAAAAAAGATATGATATCAGGCACAATATAAACTGTAACACCAAGTTTGTCGTGTATATCATTGAATGTATGTGTGGTAAATCCCATGTAGGCAGTAACATTAGACCTTTGAAAGACAGAATTACCGAACATATCAGAGCACTCCACCAACAAGATGCGAGATACCCTGTAGCCTAACACGCAGCAGCCTGTCCCTCACAAGGCACTCATAAAACGCGTTTAATTTTTTGGCATTGATGTGACACAACCCAACATACGGAGTGGGAACAGGGATCTCAAATTTACACGCACAGAAGCTCTTTGGATCATGCGCCTTCGTACCGTGGAACATGGTCTCAATTGGGACCATGAAATGCAATATTTCCTAGGTGATGACTGATGAACTGATATACAAATATATACACTAATTAAGCTTTTCTGACTAACACACACATAATCATGAGCATAGGTTCTAGTACAGTGCAAAGGTGGTTTTATTGCCAATGATTAACACTGATCTCCATGTTCAGTTTTTAGCAAATGGATACCATTCTTTAGCTACGTACAATGTGACCACTCCTGTCTCTCTTTATTGATGAATGTGTAATAATGCTCTGCATAGGGGTTATTCAAATATTGGTCTTAAAGAGCACCTTGTGTTTAGCGATACTTGCAACGGTAACAATAGAAATGCATATTCTCACTGATCTAATTATAGGCTTTCTGTGACCAGTACTGCCTTTCCTTATTGTCGCATATACACTACAGCCCTGCATAGGTGTTATTCAAATATTGATGTTAAATGAGCACCTTGTGTTATGGATACTTGTTACGAGGACAACAGAAATGCATATTCTAACTGTTCTAATTATAAGCCTGCTGTTTAAAGAATGTATGCATGCGAACATTAGCATAAACACTAACATACAGCATATGACTTAGACATAACATACTGGTTGTGTATAGAAATGCAATTGCCCTTTATCGAATGTATTCATGCGAACATTGACATATATACTCTGCTGGGTCGGTTCCCTAAACATACTGCAGTAAACTTCGACGTAACGTACTGTTCGTGTATAGGAATGCAATTGTCATACAGGATCGCCATAGGATATATATACTCTGTACAGTTGCACAGCCAACGTGTAATAAGTTATACTATCGTTGTCAGTCAGTTTCCAATGTTTTAACACACAGTAATGTTTATACATCTGGCACCATCATTTCATAATGTAATTCCTTGACTCATTGACCGCCTTCTCTGACTCTCTTTCTCATCTTTCTTCTTGTAAACTCTTTTCATAAGGGACAATGAACTAGCTAAATAATTTCTTTCGGTCTTTAGCTTTATTGGCTTTGACATGCAATAATGTAATTTTACATTACCAATAAAGTTACACTGGAAACAAACACAAGCCATCTCTCTATCACGCCACTCTACCGGAGAGCATTTGTACACTTCCAGTTCTACTTTGATTAATAAGGGTACTAGCCTTCCGTGGTGATTACGCGGTAGCTTCAAAAATGACCTCCGGCATCGCAAATCACGTGTCCATACCCGGAACACAGTGAACTGCTGTGAGGAGTTCTGAGCACACATGCTATCAGTAAGACCCTGACCAGACCTTTTTCTTTACTTTAAATGCAGTGACCTACTGCTCAAATCCACCTCACAGATCTATTTCAGATCTGACATTGAATACGATCGCCCTCACGGCGCCTTCATTATGATATAAACCTATACCAGGGTAACTATTTCATGAATACCCAACAGACAGTCTATCCTACTATTCGTTAAGCAATAGAGAGTAACTTTCTCACATACTCTGTTACCCACCATAGGTATCATAAAATCTTTCGAGTCCTACATTCCAGGACTTCTCTTGGCGAGCCGGAGATTCTGTAGGACAATAAGCGCATTTTCATAACTTTTTTATGATTTGAGGCTACCCACCTCAATGTGATACCATTATTAATGTCCCATCAGTCACCACACATAAAGTGAAATCATTTACTTGTGACTTTTTTATAAGAGGGTAACTCTCAATGTACTCCATCATTTCGTGCCACGGGTCTCACAATTATTTATGTCCCATTAGTCAGTACACGTTTAGTGTAATCATTTACTGATGATTTGCCCATAAGAGGGTATCTAATAATGTACTCTATCATTTTGTGCCACAGGTATTACCAATTGAGTCCATCACTCCAGGACTACGTTGGGGCCAGCCGGAGAATAAATTAACCGGCAGCGTGGTAAGCGCACTCTTAGTATTATTTTGCATGTCGAGGCTTTCCACCTCGAATAATGTACTACCAGTCTTTACACGCAGAAGTGTATTTATTCACCTGTTTCACTTTATCCTTAGACGTTCTAATTGACAAAGATTTTCAACCACTCTCAGTGATTAGCCTAGCTGGGTTGGAATTATCACCGGCAGCGCGGTAAGTGCTCTTTTTTATTCTGTCACCCTTTTTTCTTAAACACTATCATCCTTTTCACTGGTTTTAATGACTTGGAGCCAGTATGCTTATGGTTCTTAATTTTTCTCCTCCGTCTCTTTCTTTCACTTACATTTTAGATTGCAAAGACTTTTTCTTCACCATTCAGGTAGATAGCAATCTCTTCTCTGTTTTAAGGATGTATTCTAGTGAGTTGTACCATATAATATCGCTTTACATTTGCGATTTTATTTTAATGTAGTGTTGATTTTGAGGACATTTGTATCATCATGATTTGCATAGGCACCACTCACAATGTCACTATTAAGGATCTGTGATTTTAAGTTAAACACACTTACTTGCCATGTGTCAATCTTATAACCATGGAATGTTGTCGTACAATCTATCGGTGATCAGGGTTTCCACTGGTAGTTGAATGTCACAAACAAGTGTTGAAGTGTCCGTTCACCTCTCTTGTACATCTTTCAAAAAATATGTGTCATACATACCCATTGTATCTTTCCTAGCCCTGAGGAAGTTGCGGAACTATTTTCACATGTGACGAAACACATGTCGGCTGGTTTCTGTTTTGGCTTAAGGAAACCCGAATTAAAGACAAAGCAACACTGATATATTTAAGCTTTTGTAGTGAATATACACACTGTTGATTTACCTAGATTAGTGCCTAAGTTTGGATAAAAAAATTGGTGACAGATGTACTGCCTGGATTGAAACATTTGATGATTTGATTGATGACCCGGAAGAAGCAAATGACAAAAAGATCATTACATATCTAAAGAATTTAGCGGGTAAAGGAGTAAAATATGTGATAAAGAAAATACCACAATGTGATGAAGTGAAGTTCCATTAAATCATAGAGGGGTTAAACACCAAGTTTAATTCTATGCTGAATGTTGACTATGAATGGAACATTTTTAGCCAGGAAAGGCAGAAAGCTGGTGAAAGGATGGATGAGTTTGTAGAAAGACTTGATTTGCTCATCAAACATTGTAGGTTTGAGTTCAATGATGAAGAGGCCATGCGTCTCAAAATAATAGATGGTTGTCTCTCTGATTCCATCAGATGTCGAATCCTTAAAGAGCCATTCAGATTGGAGTGAGTACTCATGGCTGCCAGAGTGAAGGGAGGAGCTGACAGACACGCAGCTACATGAAGGCTGGAATGGCCTGAAAATGAATCAGCAGTGAGTGTGAAAATTAAGTTGAAATACTAGGTAGAAGGCCATAAAGTAATGTCTCCCAGGAAGAAGAAATTGTGTTTTCAATGTGGAAGGTAAATATCCAGCCATTGGACAGATATGCAAAGGCTGCGGGGGAGAGAACCATTCTGGAATACTTTGCAAAGTGAGGGAAAGATCCAGTGCTTCACTTCAAGAAAATTAAATGGAAGAAAGATCAAGAGTGTCACATCGAGTAAACAAAAAGAATGCCAAATTGTTCCAGACAAAATGCTCTACGCGCGCTGACATGGCCAAGCGACCACATCAGTTGTGGCAAGTAGAAACCGAGTGACACAGATTGTCATCATATTCCTAGTGTAAAAGTTTGTCACTGTCATTGTCAAGCGGCAGTGAGGAAGATGGGTGTGCAATGTCAATGTTGATGCTGGAGGACATGCACATGTAGGATTAGCTTCTTGCAAGAAAAAAATGCGGTCGAAGCTAGACCGACAAGTGAGAATGAAAAATTCCTTTGGACACTATCTAGATATCATACTGAAAGTGAATGGGTGCTCCACGCATATTATCATAGACAGTGGCACATCGTTACACATTTTGCCGGTGGAAAAATACTATAAAATGTCACCAGTGCCCCATTTAAGCTCCGTCAAAAATGAAAGTGTATATGTGGGCTGCTTTGATGCCACTGCAAAGTAGAGTTCATTCATAGCAACTGAAGCATAAAAAGACAAAGGTACAAGCTCCAATTCATGTCTTGCCAGGCACTTTATGAATGCATGTTTACTCAGTTTCAGAACTGCTGCTGATATGGAGCTGATTTCTGTAAACTACAAAGCCAATGCCTATCATGAGATAGTGAATAAGTTTCCATCCTTGTTTCATGGACCAGGAAGACTTAAGCACATGCACATAAATGAGTACATCCGTCCTGTTGCTCAAAGACATCATCGACTTGTATTTAATTTACAAGAGGCTGTTCAGAAAGAACTTGAGACATTTTCAAAGTACATCATTGAGTGATCCACTGGTCCGACGCCATGGGTATCACCCATAGTTGTAGTGCCAAAAAAGGATGTAGAGGAGCCATGTCCATCTGCGTTAATATGTGCCAAGCGATCAAGGCGATTGAAAGAGAATCACATCCAGATCCGCACTTTGCTTACACAATTACGTAGATGAATGGAGCTAAAGTCTTTCCCCACCTTGATTTGAACAGAGGATGTCACCACCTCAAACTGGAAGACAATTGCTGGTACATTACTTACTTACTAATGTTTGTTTATTCAGAAATAAAAGGCTACGTTTCGGTGTGTCATCAGCTGCAGAACTTTGTCAGGGTGTCATTCATCGCGTAATACAGCCAGTCACAAAAGCTTTACATTTCAGTGATGCATTCTTCTTTTTGGGGGCACACGAATGAATATGATAGAGCTCTTACACAAATGTGCTATATATTTGCCGATTCAGGTCTAATTTTAAATGGGCAAAGTGTGAGTTTCATAAAATCAAACTCAAGTTCTTTGGTCACATCCTTTTCGATGAGAGAATGACGGCGGATCCAAAGTACAAGCCTTGTCATTCACTTCTCCCCCACAAGATGTAACTATGCTGTGATCCTTTCTTGGTAAGGCAAGTTACTGTTCAAGGTATCTATGTGACTTTGCCACTGTAAGTGCCTAATTGAGATTCCCATTTCAATGGTCAATGATTGTGAACAAAGCTTCAAGAAAATCAAACATGCAATTGAGAATGCCACTGAAATGGCACACTTTGATCCGGAATTAGACGGAGGTTGTTGTTGACGCAAGCCCAGTAGGCTTGAATGCCATCCTTGCCCAGGACACTGAACATCCCAGTGCCCCAAGACACATTGTGGATTATGCTTGCCTAAGCTTGTAATCGATGTAACATGCCTATTCACAACATGAAAATGAAAGCCTTGCTGAGGGTTGAGCTTGTGAGCATTTTCATGTGTTCCTGTATGGGAAGTATTTCACAGATGTCACTACCACCAAACATTGTTCACAATTTTCACAATCCTAAAGCCAAGATGTCCCCTTGCATTGAGAGGTGGGGGATGCAATTGCAGGAGTATGATTATACAATTGTACATCATCCAGGAAAAGATCAAAACCCTGCTGCCTACTTCTCACATGAGCCAAAACAGTCTCGGGGGACTACTTCTAAAGTGTCTGATGCTTATGTTAACTTCATTGTGAACCCCAACATCCCTGCTGCCATATCAGTGGAACAAATCATTGATGCCACAAGCACAGAGATAGATCTGCTGATGCTCAAAGATATTATTATACATCAATCTTGGTGAAAACACACTTGACCTCTTCATGATGACTTTAAATACCAGAAATTCTAAAATGTGCAAGAAGAACTTTCAGTTACCCTAGAAGGCATCATCCTATGAGGGTTAAACATTGTCATACCTGAGAGTCTGAGATAACAAGTTGATGGCCTATGAGGAGCATAGTGGAGCTGTTGCTACTAAAAAAGCTCTATGGGACCAAGTGTGGTTCCCTCATCTTGATGAAAGAGTTGAAAAAGCACTAAACGCATGTCATTTGTGCAACTACTTTTCTTCCAAGACAACCTTGCATCCGTTAAACATGTCTGATATTCCAAAGCATGTATGGGAGAAAAATGCAAGTGAATTCTTTGGACCCCTTGACAATGGACATTATCTATTAGTAATTGTTGATGAATATTCCCGTTTTCATCTTGTGGAAGATCTGTTGTCAACTACTCATGACAGAGACTAGAAAGTATTTTTGCTTCATGAGGTGTTCCTTTAATTTTGAAATCTGATAATAGCCCACCTTTCAATACTCAAGAATTTAAAGATTTTCTCACTCATCAAATTTTAAGTATCAGAAAAGCAGACATCTTTGGCCACTGGGGAATAGAGTGGGCAAGAGATTTATGAGCACCCTGAAGAATACCGTCAGCGTGTTTTACTGGACAGGTTTGTATTCAAATCAGTTCTTCAGTCTACACTTTGGGCTTACAGGTCAACTTCCCATTCTACGATGGGTGAAATCCCTGCCATCTTAATGTTTGGGAGAGCCATATGAACCAAATTACCACAATGGACCACTGAGAGAGCTATTGACATTGATAATCTTCTCATTACTGATATGTCTGACAAGCACACAATAAATACCTATGTGGATAGACGGCACTGTGCTCAGAGCACTGTGTTCAAAAGAGGAGGCCAAGTTATTGTCAGGCGAAACGGATACACAAGTATGATGCTACCTTTGATAGTCACCCACAGAAGGAAACTACCTTAACCATTTCCAGCTCCAGATATCAGAAGGGAGACTTATCCACTTGAGAGTCCGGAAAGTCCAATGACAGTACTAGTGTCTCTATCACCAGTACCAGTCCTGGATACTTCTCCTGTATCTCTGTAAACTTACATGACCAGATCTGTGCAACTGATTTGAGCACCAAAATGACTTATTGAAGAGTTGTGATGTAGATATGCATTGTTAGAACTAGCATCCTTAAGGTGGTCTTTCCCTAGACTTTTTGCCTTTTACCTCCTGTTTTTGTTGACCTTAGGGCTCTGAGCACTTTACCACTTCCACCTAGTGCTAACATGCATGTGCTTCTCCCCTAAACATTATTATATTTGAGTATACCCAATTGGCATATTTGTTGTACTGGTAAGACCCTTGCAAAGTGGTATACCATATACCCAGGGCCTGTTTTTCAAATGCTACTACTGGGCTGCAACACTGATGATTTTGCCACCCACAAAAGTAGCCTTACAAACCTATATCATAGGATAGCATTGGGAATTCCTTAATACACTTTTAAGCTGTAATTCTTGATCAGAGAGGAGTAGCTTTTTCATGTTTTATATGTTTGGAATCGTAATGATAAATCTTTCTTACTGGTGAAATTGGATTTAACATTACGTTTTAGAAATGCCACTATTAGAAAGTGGACATTTCTCAGTGTTTACTGTTCTGTGTACTGACAGCCTATTTCCAATACATAGGGTGGGTGATAGTTACACTTTGTGCATTCACTCTAGACAGCCACAATAAAGGAAGGATATGTGTGCCTGAGTATCCATCTACATACATCTGTATCATGATGGCTTTATCTGGGCAGGATGGAACGGAGGGGCTAACACTTCACTTACATAGGCTGTGTCCTGTCCCAACCCAAAGGACTTATAACCCCTCACAGATAGCCTGACAGACAGGACTGGGTTGAATAGGATACTTGTGCACTTTAGAGAGCTGCTTTAAAGTCACCCCCCACATCAAAGGCACTTTTGGTTACACGTGCTGGGTCTCTGACCCCCTAAAATCAGACAGTTCTGGATATTGAACTGAACCTTTATTGAAAGGACTGCTGTGATGCTAAAATGACACATCTTTGGATGGCAGACTTGAAAGGCCTGCTTTTCTCTTGTGTTGCTCTGCTGCTCTCTGACTCTGCTGAAGGAGGGCTGGACTCTGCCTTCCCTCCAAGTGATCTCCAAGGGCTTGCTGGCTTGCCTCCTGTTTTCTGAAGTTTCAGTGTTAAAGTGCCACTCACCCGAAAAGCAGATTGTTCCTTTGGGGAGATCAGATGCTGAATCCCAACAGTCCCAAGACTCTCTTCCTGCAACAATGGTGAACAACACACTATGCATGAGAAGAATCCCAGGGGAAGGGGGTAATGGGAAGAGAAAGAGAGAGAAATACAATGTTCTGCGTTCTTCAGATTAATGCACCTCTGATAGTTTGGCATGTACAGCATCTGCTACCACCTTGTCTGAAGAACAAATGTTGTGTGCTCTTCTCTATAAAAATAATATATAAATGTAGGTTACAGAAACTATTTGAACCAAATCAGTAACTAGTTCAATGTCAGGTACCTCTTATAATTATGCTTTGCTACATATGGGATGATTCTTCAATCTCCGTAAAATGCCTGAATCTGTTCGGTATTTTTGAATCATTATCTACTGATTGTATATTAAAATAAAATAAAAGGCATTAACATGAAAGCGCTTTTTATACACTTAGCTATTGTTTTCTCTAAATATTATACAACCAATATCGTTGCTTACTGTTCGTAACAATCTTTTCTTGAGCAATGGTAGCATTTGTACGAAAATAGTCTTTAGATTTTTGAGAGCACTTTAGTCTTTTAATGCAGTTCCCACCAGGTAGGTCGCCACCTCTCCGCAAAGCTCCGCCTGTGTGTCCCTGCCCCAGCTTCCGCTGCTGAGGAAGTTCAAGGCCCTCCTCCACCTGCAGGCTACCACCTGCGCCTCATCCCTGGTGGCCAGTGGCAGGGCGTAAGTTTGTTCATCTTCCACCTTATTGTTTTACTGTATTGCCTTTAATTTTCATTGGTGTGTCTGTGACTGCTGTTGTCTGTCTTCCCACGCTGCCTGCACGTGGTCCTTTGGCCTCTGTACCCCTCGCTGTCCCCGTGTCTCTGCCCGGTTTTCCTTCTGTACCCCTTGCTCCCCGTGTCCCTCTGCCTGGTTTCCCCTTCTGTTCCCCTCGATGCCCCCGTGCCTCTCTGACCATGTTTGCCTTCTGATTCTTAGCTGCCCCTGTATTTCTGTGCCCTTTTTGCCTTCGGTGGCACTCGTTTTTCATTGATTTTGTGCCCTTTGTCTTCTGTGCCACTCGTTTCCCCTTTGTTTTTGTGCCCTTTTTGCCTTTTGTGCCACTCGGTTTTCATTGATTTTGTGCCCTTTGCTTTCTGTGCCACTCGTTTCCCACTGATTTTTGTGCCCTTTTGCCCTATTTGTGCCCTTTTTACATTCTGTTACACTTGTTTTTCCCAATTTTTTTGTGCCCTTTTTTCCTTCTGTTCCCTCTGTCGTCCCTCACCGCCCCCGCCGCTGTGTCCCCTGCGGTCCCGCCCCCTGACTGCCCACTGCCCATTCGCTGCCCCGCCTCCCAGCTGCTCCTACCTCCCACCTCCCCATATATGCTGGCCGCTGCGCGGTGAGGAGAGCGACCCTTGACCCACCAGGTAGCTTGCTCCCCCTCTGCAAAGCTCTGCCTGTGTGTCCCTGCCCCAGCTGCCGCTGCTGAGGAAGTTCGAGGCCCTCCTCCACCTGCAGGCTACCCCCTGCACCTCATTCCTGGTGGCCAGTGGTAGGCCGTAAGTTTGTTCATCTTCTGCCTTATTGTTTTACTGTATTGCCTGTATTTTCATTGTTGTGTCTGTTGTTGTCTGTCATCCCCGCTGCCTGTACATGGTCCTTGCCCTTTTTCTTTCCTTCTGTAACCCTCGCAGCCCCGTGCCTCTGCCCGGTTTTCCTTCTGTACCCCTCGCTGCCCTGTGCCCCTCTGCCCGGTTTTCCCTTATGTTCCCCTCGCTGCCCCCGTGCCTCTCTGCCCATTTTTGCCTTCTGATTCTTAGCTGCCCCTGTATTTCTGTGCCCTTTTTGCCTTCAGTGCCACTCGTTTTTCATTTTTTCAAGGCCCTTTGCCTTCTGTGCCACTCATTTCCCCTTCGTTTTTGTGCCCTTTTTGCCTTCTGTGCCACTAGTTTTTCATAGATTTTGTGCCCTTTGCCTTCGGTGCCACTCGTTTTTCTTGGTACCCTCTGCAGTTCTATGCACAAAATGGCAGGCACTGCGCGGTGCCTGCAGCACAAGTTGTGCATGGAAGTGCACAACATGCCTTCCTGGCATTGTGGCGGGTGGTGCTGAGAGCACCGCCCGTTGCAATGGCAGGAATGCAGGATGCGCCCGCCAGTGTGGCAGGCGCATCCTAATGTCTGCCCCGTACCAATGGCGGGAGGTCCCAATCCACAAAAGGATGTCCGGCGGATAAAGTCCGCCCACCATACTAATGACCCCCATAGTGAGGTCAAAGGTTCCATAGCAAGAGCATTTTTTGTGTTGCAAATAACTTTGGCGTTATTTGACAAAACTTCACAAAGCTTTTGAAAAACAGTTCCTTCCTGGCAAGTTTTGGATTTTATCCATCAAGTGTTTGGGGGGTATCATTTTGGAAACTATACAGAAAAAACAGCTGAATGAAATTCCATCCAATTTGGCGAAAAGTAAAAACTTTACTCTGAAAGTGTGCTTTTTGTTATTTGGTACAAATGTTGACACAAGTTTAAAGAAATTTGTGTTTAAAGAGGTGCAGTTGGTGGTCATGAAGGGGTTACAAAATAGGATCATCTTGGCTGTTGGTGTCCAGCTATGCTCTGATTGGCCACTTTAAAGTCAATGCTGATTGTCGGACCACAGCATGAACAATATGTTATGGAAACCATTAGAGGCCTAAGGAACATGGTCCTTAAGTCCTAAAAATGTATACAAAAACATTTAAGGGGGCTGGGTGAGCACACCCTGACACACCTTGATTGACTAGAAACAACATGGACAACATGTTCTGGCATTACAAGACTCTGGGTCTTCGTCCTCATTGAAATGCATTGTAGATAATGCCAGCTTTTGAAGGTCACCAAACAAAGTACATAAAAAGAGTGATAACAGATGTTGGTCACAACATAAATTATTTTCTTGGTTGTGTTATACTAATTTTAAGAAATCTGGTGAGTTCTCAGGGGATTTTTCCTTCTGCAAAATACTGATCCCTTGCTGGGATTTTATGAACCATGTTTGAGAGAAAGTGGTTTTTGCTTCTGTTTTGTCACAGAGGTTGAGGAAGGTGCCCCAGAAGCTAAAATGAGAGCACATTTTCCCCTAAGTTCACAATATCTTTCTCAGCCATGGGAGAATAAAGTCTGAAACTCTGGTAAAACATGCACTTCCAACGGCAGTAGCCTGTTACTTAATTTCCTAGCATTCTACTGCAGCTTCTCGCAATGTTCTAATGAACAGCTAGAGTGCTAATATTCAGTATTCATGACAAACGTGTGGTACATCCAGCTTTGTTCCAGGTCATCGAAGATGGCAGGAGCTCTAAACCCCGCCCTCTCCAGTGCGGCGACCCACAGGGCTCGTCGCTGATCCCTACTCGCTTTAATGGGTACATGTTCCCACTAGCATTAAGCACGGCCCCGTTCGGAATCCAGATGGTTACCTAAGCTGACGACACCCAGCTGGTGGTAGCCCTGAATCAATCCACCCCTCACTCTTCCACCCTAAAATCCTACCTCGCTGAATTCGTCAACTGGATGGGGTCCTCCCATCTGAAATTAAATGGTGGAAAGACCGAGTTCATTACCCAAGGCAATTTTGACAACACAGCACCCAGCACCATCTGGCCATCATGCATGGGCCCAGTCCCCACCCCTAAGCCCAAAATAAAGAGCCTGGGTATCTGGTTAGACAACAAACTGACTTACCAAGCACAAGCCACCAAAACTGTGGCAACATGCTTCAGCCTCATCAGAAAAACCCTCCCCCTGCTGCCCCCCAAGCTAAGAAAACCATGGTCCAGTCTATCATCCTCTCCAGACTGGACTATTGTAATGCACTTTATCTGGGTGCCCCTACCTTGGTCATTAACCGATTACAGATCATCCAGAACTACGCAGCCAGATTGCTCACTGGTACACTGGTAATCTCAAATCTCTTCTCCAAACCCGCCCTGCGCCTCCTTCATTGGCTCCCCGTGAAAGAGAGAATCAGATTTAAGTCACTCTGTATCGTCCACAAATCTCTCCAGGGCAAAGGGACGCCCCTACTTTCTGCCATAACCCATCTCTACAAGGCCAGGAGGACACTGCGTTCGGACGAACTCCACCTCCTCTCCACCCCAAGAATCAACCGAGCCAGGAGTGGCAGTAGACTGTTCTCTCTGAAAGCAGGCAGACTGTGGAATGCCCTCCCCCTTCAACTCTGAAATCAACCGAGTCCTGGCATCTTCAGGAAACAGCTGAAAACCCTCCTCTTCCCATAACCCCCGCTCTGTCCACTTATCGAGTAGTTCTGCCTAGCGCTGGGAGGCCTCCGGGTAGCCATGCACTCTATAAATATCCTTTTCATTCATTCATTCATCTGAAGACACCTTGATGGAATCAAAGCTGTAAAACATAAAGCATTTTAGAATTGAAATAAATGTGGGGTTTTTTTTGTCATAAAAAGTATGGTTAGTGTTTTGCTAAGCTAAAATGAGGAACCTTTTCAATGAGTTCTTAAATATATTCCTCACCCATGTCAGTAAAACAATGTGACATGCAGCCAAAACCATACATGCCAATAGACCCGATTCAGTTAGGAGACACCCAATTTTTCAAGCCAAAAATGGCTTTATTTTGGATGGCTCCTGCCTGAAATTGCCTTTATAGAAGTCAATGGAGGAATTACATTATCTCGATCATTTGTTTTTTAAATCTCCCATTTTTCTCTTATAAAATGTTGGCATGTGTGACTGAAACATGTACTTTCAACATCAGCAACAGTCTGTCAGATAACTCTCTAGTGTTCCACAGCAGCTTTACACAGTGGTGTAATGAACAACTAAAGTACTAACATTCTATATTTATGACAAGTGTGGCACATGGGAAGCCTTCTTGATGAATTCAAAGCTTTAACACTTAAAGCATTTATTTTAGAAATAAACACAATGAGGGGGCTCTTATTGTTTCATATATATATATATGTATATATATATATATATATATATATATATATATATATATATATATATATATATATATTCACTCAAAAAACTATAGGTTTTAGGGGTGTTATAGTTAGCTGGACATTTCACTCATACAAAACCATTGAAATTGCTCCTATATAGTTAGTTGTACTAACTATATTTCGCGCACCCGCAATCCACTGCTGATGATGTCACATATTACATCATTCATGACGTGGTCAGTGACATCACTGATGACATCATCCAGTGAATGTGGTTTGCTTCGTTATTTAATTATGCATTATATATATAGCAATTTGCATTGAAGAATGAGTGGATATATAAAAATAAATATTTGGATGGAGGATTTAGTAGCAGTATAATTGACTGTTTACTTGACCAATTTATAGTGTCTCTCTAAATATAGTGGATAGTGACTAAACTGTGTGAATATCTGTATCACTTTGCCAGTTGTTGTGTAAACTGGTTCTACAGTTGGTTACTAACTATGTGAAAGTCTATATTAGTTATTGATTAGTTAACTGAGTATTTGTATGGGAGAGTGAATGTGTGTGTGGTTCGGTGGGGGGTGTGTGACTGCCCAAAGATGTGTGAATAGTTGATTCACTAGATATATGAAGTTAAAACTACATGTTCTAACAGTTGTTTGGGTGAGTGAATATCTTTATGGGTGTGGTGATGAGCAAATATATTTCTCAATGGTACATGTCCAACAAACTAGAAAACTAAAAGGCAGTGTATGTGTCAGTTGTTGCATACAAATAAGTATACATAAGACTTAATGATTGTGTGAGTGACTGTATGGATAACTGTGTACTTGTACTAATGATTTTATAATTCACTAAGTATGACTTACTATCTAAATGAATAGATGAAGTTGTTTTTGTATAAGTGTGTAGCTAAGTAAATATGTAAGTATGATCCATTGTTTGCATAAGTGAGTAGGATGACTTCATATGTGAATAGGATGTGTGTAATGTCGATATAGGTGTATAAGTATTTTTGATAGGGTTCTATTGTTCATTGACAGCATGTATGAGTGAATCTACAGGTAAGTGATTAGATGTGTGTATACATCTATGAATCACTGAGTCGGTTTTTAGATAATTGTATTGCTGTGACAATGGATTCAAATATGATACTCTATTTTACAAAGAGTGATGAAAGATTTTACTAGTGTATGCAAAGGTGTATGTGATTGTCATGTGGATGATGTCATCAGTGATGTCATTTGAGATGTCATCAGTGATGTCACTGACCATGTCATGAATGATGTAATATGTGACATCATCAGCAGTGGATTGCGGGTGCGCGAAATATAGTTAGTACAACTAACTATATAGGAGCAATTTCAATGGTTTTGTATGAGGGAAATGTCCAGCTAACTATAACACCCCTAAAACTTATAGTTTTTGAGTGAATTTTAAAGGTTTTTTAAATGCTAATTCCTAACTATATAAGGCCTGAAACCTATGGTTTTTTCAGTGAATTTTAAAGGTTTTTAAAATACTAATTCCTAACTATATAAGGCCTGAAACCTATGGTTTTTTCAGTGAATTTGCAAGGTTTTTGAAATGCTAATTCCTAACTATATAAGGCCTGAAACCTATGTCTTTTTCAGTGAATTTCAAAGGATTTTTTTTAATGTTAATTCCTAACTATATAAGACCTGAAAGCCCACCAGGAATCTCCAGTATGCGCCAGGGGACTGCATTGCAGAGAGGTGTAATGAAGCCACGCCCCTTTTTACACCTCTCTGCAACGCAGCCCCCGGGCATGTTTGCAGAGGGGGAACTAATTCCCCTTGCATACTGGGGGTCCCTGGGGGCCAACTAGCCCACTGTGAACCTGCAGTATGCGCCAGGGGGCTGCATTGCAGAGAGGTGTAATGAGGCCACACCCTTTTAAATACCTCTCTGCAACGCAGCCCCTGTGCATGTTTGAAGAGGGGGAACTAATTCCCCTTGCATACTGGGGGCCCCTGGGTGCCAACTAGCCCACCTGGAACCTACAATATGCGCCAGGGGGCTGCATTGCACAGAGGTGTAATGAGGCTATGCCTCTTGTTACACCTCTCTGCAACGCAGCCCCCTGGCGCGTTTGCAGAGGGGGAACTAATTCCTTAAACTCATGGATTATACCCCATACAAAAAATAGCTCATAGATATATCAATATGATGTTCTTTATATAAGTGTCCATGTCCCCAGATGATGTGGATGTATGATGTTACAATGCATACTTTTACCACGCATGCCTTTACAACGCGGTATTTACAACGAATACCTTTACAACGCATAGTGCTTTCGGGTGCTGGATAGTGAATAGTTTAATTTACTATTCCAACTCCAGTCCCCGTGGACTCTAGGGAAGGTGTTGGATAGCAAATTAAACTTATTCCCTATCCTAGAGCGCCCCCCAGCGCAATGCGTTGTAATGGTATTTGTTGTAAATACCGCGTTGTAAAGGCACTGCGTTGTAAAAGTTGCGTCGTAAAGGATGTTTCCCGATGATGTTAGCTATGTTTGCAGATCAAAGGATATTACTGCTCCTTATAAAGTCATTTAGAGATTCCAAAAGGTCTCTGGTGTAGATTTAAATGTGAATGTACAGTTAAGAATCAGTATTTAACCCATTGGGAGTCTCTGTGCACAGCAGGAGGATTTTTTTTATTTCACGTCGGAGTTCTAATTCCGTGTTGCCTCCTCATGATTTTTTTCTGTACGTGCTTAATGCCATAGTATATCATATTTTCTGTTTTGCCATCATGTTTTTCCCATATATGCTTTTCCCTGGAATACTGATCATCTTTATTAGTAAGGGCTCCCCTCCTTCACCGGTTTGCTCTGTCCGGACCCTGGGCATCAAGGTCAGCCATGACCTGTCTATGCATGCCCAAATCAGCTCCGTTGTATCCGCTTGTTTTCTTTCCCTCCGCCTTATTCGGAAGATTTCTCGGTTTTACTCTACGGACGCCCTCAAAACCATAGTCATGGCTCTTATCACTTCCCGCCTTGACTATGGGATTGGCTTGTACGTGGGCATACCTGCTTATGAAACCCGACGCCTTCAGGCCATTCAAAACCAGGCAGGCCGCCTCATTCTTCGCCTTCCCAAATCTGCTCACATTACCCCTGTACTCAAGTCCCTTCATTGGCTTCCTGTGCACCTTAGATCCTTTTTCAAATTGGCCTGTCTGGCCTTTCGGGCTCACACTCATTCAGCTCTTCTCTTCATCAGTTCTCTCTTCACTCCCCAAGCCCCAGTCGCACTCTCCGTTCCTCCTCTCTTTCTCTTTTGCACGTCCCCCGCTTCCGTAAATCCAGAACGGGGGGCACCCGATTCTCGGTTCTGGCCCCCCCCGGTTCTGGAACAGTCTTCCTCTTTCCATCCGTTCTATCCCTATCTTTGCTCACTTCCGAAAAGCTCTTAAAACTTTCCTGTTCTCCCAGGCATTTCCCTGTCAGCTTTCCCGGCCCCTCTCTGTGAGTCTGGTCAAACCCCCAGCGCCAGGAAGCCGCTTGGCCGCAGTGCGCTCAACCAAGTTCCTTCTTCATTCAAGGGCCCTTAACCGGTTCCATGCTCATGACGGAGCCGCTCCGTCATGAGCCGCGGTTGCGCTGTGCTCATGACGGAGCGGTTCCGTCATGGCCCTGCCGCCGCGCCTGCGCGGCGCGTTCTATTGAGCGGGCAGGGCCATGACGGAACCACTCCGTCATGAGCACAGCCCAACTGCGGCTCGTGACGGAGCGGCTCCGTCACGAGCATGCGAGCGCCGCTCGGCCCCCCCCCCAGCGCTGCGGCGGAATTGCCGCCGCAGCGAAGGGGTTAAGTGTTGCAATATGTGCAGTTTGAGCTTATTGATGGTACTGCCCACTTATTGAATCCCGCTTTGACAACAGATCTGTTTCACAAGTGATCTTCTCCTGTATCTTATTGGTTGAGCCATAAATGGTTTTGTATTCACTCTTGTTTGTGCCATGTCTGCAAGCCTTAAATTTTGTACATTACCAAAAACCTAGGGTTGGGGCTGGGAGCCATGTTGATATATTAATTTGAGAGTCCACTGGTCTCATGTAGGAACTAGTCAGAAGATCTCCCAATGAGTGTGCTTTACTGTACATGACATTAGGTTTTTTAGGCAGTACCTTCTTTAGATTTAAGTCCATGAGCAGGATCTTCCAGTTGTTCCTAAGTATATTCCTTACTTCAGCGCTTGATGTGTTATAGTTGGTTATAAACCAAATACATGTATATATATATATAATCCCAGCGACGACGCAACTCTCGTTCTGGAGTGGCAAGGAATACTCCAGAGAAGCAAGATAATGTACATGTATACATTTCATTGATAAGGAAGCAGATCAGCAATAATCACAATTAGTAATATAAATACTCAAATGCCTCCATTGTTCACTGGGCAGATAGAATTACTCCCACAAAATAGAAAATATGGCAATCTTTAGTTTGCATACCTGGCATTGGTGGTGCAGGTAGCTTCCTCCTCTGTTGCCTAGAGGTATCGATGGTCTGTACCTGGAAAAGAATTGCATAAACAACTCTCAAATATTTAATAATACAACAAATAAATATAATTTGTAACGTGTATTCACGTATTTCTAGTATACCTGATTATTTTGAAGCTGTTCCCGTTTCCTGGTGAGTCGGACACATGGAGCAACATTTAAACCTGCATGGGTGAGGGCTGAAATCCTGCTCTCAATGTCTGATATCTAAAACAAAGAGAACTGAAGTTAATGTGACATATTGACATGTTTACTATAGTTTTCAAAGTTAGTGGACAGAAAACAATTTTCCATTTAGAACAAAAAGTAGCAACGACACACCGACTTAGGTAACATAAAAAATGTGGCCATATTTCAAGAATCCATTAGTAATGTGCTTCTATAAAACATGTGATTTACTTGCTGACTGCTAAAAGGGTTAGGTTGACCTGTGAGCACCAATGGATGATCCTCCTCGTTTGTCCTAAAGTGGTAGAATGTTGAAGGCGAAATCGAAATGTGTGCCGTAACAAAAGCTTGAAAATAAGATTAGTGCTTTATTGTCCCCTTGTCATGTTGTCTCTTGACAAATATGGCAACAGGTTTGCACTGGTTAGGGTGTTCCTTAAAAATTTGTAGAAAAAAACAATTTTACTAATCCTTTGCGTCGTCACTGCATCATGCAAAGACCCAGGGCAAACACAAAGACTTATTTGGAATTTACAAAGCCACGCAAGGCATGAATTATGCGTTATGTTATATTTCAAATTGGTAGGCGTTCCACAGGTGAATCATAGGCTTTGCAATGCATCTACCCTTGGATTTTTTGGGTGTATTCCTAGATTTACTATTGCTACACCTTCCTTAATGGAAAATGTCTTTTTTTGTGCAGCAAGGTATCCTTCCAGCAGAAAAGACAATCTTGCCTGTAACACAGGCACCCTTTCACTATGGTGCAAGGGTGCCTGTATTGGAGCTAGGCAGCATACAGTGCACCAAAATGCACGTAGAGAGCAAAAATGCTCCAGTCTCTTTGTAAATATGGAACTTTTCAGCTCTCACTTACATGCAACACAGCATAGCAACTTGTGCTTGCTGCCCTGTGTGCCGTGACATGTTAGTAAATGTGCCCCATTGCTCCTAATGCATATTTCTGTATGGCCATAAAAGCCCTACATGTGAATTCTCTAAAATATGTATAGAAAAATCCCGTTTAGATGTAAATCATGGCTTAACACGGCCAGAGATGGCCACAGAGCAAAGCTCGCTGGCATGCCAACCATTTTGAACAACAAAACTGCTTATACTGTCATATTGCACATTTTAATGATAGATTTTGTCTTTCCAGAAGGGATGATTAACAGCAGTGCCCAACAAACCGACGATCATGGTAGCACTGTCCTATCTCAAGTTGAAAGAAATTAGTTTCTTGATGTTTTTGACAACGACATACTGACTTTGACTTCAGTTGAAACGTTTTGGTTAAACACAACGCCTTGGTATGATGTGCAACATATTTTTCACAATATATTAAAGTAACAAACAAGAGAATGTAATATCGGTATCTACATAAAACATGTTCTAAACCTGAACAATTAGTGAATAAAACAGACATTTAAAAAATCTGCCGTAATTAAAATAAAACTGATGGAAAGACACTCCAGGTGCAGGTAGGTTAAAACAGGATCTTCTTTATTTAAGATGTAGAGTAAAAAGGCCTTAAAATTCTCTACAGCCCCCTCCTCAACCTCCTTTTTCAAGCCTCCTACTACCATGTGACACCCATAACATTTCAGCCTCACATTCCAGCACCTCATGCGCATTCCCTACTCCACCCACACAGACATCGCCAAGTCCAATTACCACACAAATATCTTCCTAACACAAATTTTTTTTTCATTAAAACAAATGCATTCCAAGCAGGAACTAGAGAAACTAGAAGCACCCTAAAAAAATAAATTAATTGAAGAACCATCAGCCGCACCATACTTCAAAATTATCGAATTTCAGCGGCACACCTCCATAACAATCTCAGGCAAAGGATGCACAAGGAAATATATGTGTTCTGACATCTCCACTTCTCTCATCAACATCACTCCTATTTTCCCATCTCAAAACTGAAAATTCAGCCTCAAAGAACACATTACTTCATTTTCTCTAATCACAAATCCTGACCTTCTCCAAATTACCTTTGAATAAAGATACCCTACAAAAATTCCAAAGTGTGATGGGGCATGATAATTCCCAAGACTGGTGGTCAGCTGTTCCCTTGTCGCCCATTTCTATTCTCTTCCAACAGCCTAACTCCCCTTACCCAGAGGAGTGGCTACTTGTAGACACTGCACACCGTTGGGATTACAAGGACGAAAAGGAACAAGGCGCCTTTAATTCTGCCTTTCAGGAAGACGAGACTCCGCCCATCTGGAGTGTCACGGAGCCAAAAGGAGGAGTGATCCGGAAGACAACAGACAGCGTTTCCCCGGAGGAAGAAGGTGTTGCGGAGTGGAGAAGAAGAGTGGAGTCGAAGAGTCGTGGAGAAGAAGAAGAGGAAGGCCAGACGAGCCCAGGTGTGGACATCAAGCCAGGAGGCCAACGTCTCTGCGAAACGCCCCGCCACGCTCCTGCGGGAGGAGCGTGGCTAACACAGGTACGGGGCAAAGTTGCGGGTTGGGTGGGACGGCGTGGCCAGCCTACACACTGAAAGCCTGTGTAAATACGTGTACAGTCTCCCAGTACCTTCTCCCTCACGAGCACTACCGGCACTGTACTAGCTATTGTATATACACTTGCGCACTTGGTTTCCCTCACTCCCGGCCCTGAATACCCTGTACTGGACGTCCTAGTAATTGATCTTCTTTTCCTTTACTTATGGTACCGACGACTACTGCGGAAGTCACCTGTGGCGGATATTGCGGAAATCACCGGTGTGGCAGAAACATCTCCCCTGCGTGGCAGAACCATCCTGGAACTCTCAGGTTTCCCCAAGGGCGTGAAAACGGATCCGGACAAATTCGCAAGAATAAAACTTTCTAGCAGGAGAAAAAAAGCATATATGAAAATAAAACCCTCCTTAAAATCGCTACTCGAGGTTTCAGAGTTCCTTCTGCACCCCCTGCTCCCGCCCCAGTACACAAAGTTTGCCACCTTCCACTCTCATAGCTCTTCTGAATACGTATGTTACTTCCACGGGGGATGACCCCTTGTTAATCGGTCTTATAACGTTAACCAATTGGCCACCAAAAATGTTCTCCTTACTAATCCTACCTTTAGTGAATCTCATATGCTCCCCTAACTTGAATTTAGCATTGACCATGTGTATTGGGAACAAACTCATGACTGATTCCTCAATGCTTCTTCAACCACCAAAGAAACAGTTTGCCAGTAGTTGGTCTGCCGCAAGGTCAATGACTGCCATCCGGACGGGGGGACGGGGGGAATATAGTGCGCCAGAAGGACTCAATATGGCTACACATCCATGACGTGTGGAAAGTGTGCCCCAGGAAGGTGGCATTTGGGGAAATGTAGGATTTGATGGAGTCGATCCGCACCAGTGTGTGGGGTGTAATGTAAACTCCCTTGTAGAAATGTGTAACATATGATTTGTGACGATGGATGGGCAAAATAAGGTGGGTTTGAGCACAGCAGATGGTCCACATTTTGTCAGTCAATGGGCCTCCCAAGACGGTCCCCAGGAGCCTCTTTTTGTGTCATTGCTTTTGGCCAGCATGGTTACGCAGGATGGGTACAACTTGGAGACTAATCGTCCCCCGGTGTCATCTGTGATCACCAGGGTCAGGGGAGAAAACTCGTCCAGAGCCAATAGGTATGTGGGGATAGTCACTCGCAGTGCATGCACTATGACTGTGTCACATGAGAAAGTGGTCCACGTGGGATGCTTCGGTCAAACTCACATCACCAGATTGCGCAATGGCTTGTTCATCCAGGAAGAGGTCGCCGAACATGTATAGAGCGTGTCATGCAAGTGTGCACTAAACCATTTTTTCATTAGTAATAGGGAGCCAAGGGTTGTCTGCCAGTGACAGCCATGGTGAATAGAGTAGCCTGCCTCCCAGTAGCCATAGGAGTTCACTCCAAGCCCAGCTGGTGGTGGATAGAGATTGAATGTCCTTGGTGGTCAGGGGGAAGTCCCTCGGGGAGGAGTGAAATCAGTAGAGTGAGGCTGCTTGATCAATTTCTGCTTTGGAATATGGGAGATGTGCATTGGCGTGGTACCAATGGAGGGCGAATTGGCACTGCGCCGCTAAATAGTAGAAATGAATGTGTGGTATGCCGAAACCACCCCTCTCATTTAGGTGAATCAGGGTGTCCCACACAACACTGTACGCTGGCCAGCCCAAATAAGTTTCAAAAGCGAGGCACAAAGTATGGCAGAACAAGAGTTAGTGAGTGAGATAGGTATATTAAGAAAGAGGTATAGCAATCAGGGGAGAACCACCATGTTAATCATAGCAATTCAGCCAGCAATGAAGAGGGGGGGAGCTGAATTCACCACTCCACCAGATTTGTCAGTTTATCATTGTCCGGGCCATAATTCAGTCTGATGACTTGCTTCCTATAGTGCTGCAGAAATATACCCAGATATTAGACCGGACCATCACACCAGGTCAGAGTGAACTCACAGTGGACAGGCTCAGTGGCATCTGTGAGGGGGAACAGCTCAGATTGGACCAATTGATGTGGAGACCAAAGAAGCCTCCAAAGTGGACTATCTTGCAGAGAACTGGGGGAAGATTATCTGCCGTACATTGCCAAAAAGAGAAAAATATCATCTGTGTGTAGGGAGAGAAGTAGCGGGCGGGGCTTAAACTGTAGTCTGCAGAGCAGATTTTTGTCTTGAAGGTACCGCACAAGGGGGTCCATGAAGAAGGGGGTGGGGCATCCCTGTCTTGTTCTCCATGTGTCGGTGAAGGGAGGTGGTTAGGGAGCCATTAACCCGGATCCGGGCCACTGGTTGGGTGTACAAGAGTGTGATCAGGGAAATGAAGCATCGTGGAATGGCCAATTTAAGAAGCGTAGCTTGCAGAAAAGGCCCTTGCATCGAATAGTGCGACTGTGATGGCATGTCATGGGAGATCATGTTAAGTACAGAGAAAACTGTACGCAAATTCAGGGAAGCGGAGATGTGGGGCCCAATCCCTGACTGAATCGGGGAGACGATCTGATCCATCAAGAGGGAGAGGCGGTTTGCAAAGACTTGACTAGTATCTTATTGTTAAAATGTAATATCGATAGGGAGCGGTAAGAGGCTCACTGGTGTGGATCCTTCGCTGCTTTAAGAAGCAGGGTGCTCACTGCTTTGAGGGGCATCAGGGAGAACACCCCAGTTTCAAAGGATTCAGTATACATGGCAAACATATGGGGGACTAAATGGTGTTTACAATGTTTGTAAAATACACCATTGAAACCGTTGAGGCAGGGGGCTTTAGACTCCTCAAGCAAGTCAATAGCTTGTACAATTTCCTTGCTCAAGAGAGGTTCACTGAGAAATTATTGCTGTGAACTAGTGAGGCAACACATGGTTATCTCCGTAAGGTACTCCGCCTGGTCTATCAAGTTGCCAGTCAGTTGGGAGGTGTACATGTACGTATAGCAGCATAGTGAGGCAGTTAAAACCTCCTCATTGGCAGTCACCCGTGCCTCATCATCAAGGTGTATTTCAGGAATGTAAAATGAGCCTGTGGGGGTCTGAAGCAGTCTGGCTAAGGTGTGGCCCGGTCTCTCCCACTCGCATAGCACTGTTTTTCCCCCAAGAAGTGCACCTCACGGTCCGCTATGTATTTGGCGAGTAGGGTGCTACATTTATGTAGTTGTGGTGTGTTGTTTGACATCAGCATTATGGAGGTCAGTCTGCTCTGATTCTTTGTGATTTAGACTACTAAATATAATGTGCAGCATTCTTAGAAATCCATATACTGTGAAGGTATGCCTTAAATGCCTCCCATAGAGTGGCTTGAGAGGAAACTGAGCCCGTATGGAGCTCAAAGTATTCCTGAATAACATGAAAAGGGACACTAGGGTCTAGTAAGTAGTGTCATGGAGTGGGAGCTGGAAGGAACAGGTCATACAGTATCACCTTCAGTAGTTATAACATTGGCTTAAAAAATTCTCATCAGGCCACCTTTAGTGGTGGAGTGTCTTCACATGAGATTAGTTAGAGGATCCAACCATCGCCCTGACCAGTTGTTACTGGTATGGAGGTGGATTCCAATGATGTACTCAAGCCTAAGGTTATCCCAAAGGTGATTCTGATGAGGTGCAGTGCAACAGAAAAAGTGATAATAAAAATCGAGCATTGGAACAAAAATATGTTTAATGAGGATGTTCCAGTGTCAATAGTAAAAACAAGCACAAGGGATAGTTGTAATATATAGCTATCCCGTTGCGTAGTGCAGGAAGGTCAACATGTTTCTGCCGTGAGGAAACACTATCCGGCATTCGTCAGGACCTAATAGATGTAAATGCTACTGCAAGGAATCAAAAATGATTTGTGATAATTTAAACTTCTTAATAGTGTGGTTTGAATATCATAAAATCATAAAGTCTTACTACCCGGACTTTTAAGAAGTTTAAATTATCACAAATCATTTTTGATTCCTTGCAGTAGCATTTACATCTATTAGGTCCTGACGAATGCCGGATAGTGTTTCCTCACGGCAGAAACATGTTGACCTTCCTGCACTACGCAACGGGATAGCTATATATTACAACTATCCCTTGTGCTTGTTTTTACTATTGACACTGGAACATCCTCATTAAACATATTTTTGTTCCAATGCTCGATTTTTATTATCACTTTTTCTGTTGCACTGCACCTCATCAGAATCACCTTTGGGATAACCTTAGGCTTGAGTACATCATTGGAATCCACCTCCATACCAGTAACAACTGGTCAGGGCGATGGTTGGATCCTCTAACTAATCTCATGTGACGACACTCCACCACTAAGGGTGGCCTGATGAGAATTTTTTAAGCCAATGTTATAACTACTGAAGGTGATACTGTATGACCTGTTCCTTCCAGCTCCCACTCCATGACACTACTTACTAGACCCTAGTGTCCCTTTTCATGTTATTCAGTAGTAATGGGGGTCTAGGACACAGAGGTCTTTAAACATTCCCCTCTTTGACCCTAATTTAACGTTGTTTTTTGCTCAAAGTATTCCACCACCGCAGAGCTTAGTTCTGAATGGAAGAGCTCATCATGTAGTGCCAGGCAGGGAAATTGCCACTCAAAACCCCAGGTGGGTATCAACTGCGTCAGCCGGACAGGGGAGTAGTCGGAGTGCGTTCAGGCTAGGTGGGTGGCAGTGCCCAGCCATGGACCCAGGGTGGCGGACATGAGCCAGTGGTTAATGCGCAACCATGTATCATGCAGCACAGAGTAACATGTGTATGCTGAGGCAGGAGTGTGTTGCAGGTGCCAGTAATCGAGGAGCAGGTTGGTCGTGTAGGATGAGGAGTGATTGTGGTTTTCCCACCATGCAGCAGCAGTGGTGTCTAGTAGAGGATCTATGAGTAGATTAGGTTCGCCCTCTACAAGATATGATTAAAGTCCAAATGCATTATTTGAGTTGTAAGTGTTTGGAAGGTGTCAGGAGTGTTAACATTAGGGGCATAAATATTGGTATACAATGTCCCAGCAAGATTCCTGTGACCAATATGTATCTGCCCCCTCCATCCAAGAGGGTGTTGGTGGAATGAAAGGGAAAAGTTTTTGTGGATTAGCATGCAGACCTCACAGAAATATGTGCAGTGTGGGACCCATGTGGAGGCAAAAGGTATGTAATTTCTCTGAGGAGAGGTGTATCTCTTGCGGGAAGGCCACTTGTCAGTCACGTTGAGGTAGGTATTGCAACACCTGTTTACCTTTGCAAAGATTATTGAGGCCCCTGATGTTCCAGGAAAGGAAGGTGAACTCCACCATTAACCACCACCCCCATAGTCCTGTGGTATCATTCTAGGTTAATGTGGGTGATTTGTGGCAGCCAAGTGTAGGGCAAAGAACATTACTGTTCATGGATATAAAGAACAAGAAAAATGAACAGTCCAACAATACCCTCTCTACAAATCTCCACCCATACTAGGTGAGAATCCCTAAGCCCTGAAAACAAATAGAGGTATAAAGTCATCATCACAGTGTACACCGTTGGAAAGTGGCAAGGCGACAGCGGTCTGGCCGTGTTTGGCAAGGAGTCTGATGTAACGGGAGAGAAATGGGCCAAAGTTTTTCATGAAGATGGATAATCCAGGGAGATACCAATGTGGAAAGCAATGGGATATTTGGATGGAGATGCTGAATTCACCCATTGGGGCCATTGAGAGTAACATATTTGTGCCACAAGGTTAGCCCAAGTAAAACAAGTCTGCCTTCGCCGTGGAGACAATATTCAGGGGGAAGCACTCGGGAGTGGCATGTCAGGGGACAATTGGTCTTTGGCATGCTGCTTAGGAAAAGTTAGGGCTACAGCAGGGGTGTCAAAAATACGGGCCCACCATTGACATCCACCCTGACGCGAGCAGGGTACAGCGTGCCCTGATTCCAAAGTGCTGATTTGGCTTCTGAGATTTTGCAGCAGCCTTTTGTACAGCTGTAGTGAAGTTTGGGCAGAGGAAAAATGGAGAATGCCTGCTCCTGAAAAGGGCCGTGCTCCCAGGCCAGTCTCAAGGTGATGTTCCGGACGTTGAGGAGCCAGGCGAGTATTGGTCATGGTGGGGCGCCAGGGGAAGGCCAGGTCCAAGTGAGCAGTGGGCCCACTAAATTATAAAGAATACAGTTGACTGCAACAGGGTTGCTGCGCTACTCCTCTTGGACCTCTCAGCTGCCTTTGACATGGTTGACCATGACACTCTGAAACAAAGACTCTATGAAGCCGGCATAGAGGGAACTGCTTTAGACTGGATAGCGTCCTACCTTAGAAACAGAACTAATGTCATCAATACCTCACCTTTCTCGTCCAAACCATACTCCACAAAAGCAGGGGTCCCTCAAGGTTCTATCATCTCACCCATGCTTTTCAACATCTACATGAAGTCATTACCAGTACTGATCAATACATTTCACCTCACGTGCTATAACTATGCAGATGACAATCAAATACTCCTTCAACTGGAATGCCCCAAAGACATTGGAAAATCGCCAATTTTCAGCTGTCTCAGAGCTGTGGATCAGTGGATGACCTTGAGCCATCTCAAATTGAATGCTTCAAAAACTGAAATACTCATGTGTGGTGATTGGAAACATTACAACCCGCTTGCCGCATGGCCTGATGAACTGGTATCACTGCCTAAAGTATCGAAGGAAGTAAGAAACCGCGGAATGACCATGGACTCCAAGCTGTTGATGAATGCCCAAGTGGATAAACTAGCAAGATCAAGCTTTGCTACTATAAAAATGCTGCAACTAATTTTTCCTCATTTGGGATTTCCATACAAGGTCCAAGCTACCATCTCCCTTGTTCTGTCCAAACTCGATTAGGCCAATAGCCTCTACCATGAATCACCTTTAACGACCATGAAAAGACTACAACGGATTCAGAACTCGGCTGCCAGACTACTCTTGCATATCAAACCTCGAGACCACATCTCCCCTGCCTTGAAAGCCCTGCATTGGTTATTGGTTGCACGAAGATCCACGTTCAAGCTGCTTTGTATCACCCACAAAGCAATACATGGAATGGGACCGCTCTTCATTAGGAATAAAATCACCAAACACATTCAACAAAGGAACCTCCGCTCTAAAGGAGCATCTTGCCTCAACATCCACCCATACAAGAAAAAAACCATGGGTGGCACATCCTTCTCTGTTCAAGCAGCCAAACTATGGAACTCTTTACCCCTCAACATAAGGTCCACCCACAACCACCTTCTCTTCAGAAAACTTCTCAAGATTTGTCTCTTCCCCACATAAGCACCATACGCAAACAGAAATTTACAGCATATCCCTCTGTATACAATCATTTTTTTTCACTATAGATATGTACCTATCTTTGTGTATTACTTTGTATAAACATGTAAAATAATTTTGCTGTTGAGAGAAAAAATAATAATAATAAATAAATAAAAATCATCTTTGGTCTACATGTACATACTTCCATTGTGCATCTATGTACCTTCCATATCCTTGGATCTGCGTATCTGTTACTTTTCCCTGGAAAAATGATATCCAATACACTACCCTATTTCTCATCCTGTGCCTCTATCAATATCTCTAATCTAGATATACTTACCTCCTTTATGTATCTATATACTTTCAATGTAATTAGGGATCTATATATTTATCACTTTCTTCTAATTTAGCATTTCCAATGCACTACCCTATTTAACCTTCTGACTCATCTCAAACTTCTACTACTCCTTCCAATGCACTACCCTATCTCCCATCCTATACATCTATCAATATATCATCTACATCCACTCTCTCATTTATACCAAACCCCATTCCACTACTATGATTGCCAAAATAACCCTTTCTAGACTCTCTCCTACTCAACCCCTCCTTGCATCATCTGACACCTCTTTAACTATACCGATCCCCTAAAACAAACCTTTTGAAACTCTTTCCTCTGAGTCCTCCCCTCCAAAACTCCTTTTTACTCATCCAAAAGCCTCCTCCTATTGCTAAGACCTAAAACAAAAAAACAAAACATCTTTCACTCTTTTATCCCTCAACTATCCTTTTCAATCGAAATTAACAGACTAACATGTTCACTTCTCAAATTCCATATTAAACTATACTAATATACTACCCAAATAACTGAAAAACATATCCACTACTCAAATTACTTCAGATTTTTTTTTATTTTTACTATACTAATTTTCTACAGTAATCCTTTATGGGTTCCGGAGTGGCGTGCTACTCGCCAGAAAAGCGATTCAACACCCATCAGGGGTAACAAGTGCTATACGAATGCAAATCTTTTTTCCCCTTTTATCCCTCCGCTATCCTTCTCACTCCAAGTAACTGACTAATATCCACCACTGAAATTACTTCATATTTCACCATATTAATTCACCACTAATCCTTTGTAGGCTTCCTGAATAGTGTGCGCCAACAAGCGCTATATAAATACAAACCTTTGTCCTCCTCTATCCTTCTGCTATCTTTCCAAATCCAAATAACTAACTAACATATCCACCACTTAAAATGTACTTGCATGTTTTACTATACTAATTCAACACTAATCCTCTATGGGTCCCAGAGTAGTGTGCTACTCACCGAAAAAGCGCTTCGACGACTCGTCAGGGGTAGTAAGCGCTATATAAATGCAATACAATACAATAAATGTGGAAGTGAAATGCTGGTGGACGAACAGTTCAGTTAGTAAAGGTTCAACAAAGAGGTTGAGAAGCCCTGAATCGGTAGACTCTGCTACACCCAGTATGTGGATGTTATTGTGGCAGCCCATGCTTCAAGGTCCTCATTATTGATGGCTACTGATTTGAGGAGATGGCTTCCTTCTCAAGGGGTTTTGTGGTCTTAGTGGACCCATCCTCCGCAATGCCAAGCCCTGTGTTTAGGCAGTAAAGCCGCTCCCCCATGCGACGAAGACAACCGGAGAGGGTGTTTATGACTTGAAAGCCAGCATAATGGCATCTATGCCGGTCAACTGTCTGACGTCAGGATCCCCATTGCAGCCCCCAGTGGTTTTGATTTTTCAAAAGACAACCTTCGCTGTTTGGGGTCATCATGGACCATGGTCTGCGAAAGGGATGGGAGGAGCGAGAGAGTCCCCAACTGGAAGTTTCTGGGATCAAGCTAGACTGGGAGGGCCCAGTGGCACCTGGTGTTGTTGTCAAGGGGCAGAATATGGAGATGTCAACTAGGACCCGGTATGGGAACTGCCCAGGAATGGTGCAGCAGAGGCTTAAAAGGCAAGGTCTGGTGGCGGGCCCCACTCAAGTGGACCACTGCCGATTGCTGCAGCAGGTGGGTGGGGAGGGGATAGCAGCGAGCTGGGCCCCTGTGATACTTTTACACAGGGGATGGCTGAAGAAATGCCCACGAAGTTGTTGGTAGGCTGCGGGGTATAGCAGTTCAGCGAGGCAGTCGGCGTGAGATTTTCACCTACAAGGGTGTAGTACCTATTGGGGAATGATGGGTCATGCAACTAGGTCTCTGCATGTATGGGCACCATAGGGTGGGAGGTCTCCCCTGCAGCACCAGAATGGTGCAGCACTGCTGTAGATAAGCCAGGAAGGCCTGTCTACTTTAGAAGACAGCAGCATGGGTGAGGTGGCACCAGTGGGCGGGGCACAGCAGGAGTACAGTTGTATGCAGCCCCCGCTAGAAGCACATTACCGGTGTCATGTATATTGTAGGTACTGAATGAGGTGGCTCACCCAAGAAGTTATTGTCTCAGGAGGCGGAGAGCCAGCTGGGAACTCGGGGGGCTTTCATGCTCCCCCACGCTGCTGGGGAAAACAAGAAACAGAAAGCGGCAGAATAAAGGTCAGCATTAAGCAGTAAGAGGCAAGATTGAAGATGAGTAATGAGCAGAACCAGGCAGAATAAAGGTCAGAAACGAGCAGATAGAGACAGAATAAGGGTCAGCAACAAGCAGAAAGAGGCAAAATAAAGGTCCGAAATAAACAGAAAGATGTAGAATAAAGGTCAGAAATGAGCAGAAAGAGATGAAACAATTGCTCCTGCATGGAGGAAGCTACGTTTTACAGTAACTCCCTCCGTGCAGCAGCAATGCCAGCTCCCGCAGGCCCTCAAAGACCCTTCTACAGAGGAGCTAATCATCCCGAAGTCCAGCAACCCTCAGAACTGCCTGCCCTCTAAAAAGACTCCTGATCTCCCGTGGAACAATCCAGAAGAAAACCAACTTTAAGACCAAGTGCTCTACCAGTGGAAACACGAAGTCAACCAACTCGGCACATGACGCCCATGGCCCAAGTCTAAGAGGCACACCGGTCCAGAAAACGTTCCCCAATGATCCTGGGCCAGAGTCCCTCATGGGTTGACCTCTGCCAGACTCTACATTGATTCCTGCAACCTCTGCACGATGATCCACCCCAACCGCGAAAAAACACAGGCAAGCTGACTTCTGATGCCAAAGGACACACCTGCACCTGGAGCTCCTGGGCCCTGAGAGATCTACTGATGGTGAACCAATGCTCCAGCACATCCCAGCTTACCTGTGCAGCTGCAGGTTTCTTTCGTCCAGCCTCCTGGTCTAAGCTTGCAGCCTTTTTCCAAGTTTGAGAACCCCCATTGGTTTACATTGGGCACCCAACTCTGTGTTTGCACCTTGCAGCCTGCTGCCTCTAAGCCGCTGGAGGTGTAAGTTTGGTGCTGACTTGTGTCCCCCCCCCCCCTTGTGCCTACCTTAACTCCCAGAGACTGTGCTCCTAAACATGCTACTCACTTGCAAGTAGTACCAATTTGATTACCCCCTTTCTCCATTGGATAACATTGGCACCAGATCCCGGCTTTGAACTCTGCACCCTTCTGCCCCTGTCATGATGGTGCAGGGAGGTCACCTGAACCTCAAAAAAAAAACTCAATATCATAAAGTGTTTACTTACGTGCATATTGCTGATTGTGTTTCCTCCCATAGGATAACACTGCACTGATTGAAAAATGCAGTGTATCCACTTTTTACATTGAAAACAGTGATATTGCAAAACGTATTTTACTGCAACAAATTATCTTTGGTTTGATAAAATAAATAGACTAAAAGAACTATTTTTACAAACCATAGGTCTCAGATTTAGTCACTGCGTGTGTATTGCGTTTGAAAAGGACAAGGGAGACAATTGAATTGATTTGTTATGTTTTTATTGTAGATATGTCTAAACTTCTTGAATTAAGAAGCCCTGATGAAAGCCCGTAAAGGACACGAGTCTTGAAACGCGTCGGCTGAGTCAATTTTTGATGTTAAATAATATACTTCTAAATTAGCCAAAACTGACGGTTGAGTGCATATGCTTAAATAGGTGTTGGCATAGGCAAGGATTAGTATACATTACTTGTTTATTGGTGTAACGTCAATGTTGAATAGTCTATTGACATAACGTATGTTCTATGTGGTCATTTTGTGATTGTTTCATGGCTAGCAATTTTGTTTGTGTAATCCGTAGTAAATGTTTAATGTTTGTGTAAAAGTACATGTGTGATTCTCCAAAGAACAGGAGGGAATCTTTTTGTATTTCTCAAAAAAACCGAAAGAAATATTAATGGGTAAATAAACAACCCAAATCACAAAAGGTATATGGTGTAATTTTTCTAAACAAAAAATAGGACCTTTGGTAAACTTTTTCCTTAATATTCACTTTTTAGAAAATGGCATTTTCTTGCTTTACCAACCTGTGCCTCTGTCTGCTTTTAGAATGAATGTCTGGTTTAGACTGACAGTAGGGTTGTTTGTGCATTCACTCTAGACAGTCACACAAGAGACCTGAGGTGTGCCCTGCATATCCTAATGGCTCATCACCAGGCTAATGGGTCTTCCTGAGATAGCGTGGTGGGAGAAGGTGTCACTGATATCTGAATAGAGCTGTGACTGGCCTCTCACAATGCTGTTTCCACCCTCTGTTGTTTGTCTGGAGCAAAGGCAGGATCTTGTGGACTACTTCAAAGGCCAAAAGGGGTATAAGTATTTGACCTATAACCCCACATCTTTAGAACACTTCTGGACTGAGGATTGTGCCAAGAAGAGGAGTTGAAGAGCTGTCAGGAGGAGTACTACACCGTGTGTTGCTTTGCTGGGTTAGCCTGTAGTTGCTGCTTCTGTCGGCAGTAAATTAACTGAACTTTGCTTTCTTGCATCCTGCTTATCCAAGGTTTTCCAGGGGCTCCTGTATGCTAGTCTCCTGTTGGAAGTCTCAGGGCCACGAAAGACTTCATCAGCAGCATCTCTGAACTCCACTGTTAGTAATGTTGACCTGCCAAGTGGTGCCAATTCCAGTTCTGGCCCCTTGGAGGTGGTTCAGCCGCTTCAAGATTTGAAAATCCACACATCACCCTTCCAGCGCCGCCTTTCCCTCCCCAAGCTTGCTTTGTGGTTGAAAACCCAATGCTTGAAAAATCGATGCAGCGCCTGTTTGCCGCTTGAAGAACCGCAGAAGCTCAAGTCCAGAGAACCGACTCTCTGACATCCGAGATCCCCGCTCCAACACAGGCCCTGCTGTGTGGCTGAAGGAATTGATGCATCATCTGTCTGCATCTGTGGAAATCAATGCAGCACCTGTTTTGCCACAGCATCGTCCCGTAGCGCCTGGCTTTTCTCATGCATCACAACTGTGTGCCAGGTTTCCAACGCATCACCCCAACGAAAGGAGTTGCTTCTGGAAATCAATGCATCGCTTCTCCTTGCAGTAATTGCATTGACGCACCACTTCTCCTACATGCAGCAGAACTGACACCTCTATTCCCTGGAACTCAAGATCTGAAGCATCGATGTATTTTCTGATGTTTTCCTCCTTTGCGGCTGTTTTTCATCTTGGATTTTGTCACATCAAAGGTACTTTGTGCTAAAATCAACACATCCATAGAGTTCTATTGACAGATTTGCTTAAACTTTTAAAAATTATATTTTGAGTTATATATGTTCGATTTTTGTCGTTTTGGTCTTGTTGGGTTTAGATAAAGATTGGTTATTTTTCTAAACTGGTGTGGTATCCATTTGTAGTGTTTCCACTGTGTTACTGGGTGTTCTATGTACAAACGCTTTTACACATTGCCTATGAGATAGGCCTGACTGTTCGTGACAAGCTACCAAGGGGGTGAGCAGGGGTGATCTTGGGTGTGTAACTCCCTTTCCCTGACTAGAAGGGTCACAGCTTGGACAGGGTGCGTACCATGGCCACCTAGAGAACCCAATTTCTAACAGATCTCTTAAAGCCTGTTTGTGATTGATATTTTCAATCGCTTGAAACAGTGAGGTCCCTCGACAACATATGATACTCTTCAATGGATTCAAATTCTAATTGACAACTTGAATAGAATGTATAATGCTCCAGAATAATTCACAAATAGGGGGGAGGTAGAGGTATACATCTAGGTCCGTCCTCCATGGCTAATACTTCCAAAAAACCAACTTGTCGGGTTTGAGGACCTAGACAAAGGTAGGGAAGAAAAGACCGGTAGTCAATTGTTAGCGTTGGTCGATTTAGCCCATTGATAAATGCTAACAAAGACCACTATTGGGAATTGAACACCCATTATAGCCATAACGTATCCCTCCAATATGGCCACCGTTGTTGCCAAAAGCGGCGGCCATCTTACGTTTTCCACCCGCGGTTTAGTCGGAGTGACGACCATGCGGTGGAAGCAGGAAGTATTTAGTGCACTCCCGGCAACAGACTCGCTAAGATGCAGTCCAACAGGGAGACGACTAGGTCTGAATAAACGAGGTCCTTTTGAAGTAAGTGTGTTTTTACCCACAGGTACCGGATGACTTTAAAAAACGTCCGATTTTTATCAATGGGCTAAATCGACTGACGCTAACAATTGACTACTGGTCTTTTCTTCCCTAAACCCACAGATATTACTTTCAGGGAGACTTCGACCCTATCGCGTCCATGAGGCACAGTTTTGCTCAAAATTAAGTATGTGTTTCAATCCTGGGGCGACCATCATTCCCCTTATTTCTGTTTATGTATATGTTGTGTGTACTATCACTTCATGTTTGTTGTGCATTTTTAATATCCTTGACCACCATGCAACACGTTTGGCCAGCACTTTTGTTACCTATTTAGGTCACCTTTTCTCACTGAGCCTGAAAGACTGCACGCACCATTGAGGAGCATTCCACCAGCATGGAAGTATGTTGAACTTTATACCCGGTATCTCTATCAGAGAGAGGGGGCTGCTACCTAACCTTCTCTCCTTTGTTTTCGCAGGCATACTATGTGACATAGCGATCGTATGTATAAACACGCATGTTTTTATTAGTTGCAGCGTTTTGGTTCATTTGAATTTATTAATTCCTTATTTCCACATTTAGGATTATTAGGAGTGGCATACACAGGGCTGGTCCCTGTGTGGTCCTGACGAGGAGCTAGGGATAGGCTCTAAACATGTTGATCTTATACTGAATTACTAGCCCATTAATAGTTAGTGCTTTTGTGTAACACCCCATTTAAATATACCAACCTAGGAGCTATAATAAAATATTGTCAGCCCACTAGCAAGGTATTTGTAATCACTTATTCCTCGACCCGCCTGACGTACTCCGCCACCACCCTCAGCGCACTCAATACCGGCCGACTCCCAGAATGCCACCAAGCCACACCACGACGCACCCACGGACCTTTCAGCTGCCACGCCTGCAACTTCACCTGCATCCGGACCTGCCTCGCACCAGCACCCGCAAAGTCGAACACCAGCAGTACCCACCTCAAGTGCATCCTGCTCAACACCCGCTCCGTCCACAGACACGCCATCGAACTCTGGAACCTCCTAGACGCCACAGCCCCTGACGTTGCCTTCCTCACGGAGACCTGGATGAACGCCTCTTCAGCTCCCGACATCGCCATCGCTATCCCAGAGGGTTACAAGATCGTCCGGAGGGACCGCAACGCCAACCAGATGGGAGGTGGCATCGCCATCATCCACAGGAACACCATCCGTCTCACGACCAGCACCGACAACACCCTGACCAGCGCTGAACACCTGCATTTTCAGATCCACACCAACCCGAACACCACCCTCAGAGGCACCCTGATCTACCGACCCCCAGGACCACGCACCCAATTCAGCGAGGACATCGCCGACTTCGTCAGCCCGCATGCCCTCCCCTCCGCCGACTACATCCTCCTGGGGGACCTCAACTTCCACCTGGAGAACAACAACGACCGCAACACCAGCACCCTGCTCGACAACCTCGCCAATCTTGGACTCAAGCAACTGGTGTCCACCCCCACCCACCTCGCCGGACACACACTCGACGCAGTCTTCTCTTCCAGCACAGACATCGACTTTAGCCACGCCACAGAGCTCCAATGGACGGACCACAGCTGCGTCCACTTCACCTTCAAGAGAACGACGACCCACCACCACCAGCAACAGGCCGCCCGCAGAAGCTGGAACAAGATCACAGCAGACCAGCTCGCCACCTCCCTGAGCCAGCACCCTCCTGCCAGATCAGCGAACCCCAGCCAGGCCGCCGACAACCTCACGAAGTGGATCAGCACCTGCGCGGACGAGCTCGCCCCGCTGAGGACCCCGGCCAGCAGACCCAGCAGCAAGAAAGCCCCGTGGTTCACCGACGAACTCAAGAGCTCCAAGAGGAACTGCCGAGCCCTCGAGAAAGTCTGGAGAAGGGAACCTACACCGGACAACAGGACCTCCTTCAAGCTTGCCACCCAGAAGCACCACCAGCTGATCCGCGCCGCCAAGAAAACAGCTTTCAAGGACAGATTGGACAACAACGCACACAACAGCAAGGAACTCTTCAACATCGTGAAAGAGCTTTCCAAAACCCAGCGCAGGAAACAACGACATCACCCCATCACAAGACCTCTGCAACTCCCTCGCGTCTTACTTCCACAACAAGATCGCGGACATACACAACAGCTTCAACAACCAACCAACGCACACCATGACCGAACAACCACCCCCCACCACCACCCTCCACGCCTGGGCCCCGATCAGCACCGAAGACACCATCCGCACGATGAACTCCATCCACTCCGGATCACCGACCGACCCCTGCCCTCACCACGTCTTCAACAAGGCCGACACTATCATCGCACCCCACCTGCGAGACATCATCAACACATCCTTCGACACCGCCACCTTCCCTGAGAGCTGAAAGCACGCCAAACTCAGCGCTCTACTCAAGAAACCAACAGCGGACCCCACCGAACTCAAGAACTACCGCCCCATCTCACTCCTCCCGTTTCCAGCCAAAGTCATCGAGAAGACCGTCAACAAGCAGATGGCCGCCTTCCTCGAGACGAATGGATCCCTCGACCCCTCACAGTCCGGCTTCCGAGCCAACCACAGCACCGAGACCGCCCTCATCGCCGCCACCGATGACATCCGAGCCATGATGGACAACGGAGAAACAGCGGCCCTCATCCTCCTAGACCTCTCCGCGGCATTCGACACTGTCTGCCACCGCACCCTAGTACAGCGCCTCAGCAACATCGGAATCCAGGACAAGGCGCTGGAATGGATCATCTCCTTCCTCGACGGAAGAACACAGAGAGTCTGCCTACCACCGTACAAGTCAGAGGCCTCCGAAGTCATCTAAGGCGTCCCTCAAGGATCATCTCTGAGCCCCACCCTCTTTAACGTCTACATGAGCCCCCTCGCGGCCATCGCACGCAAACACAACCTCAGCACAATCTCCTACGCCGACGACACCCAGCTGATCCTCTCCCTGACCAACGACCCCGCCTCCGCCAGAGCCAACCTGCACGAAGGGATGAAAGAGGTAGCCGAATGGATGACGACCAGCCGCCTGAAACTGAACTCTGACAAGACGGAGGACCTCATCCTGGGCTCTTCACCCTCCGCCTGGGACGACTCCTGGTGGCCTCCCGCCCTGGGCACCGCACCCAAACCAACAGACCACGCACGCAACCTGGGCTTCATCCTGGACTCCTCCCTCTCCATGTCCAGGCAAGTCAACAGCGTCTCCTCGGCGTGCTTCAACATCCTACGCATGCTACGAAAGATCTTCTGGTGGATCCCCACCGAGACCAGGAAGACCGTCACCCAGGCCCTCGTCACCAGCCGACTGGACTACGGCAACGCCCTCTACGCCGGTACCACCGCCAAGCTCCAGAAGAGACTCCAGCGGATCCAGAACGCCTCAGCCAGACTCATCCTCGACATCCCACGTACCAGCCACATCTCCGGACAGCTGAGAGACCTTCACTGGCTCCCCATCAACAAAAGAATCACCTTCCGCCTCCTCACCCACGCACACAAAGCCCTACACGACCAAGGCCCGAGCTACCTCAACAGCCGGATCAACTTCTACGCTCCCAAACGCCACCTCCGATCAGCCAACCACGCCCTCGCCACCGTCCCCCGCATCCGAAGAGCGACTTCAGGAGGAAGGTCCTTCTCCTACCTGGCCGCCAAGACCTGGAACTCCCTCCCGTCCGACCTGCGCCTGACCCAAGACCACCTCTCCTTCCGGAAGAAGCTGAAGACCTGGCTGTTCGAGCAGTAGCGGCACCCCCCCCCCCCCCCAGCGCCTTGAGACCCTACGGGTATGTAGCGCGCTCTATAAGTGTCATTGATTGATTGATTGATTGATTCCACTCCACCACACAATGCACTACACATAGTCTTCCATGAAAAGTGCTCCTATGTAGTTTCCGCAAGTCGCAGCCTGCCCCAGTTCGTAGAGAACTGGGATGGCCCTAAAGATGAAGGATGTCACAGTGGGGAACACCTGGTGAGTGAGGGGACTCAAGAAATAATTTTTTCTTTCCTGAAGGCAATCTTTGATCAGATTGATCAGATTCCATACACATACCTTTGTCTAGGTCCTCAAACCCGACAAGTTGGGTTATTTGGAAGTAATGCTCCAGAATAACATTTATGCTTCTTCCATACCTTAAACTTAATTGCTTGATAGCATACTTGGAAACATCCAAATCTTCAGTGGAATTGGTGTCTTAAGGAAGTAAGTTCTTAAATTATTTTAAAGCAGTTGTCCCAAGACAATGTTTGAGTAAATCTAGTTTTCATGTGGCTGAGCAGTCTTCTCCATCTAGTACCTCTACATATGGCAAGAATACTTCATACCAATCTTACCAGGATAAAGAAAATTCACCTAGGTGCTGCAGAAAATATGGAGTTGGAGCAATTGAAGACATTTTAAATAACACAAAAAGTTGTGAAAGTAAATATAGAAAAGTTGATGGATTAATGTTCAGACAATATATAAATTAATGGAGACCCTGTCATAGAGTTGCTTGTTACCAAATTGTAATGAAGGTGTGCCTGTCACCATATAACAGGCTGTAGAAATAGTTCAAACAGTCGGCCTACTTCAACTTGGGCTACAAGGGCACGGGTGCAGTGGTGCTTTCTGGTGTTGTGTTTGCGGGTTACAAATTCCTCACAATTCTTTTGGAATGCTTGCAGGTTGCAGAGAAGCAGCTCTACTGCTCCATGGGAGTTTCTGTGTCTTTATTGAAGGCATGCAGTCCTCCCAGGCTTTTTGGAGGCACAGCAGCTGCAGGATGAGACCTCTTTAGCTCAGTCTTGTAGGAACAACAGACAGGCCGGCAGGTTGGTGCCAAGTCAGTTGCTTCTCCACAGTCCTTGCTTCTTGTGGCTCTTTGGTGTCCTTCTTAGGTCAGAAGGAATGTTTTTTCCTGGTTCCAAGGGCTCCCCTAAATACTAGATTTAGTGTTGTTAGGGGAGTGTAGGGTAGTAGCCAATGGGCTACTTATCCCTGTGGTCACCACGCCCTCTATATGACCACCTTCCTGTGGGAAGTGGGTTTAACCCTGTCCCACAGTTCCTATTTCTTACATCACAAAGATGTCAGACCTTTACATTTCTCATCCACATCAGGTTATCCCACCTTAGGGGTGGCACTAGCCTCAATGTGGACATGCCTCTCTGACTACCAATTTTACTGCCTGCCTAGGTGCCAAATGGGTCCTTGGCATCCCCTTACCTCCAAGGGCTGCCATATTTGCATGCCAAAGGCTGTAGGCTCTTTTTAGCTCCCTGCCTTGGAATGCTAATTTGCAGGTCATCCTGTGAGAGAGTATGCAAACACCCTCTGCCTGAGCAGACTTGGTTCCTGACATCCTGAGAGCGTAGGCCCTCACCGCTAGGGGTCAGAAACTAAACAGTAGTGGAAGTCGGGTTTGGACCAGTCAGCCAGCACACTAGTAGTTGGTAGGTGCCCTCTGGGTGCATGTATTAATAAATAATCACTGGAATCAGTGTGGATGTATTAATACAAGAATCTTGATACCAAACATCTTTGAATTCAGTGAAGCCATCATGTAGCAGAGGAACTCATTTTCACCAATGTGCAGCACATTTATTTGAAATGGCTTTCCTGGTCACTTGCACTGGTAGTAATTGAACTAACCAACACACGCCCACACATGTTGTATAGTGCACCCTGCCTTACAGCTGTTAGGCCTGCTGTAGGGGCGACTTACCTATAGTGCATGCAGTGTCTGCAGGCATGGCACATAGGGCTGTGTGTCATGTTGTGGTTTCACTTTTGTCTACACCAAGACATGCAGCCTGCAGTGGCTGTCTGCATGAGTTTGGTGAGGGGTCCCTTAGGGTGGCACAATTCATGGTAGGGTAGGCGGTCTGTCTCGTAAATGGAGCGCACTTGACGCTCAGGGTTTCATCGACTCTCTGGCCAGTACACTACCCAGCCATGATTCCAACTCCAATATCGACTCGATGGAGGCAGACATCGCTAACTGGCTACAAACGGCCAGTGATCGGCACGCCCCCCTCATTAAATACTTGCGTACTAGACATGGCAATGCCCACAAATGGTTCACTAGTGGCCTTAAGGATCAAAAGCTTAAACTTCGCCAACTTGAAAGGAATTAGAGGCGTGGATACTCCAAGGTAGACAGATTGCTCTACCTGTCTGCTCGCAAAGAATACAAAGGCTCGATCTCCACGGCTAAAGCAGCACATGTCTCAGAGAGAATACTCTCGGCCCACAACAAATCAAAGGACATTTTTTAAATTATGAACAATTTCACTAGTGACTATAGAATCCTACCAGTTCAGGCCCCGACTCAAGAAATGTGCAACTCTCTGAATACATTTTTGTGGAAAAAATTGCGGTTATTAAGAATTGTATTTCCCTCACTACCTGTATGGTCTCCCCTGACGATACGCCTATTAACCCTCTTTCACTTACCCACTTTCCAGACATCTGCCTTAATACCCTCTCAGAGCTTACTACCCGCGTCAAGTCGGGTTCCCCAAATGATTGTTGCCCTCCGTCAGTTCCCAGGGATATTTCCTCAAATCTACCCCAAAGCATTCTACCCTTTCTTAACAAATCCCTCAGCTGGGGCATAGTACCAAGCTCTCTTAAGGACGCTTTATTGGTCTCCCTATTAAAGAAACCGGGGGCACACCCTTTAAATCCCTCTAACTATCGCCCGATTTCTCTTTCTCTCTGGCAAAAATCCTGGAGGCCCATGTCACTAGGTGCCTCTCTAAGTTCATCGAAAATATCAAGTTCCTAGAGCCTAACTAAGCCGGCTTCCGGCCTGCCCATTCGACCGAGGCCGTCATCCTGGCAGTACTAGATGCACTGAGGGGAAATGCAGATAAGGGGGCCCCTCAGGCTCTGGTGCTCCTGGACCTGTCAGCAGCGTTCGACACGGTCGACCACAACATACTGTTACACCGTGTTGGACAAGCAGGCATCCACGGTCTTGCCTATGAATGGATCAAGTCATTTCTGTTGGGCAGATCCCAAACTGTACGTTTCACAGTATGTGGAGTACCGCAGGGCTCCTCTCTCTAACCACTGTTGTTTAATTTGTACATCCGGCCACTCATTCACTCACTTAAAACCAGGAGGATAATGGTTTTCAACTATGCCGATGATCTTCAGATCATTTTCCCACTGGATTCTCCAAACGTCGTGGCGGAATTTCAATCTGTGATGCTCCACATTCAGCAGTGGATGAATCATAACCAGCTCAAACTGAACCCAGGAAAAACGGAACTAGTTCTGCCAGGAAACAGTGCTGCGCATTGGGGACCACACTTCTGGCCAAGTGAACTCGGCCCTCCCCCCACGCCGTCCTGCTCAGTGAAGAGTCTAGGGGTGGTCATTGACTCGGACCTCTCGCTCAAGGGACACGTGGGGACAGTGATATCTGCCAGTCTGTTTCAACTACGGAAAACTAGGAAGATCTCCCACCTGTTATCTCATGCCTCTATTGTGCAGGTGGTGATCGCCTTGGTGCTATCTCGCCTTGACTTCTCCAACTCCCTCTATATGGGGCTATCTCAGACTCTGCTCAACCGCCTTCAAATCGTCCAAAACCAGGTGGCAAGGCTAATCTATAAAACCCCTAGATGGCAATCTGCTAGACCCACACTGCAAAAACTACACTGGCTGCCCATAGCACAAAGAGCTGTTTTTAAGACAGGCTGCCTAATCTTTAAAGCACTCCACTATAATAGCCCTGAATTTCTGAACAACTTGATCGTAAAGCATACCCCGGCTCGTAATCTCCGCTCAGCCCACCTTCACTTACTTGCCATTCCTTCTATCAGACTGAAAAAGCAGGGTGGCTGTAGGTTCTCATACCTGGCACCCAGGTTCTGGAACTCTCTCCCCCTGGCTATCAAGACCAGTAACAACCTACTGAGCTTTAGAAAGGCCTTAGAGACCTGGCTATTCACACAAATCTGCTAACCTGCTCTACCACTACATCCTCATACAATCCTAGCACCAGGAAACTTACGGTGACAGTGCGCTTTACAAATTTTTATTAACATTAACATGCTGCAGCCCTTAGGGATCCTCTTTAGTATCCCATGCCCTAGATACCAGTAGCACCATTTAATAGGGACTTACAGAGGGTACTAAAGATCTGATCCCTTGGGGATCAAGTGATCAGTTGTCTTATTTTCAGGAAGAAACACTGGCACTGGGGACCTGGTTAGTTGGAACCCAGTGCACTTCGGTCAGAATTGCATCAAATACCGGGGGAAAAAGGGGTTGGATTACTGTGACAAAAACCCAGTTTCCTATAAGTCATGTTGTTTGTATATGTTGGTTACAAGAATTGTGAGAATATTCAATAAAGAACTGGGATTTCTATCACTGAGAACAGGAGGACTGAAGAGTACATTCCATGCAACTGCACGACACCTCAGAGCTATTTGCAAGTACATGATTGCACCTAATATCAGACAATTTAACGGTCTGCCCACATCACGTTCAATACTTGCTTCACCATACATAAGGCAGTCAACTCTGATACCTCACAGCTCCTGATTACTACAGTTGAGGTCTTTGGTAGACCACTCATGACATCCAGCATCACTAGACTGCAAATCAAAAGTGAAAGTAGCAGATAAAGAACATGCCAGCTAATCTTAAACTACGTTCTTAGGCTTTGAAACACCAGTCCAGATCCGGGTATTGGAGAAACTAATCAACCAACTCCTCACAAACACCTCAGTGCCACACAGTTTAGATCCAGGCCCAACCTCAGTACAGACACAGCACTAATTGCTGCCACAGATGACGTCTGCATGATCCTTGACAGAGAATACACAGCAACCCGCATTTTCCTAGACTTCTCTGCAGCATTTTACATGATAACCAGGTGCCTGCACAAGATTGGCATCCAAAGCCCAGCTCTACACTGGATCTGCTCCTTCTAAATGGATAGAATGCAAGCTGTCAGACAGGCACCTTACACCTCGGAAGCAATAAACTCATCTTTAGAGTGCCTCAAGGTTCATTGTTCAGCCCCACAACCTTCTATGCATGCATGATACCTTTGGCCAGCATCATTTGCACACGTCATTAATATTCCTCTCCTATGCTGACAACACTCAAATCATGCTCTCCTCGAGCAAGACTCCCACCACAAGAAACACCAGGTTAGACTATGGAAACACTCTCTACACCGTAACCACCAAGCAACTCACCAGAAGACTACAAACCATCCAGAACTTGATAGTCAGATTCATTCTTAGCCTCCCACACACCACTCGAATCACACCACACCTCAGGAAACTTCACTGGCCCCTGGTTCAAAAACACACTAATTTTAAACTTCTGACACACACATTCAAGTCACTACACAACTTAGGGTCATGTAGATGCATCTCCATCCACTAAATACCCATGCACCTCCGCTACTCAGGACTTCTACTCACAGACATGTCACCCATACACAGAACCAGGTAAGGAGAATAGGCGTTCCCCTATATTGCTCCTAAAGTGTGGAACAACCTCCCACTCCACATCACAGCCTCCTTCTCTGTTCTTGAATTCCACAAGAAGCTGAAGAACTGGCTTTTCAATCAACCTACGCTAGGCAGCGCTAGGCACTAACACCCGCTCAGTGCCAGGATTTTCTCACGGGTGATAAAGCGCTTTGCAAATACACATATCATATCAGGATCTGCCATGTGTGGCACAAGTGGGGTGCTTGGCTTCCATCCTGTCAATACTCTGGGAGGATTATATCCAGGGATGGGTCTCATAGTAGAATGGACAGGAATCTAGGGAACCATAGGACTGGATGTGCTAGTACAAGGCTTGTTCAAGCCACTTGAGGCATGAATTCTCAGGGACTTCTGTGCACCCCTCCCCATGTTATTTGTGCAACCTATGGTTACAGGTACCTAACCAAATTTGCATATATCCCCAGTCCTAAAATCTCTCAAATATTTGCCCTTAGAAGCTCGAATCCAGTTAAAGATTGTAGTTCTGGCGCACAAAGCCCTTCACTTCAAAACCCCCAGTTATCTAGCGCAAAAGCTTGAATTATCCTGTGGTGGTAGAGCCTCAAAAAGCGCTAACACTTTCCTCCTGAAACCGCAAATCTTTAACAAAAAGAGAACTTGCCACCGAGCCTTCTCCCTCATCGCTCCAAACATTTGGAACTCTCTGCCACCGGAAGTACGCAGAATCTCCTCAACGACTGACTTCAAACTGGAAGTCAAAAGATTCCTAATGAACACATTCCTACCTTAATGTGGCTAGGCTCACCTGCTTAAAAACTTGCCCTTACAACTACTTGACCATCATTGGGTATTGCTCTTCTTTACTGCATAATATTTCCCCCCTATACCCCGATATTTACATGTTTATTGTGTTACTCTCCTTTGACCTATTTGTAGTACAATTATGCGATTGTTCTTGTTTCTACTCATACCTGATGTTGCTACTGCATTTATTACCTTCCTTCCATTTTTTTGTAAGGTGCTCTGATATCCTTCGGGATCTTGTTTGCGCAATATAAAACTTTAAAAATAAAATAAAAAATTAAAATATGGTTAATGAGGGGAAGAGGAGGTCCTTGGAACCAGGATCCACTAAAGCCTCTCTCACAATAAGTGTGTGATGCATGAAGGGTCATTGCTAATAGGACTACTATTGTTTCCTATTAGATGTTTGAGAAAGGGAAAATATATGGCACAGTTTCTTGTCCAGAAGATGATTCCTGTTTCAGAGCTAGCCCACAATTAGGGTCTGATAGTACGTGGAACCACATTTGAAAATAGAATAACTAGTACACCATTATGCTGTCTGCACCTTCAAATAGGTTTGAGAAACACATGGAACATAACTGCCAAATGACCCATGTTTGATGTGCTGCTTCAAAATAGTTTTTTTCTTTCACTTCTGGGATGTGTGATTGTGTTTTTATAAATATGTACTAAACAAGGCCCAGTATAATTGTTTGTATGGTGTACACTAGACATGCCAGAATGTTCTTTTACTGACATGCTGAGGGATCATATTGATTCTTTTTTTAATACTTTTATTCTTTGGTGACCTACTTAGTTTTGCGTGATGACATGGGGAGACCTTTGCAGAAGAGTATCTTTTGGGATGCAAGGATCCCATTTTCAGAGGAAGTATTTGCAAATCAAAGGAAAAAAGCAGGGCTGACTGTTGTCTATTTAAGGACAGTATCTGTTTGCCTAACTTCCTCCTTAAAGTTGGATTGTGCACACAGCTGAGTGGTCCACTCAAAAGTAAGGGTGGAGTTGGAAATGTTATATAATAGCTTAGGTGAGTGTTTAAGCTTCAGAATATGGAATGGTTTGTGTATGGTGAGGTGACTTTTTTGTGCAGGTCAGACTGGACACAGCATTTAAGCAATGGCACTGGAGTAAATACTCAGTTTGCAGTTACTGAAAGTATGTTTTTCAAGACAATAGAGTGGTTCCATAAACGTTATAAATTCAGATACAAAAAAGCAGAGCAACCTGGTGGTCGATAGGTAAATGCTAATATAAATGAGACACTGTTATTTTGCACCCTTCATATTTGGGTGACAGGTGGTCAAATTGGGGAAATTCATTTACTGATTTTAGTGTGAGGTGAAGCTTGAGCGAGCGCCAGCACATATTGGCATATTAATGAGTTCTACAGATATGCCATCCTAAGAACATTTAAGAAATCGGCTGAAACAAAGGTCTAACAATGGCAAGGACTTCTATCAATCACACACATATTCTGACCCAGCATTTTCTGCAGTTGAAAAAGTGGATTTCCATCAAGAAGGTGTTGAGGGAAGCACTTGCCTCTCTGACTACATCGCTGAGAATCTTGAGTTATGTGGTAGGACTTTTGGCAATATTTCCATGCTCCCTTCATTATTGGGCCCTTCAGCAGTTGGAGATAATGCATCTTTGTAGAGGTATGGCTTATTTGGAACAGAGTGTTCTGCCAGTTGAAGCCAGGAGGAAGATGTCCTGGTGGTTGGAGCATAAGGATGCCTGGAACGGGAAGGCAATCTTTGCTTCAGTTCCAGAAGTGATAATAGAATCCAATGCCAGTCGGTGGGGCTGGGGGAGACAATTGTGGCTTTGTGGAGACAGGGGGCAGGTGGTCTCTGGAGGAACTGCGTCTTACTATCTTATGCCTGGAACTCCTGGAGGGTTCTTTTGCATTTCAGCCTTTCTCCCCAAGTTGTTGTATTCTGTTAAGGATGGACAACGTATCAGCAGTACGATACAACAATCGATTGCGGGGACGAGGTCTCACCTCCTGGTGAAGATAGCTAAGGACTTTTGGCATTATTGCATCCAACGGGAAACAGACAAAATATTGACTACAAAATATCGAATGGACATAATATTGAGTTCAAAATATAGGCTGGACAGAATATCGAATGGACAGAATATAGACATCAAAAATATCGTTTTGAAGGTAAGTAATGTAATATCGAATTTTAAAATATAGTCAAAATATCGAAGTACATAATATAGGTTAAGAAAAATATCGAACTTTTAATAATATCAAATTTAGTATAGCGTATTTTATGTGTTAAAAGTGTTTATGTTATAATGTAATTTAATTAATGAATGTAATGTTATTTAAATTTTGCGTAATTTAATTCTGTAGCGGGTTGTGGGTTTATAGGGGAATGGGGTGGGAAGTAATTTATTATAATTTATTAAATATGTAATTATTGGTATTTGTTTATAATTAATTGTTAATTAATTTTTATTTAGTAATTATTTACATTTTAATTGCCAATTAATTTTAATTGATTAATTGATAATTATATTAATTTAACTATTTTAATTTATGTAGCGGGTTGTGGGTTTATAGGGGAGTAGGGTGGGAAGTAATTTAATTATAATTAATTAAATATGTTAATTTATGTAGTGTAATTTAATTATACCTAATTAAATATGTACATTTATTTATTGCTCTTTGTTCATAAATAATTGTTAATTAATTTTTATTTAGTAATTAATTACATTGTAATTGCCAATTAATTTTATTTAATTGATTAATGGATAATTATGTTAATTTAACTATTTTAATTTATGTAGCAGGTTGTGGGTTTATAGGGGAGTAGGGTGGGAAGTAATTTATTATAATTAATTAAATATGTTAATTTATGTAGTGTAATTTAATTATACCTAATTAAATATGTACATTTATTTATTGGTATTTGTTCATAATTAATTGTTAATTAATTTTTATTTAGTAATTAATTACATTTTAATTGCCAATTAATTTTATTTAATTGATTAATGGATAATTATGTTAATTTAACTAATTTAATTTTTGTAGCGGGTTGTGGGTTTATAGGGGAGTAGGGTGGTAAGTAATTTAATTATAATTAATTACATATGTTAATTTTTATTGTGTATTTATTAGATTTTAATTGTTAAGTAACTGTTTAATTACTAATTAATTAATTGTTAATTTGTAATTAATTAGTGTTAATAGATAATTAATTGCAATTATTAAATTAAATTAGTATTTGTAATTAATTAATTATTATATTATATTAAAGTGGTAATTACTTTTAATTACATTTTTATAGATATTAATATATATATCTTTTTAAATAATATATGAAGTATCTACTTTCTCTACTGTTGCACTCTCTGGAGTGGGAATAGTCATTTTTACCCCTACGCTATCCAAAGCTTTCCCTACTGTTGCACTCTCTGGAGTGGGAATAGTAATTTTAACCCCTACGCTATCCAATGCTTTCCCTACTGTTGCACTCTCTGAAGTGGGAATAGTAATTTTTACCCCTACGCTATCCAACGCTTTCCCTACTGTTGCACTCTCTGGAGTGGGAATAGTATTTTTACCCCTACGCTATCCAACCCTTTCCCTACTGTTGCACTCTCTGGAGTGGGAATAGTAATTTTTACCCCTACGCTATCCAACGCTTTCCCTACTGTTGCACTCTCTGGAGTGGGAATAGTAATTTTTACCCCTACGCTATCCAACGCTTTCCCTACTGTTGAACTCTCTGGAGTGGGAATAGTAAGTTTTACCCCTACACTATCCAACCCTTTCCCTACTGTTGCACTCTCTGGAGTGGGAATAGTAATTTTTACCTCTACGCTATCCAACGCCTTATCTACTGTTGCACTCTCTGGAGTGGGAATAGTAATTTTATACTTCCGCTATCCTACGGTAATAATATTGGATATATTTGAATTATATTATGTTACTATATATATATGTTTTAACAAATATGATTGTAAACATTTTTTTTATAACTTTAAATATTTAAATATTATAAGGTAATTTAAGTATGTTTAAGTACATTTTAGTAAATAATTTTTAATATTAATTTAATTTAACATTGTTTTTAATAAAGTGGATATTTTTACAAACTATGTTTTTGTAAACAATATTTTTTACTCAATATTTTTGTACTTACCTGTTTGTAGATACAAAGTCGATATTCTGTCTGTCGATATTTTGTCGCCGATATTTTTGATGCTCGATATGTCCCTCGATATTATGTCAGTGATCCGCATCCAACATCACATATTGGAAATGGCAGAATACATTCTGGGCAGTTCCAATGTGGTGGCGGACTCGAACTCTCGCTCCCTCCAGGACTCTAGCGACTGGAGGCTGCATCTTAGAGTCTTTTGAATCTGCGATGGGGCCCTTGCATGATCAACCTCTCTGCTTTCTGTCTGAACATGCAGCTGCCTCTCTTATACAGTTGGAGACCAGATCCACAAGCAATCAGCTTGGATGCATTTCTACAGTTTTGGTCGACAGATCTGCTTCATGCATATCCCTCGTTTGCAATGATCCAGAGAGTTCTTGTGCAGGCGAGTCAACAGGTGTTGGAGGTAGTTTTGAGAACTTCTTAGTAGAAAGTGCAGGCCTGGTTCCCAGTGGCTGTGTTCCAGAGTTGTGCACCTCCGGTGTGTCTTCACTCTTTCCGGGATCTTCTCTTTGATCCGATGGGGTTCAGCACCCATTAGTGACTCAGGGGTTTTATCCCTTGTGGCCTGGAGACTAACAGGCGACACTGGTAAGTGCCTAGAGCTTTGCAGGATGCACTTGGTTTCCTGTCACAATCTTGGGCTCCCTCTAACATTATGAATCAGCTTGGCGTGGATGGCTTTGTTGGTGTAGTGAGAGTAGTGTGGATCCCCTGGTGTTGGTAATCCATATGATTGTGAATTTCCTATCAGATATTGCTAATCAGAGTCTAGCTTATAGGATGGTGAACAATTTCCGTTCAGCTATTTTGACAGATTATCCACATCTGGATTGCAAACCAGTTGGAGAACATTCTCTTGTTTACCAACCTTTTGGGAGGTATACGGTTGGTCCATCCACTGCAACCTAGGTATTCCACGATGTGGGATGTGGATATCTTGTTATATTTTCTCAGAGATTGGTTGGTGAATGAAGGGCTTTCGTGCAAACAATTTTCAGCGAAGCTCACTTTACTTTTGTGTCTTATTTCCTGTCAATGGATGTGCAGGTCTTGGATTTGGCAGGTAGAATATTTACTCCTTTGGGTGTGTCTTTTACGATTTTTCAACATATCAAAACAAATTCCAGATGTGTGAGTTAGCCTGCCTTTCCATATTATTAAAAATTGTGTATTGTTAAATTTCTAAAGTGTTATGAAGATTGTATACATGAACGGCGCAGTGATGTGGCTGATCAATTGTTGATTTTCTAGCAGAAAACTTTCCGCCCGGTCTCTTCAGCTACCTTGGCCCGTTGGATTAAATGGTTGTTGAAAGAGGCTGGAATTGACGCCTCCCTTTTCAGAGCTTATTCAGTCAGCAGGCTATGGCATTTAAAGCTTTTTTCAACGGTTTTCATTTGGAGGATATTATGATTGCGGCGGATTGGTCTTCTGACTCAAATTTTAAAGCTAATTGTAGATATTGCATCTAATGTGGTGGCTTAACTTTAAACTAGTATAATCAGAAGCCTCCTTTGCTGACATAGATTAAAAATAATGCTAGCTATTATGTCAAGAATGTTCAATTCTGTAAAGGACACAGAGATTACGATTATCCTGCCCAAAGAGGTGGTTTATTGTCACTCTGTCGGCTGATGTTTTCATGTTCAGATTGATGCATATGTGATTATGATGTAATACCAGTATGGTTTTCTGTAGGTAGACATGATAAGATTCCCTTGTGTTTTGTGAAGGAGTTCATGGAGGTGGGCTATTTAAGCTTTTGCTTTTGTTTTCTTTTTAGGCACAGATGCCAAAGCAACTTGAAGTGGTATGATGTGCGACTGGTGCTGTATCTGTTTGTTGCGAAGGATGTTCATCTTGCCTGTTGGAACTGGTCCGTGGAAGTGGTCCGATGATGGGTCATTTTACATTCCTGCTGGTTCAAGGTTTGATAGACTTCAGTTTGCTTGAAAAGAAAGAGGAAGGACTAAATTTCTATGGAGTTTTATACTCAGGCATGATCCCTGTGATTGGTGGAGAGAAGTAGCTGTGAGGGCTCATGGGTTATTTAGTTTAAAGTTTTGATTTGGCTGCTATGATTTCTAAGTAACAAAAGAGAAGCATAATCCTTGCATCCATGTCCTTAATAGACTTGGAAATTATTGACGCAATAACTATAATCTTTTTAACCAATTGGCCAGCAATGCAGCCATGACTAAGTCAATTGTGCATGTTGAGTTGGACAGGTCTCAGACTGCGGCCAACCCGACATGCACACTTTAGGTCTCATCAATGTTCTGTTAAGGAGTCAGGCGGAATACAGCATGGCCTCCCTGGTCTCCTTTGGAGCACCGGGTATACATGACTCAACCAATACTTGCTTAGCTGTCATGCAGTTTTTAATATAAAACATATTAGAGCAAAGGCTGGGTTGGTGCAGGGCCGGGGTGCTTACAATACAGCGCATTGGTGGACATATAAAATGCATTGCTAATCACTGTGCCTTATTAACTTTTAATCCAGCGTGATTGGTCATGCTGCCAGCATGTTTGTCACTATGACAATGCTTCTCCCACCATGCACAGCGCCAGTTACAGCGATTTGTGTGACACGAGTGGAGAGGAGTAGTCGCCTCTTGTGAGATAGGTGCTGCAGGCCCATTACTCCACATATGTCGTAACAGGCCTGCCTTCTATTTGTGGCCACCCTGGCCTGTGCTCAGAGGACTTGGTGCTGCGTCAAGATTTTGAGGTCGGCCTCAAACTGCGAGGCTCTTGCTGAGTTTTCAGATGTAGTTTATTACCTCTAAGGGGGTCTTAAATAAAGAACAGTGATGGTATCCTTTGTGGAGCAAGTTATTAATCAGCACCGCCCATTGATTTATTTTTTACTTCAAACAGGGATTCTTAGGGGAGAGTAAAGAACAGCAGCTCGTTTGGCATCATTACCGCCAAAAGCATTCTGCGTTCCTTACTATCTGGGCTTCAGCTAGTCTCAGCAGCAAGTTTTAACTGAGCAGGCCGTGGCTCTGAGAAGACAGAGTACAGGGGCCGACTTGAACTGGAGAAACATTTGTGTCACACTAAGAGAAGAGGGTAGCCTTCCTTTCTCCCATCCATTGCTGCCCAGAGTTCAGGAGAGCGGTACAAAAGGGGGTTGTGATGGACGGAGCATCTGAATCAATCAAACACTCACACCCAGTCAAATGATCTGGGTTTAATCCATCACCGTTCTTTAGCCCACTCTGCCACCCCAGTTCAGACATGGCTATTTGCAAATCAGTCTGACCCTGTGCCTCATGGGAACAGTCCAGCCCGAACTGCCAAGCCATGTCTTCCCTGGACCGGAAACAAGCTTCCGAGGATCGGTTTCTGGCATTCCAGCCATCTTCATCCCAGCTTGCTTGAGTCCAGTGGCAAAGTAAGCAAGGGGCTCACGTCTGAGCATACCCTGCCACACAAATGGCGGCCAAAAGCGATACAAAAGGGGGTGGTGATGGACGGAGCATCTGAATCAATCAAACACTCACACCCAGTCAAAATATCTGGGTTTAATCCATCACCGTTCTTTAGCCCACTCTGCCACCCCAGTTCAGACATGGCTATATGCAAATCAGTCTGACCCTGTGCCTCATGGGAACAGTCCAGCCCGAACTGCCAAGCCATGTCTTCCCTGGACCGGAAACAAGCTATCGAGGACCGGTTTCTGGCATTCCAGCCGCCTTCAGCCCGGCTTGCTTGAGTCCAGTGGCAAAGTGAGCAAGGGACTCACGTCTGAGCATACCCTGCCACACTTATGGCAGCCAAAAGCGGTACAAAAGGGGGTGGTGATGGACGGAGCATCTGAATCAATCAAACACTCACACCCAGTCAAAAGATCTGGGTTTAATCCATCACCGTTCTTTAGTCCACTATTTCACCCCAGTTCAGACATGGCTATATGCAAATCAGTCTGACCCTGTGCCTCATGGGAACAGTCCAGCCCGAACTGCCAAGCCATGTCTTCCCTGGACCGGAAACAAGCTTCCGATGACTGGTTTCTGGCATTCCAGCCGTCTTCAGCCCGGCTTGCTTGAGTTCAGTGGCAAAGTGAGCAAGGGATTCACGTCTGAGCATACCCTGCCACACTTATGGCGGCCAAAAGCGGAACAAAAGGGGGCGGTGATGGACGCAGCATCTGAATCAATCAAACACTCCCACCCAGTCAAAAGATCTGGGTTTAATCCATCACCGTTCTTTAGCCCACTCTGCCACCCCAGTTCAGACATGGCTATATGCAAATCAGTCTGACCCTGTGCCTCATGGGAACAGTCCAGCCCGAACTGCCAAGCCATGTCTTCCCTGGACCGGAAACAAGCTTCCGAGGACCGGTTTCTGGCATTCCAGCCGTCTTCAGCCCGGCTTGCTTGAGTCCAGTGGCAAAGTGAGCAAGGGACTCACGTCTGAGCATACCCTGCCACACTTATGGCAGCCAAAAGCGGTACAAAAAGGGGTGGTGATGGACGGAGCATCTGAATCAATCAAACACTCCCACCCAGTCAAAAGATCTGGGTTTAATCCATCACCGTTCTTTAGCCCACTCTGCCACCCCAGTTCAGACATGGCTATATGCATATCAGTCTGACCCTGTGCCTCATGGGAACAGTCCAGCCCAAACTGCCAAGCCATGTCTTCCCTGGACCGGAAACAAGCTTCAGAGGACCGGTTTCTGGCATTCCAGCCGTCTTCAGCCCAGCTTGCTTGAGTTCAGTGGCAAAGTGAGCAAGGGACTCACGTCTGAGCATACCCTGCCACATTTGGAGTCCAGGAGAGAGCATGCTGATGTGACAGACTTTGGAACCTGAAACACGGTCCAAGACAGCAGTAAACCAGAGCATGGTCTTTCATGCTTGGTAACAGTGGCAGGTGATTTAATTTTGTGGGTGAAATGCTTTTTTGTTAGGTGATTAGTAAATTTTTTTGACAGGCGATATTGTTTTCTAGCATTAATCATCCTGCTCCTTCACCTTGAAATGGAACGAACTATCCAGTGTACTTTTAAGAAAATTCTGGCTGATGAGGCCTGAAAGCCCAAAACCGGTCCTAGGATGCTTGTTTCCAGTCCAGGGAGGATCTTGCCTGTCAGGCAGTTCGGGCTGGACTGTTCCCATTGGGCGCAGGGTCAAGACTGATTTGCATATGGCTGGGTCCAAACTGGACTGGCTGGTGAGCAAAAAAACGATGGATTTAGGCCAGATCTCTGTACTCGGGTGAATGTGTGACATTGTTCTGCATTCTGTCCATCAATTGTTCTTTTTACTTTTAAGAAGAAAAGCCATGAAATCGGGTGAAAAGGGTTCATAGATAAATTATTTGGTCTGCTTAGCTTTGTGTTCGTAAAATGGTAGTGACGTTTTCTCCTGTTGATCTGCCCTCATACACTTTTGCCTCTGTTTTCACTTGCCTTGCTCACCACTCACTTAAAATATAGTGCATACAAAGAAGAAATCATTTGAGTCACACAGTTTTTTCACTCACACTAAGTGACAGTGTCAGGAAACAGTGAAAACATGTAGCGCTTCAAGGCCGCCTCCTACAGCGCTTTAGGGAAGATGTTGAGGCATTATTTTTAAAACAATCCAAGCACTGCATAGAGGAAGAATAGCAGAGGAGCAACAGCTGGGAGGAATGGTAGTGGAGGAAAGGTTAATGAGCAGCACAGAGGTACATTGCATTGAGAACGGATATCTTGGAAACGAGCAGAGGGACAGATTACAAATAGGATGGAATGCAGAAAAGCAATAGCTGGGAGGAATGGTAGTGAAGAGAAAGGTTTGCTGTGCAGCACTGGGGTAGAATGCATTGAGAAAGGGTTGAGTGGTGACAGGCACAGCGAATGCAGAAAGAATGTATGGTAGGGGAGACGGCTAAGAGAAAGGTAATAAGACAAAAGACTGGAGACAGCAGAGCAATATTCAGAAACAGCATAGATGAGGGATAATACGGGAGAAAGAGGCAGCAGAGAGGAATGATAACAGAGAAAAACTGTGAAACACTGCAAGGAGGGAGGAACAGTAGCAGAGGAAAGACAAGAAAGAAATGGAGGTTCTGCAGAAAAGAAGAGTTAAGACCAAGAGACATACCAAAGAGATAATGTTTAGCAGAAAGGAAAGATAGAATGGACAGACAACAGAAACAGATTATAGCAGTGAAGCGAGAGAGCCAAACCACTGAGAAGAAGAATGGGGAAGAAATATAGAGAGACACAGACTGCAAATAGCACCACAACACTCTTTTGAGGGTGAGTTGTTTATAAGCCTCTGTATTATTTGTGTTAATGCGTGAAAATTGTGCTGTGAAATACACAATTTCTTCAAAATATTCTCCCCCAAGGGAGTCAGACTTGTTTCCTTCACTTACCCACGTGATCTATGTTACACTAATTTATGGCTCACCACTTTCATAGTTCACCAGCCACCACTGGTTTAACGTACATGATGACATTTTCAGACCAGTGTATCTAGCATCTTATTTTGCACAATACAACCTATTAGATGAAAGCACTTCTTTAGATTTTTAAATGCTTATGTGGCTTTATACACTTTTAAAAGCTCTGACTGATTCTCTCAGTTCACCATAAACAGTAGTGGAAACGTAGAACCAAAATATCACATTCAGTGTGGATATCCATAATCCCCAAATCCAGATTCTGGCCGGTAAAAAATGAATGCCAGAAATATAAAATTAATAAAAAATATAGGGTAATGTTTAGCCAAATCAATTAACTTAAGAATAAGTAAGGAAAGTGTTAAGGCTTGTATACATTATAATTATTTAATTTTTAATTTAAGGCGTGGTATTGGCATAAAGGTTTCCGTTGGGTCCATACTTACACTTTTTTTCATGTCATTTTATTTTAGGCTAATTTACAATTATAGTTAGGAGGAGGTTAAAATGTAACTATAATTTCATTTAATACATTTTATTTTAATTCAAGAGCTCTATGTAGGTGAAGCGTTGTTGTATAAAAGTGCAAGTAGATGCAAATTATTTTTGAACTTACCTTAACAATGTAGTCCTTATAGCTGGATCGCAAGGTAGTACCTTAGAACCCAAATGTCCAGTTATGATAACTAAGCATACTTAATCGATATGTTGTTTACAGACATCTTGGGGTGGGTGAGTAGAGGAGGGGGATATCATATATGCCATATCCCTTTTTTAAATGTGCAAAATAATCAGAAATGCAAATCACACAAATAAGGCTTATTGAAATGAAGGACAAGTCCAAATGGACATTTCTCACCTGGCGCTCTGTCTGATGAACCTGAGCAGCGGCTGTTGCCACCTTATCTTCTAGATCAGCAAGCTCAGATTCAGTTGATACACTGCTGATTCGGCGAGCAGAGTCCTCTAAATCGCTCAGGTGACTTTCTAGCCCGTACACACTTCCTGCTGATAGGTAAACCTAGAAGTAGTTAACGGAGCGAGATTACTTTCAATCTGTGCAAACAATATCAATTTTAGGCAATGGTCATTCTGACATTAAGTTGATTTACATAGTTACTCAAGACAATTTGTAGCAGTCCATCAGTGCTTCTGCTGTCCTACACCAATTTCCACACTTTCACCAACCCTGACACTTCGTAACTCATTCTGAGGTGGCTGATAAAAGGTTCTAACCACTTGGCTGAAATATTGTGATCAGACATGAACTGTATTTCCCTCTTCAGTTTTGACACTCAAGTCAGAATTTCAACACAAAACCGGAATCAAAAACAATTTGCACCCGCCTAGTAATTTTTGGAGGAAACAGATGAAATCACTGTTGCTTTTCTATGCAATACTGTATTCTATAGCTGTTGAAAATTCTGTGATTGGGATTGTGATATTCCACCATTCTTTTAATGGAGCCCAACAATTCAGCATGTAATGTATATGATTTTGGACTTTTGTGGGATTTACAAAGTCCCATAGTTAACTACCATAAGTCATGTACTTCTATGAATGTTCCTACCATCACTCACTTATGCCTGTGCACTGTTGATAGAACAGACAATCTGGAGGAATAAGTGTGGTGGGATTCTTACTGATCTTCTCTTCTCCATCAGGAAAATATTTTTCCTGGTTGTGAAATCCATTCCTTTAGACTGTGATGAAAAATGGAGGTGTGTGTGGGCCTTTCCACTGACACTATTACATTCCAGTCAAGTGGTGGGTGTTACAAGGCCTCCTTTGACATGTATGTCTGTGGATATTTTTGTTTAGAACAAACACAAACATGTACATTTGTGAATATTCTCAAACCCCTCTCTGAAACCTTTCTACCGTAGAAATTATTGGAGAGGAGATTTCCTACAGCCAAGGACTAATGTAACACCCCTTCCAGGGTGGGAAGGGGCGCAGATCATCCCCAGACTTGCTTGCAAAGTAATGGAGGTTATCTCTTCATGGCCGATGCTTTGCTTCACTTCCTTTAATATTCCTTAAGACTTTTATGCTGGAGGCTTAAGGTTGTCAGTTGTTGTGTTTAATCGTTAAAATGTGATTAAGTTAATTTTTATAATTAACATTTGTTTTTTGTAATGTTATTCATACGACACATTAGTAAAAATCAAAAATACCATCTTTTCCCCCCAGAAAGAGTGCTACTTCCACACAAAGGAAAGATAATATTTGGACTTAATGTTAAATGAATCTGCGTGACTGATCTAGGGAACTAATTGGACTCTTTGTTGGTGTGGAATGCATTTGTAAGAAACAAGTTCAGGCACAACAAAGGTGGTATTATTTCTGATCATTCAAACCTACTGTGCATGTCTAACATTTCCTCCCACTGATACCGCTCTATGACAAATGGACCAAATACATTGGTTTCCTGCCCTCTCTTGACTTCATTTTATGTGATGTGTCTTTCGCTTTATTCATTATTGTAGTTCATATGATGTTAGTTCCTGTGTTTTTGCTAGTCACTTCAACAAGTCTGTCCTTACGGATTCTTCATGTGTACTTTCTGTCCCATAAGCAGCAGGTGTTTCATCAGAATTTTTTTTCTTTACTAGCCACTAAGCAAAGGGATGAGATAGAATCTCTACCTCTTTCTATATATTCTCCTACTCAGAAAACACAAAGAACCTTGACAGTATCTGTGAATAATGAATTGTTGTCTTTTTCATTATTCAGTAACTATGTTTCAAATTTACATTTGTACTGTGTTTTCTCCAAACAGTGCTTAGTGCCTTGATTCAATGGTGCATTAAAGGCTTGGGGCCATTGTGCTTTGATGAGAAGCTGAGCTTTACTGGACACTGTAATGAAGTCTGCAAGGCAGACGAGGTTAAGTCCCCAGAGAACCCATTCTTGACATCCCTTTTCAGGATCATGCCCACTGGATCCAGCTCAAATAAGTGGTCTGATGCTAGAGGGAAAACGTTCTTGTGTCAATGAACGTTCACTCTTCTTGCCTTGCCAGAAAGAGGAGTCCAAACATTGCATTGCTCCCATAAAACCTTTGTTGGAGAAACACAAAGTTAGGAGGAGTTAAAGGGAATTTAACAAAATATGGGACTCTTGGAAGACGTTCCAAGGTGCAGCAGAATAAACCTCAAATGGAAATGTGGGAGGACCGAAACGATCTAGAAGCAAACTGATATTGTCCCTGACCAGGTTATCCTGGACCTTGATAATGCATAAGAGAGGAGGACACTCCTACAGACTACACTGTTGCAACATATGCTACAATTGCTTCAGACGTTGAATTCAACATAACTGTCAGACCTCGAACCCCCCCTTCCTTCTCTGTACCCACCTCTGAGGTGCAGACAAAGTAAACCCACGAAGCCCCGAGGCAGCCGGGGGTAGAACTACACTTCCCGGCATGCCGAACTATGCGGCGCACAGGAGACGCAGAGTCAGGTGCTCACCCGGAAACAAAACAGCCTCGGAGACCAGCAGCGGCGCCGATTATTCAGTGGATCACGGAGTCTTTGGTGTGAGCGTCTTCTGGTAGCGGTAAGCTGGGTTTGGAGCTTCTCTTCCCTCATTGTTGTGGGGGAGAAGCCTGTTGTGTATTGAACACGCAAGCTACGTGTTGTGAAGGAATTCCCAGAACTTTTGGTGATTTTGTTCAAGTATAGACACACAGGCAGCGTGTGTGTACGGAACTTCACGAGCTCTCTCGGCTGAAGGGACTCAAGGCTCGGGGGGAAAAACATTGCGGTGTATAAAGGCGAGGTGAGGTTGCAAGACGGATTGCCACCTTGCTTTTGAACAGAGTTGCACGCAGGCTGCGTGTGTTTAAGGATCTTCACGAGCTCTCTCTCTCGGCTGAAGGGACTCAAGGCTCGAGGGGAAAACTTTGCTTTGTAGAAGAGCGTGGTGAGGTTGCAAGACGGATTGCCACCTTGCTCTTGATCATAGTTGCAGGCAGTTGCAACGAGTGCATAAAGGACACTGTGTCTCGGTGACTATGTACAAAGGAAACAGTGTTAAGGAGTGATTAACGTTGTTTGCTGATTTTTTCTGTTTGTTTCCACATACCTGTTTTGCTTTATTTTTACATGCAGGAGAACCGAGAGAGGGGTACCATAAGTAAGGGGTCCTGTGCTGTAAGGTGAGCAGTTCTGAGAAGGTATGCATGAATGTTTATGAATGAGTTTGGTAGTCTTTAATTACATTAGGGTTTCATACCAGTTCCCTATGTCTTCTCTACAGCAAAACAGAATCCCTGGTATTGCCTCAAGTCTCCTCTCCTCGCATTTAATCCCTAACAAATTCCCACCTCAGGTAGGAAGGAAAGGTTACGTCACTGATTAGTATTTATAGAAGAAGGACGTTAGAGTCAGCGGGTATGGGGGGGACTTTCTTCTAATGGTTTGCTTGTTTGTCGTTTCAGATCTCCCTCCCCGCTGTTCCCTTCCTTTCCTTCCTTGGGGGAATTACCTTTATGGTCTGTGCATATTTCAGACGTTGGGGTGGTTCTTCGAGGGAAGGTAGAGGTCTTGCAGCACAGCTCCGAAGAGATAGAGGCGGAGCCTGACAATAACTGTGAACTCTATGACGATGTGGCCTGTATGTAGTTGTTCCTCTAATGTTTGAAAATAATAAAATATATATATTTTAAAGTTTGTGGGATGTTGAATTATTTGGAATATTTCAATGTGTATGGATACAGCATACTTTATCACAGGCAGTGGGGTAGCTAATCCTTGTTCATGTATTGAGCTGAAGATTTTTTACAGCCTTACTGAAATGCATTTCTCTTTTTGGACATTATGAAAACAGCCAGTAGAGTATCATCATATACAAAGCTCTTTCACGAGCAAATGTTTGGTTCGAAGCCAGCATCAAAATAAGGCAATTTTGAAGAATGTAAAAGATGCATTAACAATTAATTCAAAACACATTTGTTGAGCACCATACAGCGGAAACAACGCATAGACAAATGGAAGCATTCATGAAACATCCCTTTGTTTCTTCATTTACCCATGCAGTCAATCTATAAAGTAATACGCAGGAAAATCCCCAAACCTCGAGTGTAGGTTTTCTGATAGTCCAACTTACATTATGCTAGTATTTTTTCATGTATTTCTATTTTGTCAACAGTATGGCTTAACAAAGAGATGATATGGCCACAACATACTAGTGTGACCGTGAATATTCCAACCTATTAATGAGGTAATTTTTATTTAGGCAAAGTGATTTATTTATTGTCGGGTGTTTATATGGCATTTTCTGTGATCATTCAAGGGCTTCCAATACCCAAATCTCAATGAGGGTATTTTTCTGCCAGAAACCTAGTGTAACAATTTTTTTATATGCAACTAGACAGCACTGCTTTGGGGTGAGAGCCCAGGCCTCTACCTTCCTCAAGAATTTGGATCTTCGACAAGAAACGTGAAGGTCAAGTTTGGTCCTAATTAAACCTCTCATAGGTCTCCATCCCTAAAATAGTATTTGGAAGCTGGACATTTACACCCAGATTGCTACGTCAATTTCCATTCATGTAATTTGATATCATGAAGGCCTGGGAAGGGAATTTAAATGATGGAAACATATTTTGCTTAGATTATTTTTGATTTATTTGTCTACAGCTATTTTGAAATGTTGATACATTGTTGTGGTGAAAGCAGAAACCAAAAGAACAGTAGTATTTTTGTATTCATCTTTGTTTTGGAATCGTTACCACTTTCAACAAACAAGCCTGATCAAAAGTTAAAAGTATGGGATTAGTTTGAGAGGGTTCAACAAAAACACTAACAATTCTTAGTGGTTGATTAGGGGTGGAGGGTGTGGATGGGGAGTTGGCAGAAATAACAGTTGATTGCAGTAGACTGTTCTCAGTGTGCCCTGACCATGTTGCGGCACTGGCTGTGACGCCCATGCAGTGCACCTGCAGTCTGGGGTGATGTTGGTTAACAATTTGTTACTCCTGGTTCTATAAACGTATCTTCTACATTGATTTTGAAACCCTACTCGTCTTTGGTACTTGCAAGAACACACATGTGCATGATGCAGTCTTACATTTTCTTCCAGTTTGGTGAGCTGTTCGTCCAGTCTAATGGGGTCTGCAGCTAGAGACAATGTTCCTCGATCATGTGTTTCTGCTGAATGGTCCCAGGGTCCACTGGATTCTGCTATCAGTTCCTCTGTGGCATTGATGACTTTTAGTACCTTTGTTGAAATGTTGCACAGGGAGGCAGCGGAGTACTTCTGTTTTGTCCGTAGGCAGATAGGGAGAAACAAAAGCACATGATTAGTAATGGCACAAGAAAGCAAAGCATCTTCTGCAGCTTCATGGGAAGCCTATTGCAGGTATTACATATAGAAACAACAACAGCTGCATCAGAGTAGGGCAATTTTCCACTGGTGCCAGGCAAATTTGGCACAATCTTAAACCCTCATTGGCTTCAATCAACTGGTACAAAATGTAGCTTTTGCACTAGTCTGTCGGAGATAATGTCATTATTTGAACTGAAAGTCGGTGCTAATAGAGCTGCACAATGGCCTAGAACCTGCACAAAGTTGCCCGGCACCAGTCCAATTTTCATGACCTAGCCACATTTGTATAAGTATGCCATCTTGTGCATGGAAAGAGGAGCACTGAAATGTAGCATGGCATAGGAGTAAGGAAACATATACCACCACAATCCAAGCGTCTGCCACATGGCAATGGTTAGTACTTTTTTTTAGCATAATTATTTTTAAAAAGCAATGTATTAACACCTGTGCCATGTCTGCCAAACTACATTTCGAGTTTTCCTCCTATTCAAACTTCATGTCTGGTGCTAATTAGACCCCTTGAAATAGCTAACGCTGACTAATGGAATAGCAGCAAGTAAATAGAGACCACATCCAATGGTCAAATGGGTTTGAAACTACAAACCATTGATGTCAACAAATTATGTTTTTTTACATTAAAGTAATTATGGGCCTGATGTACAAAGCGATATTACAGTCGCAAAGGTCAAATCTGACTCTTTGCGACTGCAAAACGACTCTTCTAAATGCACAAAACCCAAATTAAGATTCAGTAACACCTTACTGATTCATATTTTGGATTTCATACTAAATACAGAATCGTTATTTGGGAGGGGTATTTAAAAGGCATGCCTTCAAAATACTAATATTTTTATATATGTATTAATGTTTTACGACCAAAATCCAGTCACAAAACATGAATGTTTTACCACCGAATCCAATAAATTAATACATATGCCCTAGAAGGCAAATTATAGAGAGATAGCTGAACTTGTAACGTCTGCACACATTCAGCTCCTCAAAATATTTTAGGTGCTTAAAAAACTCTTCTGATTATGTTCTCTTAGGGACAGGGTACAGGCCCTACAAAGCAATTTTTCAATATTTCACAATTTTTAAACAAGCAGTTCATAGAACGTGGTAGTCGGGAGGTCACTAATCCCAGAGAACAATCGTATATATTTAAATGAAGATAAATCCATACTAATATAATAAAGAGAGAGCCCAAACCTTTGAGGCGGGTAATCTCAGGAACCACAGCACCAATCACAAGACCCAAAACAGCGTTGGAAAGGGCAGTTGCAGCAGAAGGACACAGGCTATACAGTCGCCCACCATATACATTTAAAAGGTAAAAGAACCGTGCCAGCAAAGTAGTCGCTTGTGGGCGTGTCTGGGTTGTGCTGTGGGCGTGTGCTGGGGGTGTGACAAACGCTGGGGGCGTGTGGTACGTTCCGCCCTTCATGCCATGTCTCATATCGTGTGCTAATCCCACGTTGCTCCCTTTAAATACCCCTGCACACCATAATCATAACCCACCCTTACTCCTTAAAATACCCCAACACCCTTAAACACTAACCCATCTTAACCCTATAAATATACCCTGTACCCCAAAACCCAAACCTATCCCTAAACCCTAAAAATACCCCTGTACCCCAAAACCCAAACCTAGCCCTGAACCCTATAAATACCCCTGTACCTCAAAACCCAAACCAACCCCTGAACCCTAAAAATACCCCTGTACCGCAAAACCCAAACCTAGCCCTGAACCCTAGAAATACCACTGTACCCCAAAACTCAAACCTACCCCTGAACCCTAAAATACCCCTGTACCCCAAAACCCAAACCTAGCCCTGAACCCTTAACATACCCCTGTACCCCAAACCTACCCCTGAACCCTAAAAATACCCCCTGTACCCCAAAACCCAAACCTAGCCCTGAACCCTAAAAATAACCCTGTACCCCAAAACCCAAACCTACCCCTGAACCCTAAAATACCACTGTACCCCAAAACCTAGCCCTGAACCCTAAAAATACCCCTGTACCCCAAAACCCAAACCTACCCCTGAACCCTAAAATACCACTGTACCCCAAAATCAAAACCTAGCCCTGAACCCTAAAAATACCCCTGTACCCCAAAACCCAAACCTAACCCTTAACCCTTAAAATACCCTGTACCCCAAAACCCAAACCTAGCCCTGAACCATAAAAATACCCCTGTACCCCAAAACCCAAACCTAGCCCTGAACCCTAAAAATACCCCTGTACCCCAAAACCCATACCTATCCCTATACCCTAAAACTACCCCTTTACCCCATAACCCAAAACTATATCTGAACCCTTAAAATACCCAAACACCCCAAAACATATACCTCAGTACCCCAAAACATATAACCCTATACCCATACTTACCTTATCCAAACATTAAAAAAAACATGCTTTTACCATTCATGCATTTACAACGAATTTTGTTGTAAATGTATGCGTGGTAATAGCATATAAAATGTAATGCCACACGTTATAATGGCATTGCAGAGTCATGGTACTTTCGTAATGAAAGTATGCGGAGTGATGGTATGCGGAAAGAAAGTTGCGGAGTAATGGGTGTTTACCCTCCCCCAGTAAGTACATTGGTGGCATGGTGGCCCACATCTCCAGCAACATACTCATATTTTTTCACCACCCATTTGAAAATTGCACAGGTCTCTTGCATTGATGGCCAGCACCAACATTCACTTTTAGACACACCTCCCGTCACAAGTTCTAGAATTGCGATCTTTAGAGCTGGGGAGCTACGTTCGAATCTCGGCATCAGCTCAACATCCTGTGATTCCAGGCAAATCGCTTTGTCTTCCAGTGCCTACCACAAATGAATGTGTTCTTCTGTAATGTAAATTGTGCTCATGCCATGTTGTTGAGTTCGCGCTATATAATATTGCAAGGAAAAATAAAGTAGGGAAACTCGAGTTCACTCACTACTGAACGCGCACTCTTAAGTGCACCAGCAGTGCACTGTGAATCGGAGCGTTTCACAGGCCTGTCACAGATAAGAAATGCTATCTAAACGAAATTCACAAAACAATATACTACTGGCCGGCAGCAATTCATACCCGGACAACGTTGGGACGGGCTGCTAGTCAAGAATATAGTGCATAATTGTAGTCCCCCACATCAATAAAGCAAGCTTTCACAAGGGGAGGACAGATTCGGGGATAAAATCTATCGTGTAAAAGTAGCTCTGAAACAGAATACATAAAAAATAAATACAAAATTGTGTCAGCACAATATTCTAAAGGTATGTGGAAATAATGCACAGATAGAAATTTTTATTTTACTCTGAATACGAACAGTGATGCATGAGAGCCTAGGAGAAATTAAAAAAAGTAATAGTGTAGTTTTCATGAGAAGTGGGACGAAAACTCATACTATGGAAGACGGAGCCACAGGCCTACCCTTGCTCTGAGAAACAAGTCTGCCTAGTACAGGTTTGTCACCTTTGCTCAGGGTCGGATTGGTAATGCAGGCACTTGGACAATGCCCGAAGGCCAGTATCTGAATTCCAGCTGAGGGCTGCTTTTTTGAGCAGCCTGGGGGGCCGATTTGGGCGTTTTTTGCAGTGTTCAGGTGCCGCCAGGGCCCAGTGGGTGCCTGAGTGACCTTTCTAGAGGTAGATGGGCGTCCATTAACTCCCTTTGTCGCGCTGGGCCGGCCCATTAATATGTGCATATCGAGCGGGGCAGGGGACCTGAGCAAAAGTGGCCTCACTTGTTTTCAGGTGTATTTTACCAGTGTAAACTAATCCGTGCATTTTTTTTACCCCCTCCCTTTTTTTATAAAATTTCACTGAAGCAGTGTTTTGCGGACAGGCAATATGCAAATGTGGGCCACTTTTTTTGCATGCCCGGGCCAATATTAATCCCAATCCAACCCTGGCTTTGCTTCATGGAAATTCACCCACCTGTTCAGTTTCTAAGGCTAGACCGTGCTCACCTGAACATGGTAAGCAGTTTCTGAGTGTGCATTTGTTTTTATTTTTAATTATACACATTTGATGACAATATGTTCTGCAATGAAATAAGTCCAGAAATGGTACTTTGGCTTACAGTACAATTGCTTGGTTATGACAATTCTTTACACTCTTCCATCCTAAATAGATTGTTAACTGAGATCTGTCCCTCATGAATAATTAAGCTTAGCCCACTATTCCTACTCTGTAACATTGCATTCCATAGTGACCCAAATCTGGCATGTGGTGGCTACACCTACTGTCTGCACATCTACCTGTAATTTACGGCAGTATAATAGTCCAACGTTTAGTTTTACTTAATGGTGCTTGCGTGGTACCGACACCCAGCCACCTTTGGTATCAATTCACTGCACTTACAACAAATGCAGAAAACTTACATGAGACAAAATGGCACCTAATCACATATAGTCCAATTTGTATTTGTTGATTCCTTTTCTTTGTAGAGTTCCAGATTTCTCTGTGGTCAAACTCAGTCAAAACACAAATGATATACTTTCTCTTTGAGTGACATAGGTATGAAATCTTTTCAAGATATTGATTTTTCTTTTTCCACTATCTTGGTGCGGTTTTTGTGGTTTGGGTAACTATCCTATCAAGACACTTTGGCTCAACACCAAAAGTCACAAATCATTTCTGTATTTCCCATAAAGCATGGTATAGTAATGAAAGGTCTCACTCTTGCACACCAACGCGAGTTCCTGACTCCCTATTGCTGGGGAGGTTGCGTTTCAGAGCTTTTGCAGATACCTCTATCACTAAATATATAATCCCCTATACCCCAGGACTGGTTCTGCTGGGTATGCCTAGGATGAGGTAGACTACAACGATGGCTACATTGACGGTATAAAACAAACACAAGGAGATGATGGATGGAGTGCTGAAACTTTTCAGAAACTCACCTCCAGTCACAGATCTGGGTTGGATCCATCATCATTCTTTAGCTCACTTCGCCACCCCAGTTCAGACACAGCTATATGCTAATCAGTCTTGACCCTGTGCCTCATGGAAACAGTCCAGCCTGAACGGCAAGCCATGTCTTCCCTGGACCGGAAACAAGCATCCTGGGACCGGTTTCGGGCTAACAACCCTCATCAATAAGGCTAGCTTGAATCCAGTGGCGAAATGAGCAAGGGACCCACATCTGGGCATACCCTGCCAACTTAGGGCGAACAAAGCAAAAACAAGGAGATAATGGATGGAGTGCTGAAACTTTTCAGACACTCACCCCCAGTCACAGATCTGGGTTGAATCCATCATCATTCTTTAGATCACTTTGCCACCCCAGTTCAGACACAGCTATATGCAAATCAGTCTTGACTGTGTGCCTCATGGGAACAGTCCAGCCTGAACTGCAATGCCATGTCTTCCCTAGACCAGAAACAAGCATCCTGGGACCGGTTTCGGGCTAACAGCCCTCCTCACCCAGGCTAGCTTGAATCCAGTGGCAAAGTGAGCAAGGGACCCACGCCTGGGCATACCCTGCCAACTTAAGGCAAAGAAAGCAAACACAAGGAGATGATGGATGGAGCGCTGAAACTTTTCAGGCACTCACATCCAGTCACAGATCTGGGTTGGGTCCATCATCGTTCTTTATCTCACTTCGCCACCCCAGTTCAGACACAGCTATATGCAAATCAGTCTTGACCCTGTGACTCATGGGAACAATCCAGCCCAAACTGCCAAGCAATGTCTTCCCTGGACCGGAAACAAGCATCTGGGACCAGTTTCGGGCTAACAGCCCTCATCAGCCAGGCTAGCTTGAGTCCAGTGGCAAACTGAGAAAGGGACCCACATCTGGGTATACCTTGAAAATTTAGGGCAAACAAAGCAAACGCAAGGAGATGATGGACGGAGCGCTGAAACTTTTCAGACAAACCTCCTGTCACAGTTCTGGGTTGGATCCATCATCAGTCTTTAGCTCACTTCGCCATCCCAGTTCAGACACAGCTATATGCAAATCAGTCTTGACCCTGTGCCTCATGGGAACAGTCCAGCCCGAACTGCCAAGAAATGTCTTGCCTGGACTGGAAGCAAGCATCCTAGGACTGGTTTCGGGCTGACAGCCCTCATCAGCCAGGCTAGCTTGAATCTAGTGTATTGGCAGTATGGCATGAAGCTGGCATACACACACTGGGGGACCTATACATACAAAGGTGGTACATTAGCAACCTTCGAGGTGCAACTGGAGTAAGATGGCCTACCTCTGGGACAATTCTTGGGACATTGTGCATTGCTTGCCATGCTTAGGTGCCACTGGGGTGACAGGACCAAAGAACAGCTCATTCATCTCACAATTCAATACCTGCATGTGGGTGGGGGGCAGACAACTTATATGCTGGTTCGCTGATTCTCTCTGCTCCCACACTGTTCCCCAACTCCTCCCCTTGTGCCACTGCTGGGAGGGATATTTAGCGTGCCCCTGTAATGAGAAGGAATGGGCCACCCTATTAGAGAGCCCATGACAAGTTCTACGCAACGCCCGATTCAAGCTTGTTCAGCTTTACATTGTTTGTAGGTCTTAACTCACACCTGCAAACATCAACAGGTTTTATCACAGGGAAGATGCTGCTTGCCCATGCTGTTCTCATATAGACGCTGACCTACTGCACATGTGTCGGTCCTGCCTCTGCTTACGTACATACTGGGCCACCATCACCTCTCAATTGTCTGCCTGCACTGAGTGCTTTGACCTGACGCTCCCTCAATCTGGGCTTCATAGTGGCTAAATGGCTCATAACAAGCAGGTGGAAAGCCTTGGAACCCCTCCTCGGGTCACCGCTCGGAAGCATTCAATGCTCATTACTCACTAAAAAGAAAAGGACTACAAAAAGGGGCTCTTGAACTTCAGTGTGAATGTTTGCCAAAAGAATGCTTATACATCAAAATATGGATCAGTAGCGGCTGGTAGTGGGAGTGTTGCGGGAAGGTGGGGCGGGGGAGGGGCATAAATAAATAAATAAAACTAATTATATTGTGCATGCTGCAACGTCATTTGCGTTGCTGCGTGCGAAATGTTATTTGTGATTCGTGACATGACAGGTTTGGTGATTCGCGACATGACTGTTTGGTTGCCCCCAGAAGGCCAACCAAACAGTCAAGGCCTGCAGCATTGGGCAAGCCACTCCCACCCACCCACCCCCAACCAGGCATACCCTTCTGCTTTCCCCGCAGAAGCAGAAACATAAAATGGTATTTAAAATACCATTTTATGTTTCTGCTTCTTGCACTGGGAGAAAGCAGTGGGACAACGCTCCTCTGCCCTAATGGAGGAGCTGCCCCTGTAAATCAGGATGGTCTGACCCTCAGAACATGTGCCACACCCTCTCTAAAAAAGATCTAGCCAGGTCATACCGAGAACTCAAACTATCACTGATACTCAACCATCAACATCCCGGGTCCTTGACAGCTTTCTTTTTCTCTCACAAGGTTAATTACAACATGGAACCTACTCTAGATAAAATTTATCCTACTGTATTGAGAAAATTATATCTCCAGTGGAGACATGGCACTCTCCCCATTAGAACTTTCACAGCAAAATGGAGCCATGATCCGAGTAGTTCCTGTCCAGCATGTAGAAATTCGGAGGAAAGTGAGCTCCACATCCTTTTTTTCTGTCCAGTCTATTGTGGGATTCGTAGGCACTGGATTGTTCCCCTATGTAGGAATCTGGGATTCAAGAAGTGCCTACCTGCCTTTAGAGTCCTAAAAACCGACTTGTCAGATCTCATTGTGTTCGCTATGGCCAAATATTTGGGCGCCTTCTGGTCCATCAGAAGGAAATACCTCAAAAATATAGACTGAGTATGGACCTGTTTTTATTATATAAAGATTCCTCCCAGTATAGTTTTTATGAATTTTACAAATTCACTGTACAAATTATTTAAATGAATTGTTTTATATGATTGTCTTTTATGGTAAACTTTTACCGAAATAAAGGTTTTGAACTGAACTGAACTGTAAGCTTAATTAATCTCTAGTGGCTCAGGCAGGTAAACATAACTTTTATAGTTATATTTCCTAACAAGTTTGAAAAAACATCTGACTTTATCAATAATTAGATTCTTAAAAACAGTTAGAAAAAGTTCTTGAACTTTTTCTGTAGCTGGAGAATGCAGAATTGATGATTTAATCAGCTGTAGCAGTATTTCCTCAGAAAACAGCTAAACTCTATACAGTTAAAATACTTCTTCACTGTAGGTACATGCTAACGTTGTTATGTTATGTTAAAAATATTTATAGCGCTCACATACACCAGAGCGTTTCTTGGCGCTAAATATAGGAATAGCCTGTTTCTTAGTTGTCATTCATATGCCTGGGAAAACAGTCTAGTTTTTAGGAGTCTCCTGAATATAGAGTAGTTTGTACAAGATCTAATGTTAAGAGGAAGAGCGCTCCACAAATGAGGGGCTAAGACCGCAAATCTACAACCGCCTAGTCTCTTTAATTTGCAAGTAGGGATAGCCAGGAGGTTAATTAAGATGGGTTACAGATGAATTCCGGACAAGTCCTGTGCAGAGATTTGGAGATGAAACATCTGATATTAGATGCACAACGTTGTATTACAGAGAGCCAGTGAAGCTTCCTCATTAGATGAGAGGCGTGTTGCCATCTCAGCTGATGATAAAGCTGCCTGCTGTAATCTTTTAGTTAAGTACTCCGGCAGACTGAAATAAAGTGAATTGGCATAATCAATGTGAGAGATGACCAAAGATAAAACTACCTGGATAAGAGCTTCCGTGGTGAGGAATCTACTGATTTTCCTGATCTTCTGAAGCTGCAAGAAGCAGGTGGAGACTATCGTCCCAATGTGGGAGGTCAGGTAAAGGTCACAATTGATTGTAACACTAAGACTCTTAGCTGAATAAGATGGTGCAGGAGGTGAACCCAACACGGCTGGCCAGAAATTTGAGTTCCAAGGGTTGCGGGAGCCACCTACCAAGACCAGTTATGTTGTCTCAGGATTCAGATTTAGATAGAGGAGGTTAGAGGAGGCAGACCTGGAAGCAGAGGTCAGCCCGGGACCAGGGTTCAATTCCTGGCTCGGCGGGGTCTTGAGTCCTAAAATGTCCACGGACTCGACAATTCTCGCTCCGGTGCCTACTCGATTCACGGGTTCACACTCTGCGACTCTGGGCAATAGCTTGCTTAATCTCCACAACGGCCCCTCGCGGTGGGATGCCTGGCTTTCACCTTGTGGATACCCTGCCGGGGTTATCTCACAGGGGAATACCAGGATGGGTTCCCTAAGCAAGCGCTTAGATACCGGGTCGGTGATTTGCGCTATATAAATACATGTACATTTACATTTACAGATAATTACTATTCATCCAGTTGTGTATATGTAACATAGTAGTCTGGAAGTTCAGGATAGAGTCAGAGGTATTGTCGATGGTAAAAATCAATTGTAAATCTGCATAATTAAACGTGCTAGCATTTCTTTCTCCTAGGGACAGAATCAGAAAAGCATGTAGAAATTGAACAAGTGCTGCAAGAACGAAGATCCCTGTGGCACACCACAGGTTAATTTGACATTAGGCACTGTGGAATGGGAGAGGCGAAATGACTGGGAATGGCCATCCAAAAACAACGTGAGCCAGCTGAGAGCAGATCCCTGAATTCCTGCGTCCCTGACACAGTCAACCAGAATTTCGTGGTCGACCGTGTCAAAAGCTGCATATAAATCAAGGGGCACCAAGGCTTAAGAGGTACCCTTGTCTGCTACGTTCCCTAATTTAGGCATCTACCTCTACTAGGCACTATTCACCCTATTGCATGGGCAATAAGTTAATTTTAGGGATGACTTACTTAGTACTTAGAAGTGAGTTTTAGGCCTGTAAATATTTTTTTACAGGACTTTCTGCAAACATGATAATTTGCAAGTTGCAGGGGACCCGTGTCACGTTTACAAGATCACAAACTGCATTGGACAATGTGGGCTTCAGTTCACATATGACGTTTAACTTTACATGTCATAGATGTAGTTGGGACACCATATACAATGGCCTTCTAGTAAAAATTAAATATACCAAATTGGGTTTTAAGCTAATTTAGCACCTTGTTTTTAGAGGCAATAGAGCATACATTATGTTCTGGATAGCTGTGTCCCAGTGTTGGAAATCTAAATTACCAGCTGGTACTTTCCATAAAAAATATAACAAACTTGGGGTGACCCCCCACATAGTGGTCACTTTGCAGATCCAGGCAGGAACAGTGAGTGTGCTGGCACTGTGCCGAGAAATAACACTGCTGGCTGGAGAAGACAACCAAGCAGTGCAGGAGTTGGTTTCATACACTTCCCTAGTATTTGACCTCAAACTGGGTTCTGACGGCTATCAAGGGTGTGGCAAACCCCACAAGATTCCACACAGTTTTTGAGCATTTTTGCCTTAAGTCTTCCAGGGGAGGTATGGATGGCCCAAGGAGAGTCTGCATTTTTTATCAAGCACTCTGGACTTGGAGCTTTTGCTCTTAAGCTCTGCAGTCTAGTACTAATGCTAATTTGCCCTAAAACTGTAGTAGAAGCTCAGTAAAAGTATAAATACTTTTCTGGGACACATGTTTTAATATCATGCCTTATTGAGAATATTGATGAGTGACGATGCAACGTTTGATACCACCAATAATATTATTGAATGTTGGTACTGTCCCATTGGTTTCAAAGGTGTTGCAACAGTGAATTGTAATGTTTCTATTTTTACTGATGAGGTGACACACTAACAAACCAAACGGGCCTGTCAAATTGGTAATGGCATCCCACTATATTGTGATATTGCACCTAGTATTGGTGACTTTTTTGTTAATATAGAGTTCTTGACCCACTGGGTGAAACATTTTATAAGAGTGTCACCAGAGGTATTTCCAGCTAACGGAGTGTACATATTTGTAATTTAATGCATAGTTTTCAGTGGTATCCTTGTGTAATAAAAGAACTTTTCCTTTTTATAAGAAAAAGCACTGCCTGGACAATAATTTATTGAGTATTGTAGTTGCATATCAGAGATGTGGTTATTACCCACACCACCTCTCCTGAGTGGCCATTGAACTACTTTGCTATCCTAAAAGATGCAAGGGCTGTAATGGGGGTACTTAGTTCAAGTAAAGAGGAAATTGCAGCCTTATTACTTGTGAGGGACTTACATCCTTCACAACCACTATCCCACTTTTCTACAACCACTTAGTAATGACTACTAACAGGAAGAAAGTACTGGTGTTAGCAATCATAATGGCTAATGTTACATCTCGGCCATATTTCTTTAAAGTTGTGGAAGAACCTTCAATGTAATGGGAGCTTTGGTGTCCTGTTTTCATGGCATTTTTTAAGTTAATGTAAAGATTGCTCACCTCGTAGGAAATTATCTTTATTAAAGTATTCTTTGGGTGGAATATGGCTAAAGGTGTATAAGAGCCTACCCCTTTGGAATAGGTATGGAACAATCCAAAAGATTTATGCGAGAGAATATAAGGCAAGGATCCATGAGAGGTGAAACCATTACAAATGTTAATGATGTAAAAGGAAGTAACACTTCAATTATTAAGAGCATCAAAACAGTAACTACGCTTAGAAGTCTTTTTTTTAATAGAGTTTTATATAGGGTGAACCAGACCCAAGTGGGTGACAGAACGCTGTACAGGAATAAAGAAAGGTAGATAGGATGTAACTGGTAAGCTGGTACATGGCATATGACATGACGACAGCAGTTACAAAGCAAAAAAAAATACTGATGTAAAGAAAACTGATAGGGTGTATATGTAGAGGGTTTGGAAGCGAAAGACATTGCAGTTCTCAGTGGTATGGGCAAAAGCGTGATAGTATGGAAAGTCAGGCAAGCCAATAATTGTCACACATGTGAAGGAGGTGTGTCCTCAGTGTGAGATGACTCTCTTGGATAGTAGAAGTTTTACTTCCTTCCTGAAGGAGGTTGTGGATGGGTTGTGTTCGAAATGGGATCTCTGGTTGGCTAAGGCTTGGGCCAAAGCCAGACAGCGACCACCACTCTAGTCTGGGCAAGGGAGTTACACACCAAGATAACCCCTGCTCACCACCTTGGTAGCTTGGCACGAGCAGTCAGGCTTATCCCGGAGGCCATGTGCAAAGCATTTGCGCACGCACACAGCAACAACATTCCAGGCACACTACAAAAGGAACTCCACACAAGGTTATATCAAAAATAGCCTTTGCATTCTCATAACACATTAGAATAGTAAACCGTATTATACATGGTGCCACTTGGCACTAGGTCATATTTAAAAGGGAATTATTTTCACATGACAGGGCCACTTGGACCACTGTCAGAACCACCATCAAGCGAACTTAGTAAAAGTGACATATATCATAAACGTACCACCAGTAACCACTGGTAATCACTGTAGTTAGCATCAGCCTGCAACATAAACTACATTATCCACAGTATCACATCCGGTACGAATTACATTCTGTGCCAACCTCACCAGAATAAACACATTATGCAATCCTCTCATAAGTCTAAACAAATTAGACCCTAACCTCCGAAGCATAACTCACATTAGGGGCATAAATCACATAGTGATAGCATAAACCAGAATATGCAAAACAACCTCATAATCATAAAAGACCACATTTAGAGGTATGAAACAGGGTGCATAAAACATACTACATACATTACATTTTCTAACACCACATAACCACAATAGGGCCTGGCGCCCTATAAACCTCCCAGTCCCCCTGGCCAACTGGCCATCTCAAGAAGGGGCTCAAAAGCCCTATGTCCCAAGAGTCAGGGTGCAAAGCAGTAGGGGTCAGAGGTGTGCAATTGCGCAGACCTACATGTTGCAGCTGGCACTAAGTGCTGCGCAGCTGGGAATGGATGGTGGCGAAGGAGTGCGTCTCACTCCTAACTTCAACATGTCCCCTGAAGCAAAGAAAGACCTAAACGGTGCAGCTGCCCCCTACTTGCTGGGCAGCTGAAAATATCAAATGTGGGGCACTGGCACTGACTGTGCCCTGCAAACAAATATGTCCCAAAACATTGCTCTCGCAGGACAGCTGGCATCAGCCATCAAACTATACGTGCTGTACGGCCATTGCCGTAGGGGCAATGGCCGGTCTTCCGGGTCGCCTTCACCCAGCCCCGCCCACAATCAGGCAATGACGCCTGTCTTCCAAGTCGCACTGAGACGTGGCCCGGCAGTCTCTGTTTTCTCTTGGCGCAATCAGGGGTAGGCTCCCTCTGAATGCAAAATACGAAGTGGGGTGGGCACCCGCAGTGGATAAAGTCAAAGCGGCCATGTGGGATGGGCACCCACGAATTAAGATTAAAAATAAGCGGGTGGGCATTCGCATCAGGGCAAAAGCATCAGCATTACCAAAGTGGGGTGGGCACCCGCAACAGGCCGCAATGCAGGGGAATCCCTACGCTGGGGATTCTCTCAAAGAAGGGATCGTAGTGCTCCTCCTCAGCCGCAGGGAGCACAGCGCCATGGAAAGCACTTTCAGGAAATAAAAGTAAAGGGCTCACAGGGCGCAGGAGGCCAAAGCACAAAGTCCTCCCAAGATTAAGTAAAAAGCAAAAGGTCCCAAAAAGTCCTTGAGGCATCCAGGGGCAAAGCAGGGCCCAGGGAGGCAAGCCCTCATGGCAGCCTCCCCTGGGCCCCAGCAGCAGCACACCCCCAGCAGAAACAGCACCAGAACTGAACAACATCATGGGGTCATAGCCCCTATATTTATAAGCCCTTTTCCTTTGTGTCACAGCACAGGGCTTGGGGGATACCAGCCAGAACTGGTCTAGGGGAGCTTTGGAGCACTTTGTTTTGCTCAGCTCCTCTCTCCTTTGTCAGGTGGGGGCTCAGTGATGAGATGCACCACAGGGGGCGGAGCCGGCATTGTGGAGGGAAGGCACAGTCCTATTCAGGTCCCAGGTGCACCTCCTCCTTCCCAGCTACATGCAGATCTCTCTATTCACCACTGGTCAGACTCATCCTGGCTCCTGCAGCCAACCACATCATCCAGCACCTGTCAATCACAAGCTAGACATGCAATTCACATTAGGCAGGCAGACACACAGTACTCAGAAATGCCAACTTCTAAAAGTGGCATTTCTCCACCCGTCACCATAAATCTGCGCACACCATTGCGCAGCATTTATTCTCACGAGTTTGCATGTACTAATCTCGTCCCTGCACTCCTCTCATACCAGGAATTACCATGGACACACACATCCCCTATGCATTCCTATGGGAGGGCAGGCCAATCTCACCACAGGCACTCAGAGAGCGCACGCACTTTACACTGGGCCACAGTGCTAAAGTGCGCAGAGGCCAAAAATGACTACCATCATGTCAGAGCTCAAGGCAAAAAGTTCAGGGGTGAACCTGCCAAAAGGGCCAAGTCCAACAGGTTGCATCTAGTCACTGGATCAATCAATCAATCATCGCATTTATATAGCGCACTACTTACCCAGAGGGTCTCAAGGCGCTGGGGGAGGGGGATCCGCTACTGCTCGAACAGCCAGGTCTTGAGTTGCTTCCTGAAGGCGAGGTGGTCCTGGGTGAGGCGGAAGTGGGTGGGGAGGGAGTTCCATGTCTTGGCGGCGAGGTAGGAGAAGGACCGTCCCCCTGTGGTGGCTCTTCGGATGTGGGGGACGGCGGCGAGGGCGTGGCTGGTCGATCGAAGCTGGCGTTTGGGAGCGTAGAAGTTGAGGCGGCTGTTGAGGTATCCTGGGCCTTGGCTGTGTAGGGCTTTGTGTGCGTGGGTGAGGAGACGGAAGGTGATTCTCTTGTTGACCGGGAGCCAGTGCAGGTCTCTCAGGTGTCCGGAGATGTGGCTGCGACGGGGGGATGTCCAGCATGAGTCGTGCTGAGGCGTTCTGGATCTGCTGGAGTCTCTTCTGGAGTTTGGCGGTGGTTCCGGCGTAGAGGGTGTTGCCGTAGTCCAGGCGGCTGGTGACGAGGGCCTGGGTGACCGTCTTCCTGGTCTCGGTGGGGATCCACTGGAAGATCTTACGTAGCATGCGCAGGATGTTGAAGCACGACGAGGAGACGGCATTGACTTGTCTGGTCATGGAGAGGGAGGAGTCCAGGATGAAGCCCAGGTTGCGTGCGTGGTCTGTTGGTTTGGGTGCGCTGCCTAGGGCGGGGGGACACCAGGAGTCGTCCCAAGCGGCGGGTGAGGATCCCAGGATGAGGACTTCCGCCTTATCTGAGTTCAGTTTCAGGCGGCTGTTCTTCATCCATTCAGCTACCTCTTTCATCCCTTCGTGAAGGTTGGCTCTGGCGGTGGCGGGGTCGTTGGTAAGGGAGAGGATCAGCTGGGTGTCGTCGGCGTAGGAGATGATGTTGAGGTTGTGCTGGCGTGCGATGTCTGCGAGGGGGCTCATGTAGATGTTGAAGAGGGTTGGACTGAGCGAGGAACCTTGAGGGACGCCGCAGATGACTTCGGTGGCTTCAGATCTGAACGGAGGGAGGCGGACTCTGTGTCCTTCCGGCGAGGAAGGAGATGATCCACTCCAGTGCCTTCTCCTGGACTCCGACGTTGTTGAGGCGTTGTACTAGGGTACGGTGGCAGACAGTGTCGAAGGCCGCGGAGAGGTCGAGGAGGATGAGGGCCGCTGTTTCTCCGTTGTCGAGCAGCGCTCGGATGTCATCGGTGACTGCGATCAGGGCGGTCTCGGTGCTGTGGTTGGCCCGGAAGCCAGACTGCTAGGGGTCGAGGGATCCATTTGTCTCGAGGAAGGCGGCCAGCTGCTTGTTGACGGTCTTCTCGATGACTTTTGCAGGAAACGGGAGCAGCGAGATGGGGCGGTAGTTTTTGAGGTCGGTGGGGTCAGCCGATGGCTTCTTGAGTAGGGCGCTGAGTTCGGCATGCTTCCAGCTCTCCGGGAAGGTAGCGGTGTCGAAGGAGGTGTTGATGATGTCCCGCAGGTGGGGTGCGATGACAGCGTCGGCCTTGTTGAAGACGTGGTGAGGGCAGGGTTCGGTCAGAGATCCGGAGTGGATGGAGTTCATCATGCGGACGGTGTCTTCGGTGCTGATCGGAGTCCAGGCGCGGAGGGTGGTGGTGGGGGGCGGTGGTTTGGTCGTGGTGTACGTCGGTTGAGTGCTGAAGCTGTTGTGTATGTCTGCGATCTTGTTGTGGAAGTAGGAGGCGAGGGAGTTGCAGAGAGGAGGGAGGGAGAGAGTTCCAGATTTTAGGAAGATGGGACATTTGGAAGAGAATGCAAAGCAGCTGGTGGAAAAAAAATCAATTGCTTTACTGGAGATAATTATAATTCGGAGTTCAATCCCATTGTGGTAATATTTGTGAGGATAAATGGAGAGAAGGCCTTCATCAAGTGTGTGGGATGAGAGGATCTAAAATACATCTCTACGAATGTGGATTCCTGTGCATTGTTTGGTAATATGAATAAAGTGCTGCTACTGAAGACATTGCGTGATAGAGAACTCTTACTTTCCCTCTACATCCTCCCACCCTCCCTTGTACAGCCAGGAGGATATACAGAGTATACAAGTGAAATACAAGGCTACTTTTGGGCTGAGTTGATGTTTAAAAATAGGAGAACAAGAGGGAAGGTGTTTGTATCAAATAAAAGTTGATGCCATTTTGGTATAGCCCAATCAACATAGGATGGGAATCCTCATAAACCAGAATCCTGCTTTTCCATCTCTTTTGCTGGTGAGTGTGAGATCAGTGAGGAATTTGTGGTTGACCAAAAAAAAAAAAAACCTCCCAAAGTTTTTCAGTAGAAGTTGGTGAAGTTCAAAGTCTTCTAATATAGGCTAAAGTTTTAAGATAATGTTGTTTCTATAAGGCATAGGGTTCAGAGCATGCCTATCACTACTGGGATAAACTCAGAGAGATGTTGGATGACATGTGATTGCCGTGGATTTTATACAGGGGGGATTTCCCTGGAGGGGTATAGAGGGTTAAGGTTATGTGTTGATTTACACAGTCCCAATAACGATATCTGAATTGATAGGCATTCTTTGCCTTATCTTTATGAGATGTTGTGTTCTCCACTATTGACCTCACCAGCACTTATCATACAGTCAAATTAGATGAAGAGTCAAAATATGTGACAACCTTTGTGATGCCTGAAGTGATGTTTCATTTTTAGGTCTCGGCTCTAGACGGCGCGCATGCGCTGTCTCGATCCGAGACTGCTGTATCTACATCCGGAGACTCAGCCCAACCACAGGCTTGCCGGCTCTTTTTTTCGTGATCACGATTTGATAAGGGCATGCATAGGTCATGCCTCTTCCAGTCATTAGCCGGCCGCGAGAGCACCGGTAAAGTACTGTAAAGCTTCACAGCAACCATTTTTTAGCTATTGTTTTGGACTACTTCATTTTGTGTTTTTTGCAGTGGGTGACCGTCGTGCCACACATTAGAAGCACTGCAGCTCTCTCTGTAGGCTTTTTGTTTTATTTTTTTAGAAGTTTTTATATAAGGTATTGCAGCGCTTTTAAACTAGGCAGCTCAGGCTTTTGCTCCTCATCCTCTCCTTGTTCAAAACTACCACTATTCACAAACTTGGGCCACTTTTTTAGGGGACCATATTAAAATTATTTTGATTGCACGCATGCTTCTTACCGGACATTGATCCTGCACTCAGTGTGTATGCACTGTCTGGTGCTTTCTTAGAAGTATCTCCCATTGGAGGTTTAGTTTGAGATGCTGGCGGGTGCATATGTGCTGAGGGGCTGCAGCAGTTGCATTGCTTTGCACGCCCCCCTGCGTAGATCACTCACAGGCATCAGTGATTCCACTTAAGCATGGGCAAATTTTGCGAATCTGGCGTTCGCGAATTTTGCGAATTTGCGAACTCGCAATCCGCAAAATCCGCGAATTCTCGCGAATTTGCGCATTTTTTTTTGTGTTCGCAAGGATTTCTGCCAGTTCGCAAGGATTTCTGCCAGTTCGCAAGGGTTTTGTACCAGTTCGCAATTGCGAACTTACATGCCGGCTCGCAACGGTCATAATTATGTTGTTTCTACGTCTGGCTCATCATCACAGGTTCCCAGCACCCTCTGTTTCACCCCTGCCACCCTCTGTTTCACCCATGCCACCCTCTGGTACATCAATGCCACCCTCTGGTTCATCATCACTGTAGATTATGGGGGGAAAAAGCAAGCACACCTGCCTGCTTCAACTGACATGAATTAATTTGGGGTTGATTTTTTAATGTGTCACTGTTTTAAAATTCCAGTCTGGCACCTGCTTCCCTATCTGTAATTTGCTTTCTGTTGCAGTGCATTTTTTTTTCCAGGGCCTTTGTGGCCTACTTGTAGCTATTCTATGAGCCTGCTGTGAGGGTCAGAGCAGGGTCATACAATTGTTGCAACTAGCAACTAAACTCTGGAGGGGCGCTTGTCAGGAAGCACTACAGGGAATGGTTACTAATGATGAGTTTGAACTTTTGAACCTGCTGAATGCTTTCACTTTTGCAAAACTCGTTTTTCTGCAGAACAGCATTACAGCAACTGTAATGCCCCAAACAAGCTTATATGAGAAAGTTGATTTCTAATCCAAAAGTTATCCAAAGAAAATCAAAAGGCCTCAAATCCAAAAAAGTGCAGGCAAATGTCAACCTGAGGAGTTATTCTGATAAAAATCATCATTTTCAGAAGGTCTATGCTGCTTGCTAGTAGATTTCTTGTGCAGAATTGCAATTTTTGTAATTTCGCGAGTGCGAGATTGTTGCTGCCCGCCGCACCTACAAGTTCGCAATTGCGAACTTACACCGCACGCCGCAAAATTGTATCACCAAGAAAAAAAAATCCGCTGCGTGCGAATTTGCGGATTTTTGGTAAATTCGCGAGCGTTCGCGGATTGCAAATTTACCGAAAATCCGCAAAATCCGCGAGCGGAACGGATTTTCCGCCCATGCTTAATTCCACTCCCCTGCTACAGTTGTTGGCAGGACCAAGGAACTGGGGCCTTGAATCACTGTGCACGGCAGCCTGGCATTGCCAGGATCATTCGTTCAATGTGTAGACAGTACGGAAATGTTACCGTACTGCTGGCTAAGCAGCCGGCTTCAGCAATGTCTCCCATTGATACAGTGAAAGGCCACCTTTAAAGCAATTTGTTGACAAGCAAGGGTGCTGTACTGGCACCTTCAAATTGACCAGAAATATTATTCAGAAACCTAGATTTAATCCTCTAGATTTCTAAAGTCTTATTGTAGTGCCAAAGCATGTGCAGCGTTTCTTGTCTTTCAAGAAACCGTGCTGAGTGCCACCGGCGTGGGAGGTGCTATGCTCTGCAGAAATGGTCAGCTATTATCTTTAAAACAGACTTATTCAGAAACGTAGTGACTCATTGTGCAGCAGGAGCAGTGTCACCCAGGCTCAGAGGTCTGAAAGGCCACTGAACCCTGATCACGTTTACATCTTATTATCCAACCAACAGTAACACGCCCATTTTCTTGCCTTGTGCTGAGAACCATAGAGCCGTTACAATAATTATTACTATTTCATAGAACGCACCGTAAAGTAAGCTTGCGATTTTGTTCAACAAAGTACTCTGTCCAAAACTTGCTTCTTTGTCATATCAGCCCTTTAGAAGAAGCCAACTGTTTTTCTATATGGAAAGATTAGTGCTCAATTTGTGTCGGTGTTTGCTGGTCCTTATCACAGGCACTTTTTGGTAAAGACTCACACTTATTTATGACAGTCCACTACATTGTGGCAGTGACTGTCTTTTTAAGCAGAGATCATCAGCAGCATGTTTAATGTACTCAAAAAAATATATAAAGCAGTGGGTGCAGAACGTATTGACATCATTAAAGTGATCTGGAAAAATCAATATGTATCACTTTTATTGTTTGGTGAGCGGCATTTGGCAATGCTGTCAGGGACAGTGGGAAATGCTTAACATGGTGCTCTCCTAACAAATACCTTGGGCTTGTTACTTACATCACTACAAATTAAGCACTGGAAAAAAATGTACAATTAACTTGCACCTGTATCAAGCAAGGTGTTACATAGGACAACTACTGCTGTTTACAACCCAAGTTTACAGTGAAAGCTTGCTGTAGTGTTGCGTGGTATGTTTGCTGCTCTATTTTACAAGTCACTGTTATGTAAGTTGACTGCTCTAAGAGGCAATGAAAATGGACCAGGGTGGTCTGTTGTTTAAAGTACTGTACTTAGAGCTTGTTGAGGAGTCTCAAAAGCTACTTTACACGGAAATTCTGCTAGGATATACACGATGCAGCAGAGCCTGAGGGATGCATAAAGATTATATCATGCTGTGTGTCTCACTGTGATACGCAGTAAAACCAAACTGGAAGCAATCTCTCAATACAAGGAATCGAGAAGCTGCAAACGCTCATGCAACAGTGAACAAACTCCAAAGCATACATCTGTAACCAAAGCTTTTATCGCACATAGCAGAAGGAAAAGAGGCGGTTACTTAATGGCTGCACTTGTATAAACTCGATATTTCACATATTTGGTATCAAAACTATATGAAGTATGTGAATTACGCAAAGTTATTTGTGGGGTGGTTCTTGCCTGAAAATCAGGACTTTCACAATGCGTTTCAGCCGCTAACTCCCCATTTTCAGAACTTATATGCAAGTTTCACATTTATTTAATTATTATTTTATTTTTACAGATAAATACAGACAGAAAACAACGTGTTTTCTGTCTGCATTTATTTTTAAACGCGGATAAATACAGAAAATTGTGCTTCTTTTAAGTAATTCTCCATGCAGTCTTTCATGAATTATAGGCCAGCAGCTGAGCAGATGGACAGCAAGGGAAATTAAAAAAAACAGGATGAAATGTCTTTCAATACCAGAATATGTCAACATACATTTATGGTATAATGCTAGTATTTACCAGTGGATGTACTGTTATGTAATATTTGACAGCATAAATAGCTAAAAAAAAAAAAACGAAAAACATCATAGTATGAGTGTGCATCTATCAGTTAAATAGATACGGAAATGTACAGTTTTACAAATTCATATACGAAAAACACAAAATAAATATGGATAAATACAGATAAAATGGCCCAAAAATAAATATGGATTAATACAGACAGAAATGGCCCAAAAATACATACCATAAAACCGAGAGCACTAATTATAAACTGCTGCCGAGAGCAATAACAGTTATTGAATGATCTGAAGCCGAGTCATATGCCCGTGCGGTACGCAAAAGTGCTGAATGAGAACTTCAGAAACGTACAGTAGTTCGAATAGAGAAGTTTTTTTCAACCCAAAGGGAGCCCATGTCTGGCACAGCCCCATCTTGCCAGTCTCCTGACCAGCAGTCCAAACAGTAAAGAACTGGTAGCTTAACTAGAACCAGAACATGGAACACAAACCAAAGGGAAACAGAGGTAAGTAAACAATGTATGCGAATGTATACAGTTTCACATCATAACAAGATAACCTCTACAAAAAGCATTGTTTGCTTGCCCTGTAGCATCCTCGCTAGGAGTGCTGTGGATAGGAAGATATTTTAGGAAGCTGCAATAAGATGTAACAAGCATGGGCAAACCCAAAAAGTCTCGGCAATCCAAAAGCTATAGGCAATGGCAATGTAAATGTATTTGTGTACAGCTCTGAGACTGTCCTTATTGATATACTCAAATGCATTAACATTGCCAACGTCTATAGCTTTCATATTGCCGCAAGCTATTGGCTTTGCCAATGCTTGTTGTAGAATGCCATTTGACCTTGCAAGTGCTGTGTCTGAATTCCAATGGTTAATGAAGGAATCGTTGAAAGGGATGGCAGATGCTGAAGTTTATCAGGGTGATATCCTGGTGTTTGGGAAGGATTATGCTGCGCACGAGAACTTGCAATGTGTTCTGAAAGGATTTGACCTATGCACAATTATTTCGGGCATGAGATTTCTGCATAATGGATCAAGACTAAATATTGCCACATGCAAGCAATTGTTGATGCCCCAAATCCTCACTCTAAAAACCAGTTGCTGTCTTTTCCAGGCATAACTATGTTTCTAGTCACGTTTTTGAGTGATTATTAGACTTTCGTTGAGCCATTGAGATGTTTGTTGAGGAAGGGAACAGCTTCTGAGTGGTGTAGGGGGTGGATCAACAGCATGCATTCAAAGAATTAAAAGAAAATGGGGCAATCACTTTTTTTTACTATTTGTGAATGATTCGGAGAGCGTGGTTGCAGTGGATGCCAGTGATGTAGCTTTGGGTGCAGTGCTATTGCATCGGTAGGGTAACTGTGTGTCGGTGTTGTCATAAACAACAAGATTTTTAAGAGAACCTGCAAGCAACGCAATTCATTCATTGAAGAGTTGATTTCTTGCGTATGGGCAACAGAACATTTCAGGCAGTTTTTATGGACAATACATTTTGTGATGCGTACTGGTGGGCATTTTGTCACTGGGTGGAGGAAGGAATCTAGCAGTGTGCTTGGCAAGCTCCAGGTGTTACAATTGTCGACGCAAAATGTTCCAAGGAGAGCCAACATACATGCAGATTGTATGTCTCGCTTTAGTCATGTGGATGTGAATGATGGAGTGGTGGGAGATAAATGTGAGGTGCCTTTCACCTCTGAAGATGTGAATGCTTGGTGTGTGAAAAGGTGTATGTAATCTGTTATTTCCAAAGCAAGATGGCTGGAGCAAATGAAGAATGATGTAGAGTTGAAGCTGGTCCTTAAATATCTTGGCCTAGAGAACGGCTTTTGAAGGTGAAGAAAGAGTTGAACAATGGAATTCTTATGGGTGAGGATAAAGTAGTTCTACCTTGATTTGGGTAGATACATTTTTGCCCTGAGTCATAAGGGATGCTTGAGTGTGTCTAACACTACAAGGAGGCTCAACGAGTTTTATTGGATACTAGTATAGACAGAATGGTCAATGAGTGGGTGAAAGAGTGAAAGACTTGCACAATGAGGGATAAATTGGTGACAGCCCACACAACTGAGTAGGCACTGGTACAATATGCTGTGGAAGCCTGGTATTGATGTAACAGGGCTTTTCCAAGCACCTTCAAGAAAGGAAGCTTTGCATTAGTTTTGGTGAACTATTTTACTAAGTGGCTTGGGGTAAGGAAGAGGAAGAAGGTTCAATAAGAGACCTTGTTAGACTTGGCCCTTTTTGCAGGTTTATCCCTAAATGTTTTGACTTTTGATTCCTATTTTTCTGACCCCGTTTTAGTTGGCTATAGGATTGTGGGCACTTTACTACTGCTGATCAGTGCTAAAGTGCATATGCTCTCTCTGTGAATTGTGATTATGATTGGTTATCCATGATTGGCATATTTGACTTACTTATAAGTCCCTAGTAAAGTGCAAGGAGGGTGCCAGGGCCTGTAAAACAAATGCTACTAGTGGGCTTGCAGCACTGGTTGTGCCACCCACATGAGTAGCCTGTAATTATGTCTCCAACCTACCACTGTAGTGGTACGCCATGGAGTTTTAAACTGACAAGTTGGCCTGGCAAGTGCACCCACTTGTCAGGCCCAAATATCCCCTTTTCTTTCATGTAGGGCACCCCTCAGGTAGGGCCAAGGTACCCCCGTGGCCAGGTGCAGTGTATGTGAAAGGTAGGACATGTGCTAGTGTGTTTTGCATGTCCTGATAGTGAAATACTGTGTATTTCGTTTTTCACTAATGAAAGTCTGTCTGTCCCATAGGATAACATTGGGGAAACACTGTAACATTTGACATGTGTAACTTTCATCACATCGTGGGACATCAGCTAAAAAAATCGACGCAGCGCCTGTTTGCAGCCACCTCGACCTCCAGCGCATCCATGTTTCCATGCATCACACCTGTGCAGCAAGTTTTCGGTTGCATCACACGCAGACCACAACCGTCTTGGACTTCCCCTATAGTCCAGATTTGACGCATCATTTCTCCTGTGTGCAGCAAAACTGTTACATTGAGCCCCCAAAGGCACAGGAATTGATGCATTACTGTGGTTTTCAATGCTTCCCCTCTCTGCGGCTGTTTTGCCTTGAGGATCTTTACGCATTTGAGGTACTTTGTGTAAAAGTCACACATCTACATTTCTCTATGGACAGAATTGCTTGGAACCTTTTAAAAGTCATATTTGGAATTGTGTATGTTAGATTTTTGTCGTTTTGGTCTTATTTGGTTTAGAGAAAGGTACTTTATTTTTCTAAACTGGTGTGATGTCCATTTATAGTGTTTGTACTGTATTACTGTGTGTTTTGAGTACAAATACTTTACACATTGTGTTTGGGATAAGCCTGTCTGCTTGCACGAAGCTACCAAGTGGGTGAACAGGGGTTATCTAAAGTGTGTAACTCCCTTATCCTGACAAGAATCATGGGTCCCTACTTGGAAAAGGTGCATACCTCTGCCAACAAGAGACCCCAATTTCTAACAGACCCCAATTCAGAAGTAAGGAATTTGGTGAGTTCATGTCTAGTGGTGGCTTTGTGCACAAGAGGATGGCCAATTAACCTCCCCAGGCCAATGGCCAATTTGAAAAGTTCCACTAGGTTGTTAAAGAAAATGTCTTCAGTTAATGTTGAGGAGTGGGTTGCCCTGGAGGAAATTGCTGAAAGTGACCTTTTTGACATATATGGTTACTAACTTTGTTACTTGGTCTGTCTTCATTTGAAATCTTAGGAGGAGTTAAACCGCGATCCAAGCTTATTCCCAAGTGTCTTAAGGCCTCCTGTGGGAAGAATAATGAGGCAGATGAAGTTTGAGGTTGAGGCATACCAGTGCAAGATGAAACAGTATGCTGCTGACAGGGAAAAAAGATGGTCTTCCAGTTATTGTTTACTTGCTGTTAAAGGTTTGTTTAAATGATATTACCCGTCAGTGTTGTTGAGGTTTCTAGCAAAGAGTGTGGGGAGGTAAAATCTGGAATCTGAGCAGAGTATTATGGTAGCATGGTGCCTGCTCAAAGAGAGAGAGGCAATGAATAAGAGGAGGGTGAAAATAATGTATTTTTGGATGTGTCAAGTTCTGATTCACCTTCCCCTCATGATTTGGCACAGAGAGTGATGGACTGGGGTGCAGTGGCTGTGGTTGAGCTGAGTGGTGGGTGTTCAGGCAAGACTGTACCGAATGGAGCTGGGACTTCGTGTGGAACACGAGGTGAGATAGGTTTGGGTCGAAGTATCAGAGAGTATTTATGTGCCTGAGAAAGTCTGTGACTTTGTCAGTTGTTAGCCATACTTTGGGTATTTTACGGGTTGCATCTGTGTTATTGTTTATTACATGTTTGTTTAAACTTCCACATTGTTTCTCAGTTGTTTTGTTGTGTCTTTGGGGGGAGGTGTGTTGTATTGGTATAGATCTGTTTTGTATTCGCAAATAGGCTTTTTATTAGAATGTTGTATTTTGAACGGGTTCTGGAGTTTTGGTCGGGGGGCTGTAGAACATGAGGGAAGTCTAACGTTCAAGGTTGCCAGTTGGTCGTGGGTGTACAATCTGCTGGATGTAGATTAAGTTTGCTTCTGTTGGAATAAACAACTTGAAAATCCATCACTATGTGGACAACACCTACCTTGCCCCTTCAGTGCAGAACACATTGTGTCCACTGATGCAATCGCTTTTTGAATTCTTCTGCACATTGGTGATGTATGACTACTGGTCTGAATGCATTACTACTGCTATGTTTATTACCGTCTGCCCATGTGTGCATGTTTGCATGTATGTCTCTTGTACCTCGTGAAAATGGAATCATATAATTGAGCTACTCTGTGTCCAGGTTTTATATGTGGCTGTAATTTGAGGCTCTGAATGCATGCACTAAACAAAAGCCAAACCTATTGGCTTAGTCAATGCTTGTTTTATTTTAAAGATGCGAGAGAATAATAGAACTGTACATTAATGACAACTATGGAAAAAGCTAAGGCAAACAGAATTTAGCATCAAACATATCTGAAATAATAATGAAAGATTATTGTCAACCAAGGGCTTGTAAACCGAAAATAATGCAGCAACCACCAGGTATTGTGTTGTTAGAAGAAAAAGCACACAAGCACGTAAGGAACATCTAAAGAACATAAGTGTTCCGACCCTGTTAGAGCTAAGACCTTTGTCATCATCAGAAAAGTTAAGGGGTGTTCTTTACCCATGAAAACACTTGAATCACAGCCTAATAGTGGCGTTCGGCTCTTTAGCAGCCATCGAGTGTTTGCACTTATGCCATCATGCACCAATTAGGCTGAAATAGATACAGAGCTTTGCAGAAAGGAGGGAGAAATCGATGCTGCTCCATGTTCCCCTCTGCTCTTCATGGGCCGCCTCGCAAGTCATGCCATTAATTAACAGGAACAAATAATCTAGCATTAGATTGTCACATATTTACCAAGTGCTGCACACAAAGCAGTGTTTAGTGATTTCAAGAACCACTCTTTTTTTAGTGAATGATCTCAGTTACATTTGTGCTCCTTTTTCATTTCGAAAGAAAGCAACTAATGAGCAGTAAAGTAGCTAGGAAACTTCTTTTGAACTGTGGATGCAAGAGAGTAGGATTCTTGCTTGCAGACCAGATTTGATGGAAAAAAAACCTAGCAACACAGAAATGCTGCCTAAACTGTTGGACTTTTTTCAAACCTATATAATACTTAAGGGAAATAGAATACATATCAAGTGTATGTGTAAGAAATTGCCATTCCTTCCTCCAGGGTGGCATTGCATTCGCTGCAGCTGGTGGTCACCACCTATCATACTGTTTTCGGAGGTGACAAAATTCTCAAAATCATTTGCATGCCTATATTGAGTTAAAATGCGCAATGGGATGATTTAAAAGTGTAAATTCAAGTTTTCAATTCTGAAAAGGTACTTTTACACTCGCCATTGGTGTTATTTGCAGGCGTAATTATATAAGTCTGGCGAAATCTTATACATAAGCAAATCTCACAGGTGCAGGACGTTCCAAGGCCGGGGTGCCTTGGAAAGTTACACTTGTAACAACAAGTGAGGAAGGGAACAGAAAGGACGCTCCTACTCCCCTCAAGAGAAATCAAAACAACAACTAAGGACAATCATGCCAAGCATGAAAGAAAAGGAGCAAGCATGTAACAACACCCACAGTCCAAAGTCAACTGTGAGAGAAACCACGTTGGGTTGATCAGAAAGCCCTCACTCACCAACCTAGTTGGGAACATGCTTCATCATCGGGCCTCACCAGGAGTGGCGGAATGCCACCCTAGTGTGCTGCAACGCCAGATTACTGCGGAGCTGTTTTTTTTGTGAGATGTGAACAGTGAAGTAAAGGATTTAAAAATGCCCAAATTGTGTCAAAAAAGGATTTATTCGTTTTGCCAATTGAACATGTATAAAAACAAGGTGTAGGATAAAGGACCACAATTAAAAGGTCCAGATTTATCCCTCGTGAGAGGTCAACATGTTTCTGCCTATGTGAAAGTAGTTAAACAAGCATTCGTCAGGACCAAAGAAGAGTATGGTGTCGAACCCCGGTGGTATGAGCGCGCTAAGGCCCACCCTAGCCTGGGGTCGCTAGTGTTAAAAAGAAAATATCTTTAAAAATACCAGAACAAGATTCCGTCACATTGGAGTGAAACCGAGTTTGTTCTGACAGACAAAGACAGACAACAGAGGTACAAAGAAAACAAAGAAATAAGGGGCATTTGTATGCAACAATTTTTTTGTCGCAAACGCTGAGATTTGGTAAAAAGCAGCGTTTGCGACAAAAAAATCAGAAAATGGAATGTATCATGTAAATCGCATCGCAATATTAAGGAATCGCACATTTTGCGATTCCTTAATATTGCGTAAGCATTTAAGGAATCACAAATTGCGATTCCTTAAATGCTATGTAAGAAGCAAATAAGTTTTGCAAATTTACACTAAGAAATCGCAAATTACCACCAACTTGTAGTTAGTGGTAATTTGCGAATTCTTTTACAAATGCACTTTTTGGCATTTGTAAACGTGCCATGTGGCGCTCATACATGCCCTTAGGGCATGTATGTGCGCCAGATGCGCACACATGTAAATTTCAGTGGTGCAGCAGGGTGTCCTTGAGACACCCTTGCACCCTTGAAATTATTCTCAATTTGCGATTAGCAAATTGTGAATCGCAAATTGAGAATAACTTCCCATTCCTTTCTATGGGCCTCCTGGCCCATAGAAATGAAGGGAAAATTATTCCTTAATTGCGATTAGCAATTTGATAATCGCTATTAAGGAATTTTTAGAAATCGCTAAAAAATAGCAGTTTTTTATATACATACCATTTTGCAATTCTCAAATAGCGATTCTCAAAAAATCGCTATTTGAGAATCGCAAATAGGTATTTTGATACATCTGCCCCTAAGATAATAACATTAACCGTTGTCATGAGCTGTAAAATAACATGCTAGAGTGCTCAGAAGAGTTGCTCGTAACTGTAACACACGAGTGAGAAAAATAGGTGAACTTGTGCCAATACGGGAATAACAGTAACCACGTGGCGTAAGCACGAACAAGATCCCTGCACTGGCCTATAAATGTGGCTAACGGCAAAGATGCGGGCACAAATGGTGTAAGGATGCCCATCTACTACTAGTAATTAACTTGTGTCGCTAGAAGAAAAGCGATCAATGCAACTGACATGTGCTGTTGGGCAAAATGGTCAGGAGAAAAATAATAAAAAGAATAAATAAAAGCATCCTTAAAAACAGTACTAATACTACAAGCACCATGGGTCTCGGGAGGGGGGTGGAAGCGAAAGTGGCACACCCTGAAAGGAAAGGGTTAAACAAGTAAACTCAGGAAAAAGGAAGGGAAAGCAAAATACTCAGCTCAGGTTGAACGCGACGTACTCACGCCCTATTTGGTAGGCACCCGCTCGGTACCTAAAAGCACCCTCAGAAACCTTACCCCGAAGAACCCCAGTATCGGTGTGTCCGGAGTAGATAAAGGCAAACGGGAAGCCGCCGCAGCAGATCACGTCCTGGACGTTGTAGGCGTCAGCAAAATATTCACAGAAGCCCATTGGAGCAAAACGTGTACACGTGATTGGGACGGTCAATCGCGAGGTCCAAGAAAAACTGACGTGCCACACCAATCAGAGTGGCTAATGCAGTCTTGGGCAAATGTAGTCATGACAACAAGCTGCCGGGGAATCACAAAGTATAGGCGCCGCGGGGGCCGAATGAAAAGGGTCACGTACTGACGAATAGTCAGAGGTAACCCATATGAAAAAATAATTAGAAGCTTGAGAGCCCTCACAGCGCCGAGAGCGGCGCGCTGCAAGACTGAAACAATCAACAAGTCCCACGTTTAATTGATGCGCTTAAGTTGACAGGCTCAGATAGAAGCGCAAACGTAGTATGGACTGAAAAGAATGCGCTTAGGAATAAAGAAAGCGCTGAGAATACCAAAAGGAAGTGTAATAGTTAGGCGTGAAGGGGCCTCAGCTTAGGAAAAAACCTACCGTATTTTCCAGCGTATAAGACGACCCGGCGTATAAGACGACCCCCTACTTTGCTTGATAAAATTTAGGTTTCGTGCTATACTCGCCGTATAAGACTACCCCCACTTCCAGCGCAGTCCAACGCAGTCCTGCATAGCCATTCCGAGAATGTATTTTGAACTTACCGTATTAGTGATTCTAATCCTCCTCCCTGTGGGTGAGCAGTACGGCTTTATCAGTGGACAGTGTTAAGCGTTTATTGTACAAACTCAAAGACTGAACTCAAACAAATTGGTTGTATAAACAATATTGCTTTACTCGCAATATTTTTATTTAGAACCATATGCAAAACTGTCACTTGTGAACATACCTGTTTGTCATCAAACATGTACGGTACGGTAAACATAAATTAGTGCATGAAACAGTGCAAGTGGATTAAACTTTTCATAACTTTTCATAAGTCCAAGCGATTTCTACAGGATTTACAACGTTCCCTTTAAAAGCCTTCAAAATCCTCCTCTTCGTCATCTGATCTCATAGGTAAATCAATGAGAGCTTGTGGTACATCTGTAAGGCAGTCATCGTATGGATCTGGTACCAATTCCGTATCAGATGATGTGGTCTCTGCTTCGGCATCCTCTTCATCTTGCCACAAGTACTCGTCCTCCATACCATCTAATGAATTTGATATGCCACACTCCTTGAAAGACTTTATGACAGTTTCTGCATCGATGTCGTTCCAGGCCTTTATGACAAAGTTGCACAAAACATCCAACTGTGGAGCACGCATGCTTCCTCCTTTTGTGAATGTTTTTTCACCGCTAACCATCCACTCATTCCACTGTTCTCGGATGCGATCTTTAAATGGCTTGTTTAGGCACACATCCAGTGGCTGCACCAACGATGTCAATCCTCCAGGTATAACTGCAGCATCTGTTTTTAGTCTTGCCAGCCTTTGCTTGGTGCTTGGAGTTAAATGAGCCCTGAACATATCCCACACCAGTAGACTACGTCTTTGTAGAAGTCCACCTGGTCGCCTGCTCCAATCATTATCAAGCCATAGCTTTACCCCTTCTTCATCCATCCATCCTTTCTCATTCACATGCACAAAACAACCAACAGGAAACTTGAGTTTCGGCATTGTTTTTCTTTTGAAAATAACTATTGGTCTCAGTTTTGCGCCATCAGCTGTGCATGCTAGTACCACTGTGAAACTGGACTTCTCATGTCCTGTTGTTTTTATTAAAATTGTCTTTTCACCTTTTTGATGGACAGTTTTGTTTGCAATCATATCGAAATTCATTGGAGTTTCATCCATATTTCCGATACTACTTAGCGCATAGCCATGTTCATTGCGCAGCCTAATAACGTAGCGATGGAAGCTATGCATTTTGGCATCAAGATCCGCAGGTAATTTTGGGGCAATTTTTGTCTTTTGCCGCAATACCAGATTATGCCTTCCCAAGAATCTGGTACACCAGGATACAGTGGCCTTAAATCTGTTGCTGAGATCTGGGTTAGATTTGGCCCACTGAAGTGCAACCAATTGGATTTTTTTTCGGGTCACTACATAACCGCTTTGGCGATGCTCGGTCACCATGTCTGCTACATGCTTTTCGAGTTCTGGCCAATGTGGGGTGCCTCTTCTTAATGCACACTTACCCCTTGGCATACTCCTTAATGCTTTCTCATTTGCTCTCCAGGCCCGAACCATCTTTTCTGTCACTCCATATTGTCTTGCAGCAGCACAGTTAATATGTTCCGTGGCAAAATCCACAACTTTAAGTTTGTAACTGGCTTCATATTTCCTTCTTCTTGCCACCGCTGGAGCCTTGCTGGGTTCTTGACTGCCAGCCATTTGCACTGGATGTACTGCTGGAGCCTTGCCGGGTTCTTCACTGTCTGCCATTTGCACTGGATGTACTGCTGGAGCCTTGCCGGGTTCTTCACTGTCTGCCATTTGCACTGGATGTACTGCTGGAGCCTTGCCGGGTTCTTGACTGTCAGACATTTGCACTGGATGTACTGGTGCTGTACAGTATGAACAGGTGCAGAGACTGGTGCTGTACTGTCTTCACCACCACATGTATGGCAAATATCTGCTCACCAGACTGCCTTTCCTCTTGGCAACAACCAGCCAATCACGGCAAGTGCTCTACTGCCTTCAGGAACATTCTACAGTCCCCTTTCTATGCCCATGCCCATGTCATGGAGAGAGGAGCGCGTGCCAAACGTGCAACACAGCGGGGGCTGCCATCTTCGGCGCTGGCTGCCCGTTATATATTTCGGACGTCCTGCTGCCTCGTCTGCCTGGGGATGTGCAAGCGGTTGGAGGCGCGTGTGCAGCGGCAGCGGCAGTCGAGGTAAGACTCATGGCGCCATTTTCTCGCTTGTGAAGCGGTCTGACACCTTCGAGTGAAGTCCTCGCTATGAAAAAACGCTTGCTTTCGATACTTGCACAGTTCATGGTGCGGGGCCTGGGTGTGGACGTTGCCAGTGCAGGTGGCTGTATTTTTCAACATAAGGTGTGTTGTATTTCCTATTGTGAAGCGGTCTGACACCGTCGAGTGAAGTCCTCGCTATGAAAAAAAATGCTCGCTTTCGATACTTGCACAGTTCATGGCGCTGGGCCTGGGTGTGGACGTTGCCAGTGCCGGTGGCTGTATTTTTTACATAAGGTGTGTTGTTTCTTGTTATTTCCTATTGTGAAGCGGTCTGACACCTTCGAGTGAAGTCCTCGCTATGAAACAGCGCATGAAAACATACCATAAAATTTGGCACCCGGCGTATAAGACGACCCCCGACTTTCCAGAACATTTTACGGGGTTAAAAAGTCGTCTTATACGCCGGAAAATACGGTATATGGTTAGGGCATTAACTACAGCACCAAATTGGAGGTTATAAAGGCAATAGGTAACAGAGATGTGACCAGCCTCAAAGGGGTGTGAACAATCCCATACTGGGTAGATAGACAAAAGGACAACAAGCAGAGAGTTAATTCTTCAGCACAGATGCCCAAGGGATGTTATCATGAAGGCCATGCAGATTCGTGCCAAGGCGATACACCCACCTTTGTTCCTTCTCAAAAAGAATTTTCTGGGTGTTCTTTTTTGTGTTAACATGTTCGATAACTGTCCATTGCATATCGTTAGTGGTATGGTTGGTTTGTATGAAGTGCTCACTCAGTTTAGTAGTTATGCGCGCGCATCTGATGTTACTGCGGTGTCCGCATATTCGCAACTTTACTTTACGTGTCGTCATGCCAACATAACACAACCCGCAGGGGCAGGTTATCAAGTACACCACATTAGTGGAATTACAGTTTGTACGTGTTCTCTGAGTCCACACTTTGTTCTGCTTGAGATTCAGAGTTTTAGTGTGTGTTGTGAGGTGGCAAGTTCTGCAATTGGAACAAGGGTAATGTCCGGTAACTTTAGGTAGACCCCATACATCCATCACGGATGGGAAGCCTACTGTGGTTCTTTCTTTTGGACGTGTGTTGACCAACGGGTCACGTAGACTACGGCCATGTATAAATGAGAAGAAAGGTTTTTCCCAGTTCCTGTTATTGCTGTTAATGATACGCCAATGTTTGCTAATGATTTTTTTCACAGCGTTAGATGCTGTGCTATATGTCGTGACACATGTCAAAGGGATTTCACTCTCACTTCTGGTGGTCTCTTCCAAGAGAGCCGCTCTAGGTTGATTCCTTGCTCTTTTGTAGCCCTTGGACAAGATGGCTGCAGGGTAACCCCGGTCTTGAAGTTTAGCTGTCAGATCATTAGATTGTTGCCGGAAGTCTTCAAGGTAGGTACAGTTTCTCCTCAGCCGGAGAAATTATCCGTGAGGAAGATTCTTGCGCAAGGGTCTTGGATGAAAGCTGGTAAACTCTAAGAGATTGTTCCTAGAAGTAGGCTTATAGTGTGTTTTGGTTACAAAATGACCATCCTGTTTGGATATAATCACATCCAAAAAAATGACTTTGTGCTTTTCAGCTGTATGAGTAAACCTCAAGTTATGGTCCAGAGTGTTGATCCAGATAAAGAACTCTCGTAAAGAACCCTGCGAGCCTAGCCATACCACCAGCACATCATTGATATATCTCTTCCATAAACCTATGGAGGAGGGTTGTGCACTTCAGAATGAAATCCTTGGGAGTATTGTAGTCCCAAGTAATGGTATCGAGAGCCTCACCCAGGACCTTGATGGTATCTTCCTGGGGAATGCTTGTATAGACACTCTCAATATCCAAAGTGACCAGTGTGGTCTGTTCCATGTCACATTGTAAGGTGTTAAGAAGGTTCAGAAGGCATTTAGTATCCTTAAGATACGCCGGTGTCTGTTGTACAAGTGGTTTGTGAAAATAATCACAAAATCATGATAGGGGCTCGAGGAGGGAGCAGATACCAGCTACAATGGGGTGACCTGGTGGGGGGTCTTGCCTTTATGAATTTTGGGCAGAGTGTAAAAATAAGGTATTATGCCCTCTCCCTCGTGTTGGATTCCTTCCACTTAGCCCACACACTGCAGGAACGAGGTAGGTTCCAATCCACTTCACCGACTCACCAGCCACCCACAAGATGACAACTATGAGTGTACCAATGACCCAGAAAAGGGGGTGGATTATGAGGAGACACCAAGTCTTCCACCCTTGTAGATTAAAGAGTTCACTGCTCCCTCCTCCACGCTTCTGCACCTGAACAAACAAGGAAAATACACTTCACAATCACGTACCTTTCCCAGATACCCCAACATCAGTGACCATGTCCTGCCATATCAATCACGTTGCGCTTACCAGTTGATAGTGCAGGTTTGGTATCGTGAGGACTTCAGCCAGCAAGCAATTCACATCCAAGATAACGACTCATGGATTCAAGTAGCTGACCATTTAAACAGGGTGTCCCTCTTAACGTTTCGTTTTCAGGGGAAAAACATGTCTCGCTTTTGACATGAACAAAAAACCCCTTCACGCTATAAACTACGCGTGAAAACCGGCACTTGGGATGGGATTTTGAATGCTACAATAGCGAACTGGCTATTCTTACATACGGGATCTGATCGTACTCGCGGAATGACCCAAAACGTCCCTTCCGGGAGTAACGATGTGGAGCGGTGCGTAGAGGAGCCGCGCAATACGAAAGTAGTTGCTGATACAACCACCGCGTCTCCTCCGCATCTCGCTGCACACAATTAGGAACGGACAGGGTTGCCAGAGGGGAGGGAAACAGGAGCCCCTAGAACCCCCCAACCCAACAGGAACGGGAAATATAAAAAGCACCGGAAATGGACAAAAACGGGGAACAGAAACTCTATCTCACTAGCTCACTAAACAGGGAAGACGAGGGAAGGGAAAAAGGACATCAGAAGCCCAAAACTCGAGCTCCAAAAAAGGGGGACAAAACAGTTCTCACGAGCCCGTGAGAACAAACGAAGCAGATCCAGAGAACACAGGAACCAGCATCCAGGAACCCACACATTAGCAATAACAAAAGCAATGACAGTAAGGTAGGACTGACCAATATCCTAAAACTGGTAGGTCATGTGATAACAGTACATGGTCATTGAAAGAGGACTAGACCCAATTCCTAACACCTCGGTCAGGAATGCAGCCTCATGCTTAGATATATGACCCTTAGTTTCAGCATCCTCAACCAGATCAAAGATGACTCCTTTCAGATCAGATGATGGATCTTGTGTCAGTGGTTGGTAATTCTTAATGTCACTAGTAGGGGTAAACATTCAGATTCATAGTCTGAAGTGTTGTGAATCACGACAACACCACCCTTATCAGCAGGTTTTAAAGTGATCAAGGGGTTGTTCCGTGATTTGTCTAAAGCCTGGAACTCCCTAGAAGTCAAATTTTTAAAGACCGTAGGAGCCTCCAGCTTCTCAATTTCAGTATACACTGCCTGCTCAAAGGCAATAATCTCAGCTGGTATTGTATGGGTGGAAGGGGTGAAGGAGGACTTTGATCTTAAAGCAGTGTCCCCTTCGATGTGAGATTGCGAGTCTGATTCCTTTCCCTCAAAAAAGGTCTTCAATTTTAATTTTCTAAAGAAGTTTGAAAGCTCACAATGTAGACAACATTTGTCAAGAGGTGCAGTAGGAACAAAATCAAGGCCCTTCTCCAGGTCCCTGGTTTCATCTTCTGATAAAGTGATATTTAAAAGGTGTGTGTGTGTGTGTATAGGCATTTATATAGCGCACTACTTACCCGTAGGGTCCCAAGGCGCTTCGACTGCTGCGAAACCCTTCCTGGCTTCCCTGAGAGATGGGCCCTTAATGGGTATCTCCAGGGTGAGACCAGGCATCCCCGGCGGTCTGGTGGGGCCGTTAGTGAAGATGAGGCAAGCTAATGCCCAGAGTTGCCCAGTGTGATTGCTGATCAGAGTGGGCACCGAGGCGAGAGAATTATCGAGTCCGCTGACCCTGGTCCAGAAACCTGCCGCGCCGGGAATCGAACCCTGGTCCCGGGCCGTCCTCTGCTCTCGGGTCTGCCGCCTCTAACCAGTGAGCCACACTACTTCACTTTGGTTGCCAATCAGACTCTGGGCACTCGTGCCTGCCTGTGGTTGTTTGCTCCGAGTATGGTTGCCCACTGGGTCGTCTTGTTCCCAGTGCACCTGTGGTTGCCCTCTTCTTTTGCCTCTTCCCCTGCGGCCTCTCTCTATAAAAGGGGGGCCATGAGGATTTGGTTGGTACGAGTGTGGGGGTGCATACGCCGGGTTCCAACTCATAGGTGCCATCTGCGGGTGTTGGAAATGCAGAGGGTGTATGCATCCTTGCATTGGAAACTGAGACCACATAGATTGTTGAAAGAAAGGGTGCGATCTCCCTCTAAAGCCTCCCCTCTGTCTCTGTTTATAGTTGCCATTGCTGGAGCCATTGCTGGAGCCGCTGCTGTTTGACAAATTGTCATCTGAACTGCCCGTGTTTGAGTTAGACTTATTGGGCGGTGTAAAGTCAGGTTCTGAATAAGGGTAAACTTTAGCGAAGGCAAATTTCTTTAAATCCTTCTGGAATTGTGCCACTTTTGTTTTTGTCAAATTATCCTTATATCTTTGTTAATGTCATCCAATCGCTTTTTATAGCCAGTTAGGGTGACCTCAATATGCGTTTCAGTTTGTGTTATTTCCACCATTATGGCTTCTGAGAGTCTGACAGCTGTTTTGAATATAAGGACAAGCCAGTCACGTGTGCATTGCCACACAATCATGGCCCATTCTTTCCTGAAGAGCGCATCTTCAAGGGAGATCCTAGGTGCATTAGTCACCAGAAGACCTTTAGGGGCTGTATTAGTTCTTCTTTTTTAATATTTATTGATAATTTGTGGTACAAAAAATAGATATAAATTCATTATTCCATAAAACATTATCATTCAGATTTAGAAAATATATGGCTTCTAAAAGCCCGGATCCGGTGGTAAAAAACATATATAACATGACATTGATTCTTCACTGAAGGCCAACGAGGGGATAAAATACCTGATTAATAAATCTTTATAAAAAGATTTGCCACAAACATTGTTATGAAAATCAGCTCAGTTCCTACAATTGATACATAAACACCGACACAGTTAGCCTTTTAATGTCTTGAATCTCTCCACCTTTTTCATGGTGCCCAGATATTCCTACCCATTTCCTGTTTTTTTTGCCCTTATGATCATACAAACAGGATTCTATATTATGCATTCCCAACAATCTGGCAAGCCACATTTGGAAAGATGGAGCTATAGCATCCTTCCAACCAGCAGAAATAAGAATCCGGAGTACCGCCACCGAGATAAAAACCAGAGCTTCTGCTTCCTTTACCGACTCCAGCTTACAATCAGTGCCTAAAAACATCAGGGTAGGGGATAGATTGGTTTTAAGATCTAGCAGCCCCTCCCTGAATTTCATGATTTCCTTGCGGATTGGGACTAACGTGTCTCAAGTGATAAAACATGTGCAATAGATCCGCGGGCCAGAATTACACTTGGGGCATCTATCGTCTTCCCTTACACCCCAAGCAAACAGCTTGGCTGGGGTATGACATAGATTAAACAATGTTTTGTAATGCTGTGCCCTCAAGTTAGAAGAACAGAATAGTTTCTTGTTTAAAAGTAGAGCTTTATCAAGGTCGGCATCTGGGTCTTCTAATTTCAACGCCAGGGAGGACTCGGTTTTCTCCAAATCATCCTGTGTTCCTATCAACAGGTAGTTGTATACTATTTTAATCCTTTAACCCCCTTTTAATAAGTAATCAATCATTGTATTACCAGTTCCCAAAGAGATCCGAGGTCTAAAGGCTGAAACAGTTCGAACAATCTGGCCATACATAAACCATTGATTATATGGAATACCATTCTTCTGCTGAATAGTTTTGTACCCCAGGATGGAATCCCCTTCCATGATGTGCCCCAAAGTCTTCACTCCCTGCTCCTTTCAGATCAGACAATTCCTGTCAATGTCAAATTGAGGAAAAAGGCTAGAGTTGCATAGATGGAGGTAGGCATTTATCTTTGGAATATTCAGGATCTTTTGGACCGTGTTCCAGGCCCCCAAAGCCCTTTCCAAAACCTATACCGCGATCTCTTATAAAATCTGGGCTCCACTTCTCACATCAATAGACCCAAAGCCTTCCTCCCCAATAACAGCTTAAATATGGAGGGAGGACACTGATTACCTCCATTTACGTTATCCGAGCTAACACCTGGTTTAAAAAGTGTGGTCATTTCAGTCATCAAGCATGTCCAGTGGTAGAGCCCAAGATTCGGCATAGCCAGCCCACCCCTTTCCCGAGGAAGTGACATATATTTTATGGAGCGCCTGACCTTGCCATACTGCCATATAAACCTTATGAATATTGGTTCAAAATGTTTAATCACTCTCTCTTCTAAAAGAAGAGGTATAGCCCGGAACAAGTACAACACTTTGGGGAACATTGTCATTTTTAACACATTCACCCTACCTATCAGGGATAGATGTAGCACATCAATTCTTTTCAATTCAGTCTCTATTGTTTTCATAATAGGCAAATAGTTGTCTGCAATAATCCTGTCAACAGAGGCATTCACTCTCACCCCAAGATATACCGCCGAATCCAGATATCTAGCATCTGCCTTAATGATGTTTTTGGTACAGATTATTTGCGTTTTTCCCTCATTCAGTAGGTACCCTGACGGGCTGCCAAACTCCTTTGCTAATTGAGCCAGAATTGGCATCGCCTGCTCGGGATCAGAGGTTATTACCGCCAGATCGTCGGCATAAGCCAACAGTTTATTTACATAGCCATTGAGCACTACTGGGCTAATCTGCGCACAACCAAGAATCCTCTGAATCAGGAGATCGATATATAATGAGAAAAGGATCGGCGAGCAGGGGCACCCTTGATGCGTCCCCCTCTTAATTAGGATCTTATCAGTCTCTCCCCCATTACTTGGACTCGGGCTGCAGGATCTAGACACATTGCGATAAGAGCTCTCATAACCTTATGGCCAAAGCCTCTGCCAGCCAGTATACCCCATAGATATTTCCATACCACGCGGTCAAAGGCTTTTTCCGCATCGAGGAGGATCATGGCCATCCCCCCCCCCCCGTGGCAGCATGGGCATCAAACAGCGCTATAGCTCGCCTAGTGTGGTCAGTCGTGCTTCGCCCTGGAACAAACCCATGCTGCCACGGAGAGACAAGACCGCCAATGATACCCCCCAATCTCTTGGCCCAAACCTTTGAATACAGCTTTGTATCTGCATTAATGAGTGAAATTGGGTGGTATGACCCAGGGTTTTCCTTTGGTTTCCCCTTCTTATGAAAAACAATTATATTTGTTTCTTTCCATGAGTCTGGTATTATACCTGAATACAATATACCGTTGAAGAGGTTCAACAGCAGTGGGGCGATCTCAGTTTCAATACTCTTGTATACCTCCAAAGGAATACCATCGGGGCCTGCAGCTTTGCCAGTGGCTAGCTCCTGTAATGCCGCCCTAATATCACTCATTGTCAGATCCTTATCCAACTCTTCTCTCCCCTGTTCATCCAGCACCGGCCCTCCATCCCCAAACTCCTCACTAGTACTACTAGAATCCATCTCCTCATTATATAATGATTGATAAAAGTTTTTAAACACCCGTAGTATATCCTTTGGTTCGGTATATCCCTTGCCCCCCTCCTGTATACTAGAGATCACATTCTTGGCCTTATCTTGTCTAATTTGTAGCGCCAGTGCTCTACCCGCTTGCTCCCCAGTTTCATAAAGCTTCGCCCTAGAGGTTTGATAGTCGCTAATTGCTTTCTGGGTTACCAATTTCTGAAGTTCTGCTTTTATAATGATCAGTTTTTGTTGGCTCTCAACACCTTCCTCTGAGTATCCAATATCCCTGGCATGCTGTTCTTCTGCTTCAGCTAATTGCCCCGTGAGTCTCTCTCCTTCGCTCCTATCCTCTCTCCTTAACCTTGCAGAACAACCTATGGTATCACCTCTTAGGGCGGCTTTAAATGCATCCCATACACCATTTCTCGACGTACTATAACAGTTTGCATCAAAAAACTCCATTGTACATTTCCTAAGATGTTCTACAAATCTATTATCCACTAACAACCTTCTTTCTAATGTCCAGCGAGTTATTTTTCCTTGCTACAGATTCCAGCTCATAGGACAGTATCAACGGATTATGCTCCAATATTACTTTCGGGAGTTTCCTAATGCTGACCTTTTTTTTTCTGAAGAGAATATTAAAAAATAATCTAATTTGGTGTATTTCTGAAAAGGGTTCGAAAAATACCTAAAACCTGGGTTGTTTGGCTCCTTATCCCCCCAGACATCCTTCAGCCCATGTGAGCTTATAAGGGCGCTAAGTGCCCGAAACACTCTAGGTTTCTGCCCTACATTTAAGGACTGATTATACCAATCAACAGATATGTTTAAATCACCACAAACTATAATTGGGGTGGGCCAACTGGCTAAGTCTCCTTCCAAAGCATCGAAAACCTCGGGGTCATCCTGATTGGACCCGTAGATCACACATAATGTGTAACCTATACATAACTTGGTTATTGCCCATCTTCCTAGGCAATCGGCTTTGCACCGCTTGGCCCCCTCCACAAGGATGATCTTGCTAGGATTGCGACTCCCCTAACTGAAGAGGTTTGCGACTAACAAGCCAACATCTCAAAGCCTCTTATATTCATCAGATTCCTCTTTGCCCAGGGTAGATGAGTCTCCTGGAGGCATGGTACATCAATGCCATTAAACTTAACAAAGTGAGCTAACCTTTGGTGCTTCCTCCAGTCATTCAACCCCCCAATATTAATTGTGCAGATTTTAATGTTCAACATTCTGTCAATCTAAGTTACCACCTTCGATCCTTTGAAACAATTGTATCTGAAGCTCGACTGTACCTTTGCCCAGACCGAGCAAAAAACAAAACAAAACTACATAGCACCAGAATATCTCATTTTTCCATTTTTTCTCCCTTACCTCCCCACTGCTCCCCCATCCCCCATTGCCTCCCCTCCAACCCCCTCCACCCCCCTCTGCCCTCTACCCCCCCTCAGGACCCTGCACCCTCCCTCATGAAGCGCTCAGACCAAGGTCTGTGCATGTGAGGATTTGCAGTGAAAACAGTGGGGGCTGTATTAGTTCTTAAGTATTCAGTCAAGATGGTTCCGTCTAGGATCGTTCGTATCCTATTCTTTTTTAGCTCTGATAGTTGGTCCCACTAATTAGTGAGGGTGACTGCTTGCGAGATGGATCGGTCTGCAAACAAAGATGGATGTGCTAAAATAGCATCCACTTCAGAATCCGAACATGTAAGGCCCAACCTCACTAGGTTGGTGAGTGAGGGCTTTCTGATCAACCCAACGTGGTCACAGTTGACTTTGAACTGTGGGTGTTGTTACATGCTTGCTCCTTTTCTTTCATGCTTGGCATGACGCTCCTTTGTTGTTGTTTTGCATTCGAAAGTTGGTCAGCACACACAAACATGGATATGGCTGGAGATTGACTCCTGCCAAGGGAAATACATGAAATCCAATATTTGTAAAGCGTGAACAATTACCCGAGGGTGTAAAGGTGCTGGGGGCCGGGAAGATTAAGCGAGCTATTGCCCAGAGTCACATGCTGCTCGACTAACCTGCAGCCGGCGATCGAACAATGAGCCCCAGTGTTCTGGAGTCAGGTGCCCTGACCACTGCGCCACACCTCTTTCCTAAGGGAATCACTAAATCTGTACCCAGGGAGCTCATGTGTAGCAAACTATCCCAAAACTGGTGCGGGTACAGTAAAAGGGGATGCCTCAAAATATTTATCCTGTGGAGAAAAATAAATCCGTAGTTTAAAGCATTTACGCATGCATACATGCGCACCTGCAAACATATTTACACAGGTGCGTACTCCGGAAAAGCTGCAGTAATCACTTCAGCATGTCTAGAATTTCATGAGAATTTGAGAATAATTATACATTTACTGAAGAGGCAGTTGTAATTATCCCAGAGCAAATTTACAATCTTTTTGTGACTCAGTGACCATATGCCTTTTCTCTACACTCTGGGTGGAGAGGATAGTTAAAAAGCATGAAACCTCCTTCCTACTACTGTACACACAAAGTAGTGCAAACATGTTGTAGTAAAATAATGTGTAGTAAAACAACACGCTCACTGGTTACAAATGCCCCCTAGTGCTTCTTCCAGTCCACTCCATGTTGCGCTCACGGTTGTGTCCTCCCCCATTGCTTTTTCACCCGTGTGCTACTTCTCCACCCACTCTACATTGTTCTCTCTCCTGTTGTTTTTCCTCCCTAGCTCCTAGGGTTGCTTTTGCTCCCCACCCATTGTGTTGCTTCCACCCGCCTTGGCATTTCTTCTCTGTCACCCATGCCCTCCATGTTGCACTCTCCCACCTGTGCTTCAAGAAAGTGCTTTAGCAATTTTTTTTTTTTCCTTTGATAATCCAACTCGGATTGGAAAATAAAAATAAAATAAAGTGACTGCATCATTTTGTAGGCACATGCATGTGTGGTGTGCGTGGCAATGCATTGGTATTAGCAACCTTTTCATAGCCTGCCCTTTTCCCCCTTATTTAGTTTTGCTGCACAGTACCCCAGATGCTGTAAATTATGACTAAATACACTGACAAAGTCAATAGATCCCCATGGCTAGACTAAAGGCTTTGCCAATGCTTGTTACTTACAGCTACTGTTGCGCATTTCCTTTCAGCTGGCTTAAAATTAATTCTTATTAAATTCTCTTAAAGTTTTCAGTAAGGAATTCCTATGAATCTTCAATATACGCCTCAAAGTAAAAAAGGTACTTTAGTCACTTAATATTAAAAATGTAGTTATTCAAGTTCATTTGCTTTAAGTTATCTTTATTATTCATATGCATGCATTTGCATATAAAAAGGGCATTTTCCTGACAAACTCAATAGATTCAAACCCACTGGTACATCCTAATTTATCCATTTATGCTTCTGCTAGAGCTTCATCAGGAGTTGATGTACAAAGAAAATATGGAAACACAAAAAAAACTAAAGTTCACATTTAAAGTTTATAATACATTTTCAGAGTTCAATTCAATCTATTAGGACAAACATCACAATACTGGTGCATTATGTAGTCAGTGTAATCCAAAGTTCATCATAGACAGTCTTGTGCTGAATCTCTTCCTATTTATTATACCATGCTATTAAAAGTAGTCCTTGGCCGAATTTCAATGAAGCCAGGGTAATCAAAGTAATTTTGGTAGTTCTGCGTTAGTCTTTGACACAGAATTAGCGATGGGATTACGTTTGTTTGCATATTTAAGAGTAACTTTAGGGGAAACAGTCTTGCCTCCCTGGTCCAGCTTACCCTTGAGAAATTCAGTCACTTTCAGCAGCTCGGACTCCGCACTGTAGTTAGCCCTAAAACCGGATTGGGACTCCCGAATGAGCTTCCCATCTTCAATGTGTTTTTGGAGGGCCTTGTTTACATGTTCTCTAATACTTTGGAGAGGGTCGGAAGAAGGGAGATTTGCCTATAGTTGGCAGGGTCCGTAGGTTTGACGTTAGCCTTTTTTATCAGCGAAAGAATCTTAGCATTCTTCCCTAATTTTGGCATGTTGCCTGAGGAGAAGGCAACATTAAAGAGCTGGTTTACCGTGAGGTTTATGATGGGAGCTAATAGGTTCAAGATATCCACTGGACATGGGTCGGTAGGAGAGCCAGGCTTAATGCTTTGGAGAAGGGTCAGTTACTCTGCAAGCCGAAACTCAGGGAAAACTAGTAAAGATGGAGGATCCAAGAGGTGAAATTTGCTATTAGAACTCAGGTAGAAGGTCAGTTCTTCCTCTGAGATGTTAGTGAAGGCTTGTTGGATCAACAACATCTTTTTGTGGAAGAATTGAGCTATTTGCTTGGACCATTCTTCCATGCACGGCTCTTCCTTTGTGCCGACTTTCGGGGCGGTCAAGGATTTAACTATGCAAAATTTTTCCTTACTCTTATTTTGGGCATTTTCTATCTTGGTTTGAAAGACGTTTTTCTTGGCTGCCTTCACAAGAATGTTATGTTATGTTAACTGTTTTTGTACCGCGCACAGCTGCCCCAGCCAAGGGGCGTCCTGGCGCCCAAAGAAGGTAAACACAACATTCCAAATAAGCCGCAGAATCAAAGATTTTTATTAAAAAGAAAGGTTTTAATGGCACGTCTGAACTGAAATAGATCTTCCAGTGCTCGAATTTCAGCAGGAAGAGAGTTCCACAGTTTTGCGGCTACTACTCGGAAGGAGCGGCCGCCAGTCCTACTCAGCAAGAAACGTGGGACAACAGACAGGTTCTGACCCATCGATCTCAGGGATCGAGAAGGAACATAAGGGGTCAGTAAATTCATCAATATAGGGGGGGCCGTGCCTTTTAAAATTTTAAAAGCCAGGCAAAGCACCTTAAACTCGATCCTCTGAGCGACTGGCAGCCAATGGAGCGCCTGCAGTCCTCTTGAGACCGAACATCGCCTAGGCAGTCCTACCACCGCTCTTGCTGCGGCGTTCTGCACTCGCTGCAGCCGCATGAGTTCGCCTGGTTTGTTCCTGCTAGCAGTGCACTGGCATAGTCTATCCTAGATAGTACTGAGGCCTGGACCACAAGCTGTCTAGTGGGGGCATCGAAGAATTTAAGTACAGGTCTGATGCCCCTGATAATGTCAAAACAAGAGGCAGCCACCCTCTTAGTATGGCAGGTGAAACTAAGGGTAGGGTCCAGCCAGACCCCGAGATTTTTTATCTCCATTGCAGGAGAAGGGGTCATTCCTAACTCGGGAGACCACCAGTGATCATTCCACCATCCAGGCTGCTTTCCAAACACCATGACCTCTGTCTTCTTAGTGTTCAATTGGAGACAGTTCTGATTCATCCAATTGGCCACCGCACGAAGCCCCTCGCAAAACTTGAGGGCCTCCACAGCTGAGTCCCCACTTAATGTGACCGCCAGCTGCGTGTCATCCTCATAGGAAACCATTGTCAGGCCCCAGCGTTTGACTAACGCAGCCAGCGGTCTGACGTATAGATTAAATAAATGATGATGTAATGACGTTTTAAGGTGTCTTTATACACCTTCCTGTCCTCAGGAATATAGGATTTACGCCATTTCCGTTCCATTTTTCTACAATTTCTTTTGCTAGATCTGAGGGAATCGTTAAACGGTGGAGCTGGTGGGGATGACCCCTTTGAGGAGCGGTAAACAACCTGTACCGCTGCATCACTTTTGGTTTGTGGCCAAGAATCTATTGTTGAGGGCATCTGAGTCAGGGCAGCCAGACAGCTCCAATGAGGAACGACCGAGGGCGTCTTCTAACACCGGGATGGATATTGTATGGAACGTCCTATAATTAGAGACCTTCTGCCCTACGTTAGCGTGAGGGTCTGTGGCAGAGTTGGGAATGACACATTTTAATAGGAGGTGGTCAGACCAGGTAATCAGAAGAGGTAGGCTTACTGATATGTCAAAGTTGTAAAAGATTTGGTCTAGGGTATGGCCCTTCTCATGGATGGCCGAAGACAAAGATGTAAACATGTTGCAGGTCTGCAGCGTCTCCAACAAGGAAATTGTTTGGGGGTCTTTTCATAGTCCATATGTATAGTGAGATCTCCCAGAATAAGGCAGTTGTATTTTAAGGCCAGGGAGGTGGTGGCTGTATTAAGCATATTAATAACATTTCCAATTGCACTGGGTGGTCTGTAAATCAGAGAAACAGCTATGCTATGATGGCGGGAGTAGGTACAGTGGAAGGCTAAGGACTCTGCGCCCTCAATGTTTTACATTGTGATGGGAAAGCAGTCTAGTTTTTGATTGTAATTATAGAGACACCGCCCCTCTTCCCACTCGGTCGTTCCCTCCTAAGAATTTTATAACCCGTAGGGATGGCCGAGGTGATAGTAGGGTTAGAGGCTTCAGACAGCTAGGTCTCAGTGAGAAATAAAAGATCAGGCTGTTCATCTAAAAGTAGGCCATAAATGTGTGGTTCATGCTTTTGCATAGAGCGACATTTTAAAAGGGTGGCCTTTAAGTCCTCTGTTATCTTATTTTTTTATTTTTTTTCCTTTCCTCCTCTTTTTCTTTTTCTTTTTCTTTTCTCTTTTCTTTTTTGTCCTCATCTTCACCAAGACTTTCACAGGGACTTTCACGGGGATTTAACAAGCCAATTTTATACTCTTTTATTCCTGGGGGCCCCTTGGCTCACTGTTTCCGTCTAGGCCCCGTGGCCTTCCTCACGAATATGAGGGTTGGTGTAATCATAGGACCATGTACGAGAAAAAACAACAAAAAAAAAACCAAGAGAACTCCTGGGACTTGGTTGAGAGTGACTATTGGGACTTTAGTTAAATAATCAGATGTCTATGTCGTGCCCGTCTTGTGAAGGGTTGCCAGATGTTAGGGGGGTCGTTATTTCCGGTGTCTAATTCCAATCTTGACATATTAACTGCTGCTCTAAACCAGCCTTCTTTATCGGGGGGTAGGAGATTTCCAGTTAATACATATCTCTCTTCTTGCTAGAAGTATTAGATATAACATTAATGCTTTTTGACACTGAGAGAATACTCCCATGGTTTGATCATTTATTCCAAAAAAGGCTAGAGATGAATCTACTTCCAAACCGATGTCGAAGATGGATGACAATGTATCCCCAACACCCTTCCAGTAAATGGTTACGGTTGGGCATTGAAAAAAAATATGCAGATCGTTTGCCTTAATTTGGGCACATCTGGGACAACTTGGTGGCGGGTCTGGGGCAAATTTCGATATTTTTTCTGGGGTGTAATATAACCTGTTTTTTACAAAAAGGTGATTTTTCTTCAATGTGGCCGGTTTCACATATTTATATAGGGTCTTTAATGAAATATCATATAGTTCTTCAATATTTGGAATGACTAAGATTGAATTCCATACTAATACTGGAGGTGGCGCAGTGCCTTCCTCTGCTTCATGGATTTGTGTGTACTAAAGAGCAATCTCTCTCTTCCTTGGGCTAGGATCTTGTAGTAGCATTTCAACTTCCCAGTTACCTAAGATGTCGTCAGCTTCTGATTCGTACCAAGATTTAAGTTGAAGATACTTAAATCTCGAAAACTGGGGACCTATCTTGGCTTGTAAAAATTCACAGGGAAAAATGCCCTCTGAATCAACCAAATCTGACCATCTAACCATCCCTGCATTTTTTATAGACATCCCCAGACTGTCTTTCAAACAGAGTGGTGTACCAGGGGAATCCCAAATTGGGGCGAAATCCGAAAAGTATCCTAAGCCCCAGATGGTTCTTATTTTATACCAAGTGGAGAGTGCTAATTTTAACACCTTTAGCCTTACTCTTTAGAAAAATCTTGGTGCGCCGAATTTGTATAAAAAGCCACCAGAAAAGCCCCCCTCCTCAACCATAACCATTTCCCTGAGTGCTCTTCCCAAGACCGCAACAACAAGTGTAAAAACAAACAAAAAAAAGTCCTGTTATCTTATTGTTTTTACACTTGTTGTTGCGTGGGAGGATCTTGGGTGCGAGTTTCCTGGGCTGGAGGAGAGACAAGTTGCAATTATTGCATCGAAAGCCTACCACCAAGCTCAGATCAGCCCCTGTACACTGACATAATGGTAGCCCCAGAGCAGTTTTTTCCTATTGTAATATAGTGGAAGAAACTCACCAGAGGGGAGCCTCACATGTGCGTTGCATGAGTCAGTTTGCATCAGGATTATATAGGCCAATGCCCATGATGCAAACTGTATCGCTAACGCAGCTGAAGAAGCGGAAACTGCATAGGCAGAAATGAGGAGCCTGCTAGTAGACCCAATGATTCAGAAAAGGGGGTGGTGATGGACAGAGTATCTGAATTAAGCAGAACACTTGTACCCAGTCAACAGATCAGGGCTTGATCCATCACCGTTTTTTAGCTCACTGCACCATCCCAGCTCAGAACCTGGTTACATGCAAATTAGTCTGTCCCTGGCCCAGTGCATCATGGGAACAGGGCAGACCAAACTACCAAGCCAATTCTTTTACTGGAAAGGAAACAAGCTTCCGGGGACCGGTTTCTGGCATTACAGCCGTCTTCGGCCTGGCTTGCTTGAATCTTGATGGTGCAGTGAGCAAGGGACTCATGTCTGAGCATACCCTTCCATGCTTATGGTGGACAAAATGATTCAGAAAAGGGGGTGGTGATGGACAGAGTATCTGAATTAAGCAGAACACTCGTACCCAGTCAACAGATCAGGGCTTGATCCAGCACCGTTTTTTTAGCTCACTGCACCATCCCAGCTCAGAACCTGGCTACATGCAAATTAGTCTGTCCCTGGCCCAGTGCATCATGGGAACAGGGCAGACCAAACTACCAAGCCAATTCTTTTACTGGAAAGGAAACAAGCTTCCGGGGACCGGTTTCTGGCATTACAGCCGTCTTCGGCCCGGCTTGCTTGAATCCTGATGGTGCAGTGAGCAAGGGACTCTAGTAGACCCAGCCCTCTGCACAATCGGCGTATTAGGCGTAGCGTGCCAGGACTGGAGAAAAAGCGAGATGCGAATCGAAGCAGCTAAGGAGGTGTAGGCAATCAGAATCAAGTAAAGTGCAAGTGCGTGTAGGTAGGAGACTTTTTTAAAAAGCACAGAGTAATTCAGCTACACACATACAATATAAAAAGTATTAAAAACCTAGTAGCAGGGCAGAAAACACTAAATCCTACCGCTGTCAGCTGCGCGTGTCTGTTTGCATCAGGAATATATATAGGCTAATGCCTATGATGCAAACTGGATCGCTAACGCAGCTGAGGAAGTGGAAACTGCGTGGGAATCAGGGGCTCAAATTGGATCATTAATTCAAAGCTGTTCTGAACAGGGGCCCCAAAATGTATTTTGCCCAGGGCCCCCAAAATCCTTAAGATGTCTCTGCTTACAATGAAACCACTAATATATCAAACTCTTATCCAAGGTTTTCTTTGATTCATGGAATAGGGCGTACATACAGAAAATGTTTAGATTATTTGCTTTTGATTTTAGTTTGGTGTGGCAAATTGTTTATTTTCAATCTTACAGACCCCACTCCCCTATCCTTAAATTCTAGCTCACTCCCTCTCTGCTCCTGATTTTAGATTACATTTACAAGGAGGGTGCGTGAGAGGGGCTTAAGGGGCAGTGGAAAAGGAGAAGAATGCCGATTGGTAAGCTTAGTAGGTTAGAGAAAACACATGATTTTGTAGAAATAATCAAAACATTTTAAGACTTTCAAAACAGAGAGGGAGAGAGTGTGTGTGAATTGTTTGCCTGTTCTCTGGAAAAATGTCTGGTGAAATCCGACAGACACCTCACCATACCCGACTGAATCACTTATACCCAACATTTAGCAGTAAATATATTTATTAGGGGAGGGTAACACCTCAAACTTCCCCATGCTAATATAGGACAATGTCAGCAAAACCAAACTTTTGAGACTAAATGATGTGCTAAATGTTTAATTAATATGGGGCAATGGTGGATATTACTTATAAAGTATGGCCAGTTTAGTCACAAAAACATACGAAAATCATAATCTGAGTGGAACTTGTGCCAGGAGGCCAGTCTTGTAAACATTTTTGAAGCCTATTTTAATTTCATGTAATACAGACAGAAGGACAAAGACATAGGGAAAACATGACTTATCCATGGTAAAAAAAAGGTCACGTAAGAGAAATATGATTACAACGACTGCTGTTTAAAACTTGATACCTGTCGCACTATGCCGCATTTTGGTGAGTAGGACTAGGCTCTCTCTACCAGGGTAGTAATTAATCCTGGGTGGTGAACTTTGCTCCGCTTGCGGAGTTTGCAGAGTTTTCTGCACTACGCGTTCTAGGGAGCTCGCCGAGTTCCAAAAAACTCACAGAGCGGAGTTTTTTTCCTTGCTCTCGCTTGTCAACGTCAAGTTGGTGAATGCGAGTGTGGAAAATACACAACTCCCTATGAGATTTCTCCTCGCTCGCACTCAGCAACATCTAGTTGGCGAGCGAGAGTGAGGAAAATCAACCTCCCTGCGAGATTTCTCAACGTGGGTGCATGCAGTGAAACCCCAAAAGTGTTCCTGGCCACATCCCATATGAATATGTTCTGAAGACTTGTCATGGGCAAAGGATAGAAAGTGTCTCCTCGTGCACACAGTGAAATACAGAGCGATAATGGAGGTTTATCACCCTAAGGTGGGCACCCAGATCCATATAAAATACAATAGCTAAGGCGCAAGTAACACAAAATTGCCCATAATCAGGGCTGGCCCTCATCCTTTAGTGAGCCCCCCGCGGACAGTGAGATTTACAGACAAGCACGGGGCGATGGCCCATTTGCCCTGATATTGGCGCAGACCTCTGATGGGTGAAATTTGGACAATAATATAACTCGGGCTATAAAGACAGTATTGTAATATTTAACTATTTCTCTAGCTCCCTTTAATATTCCTGCGGGTGACTTTCCATGAAATTTAACACACATGGGATTTTCCGTGCATAAACGTTTTGTTCCTAAACATTTGCTTCCGAGATATATTTTTCAGTTACGAAAACCTACCTTCTTTAATTCTTCCTGCATGCACGTGCCAGTGTCTTCAGAGGAAAAGCCCTCCTTGGAGCTCTCAAACACAGTTCTTGGTTCCGTTTCCTGCTCCTCGCCAGAGGAAGACTCCTTGTCACTCATTTTCGAAGCCAATTCGAATAACCTTGATTTCAGTTTTTCCTCAATCAGGTCTGTATTGCCTTTTTGTTGTTGATCTCCACTGCTGACATCTGTCTCCGATAAATCATCGAAGCCCTAAGATAAAAACAGATATAAGGATAAAGCAGGTACATGATATGTATTCATGATAATTATTATGCCATTTAAAAAAGAAACCAACATAACTGCTATCCCCTCATTAAAATCAGGACTGTAATTTTTAAGTAGGCAAACCTGTATTTGGTAGATACTAATTCCATGGAGTTTGAAGGCTAAGCTTGATGCGCTATTACTGCGTCATTTCCAGTTGTCACCTCGGAATGGGAATATAGCGACAGTACTGCCTGTTTTCCGTATTTAGAGATGATTCAAGGTGGGAATGTTGCCGTGTTTAGCTATGGGAATTCCCACATGTTTTTCCTGTCAAAAACAGTGCAATGAAAAATGTGCTGAATGTCAATTCACACACACCCTCCTTGGAATCCTGATTTTAACATTCATTTGCGTCGAAAAGTGATTCAATTTCTTCGTGAGTATTACTTCCTCATTACAGCATCATGTTCCCAAACTTTACTGTAAGAAGACCCTGCTCCCGTGCAACTCTTTTCTTTAAAACACATTCCTTCCGGTAGGCCCCATCTAAAGAAGGGCTACTCAGTAGGCCCGTTATGTATTATGGCTCACAGCTGGGTACAATTCACTGTGGTGTTGAGGTGTCCTGGCATTGATCTCTGCCGCCGCCCACAGATCACTAGTGACTGGGTCGAACAGAGTGAGGAATGTGTCAATGTCCTTACCAGAGTCCTGGGCCAAAGGTATCTTGACTTAAGAATGTCAGAGTGTTTGGAAATCGGCTGCCAACTTAAAGTAGTAGATGAGTCCAGGTTCTGTGGTTTGTCGCCCCTGTTTCCTCCGTACCCTGTTATGGAGGCCATTTTGGAAAGACTGGTCTTCTTGGCCTTGCACAGAGGTAGAGTTGATGGCCGCCTCTATCCCTGTGGCATGGGGGACGGGTCCTTCTATGATGACCATGTTCCTTGCTGAATGTTTTTTGCCTGTTGGGTCTGGATTGCGAACAGTGCTGCCATGTATGCTTTTTTGCAGAATTGCCTTGTATTGTCTATCCTAACCTTAGTACCCTGGTTGATGCTAGGGTGATATATGAGGCTCCAGTGTCCTTACTGGTGCTGTTGATCAGTCTTTATGTTGGTGTTCCTGTCACTTCCATTCGCCCCGGTCTTCTGCATTGTGTGCTTCCCTTCAGCCTGTTCATGGCTTGAGTGCACAAGGTTCTTTGTCAGTGGTTCTGGGGTCTTTTTGACCATCTTGCAAATACTTTGCATTGCACCCACATAGGAGGTACAGGATGTATGTGCCAGCCCTCTAGGTCAAGGGAGAGGTAGTATTAAAACAGGGACAGAGCGGCTTCCTGGGGCACTGAGGATTTTCTCAGGCTAATTTGGATTGGCACCAACATGGGTGCTGCTGTTAAAGGATACTGGTCAGTTGCACTAGGTTACGCAGTGGCATGAGAGCTCATCAGGTGCAGATACAGATATAAACAAAGGTTAGAGGATGATACCTGAAGCCCATGGGAGCCACTATACAACAAACAGTCTCATCTGGCCAACTCAGTGAGCAGACAGGCTATCTTGAGTGTTGGGGCAGACGGTCTGGGGGATGCGGACTCTAATGTGTGGGTGGCACAGAGTTGCTGTCTCTTTTGCAGTCCCCCTTACAGTGTAACATAAAAATCACAGGAGCAGCCAATAGAATAATTTGGACAGGGGGTATTAGTAGTATTTACAACAATTATATGTTCCCTTTGCTCCAAAAACCACCTTACAATATGTTTACTGAAACCAATATGTATAACTGGGTAGTTCTAGTTTGGACCATGTTTTTTTTTTAAAACAAATTTTATTCAAGATTGTATACAATACGCAGGTCTCTGTTCCCCAGAGATAGCTGCAGGACAATTAAGCCACATCAATAAGAATACAATTCAGTTTTCTTCTAGGAGGAGAAAAAAAAACATAGCTAAATATATACAATCAATACAAAAAGAGCCCTCCAACCCCCCCCAACTCCCCCCTCAACCCTCCCCCAAACCGCCCACCACCCCGCCCGCACCCAACCCCGTCGCACGGTCTCCATCACTCGTTTCCAGATCATTAGATATATATCCAAGAAGATGCATGCACCCGCCATCTGAGCCCCATCACATTTCCACCAAAGGGTCCTGATCAGCCGGTGGTATGAGCCACAGGCCCCTAAAATCCATCCAGCGCTTCCAAATTTTATAATGTTTCCATGGACACCCCCGGGCGACAAAGATCGGCTGTTCCAGTCCCATGCAGAAATCGAGCCTTCTTTTCCATGCCACAACTGAGGGGGGTCGCGTGTCCTTCCAAGCCCTGGCCACGTCCCTCTTATCCAGTGTAAGGCCCAACCATAGTAAGTGTCTTTTATAGATGTTTACCCCTACTCCATCCAGCACAAGTAGGAGACCCAACTGCGGCGTGTGGGGGAGTTCCCACCCCAGGACCTCAGACAAGCAATCCCACACCCCCTTCCAGAACCTAGCGAGTGAGGTACAGCTCCACACTGTGTGTATGAATGTTCCAATTTCGTGCCCACATCTTAGACAGTCCGGAGATGCAATCAGACCCACCCGCCACAAACGTTGTCTAGTAAAGTACACCCTATGGAGGTATTTAAACTGGATAAGCCGGAGGCGTATCGAAATGGCGGCGCCCCGGGGCCCTGCCAATGCTCCCCTCCAATCTTCCTCTTCCAACACACCAACATCCCCTTCCCAGGACTCTTGTAGCTTCTGTAGTGTGGGGGAGCAATGGGTAACCAGGGACTGGTATATGCAGGATATCTTTTTGGGCCCCAGGTCTCCCATGAACACCTTAGCTTCCAGGGAGCTAAACTCATGCAGGGATCCCAATCCCTCCAGACACAGGGTGAGGGCGTGGCAGAGCTGAAGATACTTAAAGAATTGAGAGCGGGGCATACCAAACTCCTGACTCAGTTCCTGAAAGGATTTAAGGGTCACCCCTGACAATACATCCCCTAGAGTAGATATTCCAATGCTGCCCCATCCCTCAAAGCCCTGTAGAGCCGCCAAGCCGGGTAATCGACCATTATGCCATAGGGGAGTTTCACCTGTCAGTGTGTTCCACCATCCCATACGCTGCCGGGCCTGCCTCCAGATCTGAAACACTAACTGAGTGACGGGTGGTAGTGATGGAGCAGATTTCATCTGCAGTCAGGCATTGTTTCATTTTTGTGCTTCAGACAGACTGCATTTAAATTGCCACACACATTTTGGTGCAAGTTAAAAACATGGCACATAAAAACATGAAAGTGAGGCCTATTTAGTCTGAAATGCTTTTGCTGAATTAACATGTGTTTTTGCAATGTAGAGAAAAGTGGCCTTTTTAGCTTTGAAGATTAATAGAATATGTTTCTCTCTTCCCAGCTCATCCCTAAATCCACTATTTCTGTCTTAAGAGACTTTGACTTGTTGCATATTTTGATAAATATTTTCAGTTAATAACATCTCTTTTTCTTTGTTGCACATTGCCATGTTGTCATAAATAATAGAAAAGCTGCTTTACACTAGTAGCTTGGCTAGGTAAACATTTATACATGACATTAATATTATCTTTTTGTTTGTTTTATTTTGGGGCCTACCATTAAATGGCTGCCTGTGAAACCAGGCTATGGCTTGCTTTGAAAGAGAAGAGAGCATGCGCAGACTGTGGCAGCTTGACTCAAACCACGAAGAAGTCAAGGACAGCTTGAACTGTACATTCTTGTGATTCTGCCAATGCACCACTGTTAGTTAAAAGTATCCATCTTACTGCTCTGTGAAGGAAGGAAGGAAAACTATAGAAACAGTTTCCCTAGCAATTGTTGCAAACTTATAAAATGTATTTATTATGTATGCTTCTTTTGTTAAAACTGATATAGTCAGGTTTTTTTGAATGCGTCAGGGTGATGAGAACTCATGCCATCATGACGGACCAATCCGTACAGGTTTTCCTGAAAGTTGAAACATTTTGTGTAGTCTGCCAAAATTCTGTGTATAAATACTACCTCTCCGGAGGAGGGGCTGGCTTTCTTAGCTCAGCTGGCTTCTTGCTCATTTTGGCTTAGGCTTTGCTTCATTCTATGGGTTAGGTACGAGAACGTCCCGGGAGACTGTAAAGCATCCGAGGAGAGTCAGGGGGAGGGTTCTTGCTTTCACGTCATATTTTGGCACTGCAGGCGCATTCCTTTGAGGTCTGGTGAAGGAGGGGCTATCTCACTCCCTGCTTGCTCTTTAGACACAGAGATGCACAGGGCACCAAACAGATAGAAAGGCTTTTTAGATTTAGATGCTAAACTTATATGCAGACTGTAATATGTTCTGTATTAATGCTATTTTTTTTGTTTTCCAAATTCTGTAACCTGATTGATATTTTACTAATGAATAAAGGGTCAGAGAAAACGTAACTTTTGACTAGAAAATAAAACCCTTTAAATACTCAACAACTCTCTTTATTGGCTCAAATAATAATTGCATTTTTGACTGTTCATCTTTATTTAAAGTCACCTGAAGGTAATACATGGTGTGAAGGGCCCAACCCCTTTTGAGCGGTAAATTGGAGGTAGCATGAGGGTTTTGCATTGAGAAATTACCAGAAGAAATTACTGCTCCATCAGTTTTTGGTAAGCAGAGGATGGTCATTATTGAATAGTTCGGTGATTAATGATTATTGATTTCACCATCAACTACTCAACTAATGGATCATTGACCTTAGAAGGGAAATAAAATAATTACCCAAGTTAGATAAATGTCCAAGTCCTCATTCCTGACTCCAATGCTCAGAACCTGAAGACTGGCAAAGCAGTACTGGACGGTGATGCAAGAAGTGGTGTGAGTATGAATAGGGTTGTGAAATGTTGTTAATATGCTAGCATGTATTTTTGAAGTGTTGAAATAGTAAGGATTTTTTACTGTTGGTGACATTTTGCTCATTTTGAATTGATGGTGTTATTGATTATATTGGTAATTTCATAGGACATAATTTTTTGTTATTGATTACGTTTTAACTCTTTATGTTAAGTAAGTGTCTTGTTCTATGTTGTCTGAACACGCAGGTATGCACACCTGTGGAATCCCGGGAAGGAATAGCGGGTGGTAAATGGAAGCCACACTGCACTGAGGTTACTCGTCTGTTAGAATAACACTGAGAAGCTGGGTAGGGCTGGCAGTGTTAAATTAGGGACTATTTTCTGGGTGAGTGATTGTAGCAAAGAGTTTGCTGGTGAAACTTTGGTCTGATATCACCTAGAAAGGGTCACACTAAAGGAGTAGCAGGTTCTTCTGAGCTTGATTGACAGCAAAAGGGTTCGCTGGTGAAACTTTGGCCTAAGATATATCCTGAAGGATAAGGCCAAAGGAGTAGCAGGTTCTTCTGAGCTTGAGTGAAAGGTAAGCGGAAGGGATTTACCTGTAGTGTTTGAAGAGTAAACGGAAGGTCTTACTTTAAGTGGAATGTGTTACTCGCAGTGAATATAAATCTATCCTTTATTTAGCACAATAGACAGAGTAGCGAATTTGTTTAGGTTGTTACTAATAGAGTTATTGATTAAGAGAAATATTGCAGTAAGATTTTGTGGAGGGTCAGTAGTAGGAGTGAAACTGACTAAAATTGTGACTGACAACTTTGGAAAAAAGAAATTGCATTGAACTATTGCAAAAATGAAACTGTTTGAAGGCTTAAAGAAGCTGTTAGGAGGTAAAGTGAAAAATTCGTTTTTTATTGGTGATGCTCCTGAAGGAACACCTGTGCATTTTATGTCTACCAATTTGGGACAAAATACATGTATGTGGGTTCACCAATGGTGCAAGATTACTGAAAAGAGGGTGCTTTGAGGTTTCCAAAAGATGGTACTTTTGAATTGCAAATTATTGACAAATTAAGGGAAGTGTTATGTGAAATAAAGACCCAATCTAAAGCTGCACAATTTGAGGCCTTAAGCCTGTGGGAAAAGGTAGCAAGAGAGAAAGCAAGTGAGGATAAAAAGGTAAAGCACCAAATGCAGGAGAAGAGAATTAATGATGATAAAGAGCTTCAAATAAATAATGATTCAGGGGATGAAATAATGGATGCATTGTTAACTGAGTGTCCACCACTTTATGTGGTTCCCGTTAAAAATACTGAAAATACTGTACCAGTAAGCACTACAGTGGCTACTGCTTCTGTTGAGCAGAGAAAAACACAGATTGAGAAAACTGTGCAGACATTTCAGATTGACCCATTACCTGTTGATTCAGCACTGACAGTGATACCTCCAGGTGTTACTGCTTCAAATGTGCCTGATTCAGTCCAAGAATTGCAAACTGCAGATGCACAGATAATGCATAGAAAAATTATGACTGTCCCAATTAATATGGTCCCTACTGAAAAGGTTCAAAGAGCTGCAGAAGGAGTGATTATGGCAGGGTTTATTTCAGAAACTCAGAATACACAGATTATTGAACAGAAATTACCCCAAGCACTGAAAGGTGAGGGAAAAATGGCCTTTACAACATCTACAGCTACGGATAAAATAAATATATTTGAAAATGTGATTTTTCAAACCTGCTTAGAGGAAGCAGCAGTGATTAAAAAGATAGAAAACATGGGAGAATATATTAACACATGCCCTGAGAAAGAGAGACAGCTTAGTGTTTTAAATTCAGCACTTGAACATGGAGAAAATAACAGTCCATGCTGTTTAAATAATGAAAATGTGAACCAGTGTCAGGAAAAAGAATTAATTTTCCTGAGTAAGGAAGCAGTTGCATGTGCATTAACTACCCATAATGGCCTGACCGATTTGGCTCAAAATTATGAATTTGATGTTTCGGGAAGTTTCCCATTTCAGAAAAGTGTCAGGGTACATATGGATGATGAAGCAAATGTGAAAATGTGTTCTTCAGAAATGCAACTGCACATTGCAGTAATAAAATATATTTTTAAATGCAATGGGTTTGAGAAATTAGGAGACAAATGGGCAAGAAAACATGAGAAGAAAAAGAAACCACCAAACCTAGCTAGGAAACTGGATAAGGAAAAGAAGCCACCAGATTTAGTTGAGAAAAATAATAAGCAGAATGAGGGAGAAGCTTTTGCTTACTCATTGAGAGAAATGGTGGGAGAAGTGCATGTTCCTATGCTACAGAATAAAAGTGAACTTGCAGCATTTCTGAACACAATCCCACAATTGAGAGACAAATTTATGCTGTGGTACCCACAAGTTGATGGATTTGTTGAGATTTTAAAAGAGTTGTGCATTAATTTGGAAATGTTCTTTTACATTGTCATGCAGTGGTTTGAATCTAAAGTTTTGCAAAGGCCAGGTGAGGAGACAATGAAAAGGATTTGCATGAATGCACCATCATTTTCTGTTGATATGGAGGAAAACATAGCAGTGATTATTTTCCTGAAGGGTGGAGTGCCAGCAAAGGATGTTGATTGGGTACAGATTAAAATAACAAAGGATGGAAGTAAAGGTGGTTTGGTTTGTGCAAATTCAGGTATGGATGTTGTACTGCTGGAAAATATGTCCTTTTGCCATCTTTATAGCAGATTTGAGCATTGGAAGAAGAAAAATAAATTTAAACATCATGCACAAAAACATGGAAAAATGCAGATGCAAAATATACCAGCTAAGCAAATGCAAATGTCAGTTCAGAAACAGGTACCTATGGCAGGAATTTTCCAAGCAAAGATGGTCCCACAAAATATGGAAAATTCTAAAATTAATTTAAATAAGATGTCCAGAGAAAATGTGAATTATTTCCAGAGACAAAATCAGAACCCAGTCCAACAGGTTGCTGTGTTTGAAAATGAGAGTTTTAACCCTCACAATTCTGAATTTACCAAGTCCATTGTGAAGGCAGTGGAAAGTCCAGATTTAAATGCAGGAGTTTTCAACAAAGAAATTACAAACCCAGTTTTAGAAACATTTGCACCAAAATGAGGCCCATTTGAGGAAGATTGCAAAACTGTTGTCTGTGATTCAGGCCTAGCAGAAAAACAATTGTTTTGCAAATTAAACAGCAGAGATTTCTGTACATCAGATAATGTTATTTTTCAGATTCCTGATGAGGATGTACATTTTAAAATGGCCCAACAAGAAAGAGCTGTAGCATTATTTTCAGAAAAGACAGTTGAAAAATTACCTTCTGATTTTGAAAAAAATAATAAACACAGAAATAAGAGAGTTCACAGAGAAGGATGCCAGATTAATAAAATGTGCAGAACATGTTTTATTGAAATTAGAACCAAGTGACATGTATTCAGGAACACCATCAGTTGCAGGAATTTTACCAATAAAAGGATTTTTGATGGAATTGATTGGAAGTTTATGTAACTTTCTGATCACAGGTTCACAGAAAATAAATGAAAAGAACAGAATAGTGCAGGAGATTAAAAGCATATTTTTTCCATGTTGTCCTGTGGTACAGAATCCAGCCAATATATTTTTTCACATTCCATGTGCTGAAGAATGGCTTACTTTTATTGATTTTTTCAAAGCCCATGTAACAGTGCCATTGCATGAGAATAGTCAGGAGTACTTTCAAAAAGAAGATGAATACCTGGGACACAAAATTGGAAAGGGAGGTAGAAAGGTGTCACCAGAGAGGGTGGAAATAATTTCCGAGATGAATCCACCTCAAATAAAGAAAGAAGTCAGGACATTTTTGGGAATGGTTAGCTGCTGTAGAGAGTGGTTACTAAACATTTCCCTAGTGGCTAAGCCTTTACTGAGGCTGACACATGAGGATGTGTCTGATCCGCTTCCATTGGACAACAGTTGCACAAAAGCATTCCTAGAGTTGACAGAGAAAGAATGTTGCGCCCCAGCACTAGGAATGAAAGTTTATTTTAAAGAAAATACACCAATTTGCAGTGAGAGGGAGGGCTGCACTCTCTCATTGCCTATTCAAAAAGATGACTGTGTTCAAAGGTCTGTGATGTATTGCCCAATGACCTTTGACCCTAACTTCACAGAAATGTCAGCAAATGAATTGGATTGTGATGAAACTGAATATGAGTGTCTAAATATCATGAAAATATGCATAAAGCCAAAATCAGACTTTAAAGATGAACGTCTGAGTCAGCCCAACAATGTCCATTTTGTAGATGGCCCATGTTTGAAAGGTGACACATTAAAAGCAGCACATGCTGTGCTCCTTATACATTATGTTGTCAAAGCTTCATGGCTTTTAGTAGTTGCCCCAGTCCAAAATTCGAAATTGATTGCCCTTACCATAACATGCAATATATCTGCTCAAATGAGAGTCACTGTTGTCATGGGAGAGAGAAATGCTTATTCAGTTGCACACATTTGTGTTTTGTTAGCATGTACATTCTATGGAATCTTCACAGTTGAATTAAAAGAGGCTCAAGAAAATGTTTTTGAAGCAGCACTACAGGGTTGTATCAGAAGTATTTTTGAGAAAAGTGAAAAATGCAAAGTGGCAAAAGTGTTATTGCAAGGACTGATGCCCAGGTATAGATTGCCAGATCCTCTGAAATCAGATCATAAGGTGGTCTCAAAGATAATGAGAGCAGAACAACAGATTGGACAAGGAATGGATTGCAGCTATCTGCCTGAAGTGTCAAGCATAATAAAGCAACACAATGGCAGCACAGAATTCCCTTTTGCAAAAGACGGTGTCTCACCAACACCAAAGTGGCTTGAAAATGCATATGCAAATGCACTTATGGAAAACAATCATGTGAACACTAGCCATGGCTGTGTAGGTCTGGTTGATGTACAGTGTGCAGTTTCTCCCCAGATTGCAGCTGCTACACCAGATCTGCATAATGGATGGTGCAACAGCTTTGATTTGAGAGATGCTGTGGTGAAACATCTGAATCTGATCAACGTGAAGATAAGAGTGAAAGGCATTGGTTGAAAAAGTGCAAGAGATTGATGGTGCTCTGTCCGAGTTTCTCAGCACCTAAGTAGTCTAATTTGCATTGAAAAGGTGGGGAATGCCACACTATATGAGCCATTCTGATGGCAAGCTGATGACAAAGAGCAAAGAAATGCTGAAACTGTCTGTTGAATTCCTTTTTTTTATTATTTTAGTTACTTATTTTAAAGAAGACTAACTGTTCCAAGAAGCTACTTACAGAACTCTGCACTAAAACATTTGAGCTTGGCTATATATGATCTGATTACAGATAGACTTGTGTTTGCCTTAGAAATAGAAGTAAAACTGTTATATGCTCAGCTTTTGCAATTTAAAAAAAAAAAAATGTCACTTTTGAAAATGAAATATGTGTGATGAATTATAAATCATTTTATTATGATTTGAATTATCAGAAGGGTGGATTGATGGAGCAGATTTCATCTGCAGTCAGGCATTGTTTCATTTTTGTGCTTCAGACAGACTGCATTTAAATTGCCACACACATTTTGGTGCAAGTTAAAAACATGGCACATAAAAACATGAAAGTGAGGCCTATTTAGTCTGAAATGCTTTTGCTGAATTAACATGTGTTTTTACAATGTAGAGAAAAGTGGCCTTTTTAGCTTTGAAGATTAATAGAATATGTTTCTCTCTTCCCAGCTCATCCCTAAATCCACTATTTCTGTCTTAAGAAACTTTGACTTGTTGCATATTTTGATAAATATTTTCAGTTAATAACATCTCTTTTTCTTTGTTGCACATTGCCATGTTGTCATAAATAATAGAAAAGCTGCTTTACACTAGTAGCTTGGCTAGGTAAACATTTATACATGACATTAATATTATCTTTTTGTTTGTTTTATTTTGGGGCCTACCATTAAATGGCTGCCTGTGAAACCAGGCTATGGCTTGCTTTGAAAGAGAAGAGAGCATGCGCAGACTGTGGCAGCTTGACTCAAACCACGAAGAAGTCAAGGACAGCTTGAACTGTACATTCTTGTGATTCTGCCAATGTACCACTGTTAGTTAAAAGTATCCATCTGACTGCTCTGTGAAGGAAGGAAGGAAAACTATAGAAACAGTTTCCCTAGCAATTGTTGCAAACTTATAAAATGTATTTATTATGTATGCTTCTTTTGTTAAAACTGATATAGTCAGTTTTTTTTGAATGCGTCAGGGTGATGAGAACTCATGCCATCATGACGGACCAATCCGTACAGGTTTTCCTGAAAGTTGAAACATTTTGTGTAGTCTGCCAAAATTTTGTGTATAAATACTAGCTCTCCGGAGGAGGGGCTGGCTTTCTTAGCTCAGCTGGCTTCTTGCTCATTTTGGCTTAGGCTTTGCTTCATTCTATGGGTTAGGTACGAGAACGTCCCGGGAGACTGTAAAGCGTCCGAGGAGAGTCAGGGGGAGGGTTCTTGCTTTCACGTCATATTTTGGCACTGCAGGCGCATTCCTTTGAGGTCTGGTGAAGAAGGGGCTATCTCACTCCCTGCTTGCTCTTTAGACACAGAGATGCACAGGGCACCAAACAGATAGAAAGGCTTTTTAGATTTAATGCTAAACTTATATGCAGACTGTAATATGTTCTGTATTAATGCTATATTTTCTGTTTTCCAAATTCTGTAACCTGATTGATATTTTACTAATGAATAAAGGGTCAGAGAAAACTTAACTTTTGACTAGAAAATAAAACCCTTTAAATACTCAACAACTCTCTTTATTGGCTCAAATAATAATTGCATTTTTGACTGTTCATCTTTATTTAAAGTCACCTGAAGGTAATACATGGTGTGAAGGGCCCAACACCTTTTGAGCGGTAAATTAGAGGTAGCATGAGGGTTTTGCATTGAGAAATTACCAGAAGAAATTACCGCTCCATCAGTAGTGACTTCCGGATCTGCGCCGCTTATAATATTGTGTGAAGCATGTGAGCACCCACCAGGAAGCGCTCCAGGGCGTACTCCGGGTCTATCCTATCCCTGTACCACCAACCATTTAAAACTAGAAGATGGGAAGCCTGGTAGCAGGCTAGAATGTCAGAGGTCGCCAAACCACCACAGTAAGAGGACAAAAAGCAGGTGCGCACCGCCACCCGCAAAGCGCCCCGGCCCAGAGGAACTGCCCTAAAACAGAGTCCACTTGTCGAAACCAGTGGGAGGGAATAGGGTAAGGGTGATTCTGCAGTTGATAAAGCAGCCTGGGGAGAGCTACCATCTTAAAGATGGCCGACCTACCATATATGGTCAACGGCATGCCAGTCCATGTCTTAATATCTGCCCGAACTCGATCCCACACTGGTAACACATTCAGCTCCCAGGAGATCGCGGGAGCCTCGGAGACGAACACCCCCAAGTACTTAATGCCCCCAACCGCTACCTGTAATGCTGATGCCCAATCCCCCACCCGCGAGCGTCCCCCCAGCTCCCACAGGGTTGACTTGCGGGGGTTCATGTAGAGCCCCGACGTCTCGCCGAAGATTTGCATGATTTCCATAAGGCACTGCCCTGACCTGTTGATATCTGTGAGAAAGAATAGGACGTCATCTGCATAGAGTGTAATTCTGTCAGACACACCCCGGTCCCATTCAAACCCCCGTAACTGCGCACCCAGGCAGCCAGCGGGTCCATGGCCAGGGCAAAAAGATAGGGCGAGAGGGGGCAACCCTGTCTGGTGCCCGCCCGATGGTGAATCTGGAGGAGTAGCCCCTGCCACCCTGACCGAGGCCGTCAGGTCCGTATAAAGCAGCCGTAAATATGACAAGAAGTGGGGGCCGAAATTAAGCCGCGGTAGGAGGGCGAACAGGTAGACCCAGCTCAGCGAGTCGAACGCCTTGTCCATTTCGGCTAACAGGAGCGCCGCCGGTACCCCGGTACTCCGGACCGCCGCAAAAGCCACATGCGCTCTCCGAATATTATGTCTGGTCCACCTCTGGGGCATGAAGCCGGCCTGGTCGGGAAGGAAAAGGTCCGCTATAAAGGTAGTAGCCTATTGGCCAATGCTTTGGCCAAGATCTTTGCTTCGACATTTAGCAAGGAAATTGGGCGGTATGATGCATGTTGCTCTGGGGGTCTGCCCGGCTTGTGAAATACCACCACCTCTGCATGTCTCCAGTCAGGGGGGAGACTGCCCCGCTCCCTGGCTTTCTCCACAGCCGCTCTATAATGGGCCCGAGCTATAAGTGGTACCTCCTGAAAAATTCGCTGGGGAACAAGTTAGGCCCGGGGGCTTTACCTGTATTAAGATCACCCAGTGCCATGCCCAATTCTTCCTCTGTTAGTGGGAGCTCAAGGCGCTTCCGAACCTCGCCTGGGACCGCGCCTGGCGGCATGTCAGCTAGGATTTTGTCCACTACGTCGGCGGGGAGACATTCGTTCGGGGCATACAAGCCTGTATAATAAGCTGCAAAGCCTTCCGCCAATTCTGTTGGATACGTGACCAAGGACCCCTCGTCATCCAGTATCCGAGGGAGGGTCTGAGCCTGGAACGTACCCTGACATAGCCAGTGTAGCATCGTTTCCGATTTATCCCCCCATTGGTAGATCCTGCTGCGCGTCGCAAGCCATACCTGCTTCGCTTCGTCCACCAACATGGACGCATACATCTGCTGTACCAAAAGGAGCTGCCCCGCCGCTGGAGCCCCACCCTCCATACTACCCTGGAGCTCTAATGCCTCAATTTCAGCCTCAGCCCGTACCCGGTCCGCCCTGCTTTTCTTCCGAGCTGCTGCGCACCAGGCTATGTCCACTCCTCTAAGTGTCGGCTTCATGGACTCCCATACCATTCCGACCTCCGCAACAGACCCCATATTCTCCGTCAGGAAGTGAGCGATGGCCTCACCAATATGTTTCTGATACTCCGGCTGCTGCAGGTGCCATACGGAGAGGCGCCACCGGAATGGCTGCCGCCCCTTGTCCAAACAAAGATCAATGGTGGTAGGAGAATGGTCCAAGAGCCCGCATGGCAGAATGTCTGCTGCCTCTACCCTAGTAATCACAGCTCTGGGGACAAGAATGTAATCTAGCCTAGAGAAGGATTTATGAACTGCAGAAAGGTACGTGAATCCCTGCATGTTACCATGTAGGTGTCGCCAAGTGTCGACCCAGTTGAGGCCCCTAGCCATTTCGTTTAGTTGGGGGACCCACCACCCGTCCACCCCCAGGTCGAAACCTATCCGTATGGCTGTCCATAACATCGTTCCTATCACCCCCAATGACCGCCAGCGCTTCGGGGATGTCCGCCTACACCTCAAACAGCTTTTCGACCAGAGACCACTGCAGGGGAGGCAGAGCCTAGGCACTCCCAAGGACCAGTGGCTCCTCACCTACCGTACCTTTAATAATGATGTATCGACCCTGTATATCAACCCAGTGAGCTGAGTTGACATATGGAATTCTGCGGTGTACTAGAATGGCAACTCCCCTAGATCCCTTAGTAAAGCCTGCATGGAACACCTATTGGTAGCCATAGCGCCGCATACACAGCGTTTTCGTGCCCAGTAGGTGGGTCTCTTGGAGCATTAACACATCAGCGCCAGCCCTCTTCGCCTGCCGCAGAACTGCCCCTCTCTTAACCTTGTGTAGAACCCCCCGTACATTCCAGCTGAGGACCCTGAGAGAGCCCCTGGGCCCACGCGCCCTATTCTCAAGACCTGCCATTAGGGGACATCCAGGGCGAACGCCCAAATAATGGGCCCAGCCGGAGCACACATACAAACTTTCAAAACCCCCATGGGACCGTGCGACTCCCCCCCAAACTGACCCCTCCCCCAAAGCTAACAACCTCCCTTCCCCCTACCCCAACCCCGCACCCCATACCTCAAAAACGTTGAAGTACCTGTCGCAGTATATCGGACACCCGGCCCCCAACATGAGGCCTGAGGCGGTCTACATCAATGGATCCCCATTGAACTCCCCCAAACCCCTTTAAACTGCCCTCAACCAACCCACAGGTAGGGGAACAGCCCGCCCAGACCATCCCCCCTCCACCCCTCCGTGCCCCATTATGCTCAACATGTACATCAGCTCCGCAAGTGGCACTCGCCCCCCACAGTGGAAACACATTAACACACTGACATGCAGTACAATGCCCAGTCATATGGTATACTGCGCTCCTGAGGCCTGTCCGCCGGAGGCATCAAGTTCCCTCTGCTCTACTGCCAGGGGTCCCCTTCGCCCTCTCCGATGCACTGCCAGACGTAGAGCGCTGCCTGGACCTGGACCTCCAATTACCCTTCTGTGTTACCCCTGGGGAGGCCCTTGATTGTGTCCCACTCTGAGAGGAGTCCGACTCCAGCCCCGGAGGTGTATGCACTCTAACTTACACTGTCTCGTCTGTCTATTTGAACACCTCCTCAGGGGTCTCAAAGAAGTGAGTGGGGGACTGAAACAGTACCTGCAGGCAGGCCGGATAGAGCAAGGCGTAGGGAAGTTTTAGCTCTCTCAGGCGAGACTTGACCGCTGTGAATGATTGCCGTTGCTTCTGCACCATACGTGTTGGGAAGATCAGGATACAACGGTTTTCATAGAGCAGAGGCCCCTTCGCCCTGGTGAGTCGCAGGATAGTGTCGTAATCATGATAGTTCAACAGTTTGGCTATTGGCCGCCATAAGTGTGGCAGGGTATGCTCAGACGTGAGTCCCTTGCTCACTTTGCCACTGGATTGAAGCAAGCCGGGCTGAAGATGGCTGGAATGCCAGAAACCGGTCCTCGGAAGCTTGTTTCCGGTCCAGGGAAGACATGGCTTGGCAGTTCGGGCTGGATTGTTCCCATGAAGCATAGGGTCAGATTGATTTGCATATAGCCATGTCTGAACTGGGGTGTCAGAGTGGGTTAAAGAACGGTGATTGATTAAACCTAGATCTTTTGACTGGGTGTGAGTGTTTGATTGATTCAGATGCTCTGTCCATCACCACCCCCTTTTGTACCGCTCATGGCCCTGCCACAACACTGGAAAAGGAACTGGCCGTCGTCACCCCGGAATCTTGCTGTCACCGGGGACTTCAGAGCGTCCAACCAGGGCTGCCTGATGTCCTCACTGGTCCCGCCGAGCCAGGGACTGGCACCCCTCGCTGTTCGCCGCTTGCTCCTCCACCTCACCAGCCGCTGGGACCCAAACAAATCAAGGTCCCCGGCTCCACTTAGTGGCGCAGGCCCCACTGCACAGGGCCGCGATCTCCTGCCCCCGGCACACCGATTTGCCCAGAATTTTGCCCAGGGCGCGCCACAAGTATCCTGGGCAGGATTCTCCCCTCCGGGACGCTCCGGAGCGGGGGGGAGGCAGGATGAATAGGCGGATTTATGGCTGGCGGGACGAAGCTCCGTTAAGCTGCGTCCGCCATGATGGCTCTCTTGGCCACGCCCCCCTAGTTTGGACCATGTTTGATATGAAAATCATTTCATGGTTTGCTTATAATCTTAAAGAAACTTCCCAAAAGTAAGTCTCATCCACCTCCGCTCCATTCTGGAAAGTTTCAGGTTGATTCGTCAAGCAGGGGCTGAGAAAAAGAGGGGTCCCCAAAGCATGTTTTACGTATCTATGTTGCATTGGGCTTTCTTGCTCTCTTTGCTCATCATTTTCATTCAGCTCTTTTTTGTCCCCCTCTGCCTTTGTGAAGCCCGTCCTGAGCATGGTGGGGTTTCTGAAGCAGGAAGATGATGCTTCATTGGCCATTGAGAACCCCGAGCAGATGTAAAATGCTGCAACATTGTGAGGGTTGCATTCTGGCTAGTGATGTGAACCATGGCCCTCTATTTTCTTGTGGGCAGTTCCCATCTGTGGTGTTGAACCCTTTCTGGCAGTATTACTGGATATTGTTCCCTCTTCTTAGCCCTTCGGTTTCTCCATAGTGTTCAGAGAGTTTTACAGTGATTTGGTGCATGCCTGGTTGTAGCAATGCTGCTGATGTTTTGATTTGGATTCCTATTGTGTATGGTTGGAGACAGATGCTTCTGTGTGTCTCCCACATGAGGACCTGTGTACGCTAAAAAGCTATTTTATACTCAGAAGATTGAGAAAGCTGGCAATTCGGTTAAAGAATTGTTTCAGACAATTACACTTCTATCTAAACCCCAGCAAGCTGATAGGTTTCAGCCTAATCAGGATATGTGTAACAGCCTGGCTACATTCTTTCAAAACAAAGTTCACCTTATCTATGATGACCTCTTGAAGAGTCGCTTAGATATGGACAACAAACTTCAAACTGAGGTGAAACCAGTCCATTCTAGCTTAGTTAGCTTTCCTGCACTCAAGAATGAGGAGATTTGTAACTTACTAGTCTCAATAAAATCAGGCTCCCTCACTGACCCCTGTCCCCCTATTATCATGCATTTATGGGTGAGTCAAATCGGAGGCCAATTAACACCTCTGATTAATAAAGTGCTGGAGTCGGGGAAGTATCTCACCACATGGAAGAGAACGATGATTAGACTTATTCTTAAGAAAGCCACCTTGGACACCTCAGAACCCAAAAACGTTTGTCCATTAGCCTGCCTTCCCATAGCAGCCAAAGTCTTGGAGAAAGCATTGAACAAGACTCTAACAGAGCATCTTGATACTAACAACTTGCTGGACCCTTCCCAACATGGCTTTAGATATCATCATTCTACAGAAACTGCCTGTCTTGTTGGATCTGTCGGCAGCTTTCGACACCGTAAATCATTCAGTGCTAGTCCAACGGATGCAGGACATTGGCATAGGGGGTTCTGCCTTGGCTCTCCTTACATCATTCCTGGAAGGAAGGGAACAAAGGCTGCAATGGGAGGGATTGCAATCAGATGGTTTTGGTCTTCCTTGTGGTGTTCCGCAGGGTTCAGAGCTTTCGCCGACTCTGTTCAATATCTATGGGAGAGCGCAAACTGACCTAAATGTAGAAGTGCGTCACACTTACACGTAGTAAGCACAAGTCATGAAGAGAAATGCCATGAGTGCTGATAGTACCTACAGTTATATTCTGAAATGTGTAGTTAATATAGAGATTTAAGTAGAAGTGGAACTAATACAGAAATGTGTGAAACTATATGATTTTATTAGACGTGATTATTTCTGAATCCATGTTGTGTAGCTGCTAAAATGTAAGATGGCATACGGAAACGCTGAACGTGGTAGGCCTCAGGGCCAGAGCTAGAAGGGAGGGGGAAGGTGGTTCAATTTCACAACATGGATTGCACTAATGTTTAGTAATAATGAGTAGGCCATGATTTATAGATGTGTTTACCGAATAAATAGAATAAGAGTATTAACCTGCTAATAATTAAAGAAGAAGTTGAATACTATAAAAATGTTGTAGGGCTGGGATGCTTTAACGTTGATTTACACATATTAGTCTGGGCCGGGGAATGTTGCAACGCGGTTGGAAGACTATGAGAATTGGGATTTGGCTGCAAATGTCTGTCTGTAAGAGAAAAGGGGGTATTCAATTATAAATAATATGAATAGAAGTTTGTTCAAGAGACGGACCAGACATGGAGGAGGGTTCCGGAATGTTTAAGGGGTATCAGCGGGCCGGAGAAGAGTCTGAGAAGCAAGGTCGACTCTAACCACAAGGCCTCATCATGGAAAAAGCCAGAAGCTACACCACGTGAGGGGCGTCTCACGAGGGGCGTCCTAAATGTTGTTGTATTTTTGTATTAGGGACAGCACCCCTGGGGGGAGTTAGAGCAGAAGCCTGAGGACCCTTAAGAGAGCGGATGGGTAGGCAGAGAGGGGTCATGATTGGAGAACTATAGGTTTTCACCAAGAGACTGAGAGTGGGTGACTTCCCTTGGGGGTCATTCACTGCTGACACCTTTTGTTAGGTAGGGACCTGGTTAAGTAGGGATACCATCTAGATCAGGGTAGGGACAGCCTAACCTGTATTTTCCCTCCGGCTGTAAATGACTGAGAGATCTCAATATGTGTCTATGCTAATAGCCCTATTATTTTTAGAACTGGTGCTTGTAGTTTCCGTTGCTCGTCTGAGGGCTTTCAGAGAGCACATGTATGTAGTTGGGCCCGTGTATCTTGTGAATCTCATTTTGAGATGCTTGTACCTGCAACTTATCTTGACTTTATAATAAATCTTTGAAAGCTAGAAGTTGTTTGTGATCCTTTGAAGCGGAGTCCTTTATTGGGTGAACTAACTTGGTAAGAGATGCACTTTCTTCCCTCAATGACAGGCAATAAAGGTTCAGTCGACCAGATCGGGGTTTTAGATCAATGGTGATAAGATATCGATCAAAATCTCGCCCTTCCAGTTGGTAGCTATAGAGGATGGTTGCCTTCTTGAGGAAGGTGATCTAGGCCAGGTTAGATTACCCCAAGGCCCCTAGAGATCGATGATCGGAAGAACCGCCCGCCGAAGAAGGACCGGATGACGTGAGACAGAAAAGCAGCAGTATCGGTCGAGAGTGAGTATAAAGGGTCATGCGTGTTAAGATTGCGGTGTTTTGTATTGTATCTATGTTGTAATGTCTGGCGGAGTTGAATGCCTGTAGAGTGACTGTGGAACAGGTTGTGAGCGCGCACAACCGGTGGAAATCTTAAGTTCAAGGAGGGCTTAAGTGGTTCGGGTGTATCGGACACCCAGAGTAATTGTTAACTAGAGTGAAGGGGGTCATGAGGTACCATTGATCACCCGGAAGACCGAGATAGGGGGAACGTAAGAGTGAGTGCGTGAGTAACGGACGCTGGTCGGAAGTTACTGTGTGTGTGTAAAGAACCTATCAGAGAGACGATAGACATCTCGTCAGTTGTGTTGACAATTACAGATAGACTGTGGACGTACAGTCGAGGGAAGTGACCGCTTGGTCGGAAGTAGTCATTTTTCAGGGTATGAATGGGACGCATGCATGACCGCGAGGAGAGCTGAGAAAGGAGGGGTGCTGCTGCGAAGCGGAGACTAGTGACGTCAGAAAGTGCCGCGCTGGGATTGGCCGGCCGGTGAAAGACCGCGCTGCGATAGGCCAGCTAGCAAAGCCGCGCTAGGATTGGTGGATTGTCATCAGGAAGTAAACAGAGTATTCAAGCTGGAAATTTTGCGCATAATTATGAAGTGTTTTAAATGGTTAAGAGCGCTGTTTAAAAGAGAGCGCAGGGGATCATATGAAGGGGAAGAAGCCCCGCCGGAGGGTACACCAGCTCGTTATATGGGGTCAAATGTTGGGCTGCACACGATTCTGTGGATCTCAGAGTGGAGTAAGATTACAGACGGAAATGAGGAACTCACTTTCCCGAAGTACGGGACGTTCAGATTAGAGGTGCTACACAGATTAAAAGCAATTATGACCTCTACGAGACCCTTGCCTAGACCAACCCAGTTTGAAGCCCTTAATGCATGGATTAGGGCAGCGCATGAAAAGAACATGAACAGACGGCAAGAAAGAGTGAAACGTTCGGTAAGGGCAGTACAGGATGCCAAGTGGGATGCGGATGCTAAAAGATGGAGGGTGCATAACATGGAAGTAAATAAATTATATCCAGTGTTAGAGATGCCCGGGAACAAAAGCCCCCTAGAAGAGGATGACGAGAGCGAGACAGAGGACAGCCTGATAAACAGATTATTGACAGACAGGCCACCTCCGTATAACAGAGCAGGGGGAGATGTCGAGAATAGAGAGAAAGGGGGGGGGGCAATGCAGGAGAGCATGGGCCGCTTCCCAGTCCCGATTGGGATCCCGCTGCAAAGAAAGAACTGTCCCAGTCTAGCCAGGTGCAACAGGTAGTTGGGAGGTTTGTGGTGCAAAGGCCGCCAGAGACGGAGTGTGCCACATCCTACGCATTACCCGATGCACTACAGGTACCTGTTACCATAGGTCCTATAGTATCGATATATGACCCAGACAGGGCTAGAGGGGAAGAACGGGTACAGAGGGACAGAGAAAGAGCAGAGATGGCAAGGAGGAATGATACGATCAACTCCCCAAGCCAGTTGCCGATACCAAGAGAGTGGAGCACCCCAGTACACACCGCAGGGGATCTGGGGGACATTAGATGGCCAGTGGATATGAGGGGATCAGGACGGAAATCCTTTCAGGAGTTAAATGAGTACATGAAGAAGGGGGATGAGGCAGTAGAGGCTCACAAGAACATCATGACTGCGGAAGTTGAAAGGGAAAGGCAGGACAGCAGAGCCCGGACTCACTGCGGGGCTGAAGAGAGCAGTCCGGAGTGGGACGGGAGGGAGAAGGACAGTAGGAGAGGCACCCATTGGGCCCGGAGTGGAGGTAGATCAGACCTGGAAAACGGGGGCCCAGAGAACGGGGGGGTGTCTCGCCCAATACGTAGTGATGAAGGCAGGAGGGCTCGGGAGTACAGAGACAGCTTTAAGTGTATTCACTGTGTGCCCGGCAACAGAGAACAGAATGAGAGTTGCGAGAGGTCACACCATAGTCCCTGTGATGACGGACATGAGTGCAGTCCAGGGAATATGGGAAACCAGGAAGGATCGTATCAGATACTGAGTGATACGAGGCCAAGAGAGAATGGAGACCGAAGGGAGAATAGCAGAGAGGCCTACTGTGAAAAGAGAGGAGAGAATGGACAAAGTAAGAGAGGGGGTAACAGGCCCTTGTTCCATCACCTTCCAAGATCGGATGGCCGAGCATGGGACCTGGAGAGATGGGAGCAAGAGAGAGTACTCCCCAACTCTCCTGAACCCAAACGTAGGGCCCGGAGTTGGGATGGGAGAGAAACCTGTGAACCTCCCTCGAAGGAGTTATTGCGAACAGAAATAAAAGCTAAAAGACTCGATGTCTCCAGCCTAAAGTCAGATCTGGATGACATGGTAGACGGTACCCTGCCCTTAGAAAGAATGGACATGTATGAGCAGGATGAAATTCTGTTCATGGCAAAGGACGTAACTCGAAAGGCGAGGGCAATCCATGAGAAATTGGTAGAACTAGCAGGCAAATATATGGTGGACCTGTCAAGAACCAAAGCATTACAGGGCAACCACAGGCTACATTACTCAGACCGAGATCTAGATGAGAGGAGAACCATCGGATTGAAAACACACATAAGGGAGCTGATCACTGGAATAAGGACATGGAGGGCACTGGATAAGTGGGAAGAGAGGTGGTCCAAGAGAGGGACCGTCAGGAGAAGCACACTTGGTATGACACCAGGAGGACAGCAGGGAGTAGAGACATACCCTTTGAGGGAAGTCGCAAATGGGACCTATGTCCACGTCCCTTGGAGTAGGGGGGATTTAGCTGCTTTTACCACCTCCTTCCCCAAACTGCGGGAAAACCCAGTGGAGTGGTATAAGCAAGTTGAGAGATTCGTAAAAATCTCAAAGGTCCTATGGATAGATTTGAACACGCTGTTTGACATAGTAGTGCCAGGAGATTTGTGGACCGCATGCAAGGTTAGCGCTGAGTGGCCCACCATAGAGCCAGAGAGAGATGCTAAGACTAATGGGCCGTCCGAGAGTGTGATGGCAAAGTTCGAGAGAGTAATGACTTGGCTGAAAGATAAAGTGCCAATGCAAGACATAGATTGGGTAAAAATTGACCGAACAAGACAGGAACCCAAAGAGACAGTTCACGAATACTATGAGAGATTGCTGAAGGCGTTTAAACAGTATAGCGGTCTGGATGTAATGGATCCGAAGGACATAGGGCAATTTGTGTCCAAGTTCGTCTTGGGCCTGAGACCGGATATTAGTTTAATGATACAGCAACACTTGATTTGTTGGCAAAATAAACCCCTAGACGAAATACTGAGGTATGCCAGGTACTGCTGTGATGAGATAGACTCCAAGGCTAAGAAACTAAAGGAGAAACTGATGGTGGTACAGATGCAGGCAGCTGGGAAGGGGGGACAGCAGCAACAGCAACCAGGAACAGGTACTGGAGGAAAGAAACAGTACAGTCAGAACAAGGGCAATGAGGAGAACTCCACCTTTAGACCCAGGATAGATATAGCTGCCTTAAAGAAAACAACTAGGTGCCACCAGTGTAACGAGGTGGGGCATTGGAAACGCGAGTGTCCCTATAATGTTGAGATAGGAGACCAAGAGGTAGAGGAGGAAGAGACCCAGAGTGCGCCTACAAGAGGGGTAACGCAATACCAGGGAAAGGTGCTCAAAGGGGGGGGCCCACCTCCCCGAGCTCAGTTCCCGCAGCCACCCAGAGTAGGGACTATGGGTAAGACTTATAGACAGATGCCACTGTTTGTTGGGGGAGAGGAATGCTATTATGTGGACCCACTAACTGGACAGAGGGTAGAAAGGGATGACTGCACCCTCGGGCAGCTTTGGAGGTAGACCAGAGGGGACCCTATGTTGAGGCTGAAGTGGCAGGGTTCCCTACGACATTTCTAGTGGACACAGGAGCCACTCGATCCACGATCAGGTCAGCCGCAGTGCCAGGCCTGCCCATGTCTGGAGAGACCATACAAGTGGTGGGGGTCGCTAACAGGAGAATGACCAGTCCTCTGACTGAACCCGTGCAGGTGAAAATAGGGAAGTACAGTGATGAGCATCAGTTTGTGGTTTGCGATTCTAGTCCTGTATGTCTGCTAGGAAGAGACCTTTTGTGCAAGTTAAATTGCACCATATACTGCACACCACAGGGCGTGGAGGTATTGACTAATGACGATGATGCTGACTTTAAAGTCGCAAATTCCAGAATATGTGTGGAATTGTATCCCACTCTGACAGTAGACGAGCTCCCCTGGGATCTGAGAGAGACAGTTGCTCCAGAAGTGTGGGATTTCACTGGGTAAGAGATTGGGTTGGTGAAAGGGGTGGACCCAGTGAAAATTGTAGTGAAACCGCATGCTGAGTTTCCAAGAACACCTCAATATAAATTGACTCCAGAAACGATTGCAGGCATCAAACCCGTGATCGAATCCATGATTAAGCAGGGAATACTGAAGGAAATCGTGGGTAGTCCATGTAACTCCCCGATTATGGGTTTGCAGAAACCAAATGGGAAATTCCGGATAGTGCAGGACCTCAGAAAGATTAATAACATAGTCGTTTCGTGTTGTCCAGTGGTACCGAATCCATCAGTGATACTGTTTCAGATACCGTTCCAAGCAGAATGGTTCACTGTAATTGATCTTTGTCAGGCTTTCTTCTCGATCCCTCTGGACGAAGAAAGCCATTTTCTTTTCGCATTTAAGCTGGAAGGTCGCGTCCTAACATGGTGTCGTATTCCTCAGGGGTATACAGAGAACCCATCGATCTTCAACCAGCTTCTAAAGAAAAATCTTGAAAGTCTAGTGCTGCCCCAGAGGTCAGTTCTGGTCCAGTACATAGACGACCTCCTTGTGGCGTCAGAAACAGAGGAAGCTTGCAGGGAAGACTCTATTGCTTTGTTAAATCACCTAGCTGAGAATGGGCATAAGGTGTCCCCGGGAAAATTGCAGTACTGCCTGACAGAGGTGCAGTACTTGGGACACAGAATTGAGAAAGGTAAACGAAAAGTGTCACCAGACAGGATAGAGGCCATCATGAAGATGAATGCGCCTAAAACACAGAGAGAAGTTAGGATGTTCCTAGGAATGGTGGGATATTGCCGACAGTGGATTGCAAACTTTTCACTGAAAGCAAAGCCCTTGCAAAAACTGACGCACAAGGAGGTGAGCGATCCGGTACCATGGGACAAAGACTGTTTGATGGCGTTCCTGCAGCTGAGAGAGGACTTGTGTCGTGCTCCGGCTCTGGGAATGCCAGATTACGATAAACCATTCTTGCTCTATTGTTGTGAGAGAGAGGGTTGCGCGCTGTCTGTGTTAGTCCAAATTCATGGGAATGCCCGTAGACCAGTCGCTTATTTCTCGGCTACTTTAGACCCAGTAGCCGCAGCGTTGCCCGGATGTCTCAAATCCGTTGCCGCAACAGGTGTCAGCATTGAGAGGTGTGAAAATATAGTCATGGGGCACCCGTTAGAGGTGCATGTGCCCCACTCTGTTGAATTGTTGATGACCAGGACCAAAACACAGCATCTGACGAACAGCAGGCTCACGCGCTATGAGCAAGTCATTCTTGCTGCAGAGAACGTGACCCTCAGGAGATGCTCTGTTTTAAATCCTGCTACCTTGATGCCACTTCCAAACGATATTGAGGATGATGATGAATGTACAGACCATGACTGCCTCGATGTGACTGAACTATGCACCAAACCAAGACCCGACATCGTAGATGAGCCACTGACTGACCCAGATGAAATTTTCTTTGTCGATGGCTCATGTGTAAGAGACGAAGTTGGGCAGTTGAGAGCAGCTTACGCTGTTTGTACAATTACTGGAGTGGTGGAAGCTGGATGCCTGGAAGGAGTACACTCCGCTCAGGTAGCCGAGATTATTGCCCTGACACGTGCCTGCCTGGCAAGCAATCAAATCCGAGTCACCATATACACTGACAGTCAATATGGTTACGGGGTAGTTCATGATTACGGGCAGTTGTGGTCTCAAAGAGGTTTCATGACCTCTTCAGGCTCTCCCATTCGCAATGGAGAGTTTGTGCGCCTGTTGTTAGAGGCGTTGCAATGTCCAGCAGGTATCGCAGTCGTGAAGTGCACCGCACATACCAGAAATATGGACTTCGTGTCACAAGGCAATAGATATGCCGACGAAGTCGCGCGGTATTGCGCGGAAACAGGGTATTCTTTCACAGAGGTGGAAGTGGGTGGAATAAATGTAAGGACTGAATTAGCCATGATATTAGAAACTGTTGATACTTGGGACGAACTAAAAGACATGCAAGAAAATGCTCCTGATTGTGAAAAAGAAACATGGCAAAAGGCAGGATGTGTGATGGGTGAGGCCCATTTCTGGGTCTCAGCAGATGGCAGAGCAGTGTTGCCCAATGAGATGGTGAGCCCAATGGCCAGACACATACATGGTCCCGTCCACTTAGGAAGAGATGCTATGCTGAGAGTGTTTAGACAGACCTGGTACAACCCTAAGTTCAGAGTAGCAGCCGAAGCAGTGTGCCAACGTTGTGTGACGTGTCAGCAGTTGAATGTAGGGAAAAAGACACCAGTTGCACTGAGCCACATTGGGAGGTCAGGAGGTCCATTCAATCGAATGCAGATAGATTTTATTGAAATGCCAAGGTGCAGCCGCCTCCGTTATATCCTGGTGGTTGTTTGCGTTTTCTCCAGATGGGTTGAGGCATACCCTACACGTAGGTGCGACACCCTCACAGTAGCCAAGTTACTGCTTAGGGAGCTTATCCCGCGCTTCGGGGTGCCGGCCTCTTTGGAATCAGATAGGGGAACGCATTTCAACAGCTCGCTTGTGAAAATGATTTGTGCAGCTTTGAACATAGATCAGAAATTACATTGCAGTTATCGACCAGAGGCCTCAGGAATTGTGGAGCAAATAAATGGCACCATCAAGGCCAGAATTGCAAAGGTGTGTTCATCAACATCCTTGAGTTGGCCTGATGCGTTGCCATTGGTCCTTATGAGCCTCCGTAGTACCCCGGATAGGAGAACTGGTTTGTCTCCTCATGAGGTATTGATGGGAAGAGCAATGAGGTTACCTTCTGTCCCAACTGCTGCACTGATTAGCATCACAGATGATATGATCCTGGACTATTGTAAGGGGCTGTCTGACGCCATTCATTCTGTGTCCCTTCAGGTGCAGGCTGCCGAGGTACCATCGTGCCAGGACCCGTGTCATGACTTGCTTCCTGGGGACTGGGTCCTGGTGAAAAAACACGTGAGAAGAAGCTGCTTGGATGTTCGTTGGCGTGGGCCCTTCCAGATCATCCTGATCACGAACACGGCAGTGAAGGTGGGAGGCCTGCCCAACTGGATCCACGCGTCGCACACGCGGAGGGTTCCAGCACCTCTGGAAGACACAGCTCCTCTCTCGGATAGACGTCCAGCAGCGGACCAAGAAGCCATAGAGGGGGCCAGCCAAGCTGTAGAGGTGCCAGCGGAAGCAAGGAACGAGTCTGACCAAGCTGAGGACGGTCAGTACAGCAGCGAAACAGACGACGCTACTGAAGGAGAAAGTAGCTGGGAGTACGAGTCAGACACTGACAGGTCTGACAGAGAGCGTGAACAGACAAGAAGGAGAAGGAGTAGAAGGGTACGTGGAGAAGCGGATTGGCCGCAGAGAAGAAGCTCTAGTCTGAGGTCAATTCCAGAGAGAACCCTTCCTCCGATATCAGAAGATTCAGACCCGGAAGAAGGTGCTCAGGGCGCTGAAGCACCGGTCTTGAGGAGGTCAAGAAGAGTGCGTGTACCTAGCAGAAGATACTCCACCCCTGAGTGGACATATCTGGCGACAGATGGCTTCGAAGCCAGTGACAGGGAGGATCCGAGCGGTGGTGGTGTCCAGTTCTGAGCCCATCGTCACAGTGGAAATACGACTGTTAGTACCCGGAGTCGAACAAGAAGGGTCACTGACATTCATGGTTCCCCGACCTCCCCGCCTCAGCAAGTTAAAGCACATGTTCCTCACAGAATTGCAATTCCCCGATTTTGGTAGAAAGATATCAGCCCAAGAAGAGCACAATCTTCGTATGGAAATATTGAACTTTGCTGTCGAAGCTGCAGGCGACCGCCTGATAGTAGATGCTTAAAAGACTTTGTAGATAAGCGAGAAGAAAAGAAGATTACCTAGCGCCCAGGAAGCAGAGAATCTTAGGGACCTTCCCATGAGTTACTGGAGAAGGGCTAGGGTTGTCTGTATTGAACTATAAAGAACTTTTGCGAGGAAGGTTGTCAGCTTCCAGTTGTGTGGTTCTAAGGACAAAAAAGGAGTAAAAGAGCCTGTAAAGGAATGAAAAGGAAAGAACTTATACGAGAGAGCCATACAGCCTGACGAAATGGAGGCCGGCACCCAGAACCGCAGAGCGAAATGTATAATAGGTACACTAATAGTAGGAGTGATAATATTAATAGCTTTAGTAGTAACAGTCTCTTATGTAAAGGGACGTGAGGAAGAGGCAAAGGTAACTGATGTGAAATCTGTAGAGGCGCTTACACCCACCGTTGCTGGTGAGAAAGGGGAAAACACACAAGAAAAAGCGTTATTAGCTGCAGAAGCCCGCAGGTTACACGTAGATGAGTCCCAAGGTGACTTTAGGTCAAATGCTTATGCTAAACTATTATATGAATACGTGGATGCCATGGAGGTCAAGGACTGTTACGTCTGCATGCAGTTGCCGGCGTCTGTAGATGAAGGCATTCGATATCATCACCTCCCGCTGACATATGGCATTACATGTAGCTTATTGCTTAGTATATTTTATGGGAGAGATAGTTTTGAATACTATTTCTCCAATTACGATGCAGTGTTACCAGAAGTCCCAAATTATAAACAAATGAATAAATGGGACTACTGGAAGAGTGAAGACAGGTTGGCAAAGTTTTTCATTCCTTGGATTACCTTAGATACTTCACATGCCCGTAGAAATAACCTGACATGCAAGGTGTCAGAAGTCGAGAAAAAGTTTATAGGGCAGGTGGATGATCGAAATAGGAGACAAAAGATTTTGAAAAAATCAGGACAATGGAAAACAGATTGGACCGAGGAAGAAAAGGCACACAAGAGAAAAGGTAGTAGTGGTCCTATAGCTTTAGATAGAACGCAGAGAGGAAAGTTATGTCTTCATAGAGCCAAAACGTATTATGAAAATGTATACGTGGGGGAAGTTAGCTGTGAACATGCTTTCAATTTAGAGTACTATACTAAGGACTTCCTGAAGGGAATGCAAGCGATTCCAAATGTATATTTTGTATGTGGGAGAAATGCCTACGTAAGACTACCTGACAACTGGTATGGATCATGTTACTTGGCAATTATCTTCCCTAAAATATATCATGCCCAAGACTTAGAGATCATCGAGGGCAAGACATCATCGAGGGGAAGGAGAGATGTAGGAGGTGTAGAAATGGTTGGAGATGTCTTTGGAGCTGTGTTCCCTCTTTTGGGATTAATCCTTAATGATGTTAAAATTAGACGACTGGCAACAGTCGTAGACAGGTTGTCTGCCAGCACTGCTCAGTCCTTAATGCTGGTAGAAGGAGAGATGCAATCGATAAGGGCTATGGTTCTCCAGAACCGTCTTGCATTAGACGTCCTATTAGCAAAAGAGGGCGGAGTCTGTAAGGCTTTGAAGGTCCAGGAATGTTGTACTTACGTTCCAGACAATTCGAAGCCCCTTGAGAAAGTTATTAGGAACATAACTGATATTCACAAAGAGATCGAAGACCTGAGCAGAGAAAATGTCTGGGAAAAGGTGGGCCATGGAATAAGAGAAGCTGGAGGTTGGCTCACCACCTTAGGCAAAAGCTTTGTGTGGAAAATACTAAAACCTATCATCATAATATTGATCTGTGGGATCGTGTTGTGGGGATTGGTGAGGGTATTCAAATGGTACAGAGCAAGAAGGTCAGAGAGGGCTCGGAGAAAACAGCTGCAGAGATTGGCTGCCATACAAGATAGTCAGTACCGGAGCCTGAGCGCTCTGGAAACACAGAAACGAGTTATGCTAGCAATCACTGCAGTTTAAATGTTAATGATGACCCCGAGAGGTCATCAAAGGGGGGAACTGGGAGAGGGCAAACTGACCTAAATGTAGAAGTGCGTCACACTTACACGTAGTAAGCACAAGTCATGAAGAGAAATGCCATGAGTGCTGATAGTACCTACAGTTATATTCTGAAATGTGTAGTTAATATAGAGATTTAAGTAGAAGTGGAACTAATACAGAAATGTGTGAAACTATATGATTTTATTAGACGTGATTATTTCTGAATCCATGTTGTGTAGCTGCTAAAATGTAAGATGGCATACGGAAACGCTGAACGTGGTAGGCCTCAGGGCCAGAGCTAGAAGGGAGGGGGAAGGTGGTTCAATTTCACAACATGGATTGCACTAATGTTTAGTAATAATGAGTAGGCCATGATTTATAGATGTGTTTACCGAATAAATAGAATAAGAGTATTAACCTGCTAATAATTAAAGAAGAAGTTGAATACTATAAAAATGTTGTAGGGCTGGAATGCTTTAACGTTGATTTACACATATTAGTCTGGGCCGGGGAATGTTGCAACGCGGTTGGAAGACTATGAGAATTGGGATTTGGCTGCAAATGTCTGTCTGTAAGAGAAAAGGGGGTATTCAATTATAAATAATATGAATAGAAGTTTGTTCAAGAGACGGACCAGACATGGAGGAGGGTTCCGGAATGTTTAAGGGGTATCAGCGGGCCGGAGAAGAGTCTGAGAAGCAAGGTCGACTCTAACCACAAGGCCTCATCATGGAAAAAGCCAGAAGCTACACCACGTGAGGGGCGTCTCACGAGGGGCGTCCTAAATGTTGTTGTATTTTTGTATTAGGGACAGCACCCCTGGGGGGAGTTAGAGCAGAAGCCTGAGGACCCTTAAGAGAGCGGATGGGTAGGCAGAGAGGGGTCATGATTGGAGAACTATAGGTTTTCACCAAGAGACTGAGAGTGGGTGACTTCCCTTGGGGGTCATTCACTGCTGACACCTTTTGTTAGGTAGGGACCTGGTTAAGTAGGGATACCATCTAGATCAGGGTAGGGACAGCCTAACCTGTATTTTCCCTCCGGCTGTAAATGACTGAGAGATCTCAATATGTGTCTATGCTAATAGCCCTATTATTTTTAGAACTGGTGCTTGTAGTTTCCGTTGCTCGTCTGAGGGCTTTCAGAGAGCACATGTATGTAGTTGGGCCCGTGTATCTTGTGAATCACATTTTGAGATGCTTGTACCTGCAACTTATCTTGACTTTATAATAAATCTTTGAAAGCTAGAAGTTGTTTGTGATCCTTTGAAGCGGAGTCCTTTATTGGGTGAACTAACTTGGTAAGAGATGCACTTTCTTCCCTCAATGACAGGCAATAAAGGTTCAGTCGACCAGATCGGGGTTTTAGATCAATGGTGATAAGATATCGATCAAAATCTCGCCCTTCCATCTATGTCACCCTCTTGGCCAGACTTGTCAGGAAGCACAGTTTTGTAATGGTGTCTTATGCAGACGATTCTCACCTAATCATTTCACTGGCGAAGCAACCTGAGGACACCGCCATCAGGTTCCATGGTTGCCTTCTGGAGATCCTGACCTGGACGAACCAGCGTTATTTAAAAATCAATACATATAAAACGGAAATTACAGAATTTGGGCAAGGACAATTCTTGTGGAACTCCTCGTGGTAGCCAACAAGTGCAGGGGAGTGTCCCAAGCCGGTGCCCAAAGTCAGGAATCTTGGGGTGATTTTTGACAGTCAGCTCAGTTTCTCAGCTCATGTAAACAGCGGTACATCCTCCGATTCCAGCTTATAAAATAGCTGAGAAAAATCTTCCCTTTCATTGATCAGGCCTTACAAAGGAAAGTGGTAGTGGGGCTCCTGCTTTCCAAATTGGATTACTGTAATGCTTTGCTTCTGGGAATTTATAAAGCCCAGAGTAACAAATTGCAGTCCCTGCACAATGCAGCTGCTAGGCTGCTGCTAAACATTCCTAAAGGTAGCTCAGCGTCGAAGGGAATAGGAGCTCGTCACTGGCTCCCCGTTTAGAAAAGGGTGGAGTTTAAGGCCCTATGTAATGTCCATAAAGTGTACTATGGGGGAGGGGCTAAGGATATGCAGAGGTTATTTAAACCTTATATCCCAGCCAGGACATTACGGTCTAGCAAAGCTTGCCTTATGCAGGTTGACAAAATTTGGAGAGTGAGATGGGGTGGAAGAACATTCTCCCACTGTGCAGCCAAGCTGTGGAAAAAACTGCCACTTGCTATGCGACTGCAGTCTAACCATCTAGCTTTTATAAAGGATTTAGAAACTTTGCTGTTTCCACCAATATAGCCTGCTCACCGTGTGACTCTCCCCCACTTACATTAGCACCAAGACGCTGTTTGCATTTGTGCGCTTTATAAATACATATCCTATCCTATCCTTCGCCTTTGTCTATTTCCCCTCCAAAGCACAACCTGTTCTGGGTTGCTTGAGTTTCAGTTCAGGTAGGGCCTGGCCTGGCAGTTCATCCTGGACTGTTCCCATTGAAGCAGGGTTAAGACTGATTAGCATACAGCTTGGTCCAAATTGAGGTGGGATGGTGTGCAAAATAATGATGAACTGGGATGCAGCCTGAGTCATAACCAGTGGCTGAGATTAATTTAAGCATTCCATCCATAATTTCTTATATACTTTAATAATTCCCTCATTCTTAGGCATTACAGGTTTGTGGCTCCTCTACTGTTGTGGACGAGTATTGTGTTGGTTGTTCCAGGTGGACTTGGTTCATGGAGAATCTGCTTCAGTTTGGCACCGTCCTATGTTTTTTTCACCTCGCTGGCCTCTTCCTCTCTCAGCTATGTCATTTGGTTGCTGAAACTCTTAGCAATAGTGTGTATGCTTTGGCTAGGTGGGGCTTCCTGTGATGGTGTCCTGGCTGTGCAGACCTCATAGCGGCCATTTTTTCAGATGGTACATAGTCCCACTGTGTCTCCATCTTGGGCTGTGTGCTGCTTCAGAGGCTGTTCCTTGAGAGTGATTGCTGGTTATGCTTTTCCTGTTTTTTAACTTTTGCTTGGGACGTTTTATCTGACATCTGACATCCCATGGCGGCCGTCTTGGCTTGCCATTGCTTGGCTGCCCTTGAGTCTGATCCTATTGAGCCCCAGGGGGTATTTTCTATGTAGCTCCTGTCCCCTAGGACTTATCTGTGATGGATGTCGTTTTGGCCATGTGGTTGGATGTATTGTGACCTCTTTTCTGCGGACCTCTGTTGCAGGCCTTCTGTTGGGTGTTCCTAGGGTGGAATTGAAGTTCCTTCCGCTCTGTGGGAATCTGCTACTTTGGATCCGTCATAACTCTGTCCCTGATAAGGTGCCTGCCTTGCTTCACTAGAAGTCTGAAGGGTGGTCATCATTTAGCTGGCCTATACCATGCCTTCTATTGGTGTATTGACCTATATGTATTGATTGGGTCTGCTGGTCCTGGCCTGAGGCCACTGCTTTGTACTCTATCTTGGTGGACAACCTCATCTGCATCCTTGGTCTATGATGTTTCTGTCTTGCCAGCTCTGCTTCTGGGTAAGGCCAAGAGGTGTCATCTTGGGAGGACATCTCGTTTGTTTTCCATTGGACACATTTGAAATGATCCTGCCTGCCTCTTCTTTCATGTCCTGTGGTACTGTGTCGGTTCTGCTGCACTGAATGTGTGGGAGCTGCTCACCTTATGAAACAGTTGTGACCAGATGAGCATTTTATCATAATTAAGGATGGAGTCAAGCTAGCCTGGCCGATGAGGGAAAATACTCTGAAACCAGTCCCAGGTTGCTTGTTTCCAGTTCAAGGAGGGCCTGGCCTGGCAGTTTGTGCTGGACTGTTTCCATGGGGGGCAGGGCCAAGACTGATTTGCATATGCCTAGGTTTAAACTGGAATGGCATGGGTAGCAAAAAATGTTGGATTTAGGCCCAGATCTCTGTACTGGGGTGAATGTTGGACATTGTATAGCATTCTGTCCATCAATTGTTCTTTTTGATAGCGAAGAAAGCCTAGTTTACTTACCAGTAATCTCATTACTCTGATTCTTCCTTATTCAGAGTTGCTTTCCCTGCATGGTCTACGGCTGTGGACATTGGTATTTAAAACCAGTAGTTAGTCTGGGTAGCACTACCATAACCTTATATGGTGCTAATCAGGAAGTAAGGGTTTATTTTTATTTTTGCCATATTTTTTAATAAGTTGTAATACAGAACTGACTATCTAGGAGGAAGTTTCCCCTCACAAAGAAGACCTGTGATGAGGAGGGGGAAATCTCTGTAATGAGGTTCTTGGTAAGTAATTGTGACATTCCATTATAAAATAGCAAACATAACTTCTGAGAATCATAACACATTTTAGCATTTGAAGGATGTAAGGTTAAACACAATGCCCAATCTTTTGGTATAATGCACAAATTATACAGTGGAACTAAGGGTGTTGGTTTATCTATATTAGGCGAACCCCTTTAACTGTAGAAATAAGTGAATATTTTATTGACCCTCATTGGTGACCCAATTACAAGTATTTTAAAATTTTACATGTAACCATTGAAATAGTTCAGAAAGTCTTTTCTTTTGCTGGGGCTTACTGAAGGAAATTCTTTTTAGGGATGGCGTTAGCCAAGATCTTTTGGTTTTACCAAAATAATATGTACACTTTACTTATTTAAAGGTCTTTCTCTTCCATTCCAGCCCTCTTCACCCATTGGTCTGTTGTTGTGTCATTCACATATTGCTTACTTCCACTACAGCATATAGCATTGGGCAGTGGTTCAGCCTACTTAAGCTGATTAAATTCACTTTGAGTGACTGCATTTTCCTCTTTCACAATAAGCACATTTGCACAAGAGGTAATTCCCTTCATTACCAGTGTTTTTTATTTATACTTTGTTACTTCTTTAGTGTTGCTTTTGTGTTGTCAGGAGGCTTTCTACCAACTCTTTATCTGAGCACAGGGCACATTCCTTCTTTATCAGCCAGTGTTTCCTGCTAATTCTATTATACATTTATTTGGAAGTGGCCTTTGTTTATCAGACTGCTGTTATTTCACAACATAATATATTGTGTTCTTGGACTTAGTTTCCCAATGGGTCTTTATTTAACTTTGCCCAAGAATAAAACCAAACGTCATCGTGTTTAATTTGCAGTAAATTGGAACACATTTATTTAAACATAGGAGGGATACAATTTGGTTTTTAGTATCAATTTGTTTTATATTATGAACGCTCTTTCCTTCCTTCTTCCCATTCTTCTTTACTACTATTCTTTCTTCTTCTCTTCTTTCCATGTTTCTTTTTTGCCTTCTTTCTTCCTTTTCTTTTCTGCGCTTTCCTTTTTCTTTCTTTCTTCCCTTCTTTCTTTTTTTGTCTTTCCTTTTTCTTTCTTTCCTTCTTCCTTTTTTCCTTCTTTTGTTCCTTCTATCTTTCCTTCTTACCTTCTGCTTTGCCTTATTTATTCCCTTCTCTTTCTTGCCTTCTTTTCTTTCTACTTTCATTCTTTTTTCTTTTCCTCCTCACTTTCCTTCTTAACATTTTCTTTCTATCTGTTTCTCATCCTTTTCTTGCGCCTTCCTTTTTCTTCCTTTTTCATTTTGTTTCTTTCCCTTTTGCCTTCTCTTTCTTTGTTTCGTTTCATTCTTTCCTTCTTTTTGAAATCATTTCCTTTTCTTCCCTTCTTTTTGGCTTCATTACTCTGGTAGGCAATACTAGACAAGCTAGGTTTTTTAATGACGGTGTTAGCAAAGACCTTTTTATTTTACTAAAAGTGTGTATGCCATAGTTACTTACAGGGTTTTTAGCCAGGCTTTATACATTAGTCTGTCACTGCGTCATTCATATTTTTCTTCCACTCACTCCAGCATGCATCAAGGCCTGGGTAAATGCGTCAGGCCACTTCACTTTGTGTTATGGCATACTGCTCTTTAAAAAGGCGCACATTCATATAGAGTAGCTCCCGTTAGTGCCAGGCAATACTATGGTATTCCTACTTTTATTGTGTCCAAAAACATTTCTGCCTTTAGCCAATGTTTTTTTTTTAGATTTAATGAGGGACCAGAAGCTTCCTGAACATTAAAGCTTTGCAAAAAACAAGGCAAAACACATTTTTCTTCCACCCACTCCAGCATGCATCAAGGCCAGGGGAAATGCGTCAGCCCACGTCACTATGTTTTATGGTATGCTGCAACTTCAACTTGGATGCTTGATTCCGGTCTAGGAAAGACATGGCTTGGTAGTTCGGGCTGGACTGTTACCATGAGGCACAGGGTCAAGGATGATTTGCATATAGCCATTGTCTGACCTAGGGTGGTGTGGAGTGCAAAAAAACGATGGATTTAGACCCAGATCTTTGTACTGGGGTGAATGTAAGACAGTGTCATGCATTCTGTCCATCAACTGTGTTTTTTGCAATTTTCACCCAGAGTGGGCTGGGTATGCTCAGACATGAGTCCCAGGCTCTCCACATCACTGGAGTCAAGCTATCCAGGCTGAAGAAGGCTGATAGCCAGAAAACGGTCCTTGGATGCTTGATTCTGGTCTAGGAAAGACATGGCTTGGTAGTTCGGGCTGGACTGTTCCCATGAGGCACAGGGTCAAGGCTGATTTGCATATAGCCATTGTCTGACCTAGGGTGGTGTGGAGTGCAAAAAAACGATTGATTTAGGCCCTGATCTGTGTACTGGGGTGAATGTAAGACATTGTTCTGCATTCTGTCCATCAACTGTGTTTTTTGCAACTTTCACCCCGAGTGGGCTGGGTATGCTCGGACGTGAGTCCCAGGGTCTCCACATCACTGGAGTCAAGCTATCCAGGCTGAAGAAGGCTGAGAGCCAGAAACCGGTCCTTGGATGCTTGATTCCGGTCTAGGAAAGACATGGCTTGGTAGTTCGGGCTGGACTGTTCCCATGAGGCACAGGGTCAAGGCTGATTTGCATATAGCCAGTGTCTAACCCAGGGGGGTGTGGTGTGCAAAAAACGATGGATTTAGGCCCAGATCCTTGTAGTGGGGTGAATGTATGACATTGTTCTACATTCTGTCCATCAACTGTGTTTTTTGCAATTTTCACCCCCAGTGTGCTGGGTATACTCAGACGTGAGTCCCAGGCTCTCCACACCACTGGAGTCAAGCTATCCAGGCTGATGAAGGCTGATAGCCAGAAACCGGTCCTTGGATGCTTGATTCCGGTCTGGGAAAGACATGGCTTGGTAGTTTGGACTGGACTGTTCCCATGAGGCACAGGGTCAGAGCTGATTTACATATAGCCAGTGTCTAACCCTGGGTGGTGTGGAGTGCAAACAAACGATGGATTTAGGCCCAGATCCTTGTACTGGGGTGAATGTATGACATTGTTCTGCATTCTGTCCATCAATTGTTCTTGAGGCTCTTCCACCCTTAGTTGCCATTTTAAAACGGGGGCAGGCCAACAGCTGGGCGTCGGATGATCTAAGAGTCCGTTTAGGCAGATATGGTGTCAGGCGTTCCTTAATATAGGCAGGCGCCTGTTTATAAAGCGTCTTATGTGCAATGCACAGACTCTTAAATTCCACCCTCTGTTTCACCCGGAGCCAATGGAGTTTTAGCAATAACGGTGAAGCATGAGAGCATCTAGGAAGCCTAAAGATTAGACGCGCAGCATCATTTAAGACAAGTAGAGGGCGTTGCCATAGTCCAGGCGTGATATAATGGTGGCAGAGACCAACGTACGGAGCATGGATTGGGATAGGAGGGGAACTAGCCTGCGCAGCTGCCTAATTAGGCCAATACATGTGCCCACGAGGGTTGAGATTTGAGCCGTCATTGACAATTCCCGGTCAATTTTTATGCCAAGGCTTTTCACACTTGGCACTGGCAGCGGTGCGGATCCAAGATCTTGGGGCCAGAACAGATCCCCCCAAGGTGATATGCCCGTAGATACCACAAGAACCTCTGTCTTTTCAGGGTTGATTTTCAGCCAATTGGCCGTCATCCACCCCACTGTAAACTTGAGAGCCTCTTGCACATATCCATGTGCTCCAAATGAGTTCTCAATGCTAAATAACAGCTGGGTGTCGTCAGCATAGTTAAAAACACGACAACCCATAAGTACCAGAGATTCGATTAGAGGTTGTAGGTAGAGGTTGAAGAGCAGCGGTGACAACGCTAAACCCTGCGGGACTCCCCAATCCACACTTCCAACCTCAGAAATGTAATCCGCCAAATGAATCCTCTGCTGCCTCCCAGTCGGAAAGGATTTAAGCCAATTATATGCCATTCCTCCAATTCCAAAATTAGCCAGTCTGTCCAGGAGCAGGTCATGGCTGACAGTATCAAATGCCGCTGATAGGTCTAAAAGTACCAGGGCACTCGGATTCTTACTGTCAGCAATGCCTCTAAGCTCATCCAGCACCGAGAGCATCACTAACTCGGTGCTGTGATGAGCCCGAAAACCCGCCTGACGCTCCTGGAGAAGACTGTGTGATTCCAGAAAGCCATACAACGACTGCAACACATGTTGCTCCAGAATTTTAGACATAAATGGAAGTTGTGAGATAGGTCGATATTTTTTTTAATTAGTAGCATCTGTTCCTGGTTTCTTTAACAAGGGTCTAACACGAGCCTCCTTGAATCCCAGTGGAAGATAGCCCGTCCGCAGTGAATTATTCAAGACGGAAATAATGTGGTCCTCCAAGATAGGAAGCGCTGCCCGGAAAACGCTGGGGGGGCAGGGGTCCGCTGGTGACCCTGATTTTATGGAATTCATCAATTGTTTGAGTTTCACAGACTCGATCTCTGGAAAACTCGTTATAGTGCAGTCTTGAGGGGCACCCGTAGTCTGCCGTGGAGTGAAAGCGGTTCCTGCCTTACTCTTAATCTCCAAGAGGATGGTGTCTACCTTTTCTAAGAAGAACTGTTGGAAGATGTTACAGTCAATTTTAACTTCGTCCTTTGACGGCTTCTTTGTTAATTCTGAGAGGATCTTAAAGGTTTCTCTCTGTATGTTGTCTGCTTGCTTTATACGATTATCAAAGTAATCGGCTTTAGCAGCCAAGATAAGTTTCTTATAGCTGTTTAATAAAGATTTATACTGCTCCCGATCCCTTTCCTCCTTGGATTTCCTCCAAGTTCTTTCTGCACAGCGGAGCTCTTTCTTATGTTCTGTCAGGGATGGGGTGTACCACGGCGCACCTTTGTCCATACCCTTAGCTCTGTGTAATTTCTCTGGAGCTATCTGATCTATTGCTTGTATTACATTTTGGGTTAAGCTCCAGTAATCCTGGTCTAAATCCCCACTAAGAGGGGTAGCATACCGTGGGAGAAAGTCTGACAGGGTTTGGGAATCAACCTTCTTCCATTGTCGGACTTTTTTGATCTTTGGGATTTGAGCCAGTGGTTTCTTGTTCATAGCAATAGCACAATAAATCAAATAATGATCTGACCAAACACACGGAAGCACATCTTCGACAGAGACTTCCGGGCCAGAAGTCCAGATTAAGTCAAGTGTGTGTCCCTTTATGTGTATCGGGCCAGCCACCAGCTGTTTCAGGCCTACTGAGGACCTTGTCCCACTCTGCTCATTCTGATGCCTGTGAACCTTAGCCACCCGCCCATCCCTTCAGAATCTCTCAATTCAAAGCGCAATGAATGTGGGAAGAGTACTGCAAAACGCACCATTTGACCCCAATGGCCAAATAACTTGCCCAGAGGTAAAACCCTCCCTGAGCTACTGTACAAGAAGCATGGGTATCTCTTAATGCCCCACCACATTCAATATTAAGTAGCAACAAATGAGCCACCAGCTTCAAATTAGATAAGATATTTTCTCAGCACATGATTATAATAAGAAGGAGGGGCATGGGATGTACATTCTAGTAGGTCACAACATCACAGCCATTAAAACTGAGAAAGCTCTCAACACTGGCACCTCATCAGAATCAAGTTGTCATTAAAATTGCCTATTTGGGGGAGCGCTCATGTTGAGTAGTTTTGACGCAGATGACAGAAATGTCAGAGATTCCTCACCATTCTTTGCATGGTTGTTCCATCATTTTGCGTCACACCCTGTACAGAGGCAGAGGACAAATATGAGGTGGGCCAAATGAGACAAAAGTCATATATTTCTTGGAAAGGCGTCGCTTTGCTGGACTTTTGCAGGATACGTTTTTTTAACACATCAAGCAGAACACTTCCATTCATTCCAGGAACATCTGACAGCATGTAGCGTCCAGGTTAAAAATAGTTTCTCCTTCTAGTACTTGAGACACCCTTTAACCCTAGCTGCTAAGTGCACATCTATCCTTTTAACTCGCCCTCATCATTAAAGTAGTCTAACCACGGGAATAGAAAGCTGACATGTTTCAGAGGTCTACTCTGTGCCATGGTTTTCTAAGAAGAGGTCAGCATGCCCTGTGTTCAGAAATATTTAAAATACCTTATTCCCTTTATATGTCTTCTTTTTTGTCTTAGCCTTTAAGAGCAATATGGTGTTTCATCACTGAGTGAAGAAAATGAATCGCACAAAATGGGCTTTGCGCCAAAAATCATAGTAATTGATTTGCACAGAGTGTATGTAGCGCAACCAATCTTAGCGTGCTTAGGTAAAAGAGTAGTACGTTTATGGCTCTTAATTACACCTAATTGGCAGCATGGATAAAAGGAATTTAGACCAGTGACTGCAAAAGACAGCAGCCGCCAATTCCAACTACTGAGCAACTGTTAAAGAAGACATCCTCTTGTGATGCTCAAATAACACATCTGCACCAAGTACAACAAACATTTGTCATAGAATTCTTAAAAACGGCCCCGACAAGCAGGTGTGAAAAACTTGAGGTCTGTAACATACTGATGAGATCCCAGTATATAGGAGTTTTCAAGGTTTGCCTACTGTACGAGCATTCAGAGTGGGGGGGTTTGCGGACTCCCAGATCTTCATGCCTTGACTCATGAATATTTTTTTCTTTATTTGTTTACCGCCCTACGAGCATTTAGGAGTTATGCTCAAGTTAAGAATATATGTGGTAAAACATTAATATGTATAGGTAAAGCCATCAGCCTTGTCTGTTTTACCCATGAGTATGGCTTTTCAATGATTAGAAAATGTCTGTGTGAGTGGATAAATCGAAGAAATAGTCAAAGTTAGAACTAGTTAGTGAGTGGATGGAGGACCTAGGTGCATGGATTATTAATGTTTGCAGACTGAAATCATGGGTGATGTCATAGCGAATGGATCCATGGATGGGTGCAGACTAGTTGCCCTAATCTGTCAGGCTAAGGCAGTTGTAGTGAAAACTTACCAAGAACTACCAATTCACTGCTCGCTTTTCTTAATAAACCATTACAGAGCAGTTGGCAGTTTTTGTGACAGTCACAACACATGTTTGGCTATAAAAGATATGCATACCTATATTCAACATCTATGACTGTCTTTTAAAGAAAATACTAAGGTCGGAGACAACTATTATTGTGAACATGAAATCTAATTAAATGTGTATAATAAATTGGTCCGATAGCATCTGCATGTCTCAAGGATAATCTCTCCTTATGAGAGATTTTAATCTGCAATACATACAATTCACCAAATGAATGATTGATTTATATATGAAGTGTGGCGGTTACCCACATGGGGGGGTCCTGGCGCTATAAATCACTCTACAGAGAAGGTGGAGATATTCAATTATTGTGTAATAAGTAGATTTTTAATAACTTTCTGAAAGCCAAATGGACTTCGAGATAATCTTAGGGAGTAAAGGAGTGCATTCCAGCTTTGTCTGTAATGAAACTGAAAAGTCTGCAGCCCATTCTTCAACTACATGGTTTCAAAGATGGAAAGAAGACTGGCAGAAGAAGAGCGAAGGACCCGGTTGGGGAGAGTATTGTTAGAAAGGTTTTTGAATATACCTAAGTCCTTGACCTTAGTAGCAGATGCAGAGAGCTTTAAAAAATCACCTTTCTGAAGGTTAAGTCAGTGTAAATTGACTATATGTTGGGAGATTTGACAATATTTGTTAGGCCGATTAGGAGACAAGCTGCTTTATTTTTCAATAGTTGTAGATTAGTTATTTGTTCAAAGGCAATCCCAGGAAAACCAAATTGTAATAGTCGAAAATTTTGAGCGACTGTTGTGAGGACAGGTCAACTCTATTACTGTTAAAAATTGGGTTGTTGGTTGACTACGGTGTGAACCCTGGTCAAGAAGCAACCACAATCCTTGTCCGGGTGAGGCAGAAGCCAACCTTAAATTAACTTGTGCTCAACCCCTTGGTAGCTTGGCACAGAGCAGTCAGGCCTAACTGAGGCAATGTAGAAAGTATTAGTGCAACACTTCAAACAGGAATAAAGTGAAAACACCACACCTACAGGATACCACACCAAATTCGAAGAATATAGATTTCTTTCATAAATAAAATAAAGACTAAAATTACAAACATCCAATCAGTAGAACTGGAGGTATGCGATTGGAATGATTTTAGTGAAAATAAAACTAAAAAGCACAAAGTGCCAATTGTGGATATCTGGTAACTCCAGACCTGGAAAAAGTCACATGTTCAGGCCAAACATGATAGGCCAATGACCTGCTGCAGGGACCCAGTTAGGCCCTCTGAAAACAGTACCTTAAATCCTGGGTTGCAGTGCGAGGATCCGTGCAGAAGATCTGTTGCACAGCCAAAGCAATGTGTTGGTTCCGAGATGTGGCGAGGATGTGATGTGAGGGCCTGCATTGTCATTGAGGGTCCCTCCGAAGGGTCTTGCGATGTGAAGTTGAGGATGCAGTGCATAGTCACAGCGATACGTTGGTTCCAAGGATCCGCAAGGTTGTGATGCAAAATCAGGCGTCATCATCGAGGTTTCTGTTGACAAGTGATGTGAGGGCCTGAGCCGAGGATCCGTTGTGAAGCAGCAGGTCCGATGGTGTTGCGAAGGCTATGCTGGTCTTTGCGATGGGTCCAACCACGCAACAGCAGTCGGTTCTGCTTGGATTTGCGCTGTGTAGCAGAGGAGAACTCGGGTCCACTGAATCCACAGAGGCTGGCGGAGCACCATAAGCCCACTTCCTAGGGGCCAGGACTGGAGTGGCACCACTTGGCATGGTAAATTCGGGGTAAATTCACAGATGGCAGAGTCCAGATGCAAGGTTGTTGGAAGTCTGTTGTATCCCCAAGGCATCAGATCAGGAGACCAGCTAACTAGCCCTTGCAGTCACTCTGGGTTGAAGAGATGCAGGTCAAGTCCTTCTCAACCAGGAAAGAGCATAGCAGATCAGCAGTCTTTCAGAGCAGCAGTCCATCAGAATGGCAGTCCTTTCGGCAGCACATCAGTCCCCTTCCTGGCTGAGTATCAACAGGCCAAGAAGTGTACTCAAGAGCTGGTGTCTGAGGTCCAGTACTTATATTCAGTTGTGCCTTTGAAGTGGGGAGAAGCATCTAGAGGCATGCCTTTGAAGCGAACAGTTGCCCTACCTTTCTGGCCCTGGCTCCAGACTAACTACAGTAGGTATGAAGCTCTTTGCGGGGAGGCAGGACACAACCTATTCAAGTGTAAGTGGGGCCGGGCCCAGCTCCTCCCTCACATCCTGCCAGTGATGGCTCATCCAGTCACACCTACACTGTCTATTGTGGGTGGCTGTCAAGGAGGAATACACAAAGTTGTATTATCATCTACACCCAATTATGTGATCTAGAGACAGGCTGTAGGCACCAAATGATGAAGGCAGGAAAATGCCCACTTTTAAAAAGTGTCCTTTTTAAATTTGTAATTTTGAATCTGACCTTCACCATAAGTTATGATTTTTCATTACAATTTTAAAGACACCAAACATGAAATGGTTACTTGTTCCCATTTGGAAATTTCACTTACTACATGTAATAAGGCGCCGCCAATGCTATCCCTATGGGAGAGGGAGGCCTTGCTGTACTGAAAAACAAATGTGAGAGTTTTTCACTACCTGGACATGTAAAACTTAAAAGTACATGTCCTACTTTATAAATACATTGCACCCTGCCCCCTGGGATGTCCAGGCCCTACCAAACGGATGATTTATACTTATTAATAGGAAGGTTTGGGCCTGGCAGAAGGTTTAATTTGCAAAGTCGAAATGAAAGTTCAAAACTACAGGCTGCAATGGCAGGTCTGAGACATGTTTAAAGTGCTACTTACATGGCTGACACAATCAGTGCTGTAGGCTCAATAGTAGCTTTCAATGTTTAGGCCCTGGGCACAGGTACTGACACTTTACTAGAACTTTCAAGTAAATTATATATGCCAATTGGGTATACTCCAATCTAACATATTTTAAGGAAACAGCACCTACACTTTAGCTTAGCACTGGTTAGCAGTGGTAAAGTGCACAGAGTCCTAAGGCCAGCAAACACAAAGTCAGCAAAAATAGGAGGTCTGAAGGCAAAAAAGTGAGGGTGAATACCATGCCAAGGATGCCAGGTTGAACAATTACGCTCACAGAGCTGCAGATTTTGCTTTGTGACAAACCATAGAGATAGAGATAAAATTATGTAATAACAGTGGTTTGCCTATCTTGAACTGGATGAATCATTGCATCCAAAACCTAAATCAGGATTCTTAACACCTTGGGTGCTAGGGGTTTTCCCGCTGGGTGCTGAAATCTTGAAATCCCATGCTTCATGACAAAGCCAGCTCGTCATAAGCACAGGGCAGGTAACACCCATGACGAGCTGGCTTTGTCATCAGCACTGAAGGGGTTAAAGAAAGCAAGTCTGTACTTTGAGGCCAAGAAAAATGTTTCTTGAGCACATTAAAGCAGGGAAGCTTGGAACCAATCAATTTTAAATCTTCTCCTGCCCATTTGCCTTTTTGTAAATACATTTCTGAAGTGTATAGTTCAAATTCAGATATTCAAGTACAGGGAAATCAAGAGAGACAAATGCACCACAATTATGATAAAATTTACAAATTGACTATAGTAGAAGATGGGCCTGTTGACCACCCATTTAATCATCTAGGGCTAGGCCCCCAGAAGAGTAAGCTCGACCCAGTGAAACAAAACACAAAGAGGTAAAGCAGTGCTATACCTAACAAGTAAACTGCACCAAATTGTAAAGATGCTCAAGTGGCACCACACCACATGCACTCTGACATGATGTCACAAGTGGACTCAACTTCAACTCGCAACAGAACATTGGTAATCAAGGGCAACTCAACCAGGTTTGTAAAAGTATTTTTCAAAGACCTCTCAAAAAAGCATCAACCACTTGAGAGCTATACAGCGTAATCCCAAAGGGAAGATAACACACCTGAAAGCTATGGTAAATAGTCCTGGCATACAATAAGAAAGTTTTGACTTAAACATGTGGCGAAAATGAGCAAGCGCTGCATTTCATGTAAGGAGGCAAGATCGGGTGCCCACTAAAAGTGGAGATGAACACAAAACCAGGGAATTCAGGGCAAACTTGTGGTCTTTCGGGCCAGTTGAGAGGGAATGATCGCTGATGGAGAGCAGCAACACAGCGGCCCAACAGGAAGCCTAAACTTGGTTCCCCTCCTACCACCACAGGGTGCACACTGGGCCACGTCCAGCATCACCTGCCCTCCAGTGGTAGCATCCTCCTGCGACAGTTGATAGCACAAGGCACAGACAGGTCCTAATATGCTGCTCAAATAACAAGGTGGCAGTGTCCTGTGAGCTCCACCCACCAAATCTTTTTCCTGATGAAGAGCTTCATTTCTAATGAAGTATGTAGACTGTTATGGACACTGACGTACAATAACAAGATTCATCTAAACAGTAAACAGAAACAAACAGTACTAATTCATAGCAAGTCACTATATAACCAACAGACTGGCGTGGGAGAAATTTGACCTACTACCTATTCAGGGAGTTTAGCGATAGGTGACACCCGGGGCAAGCAAAAGACCACCATGGCCACTGACTACCCGATTGCCAGAAAATCTATTTCAAACCAACCAGTGGCAGTTGGGAGTCTGTTTCCTGGTATCCAGACATTGCTAGTTGGAAACTCACAGCAAGAACTAGCCCAGCAAATTCACCCACACCCCCCTATCGCACAACATCCGCAAACTTTAAGTAATTTGCCTGGGGTGGGGAATATACCTATAGCAGGGCAAGATAGCAGGCAGAATAGACAAGCCCAAAACAACATGACGAAGCCAGCCCAAGACGTCATTGATTTACCACCAGCCGCGGTCCCTCTGGTTGTAGTTTTGGCTGGTGTTCCTCCATTGAGATCAGATCAAGCCGAAACCTGGTCCCAGCTAAAAAATAAAACTGTGGATTGGCTCACCAGACACAAAGGCTTTAGACCATTCTTATCAAATAATATTCTGATGGTACGTAGAGTGGCATGGCTTGGCAGCTCACAGAAAAATACAGGGGGTGACTGTGTTATTGTTAATTTTAGAAGACCTGAATTTGCCCAAGAAATCCTGGAAGCACAAGATCATTCCCCAATTACCACCTGTATTGCGGCTCTCCCATTGGGCTACTTTTATAGGCCCCATGCGAGACCACAAGGGGGGATCGCCTCGTCTATTTCAGTCTTAAACAGATTTGAGGCCTTGTCCAATCTTGATAAACAAGGCTGACTGCAGGATAGGGATGAGTCTGATGAGCGCCAGATAGTGGCTGTGTTGTTGGGTGAGGGGGAGTCACCGGCCTTGATATCTGACCCTGAAGAAGAGGTCACACATCAGTCTGCTCAATCTAATCTTGCTGGTGTAGTGGTTTTGGAGTCTAAAGTCACAAGGCAGACTGTATCCCAGAATAAAGTAGATATTCTCTCTTGGAACATTGCCGGGTTGCGGGCGAAAAGAAGGGACACAAATTGGATGGCTTTTTTGTCATTGCATCATATTATTGCTTTGCAGGAAACCTCGGAGGCTAGAGATCCCTACCACTTGGATGGGTACCATTCTTTTAGTAAAAACGCTGAACCATCTGCAATGGGGAGATCGAGGGGGGGTCTCTTGTTACTATTTAGCCTCAAAAACTGTATAAACCGCAGCTGGTCGTGACAAATTCCCCAAACATTTTAGCTGTAAAGCTTGTAGGTGATAATCTTCCTGCAATGTTAGTGGTACATTTTTATAATTCCTTTACAAGCATAGATGAATTGGACCATTTGAAAGAGCACTGTCTTTATTTTTGGATGATTTTGATTAAATAATGACATGCCTTATCATCTTTTAATTCTTGGCGATTTTGATACTCATGTATGCCATCTAAACTGTTTGCAAAGTATGGTGCACGAATATGGCCCGCAGGGGAGTACCAATTTTGAGCACACGAAGAGCGGGATGTATCTAGAGAGTTTTTTTTCCGCCCATTACTTGTTTTGCCCGTCACAAGCAGAAACCCTGTGCCCAACCCCAACCTACATAGGTCAAGGTCACTGTAGAAGTATTGACTACATTTTAATATCCTGTCTTTTGACGGACCTAATAGGTTCTTTTTGTGTCACACAGAATGGTCTGAGTGACCACAATCCCCTCACGATGGACATTAAAATAAAGGCCCTTGACAGTGAGGCACAGTCAACCCTTATTTCTAATTCTAATATAGTTACCAAATGCCAGGGTCGCAGGCTAAGATGGGAGGTAATCACTCCAGCGGGCTTCCTTCAAAATTTGTATAATAGCAATTCTGAGGATTTGAGCACATGTCTAAATACGGACTCTGGGGCAAGGGTAATTCTAGGTGCCTTTGAACGCATCACAAAACAGATAACGGATAACTTAACTCGGCGTGGCAAACCAAGGCCTAAGAAATTTAAAAATTGGTTTGACCAAGCGTGTAATATTGCTCATACAGCACTTTTAGAGGTGTTGAAAGAGTCTGAAAGGGACTCCATCAGGGTTGCAGAGGCGAGAAGGGCCTAAAAAAACGCAATTAAAGCAAGGAAAATCCAGCTAAAAGAGATGGCTTGGGACGAACTCAGTCAAGCTAGTGTTCTGAAAAGTAGCACCCATTTCTGGAAAGTGATTAATGGCCCAGTATTTGACGAGACAGATAATACAATCAAAGATTGTCTCATTCCCCCAGAAAAGTGGGTGGATCATTTTAGTGGCCTATACACTGAGACCAGTCAGCCGCTGCCCACCCCTATTGGGAACATTATTCAGGGCCCAAAAATAAATGTTATTGAAGAGGAAGTAATGGAGGCGATTGTGTCCATAGCAAAGGGGAAAGCACCAGGGCCGGACGGGGTGCCGGTGGATTTATATAGGGCAGACCCTAGTCTATGGGCGAAGATTTTAACCTCTGTTTTTAATGCAGCCATTAAAATTGGTTTCCCAGCGTCTTGGGGTAAAGCAGTCATAGTCCCAATATTTAAAAAGGGCTCAAGAGAAGACCCGGCCTGTTATAGGCCCATCTTACTGTTGGACTCTGCTGCCAAGATACTGGGAAAAGTTGTACTAGCCCGTCTACAACAGGCTGATGCCTTAATCTACATCTGCTCATAGGGAAGTATACAGTAGCAAAGCAGGGGGACATGCATTTAGCCTTCATGGATCTGTCCACTGCTTTCGACCGTGTGAATAGACAAAAGTTATGGGCTTCCCTTCATGACATTGGGCTGGAACCTGCTCTGATATTTTTCCTATTCAGAAAAGGGGGTGGTGATGAACAGAGTGTCTGAATTAGGCAGACCACTCTTACCCAGTCCAAAGATCAGGGCTTGATCCATCACCGTTATTTATCTCACTGCACCATCCCAGCTCAGAACCTGGCTATATGCAAATCAGTCTGTCCCTGGCCCAGTGCATCATGGGAACAGGGCAGACTAAACTACCAAGCCAATTCTTCACCAGAAAGGAGACAAGCTACCGGGGACCGGTTTCTGGCATTTCAGCCGTCTTCGGCCTTTTTCCTGGCTGCCATCCATGAGAATAACACTGCAGCGGTCCGTTACAATGAGAACGGGAGTCTAACAGAAGCTTGGCCAGTAAAACGAGGGGTAAGGCAAGGATGTATCCTTGCTACTTTATTGTTTACGCTTTATATTAACAACTTGGGCAATACACTAATCTCATCCTGTAAGGATATTCCAAGAGCCGTCTCAAAAATGATCCCTGCATTATTGTATGCAGACGATGCAGTGTTAGTGGCAAGAACGGCAAGAGGGTTACAACTGCTTTTAGACTGTTTTATTGATTTTATGGACTCTCTAGATTTAATAACTAATTTTAAAAAGTCGCATTCAATGTCAATAGGAGGAGGACGGGCAAAAAGGGTAAAACATATTTTTAAAGGGCTAGAGCTCATTAAAGTACCAGCCTTCCCATACTTAGGGATTCTTTTTGAGGATAGAAGGTCCTGGGTCATGCAGCGTGCCCTCAAAGAGAATACCCTTGCTAGGGCGACTGGGGCTCTGTTAGGGTTTGCAAAATGGTTAGGTTCTAAGCCACTTTCGGCCATCATGAAAATATACAATGCTAAGTGTGTCCCAATGGTGCTATTTGGGAGCGAGGTATGGGGCCATACAGATGCTAGCGAAATCCAAGTTGTTGTCACTCCCAGCCTCTGCTGCTACGTTTAATATTTATGAGGACCTTGGTGTGGGCTACATTTTAGATCAGATTGCCGTGGCCCCACTATTAGGCTGGCTAAGAACTTGGGCACAGCAGCCACCTAACCTAAACCAAATGGTCATCCAAGATTGTATCTCTTTAGACAGAGCCCTTGTTATCCCGTGGTTACGATATGTCAAAACCCAAATGGATTTATTGGGTAGCCCTGATCTGTTTACTAACCCTGGGGTATTAGGCAAGGCAGCCATTAAAGCCATAAAGTTTCAGTTTTTGAACACGGTAATGATGATGAGGGAAGAAAGGGAACTGCAAAAACCCTCAGTCAGGAGCTTTGTAATGCTGAGTATAGGGAGAGAAATTCAGCCATACTTGACCTATATAAACAAGCCTTATCAGCTGTATGTATTAATAAGGTTCAAGTATAACATGCTCCCATGGCTATTATCAATTCCGAAAGGCTTCTACAAGGAAGGGGCCCTGGGGGCCTGTCCTTGTGACAATTTCTCAGAGCAGAATACTTTACATATGGTTTTTTTCTGCGATTTATATGTTTTATTGCGCAAGAAATCCATTTTGCCATTGCTAAAGGGCCGTATCTTTGATCAAGTTAGGCCAGCTTTGGCCTATTTGCAAATGTTGGGATCCTCCGTGGTGTGCTTTGGGGAAGCTAGCTACATCACGGGGGCTATCAGGCGAAGAAATAAAGTACAGACATAGTTGGACCTTTCCTCCACCTTCTTACCTATGGTGACTTTTTAAATAGAAACTTTGTGATGTGATGCTCTGGTTCATGAATGATGGGTATTCATATGGAAAATTTAATGGGTGATAGTTTTTTTTTAACTTATTTATTTATTTGAATGCCAAGTGTTTTTCTTGATGGTGTTATGTTTACTTGCAAAAGTGTCATTAATATTATATGGTTGTTTGTAATGTGTTATTTACCCCATGAAATATTGCTGTGCTTTGATGGTTTTAAATTTTTAACCGAATAAAGCAAAATTTGACTTTGACCTTGACACTATATAAGGCCAGGTATATCTAGTTGTTACAAAAACTAGCCTGTTATGTTCTGGTCCACAAGAGCCCTCGTAGGAACGGGGAATAACTGATGGAATTAGATTTAATGCGACCTTTTCTATAGTTATTTCTCATTCATGCTCATATTATCACCCAGAAATATTTGGCTATTTTGAGCATCCGGAGAACCTGTGGAAACAGTGTTGGCTTGTGGAGTTTCTGCAGTATGCTCCATGAATGCAAGATTCAAAGAAGCCTTGGTGTAACAAAAAGAGAAGTAGTAAAACAATGAAACAATGTGTTCCTTGTGTCCTGAAAATAGGCAGATATGCTAGGGTGGTTATTAGTGTGAAACCACAGAAGCAGACCCAAATGCTTTGCCACTTACTCTGGATAAGGCTGAATGTGAGCTGCGCTTGCTGGGATTTGGCAATGCCGGTCTACTGGTGAGTTTTCTCTTTGCACTCGGAAGTGAATGACCCCAAGATGGCCGCAATGACGTCTTGAATGTCAAGGCATTAGTTATTTATCCCATAAGGCACTGCAGTGCCCATTTTGAGTTCATTCAACCCCAGTCTATGAAGTAAGAGCCCTGATAAGGCAGCCTTCTTAGGGTTCAGCTTGCACTCCAGGCATGACGTGTAAATTTAAAAATATAAACAACTGTTTTTGTGTATCTGAACTATGAGATACGCATGCACTGTGTGCTCTGCAAAACGTGTTAAGTTTTATTATGTAAATAAAATTAGTTTTTTTATGATATGGCTTATTTACACACAAACCACCACACTATAAATGTTTGCATATAGATACGTTTGTGCATCATACTTCAAGCAAGTGTTCTGTTGAGATGTTCATTGTGTGGCTTTTGGCGGAGGGGAGCATCTTTTCAACATAACTTCTGCTTTCAGCAAATAGTCCCTCCTGTGCAGGTGAAATGAAGTATCCCACAGCCAGCATCAGGTATTTAGAAAGATCTGATCATCTGAAGCCACTTCTATGTACATTGTTTTAAAGGAAGTAGCAACAGTTCTGAAAACAAATGCTTTCTGTAGGCACACTAAACTGTTTTAGTAATGCATTATGCAAAACCATGAAAACAAATGTTGTAGACCACAAAGGGTTAACCGAGGAGTTTGTGAGAAATTGGGTTTCTGGTTGGCAGAGGTATGAACCCTGTCCAAGCAGGAACCACACACTACAAGTTTACCTGTGCTCTCCCTCTGGTAACTTGGCACAGAGCAGTCAGAGGCAATGTGTAAAACGCACACACACACGTCAAGTTATGAATTTAGTAGGATTAAATCAAAATTCAATGCTTAGAAATCAATAGCTTCAACTGAGTTCCACTTGACCGGAGCAAATTCAAAAGTTCAGTCCAACCGCGATGATGAAGAAGAATTTTTTTTATTTGCGTAGTTAATTAAAACCATTGCAACACAGGTATCAAAAATTCTTAAAACATCCTTATAAAACACTTAAAATAGGTCATAAAATAGAAAATTCTTTATGAGGAACCTCAGCAAAGCTGGATGGAGTGCTTTCCTTTTTTCACTATCTGTAGTCCTGGACTCTATGTTAAGAAGCTCTAGTCCTGTTCAGCCGGTTACTGTAATTGCCCCATGGGCTCTGCTTGCTCAACGATGTAGCACTAGCGCTAGACATTCATGTTCAGTAAGATGACATTCAGTGTTCATCAAACCGCGACGAAGCACGGACTGAATACAGTAGACACACTTACCCACTGACAGTACCTAGGATGTGTCGAAGCTCAGGGACGATGCCTGGAAAAATGGGGGGGGGGGGGGGGGGGTGATGCATTGCTGTTGAAGGAAATGTTTCATTTCTAAAGTTGGGCAACATTGTTGATGCATCAATGTCATGAGCGCTATGTGTCGCCCGATGCATCGATGGCGAACCGCTGGGCTGTAGGCGATGTGCAGGCACAAAGCTGCTTAGGGCCGAGAATGTATCAGCAGCAAAGTAGGGGCTGCATTGTAAGTCAAGATTGTTGCGTCGTGCAGTTGGTGAGCAGTGGCCGAGGTTTTTGCGCAGGCAGCGGCGATGTGTCGTGGGGAAACAAGGCAGTTCAGATTGACGCTTCACTGTGGATATGTTGTTTTCTTGGGCTGCATTACCAGTCACATCCAAGGGCCCAGGACTAGATGTGGCACCACTTGGCAGAGCAGGACTTACAGCAGAGGAGCCCAGGTGCTGGTAGCAAAACGCAGGTGAAGTCTTTGATATCCGTGAGACATCCGAAACAGAAGCTAAGCCCTTGGTGAATGATGTAGAGGGTCATGTCCAGTCCTCACTCACAGACAAGAAGCAAAAGGCCAACACAACAATGCAAGCAGTAAAGTGTCAGCTCCTCTGGGCAGCACAACAGCTTTTTTTCCTGGTAGAATGTCCGCAGTTCAAGAAGCGTTCTGAATATATGGTGTCAGAGGTCCAGCACTTAAACCCCTTTTAGCCTTTGCAATGGGGAGACTTCAATCAAAGTTCTTTGTAGTACACAAGACTCTGTCCTTTCCTGACCTGGCTCCAGCCACACTACAGAGGAGTATGCAGCTGTGTGTGTGGACAGGCAAAGCCCTACTAAGGTACAAGTGTCAGCTCCTGCCTCTCACTCTAGCTCAGGATGACCCATCAGCCTGATGATGGGCCATCAGAATATGAAGGGGACACTTCAGCTTCCTTTGTGTGTGGCTGTCTAGAGGGAATGCAAAAAGCCCAGCTGTCACTGAACCAATACATGTATTCCAAATACAAGCAGAGGCACAGAACGGTTAAAGTAAGAAAAGGAACACTTTGTAAAAGTGGTATTTTCAGACCTGTAACTTAACCCCTTGTCTGCTGATGACGGAACGGCTCCGTCATCAGCTGCGGTGGCGCTGTGCTGATGACGGAGCGGTTCAGTCATGGCCCGCTCGCTGCTCATGTGCGGCGCGAATTCCGCGCCTGCGCTGAGCGTTCTATTGAGCGGGGCGGGCCATGACGGAACCGCTCCGTCATAAGCACAGCGCCACCGACGCTGGTGACGGAGCGGTTCCGTCACCAGCATGTGGCTGCCGCGCAGCCGCCCCGCCCCCTTAGCACTGCGGCAGAATAGCCGCCGCAGTGAAGGGGTTAAAAACCAACTGCACTAAAAAATGTGTTTTGAAATTGTAAGTCCAGAGACCCAAACTTAACTTTTTCTATCTATGCCCAATTGGAAGATTCACTTGTAAAGTGTTTTGGGGCAGCTCCAGTGCTAACCTGTGTGGGGGATAGGCCTTGCTTTAGTAAAAAACTAATCTAGTAGTTTTTCACTACCAGGATATGTAAAACTCAAAAGTACACACCTTTTTAAATACACTGCACCCAGCATATGGACTGTCCAGACCTACTCTAGGGGTGACCTATGTGTAATAAAAAGGAAGGTTTAGGTCTGACAATTAGGTTAACTTCTCAGTTCGAGGTGTCAGTTTAAACTACACACACAAACTCCATAGTACCAAGCCTGAGACATGCTTGAAGGGCTACTCATGTGGGTGGAGCAACCAGTGCTGCAGGCTCACTGGCAGCATTTGATTTACAGGCCCTGGGCACATGTAGTGCACTGTACTAGGGTCATATCAGTAAATCAAATACGAAACCAAATGCCATTACATTTTAGACACAGGGCACATGCAATTTAGCACTGGTCAGCAGTGAAAAAGTGCACAGAGTCCTAAAACCAGCAAAAATGAAATCAGCACAATGTGAAAAAAAAAGGAGGTGAGAAAGCACAAAGTCAGGGGAAACCATGTAAAAGATTTACAGACTGGAGATAAAGAAGAAGGGTTTTGTGACAAAAATGTTTTTCAAGTACATTGACAACAATTCACATTACTGTCATTGAATGTAAATAATATCCTTATTCATCAACTACATAATTTGTGTTTACACAAATCTGACACAAAAATCTGCTGTGCTCTTACATCAGAATTTAACATTGCGACGGGTGCTAAATCGCATTCTGATGGAAGATGGAACAAAGTTGCATGCTGATGACCGCAGTTGATATCAATATATTAGCTAACGATGCCACACAGCGAGCAACACAAATGTGACACATAAACATCATTGGGTCACAGTACAAAAGAATGGCATCAGGAACCCACCAAACATTGTGGAAGTGAGCTTGCTGATTAGGATCACACTTCATGACACAGTTTGGTAGCCGGGAAAATCAGGACCAGTGTGGCATCTAGGAACTAAATGGCAGTGACAGGAGTAATAGATGAGGACTTTGACATCTGCTTTGATAACACAAATAAAAAATAAAAAACTAAACTCCATCTGAACTCTAAAATTGCATTTGTGAAGAGAGCTTTATTGTGGAATGACCATAGTAGAAAATCCCAAAAAACTGAAAGTCTGGCTTGGCCACAGGTGGGGGACAAGATACCCAGGAAGAAATCTCTAGAAGCAGGGAACAGCAGCTGGTGCAATTATAACAGAAGATGTGATTGGACTTGAATGACGGAAGGCACCCAGCTGGTTACCGAGGAAGAATCAACACTGTGTTACAATGTCACACACCACACATCTAAAAGTTACAAACCATGGTTACCTGCATAGAAGCCTTCCCTAGTCTATATCTTGCATCATTTCGGACTCAATATACTATGTATGCCAAGAACAGTAAACAGATGCCATAGTTAAGCAAGCATTGGCAAAACCAACCAGTCTCAGCAAAGCAAGAGCTATTGAGTTTGTCAATGTCGATGTGTTTCAGCATTGTATGGCCAGGTGGTGTAAGAAAGTCATCCTTTTTGCCCTGTTCGCCCCCATTTTCTGACTGATACTGGTGGTAACTGACTCTGACTGTGCCCTGGGCTCTGCTAAACAGGTCCAGTGATAGTGCTCTGATGAAAAAGGTTTAATATAATTAGCTATAATTACAATTGCCAATGACAGACCTCTGTAAGTCCCTAGTATGTAATCAGGCAAGAGGGACACAAACTACCTATACATCACTAGTATATGATAGGGCAGAGGAGTTTAGAGGCCCAGTAGATTTCCTGCACTGGAGTGTTCACTACTGTGTTGCCACTGTCATTTTTAAAGGCAGCCCTGCTTTGCAGACTGTCTTTCAAAAGTAAATAACATGCAAACTCAACTTTGGAGGTAAAGGTAGATTTGGTCAGGTGCATTGTGTAAATTTCAGTTCCAAACTTCTAAGGGCCATCTCAGAACTTCTAGACCCTTAGATTTGTGATTTACTTTGAAACTTCAACTGGAACTTTAGGAAGAAGTTCCTGAGTATGGAGGAACTTTTGGAAAAAGCTCTATAAGTGGACTGACAAGACGTTGAGAATTAAGTCGACCACCTTGAGCTGCGACACATCCTGGATTTCAGGTTCATTCCTCTGAAAGCTCCTGAGCTCTGGAGTTGACCTGGAGCTCCTCCTGAACCCAACCGGAAACCCCGCTGCAAATGCGCCTGATAAACAGGCTTGCTTTACGTTGAGAGAAAATTCTCCAGAAAAGATTTTTAAGTCTGGAGGTCAAGTTTTGACCAGGCCCTCTCGCTTAGTGTATCTGACCAGTGCTCCATCGTGGTCAGACTCAAACTTTGACTTTGACCAGATGTCCAAAGTTGTTATTAACCACTATAAAATAGTTAATCTTTCAAAATTCATATCTCCGGTTCCCTATATTCGATTTGTATTGCTTTGGCATCATTTCAAATATATAAATATTTCCTATTTTTATAAATTGGTGTGGGACTTTTATTGTGTGTTGTGTCTTGCTTATTTAATTTATTGGTGTATTGAAATGCTTTACATACCTGTCTCCTGAGTTAAGCCTGCCTGCCTGGTGGCCTTTTTGCTAGTGGTAGGTGCATACTTACCCCTGCTACAAATTCACCTTCCAACAGATGTAAGTGTTCCCCAGGCAGATGCAGCACCCAAGCGCCCGCAGCTGATACGCCGTTACTCCTTTGCCTAACCACCTGCATATGTGAACAAGGCATCCCAAATATTATTTACCATATGAAAGATAGCAAAATACAAATTGAAATGTATGAATTCCCTTCAACGAGTGCTGCCAAAATGACCTAGTAAAATCATAATGTTTATTTTGTTCACCTCTCAAGAACAGAAGATACCATCTGCCTTGGTGCAATTCATACTTGTGACTTGGATGTTACACACACACATGCCTGCTGCAGGCCCTCAACCCACTGAGTTATCCGATTAGCTAGAAGAATCATGCCAACAATCCTCAAAATGCAGAGATCGTTGCAATTAAGACCTTGGAGGGGATTGCTGATGTACTGTGCACTGGATTGTAAACCACAAAACGCTTACTTTACAGATGCACTCCAGTGGCTAGGACTGCAGTTGGTGGCATGTGGCACTTTACACTGATCATCCATTGATTTGAGTCAAGCCCTTCCCCCAGACTGTTTTATTAGCAACCAGCAAGCTCATTGTGACGTGTTCCTGTTTTTGTAACTATCTCAGGGTTGGGGGGTGAGAATGAGTGAGTGAAGGGCAGCTGAAATGAAGCGGTCACATGAACCTTGCACGCCAATGGATACCATAGAGGTGATTGCTGACTTTCTCGCTCTCTCCCTGCAAATGTTCTTTTTCATATATACTGTGACAAAGACACTGCTTAGCTTTACTGAAAAGCAAAGTGCCTGCAGGGTTGCAAATATTTAATATGGGTGCAGAGAATCCGATTCATAAAGTTGCAAGGTACATTCAGAAATCTCATTCGGGTTCCAAGTCAATAGGACGCTATAATTTAGACTAGTGTAATTAAGGCACTGCTGTTCTTTTAAAAGGGGATGGCTTCAAGGCAACTCAAAATACCAAACATGTTATCATGTTAAGCCTAGAACGGACACTGGTGCAATATTTGTGGTCGTCGTGCACTTGAAAGGTGGACCAACTGGCATAGACAAGGACAAGGCTAGTCTAGCCACCACGTCCTGCCTGAAGTTGAGCTTGAATGATTCAGAATTTTGAGAAGCATGTTTCATTTGGATAAATGGAAATGTGTATGGTCACATTTTCTGAAGCAAGTTAAATCTTACATGGAAAGTCATGGGTTTTGATATCGTGCTCTAAGGATTTCCATTTATCCTAGGCAAGTAAAAAGGCCTCCTAGCAAATTTTATTGATAAGATCATTTATGTGCTCCCTTTTCCATTTTTGGTAATTTATATGCTCATTTTCCATTTTTGTGTTAGTTTTATGACTATTTCACGAGTGCATTAAAAGAGATGTTTGTGTTGCATATTCTGTGCATGCGTTGCTTCTTTATCCCACTTTTCCTTGGCCTACTGGTGTAACAGAATTTCTGCTGTTAAATTGACCCTGCAGCCTGTCTGGATTGTCGATTGTGCAAGTTCCACTCAGCTCTACAGATTTGGTTAAAGCTGAGTTTAATGCCATAAGCAACAAGAGGCCACGTTTATTAAGTTTGCACTGGTTTTCTTTACATTCTGGAGCAGAGGAGTGCAGCAGCAGCTTGCCTCAACCCCGAGGCTGCAAGAAGGTCCGTGTAGGACGAACTCTGAGGCCCGGTCAGGTGCCTGCTGGCCCAGTTCACATGTGTCACGCCTGGTACGAGCACATCCAGAAGCCCAGCCTGGCTCTTCTCACTCAATCCCTACCTCCCTCCCATGGCTCAATTACAAACGCCGAAACCACTGCCCTGCTGTTTGTTTGTTCCACTAAGATGTACATCCGCTGTTGATTTAAACGTGTAGAAAGGGACACAGATTTACATGGCACGGGGCTTATGACTCTGCACAAAAAATCTATCTATTTTGCATTAAAAGAAACATCAAAAATTAACAGGATGGGGAGTGGGCGGAAAATACCAGGAGGGAATTTGGGTACCAATGCATCCTGGGTCTGAGGTCGGAGAGTTGAGACGGGGCGAAGTCATACGTTTGTATTTAGCAGACACTTGCTAACAAGCAAATAATAAAGTTATTTTTCTTGAGTTATCGAAAAATTCATGCTGCACTAATAACAGGACTGAAAATACAAAGCTCACACGGTCAAAAGACCATAACTTTGAAAACAGTATATACAATGAGGAACATAACTATGCTACGTCCTTCCGACATGATACAAAATGAGCTGGTCTTCACCCAAAAATAATAGTAACTAATCAGTGTCGTGTTCTTCGAGTAGCAGTGGACACACCAAACACTGGACACAGGTTAGTGGGTGTAATCCTCTTTTATTGGTTGCACAGGACCGGTCATCTACACGTCTGTCCTCTGGTCAGTCCTGGTTCTGTGTGTCGTCTTTCCTGTCCCCTAACCGGATGTGGTGTCCGGTGACCTGGTCACCTCCCTCATGACCCACAGGGTCCTAGCGTCCTCCTGTCCTGTTGCCCTATCTGTCGCCTGTCTGTCGGGTCACGACATCTCCCCCTTTGTTGCAAACAAATGTTCATGGTACAGTTCTAATGATCAATTCTGCCCCATCACCCTTTACATCATTGACTCATTGTTGTAGTGAGAGAGAGAGAGAGAGAGAGAGAGAGAGAGAGAGAGAGAGAGAGAGAGAGAGAGAGAATGTCGTCATTGACTCGTCTCTCTACTTTCTAAGTCCTATGTTTTATCGCTTAGTCTCTTTGTCTCCTTGAATTCCTTTTCAGTCGCTGTTCTCTGCCATTGTCCTTTTCTTTTGTTTGTTTGTTGTCCTCCTGCTGCTCTCCCCGGGCCAGCTTCTATTTTTCCACTTCTGGCTCCTTGTCGTGCGCCCAATGTCCTGGGCCAGCGGCGCTACCTCTGTTGGCTCCTCTCTTTCTACGGCCGCCCTTTGTTTTGTCTGGTCTTTCACTTACTCTTTTTCGTGCCCTTCCTCTTTCTCTGGTCCCTGTTTCTTGTCTTTGCTTGTTTTCAGGGGGTTGTTCATTTTCCTTTTTGTCATATGTCATAGTTATGAGACCCATTGTTTGGGCGGTGTTGTTGCTTAGCAGGCATGGTCCTGGAACGTCGCCTTTCAGCACATGTATGTCTTCTTTGTTCTTTTTGTCTTTATACGTCAGTTCCCTTGTGAACTTTCCCAAGTTTGTTATCTCTTTCTTTGACCCCCAGGTGAAGATCTTCACTTTGGACGCTCTCAGTGCCGGCTTTGATTCCATTTTCTCATATTCTGATGCACACATGACATTGCATGTTGCACCACTGTCCAGTACAAATTCCGCTTCATGTTCTCCTACTCCTATCTTTGCCAAGTCCGTCTTTTCCTGGGTGCTACTGCCTGTGCGAGTTGTTGTCTCTCCTTTTCTGTTTTCCCCACTCAGTTTTATGTGGACCTCCGACATGTGATATAGTCTTTCCACTTTCTTTTCTTCCTCATCTTCACCTGATCCTCGCGATGAGCTTCTTCTTTCTCTGTCGACATATCTGACGGGTCTTGTTGTCGACTCTTGTTGTCTTCCTGTTGTTCTCCTGTCATCTCTGAGTTGTGCGCTTTGGCACATACTGGGGTAATGATTCCTCCCATTACATCTTTTGCAGGTCTGGCCAAACGCGGGGCACGGACCTCTGTGTGGAAATTCCATTCCACACTTGTAGCATGTTCCTTCAGGTTGTCTCCTCTCTGTTTGTTCTCCCCGGTCGTTCCTCCACTGGCCTGTGCGATATTTATTCGTCACGTAGTGTGCGTTTTCTATTTCAACGTTCTTCCCTCTTTCAATTTCCTTAGCATGTGCCGTTGCTCTCGCCTCTGCTCTTGCCAGAGACAGGATGTTCTCCAATGTGATCTGTTCTTTGAGGATCCTTGCCCTGAATCCTGTGTCGCGACAGCCTTCCATGATCCGTAGTCTTATTGCTTGTTCGTTGTCAAACTTGTCAAACTCGCAATGTGTCACTAATTTTCTCAGCCTTGTCGCAAAGTCATCCAGCGTCTCATCCACTTGTAGACACGCAATAGTGAATGTGTATCATTCAAAGTCAATGTTCCGTTGTGGGTCGAATTTGGCCGTTCGGCATTTCTTTAGTGTCTCATATGTCTTTGTTTCTTCGGTTGGTAGTGTCACTAGAAGTTCTTCGATGTCATCCCCTGCTAGGTTCAGCAGTAACCCTAGTCTCTTTCCTTCTGTTACGTCTGTTGCTTCCATATATCTTTCGAACCGTCTGATCCACTTCTCCCACCTTATTCCTGTTTGTGGCTCCGATAAGTTGAACGGCAGTGGCCTCCTATATTGTGCGCTGGGCTTTGGGTCTGCCATCCTTGCCTTTATCTGCTCTTTCCTCTTTTCCTTTCTCTTTATCTTCTATTCTCTTTTCCTTTCTCTTTATCTTCCTCTTTTCTTTCTTCCTTTCTCTTTATCTTCTTTTTCCTTTCCTCTTTTCCTTTTCCTTTCTCTTTATCTTCTTTTCTATTTTCTTCTTCTTTTCTCTTTATCTTCTTTTCTCTTTTCTTCTTCTTTTCTCTTTATCACTTTGTTTCCTTAAGTCTTTAGTTTCTTTTTCTCTTTTTCCTTTGTCCAGCCTTTATTTGCTGTCTTTGGCTTTGCCTGTGCTTTATTTCTTTTCTTCCTCTTCCAAATCGGCACTTTCCCCTTGTTCTCGATCTTTTCTGACTTTAAAATGGCCGCCGAGTCGTCCTGGCTTCCTATTGGCTCATTTGCCTGACTCCAAGATGGCCGCCGATAGGCTCGCGAGACTTCGCAGCCAATCGCGCTCTTGCCTGACCTCAAAATGGCCGCCCGCGCGATGCTGCTTGCTGATTGGCCCTCACGCCTGACCTCAAAATGGCTGCCGATACTCTCGCGTGAGCTCGGGCCAGTCCTTTAAACTTCGCGCTGCTCTGCACGGCGCTTACCGGCAGAGTCTGTTCTTCTCTTGCGGCGGTTGGGGTGGGCTCCCACGTCGCTGGTCTTCTTTGTTGGCGCTTTGGGCAGTCTTCTTGGGCACTCTTCTTCTTCTGGGCACAATGCGATCCAGGGTGGGCTCCTGGTATAAAATCGCCGTTTTTTTTTTCGATGAGCACGCAGATGGGTGCGTCGCCTTCGTCGCCAGATGTCGTGTTCTTCGAGTAGCAGTGGACACACCAAACACTGGACACAGGTTAGTGGGTGTAATCCTCTTTTATTGGTTGCACAGGAGCGGTCATCTACACGTCTGTCCTCTGGTCAGTCCTGGTTCTGTGTGTCGTCTTTCCTGTCCCCTAACCGGATGTGGTGTCCGGTGACCTGGTCACCTCCCTCATGACCCACAGGGTCCTAGCGTCCTCCTGTCCTGTTGCCCTATCTGTCGCCTGTCTGTCGGGTCACGGCAATCAGGTCGCGAGGCCCATCACAAACACGTTCTAAATAAAAAATGTCATTGTTTCTTTTATTTTGGAAAAAGTTTCATAATTTTTAAATAGAGCACTTGCGTTCATTTTATTTTTAACCATTGTTAAACAAGCTGGCTGAACTGCCATGTTCGCTCTCAATACGTAGTAGATCAGTAGTCAAGCAGCTACACACTGGTTTCCGAAGCGTGCTGTGTGCACACACTTCATGCACTGCGGGGCTGGCTGCGTTGATGGTACGTGCCCAGACACACCCAGACTCTGCCTTCGACCTAATCCTGCAGCCGGAGTAAACTTACTGTTGGTATTTCAACTGACCTCTGAACACGGACTGCCCTGATTTCCCTCTAGTTTGAACAAAGAGCTCTGCAGATTGGGCGGTATCTTTCTTCCTTCTATGGGCAGTTTACATTAAATCACCACCACTGCAGCAGGGTCTTTGCCAAATATCTTTGCCAAATATCAACTCTGTGGAAGCTGGAAGTGTCTGCAAAATACCAACCTAAACCGTGTGCTGACAGTATAGAAACAAGAAACAAGATAACATGATTTACCGGCCTGTTTACAGAAATGGTGTTTGTTGCTCAGAGCGAGTGGAAACTGCAGTGGTCCTGAGGGCGGCTCTTAAAGAAAAAAAAAAGCACATAACATGGTCATATGATGAGAGCAGTGGAGGGCTAGTGTAATTTGTCCCTGCTCTCGCCGAGGGATAAACACATGAAGAGGCATGAAAAAGGCATGCCATGGACAAATGGGGAGAAAGAACAGAGGCGCGACAATGGGGCCAGCAAATGGGAAGCCTGTGGGCGGGCTGAAGTCAACAAAGAAGATAGAGCATGTCTTGAAGAGATAGCACAAGCGCCATCTAACCAAGACCTAAAAACGAAAAAGAGGTGGTGAAGGGTGCAGAGATGACAACAATCTGGACTAGAGAATGGACAGATATCTACCGTGACAAGGGCCACACTGGGACAGTAATGTGCAGTGAACGCATGTGTCATAGTGAGGCATCAGCAATGTGCCAATCTTTCCATGTGCATATAGGTCTAGTCATCCCTCTCCTCGTTGGGCAGTCTAGAAGCTCTTCTGCCAAAGGTGGGCACAACAGAAGGGCAGAGTGGATCCAACGTCCTCAAAATTATCTTGCAATTGGGATTTGGTGTCCTGGTAAGGTCTCTCTTCTCATCTAGACTGCAGAGTTCCGTTTGAGTCTGATGTGAATGCAAAAAAGAGACTAAGGATGTCCAGCTTGTATCCAGTTGAAAGGACAACAATAAGAAGCCAGTCGAAATGTTTGTCATATTTAAAATCAAAGCTCCGACCTATAGGTTCTAAGTTAATGTTTTTGGACACTTCCAGAACAAAATGGAGAGATCATGAACCAAATGATCATATGGATGTATATTCCAGATGAGAGAGGTCACACATCCGAATTGTTCGAATATTTGCCTTGCTACACTTTGAACCCACCTCCACACTCGTTCAACTCTCCTACATTGCGTGCAGCATCACAGCTCCCATACTTTTTAGGTTGAACCAAGCGCAACGTGCATGTGCTGCTCTAGGAAAACGACCTTTTGGAATCGCTCTGGACTTTTCCCACGCTCGTAAGTGTGAAAAGGTGGACAACTTACGGTTAAAAGCAGCGGTGCACAGTGTGCCATCTGTTGTGTCAGATTTCACACGAGCGCGTGTGCACCACTCGCAGGACACTGCAGCTACTTTCACTTTTGCCGCCACATGCCCACGCTGGTTTCCTTCTGCTTGTTTTGAAAGCATTTGTTAATAATCAAGTATTGAGTGCTGATGTTATTATGTTAGAGCTAACACAGCCCTTCTATTCCGACTGTTGTTTATGGCATCAAAAGAGCTTGCTGAATCTCCGAGCAGCTCACACCATGCTTTGCACTGACCATCCTTGTAATGAACCGCGTTTGTCTCAGGGTCATGCTGACTCTGCCTTAAAATCCCAAACCTACCACCACCACCATGATTGCCTTCCACTTCTCACACAGCGTGGATCAAAATCCTCCATGCCGTGCCGGAGCGTCTCGTGACGCAGCCGTATGCCAGAACGGCAGGACATCCACTCACAAATGTAAACAGACCCGTGGGGGTGGTGGGAGGAGGTTCCACCACGCAGAGTCTCAAGGGACAAGATCCGCTGTCTGAAGCTGACCAACATTGTCAATTCCCATCACGGTTGCGGGACAAGCAGAGGCGTTTTGTATGCACAGATAGGTCGAGCGCATGCATCACCTGTTGCCTTTGTTGTTTTTTCTAGGTAGGAAAAGGGTAGGGTTTTGAACAAAGTATGAATAGTTCAGCAGCTGTTGTGGCTATTGTAGTTGAATTGCCAAAATACTAATTTGCATTTCAGAAGTATTCAATTAGCATGAAAAGAACTTTGAATCAATTTAGGGCTGCCTCTCTGTCTATCTGTAATGGATTTAATAGTGCAGAAGAGGTTCATTTCTTGAGCTTAACCATGTGAATGAACACTCTCTGGGCTTGCGGAACACCTTCAAATTGACGTGCACTTGTATCTGCCCCGGCATAACCATTTAAGTCTGTCATAAGAGGCCTCTCAAGGGATGTATGACGTTACAACGCATACTTTTACAATGCCTACCTTTACAACGCAATTTTTACACCGCAACATCCATTAATTAATTAATTAATTAATTGCAAGTTTATATAGCGCTAGGATCGACTCCCGGAGGAGTATCTCCGCGCTTCGACCGCTGCGAAACCCTTCCTGGCTTCCCTGAGAGATGGTCCCTTAATGGGTATCTCCAGGGTGAGACCAGGCATCCCCGGCGGTCTGGTGGGGCCGTTAGTGCAGATGAGGCAAGCTTATGCCCAGAGTTGCCGAGTGTGATCGCTGATCAGAGTGGGCACCGAGGCGAGAGAATTATCGAGTCCGCTGACCCTGGTCCAGAAACCTGCCGCGTCGGGAATCGAACCCTGGTCCCGGGCCGTCCTCTGCTCTCGGGTCTGCCGCCTCTAACCAGTGAGCCACACTACTGCACATTACAACGCATACCATTACAACGCATGCCATTACAACGAATTCTTTGAAACTACCTTTACAACGCATTCCACTACAACGCATACTACATTTACAACGCATACCATTACAACGCATAACATTACATTGAATGTAAGGTAAGTGTTGGAAAGTGTAGGGGTTAAAATTACTATTCTAACTCCAGGGGGTGCAACAGCAGGGTAAGTGTTGGATAGTGTAGGGGTAAAAATTACTATTCTAACTCCAGGGGGTGCAACAGTAGGGTAAGTGTTGGATAGTGTAAGGGTACTATGTGTTGTAATGCTATGCGTTGTAATGGTATGCATTGTAATGACTGCGTTGTAATGGCATGCGTTGTAGTGGTGTGCGTTGTAGTGTCATGCGTTGTAATGGTTGCGTTGTAAATGCATGCGTTGTAATGGATGTTGTGTTGTAAAAGTTATGTTGTAATGGTAGTGCTGTGTAAAAGTTGCGTTGTAAAGGTTGTTTCCCCCTCTCAAGCTGCCCAGAGTAGATGACAGGAACACATGCAATTAACTAGAGCATTGGGCGTACAGCCGCGGCATGGCATTTAGCACATGTTAAGCAGGAAGATTAATCTTCCTTCGCTGAATGCCAGTTATAACATGGCGGTACATGTTCTGTGTCAGTTGCTTGGCACGCAAGTTACCGCAGTTTAACCCCATTTTCAAAATCACCTCAACAGTTTTTGCTTAATTTATGCATGAAGATTTGTCACACAGTATTTACAGACATGGCGAACTATGCTTCTCACGTCACAGAGATGATTTTATTGATATACATGTTTCGTACATTGAGCTATTCCTGTTATAAGCAGATACACTCATATAAGCGGGGATATGTATATTACACCTCAAGATACATGAGTAAGACAATGTCATGAAAATAAGATACATGTGCACATCCTACCACGTAAATATTGCTGCTTCTAGGCACATATCGGTATTTATATAGAGGGTTTTTATCCAGCATGTGTTCCTATACCTGGCGTGTCACGCAGTTTGGTGCTTACTTTCCCTCCATGTTAAAGAACAGTAGATATTTCAGTACCCAGGCTAATGTGCTGCATAACTAAATACATATAAGGTCCAAAAGGCGAGACCGATTGCATTGCAAATGCATGTTTGAAATGCTCTTCAACTGCTGACATAGGTACATTACACATGTAAAACTCAGAGGTTTGCGAAATATTTATAAATCACGATCATGCCTAGGAGCAAAGTATTTATATCGTAATTTATATGTGTTTTGAGAATTGAGATCCTTGTCTTCTACTGCAAAGTGTGTCTCAAATATAAAGAGAACTATCCGGCTACAGGAGAAGCAACTCCAGATAAACACTGTGTCTGAAAACTGACCTGCAAAATGTTATGTTCTGTCACATGTTCTCCCATTTGTGGCTGAGGGTCTCCATTCTGAGTCGATCAATGCACGTAAACCAATGATTTTAGTTTAGCATATCTCGAAACAAATGGATTAACTACATTAATAGTGAAGACACTGTCAACAACACTTTGAATACAAGTGTAATCATTTTTCACCATAGAATATTTTTCTGTTGTATAATTCCTTTACAACTGCAGTCACAGGCAACTCGTTTAGATTCAGGAATTCGTAAAGGAGTAAACATACACAAATTAGATTAGTAAGAAATAGGTATTGTCAAATATAAATGATGTCGACCCTTCGAGTAATTTGGAAGCTTAGATTTAATTTAGTTTTGATAGTGCTTTAGCACAGTAGCTGTTTTCTTGCTGCGTTTTTGCAACCTATGAGTGCAAGCAAGTTCGACTTCTTGTTACTGACTTTGTATTAAATTCAGAATGCAATTTATGTCTCAAATGCGCCACCTAGTGGTAGCGTAGAATAACATGCTGATATCGCGAACACAGATATAACCAGTTTCTCATATGACGCTATTAAATATGAAGCACCTGGTACGTCACTGGGTCTCAATGGGTTTGGAATGTAACTTCTGCTACTCCAGCCATTTTGACATCCCCAGGGTGAGGGAGGAAGTCATCTGGTCAATCAGTGGTCTGGAATTGAGTAACGTTTTTTTCAACCACCTTCATTTTAAAGGGAGTGAGCCGGATCTCACGTTTGGTGCCAAATCATTAGACTGCTGTAAGTAATTCAGAATGAGTTGAGGGAGTTCAGCTGTGGGCGAATAAGTGAGCATTAGCAAAGCCATCTGGTCTGCTTTTGATGTACTAAAGAATGAAAATACATGCATACATTAATGCTGTGAGTATGTGTTTCCTAATTAAAACTAAATCTATCGACTTTGAATTGCTTCTGAAAGTGTTCTAAGAGAGCTTAATGACAAAATATACCAGATTACTAAACAGGATCTGAAAAAGAAGAGAAGCCTGGGGACTTCCTCTGCTATTTGCAGACAGAGACCTCCTTCCCACTGATGGGGGAGCTCTGTCATAATTGACCTCAGCCACCTCAAAAGGCTGATTACAGCACTCACGGCTTGAAAATATCCTAGGCCATGGCATTTGCACTCCCTGGACTCTCAAAAGCTTGAAGACAGATAAGTGGCAGTAAACCATGGACGTTATGAAACAGAGCTCGGGAAACGTGCCCTTCACTGCGCGCTTGAGAAACGAGGCAATAGTGCTTAGCAAAAGTATGCAAAGATAGACATATAGGCACTCAGAAAACGGGGCCATCTCTGGAGGCAGTCATGGAAGCGGCAATGGCTCATGCGGAGAGGGCACGAATGCCCCCTGGAGGGTCTTTCTTGGTCAAAACATAGCAGTTCTTGAAACAGAGGAAAACCCAGTGCCAAGTGTGTTTGATCAACACATTTCTTACCTTCGGCAGAACACACACAAGCTGATCATTCACTCTCTCCTGAGGCATGCAGTCAATGTGGTATGCCACAGCATGTCAGTGGTTCAGCCTATGCTGTCTCTCCCCCTCTTTAGTTGGATGTGGTGAAGGGAAGAAAGATGGAAGAATGATAGACTGGGCCATGTGAAATGCAGAAACCATCTTGGGTAAGAAGGTAAGGCAGGTGCAAAGAACCAACTTTTCTGCATAGAAAACTGTGAATGGTGGACTAAATGACAGTGCCGAAGTTCTCAGCCGTACGCACTGAAGTTATTGCCATCAACAAGACTGTCCTCAGGGTAAGAATTCGAACCAAGCAACTGGGAGTCAGCTTAAATGGGGACGCCATGAAGGAAGTCAAAATGAGATTCAAATCTCACTGAATAACAATAAAGAAAATGCGAGGAAAGAAGTAAAGCACACCTTTTAGATATTGGTCTATTTGTGGCAATCGAAAGGGAGCAGGTTTTTCTGATGGGCACACAGCTCTTAAAGGCAGCTACCACCTGCCCCTGCTCTACAAAGGAATATTTAAAATACAAGACTTTGGAAAGGCAAAAGATTTATAGAGATTAATACCTTCCAAATTGCACCACTGAGCAAGAGTAGCCCATTTACCTGCTTAGATTGATTTGGTGGCTGGCTTTCTGGCCACCAGGATGGCAAAACAAACTAACTGACACTGCTCAATCTCCATGCATGCAGACATAGTGTCTGGGAATTGGGGTGGAGGACCTGACCATTGTGCTGCAAATGTAGGTCCACTCTGCATGGGAGGCAATGCAGTGGATGTGTGCTGAGTGGCATCAAAAATCCTTGTAGCCTGATATGGGGCAGTGCTTGACTCTCTTACACCTTCTGCAGTACATGTGTTAGAGGTGGGATCAACTGAAGTGCATGCAGCAAGCCTTTAGACCACTCAACCTCGAAGGCATCCCCCGGAGAAATATTGAGAGAGAAGTATATGGCCAACAAAATGAAGACACTTCATGGTCTGAGCTGTGCCAAAGAGATCCACATACTGAAATCCCAGTCTAGACAAGATGAGTTCCATCACTTCGAGGTGCAGCTCAAACTTGTGGTCCTCTAGTGAGAGTTGGCTGTTTCTCCAATGGATCACTCACAGCTCAAGTATATTTACGTGGAAGCACTTCTCGGATGCCAATGAAGGACTCTGCACTTCCACATAGCACAGATGCACAAAACAGCCTAATCAATCAATCAATCAATCAATCAGAGTACTTGTAAAGCGCGCTACTTACCCGTGAGGGTCCCAAGGCGCTGAGGGGAGGGGGGTGCTGCTACTGCTCGAAGAGCCAGGTCTTGAGGAGTCTTCTGAAGACGAGTAGGTCTTGGGTCTGCCATATGTGGGTAGGGAGGGTATTCTAGGTCTTGGCGGCGAGGTAGGAGAAGGATCTGCCGCCGGAGGTCGCTCGTTGGATGCGGGGGACAGCGGCGAGGGCGAGGCTGGCGGAGCGGAGCTGGCGGGTGGGGATGTGGAAGCTGAGTCTGCTGTTCAGGTAGGCTGGTCCGGCGTTGTGGAGTGCATTGTGTGCGTGGGTGAGGAGCTTGAAGGTGATCCTCTTGTTGACAGGGAGCCAGTGTAGGTCTCTCAGGTGGGGGTGATGTGGCTGCAGTGGGGGACGTTGACGATCAGTCAGGCGGAGGTGTTTTGGATGCGTTGTAGTCGTCGTAGGTGTTTGGCTGGGATTCCTGCGTAGAGTGCGTTGCCATTGTCCAGTCTGCTGCTGACGAGGGCATGTGTCACTGTTCTTCTTGTTTCTGTCAGGATCCACTTGTAGATCCTGCGGAGCATGCGGAGGGTGTTGTAGCAGGAGGAGGAGACGGCGCTGACCTGCTTAGACATGGAGAGGGAGGAGTCGAGGATGAATCCTAGATTGCGTGCATGGTCGGTGGGTGTTGGTGCTGTTCCCAGTGTGGTCGGCCACCAGGAGTTGTCCCAGGCTGAGGGGGTGGGTCCGAGGATGAGGACCTCCGTCTTGTCCAAGTTAGCTTCAGACGGCTGTTCATCATCCAATCGGCGACGGCCTTCATTCCCTCGTGGAGGTTGGTTTTGGCGGTGTCTGGGTCCTTGGTGAGGGAGAGGATGAGCAGGTTGTCGTCAGTGTAGGTGATGATGTTGAGGTCATGATGGCGGGCCACTTGTGCGAGGGGGTCATGTAGATGTTGAACAGTGTTGGGCTGAGGGCTGAGCCCTGGGGGACGCCACAGATTATGTCGGTGGCTTCGGATCGGAAGTGTGGGAGGCGGACGTTCTGGGTTCTGTCGGAGAGGAAGGACGTTGTTCAGTCAAGAGCCTTCTCTTGGATTCTGGCTTCTAGGAGGCGTGTCTTTAGGGTGCGATGGCAGACAGTGTCGAAGGCGGCTGACAGGTCCAGGAGGATGAGGGCTGATGTTTTGTCGATGTCTAGTTGGCGCCTGATGTCGTCTGTGGCGGTGATGAGAGCTGTCTCGGTGCTGTGGTTTTGTCTGAATCCGGACTGGGACGGGTCCAAGATGTTATCTTCGAGGTGGCGGGCCAGTTGCATGTTGACGATTTTCTCGATAACCTTTGCCGGGAATGGGAGCAGGGAGATGGGCCGGAAGTTCTTGAGGTCCTTGGGGTCGGCTTTGGGCTTCTTGAGGAGGGCGTTGATTTCGGCGTGCTTCCAGCTTTCCGGTAATGTCGCTGTTTTGAAGGAGATGTTGATGACCTTCCGTAGTTGGGGTGCGATGACTGCGTCTGGTTTGTTGAATACGTGGTGTGGGCACGGGTCAGACGGAGATCCTAAGTGAATGGAGTTCATGACCTTGCGTGTCTCGTCATCGTTGACGTTAGACCAGGAGGTCAGACGGTTGGCGCTGGTGGTGTTCACAGGAGAGGTGGAGTCTGCCGTAGTCGGGGCGGTCGTGGTGTTGAAGCTGTCGTGGATGTCAGCGATCTTGCAGTGGAAGAAGATGGCTAATGAGTCGCACAGTTCTTGTGAGGGTAGGATGTCGTTGGCGTTGGCGCTGGGGTTGGAGAGTTCCTTTACGATGCTGAAGAGCTATTTGCCGTTGTGTGGGTTGTTATCCAAGTGGTCTTTGAAGGAGGATCTCTTGGCTAATCTGATGAGGTGGTGGTGTCTGCGGGTGGCGTCCTTGTGGGCTGCCTGGTTCTCCGGTGTGCGTTCGTGGAGCCATGTCTTCTCTAGTTTCCGCCATGCTCGTTTAGAGGTCTGGAGCTCGTTGGTGAACCAGGTGGCTCTCTTGTTGGCGTGGCTGTTGGAGGGTTTCTTGAGCAGGGCGAGGGTGTTGGTGCACTCGTCGATCCACTGTCTGAGGTTTCGGGCTGCGGCGTCTGGGTTGGTGGGGTCAGTGGGTGGGTTCTTGGCAAGGGAGGGGATCAGCTGGTCTTCGGTAACTTTGCTCCAGCAGCGGCAAGGCAGCTGTTGGGTGCGGTGGTGCGTGGTTGGTTTCTTGAAGGTGAAATGGATGCAGTGGTGGTCGGTCCAGTGGAGTTCGGTGGTGTGGTCAAAGGCGACGTGGGAGCCTGTGAAGACAGAATCCAGCGTGTGGCCGGCGGCGTGGGTGTCTGACGAGTTGTCTGAGGTCAAGGTTGGCGGAGTTGGCGTCGTTGTTGTTCTCGAGGTGGAAGTTCAGGTCCCCGAGGAGGATGTAGTCCGTGGAGGCGAGTGCGTGGGTGCTGGCAAGGTCGGCGATGGAGTCGCTGAACTGAGCTCAGGGTCTGGGGGGTCTGTAGATGAGTGTTCCTCTGAGGGTGGTGTTGGGGTCGGTGTGGATCCGGAAGTGCAGGTGTTCGGCGGTGTTGAGGGTGTCATCAGCTTGGGTGGCAACCTTGAGGGTGGACTTGTGGGCGATGGCTATTCCTCCTCCGATTCCATTGGCGCGATCCCTGCGGGTGATCTTGTAGCCGTCCGGGATGGCTATGGCGATCTCGGGTGCTGAGGAGTCGTTCCACCAGGACTCGGTCAGGAAGGCCACGTCTGGGGTGGAGGTGTCGAGCAGATCCCAGAGCTCGACGGCGTGTTTGCGTGCGGAGCGGGTGTTGAGAAGTATGCAGCGGAGGTGGTTGGGTCCAGTCCTTGGTGGTTTGGTGGTTCTGTCGTAGGTGAAGCTGCAGATGTGGCAGGAAAAGGTCTGTTTCGGGGCGGCCTGGAAGCAGGTGTGGTATCGGCCGGCGTTGAGTGCGTGGAGGGTGCTGGCGTCGTAGTGGATTATGGTGTTGTTGCGTTCACGGGGTCCAGGGGTTCCGACGCTGGGCGTTGTCCAGGCGCAAATGGGTGCGGCGCGCCAGCGGTGCGCCTGCTGTGCGGCTGCTTCTTGGCCTGCATATGAGGTGGCTTGAGAGGGAGAAGCAGCTGGGAGGCGGGAGCGGGGTGGCGAATGGGTGTGCAGGGGGGGCGGGCCGCAGGGATGCAGCGGCAGGAAAGAGTCGGATCGGGAGCGGCGGGGGCAGGGCAACTGGCACACAGGGCAGAAGGGAGGGAAAACCCCAGCAAACAAGGAGGCAGCAAGGAGGCAAGAACCAGGCAGTCAGGTGACGAGCAGCGGTGTGGGGGCGACCTGACTCCAAGCAAGGTCAAAGGTCACAAAAAAGCGCAGAAAGGTCACAAAAAATGGGGGAAACGGTGGCACAGAGGCACAAAGTTCACAAGAAAGGGCAGAAAAGATCACAAAAAACGGGGGGAAATGAGTGGCACAGAGGCAGAAAGGTCACATGAAAGAACAGAAAGGTCACAAAAAACAGGGGGAAACGAGTGGCATAGAGGCACAAAGGGGAGTAGAGGCAAGAAAAACGAGTACAATCAGGGGAGCAGAAGGCACGAAAAAACGGGTACAATCAGGGGAGCAGAGGCAAGAAAAACGAGTGCAAGCAAGGGAGCAGAAGGCAAGAAAAACGAGTACAATCAGGGGAGCAGAAGGAAAACAAACGAGCACAATCAGGGGAGCGGAAGGCACGAAAAACGAGTACAATCAGGGGAGCAGAGGCAAGAAAAACGAGTGCAATCAGGGGAGCAGAAGGCAAGAGAACGGGCACAGATAAGAATGCAGGTACTGGGGGTAGACATGCAACAGCGGTCACAGACACCAGAAGACAGTATGGGCAGTACAGGGAAGACAGACAGAAGCGCACTTTCTCCTCTTCTAGATTTGATCCTATGGGGAAGACCAGTTGAGTATCGTCCGCATATGAGACGACCTCAAACCCATAGTGTCGAACGATCTTGGCCAACGGGGCCATGTAAACATTAAAGAGAGTAGGGCTTAAACATGAGCCCTGTGGGACTCCCTTGTCAAGCTGGAATTTTTTTGATCTAAAAGGACCTAACATGACCAATTGCTTCCTATCAACCAAAAAGCTTGATAGCCATTACAGAGCAAGGTCCCCAACACCACAGTCCTGAAGCCTCTCCACAAGCAGACGATGGCAGACAGTATCGAATGCTGCGGAGAGGTCTAAAAGGATGAGTATTGCGGATCCTCCTTTATCAAGGGTCAATCTTATTGAATCTGTAACTGCCAATAAGGTAGTCTCGGTACTAAAGCCCGGCCGAAAGCCTGACTGCGAGAGATCCAAGATATTATTGGACTCTAAATAGTAGCTCAGTTGTTTATTTATGTGGGTTTCCAATATCTTCCCCAACAAAGGTAACAGCGATATCGGTCTGTAGTTACTCAAGACCTTGGGGTCTGCTGTTTGTTTTTTAAGGATTGGGCTTCACCCATTAGATCCACCTCTACCTCAAAAGGAGGAATATATATGACATGGTATCTAGACAGGCAGAGAAGGTTGTCTCTGGTGAGATTGGATGGTCAACCCTAATCTCGTCCCTTCCCAAGCTCTTTGCTCATCCCTTAATGATTTTTTCATAGAGAAGATTGCAAAGATTAAATCTAATATTTCATCAGCATCTTCGCCACTCCCTTCTCCTGTTCTTCCTCTGCCCTCCTCTCTTCTTGATCACTTTCCCCCTATCTCTATGGACTCCTTTCTTGTTTTACTCCAGAAAGTGAAGTCAGGCTCCCCGGCTGATTGTGCTCCGGCTCGCATTCTGAGAGAGCTTTCATCAATTGCCCTGACCCTCCCTTCTTCCTTCTTAATGCCTCTATTTCTGAAGGCCTAGTTCCTAAATCCTTTAAATCGGCCATAGTTCTTCCCATTTTAAAAAAGCCTGGTTTAGATCCTTCCCTTCCGTCTAACTTTAGACCTATTTCCCTTCTCCCATATCTAGGGAAGATCTTGGAGAGTCACATTACAACTAGCCTCTCCACTTTCATTGAGGACAACCATCTGCTGGCCTCCCACCAAGCGGGATTCCGCCCGATTCACTCGACCGAGTCAGTGGTCCTGTCCGTCCTGGATGAGCTAAAGAGCAAGGCTGATTCCAACTTACCCCATGCCTTGGTGCTCCTTGACTTATCCGCTGCGTTTGACACGGTCGATCATTCCATCCTTCTCGGCCGTGTCAGCGCAGCGGGCGTTCGGGGCACTGCCCTCTCTTGGCTCGCCTCTTTTCTCAAAGGGCGGACTCAGGCGGTCCATCTTTCTGGCTTTTCTGCCTCTACCCGCCAGGTTCCTTGTGGGGTCCCCCAAGGTTCTTCCCTGTTCCCCCTCCTTTTTAATCTCTATATCCTCCCCCTTATTCATTCCCTCTTAGATATGGGGGTCTCCGTGTACAATTATGCGGATGACCTCCAGCTTGTATTTGATCTTTCCTCTCCCTCTGACTCCCTGTCGAAATTTCATTCTACCCTTGTTTTCATTTCCGAGTGGATGAACCATAACCACCTTAAACTTAATCTGGACAAGACGGAGTTGGTCCTGACAGGCGCTACCACCACACCTTGGTCCGCCGCCTTTTGGCCTTCCATCTTCGCCCCCCCCCCCCCCCCAGTACCGGCGGCCTCAGTAAAGACCTTGGTCAGTCAGGACCTCTCCATGCATGCCCAGATTAGTTCAGTTGTCTCTTCCTGCTTTCTATCCCTCCGGATCATTCGGAAAGTCTACTGTTTCTTTTCTCCTGATGCTCTTAAACTTATTATTTTGGCCATGATTCTCTCCCGTCTTGATTACGGGAATAGCCTCTACGTGGGTATCCCGGCCTACGAACTTCGCCGTCTTCAGGCTATCCAGAATCAGGCCGCCCGCCTCATTCACCAACTTCCCAAGTTTCACCACATCACTCCTTTTTTGAAATCCCTTCACTGGCTCCCCATTTGCCAGAGATCCCTTTTCAAGATGAGATGTCTGGCCTTCATGGCTCGTGCCCGGACTGCCCCGGTTTTCATTAATTCCCTCATCAGTCCCTATACCCCCAGCCGTACCCTCTGTTCCTCCAATCAGGCTCTTCTAGATGTCCCTCGTTTCCGCAGGTTCAAAACTGGAGGCACTAGATTCTCTGTACTAGCCCCTCGCTTCTCGAACAGTCTTCCCCTGCCCATTAGATCCATTCCAGTCTACTCACAATTTCGTAAGGCGCTCAAGACTTTCCTGTTCTCCCAAGCGTACTCCTGCTGATCTTCACCCTGACAGACTTCTGTGCTTCTCAGTCTAAACTCTAGCGCCAGGAAGCCGCTTGGTCACAGTGCGCTCTATCAAGAACTTTTAACTTCAACTTCAACTTCATGGAATAGCCACAAACGTTCTATGTTGTTGGCCAAAGTGATGAGCTAGGGAGGCTACAGAAGCTCAGCCCAAAGTGAGAGCTGGAGGTCTACTGTTTTTTAAGGTGAAATTGGCTGTCTCCCCAACCTACTCCTTGCCATTTAATGGGAAGTCCCCGAGTGTGGCTTTGGTATCTCCAGAGCATCCAATTGAAATCATCCAAGTGTTCATATGAAGGAAATGTTATGACCATAGATAGATCCATGTCCATAGAGTCCAAGCTGCACTTCAGGATCTGTCTTGATACATCCAAATCCTCATAGCCCAAATATATAACTGTGCTTTTAGGTCGTGCATGCACTGTCTGCAAGACATGCTATATTCAATGCAAACCACTTCTTTAGCACCTCCTGCTTGCCATAGGTTCAGTTCAGTCTTGCTCTTCTTGGCTACCTCCTAACTCGTTTGCTTGTCCGATACCTCACTTCTGTTTAAGGTTGAGGAGCACTGGCCAAGTACAGGTTCCGTGCACTTGCATGCTATAGTGTCCTTTGGGAGAACTCTTTTTTAAATATTACTTTCAGCCTGTCGCAAACATCTATTGGCACCGCCACCCCATCTTCTTTTTAATTGTTAATTTCGGCTACAAGGGAGGGTCATGCAGGAACACATAGCTATATGCATGGGGCGCCATGCTTTATATTTCAGCATGGCACCCGAGTGTTCTGTAATGTGTATATCAAACCTAGGCATTTTAAGGCAACATAGAGGGAATCGGGATTGTAATATACGAGAACAACAAAGGCAGAAATTATTAAAAAGTTATATTATCTTTAATTAAACATACATGTAAAAAATATTTTTGCGCCAGGGCTTTCTCAAGGCTAAATTCACTTTCTTCAAATTCTTAGTATCATTCTTTTAGATTATCTAGTATGCATCATAATGGATGTATATCACAATACATTCTTTAAATATTTCATTTTGGAGTTTAATCTCCCAGAAAAACCAAAACGTTCCTGCGATGACGCCGAGCGCGGCGTAAGGATCTCGTAGTAGCACGGCGTCATCGCAGGAACGTTTTGTTTTTTCTGGGAGATTAAACTCCAAAATGAAATATTTAAAGAATGTATTGTGATACACATCCATTATGATGCATAATAGAGAATCTAACAGAATGACACTAAGAATTTGAAGAAAGTGAATTTAGCCTTGAGAAAGCCCTGGCGCAATACGCCAGAGAGGGAGAAACACTTGTCGGCTGTCAATGTTCACCTTTGCATCAATAAAATTCTATTTTTTCTAAAAATTGGATCGATCTTTCCTTTTCTGGAGTGAAAACTTCAACCAATGATTACTGGATTCAACCATACATAACATCTTAACTTGGAAAACATACTCTCCTTATTCAAAAACTAAAGGCCGTAGTATTGAGGCTGCGAGGGTGCTTCGGGCAGGCGTTCCAGTGCAGGAGACCTCAGGGACAAATGATCTAAGTGTTGAGGTTGTGCAGGGTCTTGATGGGTGTAATATTTTCCTGGATTGAAGAAAAGTCTGACAAGTAACCAAATTCTTCTTAGTGTCTCTGAGCACAGCATCTGTACGCAAAGTTAACATCTGATGCTACCTAAGTCTGTGTGTATTCACTTGGTGCATGGCTCACTGAGTTACCATGTTGGGGATCTCTTGCGTTGGTCCAGGCATCCAGAGCCATGCTATGCTGGAGCAAAATGTGCTGTGTGGGCGGCACGGCATACTTTAAAGTCACTTTCGTTTTTGATGAGGCTGGAAGTGACACGACTCAATTTGTATGACGCTCACATTAGCAGGAAGCCCTGAGAGTTCATGCTAATGTGTGCGTTATACAAGTTGAGTAATTGAGTAATTACTTTCGAGCATGTCATGCCGCTGTTCTGCTGTTTCTAAGTGCTGTAAAGAATTTGCGAGTTACCCAATTTATGGTACTTAGTTTATGACCTTAGGAAAGATGCAAGACTGAGTCAGTCTTAATTCAGACTCATCACCTGGCAACAAATCCATTTAATTTCACTACATATAATTACACTATAACCTACATTTCACACAGCATATTTACACTGCACATATATCCACTCAATTCCAAACCACATAATTACACTCCACAAAACGAAAATCTACTTTGCATCATGCCACATAATTCCACACCATAAAATACTCCTCCACACCATGCCACATAGTACCACTACAAACCATGCCACATAATTCCACACAACACAATTCAATGCCACATAGATCTGCACAACACAACATAATTAAACTCCACATAATACCACTCAGCTCAAGATAATTACATTACACATAATTACACTCAATACAACACAAATATCCACAAGATGCACTCAATGCCACATAACTGCAATCCACATAAATGAACTCCACACCATAACACATAATTACAATAAGCATAGTTTCGCTCAACGCCACACAATTCAACTCTACACATTTACAAAACCCACCACATAATTCTTGACAAAGCCCCATATTTCAGATACACAACACAATTCCACAACACACCTCATAACTCCAAAACATACCACAAATTTACACATCATATCACAACTAATAATTCCAATACAACCCACATAATTCCTCATCAAACCACAGACATCCACAACAGTTCCAACCAAACACATAGGTAAAAGACATTGGGCCTCATTTATGAAAGCCTTGCGCCACCGGTGCGTCACTTTTTCCCATGTTAAAAGTGACGCACCTGCGGCGCAAGGCCTTCATAAATAAGGCCCATTGTCATTTACAATGCCAGCAGCTCTAACTCTTGCAAATGAGAGACCTAATGCAATGCAAATGCTTGTCTTCATATGGTCTGTAAGGCTCTTTACTGTACGGTTTGCTACTTCCCACAAAGCATGAACATTGTAACCAAAGAGGTGGCATTAGCACTGAAGATTACCAGGCTGCCAGAAGCAAAACCTAACAGCCCATTGCTAATCCAAGTTTTTTCAACGTCCCCTTAGAAGGTACTATTTGGAAGGCATTTAGATTCTGCTTGGAGGAGGAGGTTTGGATGACCAGACTTTCTGGTGATGGGTGAGAGGGCAAATGGTGGAGTTTACCCAGAGCAAGCCTGGAACGCCTGGAAATCGGTCTGCAGACCGTCCTGCCCAAAAAGTGTTGGTTCCCATGCCCAATACAGAATCCAAAAGGGTTTAATTGAACACAGGCAAGTAGTTAACGTTTCATATTTTTCGACATTGCATGTCCGCACATTACTGCAGATGTAGTCCCATTTCATACAAGTTCATTTTTGACTAATGGCAGTGGGGTACGCCTAAAAACCGATCTGCACGCAATTGTTTACAAAGGAAAGATAAAAGTGGAGATAAAAAGAAATGGGAATAAAAAGGTGTGCATCCCTTCATCAATGTGAAATTCATAACTATAGCCCTACCCAGGGAGTGCACCCGTTGGATAAACAAGCATACAGAAAGTAAATGAAAGGAGATTTTGGAATCCACAAAAGTCGACAGAGAACCGGAGTTCACCGCAAGTGGTAGAGATGTTGCACAGAGCAATTCACGGATGGACATATTTAAGATAGCGGCATTTTTAATAATGACACACAGTAATGAATTGACGGATCACAGTCATGCATGTCGGGAAATGTAGTTTCGCAAAAAGAAGGCACGCAAGGGCGGGAAACATCAGAGTCTTAGCCAATTAGGAGGGAGAACGCACTGGTAGAGAGTTTTAAATAAGTAGGAGGGAACAGGTAGAAGATTACTGTTCGAGGACGATGGCGAGGAAGAAGGGTTTTTAACAACTAGCATAGCAGGTATGCAGGGAAGTGGGTTGCTGAACATGAATTGATTGAAAATGAAAAGTACGGGGGAGAGGTAGTGGGATGCAGAAGTTTAAGTGGTATGAGAGCAGTGTAAACAGAACGTAGGACACACGTTAGTATAAACTTCAGCATTTGTTTTGAATAGCCATTAATTTCGAATGGAGATGCTTTACCTTGGGATTTTTGAATGTGTAATGAAGGGTTTGAGGACGTTGGCGGTGAAGGGAGGGAGGGAGACTGGGACTATCTGGAAAGCGTCTATAATTGAATTAGGACAGAGGGGTAAGGCCAGAAAGGAAGAAATTGGAGGGACAAGCGTGCATTGTATTAAGCATATAGTGAGAAGGGAAAGATGAAATGTAATGTGCGGACCTGCAATGTCGAAAAATATGAAACGTTAAGAAACGTTGTTGCAATCAGATATGTATTCAAGTAGAATAATTATTCTGTTATTATTTATTGTAGTAACCCACGAAGAAGGGCACCAAGATGCCCGAAATGCATTGTTTTTTTTTTACATGAAATAAAGACTGCTTGCGATGAATTTTGCATCTTTCATATTCTTACAAGAGGCCTGGATTGGCACAGTTTGAATGGATGAAAATTGAAAACTTGCATTGATCCGGTTTGTGGATTTGGATTAAAATGAGAGCAAAATGTTTCAAGAGAAGTTAAAATATTGGATAAAAGTTGGCATATCAAAAATAAAAAGAAAAAAAGTTTTGGTGAAAACATGCACGCCAGGGGCGGCATGAAGCTGTGCGACCGGTTCTTTGGGGCTAGATGTAGTCCCATTTCATACAAGTTCATTTTTGACTAATGGCAGTGGGGTACGCCTAAAAACCGATCTGCACGCAATTGTTTACAAAGGAAAGATAAAAGTGGAGATAAAAAGAAATGGGAATAAAAAGGTGTGCATCCCTTCATCAAAGTGACACATATTAGACATTTCAAGACCCGCAACTCAAAGGAGACCAGCAAATATTCTACAAGAACACTACTGATGAATGGCGAAATAATAGGCGATGCAAAAACATACATGCGCCACAAAAGCTTGCTTCTTAAGCGATGCAGTCCTCTGTCTCTTTTTAGGTCTCGACTACAGCATTGCTTAAGCAATGCTTGTTTGTCGAGATTATAGTAAGGCTTTCAAAAGTCTACCCTAACTGCGGATTGGGTACAGTTCATGTGAGCCAGGCACGTGCACATCGCCAGCCACATCGCACACCATCGGCCTCGGCATCAGACTTCAAAGGAATCCGCTCCCCAGCCCCGCTTCAGACTTCAAAGGAATGCACTCCCCCGTCCCCGCCACATCCGAAAAACTTCTGCTCGCTCGGATTCCGAGCGACCGTGGAGAGTAGTCGTCCTCAGACTGCTAGGATTTAAACTGATGGGATTCTGGCTCATTCTGCAGGTTTATGGAAAGCGTCTATTAATATTTCAGAAGGGAGATGCAGCTGCAAGTCAATAGCTTCCCTTTAAACCTACGCTTACCGTCTAGAAAATGGCACATTATCAGCAGAGGAGGATTTTCACAGAGGCAGCTATGGAACGGTGCTGTAATGTCCTCCACAGACACAAGGGTAAATTGCCGTCCTTCAAAAATGTGTTGCAAAAGAACTTTACGAACGCGCAATATACGTCACCTTTCACACAAAGCATGATTGGTAGACTTTACAGAAACCTACGTAAGTATATTTGAGTCATTTGCATCCCAATGAGTCCTTCATTCTCACTGTATCATATAACAGCTTAGAGACTCTGGACATTTCACACCAGCTGAACCCTTTGTCACAATACCAGCCTGCTCCCAATTACAAACTGCGTCACCTGGAGCCTAATAACTTCCAATGAGCTTGACTTGCTGGCGGCAGGAGGATGACTCTCTCCCCCTGAGAACATTTGAAAGAAAATGGCGTCAAAAACAGCATTTTATAGCGTAATTTTCACATACATTTGCTTAAAGCTCTGAATAGGCACTCATTAAATATCCCAGTACTTTCAAGATGTGCCAGGCCTACGAAGCTTCCCAGGAGGGGACCCCATTTTTTTCTCCAAATTTCTATGTGGCCCCCCTGTAAGTTGAGTATAAACTCTGGTTTGACATTGCAACCAGTGGTGCCCCCATATTCCAAGAATCGTCTTCTGTATGCCAAGGACAACATATTACTATGGGTATCTTCCATTAAGCCAAGAATCGACTGTAGCATGCCAGGTCCAGCATATTGCTGGGGTGCCTAAGAATCAAGTATTCCCTTGAGTATGCCAATGCCAGTGGCAGACTCTCAGGCATAACACACACTCTCACTCACTCACACTTACTCATTCTAACTTGCTCACATTCACACTCCTCCTCTCACTCATACTCATGGCCACTTATCATATAAACCTACTTACACACTCCCACTCACAAACGTACACACACTCATGCTCATCTCCCTCACTCATTCTAAGTCACACTTCTTCAGTCATACTCACCCTTTTACTCACTCTTGCTCCCGCAACCCTTCTCATTCACTGTCTTACTCAATAATCACTTTCACTCGCTCTCACTGTTACATACGCTCACTGAGACTCTCGTTCTAATGCACACAGTCACACTAAGGAACACTCCTTCCCTCGCTGATTTCCACTCATACCTAATCACACTCACACGCTGTCTACATATTATTGCCGTGGCGCGCCTTTATTTTCATTGCAACTTACTCCTTTCAGTATTTATTTTTTGTGATAAGGCCACCAGAATTTCGAATTGCCTCAATAGCTAGTCTGCCCCTGCTCACTCTTACGGAGCTTTACTGTCACCTACGATGATGATTACAGAATGCATGGTGAAAGTGTGTCTCAGCCTTTGCTTATTTCAGCACTTGGCAACAAATCCTAAAGCCTGAAAGTGAAAGCAAGTGGCTTCGGCACATCAGCTCTCACACAGAACTTGCGCATGCTGACTACGCACATCTTTGCATGCCTGTGTGAAAACACAGATAAGAAGCTGGAGAAGGGCTCGTGGTTTATTGTATCAGGCCAGTGGCAGGAGAACCTACAGCTGTAAATCCTTTGCAGTTTTATTGTCTCCAAGCAGCGGGTCATGACTCAACAGCCTTGATGTGCATTTGCTGTAAAGCACTGACCTTACGAGGCAGGGTTGGTTTCCGCAATTCCTAGTCACCGGGCAATCAGCGCGTGCTCTTTGGGGACAGGGGGTTTCTAACATGTTAGTCAAGCCTTGAATATGCCCTGCCCGCTTCTCATCAGGTAGTCACATCGCAGGATCTCTCACATGCACTGGGTTCACTTTATCTGCAGGAACGGATACAGTGGCTTGTGAAAGTTATGCTTAGGATTTACTGGTGAGCAGAGTTTTTTTATATGTAAAATAATGCAGCTCACAAAGTGATGAAGTGCCAAACCACTGCAATATTCCTTACTGAAAACATCAACAGCTGCTATTGTTTTCAAAGGTGTTCAAAATGTCTAAAATCGCCCTCACTCTATCTATTGCCCTCACTCTTTTTATCGCCCTCACTCTGTCTATCGCCCTCATTCTATCACCCTCACTCTGTCTATCGCCCTCACTCTGTCTATCACCCTTACTCTATCTATCTGTCGCCCTCTATCTATCTATCTATCTATCTATCTATCTATCTATCTATCTATCGCCCTCTCTATCTATCTATCTATCTATCTATCTATCTATCTATCTATCTATCTATCTATCTATCTATCTATCTATCTATCTATCCCCCTCACTCCCTCCCTCTATCCCCCTCACTCCCTCCCTCTATCTATCGCCCTCCCTCTATCTATCTATCACTCAAGGGCACCACAACATCACTATGCCCGACCACAGCATCACTGAATGCCACAGCATCACTCGTCGCCACCACAGCATCACTCGTCGTCACCACAACATCACTCAGCGCCACCACAGCATCAATCTGTGCAACCATTCAACAACTGGTTCAAATATGTTCTATCAATGTTTCAGCTTTATTACAAATGTCACAAAAAGATATAATATTTCACTGCTGTTCTTGGATTTTCGTCACAATAAAATACACTGAACATAATCTTCACAAAAGTTATTTACAAAAGTTTAAGCTATAGCCATTATAATTTACAATAACTTTTATTTAAGTATTAAATATTTAAAAAAATTTAAAGTCATTGATATTTGTAATAGCAATACATCTAAGATGTAAATACAACACAAATTGCATTACAAATGCTATAGGTGTCACATTTGCGAAAGTTAAAACTATTGGCATTGTAAATGACAAAGCTATTAATTTTGCTATTTTCAAGACCAACACATAAATTAAAAAATTTCAAGCTGAGACAGTTGCGGGATCTGTGGCTCTCCTCTCGAACGAAATGATTCCTTCCAGTTACTATACTGTGTAAACTCGTCTAATGCTTATTCTAAATGGCTTTCAAAAACCATGGTGGATATGAGGACAAAAAAAAAATAAAAAAAATAAAAATAAAAATAAAAAAATAAATAAATTAAAAAAATGTCATTTACAATACCAATAGCGCAAACATTCCTAATGCGACACCTATTGCATTTCAAATGCTTGTTTGTACAGACTGGCAGTTCACCAAACATAAAGAAACATACTGAAAGACCGCCTAGATCATATGACCTCTTCAAGCCTAACTCAAGGTCCACTTTTCTTCCACCCAACATGCTAACATTGCTTATCTGATTGCAACTGAAAGTACATACACCACATATAACTTAAAGGGTAATCAAGTTGCCTGTTCCCTCTCCCCATCTCCTTGGTGGTGATGGCGGAAGTGGGTCCTCGAGATGAAAAGTAGTGTTGAAGTTCCTGTTTTCAGGCAGACAGACCCTTGTAGTAACTTCCTCGCACAGGATTAAGTTCAGGATCTTCTTTGTTAAAATAAGTTGTAGCTGGTAAGAATTAAGGGTGCTGCGAGCTTGAGATACAACTCAGGTCTGACCAGCATTCTACAGTACACTCAATACATACCAAGAAACTCTAACATTCTACATTCTACTTTTTACATTCTACCCATACTACTAACCTTACTGCTACGTTGCCACACATCTCCCTTCTTGATAAAAAAAATAAAAGAAGAGGACAATATGGCGAACTACTAAAATTAAACTAAAGAGCTTTACTTACAAGCATAGTCTTCTAAAAATGTAGGTGCAATTACCTTCCTTCCACTCTTGGTGTAAATCTGTTGTTCCATACTGGCGTCATTCGAAGAGCTCACAAGAACAGATTCATGTGGACCTGGATCTGAATTAACCTCAAGACCCAAATCCACATTACCTGCCACCTCTGGAACATTATCATCACATAGAACATTATCATGAGAATGAACAACAGTTGGTTGAACAGAAATCGACTCAGAAGAAGTAACAGGACTCAACCACCAGTAGTAAGCATAATAACCAGCACAATCACCCCCATCTCCCTCCTTGAATTTGTTTCCTGACTCAAAACATCTGGCCAAGGCAATCTTACTCAAATGATGAATGCTAACGTCATCCAACATAACTGTATGCGCATTACTTTGGTGATTGTTCTGGGATCTGAAAATCGTGGTTGAAGTTTTCCAACCTTCTTTGAGGTCTTGAATCTAACTAACTGACCAACCTCAACCTGTGTCTCCTTGGTTCCATGTTTTTTGTCATAATACATTTTGTTTTACCACAACCCTTCGCATAACTTTCGTAAAACCCCTAGTTACGCGACAATAAAAAACCGATGCGCCCTCCCAGATTTTTTTGCTTCTGATGTCTGCATGCATTTCCACCACAATAAACGTGGCTGATGCATCATTGGATACTGGCAAGGTTATGGAGAAAAGGTTATACCGTTTTGTCAGAAAACAGAATTTTGTCAGTCGGTATTCTGAAATCCAGTGCAGAGTGGGTCTCTGTGCCGAATGAGGAATCTCTTCTTTGCATGCTACATTATGAAAAGTGTTCAGCAAACAGCAGCGTCTAATTTTCAAGTCGGATAAGAAAACTGGAGAAAAGTTTCGTATTTTTAAGAAGTATGTTTTTTTGATTACTTTAAGGTTTTATAAAGCGTCGTGTGTTAGTACCTTACACAAGCAATCACCACCGACCTGGAGATCTCTTGATTATATCTTTACAATACAACTACATAAGCGAGTGCATGTGTTCTGCTCACAATAAAGTTCATTACAGCCACAATAAAATGCAATGAAAGGGACACGATGCTAAAAAAAATCCATGCTTAAATAAAATCCATGTTTAAATAAAAGTGCCATCCCTGACATATTCGACCATTTAATGTATTTCTGTGTCGCACAGCAAGTGAATTCTCATAGAAACAGTTTTGTTGTACACCGCTAGAGGGGAACCTTGACAAACCATGGACAGCGAAGACGAATTCAGCTTCTGCAGTCAAAGCACGCATTAAACAGATGCACAAAAATGTCCACCTTGAATCAATCCCCGCCGGATACCTATGAATAGCATCTTTCATCAATGCCTGCTGAGCGCTAGCTCTACTTGCACAACGAAGGAGTTTCAAACACTTTTTTAGAGTGGTTGGTGGCGTCCCAAAAACACAAAGTACTGAAGCAATCGGTTATGAACATTAAAATAGTTCGCTTCTTTTGGAGAAAATATTTAAAAATAGAAGGGAGTATTAAAATAAAAAAGCAGAAAGCAAGAGAGGCTAGACAATTCAAAAACATGAATAACATGCATGCAATTTTGAGGTTCAGTTCTGCAGAAATCGTTCATGCCACAACCCTAACTCCAAATTTTAGAGGTATATACTTGAAGGGGGCCATAATGTGTTCAGATATTGAAAATATTGTCAGATTTCTCGAGTGCATGGTTCCATTCTACTTCAGACAGACAGGGGTATATTTACTAACATTTTGCGCCGAGTTTGTGTGACAAAAATGACACAAATCAGGGCATAATGCTAACTTCAAATTTACTTTCCAGTGCAAAATATGTTTACCGCTGGTAAGTCACCTGAAAGCAATGAAAGCATCAAAAAGGAGCACCTAGCACCGCTTCACATTACTTTGCGTCAAGGGGCGTTCCATGGGTGGTACGTGGTTATTCCATGCAACTATCTATGGTTTAAAATGCAAAACCCCATCTATTAAAAACATAGACCGGGATTTGAATAAAAAAGGGTGCCCTTTTGACATAGCGGCTATTGGGGAAAAATACATTTCTTTTCCCTTTCTTTTCAATTGTACAGCATGCACATAAAGTAGGAAAAGTTTTGAAGGTAGTTTAAACACTGTATTTTGGAACCTTCCTGAACAAAACCTGTGCTAGACACAATGCAGCGCACCAACGTTGGTTGCTTCGCTGAGCTATATTTTTGTGTAAATCTGCCCCATGGAGTACTACCAAAGAAGGGCCCAAAAATGTCCATCTTTCACCAGTATCCTAATTCCACTGTAAAGTACCCCTCACCTCCAGTAGACTACCATAAGTAGGAGGTTCAGATTTAACCAAGTCTCAAAAAACCCAGCAGTACTCCCAAATATTACTAACCATTAACAAGCAGCTGAACGCAATTTTACATGTATATACACTAATAAACATGTGTGTGCAATTGTTGTACATAACAACATTTGGGAACATCTCCCAATGAGATTGGAGACCGAAATCAGGAGAACTGCATGTTCATATAAAGTTGTATTGAGTGGAAGAAGCTTTAGAGGGAAAATATAATATGACATTTTGGTCAAAAAATCTTGAGTCTCTTGCCTAAACCCGGATTGTTGGCACATATACATTCACATTTAGTAATAAAGTAGTGAGTGGATTGAATAAAAGTTGCTGGTACAGCAGTTTTCAAGCCCCGTAGTCTCTCTCCAATTCTTTTCCACACCTGCTTAACTGCCCCTGTGTTTACGAGGAAAGTGCTGAAATTATCCCGGTCTTAAAATGCTTTACTCACCTTGTACTGACCATACACATTTTCCATCTTCGCGTTGTTTTCAGTTTTGAACTTTAACCCGTTTACTGCAGCGGCGATTCTGCCGCAGTTCAGGGGTTCGATTGCGCAGGCGGTGCCGCGTCGGCCAACGGACGTGCGCAGCACTACCGAGGTAGTGCCCGCGACGGCCATTGTCCGACGAACGCACGCAAGGGACTAAAGAAGCCTTCTGCTCCAACATTCCAATGTTTGTCTTTTTGTTTCTCCTTTTTTTATTTTAAAACATTCTAACCTCACTGGATGGAATGTTCTAGTAGCCTTATAGCCCTTCTGAGATGGCATCCAGTTTAGGTTAAGTAAATAAAGGAAATTACATGTAATATGATTTAGGTATCTGAAACAATTACGATTAAGTTTAGTTCAGTTAAATATCTTAAATACCTATAAATTAGTCTGGTTCAAAGTAATGGTTATTCAAATTTGAAAACCTTCCTTGTTGCTGTAGTTGTAATTGGGGTAGTAGTTTCAAAGTACTGGTACCATATGGTAAGAGGCCATGAGGGTGAATTATACAACTGTTCAAACATTCCCAGCAGTATCTACTTTTTTTCTATTGAAGCCATGCATAGTATGATTAAAATACCTGATTAATGCTCAAATTCGGCTTGATGGACTTCACGGGACTGCCTTCTTCACAACTCGCCTCCGAGCCTGTCGTGCCCCTCCTCCACCTTCTTGACCGCTTTTCCGTGTCATAATGGACATCTTCTGTCCCGCTGCTATCAGAATATTCTAGACTGGTAGCCTGTGGATTAAAGTTTATGTCCATTTTCCCAAAGATATGTCCTCTTTCTATTTGATGTAGTGGTGTTTTTCTTTTTGGCCAAAGAAACTTAGCCGATCCTCCGATATCCTTGGCAGAGTTTACAGATGAAGTTTCAGAGTCGGAATAAACAGTCTCTGTGTTGGTGTACAGCCCTGAGGATGGGGAGGTCACAGGACGGTAGTGGTCGTTGCCGTACGCCCATTCAGTATTGTACTGAGAATCGGTGTAACAAGAATCCTCCGACAAGTGCCTCGGTCTGCGTTGCAACTCGTTCAAAGCCATATCCCAATCGACTTCCTCTTCGCTGTCCGAGCCCATCTCATCATAGGCAGATGTCACTCGAGACTCTTTCTCCAGGGATTTGAACACTTGAGTCTTGGGTTTGGCCAGCATCCGAGGGCGGGGCTGAGGAGCGTTCTGAAGCGCCACCCAATTCCCATCAGAGCTCTGTAAAACGGGAGAGGGGCCTATTTGAAAAGGAGAAGCAAAAATATTGCATTACATTTACATTATTACAATAGTGAAATCTTGATGACCGAGATCATCCACTTGTTTACACAATTCTCACGAAACCACAAATAAAATACACATGCACATTGAAAATATAGGCACCTACACCATATAGCATTAATAGTCGGGGAGAGGGGTTGGCCTAACGGCTAGGGCGGTCAACTTCAAATCTGGGAACCTGGGGCTTCATTTATGAGGCTGTGCATCACTTTTACGCCGCCGGTGCGTCACTTTTTGTGACGCACCAGTGGCGTAAAAAATGCGCCTTGTTGCGCCATATTTACAAAGTGACGCATCTAGGTAGATGCGTCACTTTGTAAACCCCTGCGCCACATTATACCTTCGCCAGGTATAATGTATGCAAGGGGGCGTATTGACGCAAGGAAGGGTCGTAGAAGTGACGCAGTGAAATCTATGAGATTTCCCTGTGTCACTTTTAGGACGCCGTTGCGTCAAAATCTTGCGCCTGCCTCACAGCAGGCGTAAGACTGACGCAGGCCCTTTCACATGGGGCTTGCCCCATGTGAAAGGACGCATTGTTGGAGTTGCGTCACTTTTGTGACACACTCCAGCAATGCGTCACTTTTGCGCTTACAAATACGTCAGAAATACTAACGTATCTGTAACTCCTTGCGACATGATGCGTCATACATTAAATATGACGCATCAGGAATGTCGCAAGGAGTGCGCACTGAGAAGTGACGCATCGCTGCTTTCACACAGCGATGTGTCATTTCTCATAAATGATGCCCCTGGTTCGAGTCTCAGCAGGGACGCGCAACATCCTGGGATTCTGGGCAAATCACTTAATTTCCCTGTGCCTAACAAAACATGAATGTGTCCTCATGTAACGCAACTGGTGCTCTGTAAAGCGCTCTGATACCCGATACCTTCGGGTCAAGTTCGCCCTATATAAAGCTCCATAAAATAAAATAGTTAAGCACCTACAGTAAAAGGAAGGGGTGAGTGCTTTGGTGGCAGTGATTCCAGTAAGGGCACAATAGTATAGATAACTAATATAATTTGTGTAGTGGCAAGTAACTATTGGGGGTGCAGCAGGATTCCACAAATACAAGAAAGGCCGACTTTTGAGATTGTATAGGGGTGTCAAAAAAAATTCCAGTGGGCGTTGAAAGATTAATTATGAGAGAGGTCTCATTTGAGTTTAGAGAGTATGTTATGTTGACTAGTGGGTCTAACTGAAAATAAGAATGAAAAGGTGAACAGGATTACTATGATTACTTGTGTGTGACACACATAAAACAGCCTAATACTATAGTTTCGGAATTAGCATAAGAGGAGGCCTTCTCAGCAGACATGATGGAGCCACGTTACTGGTAAGAATCTTCATGAAATTGAGCGACCTCCGATAACAAATGTTAGTTTAAAGCACACTTTGAGGCAAGGTAGTTCTTGGTGGACCCGGCAAATTGAAACAGCATGATGAGTATAAATATTGACAGATATTGGCCCTTTCGGTGGGCTTCTTTGGGTTGATATTCCTGGCATTTGAGTAAGAATATTGTTATGTTATGAAGATTTGTAGGTGCTCATATAGCTGGGGTGTATCCTGGCGCCTATGATGTGGGGAGCTGCCCTGGCAATGGCTAATGGAAAAGTCAGGTATTAAGTTTCTTGAGAAATTCTAAAGGTAGGTGGAAGATCTAATTTGGGGTAGGAGGTCGTTCTAGGCTTAAGGAGAAAGGTAAGAAAATCTGTGACCTGTGGGTCTTCGAATTCAGGGAACATGGACGAGCAGGAGGTTTGTGGAGCGCAGATGTCTTTTCAGGGTGTGGAAGTTGATGTGGGTGCTGACATTGTTTTGTAGGATACTTTGACTTTGTATATTTGAACTCGTGTTTATAAATGAATTAGTTTATATATCTACCATGTGGATTTTATTTTAGGTAGAAAAGATAGGATGACCGAATTTCTAGAGAATATTGTTCAATACTTTACTGCTGTGTGAGTCCTTGTTTCTGGTGTTATGTGTCATTAGAAATATGTAAATGCGAGGATGCATTGATTGTTGGATATCAAGTATAAGTGCAAAATTGTGTGACACATTCTGCATTGCATTTTTATACTCTTTTAAAAAATTCCTTAAGAGTTCAACACTCAGGCCGCAAATACAAACATAGTAAGACTCAAAGGAGAGATAAGGTTAAGCTGTTACATTACCATGGGCAATTTAGCAGTTGGTGATGGTCCTTATATAGAAAGAGGGCAAATCGTCAGTGGAGAATTGAAACATTTATTACACATGGGAGGGAAATAAATGAAAACATCTACGGATAAGAGTATTACCTCAGTATTACCTCAGATCCTTGTCTGAATGCCCATAGCACTTCTCTAATATGTTCACACACTCTTATGGATCTATAATGCAGTTTTCCAATATTCTCAATTCCTAGTTTATGATGCTTCTGGGATCACAGGGATGGTACCACTGGCACATGGCACTGATTATTAAACCGAAACTTTAGAGGATCATCCAAAAGACATCGAAATGAACCACTTCGAGGCCCTCTCCAATTTCGGCTTCAGAAGCAACCACAGCACCAAGACCGCTTTCCTTGCTGCTACAGACGACATCTGCACCCTCCTTGACTGTGGCAAAACCACTACCCTCATCCTACTGGACCTCTCAGCCATATTCAACACAGTCTCCCACTACACCCTCTGTGCCAGACTCCACTAAGCCGGCATCCTGCGACAAAGCGCAAAAATGTATCCACTCCTTCCTCACGGGCCGAACACAGAGAGTCAAACTGCCACAGTTCAACTTAAAACCCATAGAAATCAGCTGCGGAGTGTCTCAGGAATCCTCCCAGAACCCCAACCTCTTCAACATTTACATGACCCTGCTAGCAGTCATCATCAGAAACGATAGACTAAACATAGTCTACTATGCCGACGACACCCAGCTGATCCTCTCCCTCACTGTGTAATTGTTGCGAAAATGATGCACCTTTTTGACTGGGAAAAAATGGTGTGATTTTGGCCACTCCTAATATAAGCACTGCAAGTTGTAGTGCATACCACATATCTTCAAATATTTATGTCAGTAGTTTATACGGGGTGACAGGGAAAACTTTCAGGAGTTTACTTACCCGGCATTACCTCAACACATTTTGCAGTTTTGGAGGGATTTATGCAGAAACCGTGTTATTAGTTACAGTTCAAAATGGTTGCGGGAAAATACAAGTTATGGCTACTCTAGTGCGTCGGTATGCCATTTCTTTCCGGATCTTCACCCTTTTTCAGCTCTATTAATCTGTTTACCTTAATTCTGTGGCCCAAAACGGGACCCCACCCGTGCGGCACACCGGGACCGGGGGATTACCCGGTGCCCGCTACGGCCAGTCCGGCCCTGAATGTATCTCCCTTATCTATAGTCTGTGGTTATTCGTATAGGATTTCTAGGCTTAGTCACAGGACTATTGGGGTGTCGTTTTGTCCTCTCAAGCCCAGCATCATAGTGTGGGTGTTCACTCTTTACCAGCCATGCCAGGCTGTACGATAGTACAACGCAGGCAATTACTTCGCATGACTTTGACACACATTTTTAGAGCGCATGTTTTTACCCTGAATATGCAGTTAACCCCTCCCATGCTCGTGACAGAACCGTTCCATCTCGAGCCTCGGGTGGGCTGTGCTGGTGACGGAACGGTTCCGTCACGGCCCTCTCGCCGCGCCTGCGCGGCGCGAATTCCGTACCTGCGCTAACGTTCTCTAGCACGGGCGGGGCCGTGACGGAACCGTTCCGTTACAAGCACAGCTCACCCGCGTGCCGCGACGGAGCAGTTCCGTCACGAGCATGGGACCGCCGCACGGCCCCTCCACCCCCTTAGCACTGCGGCAGAATAGCCGCCGCAGTGAAGGGGTTAAAACACATGCCAATACCACGGATTGTTTTTATATTTAAAAACAATGTATTTGTGGGGGATACCTCCCACTCCCCCAACTTACCATAAAGACGTGGTATTGGCATGCGTTGTAATGCATATTCGCTGAAAAAATGTGTGCAAAGAAATGCGTGGTGAAGGAAAAACAAGGATAAAAAACCTTGTTGTAAAGGCTGTTTCCCGCCATGCCAGTATCCTGCTCCTTTTCTCTTCCTTCCTGTATGACTTATGCTGTAGGTGGTGTTAGTAAATTAGCCAGTACATGCCTTGCCTGACCTTGATTTCATTTTTTGGGCTCTTCATTTCCCCAGCACATCTTGCTCTTGTTAGGTTAGCCTCTATGGCATTTCGATCTCTTTCTAGATCATATTTAGTGATATATAGTCTTGTCGGGCACGCCCTCCAGTATAAAGTTTTCCCACTCTGTGCTGCCATTTAATGCTGTGCATCAGTTTTCTAAATAGTATTCAATGACTTTGTTCTATGCCCTGTCCTGCAATACTTCTGGCCCTAAATGCAAAGTGAGCACCAAGGCACAAGCCCGTTGCCTTGCGAACACGAGCCATGGGAACCATAGAGAGTGATTTGATAAAGACGGATTTGATTATGTGGTGTGTTCACATTTAGGTTTTTCTCCTCATTTAATCAATAAATAATCAAGCATGCCAAATGTTTCACGAGTAGCTGAATAGATTTAGATTCAAGGTTATTTCATACCTAATTCAAATAAAGGGGCAATCTGTGTTATGGGGCCTGAAAAATGTGCCATATCTAAAACTCATTGTTGAGATAAGTCAGTTGCACTCTTTAACCCCTCACCTGCTGGTGACGGAACCGCTCCATCATCAGCCGCAGTCGCGCTGTGCTGATGACGGAGCGGTTTTGTCACGGCCCGCTCGGCACGCCTGCGCAGCGCGGATTCCACGCCTGCGCTGAGCGGTCCATTCCGTCATGAGCACAGCGCGACCGCGGCTGGTGACGGAGCGGTTCCGTCACCAGCATGGGCGCGCCGCGCAGCCCCCCCGCCCCCTTAGCGCTGCGGCGGAATAGCCGCCGCAGCGAAGGGATTACATAATTTTTCAATTAAAAACTTAAGCACAGCGGTTCTTATCATTTTCACTTCTCTGGGCCCACACTGAATCAATACTGGAGGGCAGGAACTCCGGCCTAAGCAATTCCTATTATTTGAACCTCAAAACAATATGCATAAATTAAGAAATATGTATATATCAAACAAATAGGTGAATTATTTTATTTCATGATCAAAAATGTAAAAACATAAAAATTGTAATTTTAATGGGAAAGTTGGTGTGTTTCAAAATCATGATTCAGTTCCAAAAGGAGAAGCGATATGCTAGACTCTTGCATACCACTATGTCTAGTTTTGTTGGTGCTTCAGTAGAGACCACCATTTACCCATACTAGACTTTTTTTTGCAGTACTTGCATGGTTTGCACAAATCAAACTATGGATACCAACTTAATTTTAGCATCCGATTTCTAATTCATTCACATTTACTGAGCCTTTCAAAATACCCAAGTGTTGGACTTGACCCTTTTTGCAGGGTCATCCCTGAACTTTTTGCCTTCCTCCTGTATTTTTTCTGACCTGTTGTTGGCTGTTTTAGGGCTCTGGGCACTTTACCACTGCTGATCAGCGCCAAAGTGCATATGCTCTCTATGTTAAATCTATGTATTGATTAGTGACTTCGTGATTGGCTTATTTGATTTACTTGTCAGACCTTAGTATAGTGCACCAGTTGTGCCCAGGGCCTGTAAATCAAATGCTGCTTGTGAGATAGCAGCACTGATTGTGCCACGCACAGAAGCAGCTTGTAAAGTGTAACCCAGGCCTGCCATTGCAGAGCCTGTGTGCAGTCTGTGACTGCCATGTTGAATTAGCAAGTGCACCCACTTACCAGTCCCTACACATTCCCTTTTCTACATATCAGGCACCCCTAAGGGAGGCCCAAGGGCAGGGTGCATTGTATGTAAGAGGTAGGACATGCCCTGATTGGAAAAAGTGGTTGATCTGGCCAACAGACACGAATAACTGTCAAGATAGATTCCTGAACAAAACACAGGGGTTCAAAATGACCAGACCAGACCCTAGATACTCCCAGAGACAACATCCATGAATAGTTACAACATACAGTGTAGGGAAACTATGCCTTGAGTGGCTAGAGAAATCCACACTGGCTGAAATTAAGCAACACTTCACTTTACTTAAAGACGGTGCTGACTTGCGTGATTTCTTAATGGAACCACGCAAACAACGTCAAAAACGTTTCATAGCGGCCGGTATGTACGCTGCGTACAACGAAGCTTGGAAAGTAATGCAAATTGAAACAGCAGAAAAAATACGAGAAATTGTATAAATTTGGAAAAATCACTTTCTGTTGTGGACAATGGGTTAACGACTCTGTCCTCCAGAATATAGTCACTGGACAGCATTGTATCATCTGCTTTTGATATAATAGAGCAGGACTTACTAATGTTACAACATGGTCAGTCTCAATTACGTTCTATTGTACAGCTTGGTTGAACGTTGCAAAATCTGCGTTCAGGCTACGTACCATGGCGTTTAATCAACACTACGTCATTATTCGGTATCTTTAACCTTACTGATAAACAAATCAGTTTGGCACAAAAAGGAGCAGACTATACGATTCTGAGCATTGAAAAACTCGAGAGATTATCATTGACAATTTCAGAGAGACCTGTCATTGAATGGATAATACATGGAACGATTACAATTCCGATAACAACTTTCCAGTTTAAATACTGTCAAGAGTATATACCAGCAGGCCAGTAGGAAAGGTTGGGTAAAGAATACATCAAATCAACTTAGGATTTACCTTATACAGACAAATGTTATAGTGAAGGTAAAAAGGAGGTATTTCTTAGTGGTAAAAATTGTAAAAAATCACTAAGCGGTACAATTCTGTGTCAAGGTATTAATTTGCATGGAGCCTGCGAAGGGTCTTCAAATAACCTTTCATGTCACCTGCATGGCATGCCTGCAAAACGGATAGAGCCATTTTTTAGACCACTTTCTAACGGCAGTTACGTTTTAATAAGTGACCACAGCTGTTGTGGCATGCTGCCAGGAAAAGCCTATCTGACAACTGTAACTTCCAGGGCCGTTTGCTGTATGCAAGTATTGTCTCCACACAGCAATCCAGATATGGGGGCTGCGTTATGGCCTTGGTTGAATATCTCTTCTATTCGAATTGATACTTTAAGCAGAATGAAGTCTATTCTTTTACAGGCAACTGTGCCTTTAACGTCATCAAAAGAAATGTATGATCTGCAAGTGGCAAGGACATCAGCAGAGATACATTCCCTTTTATCGACAAACTGCCCCGTGCATTTCGTAGAAATATTAAGCCAAATCTTAAACATGTCTGATACCAGTGGCATCGCACATGTATTTAAGACAATTTTTTCGGGACTGTTAGCACCCTTTGAAACAGTTCTGGGCATCTTCCCGAATTTTGTCCATTCTGTTTTCAGCGGCCTACCCTTAATCTTGGGACTCGAGGCAGGAATTTTATTTTTGCTATATGGCAAGCCGATCCACAGACAAGACTCTAGCAACGATGGAAGAAACGATCCTAGCAATACGATACCGAGACCGTATCACTAAGGTCCTCGGATTGGCCCGGCTAAGAGATCTGAGTACAACCTGGTTTCTTTCATTCAGACCGATCTGGCAAAAATGCATCATACCTGTGCTTCGATGTCTGCTATGCGGAGAAGAATGCGTGTTGGACGTCTGTCTTACACTACAATCAGCAGTACCAATGGATATCGATACTTTGCTAGGTCCTGCATCGACTCATGCATCGTGTTGTCCCCAGCGGTTACCGATTCTGATGACGGCATTCGTTGAGACTTCACCACTACGATTAGGTGGCGGTGAAGAACAAGAGGAAAGCAGCACCAAACAGGTACAGCCTTCTGTGAGCATTGCTGATCCAAACATCGATGATAGCAATATCTAAACAGCCACTGTGTTGTCAACTTGAACCTCTCGCTATCGCTGATAGTGAGGCAGGAGCCTTTTCCATTAAGGTTAACGCAGGGAACACGCTGAAGGGCTTCTTGATTTATCGCGATCCTGGTCCCTCTACCCATTTCACCACCAGCCTTACCGAAGGCATAACGGAAGCCGCTCTGCGTAGGGACAAGTTTATGCTCTTAGGTGACTTGAACATCCATCTGGACGATCTATCAGACAAAGGAGCTACTGACTTTTATCAGCAACTAAAGTCCCTCCAACTATATATTAGATCTAAGGCCCCGACCTACCAAAAAGGCCACTTGTTGGATCCCATCTTTGCGAACTGGGAAGATATAGAAGTTAAGTCCTCCGTCCCTGTCCCCTGGTCAGACCAATTCTTAGTACCTTTTATAATAACTATCCCTGCTAGTAATACCCAAAAGCGCTCTAATACTAAATACTTGAGTCGCAAATGGACTGCGTTTTCCAAAGCTAAGTTTGATACTGCTCTAACCAAAGGCGGCAGACCAGGAGGTGAGGATGCTGTTACTGCATCAGATAGATTAGATGGTTGCATTACTAATGCTTTGGATGACACAGCCCATCTTTGTCACAAAAAACCCTGGAGTAGACCCCGTAAATCCGCCCCCTGGTTTAGCGAAGAACTTCCCTAGCTAAAGCAGAATGTAAACAACTAGAAAGACAGTGGAGGGTGGCCTACCTTGATCAAGCAAAACTGATATATATAGGCAAACGCAGAGAATATCATAGCTTGATCAGGCGTGCCAAAACTAATTACTTTTCAGGTAGGATAGGAGACCTGAGTGCCGCCTTTGACACTGAGGCACACTTCACCTTGCTACAGTGTCTTAACAAAGGCGGAGTAAATGGGGCAGCGCTGAGATGGATCCAATCTTTCCTCACTGATAGGGGCTTTCAGGTTAGCCAGGGAGAACACTACTCCCGTGTGTTCAACCTTGATCAAGGGGTCCCTCAGGGCTCTGCCCTGAGCCCTACCTTGTTCAACCTATATGCTTTCCCTGAAGCCACCATTGTGGAAAGTCATGGTATCCAACTAGTGTCATATGCCGATGACACACAGCTGGTCATCTCACTGTCACGGGCACCTGAAGTTGCGGCATCCAGCTTCAGTGCTTGCATGCAGGAGCTTGCTTCCTGGATGTCTAACAACTGCCTGAAGCTGAATGGGTCCAAAACTGAAGTGCTCGTGGTGGGAGGTGGTCCGACTGTGTGGTCCTCGGCATGGTGGCCAGACTGCCTGGGCTCTACTCCAGTGCCTTGTCAACAGGCCAAAAATCTCAGGGTATTATTTGACTCCGATTTGTCATTTGCTCCCCAGGTTAATCGGGTGGTCGGAATGTGCTTCGGTATACTCAAGAGCTTACGTAAGGTCCTGGACCTACTTCCTGTTGGTGCCAGGCAGACCCTTGTGCATGCCTTGGTCACATCCAGGCTCGATTACGCTAACCTTCTATATCTCGGTATAACAGCTAGAAGCCTCAACCGTCTCCAGGTACTTCAAAATGCCACAGCCCGGCTGGTGCTGAGGCTTCCTAGGAGAACGCCCTCTAAAGCTGCTCTGAAGTCCCTTCACTGGCTTCCGATCAGAGAAAGGATTACCTTCAAAGCACTATGCATGTGTCATCGCATCTTTGGAGGCAGGGCGCCCGCCCCCCTAAATAGCCTCATTTCCCCCTACAGACCAGAGCAGATGCTTAGATCCTCTGGCACCGGTCTGGCAGTTGTCCCCAAAATTCGTAAAGCTCGCATGGGGGGCAGATCTTTCAGGCTCCTCGCAGCCAAGAACTGGAATCTGCTTCCAACAGAACTTCGCCTCAAACCTTCTGAGGCCAAGTTCCGAAGAGCCCTAAAAACCTACCTCTTCCACCTAGCACTGCTGTAACCTCTTGATCTGAATACTCCATACTTCGCTCTCAGTGTGGGGACACGCCGGGGCACATAACCATGCGCTTTATAAAATTCTATAATAATAATAAATCATGCAGAGAACTGCACAGTTGCAGTATTTTCGAACTTGGTCGAACTTTCACCTGAGGTTGTAGACCAATTTTTTGCGGGTCTGTCTGAAATAATGTTCTCTCCAGTCAACGAGAATAACTCTTAATAAAAACAATGAGCACACAGCATTCCCTGAACTCTGAATTCGGCCTTCAGTTTTGAAAAACAAAACTACAGAAAATATTTGGAACTATTTTATCCCCTGAAAGCGAAATTAATTTTTGTTCAGTTTCCAACACTACCAGTTGAGTCTAAAGAGGCGGAGTTTTATAAAAGTGAGGAAAAAACTGAAAAATATGCCTGGTTTCTGGCTTGTGACCAGAGGCGGAGAGAGATTGATGAGGAGCTGAGAAAGCTTGATGAGGCCAAAAAGGCCTAAGGCCAAGAAGAAGAAATTTGGGTAGCTCAAGAAGTGAGCTTTGCTGAGTTGGAGGTGGAATACAGTTCAGATGGTGGCAGCAAAATCCAATTTTCTAGTGCTGAGGGAGTAGTACACACACCTAGAGATGTGGCGCCTGACTTAAAGGAGGGTGTTAACCTACACCAGGAGGTTCAAGCACATGAGGTAGCTCCAATAGTGCGCAGTGTCTCAGAGGTAAATGGGGAAACTGATGCAGGGATTCATGGTCCTAGTGGTGGGAGGGACAGCCAACTGACTCTAGAGGAGAGGTGCAGGGAGAGGGGTTCCCCCAAGGTTGAAGTCCTGGTATGTCAGTGTGAAGACCGCCCAAAAAGAGTGTGGGTTGAATGACAGAGACAGTCAGATACTGTCTTGCCAATCTCAGGAGAGTGGTGTGGGGTACGCGTGCAACGCACTAGATGGTGAGGTGAAGGATAGTTTGGTTAACCCTTGCAGGGGGCTGTGTGATCCAATTGTGGGAGAACATATTGTAAGTTCCTGTTTTTCAGACCTATGTCAACACCTGTCGGAGTGTGATATCTCTGATCCTAGGGAACTTACACAGGAGGCAGGCCTCTGGGTGAGTACCAGAGGTTCTGTAGAGGCATTGTAGGGTGATCCTAATGGGAGTGGCTCAGGTATCTTCCAACCCAGAGTGGTGGAAGTGGTTCAGAGTAGCCCAGCAAGGTCCCGTGGTAGTGGAAGGGGTGTAGGGCCTCATATCCTGTCTTCAAGGAGATGGAGTGAGACTGGGATATGTCCCAATAGTGCCGAACCTCAGTCTCAGGGCCTGTATGATTCCTTAAGGGAACACCAGGTAGGGAACCTAGTCTGTCCTGATGGACCACCCGTTGAGGGGGATCCCCTAGTGTATGGTGAACTGGGAGTGTTAGTAATCAAACTTCCATAAGTTCTGGTGTCTGGCATTGCCAGTCCTAAGTGGAGGGTGCAGAAGTCCAGATTGAGGGGTGAGAGGGGGAAAAAGTCACCAGTGGGAGAACCAGTGGGTCAGGTGCCAGCCAGAAGGGCTGAGTCCCCAAGGAGTGACCATGGTGATACCACTTCAGTCCTGGGGGATCTTCACACACTGTCAGATGGACAGGAGACAGGAGATCTGCGCCAGGCAGTCTGTCCCACAGCACAAGAGTTATGTGTCACCCTCGGGGAAGGAATATGTACTCCCCAGGAAGTCCTGGTTTGCCAGGCAAGTGTTCAGCCACAGGGGTTGGTCCCTGGGTTGGGAAGCCAGGTTCAGGTGTTGCCTGACCTGGAGGGAAGGACTATTGTAATCAGTGTCCCTAGCTGTTTGCCTTCGGGGGCACCTCTCCAGGTGGGAGGGTGCAGGTTTCTCAGTAAGGGGGGCGGGGAGGGGACAGCCTCACCCCTGACCTCTGCCCAGTCTAAGGGTACAGACCCTAGGCTGGGATCCAGGTTGCAGGATATTACCCCTGAACTGGTGAGCTACAGATGCCCTGACAAGTCTGGAATGGGGTACCACTCCAGGTGGGAGGGTAGAGAGCCATGAGGAGGATGAGGACTGGGTATGGGAAAGCCCACCCCAGTCCCCTGTCCAACCACCGGGTACAGGCCCGGGGTTGGTAGGTCATTGCAAGGATGTCATACCTGACCTGAGAGGAGGGAGAGTGGACAAAGGTCGCCAAGCACCTGGGCCTACTGTCCCCCGCTCTCTGAGGTTTGAGAGCCCTGAGAGATATAAGGCCTGGGTCTCTTCACTGACCACTGTCAGTGGCCACTGTGGCTTGCTGTCTGTCTGTTGGGACACACCTGTGAGCAAGCTACGGTTAGGTGTTGCACAGATGGTGTCCCCAGGTGAGGAGAAGGGTTCCCCATGGGTTAGCTTGGTGGGTCCTGAGAGTATGGACAGAGGGATCCAAATGGGTTCAGAATGGCGTAGAACTGGAATATGGCCCTGCTATTGAAGGCCAGGGTCCATGTTCTATCGCCCAAAGCAGGGAATCCCATCAAGGTAGTGATTGGTCTACCCTGCATTTTGGCTGGAAGGGGGTTGTGTTGGACTTGGCCCTTTATGCAGCGTCATCTCTAAACTTTTTGTCTTCCTCTTGTATTTTTTATGAACTGTTGTTGGCTGTTTTATGACTCTGAGCACTTTACCACTGCTGATCAGTGCTAAAATACATATGCTCTCTAAGTTAAATGTATGTATTGATTAGTGACTCCACGATTGGCTTATTTGATTTACTTGTCAGACCTTAGTACAGTGCACCACGTGTGCCCAGAGCCTGTAAATCAAATGCTGCTGGTGGGCTTGCAGTACGATTGTGCCACCCACAGAAGCAGATTGTAAAGTGTAACTCAGGTCTGCCATTGCAGAGCCTGTGTGCAGTCTGTGACTGCCATGTTGACTTGGCAAGTGAACCCACTTACCAGTCCCTAAACCTTCCCTTTTCTACATAAGTAGGACATGTCCTGATGTTTGTGATAGTGAATTACAGACATTTTTGTTTTTCACTATTGCAAGGCCACCTGTCCCCATAGGCCAGAATGGGCAGTTTGATTATTATATCTTATAATCCTAACTGACCCAGGGAGCATGGTAGAATTTCGAATTTAGTATGCCTGAACTCAGAATGATAAAATACATCTTTTGGCAAAGTTAGTTTTAACCTTGTGTGTTTGAAAATACCACTTTTAGAAAGTGGGTACTTTTTTACTCGACCATCCAGCCTGTAAATGTAAATGTAAATGTACAGGAATTTATATAGCGCAAATCACCAAGCGGTTTCTAAGCGCTTGCTTAGGGAACCCGTCCTGGTATTCCCCTGTGAGATAACCCCGGCAGGGTATCCGCAAGGTGAAAGCCAGGCATCCCGCCGCGAGGGGTCGTTGTGGAGATTAAGCAAGCTATTGCCCAGAGTCACAGAGTGTGAACCTGTGAATCGAGTAGGCACCGGAGCGAGAATTGTCGAGTCCATGGACATTTTAGGACTCAAGACCCCACCGAGCCGGGAATTGAACCCTGGTCCTGGGCTGACCTCTGCTTCCTGGTCTGCCTCCTCTAACCAGTGAGCCACCCTTCTCCACTGTCTCTGCTAGCGTATGTATTGTATGTCTGGTTTTGTGAGTGACAGGGGCTGGGTGGCTCCAGGAGACAGGGTGAGTCAGCACAAGGCTAAATAGACCTATCTGCATGTAGATGGTTGGGAATAGTAGCACCTGGTTCTGAATAGGGCTTTGCCTGCCTTCGACAATGCTTCCACCGCCTGTGGTGTGTCTGATGACCCTGGCCCACCCTGCCAAAGGAAAGAAGGAGTCATGTAAACAAAGGGCCCCAGAACTGCACAGAACTGGTTTGGACTAGGTACAGGACCCCCTGCCTTCAGAGGACATAGGATTTTGCTGTATAAATAATGGGGCCCAGGCCCCAGGACTTTAGATCACTTCTGGGAACACAAGACAAACCTTTGCCAAGGAGAAGAACCAAGGAAGCTGCAGGAGTTTAGACTGCCCCTCCGCCAGTGTGCGGTTTGCTGGTTTGGCCTGCAGTGGTCTCTTCATTGCCAAGGAAAGGAGAAGGAACTTTTTAAGAACTTTCATCATCTTGCAGAATATTACTCCAAGGGCTTGATTTGAGCTTGCCTCTTGACCGAAGTCTCAGGGATACCAGACTTCACCCCTTCTGTTTGCCTGCATCTGGAACTTGCTGTTCTAGCTGCTACAGAAGGAACTCTGCAACACCAACGCCGGCGAGCGACCCAATCATCTGCATCAAAGCCCTAAGTGCTGCTCCGACTTGCAACGTAGACTCGACGCCGGCCAATGTGCCACATTGAACGACATCGTAAGCCTGCGATAGCCGTGAGCACTGCTCCTACTTACGATGTAGGCCCGACGCCTGCTGAGGTGCTGCATCGACTCCGAAGCCGGCATCATCACGGAGCCGATCGTTGACGTGGGTAGTCAAGAATCTATCGACATCGTGATATTGTAAGGAACCGTGGTTTCGGCTCCCTTGTGACGTCACCTCCTCTCTGGTCAGAAACCGAAGCCTCCCCTGTATGCGCCAGCATCCAGGACACCGACGCATCATCTGCCCCAAAGCAAAGAACCAACACTGCAATGCGCCAAATGCGCCGCACCTCCCCGATGCCGTAAGCTGTCTTTGTTTTTGCTTTCCCAAGGTACTGTTTTGTGTGGTGTGGGTCTGTTTTGACTCCGGGTCCGACTCCGCGCACCTCGCGGTCAGCGCCGTACTTTGTGATTTTTTTTTACCTTGACGTTGTGATAACTCCCATTGGCGTTATCTGTTGCTAAAAACTGCTTTTAAGTGAATAACCTATCTTTGAACTATTCCTACCATCGTGAAGAATTATTATTGATTACAGTTTTGTGGATTTTTGTCATTTAAAGTCTTGTGATAAGTCTATATAAAGAATACTTATTTTTATAAAAAAAACTGTGTTGTGTCCATCTGTAGTGTTTTCACTGTATTACTGTATGTGTTCATAAATGCTTCTGAGATAAGTCTGTCTGCTCATGCCAAGCTACCAAGGGGGGTGATCAAGGGTAATCCAGGACTGTAAGCCCCTTTCCCTGACTATATGCAGGGGTTCCTATTTGGTCAAAGGTGCAAACCATTGCCAACTAGAGTCCCCCAGTTCCAACACCAAGTTTACATTATGCATTTGTAAGTATGCATTTATACTTTATTTAGCTGAAACAATATTTAATTTTTTACATGTTGTGGACCCACTGAGTATGCGCCGTGGACGCGAGGTTAAGTATCACTGCTTTCTCGTGAATCATACTCCTAAAACACTATTAAAATAAAATGACAGTGGACAGTTGTGATCACCTGTCATATTAGTTATTACATGTTAGTGAAAGCTTGTATTGAATCCTTAACCCCTTCCATGCTTGTGAAGGAACCACTCCATCACGAGCCACGGATGGCGTGTGCTCATGACGGAGTGGTTCCGTCATGCCGCTCTGCCCACACGGCACTGATTCCCCGCCTGTGCAGGTGAATTCGTGAGTGGGCGGAGTCGTAACGGAACCACTCCGTCATAAGCACAGCCCACCTGTGGCTTGTGACAGAGTTGTTCCGTCACAAGCATGGCGGCGCCACGCGACCCTCCCTGCACCGTGGTGGAATTACCGCCGCAGTCAAGGGGTTAAATCACTTAGCAACTACTCAAAATACATCACTTATCTTGACAAAATGCTTGCCCCAATTAAAACAATAAAGGTATTCCTTCCTGACAAGTCTGATGCCCCAATGAAAAAAACAGAGAGGGTAGAGCCAGCTCTACATTCAAATACATATGAATACAGAAATACGGAAGACCGTTTCAAACACAGGTGAGCATAATCTACATTTATGTTTTTCCTCTTTTAAAAAAATGCAATGCCTCTTCAATATGAGAATTGGAATAAGAACGAACTGTAGGCATATTAATTTATGTCTCATATTGTGGCCTATTCACTTTTTCAAATATCCTTGTTGCATTTTGATCTAAGAGGAATAACGTACAAGGATCACAGTTTTAACTTAACCAAATGTATTATAGTCCAATATTGTTGACTACATCAAAGTGTTGGGGGGCTCCAAGCATAAATGCTCTCTGCTCTGCGGGTGCTGTCAGCTTCAGATGTCTACCAGTCCGACTCTGCTCATCATCGATTTCAGTGCTCTTTTCAGATTGGGCTAAACCTTGCCATGGCATCTACCTAACAGACCTTCTAACACGTAATTCATGGGTTCTGCCCATAGCATGAGTACATCTGTGTATTGAATCATCATTTTATAAATCCCATCCACGAATGGTTTGTCCTGGGTGTTTCACATGTATACAATTACCAAGCATATTTTTGTCCCCTGCAGCTATCCGTTCAAGATGATAAATTGCCCATATCGATACTCCACTACTGTATGCTGGTTATGTTGCCTTACAATCCTCCCCCGACACCCCCCCCCCTCCAAAATCATCTTAACAATGTTACTGTTTCTTCAGTGGTTAGGTGTGTCTCCTGTAAAAAAAAGCCTCTCTTGTCTATACCTTTTCAAATATGAGTATACTCTATGCCTTTCTGAAAAGATGTTGTGTCCTTGACATTCCAGGTCACAATATTAGTCTTGCACCACATTTTTCCTTTTGTCTTGCCTGGCATTACCCAGGTTGGCCCTTTAGTCCATGTGCAAATCTATTCCTAGCAGAGACCAAGCATTCTCAGGATTTCAAATGTCTTTAATATGCATCCCCATCCCACCACCATTCGCCCTTAACTAATATGAACATATTCCCCAGAGTTGAACTATACTACTTGCTTCCTGAAGTACTTTACCTTCTGCTATTATGGTTTATAATGGACTGGGGTAGTTTCAGCTCATTCAGCCTTCACCAGGCCTGGTCCAGCTAGGTCTAACCCAGGCTGTTGAATCTACTCCCAGAAGAGTGCTGCATCAATATTGTATTCTTTGCCCTTCCTTATGCAAACCCTTCTGCTCTTTTATGTCCGAGCTGCACTGTCGATCAGCATGTAGATTTATAAGGCAGTTAGCTGCCATGCCTTCACTCTATTCCCTGCATGTAATAGACTGTGAAAACTAAGAAGAGAGCAATCAAAACAATCTACATGGCTTCTGTCATTGCTTATTTGTCGCTATTGTTGCGTCCCTAGTGTGTTTTCAGTTTAATAAAACGCCATTTTCCTTTAGTAATTAGTATCTTTTCAGTCTTTTGTCTATATTTGGCTATTCCATTATTTCATCTTCATGGCTCTTTATCTTGGCCAGGAAAATTAGGGTTGTCTGATTTTAGGCAGACCTGTTTTTCTGAAATTCTAGAAGATGCATTCTCTCTTTCTCAATCATTTATGAACTTTGCTATTGTGGCTCTTGGCAAACACCTATTTGGGGGTCTTTGTGCCAGTCTCCTGTGTGTCTTTTCACGCGCAGAATAATGTAGAGAGGCCTTTAGGTTTTACCATTTCTAGTATCTAATTCTCCAAGCTACGCTATGTTGATGGGCCCTCTGTTCTTTCTAGGATCAAACTTTGATTATTTTTCCCTGATCTCACCTGTGCAACTTCTACACTGCTTTCCCTTTGATGTATTATTTATGAAAGTCTTCTTAGGCTGTTTTTCATTTCTCCTAGATCATCCTTGAAGTTCCCTACTGCTTTTCCAACCTTCTTTACAGCTTATTTTCTGGAAATATGTTCTTAGTAGATTAACATCTATGGTATGGAAGTGGGTTATTTCCTCACATCAAGGGCTGTTGTGGGCAATGCAATAGTCCTGACGTACAACTGACTTGGATGGCATCACAGAGTCGTCTTTTGTCTTGTGATACTTCTTTCTCTTATGGCATCTTACACCACTTGTGGCTGCAGTTTATTGGTTAAGTTTGTTGTTCTGTGTTGTTCAATTTTTTTTTATTTTTATAAGCACCAGCTCTTGATTTCGTCTCTGTGTGGTTGTTGCATTATTGATGCTGTGGGAGACAGTAATGTTGCGAGAAGTGTAGAGTTTGACTCAGCGGAAGAGACTAGTGTAGAGAGTGGTCGGGTGCAATGGAAGACGGCAGAGTTTGCAAGAAAATCGTGGCCTGTGAGACAGAAAAGGCAGAATCTGAGACTTACTCCAGAGAGTGACCTTGCATCCATATCTGAATCATCTGAGTTGGATCAAAGTGAGAACGAAGAAGCAAGGCAAAGAGTAAGGAGGTCGAGAAAAGTGGGATTACTGTGCCAGAGATACGCCTCTCTGGAGTGGAATTACCTTTTTACAAATGCCGGGGAAAGTGAGGTTTGGAAGCATGAGACATGGAACGTCAGTGCTGATAATTGAAATTGGACTGCTAGTCCCTGGAGTACAAGCTAATGGAATTCTGACAGTGACTGTACCATATCCACCAATACTGAGTGGCTTACGGAGCTTGATTTTGGAACATCTCACATTTCCAACCTTTGCGAATCTGCCACCTGTTCAGGAGATTGCAGCATTTTGTATTGAACTTTTGCAGCATGTCGTTGAAGAAATTGGCTCTGATCTTATAAGGGATGTAAGTTGAACTTTTAACTGTAAATAAAGTTTTGCTAAAACAGGAGATAACCTAGGCCAGAGTGGAAGAAGAATACAATTAGGGATGTTTCCCTAGAAGAAGAAAGAGGGCTAGGGACATTTTACAAGCTGTGTAAATAATTGTGCCATGTACTGAGAACTGTTTCCACGATTTCAAGAAACTGCATATGAACTTTGTTGTGCAACAGTGAGAGGCAGAGAAAGAGACTTTGCATTGTTCCTCTTACAGTCACAATCAAAATTCAGTTGAAAATGTAGTCTCGAAATTTGAACCGAAAGCACAAATGTATAATAGGTACACTTATTGTAGGAGAGATGGTAGTGATAGCTATAGTCATCATTACGTCCACTGTAAGTTCACATGAATCTGAAGTTCAGGGAGTGGGAGTACATAAGACATCCACACCTACCACTTCTAGCACAAAAGAGGGTATATTACGAGCTGACAGTGCTTTGATAGAGCAGACTAGTCACTTATTGCATGTAGATTTGTCCAAGGGTAATTATACATTGAATGCTTATGCAAAGTTATTCTACGAGTACGTAAATACCATGGATGTGAGGGATTGTTGTGTGCATGAAATTACCTGCCTCTGTTGAGGAGGGTATTAGGTATCATCACCTGGCTTTAATGTATGGTATTACTGGGTACAGCGAGGAATGCTTTGCATCAGACAAGTACAGACATATTATGACACTATATTTGTGGGGCAGTGTGTCTGTGACCACATCTTCACCATTGATGCTTCTTCAAAGGAGTTCTTGCAGGATGCAGTGCAAGTGGTGCTGAATGTGTATTTTGTGTGTGGGTGAAATGCTTATGTCCGATTGTCGAACAATTGGTATGGTAAATGTCATGTCGCGGTTGTGTTTCATAAGATATACCATGTTGAGAGTTTGAAGAGTTTGGCAGGGAAGTCATCACATAGAGAGAGACGTGGCACCAGTGCAGGAGAGATTGGAGTAAATGTGTTTGGAGCAATGATACCCAGTTTGAGAGTGGTTTTATAAGAGGTCAAGATTAGAAAGTTGTCAACTATAGGTTGTCGACTAATACAGCTCAGTCATTGTTACTGGTAGATGGAGAGATGGTCTCGATAAAAGCTATGGTGATGCAAAACAGTTGTGCTTTAGATGTCTTATTGTTAATGTTAATGACATTTATAAAGCGCACTGTTACCCAGGGGTGTCCTGGTGCTAGTTACATCTCTTGTGGCAAAAAATGGAAGAAGTTTATTGAGCAAAGAGCCAGGTCTTTAAGCTTTTTCTGAAAACTAGGATGTTTGTGATATTTCGTAAGTAAAACAGCAGTTCATTCCAGGCTTTGGCCGCACTGTATATTATACTTCTGCCTCCCCATCAAACTTTTTTTATGCTTGTCACTGAGACCAGCCTGGCCCCTAACAAGCCGAAATGCTGTTTTAAAAAGTCAGGTCCTGAACCCTGAAGCGCCGGCTTTGAAGCAAACTCGGTTCCTTACGGGAAGCCAGTGCAGTTTCTTTATTTCCCTGGCAATAGGTGCAAACCGAGGGGTGCGAGAAGCAGTCTGGCTGCTGCATTCAGCAGTATTTGAAGTTTATTCAGGAGCCTTTGTTGACCATTGAGGTACAGACTGTTACAGTAGTCTAAGCTCGACATTACGAGAGTAGTGACTACAGCAAAAGAGGGCAGAGTCTGTAAAATGCTGAGGGTTCAATAGTGCTGAAATTATATCCCAGGCCATAGTAAGGATCTGAGGAAGTATATAAGTAACATCTCTGAGATAAACCATGAGATTAATGATTTGGAAACTAAGGGGGTTTGGGACAAGGTTGGAAACTGATTTGGAAAAGTTTGAATTTGGTTAGCAAGCCTTGTAAAGGGAATTATTGGCTATATCTTGAAACCAATAGTAATAGTTGTGGTTTGTGCCATCTTGTTAATGCGTACAGTGAAGGCATCAGTTGAGACAAGCTGAGAATTCTCTTAGAGAACAAGAGAGGAAACTGAAGACAATGCAGGACAGTCACTATGAAAATCTCAAGAGCTTAGAAAGATTTCAACAGGGGAGACTGGCTACAACGTCTGTTTAGGTTGATTCTTTCCACAGGGAGTTGTGATGTGGGTGTGATTACACTTGTCATCAGAGGGGGGGCTGTTACAGCACAAATGTAGCTCTTTCACTTGTAGAGGTGCATTGTTGTCATGGGTAGTCCACACCTAGATATAATCCTTTATTTCATTAACTTAGCCAGTAGGATGTAAATAGTGATAACGTGTAAAGTGAACAGTTGGGGATATTTTTAATGTAAACATGAATAAATTAATGTTACAACTACATGTGGTTAAACAAAAACGTTAACGTGCAGAATTTGTACATGTCACTGATTAGTACTCACACACTTGAAGTGCTTATGTAACGTGCTAACTCAGATATGCTCAGTAATAATGTTCATTTTAAATGTGTAACTTCATGAGGCCTTCTGTCTTTTCTTATGTTGACTGATTTCTGTAGGCTTGAATTGAATTTTTCCCCTGGAAGCTCTTGTGTTTTCCTGACAAGTAAATATTATGTGCATGTTGGATTTGTTCTTTCTCACGTTTCTGCTGTAGGTGGGGAAATTCATCCTTGTTGGCTAGAATAGTGTATTTGTTTTAGGAATTAGGCTTAGGGAGGAGAGGATACATTGAACGGCGATACTGATAATAAAGAACCGTTGTACTTTCCCATCGGAGATGTAGTAAGCTGGCTCTGTATATACAATACCAAAGTGAGGTATAGTGTGCACAGAGTCCAGTGGAACCCCTAAGGTAGGCAGAGGTAAAAGTAGATAGCACCTTACTCTATTTATGGTAGTGTGGGTGAGCAGTAAGGTTTTATCAGAGGGTAGTGTTAAGCATTTGTTGTACACACTCAATCAGCAAATTACATCACACACTCAAAGACTGAACTTCAGACCAATTGGTTTTGTATAGAAATATTATTTTAGTTATTTTATTTCCTAGAACCAAGCAAGCCTGGCCCAGGTAAGTGAGAACTACTTTGCAGTAATAATACAGTTTGTAAACAGTTTGTATTGCAGTTGTATATATACTTTTGGTTCGATTACAATACAACTACTAGTAATGCAATGCTTTGAAATATTGAACATATACTTTGTTATGGCTTTTCAGTAGAATGTCAAGTAGATTACTCCACAGATTACTTTCCTTACCCAGTGCAGTAGACCTGTATACTGCACTGAGACATTTCCTGTAACAAGTAAGTAAAAGCGTTTTGGCTATTTTGTTACAGTTTTAGAAACTTTTATACATTTTCCAAATCCACACTTAGGAACTTTTAAATAGGGTTATCAGTTCAAAGTAAGTATTCAGTTGTGAGAGTTGGTACTCTGTAGTAGACTCAGGGGTCAACCAGGAGTCAAGGATGCACTCTTGTTACACCCTCAGCTGTAGTAGGGCGGCCGGGTGCAGAGTGCTGAGGCCCAATGTTATCAAATGGGGATTGGAGGCCTCCGGTTGGTGGCTCCTTATGAGCAAAGCCACAAGGTTGTGGGAGCAAAGCTCTTGGAATCTCTTGGAATAATGCTCAGGGCAAATGGGGGCTCAAGTCAGCACAAAAGGTGCACCCTCAGCTGCAATGGTTCGGCCGGGTGCAGTGCTGTTTTGTTGTTGGGCGCCCTGTAGCTTTCAAAGGGGAGTCTAGAGTTGGCAAACACACTGCAGGCTCGGGGGCTGAAGGTCTTCTGGGTGGAACCACCACTAGGAGACATAAGTGGGGATGCTGGATGTTGGTAAGACACCGTTGGTTGGGCCACCCAAGGCCTTGGGGCGTTGGGTTTAGGGATGTCTTTTAGGGTTGGATCTTCTTACCAGCTCCTGGTTGCAGTTGGGGGGGGTCCTTCTGGTTTGAGGCTGCAGGCGTCGACTACAGGCTTGAGGCAGGTCAGGGGTCACTGGATCTCGGGTCAGGATTGCCGGGGAGACCGCCTCGTGGTGTTGGGCCACTCAGACTCGGGCCGTGGGCATCGGGTGAAGAGTGGTGCAGACTCGCGGATCTTGCAGGAGCTGGAGTCTGTTGGTGAACAAATCCGGTATTCACGGGAGACAAATTCTTTTCTTTTGAAGGCAGCGCAGGTCCTTGAAGTTCTTGAAGCTGATGACTGCGGGATACCGGAGTTTTGCTTCTGTAGGCTCGAGGTGGGGACAGGCCAGTAGGGCTGGGGCAAAGTCAGTGGGCACCCCTCTTCTTAGCTTCAGCACAGTTGTTCAGTCCTTCTTCCTTTCTTCTTGTAGTTTCTTGTCTGAGTTCTTGGTGCAGGGCTGCCCCTAAATACTGTATTTAGGGTTCTCAAGGTCAGTAGCCAATGAGTTGTGACACCCTTGGTGTGCTCACCCCACGTGGGTGGGTGAGCACAATTCCTAATCCTGATTGAGAAGAGGCACTGAAGACTGGGCTTCACCTCGCCTCCCCCACCTGAGGCATGGAGGTTGGCAGAGGTGGGCACACCTTCTGAGCTGTCTAAATTGTCCCAGCTGCCTTCCCTCCAAAAAGGAGGGGAGAAAAGAAGAGGGTTCTTAAATAACTTCCTATATGTGTTGAGTTTTCTTATTCTTTCTTTCCCTTGCACTTAACCCTCACACATATATATTTGAGGTTGTTTGTTGGCTTTTCACTCTTCTGTTGTTTAAAAATATTCTAGTAGGGGTAAGAGAGTGAATAGTTATACCCTTACTCTCCTGTTGATAATTTGAGAAAAGAAGAGGGCCTGCTCCTGATAGCAGGAGAGGCTGAAATGAAATGAAAGTCAATTTTTATAGCGCAACTAAGCCCGATGGGCGTCAAGGCGCATAACCAAAAAATACCAGCTATTAAAGTATACTCTTATTGTGGGTAGGCCTTGATGAAACACCAGGTTTTAAGCGCTTTTTTAAAACAGGACAAGGAAGGTTGTGTCTTAATCTCATGGGGCAGCGAGTTCCATAATTTGGGGGCAACAATGGAAAATGCTCTATTTCCCCAGCGTACCCGTTTGGCACGAGGAACAACCAACAGATTCATCTCTGAAGATCTAAGAGATCTACATGGCAAATAGCGAGTCAACAGAGCGCCTAGGGGATCAGAAGAGCCGTCTGACAGAGCTCTGTAGGCTAGGCATAAGATCTTAAACGAGATCCTCAGATGAATAGGGAGCCAATGAAGACTCTTTCTGGCCATAGTGGCAGAAGATGCATTGGGAAGTGCCAGAACAAAGCGAGCAGCCCCATTTTGCACAACCTGGAGTCGGTGAATGAGTCCCTTGTTGGAGTCTGCATAGAGTGCATTGCAGTAGTCCAACCTGGAAGCAACCAATGCCACTACCATCTGCTTACGTGCTGAGGGAGAGAGATAATGAAGAATTCTCTTAAGAATTTTTATGACCCCCCAACAAGTGGCGACCGTGCGGTTGACCTGTAGAGTCATGGACAGAGAGGTGTCAAAAATTACGCCAAGATTTCTGGCTGACTGGGAAGAAGATGGGCAAGTTCCCAGCGAGGACGGCCACCACTCGTTAGACCAGATATCCTGGTCTTTGCCAAAGACCAGGATCTCAGTTTTATCGCCATTCAATTTCAGGGAATTCTGAAGCATCCAGTCAGAGACTGTCTGCATACAGATCCTGAAGTTGGTGGCGGATGTTGAAACTGAGTGGGCCAGTGACACCATGATTTGTGTGTCATCGGCGTATGACACCACTTCCATCCCCTGTAGTAGTGATATTCGAGAAGTACTGCTGTTTTTCCCTAATGACGCTAGATTTATAGTCTGTTAGCAGACCCTTATGGACTTCCCCTTCAGTTGGATCCCAAGTTTTCCTCCATTTTCTTTCCTGTCTTCTGCAGCCTTGTCGGAGAAGTCTTGGTGATTCAGTGTACCACGGGGCAGTGGGCTTACGGCGGGCCGAGTATCTAAGAGATAAGCTGAGGATCGCATTACAAAGGCTGCAAGGCATTTGAAGATCCCCTGCCACAGATGGCTCTTCATGGCCTAGTGGAGGTGTGAACACCTCGCCCAGGAAAGGCTTTGTTTCTGGGCTAAGAGAGTGAAGGCTCCCAACCCCAGGTGTCCAGAAACATGTCGTGTGGTGGCAGGCTGGTGTGTACCAGTCAGGGAACCCACTAGAGGCTGGTTGTTTTTCGGGTGGCATCTCTAAGATGCCCTCTGAGTGCATTTTACATTAACCTGTTAACAGCGGCGGTAATTCCGCCGCGTTGTGGGCGTTTCCGTGCGCGGGTGGGGCAGCGTCGGCCATTGGACGTGCGCAGCTCTACGAAGGTAGTGCTCGCGACGGTCAACGGCCGACGGCAGCACGCAATGGGTTAAATCCCTCACTGGCAACAGTGTGGGTTTAATGTGGTGAGAAGTTTGATACCAAACTTCCCAGTTTTAGTAAAGCCATTATGTTGCTGTGGAGTTCATAATGACAAACTCCCGGCGCCATATACTCTTAATGGCATTACTGCACTTACAAGTGGAGAGGTGTGGCTCACTGGTTAGAGGCAGCAGACCTGTAAGCAGAGAACGGCCCGGGACCAGGGTTCAATTCCCGATGCGGCAGGGTCGTGGACCAGGGGTCAACGGACTTGATAATTCTCGCCTCAGTGCCTACTCTAACCAGGGAACACACTCGGTAACTCTGGGCATTAAGCTTGCCTCATCTCTACAACGGCCCCCCACAGACGCCGGGGATGCCTGGTTTCACCCTGGAGATACCCAGAAAGGGACCATCTCACAAGGAAAACCAGGACGGGTTTCCCAGCGGTCTACAGCGCCAGGACACTCGGTTAGAGTAACAGTGCGCTTTACAAGTACCCCACATTTACATTGTCTAGGCACTCACCTAGCACATAGACAATACATAGACATAGTCAATACGTAGACAATACCCAATCAAAAAAAAAAAAGAATTCCCAGAAAAGAGAACTAGAACAGTTCCTTAGTAAGCCCAGGTTTGCGTTTAAACGCACCTCCAACATCAAAGACTTACTCATCAACACGAGACCCAAAAGGAGTGTACCACCAGCTCCCAATACTTTACGGAACCTGTCGCCGGTCACCAACTGTAGTGAATCAGCCACTTTAGTGGTCTGATGCTCTGTGATGACCCTCGATCACCACCATTGTGTACTGACTTTAGTGTGCTATGTTACCTTAGCCTTAATGTAGGATGGTCTTGCATTACAATAATCTTGCCAAATAATAGAAGGTATGGGATGTCGAGGTGCAGTGTTGTTGGTGATGGTGGACACGTGTGCTCCATAGTGGATATTGAGGGATTAAGTGCATAATGTTATTTGAGTTAGGTGAATTATGGCTTTAGCCTTGTAGTGTAGTTCCTATACTCCCAATAGGCTCTGCGCATTGGAATAACAAACAATAGTTTAGACGTAGGACTTAGGTCGACTAGGTCTCTTTTGAATATGTTAGACTTAATTATGAATGCCAGCTAGCTCAGAGGTCACTAGAAACTTTCTCGAGTGAACAGGAATGAGTTAACTTTCCTGAGTAGTAGTAGCTTCTGACAACCGCATAAACATGACAACTTTGCTCCCTCCAGAATAAGGAGTATATCTCCAGAGTCGTGCAAAAACAATAGATAGCTATTTCACTCAGTCAATCGTGCATGCTTAGTTTCACCAGAATGCAGAGAAATAGAGAGACGGGCGTTTTCAATAAAAGTTGTTATTTATTGAGCAGTCTTCTTTCTCATGCAAGAGAAGTGAATTGCCACAATTGCAATACTTGTCATAAAGTAAAGTGCGTACAGTAAAAGGAGTATTATGAAATAATACTGTAAAAGCATTTATATGGTTTCTGAGCCATATGATACTTAAAACGGATAAAATATATACAATACATATAATGATAAAAGTTGACTAAACGTACTCAACAGGTGCTTCTAAAATAAGCCTACCCCGGTGTACCTGACCTAAGCCTAGTACGTGGGAAGGAGTAAGTGAGCTGCAGTGTAAGTTAAGATATTTTTGCCAAGAATCTGAATCAAGAATTATCTAAGGATCTAATCAGCTCTGTACACTTGTTTTAGAATGAAGGAGGTCTTGTATCTCTTTCTCAGGACTCGATCTCCCAGCAACCCGCAAGGGTGACTGGAAACACTGGAGCTGGATTTCTCTGCAGGAGAAAGGACAGCATCTCTCTCAGTGCGTCAAATGGGAGGGTCGGCTTCCTTCGGCACTCGCATCAGCTGGGCTTTGGGTAAGTAGATAGCCGATCTGCTCCAAACCACCATGTGTTTGCTTACGGAAAATGCTGGTATATGTATATCTGGAAGGTGCAGAGTTTGACGTAAGGTTGGACATAAGACGTCACTAAGAACTGTCACTAAGAACTGGCAGTTCTTTCAGGACTCTCAGGAGTTCTAGGACAAATCAAAACAGAAGCAGGGGGAATTCCTGGGCTGCTGGAGGCTTGGTTTGTTTAAAGAATGCGTTGTACTTTCTAGGAGTCTAGGGAAGTAGCCTTGCCGTATTTGGACTGCATTGGCTATGACTAAATATGATATGATTCTTATGCCTTTATAATAATATGATTTGTTATAACCACATAAGGGCATGAATCGGGAATATTTAATTAGGGTCCTAGATACGTTCACAACACCCACTCCACGTATAATGTCCATCATTACTAAATACTAAGCAATATATAAACATATAAGTATGCATGTGTTTTCCAGCCCACCCCAAAATACATCAAATGCATTTGAAATGGTATAGATACACGAAAATGAGTATTATACTGTACGTTTTTCAAGCAGTAATCTTCACTGAATGAATCACGAAATTTACATTTATGAAATGGCTCTTAATACAGAAGAGAAGGTCGAGACCAATTTATCACATAATTATACAAGATTGTACATGTGCTAGAGGCTCATTCAAAATATTGTCTCTAGAGTCTCTAAAAATAGAAGTTCTGCTCTCTAAGAATAGTTCTACTTTAAGCAGAGTACCATGTGCCAAAAAATAGGTAAATATTTTGGAAATTGGAAAAAATAATTTCGCTTTCATGGGGAAAAAAAAATTGTTCCAAATGTTTTCAGTAGTGTTGTTTATAGAAAACTGAAGGCCGCATTCAGAGTTCAGGGAACGCTGTGTGCTCGCTATTTCAAATATTATTCCCGTTGTTAGGAGAGAACATTACCTCAGATAGGCCTGCAAAAAATTTGTCTACAACAGTAGGTGAAAGTTGGGCCAACTCCGAAAAAGTGGAAATAGTGCATACATGCGATGCATGGCCATCATCGGTGTTTAGATCAGCAATGGTCACGGAAGGTTGTACCTGTGTGGTGCCGCTTTCATCTCGTACTTCACCGCCACCTAATCGTAATGGTGAAGTCTCAACGAATGCCGTCATCAGAATAGGTAGCTGCTGGGGACAACACGTTGCATGAGCCGTTACCGAACCAAGCAAAGCATCGATATCCATTGGTACTGCTGATGGTAATGTAAGACAGACGTCCAACACGCATTCTTCTCCGCATAGCAGACATCGAAGCACAGGTAAGATGCAATCTTGCCAGATTGGTCTGAACAAAAGAAACCAGGTAGTATTCAGATCTATTAGCCGGGCCAATCGGAGGACTTTAGTGATACGTTCTCGGTATCGTATTGCTAAGATCGTTTCTTCCATCGTAGCCTGAGTTGTCTGTGACTTGGCTTGCCATATCGGAGCAGAAAGAACAAAAATAAAATTCCTGCTATGAGTCCCAAAAAAAGAGGCAGGCCACTGAATAAAGAATGCACAAAATTCGGGAAGATGCCCAGAACTGTTTCAAAGGGTGCTAACAGTCCCGAAAAAATTGTCTTAAATACATGTGCGATGCCACTGGTATCTGAAATGTTTAAGATTTGGCTTAACATTTCTACGAAATGCACGGGGCAATTTGTTGATAACAGGGTATGTATCTCTGCCGCTGTCCTTGCAACTTGCAGATCATACGTCTCTTTGGACGAGGTTAAAGGCACAGTTGTTTGTAAAAGAATACACTTCATTCTGCTTAAAGTATCAATTCGAATAGAAGAGATATTCACAGAAGACCATATTGCTGCCTCCATTACTGGATTGCTGTTTGGATACAATACTTGCATACAACAAATGACACTGGAAGTAACGCTCACGAGATAGGCTTTTCCTGGCATCATGCCACAACAGCTGTGGTCACTTATTATAACGTAGCTACCGTTGGAAAGTTGTCTGAAAAAGGGCTCTAACTGTGTAGCAGGGGTGCTGTGCAGATGACATGAAAGGTTGTTTGATGAACCTTCGCAGGCTCCATGCAAGTTAATACCTTGACACAGAAGTGTACCGCTTAGTGATTTTTTACAATTGTTACCACTAAGAAATACCTCTTTTTTCCCCTCACTACAACATCTATGTGTATAAGGCAAATTCCAGGTTGACTTGATGTATCCTTTACCCAACCTTTCATATAGGCCTGCTGGTATATACTTTTTGAAACTGAAACGTTGTTATCGGAATTGTAATGGTGCCATGTATTATTCATTCAATGACCGGTCGTTCTGACATTGTCAATGGTAATTTTTCTAGTTTTTCAATGCTCAGCACCGTATAGTCTGCTCCTTTTTGTGCCAACGAGATTTGTCTATCAGTAAGGTTAAAGATAGAAAATAATGACGTTTTGTTTATCAGACGCCATGGCACGTAGCCTGAACGGAGGTTTTGTAACGTCCAGCCTAACTGTACAATAGAAAGCAATTGGGAATGACCATGTTGTAGCATTAGAATATCCTGTTCTATTATATCAATAGCAGATGATACAATGCTGTCCAGTGAATAAATTCTGGAGGACAGAGTCGTTAACCCATTGTCCACTACAGAAAGTGATTTTTCCAAATTAATACGACCAATTTCTCGTATTTTTTCTGCAGTTTCAATTTGTGTTATTTTCCAAGCTTCATTGTAAGCTGCGTATATGAAACGTTTTTGACGCTGTTTGCGAGGTCCCATTATGAAATCTCGCAAGTCAGCACCTTCTTTAAGTAAAGTTAAGTGTTGCTTTGTTTCAGGTAGTGTGGATTTCTGTAGCCATTCGAGGCATAGTTTTCCTACACTATATGTTGTAATTATCCCTGGATGTTGTCCTGGGAATATCTTGGGTCTGGCCTATTCTGTTTGAACCTCTGTGTTTTGTTCAGGAATCTATCTTGACAGTTATTAGTGTCTGTGGGCCAGCTCAACCATTGGTTCCAATCAGGAATAGTTCTGTTTTGTTGTACAATATTGGACACGTCTAACCCCTCATCTGTAGTTTTATTTTTATCAGGCATAGGCTTTGGTATAGACGGGTTGTTTAAATATTTTATCTTGGCTAGGCCAAGACAGGTTGTTTGTTGAATGGTGTCATTCAGGAACATTATTTGTTCTGGGATCATGCAAACCTTGTACCTGCCACTCTTTTGTACCCCAGATGGTTTTTGTCTCAATGCTATTTTTCCAAAATTCAAAACCAAATGTAGACATTTTTTCATAAAAATTTTCAGAATAAATCAGTTTAGTATTTGTCAACATGTTTTTCATTCCTGTCCTATTTAGCATTTTGAAATAAAACGTTTCTGGATTAGTGATATTAAACCCTGAGAAGTATGGGAAATTTTCATAAAATGTTTTTGAACTGCCTTTTGGCGGAGTTGGACAATGTTCCCACTGATTATAACTGAAAACATTTCTAGGATTAGCAGATTTATGCAGATAATGATGCCCAAAGTGATTGAAGCAATACATTTCTTCATAATTCGAAGAACCCTGTAAATAATCATGTTCTGTAAATTTTGCTGACATTTCTAAATCTGACATCATATTAGTAATATTTTCAAAATCCCAATCATCAGAGAAAGTACTAGGTGATACAAAGTCACTTAAGGAGATCTTGAATTGATGTGGATATTTCAAGAGTTAAACTGGGCCATAGATTTCGTAATCAGTTTTGTCCCATGCTATACCACCAGGTATAGGATTTGCTGTGATGTTCACTGATGATAGTTCTCGTTTTTCGATGTGAGAAGATCTGTGTGGTTTCAGGACCAAGTTGATGTTCTGACTTGCTGTGTCCATTGTACTATATTTTCCATCAATAAATCTACCCAAACTTAAAACCAAGATGAGCCACAGAAGGAGGAAAAGTATGCCTAACACAATCCATAATTCAATCCATGGTGAAATTAGATATGTTTCTCCGAGTTGATGAAAGAGCTCTGTAATTTTCTTCTTGAAAGTTTTGTTTGCTGGCTTGTTTCCATGTTCACTTGGATCATCAGAAAAGTCATCGAAGTTGATAAAGTAGCCAGATGCAGTTCTGTCAATTGGTGGAATTGCTTCCGGATTTTCATTTATCTTTGGATATGTATGTTCAGATGCTACATCAATGTAGACAGGTGTTTCTTGACGAACTGTTGCAATTTGGGTTTCAAGAGGCACAAGTTTCATGGCTTTGTTGCATAGTCCTTTTTTATTCACTGCAGGTTTATCAAATGTGATTAGTCTCTCAGTTTGAACCTCTTGGATTGTAGCAAGATTTGGTCTTCTGCTATTTCTTGGGAGTCCACTGGGCCTACTACTTATTATTGGCCACATGATTGCGGTTTTACCAGGTCGATTGATACAACTCGGTTCCCCTTTTTACCAGCAAGGGGCGGTAGTACTACTGATCTTGTTCCGCTGACAGCTAAGACAGGTACTGCTTTTCTGTAAGAAGGCCCAAATTCCTTCTTCACCGCGATCTTTTCTCTGACAAGATCCCCGATCTTTGGACAGGTCTTGCTGGGACAGGTGGTTTTTCTTCAGTGGTCGTTGGCTTTAGCTTTGTGTTACTTAGACTTCTTCTTGTTTCATTTAAGTCCTGTAAAACAGCCAAACGATCTTTGATATCAAAGGTTTTTTGTTTCCCCACTGAAGTCTGACAATCGAGATCATAAATGATCATTCTTGTACCAAACAAAAGTTCGTACGGAGTGATGCCTCCTAGAGAATTTCTTGGCAGATTATTAAGACCAAGTTGGACACTTATTAGATGTTTGACCCACCCGTCACCCGAACCTAATACTCTCACTGTTATAGATTGCTTTATGTCACGGTTTCCTCTCTCCACTACCGCATTTCCCTCGGGATGGAATGGACTAGAATACCGCAATGCAATACCCATGCTGGCCTTGGCCTCCTTGTAAGCTCGAGAGCTAAACGCAGGACCCTGATCAGAATGTAGCATGCCAATTGAGTATGTGCCGATAAAGACTCGCAAATCTTTTATAACAGTTCTGGCGTCAGCCGAGCACTGGGGCCACATCCAAATGAATCGCGTCCTAGTAGTTGTGGGACCGCATACGTCAGTTGGGACGCCTGCGTGTAGACAGTCTAATGCTATCTAACAGAGGTGTCTGGGTTGGACTGACTGTGCTATTGTCAGTCTCCTGGTCAGGTTCCTGACTGCGATCCCTATTGCAGTCCTGACAATCCATTGCAAAGTTATAAACTTGCACGCTCATTCCCGGCCACCAGTATCTTGATTGTAAGTCTATTAGAGATTTCAGGTTCTCTTGGTGCCTCAGACCCATTCCCATGTGTGCTGCTTGAATCAAGAAGACTCTCCGGTTCGTGTTTGGAATTACTCTATCCCCCACTCCAGGGATTTGAGCAAAAGGAACGGAGTTCACATCAATTATGTATGTATTTCCGAGTGGATAATTTAGAGGTAATGTTGCATAGTTGCCTTTCAATGAGGCTTTTACGGCTAGCAGCGTTTCACCGTCTATTTCTTTTTTCATACGCTTTTTGTAGCTACAGAAGCCGATTGAACAGCTGCGTCCGAGGCTTTGTTAGCCAATGAATTCCCTGCAACGTGAACGCCATCACGTTGAAGACTCTGCGTATGTATCACGTGAGTCTTTCGTAGTTCTTTCTGCAAAAGAACTACTTGTTCCCATAGTTTTTTATGCTTTATTGTTGCACCTGTCTCATCTTTGTAACCGTTCTTTATCCATGTCTGCATGGAATTATTGTAAGACTGGACGCAGTAATGCGAATCGCACACTATCAGTGTGGGGAATTCGCGATCAGCATTTTCAAGCGCCATCTTTTAGAGATCTTATTTCAGCTCGCTGAGCTGTACAGTTTCTGAGTGATTCAGTTTTAGTGACCATTGGTCTAAATTTACCCAAGCGCCAGTGACCTTTAACAATCACGCACGGTGCATTGTAAATTTGTTTTTCCACAATGTAGTGTTGTGCAAATCTGTCCATGTAGATTATACAGGTGTAATGTTCGAGAGGCAGAATTTCGATTGACAGAGGACATTCATTTTCATATTCCAGTAATTCTAGTTTTTTCATTTTCGTATCAAATGCGTGTTTCACGTCTTCTGTTGCAAGAGAATTTTCCCATTGTATCCATTTTGGATCAAGAGCTTTAGCATTTAGAATGCCTGGTCTTGTTACTGCCTCAAGGGCTGATACTGCTGTTAGTACAGATATGCTCTTCCCTTGGGCTAGGGCTCTTTATTTTGCTACAGCAGTTTGAACCGCAGTTAGAATTTTTTCAGTAGAACTGAATTTCATTTCAGCTTGTGTGTACAAGTGTGATTTATAAGCTATTGGTACCGTTTCTCCCTCATTAGAGGTCAGGTATGTGAATCCGCATCTTCCTGGGATGACTCGGATTACAAGGTTGCGTTCGTTTGCGCGTGTTTGCAGTTTTGTTTTAGTTAACATGTCTGTTTGTAATGATCGTAAAATTTCTGTGTGTTTCTGAGTCCAATTAATTGGTTTAAAATCAGGTTTTATTAGTTCGTAGAGAGGTTTAACCCTCTCTGCATAATTTAGAATGTATGTTCTTCCGAAATTCAGGAAACCTAGAATTGATTGTAAGTTTTTCAGCGTTTTTGGAGTTTGTAGTACTGCACACTTCTCTAAGAAGTTGTCTGCTAGGCTTTTGCCTTCACTCGATAACTCATATCCTAAAAATAGGACTGTAAAGTGGGCAATTCGTGACTTTTTAAAGTTGAATTTGTACCCTTCAGATGCGAACCCAAGTATGATGGTGTTCACTCTTTTCAAATGTGTGTCTCCTGGTTATCGTCTGTAAGATAGATGTCGTCGACATAAGATAATGCCTCATCATCATCCATTTGTAGTAACTCTGTTACGCTGGCTGAAAATAATCCTGGGCTGTTCTTGAATCTCTGTGGGAGACGACAAAATTGTTTTTGGGTCCCCATGCTGGAGACAGCTGTCAAATATCTGCTTTCAGGTGCTATGTTTTGACAGAAGAAACCATTTGAAGTATCTAATGTTGTTTTATATTTTTTGCGAACGATATTGTTCATTAGTGCTGCACTGTGTGAGTTTTGTACTGCAAAAGTTTACAGCAGGAGTTTAGGTGTCTGTAGTCCAAAACTAGACGATATGAATTGTCTGGTTTGGAGACAGGAAACAAAGGATTGTTCATTTGTGAGGTGCATGTTTCAATCACCCCCTGATATTCAAGTTGATCTAAGATTTCTCAGACTTGTTTTTTAGCTTCTTGCTTAACAGGATACTGCCTCTGTGCAGTAAGTTGATTTTTTACTGGATTTTATGGTGAGGAGAATCCTCATCCCATCCTACATGATTTTTATAGAATGCAGGGGCTTGGGCCACTGCCCATTTTCTAGCAAATGTGTATTTTTTATGAATTGGAATGTGAGTTGAGAAGGCAGGCATAATCATTTCTTCGCCATGTGGGCACTCCCTGACAAACTCTGGCGGCCAGTCTTTCTCTGCTAGAAGGATATCATAGCCTTTAGATAGATTCTCCCAAAAGAGACCTCTTATTTTCCTAGTTTTGTCCCCCTCTATACACAATGTAAATTCATATAGTTTATGGGGTACGCTAACTCTGGTGTCTGCAGTTTCCACTTGAATATATTCATTCATGTCCACTGTCTCCAGAAGATTCATCAGGATCTTGCGAGCTATGGTCACTTCTGCTGCGCTGTCTAGCATTGCCTGGGCCCACTCTCCGTTTTTCAGTTGTGTCCTCAGAATTCTCGGCATGTTTTACTTTAATACTGGCTACCTTCTTTCTGGAAAAATTAAATTTTTTACTTTGATGAGCAGGTTCCTTGTCTTTGGACTTGACGTGCTCTTCTTTATGTTCTGACCGTCCTCTTCTTTCCGACTTCTGTGAGGAAGTCTAAAAAGATCGAGAGGGACGTGTACCAATATCTTGATATCTGTCAGGTTTTCTCAAATTGCCCCTATTTCTAAGGTTGTATCTTTTTTCAGAGGGCTCCCTCTGGGGAGACTTGCCTCCTCCTTCTGGAGATCTATCCCTTTGTTGAGGAGACCTTCCTCTGGACTGAAACTGTTTTTTCTGGGAGAGGTTTGTTTATTACCCTCCCACTTCTTCTTTTGAGTAATTAAATAATTTTTAATGAAAGTCTTTTCAGGATTTTCAGTTAGTGTATTTAGTTGGTAGGTTGTACCGTCAACTGTTAATTGAACTAAATCTCTATAGGCTTTTGCTAATTCTTTTATTTTAATTAAGAGTTCTTCGCTTGACATTTTTCCAATGTCGGGATGTGGTGTATAGCTGGCTAGAACCGGCCATGTGGCTCCTGGTCTACCTAGTGGACCGAGCCTGGTAATGTGATTTTGATGTTTTAGGGCGCCATTAAACCATAGCTGGTGCTCTTGGTATGTTAGTGGAATTTCAACTTCCTCAAAAGGGGCGTATTCCTCTGGAGATTCCTCTATTTTGCAGTAGTGGAACTCGCGTGTCACAGCGTGTGCTGCTGGAAAATGTATCCAGGAATAGAACACCTCTGTCTGCCGATATTCATGGGCCTCTACCACAAATATGACTGTACCACCTCTTGATGATACTCCATTTTCTATAAGTTTTATAGTTATAGTTTTTCTTACATTGACCCTAATGATTATAGCATCCGGGTCATTTTCATTAAACCCTGTAACGTCTGAACCCGGTTGATTCGCATCTACTGCAGCTCCACCGGTTTCGTTGTTGTCGCCGTTAGTTGACATTGTTTAATGAAAGTTTGCAGAGCAAGTTTCAAGGAAACAAAGATTAGGTGCACAATATTTTGGAACACTGTATCCTTCAAAGTTGACTAAACCAAAAACTAATAGATAGGAATCTCTTCCTACTAAGTTCTGGCGGATATTAACCTTTTACCCACTCCAGACGTCTATTGGAGTTTTTACGGGAAAAAGGGGTCTGTGTGAAAAGCATGACTGAGTTACTCTAGTATCTTGCGTTAGATTATCGCCTTACCAAACGTTGGGCGCCATGTAGTGTAGTTCTTATATTCCCAATAGGCTCTGTGCATTGGAATTACATAAACGATAGTTTAGACGTAGGACTGATGTTGACTAGGTCTCTATTGAATATGTTAGACTTAATTATGAATGCCAGCTAGCTCAGAGGTCACTAGAAACTTTCTCGAGTGAACAGGAATGAGTTAACTTTCCTGAATAGACAAGAAGGGATTAGCTTCTGACAACCGCATAAACATGACAACTTTGCTCCCTCCAGAATAAGGAGTATATCTCCAGAGTTGTGTGAAAACAATAGATAGCTATTTCACCCAGTCAATCGTGCATGCTTAGTTTCACCAGAGTGCAGAGAAATAGAGAGACCGGCGTTTTCAATAAAAGTTGTTATTTATTGAGCAGTCTTCTTTCTCATGCAAGAGAAGGAGTATTATGAAATAATACTGTAAAAGCATTTATATGGTTTCTGAGCCATATGATTCTTAAAACGGATAAAATATATACAATACATATAATGATAAAAGTTGACAAAACATACTCAACTGGTGTTTCTAAAATACGCCTACCCCAGGGTACCTGACCTAAGCCTAGTACGTGGGAAGGAGTAAGTGAGCTGCAGCTTAAGTTATTTTTGCCAAGAATCTGAATCAAGAATTCTCTAAGGATCTAATCAGCTCCGTACCTTGGTTTTAGAATGAAGGAGGTCTTATATCGCTTTCTCAGGACTCGATCTCCCAGCAACCCGCAAGGGTGACTGGAAACACTGGAGCTGGGATTCTCGGCAGGAGAAAAGATAGCGTCTCTCTCAGTGCGTCAAATGGGAGGGTCGGCTTCCTTCGGCACTCGCATCAGCTGGGCTTTCGGTAAGTAGATAGCCGCTCTGCTCCAAACCACTGTGTGTTTGCTTAAGGCAAATGCTGGTATATTTATACCTGGGAGGTGCCGAGTTTGACGTAAGGTTGGACATAAGACGTCACTAAGAACTGTCACTAAGAACTGGCAGTTCTTTCAGGACTCTCAGGAGTTCTAGGACAAATCAAAACAGAAGCAGGGGGAATTCCCGGGCTGCTGGAAGCTTGGTTTGTTTAAAGAACGCGTTGTATTTTCTAGGAGTCTAGGGAAGTAGCCTTGCTGTATTTGGACTGCATTGGCTATAACTAAATATGGATATGATTCTTATGCCTTTATAAGGATATGATTTGTTATAACCACATAAGGGCATGAATCAGGAATATTTAATTAGGGTCCTAGATACTTTCACAACAGCCTATTGGCTTTGACGTGGTCTAATATCATTCTGCTTTCCAAGTATTAGAGGCCTATGCTTGAGCAACTCCATATTCTAAACTGCAGCCATCTTCTGAGCCTCTGTAGGTGAGAGGTTATATTTGAGAGTACATGTGTTGTTCACCGTCAGTGAACCAGAGCAGACCAGTTCTAATCAAGAGGAATGTGCCTTCTTCGCATTGGCGTCATAACAAAGCGCTTTGCCAGCTGCTATTGGGGGCCCGGTGGGGAAAGGTACAAGAATCTTGTGAGAAAGGTAGGTGGTTTCTCCCAGAAGCTTCGATAGAGGATAGAGTTCTATATTAGAGAAAGGGGGTCCGAGAGAGGAAGAGATGCTGAGCTACTGAGATGCTGAGATGTTGAGATGCTGGTCTGGTGGTTTGGCGGTCTGGTGATACATCACGGTGCAGACGTGCAGTCGTGTTTGTGCAACAGAGAGTCCTGACCCAACCAGAGAGGGAAAGAGAGACAGACCCTTCTTCAGATGACAAGACGCCTAAGATCATGGTGAGGTGTTCCATGTGTACTTATTGTATCTAACTATGTCTTTTATTTTCAGGCTCTATGTATATGAATGTGTTGGTTATTGCTACAAAGGTCTATTGTGATGTCTAGTAATTTCTTTCTTTTGTCATCCTATCATCATGTAATAAAGAACCCTTGGAGAATATAATTTGTCTTTATTCTTTGTGAGGGAAGGTCGGGACCCTTTCTTACCAAGTACTTACAGAGGGATGGGCGACTTCCTCTAATGGGTAATTGTTGATACGGGAGGGAAATCGGCTCCCATCAGGGATGTCTAAATTCTTATTATTCTATCCAATACATTGCTAGGAGGAGCATGCGTTGTGTACCCTCTCAGATGGGGAGGTGTTGTGAATTGCTGAGTACCCTCTTGGATGGGGAGGTGTTGTGACTTGTTGTTATTTGCAAGTTCCTCTGCAATGGTCTTATATGTTGTCAGTATTATTCCTTTCTTGGGTAAGTATTGTGAAATGTGGTGTCTTTCTGGATCCTGAGAAAGGATGTGGTAAGTAATGGCCTAGTGACTGACAGAAGCACCAAAACATACATAGAAGTAGGTCATTACAATTTGGAGTAGTCGGTTGCAGGATATGAACGTTGATTTAAAAGGGGAAAATATTTGGGGTTTTTTTCACAATTGAAAGCAGACTCTCAGATATCAGTTGATTTATTTGCACGGGGGTAGCCCATATGGTGCTCTGGCTCATGAGTGAGCTAATTGTGTTGGGTTGAACAAGAATTGCTGTGTGTTTAAATGTGTTTTGTATAAAGGGCTTGTGAATAGCTTTTTTACATTAGGCAGAAAGAGCTGGATCCCTTTAAAAGTGTTCAGTAAAAGATGAATTTAAAATTTGCTCAGCTGCAACGTGAATGTAACATCTCAGAATATAACCCTGAAAGGTGGGATGATGTTTCAGACAGAGATAGTGGGTTATTTTTAATGTGTTGTTTATATGCATCCACAATTGGGTGAGGATATACCTTTGCAAACAGGATTAAATGTGTATGATTCAGAGGTCCAAAATGTTACAGAAAATCGAGTCAGGTTGCCAATTGCACAGGCTGTTTTAATTAATTCTTCTGAAGAGAGTTTTCAGTCAGAAAGGAATGTGCAAAAAGAAAAGAAGACCCGTGTTTTAGAATTAAAGATCACCAGTGGTGGAAATAAATCAGACCCAACAGTGCATGATAAACTTTGCATTAAAAGAAAAATGCAACCATATGATTTTGAGAGTGAACAACAGCAACTGTGTACAATAATTATGACTGGTTTACCCAAAGAATTAAAAGCATATTTTGTTATTTTACCCAAAAGCCATGTGCTCCTTTTAGCAGGGAAGAAAGAAGTCAAATGCCCATGACTCTGTGCTTTTGCACACTAAAAGATACTGGACAGAACAGTATGAGAGAAAATGTGATTTGCTTATGGGAGATTGCGTTGGTTATAAAATGGCCCGTTTAGACAGCTAAGGTTGTCTGTGCAGAACAGAACTAAACAGAAACAGATTTAGTAACATCAATCACAAGAATAAAATGTTTTCATAAATGTGAGAATTCCTAGATTATGACAATAAACTGATACTGCCCCAGATATTGTTACAGAAGTACCATGAGACTTTGTATGTGACTTTTTAATGTTGCCAATGTTTTGCTTTTTAGTCACCAATAGTCTCATAGATAAATGACAGTTTAGAATTTGCTTGAATTAGTTAGAAGTGTGGAGCTTTAAAAACAGAATGCAGGGTTTTGCTGGAGGTCAGGAGAGGTTAAAGCTGTTTTTGTCTGAGACAAGAGAAGACTTTTTAAACTGTGTGACATGTCTTCCTTAAAAGAAAAGGTGCATGTATTTAAACTTGAGCTGCTGAGTAGGTTGTTTTGGTGTATTTCATCTAAGAAAGGAAAGTTCCACAGTTTTGGGCTGTGAGCATTTAATTGGGAAGGATTTACAAGTTAGGAAATGAATATTGCATGCAGACTAGTTTGTCTTGACCTTGGTGAGATAACATGGCATTCCACAGCCCTTCTCTCTCAGACAGCTTTTGGTGAAGGGAGTGGCTGGCTAGAGGAGAAGGCAGCAGTGAGCAGAGCCGTCTCTGTTTGTTATGTTTGGCGAGCACCCAATTCTTTCCGCGGAGAATCTGTGTAAGGGAGGGGTAATTCCACTCCTCTGGTTAGAAAGCTTCCCTCAATTAGAAGAGTAAGGAGGCTTGCAAAAGTGCCCCTCCCTATGAGGAGGTAGGCAGGGCAGACAGAAATTGGCAGGTGCTTCGCTCTTAGAATGTGAGCTCTCCGAAGGGAGAGGTTGCGAGGCAGAGAGCAGTCTGTCTCTCTTATGGTTGAAACTGAGCCAGCCCTGGGACGCGGACATCTCTGGAAGAGAGGGGTCGATAGCTAGGAGTGAGAAAGGAGTGAAGCTGGCTACCCCAGCCCTTCTGGCTGTGCAAGAAAAAAAATGATTTTGCCCAAATAAACTTAAAGAATATAATGCAGGTAGTATTCTTAAGCTATTCCCCAGATCTAGAGGAGAGCTTTGCAGACAGAAATGAAAATATTGGACTTTTAGAGATGTAAAATAAAAATGTGTGCTTTTGAATTGAAGTTTTTTGTAAGATGAGTGATAAATTTTTATCGTTTCAGATTGCGGCGCCGGGGTGCGAGTTAAGTCTCCCCCTCCCCGCCCTGTTTGTTTTTTTGTCTTTTTTTATTTTTATTTGTTATTTTAGATTGTTATTTTTTGGAGTGTGGACCCCCCCTCCTGAGCCTGGAGCCAGACAAGGTGATGTCCTGTGGCTGATGGCGGACGAGAGCTGATGATCTATGGAGAACCAGATCCGATGGGGTTCTTCCTTGTCGAGGGGATACTGATGGAGATGGATGTCGGAGAGCTGTCATCTACACAGATGGACTGCTTCTTTCTAAGCGAAGAAGGGATCAGCAGAGTGTGCTACAATTGGAACTGTCCCCTTCAAGTGAGGCTGACTTTGAAAGCATGAGAGCTGTGTGTCTTTCGCACAGGAGAACTGCTTGTGCACCCTGACAAGAGAAGCAGTGCTTTTGTTTTCCTTTTTTCACAGAAAAGAACACTCTTTTTTCAACAGAGACACTTTGTGGCAAATGGAGTAGATATTTTCTGAGCGCAGTTGGATGCCTTGGCAGTAGAATTTGCAGTTTAATCATTAGAGGTTCAAAGGGATCAGGCATCCAGATGTTTCTGAATTATTTTTAGATATTTCACCTGAGTTATTGTTTTATGTAATGCAGTCTTTGCCTGCTTCACAGTGATCATATGTGATGAAGTTTAAAAAGTACAAAAAGAGAAAACCAGTTAGTCATGATCTGCTTTGAATTCAATGTTTTTGAGTAGTCACTTCAACACGAGAGTTATTGATTCCAAATATGCTTTTTAACAGTTGTGTTGTTGATTCTGAAATGCAGTTTTTCACGTTGTAAGTATTCTTTCATATGGCCTACAGTCTTGAATCTTTCACTCTGAAAATGTAGTTTTCAAGGTTTTGCCTTTAAATGAGACATGCAATGTTTCAATGACACTCAAATCTTCAGTTAGGTGTTATCTAATTGCTGGTTATTATGCCTTGATACCACTTTTACAGTTAACAGATAAGGTGCCCCAATGATAGTTTTGTTTTTCAATCATGATATTCAGTTGCTAGTTACTTGCAACAATGTCAATTTTGTAGTTAAAAGATGCAGTCTAGCTGTGCCTTTAGTTCAGTGATTTTATTTTTGATATATGTGAATGGTGATGTTCAAGGGTCATGGGGTGTAATGTAGTGAATCAGCCACTTTAGTGGTCTGATGCTCTGTGATGACCCTCGATCACCACCATTGTGTACTGACTTTAGTGTGCTATGTTACCTTAGCCTTAATGTAGGATGGTCTTGCATTACAATAATCTTGCCAAAGAATAGAAGGTATGGGATGTCGAGGTGCAGTGTTGTTGGTGATGGTGCCCACATGTGCTCCATAGTGGATATTGAAGGATTAAGTGCATAATGTTATTTGAGTTAGGTGAATTATGACTTTAGCCTATTGGCTTTGACGTGGTCTAACATCATTTTGCTATCCAAGTATTAGAGGCCTATGCTTGAGCAACTCCATATTCTAAACGGCAGCCATCTTCTGAGCCTCTGTAGGTGAGAGGTTATATTTGAGATTACATGTGTTGTTCACCGGCAGTGAACCAGAGCAGACCAGTTCTTATCAAGAGGAATGTGCCTTCTTCGCATTGGCGTCATAACAAAATGCTTGGCCAGCTGCTGTTGGGTGCCTGGTGTGGAAAGGTACAGGAATCTTGTGAGAAAGGTAGGCGGGTTCTCCCAGAAGCTTTGATAGAGGTTAGAGTTCTATATTAGAGAAAGGGTGAGATACTGAGATGCTGGTCTGGTGGTTTGGCGGTCTGGTGGTACATCACAGTGCAGACGTGCAGTCGTGTTTGTGCAACAGAGAGTCCTGACCCAACCAGAGAGGGAAAGAGAGACGGACCCTTCTTCAGATGACAAGACGCCTAAGATCATGGTGAGGTGTTCCATGTGTACTTATTGTATCTAACTATGTCTTTTATTTTCAGGCTCTATGTATATGTATGTGTTGGTGATTGCTACAAATGTCTATTGTGATGTCTAGTTATTTCTTTCTTTTGTCATCCTATTATCATGTAATAAAGAACCCTTGGAGAATATAATTTGTCTTTATTCCTTGTGAGGGAAGGTCGGGACCCTTTTTTACCAAGTACTTACAGAGGGATGGGCGATTCCCCTCTAATGGGTAATTGTTGATACGGGAGGGAAATCAGCTCCCATCAGGGATGTCTAAATTCTTATTATTCTATCCAATACATTGCTAGGAGGAGCATGCGTTGTGTACCCTCTCAGATCAGGAGGTGTTGTGAATTGCTGAGTACCCTCTCGGATGGGGAGGTGTTGTGACTTGTTGTTATTTGCAAGTTCCTCTGCAATGGTTTTATATGTTGTCAGTATTATTCCTTTCTTGGGTAAGTATTGTGAAATGTGGTGTCTTTCTGGATCCTGGGACAGGATGTGGCAAGTAATGGCCTGGTGACTGACAGAAGCACAAAACATACAAAGAAGTAGGTCATTACACCTACCACTATCAATTTGTGGATCGTCTTTTCCACCAGACCCAGGGTCATCTATGTGCACTAACTTTGCCCCACGTCTGGAGTGTCTTTACATGTCAGACTTTGAGGGCAAGTATGTGCTCATTGACTCCAACCCCTTTCTGGACAATGTCCAACTGTGGCGATGCTATATAGACGATATCCTGGTATTTAGTGACACTATCCCTGCCTTTCTCACTTGGATCAACAGCCTCAACCCATACCTGAAATTTACAACCAATAGTTCCGAAACAGAACTACCTTTCCTTGATCTACTGATTACCAAAAAACAGGATAGGCTTGAAACGATCACCTACAAAATCCTACTGCCACTGCCCACTACTCTACCAAAGCTTTCCCCCTAAGGCTCATAGGAAAAACCTACCCTACGGGCAGTTTCTGCATATCCGCAGAAATTGCAGTAATGTGGAGGACTTTGAAAGACAAGCCTCTGAACTGAGCACTCATCTAGCACATAGACAATACCCTATCAACAAAATAAAGAATGCCCAGAAAAGAGCCCGGAACACCAAGAGACTGGCTCTACTGGAAACACACATCAAACCAAAGTTGGATGTAATCACATGTGTAGCTACCTACACATCAGAATCGAACATGATAAAAAGGGTCATCAATAAACACTGGAAAATTCTCCAAGTAGGAGAACAGTCCCTTTGTAAGCCCAGGTTCGCGTTCAAATGCACCTCCAACATCAAAGACTTACTCATCAACACCAGACCCAAACGGAGTGTACCACCAGCTCCCAATACTTTATGGAACCTGCCGCCGGTCACCGGCCACTATCCCTGCGGACAGTGTGTAGTCTATCCCCTCACCCAAGCAACAAAGACTATCTCACTGACCAACACTTGGACTTGGAGGCAAAACAAACACACTAACTGTAATACACGCAATTGTGTTTATTTAATTACTTACCCCTGCCACCTCTAGTACATCGGCATGACAACACACCCAGCAAAAACAAGGATTACGGAACATAGATCCAACATCAGATGTAAAAAGACCAATACAAAGATGTGCGCACACTATGCCAAACACAATCACACTCCAAATGATTTACACTGGACCATCTTGGATGCCTTCCAGAGCATCACAAAAAAAGCCCTGTTTAGGAAGGAACAAAACTGGATATTTAGACTGTATTCAGACACTCGGGGTCTTAAAGATGATATCCCTTGGGCTGAACTAAACCGTTAAAGGTGATGCTCAACTACAACCACTCCTCTCGGCTTCCGACATCTTGACTATATGGAGCTGAACTATACCGTTACAGGTTTAACAAATCCATCAGCACCGTGTTGTCTAGCACCTTGATGGACCTCCACAAAGCGCTACGTCAATATTGAGTGCCAAACCCCCCTGAGCCTTTAGAGCAAATCATCATCTTCTTTCGTTCCCTAACACGCTACTTGTGGATACTGTTAGGCTTTGCTACTCTTTCCACTCATGCATATGGCTCCACGCTATGTAGAACTCATAGATATTACAATGATTTATCCTCCATTCCAAAGTAGTCCATCTGCCCAGAAATCATTCATACTTATTAGTAAAAAAACCCTATTTTAACTGACACAAATCCCATGTGACACTACATGGGTGTAGTCAGTCTCCCTACACAAGAGTATGTTTGCCAACCAAGTCTACCATATATTGCTGCATCACATGTGGCAACCATCCACAAGACCCTTTTTTGCAAAGATAGCATTTTAATCAGAGATCGCTTAGATAGCATACATCAATAAAGTTACATTGAGATACATTCTTAGAAACCACTATTTAAACTGGTTCAACACAAGCCACAAACCTTTTTTTGCAAAGACACAGTTTTTAATCATAGATCGCATAGTCAGCATACATTAATAAAGTTGCATTAAGAAACATACCTCCTAAGATGGCCGCCAAGGTTATCCCTTTGGTCCTGTGACGCCTGTGACGCACACTTTGCTTACTTCAGTACCAGACTCGGAAGCAGCTGGGACGGGGCCAGGAGCAAGGGTAGGAACAACACTAGTTTCCTGCCACCCTTCTGTGAGTATTTTCCAAATGCCTTTTGGACAACTGGTAAGCGATATAGCTGACTTGTTTATGACCCTATGCATAACTCTTTCCCACAGCCTCAGAGCAACGACGTGCTCTGCCTCCCCCATAAAACTGTAGACTCCTATACTGGGGGTGAGTAGCTCTGTGAAGCATTATCTCCACACATGTTTCTGAAATGTAAAAGCGGCGCTATTTCTTATCATATCCAATATACGAATTTTTCACAGAACATGTGTATTATATTTGAAATGTGTGCAATATAGTCAGACCATTCAGGCAATCTTCCAGCACTATGCACGCTTCTAGCGGCAACTGGAAATCTATGGTTATCGCCCGCACAGTGTGCATGTGTCATGTGTGGGTACTTCTGCAATACAGTCATACATTTAGGCCACCTTCCGGCCTGAGGCACGCCTCTAGCAGCATCTTTTCATCGGTGGTTACCACTCGCATTGGCTTGTAAAAAGGTAAGCATTATCTCCACACAGTTTTCTGGCACGTAATAGCAGCGCTATTCCTTATCGTATCCAGTCTACGTATTTTTCACTGAGCATGTGTATTATATTTCAAATGTGCGCAATATAGCCAGACCATTCAGGCAACCTCCCAGCACTTGGCAGTCCGCTAGCGGCAACTGTAAATCTATGGCTATCACCCGCACAGTGTGCATGTATCATCATGTGTGGGTACTTCTGCAAGACAGTCCGTTTAAGCCATCTTCTGACATTGCTCACTGCACCATCAGGAATCAAGCAAGCCGGGCCGAAGACGGCTGTAATGCCAGAAACCGGTCCCCGGAAGCTTGTTTCCTTTCCAGTAAAAGAGTTGGCTTGGTAGTTTGGTCTGCCCTGTTCCCATGATGCACTGGGCCAGGGACAGACTAATTTGCATGTAGCCAGGTTCTGAGCTGGGATGGTGCAGTGAGCTAAAAAACGGTGATGGATCAAGCCCTGATCTGTTGACTGGGTAGGAGTGTTCTGCTTAATTCAGAGACTCTGTCCATCACCACCCCCTTTTCTGAATCGTTTTGTCCACCATAAGCGTGGAAGGGTATGCTCAGATGTTAGTCCCTTGCTCACTGCACCATCAGGATTTAAGCAAGCCGGGCCGAAGACGGCTGTAATGCCAGAAACTGGTCCCCGGAAGCTTGTTTCTTTTCCAGTAAAAGAATTGGCTTGGTAGTTTGATCTGCCCTGTTCCCATGATGCACTGGGCCGGGGACAGACTAATTTGCATGTAGCCAGGTTCTGAGCTGGGATGGTGCAGTGAGCTAAAAAACGGCGATGGATCAAGCCCTGATCTGTTGACTGGGTAGGAGTGTTCTGCTTAATTCAGAGACTCTGTCCATCACCACCCCCTTTTCTGAATCGTTTTGTCCACCATAAGCGTGGAAGGGTATGCTCAGATGTGAGTCCCTTGCTCACTGCACCATCAGGATTCAAGCAAGCCGGGCCGAAGATGGCTGTATTGCCAGAAACCGGTCCCCGGAAGCTTGTTTCCTTTCCAGTAAAAGAATTGGCTTGGTAGTTTGGTCTGCCCTGTTCCCATGATGCACTGGGCCAGGGACAGACTAATTTGCATGTAGCCAGGTTCTGAGCTGGCATGGTGCAGTGAGCTAAAAAACAGTGATGGATCAAGCCCTGATCTGTTGACTGGGTAGGAGTGTTCTGCTTAATTCAGAGACTCTGTCCATCACAACCCCCTTTTCTGAATCGTTTTGTCCACCATAAGCGTGGAAGGGTATGCTCAGATGTGAGTCCCTTGCTCACTGCACCATCAGGATTCAAGCAAGCCGGGCCGAAGACGGCTGTAATGCCAGAAACCGGTCCCCGGAAGCTTGTTTCCTTTCCAGTAAAAGAATTGGCTTGGTAGTTTGGTCTGCCCCGTTCCCATGATGCACTGGGCCAGGGACAGACTAATTTGCATGTAGCCAGGTTCTGAGCTGGGATGGTGCAGTGAGCTAAAAAATGGTGATGGATCAAGCCCTGATCTGTTGATTGGGTAGGAGTGTTCTGCTTAATTCAGAGACTCTGTCCATCACCACCCCCTTTTCTGAATCTTCTGACATGAGGCACGCCTCTAGTGGCATCTTTTCATCGGTGGTCACCGCACGCTTTGGCTTGTAAAAACGGAAGTATCACCATACTGCCGTATCCGCGTCAGCTTCTGGTTTCTACCTTAGCATGTTTTCTTCATTAGCGTGTTTTCCTGACATGGGAATTACACAATGCCCCACGCTAGCCACTGGCAACAGTACAATAGCTTACGCCTGTTTCGGAAAGTAAAAAAAAAACCACACAGTAAAAGCCATAGCTTATGCATGTGCCTTTACACTTACTGAGATCACTCACTCTAACGTGATAATTATGGATATCCACTTGGTATAAGCAAGTATACTCCCACATGCATAGGCGTTCTTTTACCTGTATTTTTGACACTAATGTGTAGTGTTCTTTTTAACCTGATATACTCAATCAGTCACCAGCCATATATAGTAGTACTGTGGCTCTATGACATAATAACCTCTGGCATCATAGACTCAATTGAGCCAGCTGAGATCCTTACACGAGACCTGCATGCGCATGCGACATGACAGCTACACGGTAGGTGTTTTGAATGTTCCTAAAAGCACTGCACCGCATGTCTTTCCTCCCCTTTTTAAACACTCCATTGTTGTTCTTTCACCCCCCTCTTTGTTTTGCCCATTTCTTATAGGTCTATTAGGGTACCACTCTACTGCATCTGGATATCAAACCATATATAGAAAACCAGGCTCATGGTAGTGTAGTGTAGTTCCTATATTCCCATTAGGCTCTGCGCATTGGAATAATATATCCTATAGATTTGACGTAGGACTTAGGTCAACTAGGTCTCTATCAAATATATTAGACTTAATTGTGAGTGACAACTAGTTCAGAGGTCACTAGAAACTTTTTCGAATAAACAAGAAGGGATTAGTTTCTGACAACCGCATAAACATGACAACATTGTTTCCCCAAGAATAAAACTGATCTTCAGAGTCGTGGAAACAATAGATAGATATTTTACTCAGTCAATCGTGCATGCTTCATTTCATCAGGGGTGCAGAGAAATAGAAAGGCGGGCGTTTTCAATAAAAGGGCTTTATTGAACAGTCTTCTTTCTCAAGCAAGTAAAGTTAACTGCTACAATTGTAACACTGGTTGCAAAGTATAATGCGAACAGTAAGAAAAGTATTATAAAATATTACTGTAAAAGCATTGTATGGTTCCTAGACCATAGATAAATGCATACATAAATAACAAAGGCTAAAAGTACTCAACTGGTGCTTCTAAAATACTCCTACCCCAATGTACCTAACCTAAGTCTAGTACGAGGGAAGAAGTAAGTGAGGTGTAGCGTAGGTTTAGTTTTTCTTTGCCAAGAATCTAACCAAGATTTCTCTTAGGGTCAAATCAGCTCCATACCTTGGTTTTAGAATGAAGGAGGTCTGGTATCTCGGTCTCGGACTCGATTACCAAAACCCAGCGAGGGGAGCTTGGAAACACTGGAGCTGGATTCTCAGTGACAGAAAGGCAGCCTCTCTGTCATTGCGTTAGCTGGACGGCCGGCTTCCTTCGGCACTTGCTGTAGCGAGCTGCATCAGGCAAGTAGATAATCGAGCTGCTCCGAACCACCGTGTGTTTGCTAGGGTAAGTGTAGGCATATTTATACCTTGAAGGTGCTGAGTTTGACGTAAAGTCGGACATAATAACGTCATCAAAGAACCCCAAGGGAATGGTAGTTCTTTGAAAACTCAATAATTTCTAGGACAAATCACTATTCAAGTAAGGGGACGTCCCTGACTGCTGAAGCCGAGTTTTCCAAGAAATCTTTGTGGCTTTTTGGAACTAGTGGAAGTAGCCATGCCTGTATTTGGACTGGATGAGTTATGTCTAAATATGGGTATGATTTCTATGTCTATATAAGGGCAATGTGAATTACACCTAAATAAGGGCATGAATCGGTAAATTACGCTTGGATTCTAAAATGCTACACAACACCCACTCCACTTTATTATGTTCAATATTACTAAATTCTAAGGTTTTTAAACATGATGTGTAAAAATCCCTCCCAAAATACATGAAATGCATTTGAAATGGCTGCACGCGAAAGATGAGCATTTGTGCTGTACGCATTTTAAAAAGCAATATTTTCATTTAAAGCATGTAGTGTGACATTTTTTAATTGCTTATCAGAATTAGTTATGAAATAACATTTATGAAATGGCTCTTAAATACAGAAGAAAAGTCGAGACCATTCCATGACAGAATATATACTGTTTAGGTTGTGGACAAGGTCAAATATTGTCATTTGCAAGTGTTTCAAAGAATTCTTGTTCTCTAAGAATAGTTCTACTTTAAGCAGATTACTTTGGGCCAGATGTAGGTAAATATCATTTACCGATACTAAAATACGCAATTTTACAGATTCAGTATTTTAGGATTGGTATATGATATGTAGCTAATGATTCGGTAAATTTTACCGAAACGGTAAAATTCAGAAAAATACCAATTCGGTATTTACCGATTCGGTATTCCCTATTCATTCCTATAGGCCTGGAGGCCCATAGGAATGAATGAGAATTACCGATTCAGTAAATACCGAATCGGTAATAGGGGGTAGACTTACACAGGTGGCAGGGTGTCATATTGACACCCTGTTGCACCCCTGCATAGTGCATGGGTGCACATGTGGCACACATACATGCCCTAAGGGCATGTATGTCTGCCACATGGCACAGATGAAAAAAGCACAAAATTCCTTTTTTTAAGGTTTTCGATATTTACCACCAACTATTAGTTGGTGGTAAATACTGAATCCTTAATACACATGAGCACTCTTAGATGTGCTTGCTACATATCATCTACCGATTCGGTAAATACCGAATCAGTAAATACCGATTCGGTAAAATCCGATTTGGTATTTACCAATTCGTATTTACCGAATCGGTATTTTTTTGGCTCCTACATTACAAATTCCCAATACCTGTCGGTAACGGCCGAAATTCGGTGATTTCTGCAGTCATCGACCGGTATTGGGCGACCTACATCTGGCCCTATGTGCCAATAAAAAGGTTTAATTTTGGAATAAGTCAAATCGTAGAAAAATAGAGCATTAAAGTTGGAAGTTTTGTTTTGAAAAGTGAAGGTCGAATACAGAGTCCCATAGAACGCTGTGTGCTAACTTCAAAAGTCATTCTCGTTGTCAGGAGAAAACATCAAATCTTGTAAGCTGGCAAAGAAATCGTCGGCCACAATAGGTGAAAGCTGGACCACTTCATTAAGTAAACAGATAGCACAAAAATGTGAAGCATCGCTGTCAGCGTTGGCCGCATTAGCAATGTTCGTCGGAGATGGAGATTGTACCTGTGTGCCTGTCGATCCACGTATCTCACCGTCAGCAATTTGCGTCTGAGATCTCAATGAATGCCGTCATCAGGATTGGTAGTCGCTGGGGGCAACACGATGCATGGGCCATTACTGAACAAAGCAAGGTATCAACATCCGTTGGCAGTGCTGATGGAAGTGTTAGACAGACGTCCAACACGCCTTCTTCTCCACATAGCAGGCATCGTAGAACAGGTAAGATGCAACCTTGCTAGATTGATAGGAACCATGTGGTATTCAGGTCTCTTAGACGAGCCAGGCACAGGATCTGTATCATGCGCTCATGACACTTCATTGCCAGGAGAGTGTTCTCTATGGTAATCTGGGTATCACTGCTGACCGGACTTGCCATATCAGAGCAGAAGGAACAAGAATAGTATTCCTGCTACGAGTCCCAAAATGAGAGGCAGGCCGCCAAACACAGAGTGCACGAAGTTTGGAAAAATGCTGAGGACTGCTTCAAATGGTGCTAACAGTCCCGAAAAAACGGTCTTAAATACATGTACAATACCACTGGTATTAGACATGTTTAAGATACGACCTAACATTTCTATGAAATTTATTGGATAGTTTGTGGATAAAAGAGCATGTATCTCTGCAGGGGACCTTGCAACTTGTAGTTCATATGTCTCTTTGGACGAGGTCAGTGGCACAGTTTTTTGTAAAAGAATGGCTTTCATTCTGCTTAAAGTATCAATTTGAATAGAAGAGATGTTCAGTGAAGGCCATAACGGCGACTCCCGTCTGTCTTAGCTTTAGGAAACAATACTTGCATACAACAAGTGACCCTGGCTGACACAGTTACGAGATCATTCCACAACAGCTGTGATCATTCAACATTATATAGCTCCCGTTTGAAAGCTGCCTAAAAAGTGGATCTATCACTGCTGCTGGAGAACCTTGCAGGTGGCAGTATAAGTTGTTTGAAGAACTTTCAAAGGCTCCATGTAAATTAATAGCCTGGCATAAAAGTGTACCGCTTAGTGCGCTCTTATATTGTGTACCACTAAGAAATACTTATTTTCCCCCACTCCAACATTTGTGTGTGCATGGTAATTCCCAGGTTGACTTTATGTATTCCTTACCCAACCTTTCGTATACGGCAACTGGTATATGTTTCAAACAGTATTGAAAATTGAAAATTGTGACAGGCAGAGTGATTATCCAGTGTATTATTCATTCTGTTGCAGGTTTTTCTGAAACAGTTAATGGTAATCTCTCCAGTTTTACAATGCTCAGCACCATATAGTCTGCTCTTCTTTGTGCCAAAGAGATTTGTTTATCTCTAAGGTTAAATACAGAAAACAATGACATGGTGTTGATTAGACGCCATGGCACATATCCATAACAAAGATTTTGCAACATCCAGCCTAAAAGCATTATAGAACGTAATTGCGACTGCCCATGCTGTAGCATGAGCAAGCCCTGTTCCATTATGTCAATGGTAGAGGCTACTATGCTGTCCAAAGAATAAATACTGGATGACAGGGTTATTAACCCATTGTCAACTACAGAGAGTGCTTTCTCTAAATTAATACAATCAATTTCTCGTATTCTTTCTGCAGTCTCTGCCTGTGTCGCTTTCCAAGCTTCATTATAAATGGCATATATATACCTGCGTATATGAAACGTTTATGATGTCGTTTCGCAGGACCTAGTAAGGAGTCCCTTAAATCAACGCCATCTTTAAGTAAAGATAAGTGTATTTTAACCTCTGTAAGTGTAGATTTTTGTAGCCACTCAAGGCACAGTTTTCCTACACTGTATGTTGTTACTATCCCAGGATGTTGTCTCTGGACATATCTTGGATCTGGCCTAGTTACTGTAAACCCTTGTGTCTTGTTCAGGACTCTATCTATACAGTTATTCGTGTCTGTGGGCCAGATTAACCATTTTTTCCAATCAGGATCAGTTCTGTTTTTAAGTAAAATTGTTTTTACGTCGCCCCTCCTTCTGAAGTGTTTTGACTATCAGGTGTAGGTGTAGGTATGGACGGTTTGCTTAAATCTTATCTTGGCCAGGCCAAGGCAGGATGTCTGTTGAACAGTGTCATTCAAAAACATTACTTGTTCAGGGATAATGCAGGCTCGAAATAAGGCTTCTATTCCCTGCACCTGCCAGTCTTTTGAGCCCCAGACAGTTTTTGTTTCTATGTTGTCACTCCAAACGTCGAAGCCTAATGAGGACAGCTGGCCATAAAAGGCTGCAGAATAAATCTGCTTAGTATTGGTCAACATACTTTTCATTCCTGTCTTATTAACATGTTTAAAGTAAAATGCTTCTGGATTTGTGACATTAAAACCTGAGAAGTATGGACATTTTTCATAGAATGTTTTTGAGCTACCCTTTGGTGGTGTTGGACAATGTTCCCATTGATTGAAAGTATAAATATTCCTAGGGTTTGCAGATTTGTGCAAGTAATGATGACCATAGTGATTATAACAATACATTTGTGCATAATCTGATGAACCTTCTAAATATTGTTTTGTAAATTTTGCAGACATCTCTAAATCTGACATCATATTATTAATAGTCTCAAAGTCCCAATCATCAGAAAATGTGCTGGGTGAAACAAAGACACTCAAGGAAACCTTAAATTGATGTAGAATCTTCAACAGCTCTGAAGGACCATAGATATCATAATCAGTTCTATCCCATGCTATACCACCAGATATAGGAATGGCTGTGATGTTCACTGATGTCAAGTCTCTTTGTTCACGATGAGATAATTTGTGTGGCTTCAGGAGCAATTTGATGTTCTTACTTGCTGTGTCCATTTTACTATATCTTCCATTTATCAGCATTCCCAATGTTAATACCATGATTAGTCAAAGTAGGAGGAAAAGTACGCCTAATACAATCCAAAATTCAACCCATGGTGAAACCAGATAAGTTTTTTCAAGTTGTTGAAAAAGTTCTGTTACTTGATCTTTAAATGTTTTATTTAATGGCGTCATTTCAGGCTCACTGGGATCCTCAGAAAACGTATCAAAGTTAATGAAATAGCCAGAGGCAGTTTTGTCAATTGTTGAAATTGTATCAGGATTTTTTTAAATCACTGGAGCTACCGGATCCTTTGTCATGTTAGTATATTCAGATGCTACATCATTGTAGACAGGAGTGTCTTGACGAACTGTTATTTGGGTCTCAAGAGGCACAAGTTCCATTGCTTTATTGCTTAGCCTTTGTTTTTTGCTGCAGAGTCTTCAAACATTATCAGTCTCTCAGCCTGAACCTCTTGGATAGTAGCAAGATTTGGTCTTCTGCTACATCCACTGGGCCTACTACTTATATCGGCCACATGATGTGGTTTGACCAGGTCGATGGATACAAACTTGTTCTCTTTTATTTCAGCAAGGGGCGGCAGTAACACTGTTCTTGATCCGTGGATTGCTAGTACAGGTACTTGTTTTCTGTAAGAAGGCCAAATTCCTTCTTATCCGTGATATTTTCTCTGACTAGATCCCCAATCTTTGGAATCCAGACAGGCCTTGCTGGGATGGGTAGTTCTCCTTCAGTGGTCGCTGGCTTCTGTATTGTGTTGCTTTGACTTCTCCTTTTCTCGTTTAAGTCCTGCAAAACAGCCAAACGGTCTTTGATATCAAAGGGTTTTTGTTCCACCACCGAAGTGTGACGATCGAGATCCTAGACAAGCATTCTAGTACCAAAAAAAGATTTCATATGGAGTGATTCCACCCAGAGAATTTCTTGGCAGATTATTAAGACTACGTTGGACACTTATTAGATGTTTGACCCACCCGTCACCCGAGCCTAATACCCTAGCTGTTATAGATTGCTTTATGTCCTGGTTTTTTCTTTCCACTACAGAATTTCCCTCAGGATGGAATTGACTCGAATACCACAATGCAATGCCCAGATTGGCCATGTCCTCCTTGTAAGCTTTGGAGCTAAACGCAGGACCCTGGTCAGAATGTAGCGTGCCGATTGCGTATGTACCGATAAAGATTCGTAAAGGTTTTATAACAGTTTGGGAGTCAGACCAGCTCTGTGGCCACATCCAAATGAATCCGTCCAAATAATTGTGGGACCGCATTCGTCCATAGCGACGCCTGCGTGTAGAAAGCCTAATGCTGTCTAACAATGGTGTCTGTACTGGGCTAGCTACACTGTAGTCAGGTATCTGGTGGTGTTCTTTGCTGCGATCTCTGATGCAGTCATGGCAATTAATTGCAAACTCGTGAACGTGGGCATTCATCCCTGGCCACCAGTACGTCTCTTTTATATCCAGAATGGATTTAGAGATCCCTTGATGTATCAGACTCTCTCCCATATGTGCTTCTTGTATCAAAGCTCCTTATGTCTCCTGTTTGGGATTACTCTATCCCCGATGACAGGGATTCGAGCAAAAGGGACGGAGTTGGCATCAATTATGTATGAATATTCAAGTGGATAATTTAGAGGTAACACCGCACCGCTGCCTTTGCTTGTGGCAATGACAGCTAGCATTGCTTTGCCTTCTATTTTTGTTTTTGAACGAGTGATTGCAGCAACGGAAGCCGTTTGCACAGCTACCTTCGCGGCTTCATCAGCCAATGAATTCCCTGCAATGAGAATGCCAACACGTTGATGACTCAGTGTATGGATCACATGAGACTTTTGTAGTTCTTTCTGTAATTGAACTACTTGTTCCCAAAGCAACTTATGCTTGATTGTGCCACCTTTTGCATCTTTGAAACCGTTTTGAACCCAGTTCTGCAAGTATTCATTGTAAGACTGGATGCAGTAATAAGAATCGCACACTATGAGTGTAGGGAATTCGCGATCAGTATTTTCAAGCGCCATCTTAAAAGCCTGTAGTTCAGCTCGCTGAGCTGTACAGTCTCCGGGAGATTGTGTTTTTGTGACCATAGGTCAGAATTTACCATAGCGCCAGCGACCTTTAACAATCGCGCATTCAGTACTATAAGCTTGTTTACCCCCAATTGCGAGCTGTGCTGATCCATCTGTATAAATTATACATTCGTACTGTTCTAGAGGTAGAATCTCAGTGGGCAGAGGACATTCTTGTTCGTATTGTAGAAATTCTTGAGTTTTCAAGTAGGGGTCAAAAACGTATTCAACGTCTGTTGCAGCAAGAGAGTTAACCCATTGTATCCATCTTGGATGTAAAGCCTTTGCATTCAGAATGCTTGCTTTTGTCACTGCTTCTAAGGCAGGTGCAGGAGTAACGACCATTATGCGTTTACCCTGTGCGAGAGCTCTCTCTTTTGCTACTGCAGTTTGAACCGCTGTCAGAATTTTTTCTGTTGAAGTGAATTTCATTTCAGCTTGTGTGTACAAGTATGATTTGTAAGCAATTGGTACTTTTTCACCTTCATTAAAGGTTAATTACGTAAATCCACATCTTCCTGGGATTATTCTGATTACAAGGTTGCGTACGTTTTCGAGTGTCTGTAAATGTGATGTTGCTAACATGTCTGTTTGAACTGAACGCAAAATTTCTGTGTGTTTTTAAGTCCAATTAGTTGTTTTGAAATCAGGTTTGATTATTAAGTAGAGGTTTAACCCTTTATGCGTAGTTTAGAATGTATGTTCTTCCGAAATTCAGGAAACCTAGAATTGACTGTAAGTTTTTCCGTGTTTTTGGAGGTTGGAGCAGCACACACTTTTCTAAAAAGTTGTCTGCCAGGCTTTTGCCTTCACTTGATAACTCGAATCCCAAGAACAGGACGTTGAGGTTGGCAATTCTTGATTTTTTAAAGTTGAATTTATACCCTTCAGAGGCGAATCCAAGTATAATGGTATTCACTCTGTTCAAGTGCCTGTCCAAATCATCGTCTGTTAGATAGATGTCATCGACATAAGATAATGCCTCATCATCATACGTTTGTAGTAACTCTGTTACTCTGGCTGAAAATAACCCTGGACTATTCTGGAATCCCTGGGGGAGACGACAAAAGTGACGTTGTGTCCCCATAATTGAGAAAGCGGTCAAGTTCCTGCTTTCAGGTGCAATGTGTTGACAGAAAAAAACTTTAGAAATATCTAATGTGGTTTTATATTTTTTGTGCACAATGTTATTCATTAGTGTTGCACTGTGTGCATTTTGTACTGCAAAGTTTTGCAACAGGAGTTTAAATGTCTGTAGTCCAGAACTAGACGATATGTATTGTCTGGTTTGGAGACAGGTAACAAAGGATTGTTCATTGATGAGGTGCATGTTTCAATCACCCGTGGGTATTCAAGCTGATCTAAGATCTCCCTGTCCTGTTTTTTGCTTCTTGCTTAACTGAATACTGCCTCTGTGCATTTGGTTGTGATTTTAACTAGATTTTGTGGTGAGGGGAATCCTCATCCCATTACACATGATTTTTATATAATGCTGGAGCCTGGCCTACAGCCCATTTTCTGGCATAGGTGTATTTTAAATGAATTGAAATATGATTAGAGAAGGCTGGCATAATGATGTCTTCGCCATGTGGGCACTCGCTGACAAATTTTGTTGGCCAGTCTTTTTCAGCTAGAAGAATGTCATAACCCTTAGAGAGCTCCTCCCAAAAGAGTGCTCTTATTTTCCTAGTTATGTCCCCCTCCATCCGGAGCGTTACTTCATTTAACTTATGGGGTACACTAACCCTGGTGTCAGCTGTTTCAACTTGAATGTACTCATTAAAGTCCACTGTATCCATATGATCCTTCAAGATCTTGCGATTCTGCTGCGCTGTCCAGCATTGTCTGGGCCCACTCCCCGTTCTTGAGTTGTGTCATCAAGATCCTCGGCATGTCTGATTTTTAGACCTGCTACCTTCTTTTGGTGAATTGGGTTAACTTTTTTTATGGAACGCGTTGATCGTCTTTGGACTTCACATGTTCTTCCTTGTGTTCTGACCATCCTCTTCTTTCTGATTTCTGTGAGGAAGTCTGAAAGGTACGAGAGGGACGTGTATCAGTATCTTGATATCTATCAGGTTTTCTCACATTATCCCTGTTTCTGAGGTTATACCTCTTTTCATATGGCTCCTTTTGAGGAGACCTTCCTCGGGACTGAGAGCGCTTCTCATTAGAAGTTTGTTTAGTATTTTCCCACTTCTTTTTAGGAGTAGTGAGAGTGTTTAAAAAAAGATATTTTCAGGACTTTCTGTTAGTTAGGGCTTGACTGGTTTCCCAACCAAACTATCTCTACCTAGTTATTCATAGGATTTTTCAATTATTCTATCCGGTTCATATGGTTGCTCAGTTATGTCAATTTCCCTCATTTTTTGGCGGATCACCACTGATGCTGCTTCACCTTTAATATTAGCTAATATTATAGCTGAGACCTGTTTGAAATCTTTCAGTAATTTCATACCCAGATTTAAAGCAAGCTCTGCCCCGTATTCATTTTGAATCTGTTTCAGGACATCTGGTATTGCCGCCATAGATGAACACCATGTGCTTTTGTGTAAATTGCAGCAAAGACTGTACCCCAAGTGTCGCAGTCCTCTGGGTGTGGTGCGATCACCATTGGTAAACAGATTGTTAAAATTCTGTGTTTCTCATGAGGTGTACTGTCAGGAAATACTGCCTCGATTTTAGTAATTTTTTGGACTATCCAGAATGGAATTGGTTTCCTTTTTGCGGGTAATTTACCAATGACTGATTGAATAGTCTGTGGTGTAATTTTATTTGTGTTCCCCTGGTGAGGGGTTTGTTGTGGAATCCTTATAGGAGGTTGGACTGTTAGAGTCTGCATGACATATTGAACCAATTGTCTATGTATTTTAATTAGTTGTTTTAGTTGAACTAATAGTTCCGCACCTGATATTTCTTCAATGTAAGGATGTGGTGTATAGCTGGCTAGCACCAGCCATGTTGCTTCTGGTCTACCTAGTGGACCGAGGCTGGTAATGTAATTTTGATGTTGTAGGGCGCCTTTAAACCAGAGCTTATGCTCTTGGTAAGTTAGTGGGATTTCAACGTCCTCGAAAGGAACATATTCCGTTGCATTATCCTCTACTTTGTAGAAGTAAAACACATGCAATACTGCATTTGCTTCAGGGAAGACTATCCATGAATAGAATACCTCTGTCTGCCGATATTCATGTGCCTCTATGACAAAAATTACCCTACCACCTCTTGATGATAGACCATTTGTTACAAGCTTTATAGTGATGATTTTCCTTAAGTTTTCCGGGTTGATTATAGCATTCGGTCGTTTTCTTGGAAACCTGTAACATCTAAGCCCGGTCGGGCTACAGCCCCACCATTCTCGCTTTCAGTCATTTGGTTGGCTGAAAGTTTGCAGAGCAAGTTTCAAGTAAACAAAGAGAAGGTGCACAATATTTTGGAACACTGTATCCTTCAACTTTGAACAAACCAAAAACTAAAACATGGGATTTTCGTCCTACTCAGTAATGGCGGATATTTTATCCTTTTGCCCACTCCAGACGTCTATTGGAGTAGTTTACGGGAAAAAGGGGTCTCTGTGAAAAGCACGAATGTGTTACTCTAGTATCTAGCATTAAATTAGTGCCTTACCAAACGGGCGCCATGTAGTGTAGTGTAGTTCCTATATTCCCAATAGGCTCTGCGCAAGTTAAGTGAACTGCTGCAATCGTAATACTGGTTGCAAAGTATAATGCGTACAGTAAGAAGAGTATTATAAAATAATACTGTAAAAGCATTGTATGGTTCCTAGACCACAGATAAATATATACATAAATAACAAAGGCTAAAAGTACTCAACTGGTGCTTCTAAAATACACCTACCCCAATGTACCTAACCTAAGTCTAGTACGAGGGAAGAAGTAAGTGAGGTGTAGAATAGGTTTAGTTTTTCTTTGCCAAGAATCTAACCAAGATTTCTCTTAAGGTCTAATCAGCTCCGTACCTTGGTTTTAGAATGAAGGAGGTTTGGTTTCTCTGTCTCTGACTCGATTTCCCAACACCCCGCAAGGGGAGCTTGGAAACACTGTAGCTGGTTTCTCAGCGAGAGAAAGGCAGATCTCTATCAGTGCATCAGCTGGAGGGTCGGCTTCCTTCGGCACTTGCTGTAGCAAGCTGCGTGGGGCAAGTAGATAGTCGAGCCGCTCCGAACCACCGTGTGTTTGCTATGGCAAGTGTAGGCATATTTATACCTTGAAGGTGCCTAGTTTGACGTAAAGTCGGACATAATAACGTCATCAAAGAACCCCAAGGGAATGGTAGTTCTTTGAAAACTCCATTATTTTTAGGTCAAATCAATATTCAAGTAAGGGGATGTCCCTGACTGCTGAAGCCGAGTTTTCCAAGAAACCGTTGTGGCTTTTTGGAACAAGTGGAAGTAGCCATGCCTGTATTTGGAGTGGATGGGTTATGTCTAAATATGGGTATGATTTCTATGTCAATATAAGGGCAATGCGAATTACACCTATATAAGGGCATGAATCGGCAAATTACGCTTGGATTCTAAAATGCTACACAACAGTAGTGCACCACTCACTGTTCTAGTTCCTTATGTGATGTGCCACATGACCCTTAGGGGCAGTTCAGACACAAAATATGTTGACCCACTATACAGTATCAGCCTTTCAGGAACATTGCATCCATTTAGGGCTCCAACACTATTTTACTTTAGCCGGAGCTACCTTAGTAAATAAAGAATATCAGAATAGGACTGCATGCTCTTTGTCAGGCTGGTAATCTGGAGTGTCATCAATTTCACTGTACATATTGTCAGTTTGAATGGATTGGTAATTCCTTATCTCAATCTGTTTCAGCCTCCCCTGCTAAGGAGGCTGTTTTTCAGCCTATTACTAATGGCAGGTCTGACCTTCCCCAGCCCAAAAATCTTAGGTGCATTAGCCTAAACTGCCGCTCCCTCCCGAAGAATCAGGGACATTTATTTAATTTTCTCTTTGAAGCTGATCCTTGCGTGCTCTTTCTAACAGAAACATGACTCCACAATGCCTCCTCAGCCAAAATAATCTCTGCTCTTCCCACAAATTTTGCCCTTCTGGGGATAAATAGACGACAGAGAACAGGAGGAGGCATTGCTGTTATTTACAAAAATGTAATTTCAAGGATCAACAAATTGTGAAGCTTTACTCTTTTTCCCTTTTTTCTCTCCAAAATGTACCCTCTCAGAGGCTCCTTTTTACCGTCCCCCTGGACCTTCTAGCAATTGGTGTTTCATTATTGCCTGACTATCAGGCTCCGCATGTTTTACAGGCAGCCAATTTTACTTTGCTTGGTCTTGAAGTTCCAGAGAGTGTGTGTATCACCAGAGGGCCTGGCAGTTGGCGGGGACTTTAGGTCATTATCTTCACCTACTGGCCTGAGTCTAATGTTATTTATTTAAAAAACAGGAAAAACACAAATCTTAGCTGTCTTTGGATATGGGGAAAGAATGTGCCCTGCTTCATCCTACTGTTGCTTCGATAGCCCCTTGTTGATTTATTCTTGTCCTTAGCCTCAAACAGCTTGATTGGATTTTACTGGGGCAGTTTAGGATTGATAAAATGATATGGTGGGTGATTAAATGTACTGACTTTTTTATTCCCACCCCAAAAAATTACCTCTACAGCACAAACACATCTGCGGAGTAATGGAGCACTGTTCAAAGCAGCAAAGGAACACTGAAACTAGGTTGGGACAGGGAAGCCTGCGTTTACAGAGTTTATGCAATAGAAAGAGGAAAGGGGAGGTTTCTGCTGCTGCATCAGTGGCCAGAGGATTAGGTAGGGTTGTTTCAATGTGATGTGTTCATCCTTACAGTGACTGTGAATTGTGAAAACAGAGTAGAGTTAATTGCTTAAAACATAGGTTCATCATACTTGTTGCAGTGTTCGGACATTTGTGTTGAACATGTAAATAAGCAAAAGATTACAGGTCCATCTGACTTTTAATGACAGGGCTAACAATTTGTATCAGTTTATATATAATTACAGTTCATAATTCTCGGCACACTACTAGTTGGAGTGTAATGCTGAAAAAAACCTACTCCATTGGTATTTAATAGTTTACATTGAGTTGGCTTAATGTTAACTATAATTGTACTTACTTGAGCCTTCCAGTCGGTCCACACTCTTCCAGCTGGGCAATGAAGGTGGTCTGATCTCCTTTTGACTTCTCATATGCCCTTTCTGTTGCCGCCGCATCCTCTCTGGTAATGTAGCCTTTATATCCAGGTCTTTGCTTGGAGTGTCATCACTAGTTAGTGACAGTGCAGACTGGGACCTCTGTGTGAATAAAGCACAAGGGGTTTAGTATTTGGACCTCTTGAGATTAAGATGAAAGATATGTGTTGCAAATAGCCCTTTAGCAGGGTCAAGGGCATACATTTTGCCTTCCTCCTTCTACTTTTTGCTGAATTCATTCTTGTTGACTTTAGGACGTTCTGCACTTTATCACTGCTGACCAGTGCTAAAATGCTTGTGCTTTCCCTCTAAAACATGGTATAATTGGTTTACACCTGCTTGGCATATTTAATTTACCTGTAAGACCTTTGTAGGGTGGTATACCATATACCCAGGGCCTGTAAATTAAATGCTACCAGTGGGCCCGCATCCCTCATTGTGCCACCCACTTAAATATCACCTTAAAACATGTCCCAGAGCTGCTTTTACAGCCTGAATGCAATATCACACTGCCATATCAACTTGGCATTTAAACCCCCTTGCCATGCTTTAAACTTCCCTTCTATTACATATGTCACCCATAAGGTAGGCCCTGGGTAGCCCATTAAGCAGGGTGCTGTGTAAGTAAAAGGCGATGACATGTACTTTTACATTTTCCATGTACTGGTAGTGAAAAACTCCCAAATTCGTTTTTTACTACTGAGAAGCCTACCCCTCACTTTGGATAACATTGGGGATTCTTTATTACATTTAATAAGCTGTAATTACTACTTGAGAGCAAGTACGTCTGCCATGTTTAGTACCAATGGACTTGTAACAATAATGTAAAGATAATTATGCCTGCAGCCTGTCTCTGATTTATGTCTGTGGAGGGTGACAGCTAGGCTTTGTGCATTCACCTTAGACAGCCACACACAATAGGAGCTTAGATGTGACTTGATGGGTCATCCTGGGAGGGTGAAAGTGAGGAACTATGTGCAGCCTCATACTTACACCTCAATTGACTTTGTCAGATCCCTACACAAAGGGCTGCATATTCTCCTGCAGCAAGTCTGGAGCCAGGGCTGGAACAGAGGACCATTGTGCACTTCACAAACCCTTCTTTAAAGTCACCCCACTTCAAAGGCACCATCGGGTATAAGAACTGGACAGCAGACCCCACCCCTGCAGTACACTTCAGCATCTGAGGATACTCTGCTATGAAGAAGGGCTGGTGTGCTACTGAAGGACTGCCACTCTGCTAGACTGCTGCTCTGTCTGGAAGGACTGCTTTCTTGCTGTGCTGAACTGCTGCCTTCTGCCCTTCTAGTCTGGATGAGAAGCACTGGACCGGCATCACTTGAACCCCCAGAACCCAGAGTGCCTCCAAGGGCTAGTTGTCTAGCCTCCTGATCTGAAGTCTAACAGACTTCCAACTAACCTGCTTCTGCACCTGCACTATGCCATCTACCCTGCCAAGTAGTGCCACCCTAATCCTGGACCCTTGGAAGTGGGTTTAAGGTGCTTGCTTAACAGAAACAACACATAATGACCACTGCAGAGACAGAACCGGCACATAGCCGTAATTTTGTGGCCAGCACTGACCCATCTTCGACACTGCGTGGCTTGGAACAGCGCATCGCCACTATTGCGAGGACCAGAACCAACTCATCACTGATTATGTGTGGCTCAGAGACCCCGCTCTGCCTACTAAACCACCATTGTGTGATACTCTTCAAGTAAAGTCCTCGCATCCCCGTCGACGACGGCATCAACGTCCAAGCTGAAACTCTGCGTCAGAGCCAATGTATTGCCGCTGTTGCAAGGCCAGGACCAGTGCATTGCCATTAAATGCGTGGATCGACATCAGTTCACTGCCCCCTTTGCACTCCTCAGCCTTTCCATTGACAGGATCTTTGATGTTGATGCAGCCGGCCTAAGGAACTTATCTTGGGAGGGCCCAACCTGGTCTTTGTAGCTGGCCTGCGCTGCATCCCAGTCGGCCTGAACTTTTGACTTTGAACTGGTGCAGTGCAACCATATATCTTTTGTTGGTGTTTCATGCTTTTGGCGCTATTTCCACTTATTTCTTCTAAAATCAATATCTCCGGTTCTACCTATTTGATTTTTGTAATTTTGGTGTAAAATAATTTAATAAAATATTGTCTATGTTTATAAACTGGCGTGGGATCTCTTTGTGTGGTGTTTTCACTGTTTTAAGTATTGCATAAAATCTTTACACATTGCCTAGAAGCTAAGCCTGACTTGTCAGTGCCAAGCTATAAGGGGGTGGGACACAGGTTAATTTGGGGATTTCTGATCTTACCCTGACTAGGATTGTGGTTGCTGGATGACTTAGGCTAGTTCCCTAGTCAACAACCACACAATTTCTAACAATATGTATATTTGTATGCCATGACAGCGAGACCTCATTCAGTTCACTGTATTATCTCAAGACGTAGCCAGCGTCACCCCTGCCAGGACAGCATAGTTACTTATTGAAAAGTACATATAATTACATGTCTTAGATAAAGCAATGTAGTGCTGGTTCATTCAACTGACACATATTTGCACTTGCTTGTTTTCCTCTAGATAGTTATTTTAAGGGTGTGACCATGAGTTCAGTGATTAAGAAATCCTTTATGAGGTTTGCAACATGGCAAGTGTTAACATGTTTCCAAAGTCTTTGTCTGAAAGTCCAAGGGTGCCTGACTTATGCCCAAAGCGGGCCTACTTACTGTAAAATTGAATTAATATGCAAGTTTATGATGCAGTAGAAAATGAAAGTGTAATTGGAGTGGGAGGTGTTGTGGAAATTTGGGTGAGAGGAGAATGGCAATAAAGAGTGCCAAAAAATACTTTTAAATTGCAAAGCTTTCGAAGAATGATAATGTTGGGATCACTGCAGGGTTTCTAGGGCATGGATTGGCAATGCGATACAAGATTTTGCAATGAGTGTTTGATGGTGTAAAAGAGCAATGATAGTTTTTAGTGTCTTGCTTTCTGGCTGTGAGCCTGATGTGTTTCTTTTTGCTAAATAGGGCTTTTTGGAAGGTGGCATAAGTCAGTTTCAATGCTGTGAAAGTTTGCTTAAACAAGGGTAGGCAAGAGACAATTTTAAATAGGTAGCATTGATACTTTATTTTGACGAAACCTGTGTACCACCAGTTGACATTGCGTATTCAAGTAAACATGGCCCACGTTGAAAGAGAAATTGCTCTCCAAAATGCAAGGTTTAGAAATACATGCAAGTAAAATCCTATACTTGATTGAAACAAACAGGGATGGGGGGGATTTTTCCCTTGTAAGTAGGATTTGCTCACACAGAAATTATGCCAGTTTTATGAATTTCCGTGTGAACCAATGACCATTAAGGGACAGGCCTGTGGGTTATCTAAGCCAGGTCCATATGTACACACAGGTGTGAATCCAAAAACACAGAAGTTGTGGGTACTCAGAAAACGTTTGCTAGTGGTGTCCCATCCTAAACACATTCATAACACTACTATTCCTGCTACTACCCATACATATATGGCTACACACACATGTGATTATCACTGGCAACCTTTTCAGTAGCATATGTCCAGGTTTACTTCTTGACTTCCTCCTGAGTTCTATAAAAGTCAAAACTTTTCTACTTTTTAAACAGAGGATTTTGTGATTTAATTGCAGTCACTTCAATCTGTAAACCTTTTATTCGGTTATAACTGAAATATATGATGTAAAGAACAACTGTAGAAAGCTTCTAGTTTTCTTTGATCTCTGAGGGCTATCTGGCTATATTAGAAATGCTTCTTTATGGATCAGAGAGTTTTTGTGTCTGGTGGGGTTAGCAAACGAGTGAAGGTGTGAATAATTTGAAGTAGTAATGTTTGGATGAAGTAACGAGTGTATGGGTAGACAAATCAGTAAATAAATGTATGAATAAATTAATTAACGGATGAATGAGAACATAGATAGATGAATGTATGGGTAACTGAGTTTATCAATAAATGAGTGTGCACATTATTGGTTATATATATATATATATATATATATATATATATATATATATATATATATATATATATATATATTCTCCAAAGGTCCGAAATCAACACAGCTCGCGCTGAAGACGAAAATTGAGTAAAGCCACAAACTCCGTGCTCTCGTTTCAGTGCTCTTTATTCGTGAAGAATAACAGCCCACCAGTCGCCATGACGCGTTTCACCTCAGCCGAGGCTTGATCACATGGGTAACTGAGTTTATCAATAAATGAGTGTGCACATTACTGGTTAAATGAGTGTACAAATGAAAAGGAACTAATAATATATATATATATATATATATATATATATATATATATATATATATATATCTCAAAACAATACAATACCCTTGCAGGCATAGTGTGACGCATAAATTATGCAAAAAAGGAGAGAACTCTGGGTAGTTCCCAAGTGCTATCAGTGCTATCCTCGCCGAGCTGTAAAATGACAAAAGCCATTTACCACTCCAGGCACAGTATACCAGCTTTGGATTGGTAAAATACCATCCAAGCTAACCTGAAATTAATAAAAGCAACCCATGACACGTGTTTCGCTGTCATTACAGCTCTTCAGAGAGGTTCAGCTTTGTCCAGACACAAGGGAGCACCCAGTATCAGTCAAAACAATACCCTTGCAGGCATAGAGTGACGCATAAATTATGCAAAAAAGAAGGAGAGAACTCTGGGTGGCTCCCAAGTTTAGGTGGAAGGCAGCTCTTTAGGTGAGCAAATTTAGAGTGTCGCTGGTGTTGAGGGTGCTCTATACAGGAGCTGATATATATATATATATATACACACACACACATATATATATATATATATATATATATATATATATAGGGTCATGTGATCAAGCCTCGTTTGGAGGTGAAACGCGTTATGGCTGGTGGAATTTTTGAATAAATCACCGAAAAATTAGCACTAAATCTGGGCTCACTCTCGTTATTCTGTATCTACTTGTGGAAAAGGATGGCGTTATATATATATATATATATATATATATATATATATATATATATATATATACCAAATGAAAGCTGCACCACCATTGAGGCACCACACATGTGCATGTTTCAACCTTCTTTATTCGGCCAGTTGCAGGGAAGTCACGTAAACCACTACACGGCCACGGTCACCAAACATGTTTCGGGTTACGTTACCCTTGTTCACTGGCATCACCGGAGAGTCCCAGCAGCAGAGTCTTGCGCCGTTTTGCGGCGATTTAATTATAGTCCCGCCCAGTGGGCGTGCCTGGCAAAGGCATTCTGGTCTTTGTAGTTTGCTGTGTTTTAACATCCATACTGGAATGCCGCTGTGTTCCCCAATGTATTAAGTTCCGAAAGAGCTATAGCTCCCTTGATCTCAGGAACCTCTGTCCTTCAACTGACAGCATTTGCCAGCACAGTATTAGTATTAGGAACGGAGACACAAAGTGTGCACACTGCCCTTATATGTTTAACCGTCATTTGGGGTCTCGACATAAGGGTAAAATATTAAATCTGGCCCTGATAAACTGCCGGTCCCAGGGGAAGCATAAGATGGAAATACACGAATACCTGATGGATTATCAGGTGGACGCCCTTTTCCTCACGGAAACATGGCTAAACTCCACGTCAGCACCAGATGTACTGGCGGCTCTCCCTCCGGGATATGACATCAAAAGAGTCGATAGGAAGAAGGGCAAGGTGGGGGGGATTGCGATAATTCACAATCAAGAACTGGTATGCACCTTAGAAGAGAGGGATATTGGAAAGAGCGAGGCGGGCTTCTTTTCCCTAGCAGTGCCCCTTGGGTACTGTTTTAAGGGATTTCTAATATACCGCCCACCGGGACCCGGAGCGAGCTTCCTTACGCAACTGATGGACACTCTCACGCCTTCTGCCCTTACTCATGAAAGACTCCTCCTCCTAGGGGATTTAAACTACCATTTTGATGACCCCCTGAATACTGAAGCGCAGAAAGTCAGACAGGAGTTAGCAGGCATACAGATGTTGCTAAAATCAGAAATGCCTACTCACTGCCAGGGTCATCTTTTGGACCCTATCTACGCCAATTGGACACTTTGACTGTAGCACCCCCAACTCCTATCATTTGGTCGGACCACTTTCTAGTCGCATTTCGGGTAACGGTCCCGGATAGTGGACTTCAGAATGGGACAACCATCCCCAATAAAAGCAGGAAATGGGCTAAGTTTTGCTCAGAGGAATTTAACAAACTAATATAATACGAAGGTCCACTTGAGGAAGAGGAAATTGAGTCCGCCTGCGTAACATTAAGCCTACGAATACAAAAGGCACTAGATCACACAGCCCCATAGACTTGGAATGCGCCAGTCAGAAAATCTAAATCTGCCCCCTGGTTCGACATTGAATTACGAGGACAAAAGGCCACATGTAAAAACATAGAGAGGAAATGGAGGTTATATTTGGAGACAGATATCGCTGAATATAAGAAAGGCTTAAAAGAATATCATGCCCTAATCCGAAGAAAGAAAAAAGCATATTATTGCACTAGAATTATGAATGCGAACAACTCCAGGAAGGAAATGTTCCTAATATATAGGGAACTGTAGGACCTTACCCCACTGGCAGCCCCTATAGCTGGATCAGTGAGAGCTTGCAACCAAATAGCAGAGTTTTTTGCCAGTAAAGTGGATACAATCTATATGGCATTTCCCGAGGCAGCTAGAGTGGGGGATGGGAGAGGGGAAACTCCCCCAATTGCAAAGAATAGCAACTGCCTCTCGGAATTCCTAGTGCCTACACGGGAAGTAACATGCCAAATAGCAGGCAGCATTAATCCGGATCACCGAATTACCCAGCCCCCCCAAAAAAACTCCATGGCAGCCTAACCACTCTGGAGCCATATATTAGTCACCTACTCGCTCTCTCATTTGCATCAGGACAAGTACCTGCTGCTTGGAAGAAAGCAATAGTTCTCCCTTTGAGGAAAAAGCCGAACATTAGCCCTGCTAACCTGGATAACTTGCGACCTATCTCCCTTCTCCCCTATTTTGCCAAAACAGCAGAGAAAGCCGTTAATAAACAGCTCTCGGCATTGGCGGAGATCAACGGACTGTTCCACCCCTCTCAGTCGGGATTCCGGGCGCTACACTCCACGGAGTCGGCACTGCTGGCCTCTACGGAAGCCCTACGGAGATATGCGGATGAAGGACAGACAGCGGCACTTATCCTATTAGACCTCAGTGCCGCTTTTGACACTGTAGCACATCACACACTGCTACAGTGTCTTAATAGGGGAGGAGTGAGAGGCAAGGCTTGGGAGTGGCTGAAATAATTCCTTACTGGCCGCAGTTTCCAGGTTGCTCAAGGACAGTTCAGGTCTAATGAAATAAAACTTAAGCAGGGAGTCCCACAAGGCTCCAGTCTCAGCCTCACTCTATTTAATCTGTATGTGGCTCCGGTTGGAGCAATCACAGATAAATTTGGGGTTGAGACAATAGCGTACTCGGACAACACACAATTGATTGTGTCGCTGACGCAACCAGAAGACCAATGTGCGGCTAATTTCAAGAGCTGCATGCAGGAACTCGCCAAGTGGATGGCGGAAAACTGCCTCCGTCTTCACGGAAACAAGACGGAGGTACTGATCATAGGTAAATCCCAGACAGTGTGGACCTCAGCGTGGTGGCCGGACGAGCTGGGTGAATTGCCCACTCCTAGCAATCTAGTGAAAAATCTAGGGGTCTGGTTGGACAAAAATTTAACTTTTGACCACCAGACCAAACTAGTGGCAGGCACCTGTTTTCACACACTTCGAGTCCTTAGGAAAACACTGGACCTTATGCCCACGCCGGTACGCCAGACCCTAGTCCATGCATTGATAACATCCAGGCTGGACTATGGAAACGTTCTGTATCTAGGAGCCAGCGAAAAATGCGTTTCTAGATTGCAACGCATACAAAACGCGGCGGCCCGCTTGATTCTTCAACTACCTAGAAGGGCATCATCGCAAAAAGCCCTGAGGTCACTCCACTGGCTCCCTATTAGGGAACGGGTGAAGTTTAAAGCCCTCTGTATAGGACACAGGATCCTTCAGGGGAAAGGCCCCAGGTACCTGAATAATTATTTAAAGCGGTACGAACCAACGCGCCAACTAAGATCCACAGGCGTGGGGCTGGTACAGGTCCCAAAGGTAAAAAGAGCTGGAATGGGGGGAAAATCCTTCACAGTCTTGACTGCTGGGCTATGGAACAAGCTGCCAGAAAAGCTGCGCTTGGAAAAGGCGGAACTTACATTCCGCAAAGAATTGAAAACATGCCTATTTCCCCAATCTCCAGTTCATTAAATAGGCCCTCCCTCCACAAGCAGCTATAGGCGCAATAGGAAACAACAGCAGTGAGTTAGCGCGGGGACACAACTATAGGTGTAACCAAGCGCTTTATAAAATTTTTATCATAATAATAATAATAATAATAATAATAATAATGTCTATTATTAAAACTGTAGTAGTTTGCTGGGTATGGTAAAGCTGGGTCCCTGCTATTAAAACTCGTCGAAACTGGTCACGCTGTTCCATCATGCGCTGTCACCTTCAAGCGCACCGGAGCCGCTTGTCTGCAGCGGGGTGCCTCGTGACCTGGGCAAGGCCGCTACATAATCCAAATGAAAGCTGCACCCCCATTGAGGCACCACACACGTGCGTGTTTCAACCTTCTTTATTCGGCCAGTTGCAGGGAAGTCACGTAAACCACTACACAACCACGGTCACCAAACATGTTTTGGGTTAAGTTACCGTTGTTCACTGGCATCACCGGAAAGTCCCAGCAGCAGAGTCTTGCGCCGTTTTGCGGCAATTTAATTATAGTCCCGCCCAGTGGGCGTGCCTGGCAAAGGCATTCTGGTCTTTATAGTTTGCTGCGTATATATATATATATATATATATATATATATATATATATATATATATATATATATATATATATATATATATACATACATATATATACATATATATATATATATATATATACACACATATATATATATATATATATATATAAATGTCATTTGAGTTGTCATCAGTGATGTCATGAGTGATGTCATTGACCATGTCATGAGTGATGTAATATGTGACATCATCAGCAGTGCATTGTGGGCGCGTGAGTTATCGTTAGCTGAACTAATTATAACGGAGGAATTTCAATGGTTTTGTATGAGAGAAATGTCCAGCTAACTATAACATGGGTGAAATCTATGATTTTTTTCTGTGAATTTCTAAGGTTTTTTATATGCTAATTCCTAACTATAACGTGGCTGAAACCTATGTTTTTTCAGTGAATATATATATATATATATATATATATATATATATATATATTTTAGTTTTTTTGTTTTAATTTTTATTTAACAGCCGTCAGCAATGTACAAGCGATCCTTCAACAGTTACAGTAGAAGGACATTATCATCATGTGCAGTTTAAGGAAGTACGATTATCAAATAAAGGACTATGTCAGGGACATTTTTCAGTGGAAAAAAAAAAAATATATATATATATATATATATATATATATATATATATACACATATATATATATATACACATATATATTTAAGAAACAAGGCTGACACAGCTAGGGTAGTGATGCAGCAAGCTAGCGGCGAGAAAGTGTGGTTTTGGATGTTGAGGTGCGGCCACTAGCATCTTCGAGTACCCACCTTACAAGTGTCCTCACGGATTTGGTGGCAATGAACTGTGGTGTCTAAAAACATTTTGGGAACGCCGGAACCCCGCATACCTGGATTATGTGCCTTACCACAATGTGATGGACCGCAACTTCGAGGGAAGTTGCCGCTTACTTAGGCGGTACCAGCAGGCTGTAATCAAGGATAAAGCGGTGAGGTGAAGGATCAGGGGAGAAGCTTACTACTCATGCTAAGATCAAATGCATGCTTGGGGAAAAGAGCAGACACAGGGGCCAGTACTTACGTTAAAGTACCTGCTCGGTAAGGACTCACACAGCGAAGTTCGAGCCAATCCCTGTGCAATTGTGCTCGCGAAGCCTCAGCCAATCGCAGAGGGGCTTCGTTGTTTTAAAAGATGGGCGGGAGAACCAGTTGAAATTCACGGCATCTGAGGAAGTTTGGCATAAACGAAACGCATCATGCCGATGGTCTGAATAAAAGCAGCTCCTACCTGAAAACCTGTGTGTGCTAAACTTTTTGCCTAGCGGCAAGGAAGTGTGGTTTTGGATGTTAAGGTGCGGCCACTAGCACCTTCGAGTACCCACTTCGCAAGTGTCCTGGCGGATTTGGTGGCAATGAACTGTGGTGTCTAAAAACATTTTGGAAATGACGGAACCCCGCATACCTGGATCATGTGCCTTACCACAATGTGATGGACCGTGACTTTGTGGGAAGTTGCTGCTTACTTAGGCGGTACCGGCAGGCTGTAATCGAGGATAAAGCGGTGAGGTGAAGGATCAGGGGAGAAGCTTACTGCTCATGCTAAGATCAAATGCATGCTTGAAAAAAGAGCAGACACAGCCCACTGGGGCCAGTACTTACGTTAAAGTGCCTGCTCTGTACGGACTTACACAGCGAAGTTCGAGCCAATCTCTGTGCAATCGTGCTCGCGAAGCCTCAGCCAATCTCAGAGGGGCTTCGTTGCTTTAAAAGATGGGTGGGAGAACCAGTTGAAATTCACGGCATCTGAGGAAGTTTGGCATAAACGAAAAACGTCACGTCGATGGTCTGAATAAAAGCAGCTCCTACCTGAAAACCTGTGTGTGCTCAACTTTTTGCCTAGCGGTAAGGAAGTGTGGTTTTGGATATATATATATCCTAACAACTAAGCAATGCTGTTATGTGAGCAAGGCCACCTCGTTGGTCGAAACGCGTCATTCCTTTGATTAATTGCACTTTATGGATCAATAAAAAGGTTACTGCAGCCGGCAGTGGCTTGAATCAATCCAAGAGTCTGTCTCTCTGTTTGGTGGTTCTACGCACCTGAGTGGTAGTTGGATACATATATATATATATTTAAAAACAGGACTGCAAGCAACAGTGGCGAATTACTAACCAGGGGGGCATTTTGAAAAAGGAAAGCAAACCCCTGAAACGCGTTAATGCCCATGGTTTAACAATAAAGGATTGAAGTCACCACGAACCTCGAGTGCCGCCTCAAGTCTTCTTCTTCTTCTGTGGCAGACTTCCTTGGGAATATATATATATATATATATATATATATATATATATATATATATATATCCAATCTCCCTTCCTCCAAAGAAACGGGGCTGACACAGCTAGGGTCGTGATGCAGCAAAGGTTTAATTTCCACCACAAAGCACACAGATACAGCGTGTTACCATCAGTCCCGCACCTGGCAAACACGTTTCGGTGAATGCCTTCTTCCGTGCCAGTGCTGTGCTCAACTATCAATAAACTGGGAATTTGTGGGGTTTGTTTAAATATTTCACAGAGGGTTCTCATTGGAGCAGCGATATCAGCACAGAAAGAGGACATGGAATATATACATATAAAAACTACCCCTTCTGTTACCTCCAGTTAGTCCCCCACAGCGGGATTGCTGAGTGGTGGTCACAAACCACGCCCCCTTTCTCCACCACTCTGCCGCCACCCCTCCAGGAACACTACTGATTGGGGGATGAAGACTTCTTTACTCCTGAGGGACCATGAGGGCCAAGAAGCCCTTCTGGTACCTCCTGTATGTCCTACACAGTGGGAGAGCTTGTGGGAGCCCCCCCCCCCTTTCTCAACACTCTGCAAACGCAAATAGTACTTAACAATAGAAACTCACTGAAAAAACAAAGAATACAGGGAAATCATAGTTAGGCTCAGATTTCACTCGTACAAAACCAGTGAAATTCATCAGTTTTGGTTACCTGAGCTAACTATAACTTAAGCCCCGCAATGCACTGCTTATGATCTCACATATTACATCACTCATGATATGGTCAGTGACATCACTGATGACATTTCAAATGACATAACTGATAACATCATTCACTGAGCAAACACAAGGAGATGATGGAAGGAGCGCTGAAAATTTTCAGACATTCACCCCCAGTCACAGATCTGGGTTAAATCCATCAGCGTTCTTTAGCTCACTTTGCCACCCCAGTTCAGACCCAGATATATGCAAATCCGTCTTGACCATGTGCCTCATGGGAACAGTTCAGCCCGAACTGCCAAGCCTGGTCTACCCTGGACGGAAAATAAGCATCCTGGGACCGGTTTCAGGGTAACACCGCTTATCAGCCAGGCTAGCTTGAATTCAGTGGTAAAGTGGGAAAGAGAGCCACATCTGGGCATACCCTGCCAACTTGGGAATGCTTGGTTTCCAATACAAAATCTATGCTTGACAGAATGCACACACCCTTACACTATGGTGCAAAGGTGTGTGCATTGGCTTATGGAAGCCTAAAGTATAGCAGTGCAGGAATAATGCAAGGCGCCACCCCCCTTCGGGGAGTGGCGTCTTTAGTGGCAGGCAAAGGGCCGATCCGACAGAAGTTTCACTTCCGGGTCAGCCGACCCGGAAGTGGAAATAGTTGAGGGCCAATAGAACCAGGGCTTCTTGGCGCCCCGGAAGTGATAATTGGGCGTGAGGCTTAAAAGCCTGCGGCCATCTTAGGGCTCCCTCTCTTGTCCACTGGCCGCCCCAGGAATCGGACGTCGCGTTAGGAGGACATTGCGGGACCATCGCGCCGAAGCGGAAAAGCGAGGGTCTATCCGATTTGGGTCAGGTTAGTGGGCCGTGCAGTGTGTTCGTGGCACACATGTGTATCCTAAGAGCGTGCGAGTGAGTTTATTGGTGAGAGCGGACGGAGGCTCTGGGGCGCGTTGAGTGTCGAGCGCGCGCGCGTGAATGCAGCTGAGAGAGTGTGCGGCTGACGCGGCGGGTAGGTTCCCCGTAGCGCGCCTTAGTCTCCGGCGCAGTGATTCATTACGGTAAGCGTTCTTGGCGCTGATGGAGGAATGATGGAGCGTTGCGAGCCGGGGCCCGGCGCAACGAGTTATTCTTTAAATATCATAGCTGCGGACAGGAATCTTCTGCAAGGGGTTATCGTTTCTTAGCGACCAATGGTGGGATTCCGCAGTTTATTATTATTCAATGTTGTTATGTCGTCACTTGCCTTTGCCATTTGGTCGGGTATAGGTGTATGTATTTGGGAACGGGTTTAAGACTAGTTCTGAAATTACCGGGTTTCCTAACATCAAATCTAGTCTGTGGTACTCGAGGAAATGGTTTCTGGGTGGTCGTTTAGTTGTGCTTGTTGCCGTTATGATCACTGGAGCTATTTAGCACACAGCTGGCCCGAGCCTTCCATTTGTTTGACAATCATTTTATATAAATAACGTAACAGAATGGGAACATGGTAGAATGGGCATTTCTTATAAGGTTGTTGTATTTTGGCAGCATGCCCTGCTGGCAGAATGGACAGTAATGTATTGCCAGAAGTATTTACCACTTACAGCTTTTACATCACCATCGTTATTCAGTCAGGTCTTTTGGTCAACATACCCAGGCCTACGCCTGAGAGGATAGGGTCCGGGTAAAAGAGAGCCTGGTTGCGGATGCTTGTGATGTTATTTAAAGGAATTAATGCTTGTTCTCTTTAAGTGCAGGATGCCGCCTAAGAGGTCACGGAAGGGTAAAGAGCCCTCAGCCAAAGATGAGGAGTACCTCGGTTTTACGGAGTTGCTGGAGTTTACGAGAGAAAAGGGCATGGATTGGGTGTTAAAGAACATGCGAGAGGGGGCTAGAGCAGACGCGAACCCTCAAGAAGAAAGAGGGAGAGGCAAGAGAGCGAGGCGTACGCCGGAGAGGTTTAAAGAGACAACAAAAGGCAAGCGCCCCAGGGCGACGCAGCCCCAACCAGCATCATCAGGTGAGGAGGAGGTGCTAGAGACATTTGATTCGAACTCACCCGCAGATAAGGACAAGGAGGGCATGGAAGGACAGAATGTCACTGCTAAGCCTACTCAAATAGGGGGGATCCCCGTCACTCATGTGGGGGCTCCATATTCACAGGGTGCGTTACCGCCAGTAGTGGCGCATCCAGGTAGCGGAGTGTCGCAAGTGTGGGTGCAACCCGGGGGGTCGCACAGTTACCAGGGATGCAATTATACGGTTCCCATGGGCAAGCAATTGGTAATGGCCCCATAAGCTCGATGATCTCCACCATGACATACCCAACCGGTGCGGGGCCCGTAATGTTGAATGCCTACTCAAATTTAGGGTGTCCATCACAGACATCAATAGCTAACACTGCTGCTGATTTGTCTGTGCCCCTTAGTAGTCAGACACAAGGGGGGGCAGGGGGGCAACCGACAGGTCATCCACTATTGGCATTCAGCCCTTTAATGTTTGGCTCATCCTCTATGACCCTATCGCCGTCTACGGGGATCACTTGGCACGTGCCTTCAGAGACAAAGGAAAAAATACTCAGAGGCGAATATATGGACGTATTTGACCTCATTAATGCAGGGGTGGCAGCAGGGAAATCCAAAGGAGGGAAAGAGGGCGAATATAGTCAAAGGAAGTCATGGACAGAGTGGTCCATGAAAAACTGGATCACAGGATTTGCCATTTATGCTGCAGTTATACTGGAAAAATATCCCGGGTTAGGTCCTCAAATGATGAGTTATATATCCCTGATACATGGTGCCGCAGCTGAGTTTCCAGGACTAGGATGGTTAAAATATGATAAAATGTTCAGGCAAATGAAAGCGGTTCACCCAGGTATATCATGGGATCAACGGGAGATCAATTTATGGCACACAGTTTTTTATTCCTCACCCTCAACGTCGAAGACTAGTTCCCCTGCTCAGAGTCAGTCCTTTCGGAGTGACAAGGGAGTCGGTGATAAAAAACAGGCCTGCTGGCAGTTTAACAGAAATGAGTGTACTAGGGGGACTTCGTGCAGGTTCAAACACTGCTGTTCGTACTGCGGTGGCACATCCCATCCAGAAATTAGATGCTTCAAAAAAATGGAAATCCTAAAGAGCAGCCCACCCATACCACTCCAAAAGGAAAGCTACCAAAAACATCCGATAAGGCTCCCAACTCCCATTAAACGCCATGTTCTGACGCACCTCCTTAGTAAATATGACAAACTCGAGGAGGCACAATTCCTGCTTCACGGCTTTACATTTGGTTTCCGAATCCCGTCGTCAGCATCCCCTACTAAAGTCCCGCCTCGCAATCAAAGCTCAGTTCTTCAGAACGTGGAGGCGGCGCAAAACAAGATCATGAAGGAAGTCTCCCTTGGGCGGGTCGCAGGGCCTTTCAAGAATCCTCCGAACCCTGATCTGGTCTGCTCACCTTTAGGTTTAGTCCCGAAAAAAGAGGTGGGCAAATTCCGCCTGATACATAATCTATCAAGCCCTGCAGGGTTATCTGTCAATGATAAGTTGGACCCCGAACTGTGCACAGTGCGCTATACATCGTTCGACACAGCCATTGAAAAATTGCAAGCACTGGGTGAGGGCGCCTTAATGGCCAAAGCGGATATCGAGTCAGCATTTAGGTTAGTTCCTGTTCACCCAGAGGATACCAGGCTGTTAGGGTTCACTTTCGACGGCAACTACTTCGTAGACTTGTGTATGCCCATGGGATGTTCTATTGCCTGTGCAGTTTTCGAGACCTTTGCAAGATTCCTAGAATGGGCGGTAGAACAATTCCTGGCCTCAGACAAATCTCATGCAGTGGTACACTACCTGGATGATTTTTTATTTATGGGCCCTAAGTGTTCCCAGTCCTGCAGGAAGGCCCTGCTGGGCTTCCAACAAGTGGCTGGAGCTTTGGGGGTGCCACTGGCGGCTGAAAAAACAGAAGGCCCAACTACATGTCTGACATTTTTGGGCATTGAAATTGACACCAGAGCAGGTGTGTGCAGGTTGCCAAAGACAAAGGTAGACGCATTCGAGGCGGCGATTGATAGCTGCATGGGAGCAAAGAAAGTAACGTTACACCAGTTACAAGTCCTCTTGGGCCAACTGAACTTTGCCTTGCGGGTCATACCAATGGGCAGGGCTTTCTCCAGGAGTATAGCAAGGGCAATGTCTGGGCTGCGTGCGAAGCACCACAGAGTTAGGTTATCAGCTGATGTGAGGGAAGACTTATTGATTTGGAAGTGTTTCTTGCAGGAATTCAATGGCACGGTGTTGTGGCGTTCGGCCAGCACGTCAAATGCAGATCTGGAACTGTTCACCGATGCTGCAGGAAGTATTGGTTTTGGAGCAATTTTGGGCCCTAAGTGGTGCATGCAGCACTGGCCCGATGACTGGGTTGAACGAGGTCTGACACGTAACATTTCTTTCCTAGAGTTGTTCCCCATAGTGGTGGCGTTGCATGTGTGGGGGGATATGCTCTCAAACAGGCACATCGTATTTTGGTCAGACAGCATGTCAGTAGTAACGGTGATCAATAACCAGAGAGCAACCTGCACATGGGTGCTTCGTCTCTTAAAAGAATTAATTCTGAAATGTCTGAGACACGATGTCCATTTCACTGCTAGGCATGTTCCCGGTGTTGAGAACAAGGCGGCTGATGCATTGTCTCGTTTTAAGTTGACAGAATTCCGGGCACTTCGGCCGCAAGCAGAGACGACAATGTCAGCTTTCCCAGCGGAGTTATGGAAGCTTGGTGCCCCACTGCCTCCGAGTTGATAGCAGCATCCGTGGCCCCCAAGACTAAGAGTATGTATCAAAAGTCTTGGGAATGTTATGTGTCATACTTAAAGGGAGCGGGCATAGTAGATGTTTTTATGCCACAGAGCGTGTTAGGATTCATAGTACAACAGAAAGAGAAAGGGAAGTCAGTGGCATGTATGAAGAGGCAACTATCAGCGCTAGCTTTCTATGCAGGGTTGCAGGGAGTCACTGACCCAACGAAGGACCAGAGAGTAAGAAGAGCGGTGAAGGGTTGGGAGCGCTTGGTGCCTGGGGCGAAAGACTCTAGAAGGCCTATAGATGTAGGGAAGTTGGTAAAAATCCTGGACACCTTGCCGCTCGTTTGTTTTTCACCATATGAGACACGATTATTTAGGGTGGCCTATGTGTTAGCCTTTTGCGGAGCTCTTCGAATCTCAGAATTACTCCCGGCATCAAAAACAGATAGTGAAGGAGGCTTAAGGTGTTCAGACATAATAGAGTCAGTAGATGTCCTGAGACTCAGAGTTCGAAGGTCAAAAACGGACCCGTTAGGTAGAGGGACTTGGATACAATTGGGTAGAGTAGAGGGGGAGTCTTTCTGCCCAGTTATCCTGATGAGAGAGTTCATGCAAGCCAGGCCCCAAGGGCACGATGATAGAGTACTGATTCACATGAATGGTCTGCCCCTCACTAGGTTCCAGTTTACAAGGGTGGTTAAGATGACCCTAGCGAGGATCGGGGTTGACCCGTCCGATTTTACGTCCCATTCTTTTCGTATCGGGGCAGCAACAACAGCCGCGGGCCTGGGGCTGCCCGAGCAGGCGATTAAGAGGTTGGGCCGTTGGAAATCTGCTTGTTACGAACGTTATGTACGACCGCAATTAGTTTAACAGCCGTATCATTACTTTTCCGCTCCCTCTGCTTAAGACCGTTCTCACCGTGTCTCTTAATGTTTGCTGTAGGTACCTCCCCTAAGAGAATCCAAATATGTTGGTGCGGCCACTCCTTCATTCGCAGGGCGGGAGTGATTTTCAAGGAGACGCTCGGAAAAAGAGTGCACACGGTGCAAGGATGTGATCATCATTGGGTGGGGATAGGCGGGCAGCTCCTAGCCGACGTCCCGAAGGATTTAAAGGCGGCCTTGGCCAGGGGCATGCCTTATCCAGATGTATTCGTGTTGCACTGTGGAGGCAATGATATGATTCCGGCAGGAAGGAGAGGAGTGAAAGAGTCCTTGTTTTCTACCCTAGCAGCGGTCAAAAATATTCTGCCTGAGGCTTTACTAATTTGGTCTGAAGTCATCCCGAGGCTGGTATGGTCGCGGGGCGCACCCATGAAAGCAGTGAATAGATCGGTAAAGAGGTTAAATCAGGCGGTGGCAGAGATCTTGCAGAAATCCAGCATTAGAACTGTTCGGCACAAGTTGATACAAACGTCCAGGCCGGACTTATATGCGGAGGATGGAGTGCACCTTTCAGAGGCGGGCACCGAGATATTTATAGAAACAATCTTAGGAGCCATCTCCGAAGCTCTCGAGCGCCGGGCGGGAGGTCGAGTCCGCCAGTAAGCGCCTCGCCCTGTGGCGGGGTTCCGGACAAGAATAACACGGGAACTTCTTGTCCAGTGACAGTTTTTACCTCTGATCAGGTTTTTTCGAAATCAACATGGACTCCGGGCTGGCGGGAGAGTTGAGGCTGACCTGCTGGTGGCCTTGGCTTCTCCAGCCCTACCCTGGAAGCCGCTGGTTGCCCAAGTGGGGGCATATTATTCACCTGCGGCTCTGTTGACCGGAAGGGGGTTAACGTAAAGAGAGCAGGCTATCTGGGTTGTGGCCTGCTGGCGCAGCCCTGAAGTTAAACCAAATGCTCATTGGAGAATGAGCGGTAAAAGAGTATATATGTAAATAAGTGTGGGTTTTTAATGCTGTGATGTGAAAAGTAATTTGGACTTTAAATAAAGAAATGAGGTCAATGAAGTAATTGACCTGTGAAATTATTAATAAACATACGCACTGCAGAAAATCAAGCAAGACTCCCGAGTTTAATTGTTGGAAGGGGACCTCTTGTTGATACATGCTTTGGGGAGGGGGGAGAGTGCACTTTGTATGCCATCTATGCAAGGCGCCACCCCCTTCGGGGAGTGGCGTCTTTAGTGGCAGGCAAAGGGCCGATCCGACAGAAGTTTCACTTCCGGGTCAGCCGACCCGGAAGTGGAAATAGTTGAGGGCCAATAGAACCAGGGCTTCTTGGCGCCCCGGAAGTGATAATTGGGCGCGAGGCTTAAAAGCCTGCGGCCATCTTAGGGCTCCCTCTCTTGTCCACTGGCCGCCCCAGGAATCGGACGTCGCGTTAGGAGGACACCCACCCACCCAACCCTAAAATTAGGTCGTTTGGTAGGGCAATAGCGGGGTTCCGGACAAGAATAACACAGGAACTTCTTGTCCAGTGACAGTTTTTACCTCTGATCAGGTTTTTTCGAAATCAACATGGACTCCGGGCTGGCGGGAGAGTTGAGGCTGACCTGCTGGTGGCCTTGGCTTCTCCAGCCCTACCCTGGAAGCCGCTGGTTGCCCAAGTGGGGGCATATTATTCACCTGCGGCTCTGTTGACCGGAAGGGGGTTAACGTAAAGAGAGCAGGCTATCTGGGTTGTGGCCTGCTGGCGCAGCCCTGAAGTTAAACCAAATGCTCATTGGAGAATGAGCGGTAAAAGAGTATATATGTAAATAAGTGTGAGTTTTTAATGCTGTGATGTGAAAATTAATTTGGACTTTAAATAAAGAAATGAGGTCAATGAAGTAATTGACCTGTGAAATTATTAATAAACATACGCACTGCAGAAAATCAAGCAAGACTCCCGAGTTTAATTGTTGGAAGGGGACCTCTTGTTGATACATGCCTTGGGGAGGGGGGAGAGTGCACTTTGTATGCCATCTAAAGAAAACAGCACCTTATGCCACTAGATGCCCCTGAATGTTTGCTCAGTATTTCAGTTTCAGAGGCATCAGTAATCTTACAATTTTGACTGAAGGGAAAAATGCACAAACTTACGGTTATCTTTATCATTAGCATTTTTTCTAGGTTTTATCGTTTCACTTTTATTAATACCAAATTGGGTCGAGGGTCATATGATGTCACATCCTGCTATGTCATCAGGGTCAAAGGGCATGTGATATCACTCCTGCAACCCCAGGCATTTTGGTGAATCGACGCCCAGGGTTCGGAGTCAATACTAACATATCAGAATATAATGGCAGGGCTAGATGCAGACATCTCAGGAGTCAAAAGATAATCAACACTGGCAGCAGGTGTGCTTGTGAAAGCAAAAGGGAAAAAATGTCTCCCCATACTGCTGCTGGCTAACATGGCATGAAGCGCTGTTGTTTGTGAAACGCCATAGCTTAATCTTTTTTTAAAACATGAAATCAACTGACATTTTTTATACAAGAACTCCATTGCAGTTCGTGGACTCCTGAAAGTGCGTGCACTACAATGGAACGGTTTTATAGAGGAATAACACCGCGATTATCCACCCAAATACTGTACTCTGGGTAATCAACCTGTGGGCGGAGGCTTCTGAAAGCTGTTTTTTTGTTGATTCACATAAGGTCAACAAACAGCATGCACAATCATGCCAGACCTAAAAAGCAGAAAAGATCAAGAGGAGAAGCAGGCATGGTCGAGATGTAAAAAAGTTGTAAGCAGGGATGATAGGTTCCAAAATGAAGATTTGCCTGGCTCAATAATTACAAATATATGCTCTGCGCTATTTTATACCTCCAAATACTAATATTCGTTTAAGAATTGCGTGTAACTATACTTGATAAACAAAGAGGAGCCGGCAATACAGCTTTCTATCATCAGCAAGTAGCAATGCTTTAAATCAGAATGCTGGGCAAATGTAGACCACGTGACGAACCCACGGATCAATTCGAAGGATAAAACAGCAAGCACATGAAATCAAATATTTATGCAATAAACCGAAAACGTCTGCAGATGGTACACTGTACAATATCGTGCAGGGATTTCAATTTCCATTGCATTTTAAAGCTATGCATAACAACTATTTGCTACAGCAGGGTTTCAAAGATAAGACTGTGTATTTCACAATCCCTTCCATTATCGTGTCCAGCAGTTTCTGTAAAAATAACATTATTGATTTAGAATTCATACCTTGAGATGATCTACAGCAATTCCATTCTGTGGCATTTCTCATTACTCTGCCTCCCTTGGCCATGAATGAAAAGAGAAAGCCTCCCGCTGCTTCGCACCTAACATTCCTCGAAAACTGCACTCACTGCAACGCTATCATCTGGAATGCTAACATGCTTCATTGACGGAACATACAGGAAGCGGTGGGTGGGCGGGAAATGGGCACATCGTGATATTAACACTCCCCTTCCTAGCTTGGACCGAAATAGATACAGATTATCAAAGAAGCCGGATCTAATTTTCAACATCACAGATTTTTAAATAAGAACAGTTGCCTCAGAAACATTCAAACGTGTTGAACTGGAATGAATTACCAAAAAAAAACGTAACACTCAAGTGAAAATTATGTGCTAACATCATACCATGTAAAGGAAACCCCTTAGTTTTAATGCAATAATCTCATATCAAAAAGCAGTTTGTTGAAGTTAATTTATTAAATGTTCAAGCCGTGGAAAAGCTGCCTTTTAGATGACGAACTGAGGATATATTATATTTAAGTTTTGACTAAATCCAAAACAAGAAAGCACATTTCTTCCAAGGTAGAAAAGGCAGCAAATTACATCAATCTAGGGAAAATGGGTCAATGTGTGTTTGTGTTTCAGCGACGGCTCGTCCGCAATGGCGGAGGAGCATAGCCCCACTGGCTCAGAGCCAGCAGCTAAAAAATAAATCAATATGTTATTATCGTTTTACTTTTCAGCTGCTGGCTGAGCCAGTGTGTGAAGGAAGGGGCAGGCTGGGCCATGGGCGGGAGGAGGCATGGAGTTCTATATGCCCTCCTAAGTACCCCTGTCTATTTGGCCGGCCATTTTACACTGACCAAACAGACATGTGCACTTAGGTTTTTCTAACCTGGCAGTATTCCACAGCTGGGTGGAAAAATGTCAGACTCCCTGGTGCCTGAGGTGAGCATCAAACCAGCCCACTCAGGCCAACATGGGCGAGAGCAGCATCTGGACTGGATGGGGTGTCTGTCCCAGGGACTGCCGGGAGCAGCAGGAGAACGGAGGAGCACCATTGGACAAGGCGGCCTCAGGCTCAATGAAGGTCTTTTTAAAAATTGTTTAATTCAATCCCCCCTTGCCGCTGCTGCTGCACTGCCACCACACCACTGCATATTGGCAGCAGCCACAACTGTGTTTAATAGTTTATTATAGAATCAACTGATTTTGCACAAAATGTGTTGTATGTTTATGGTGAGAAGCGGAGTAAAAGTTCCCCATTTTCTATCTGGGTGAAGTGCATATCCCTTCCTGCACAGACATCTTCTTGTACCAACACAAACACTTTACAACCAAGCAGCATTCAGGAGTCCTACTCTATGGATTTAGTAGATGATACATTATTCTTATTCTATTTGAAGCAGCCAGGAGGTGATAATGAAACTAGCAGAAGAGCTACCACCAGGCAGATCCTTGGTACTACCATGCACCTTTGCTGGAGATACACATGGCATTGTGGAAAGAGACAGCATACCTTCCTAAGAACTATATAGGGATCCTACTTCTAAACATAGTAGGACATGACCCTGCTGCACATAATTGCGTAATCCTCATCTTGCTGTCCCCCTACTGTTACCACTAGCAGAGATTGAAAGTAGGGCACAGGTTTAAACAGGACAGCCTACAGCTGCCAAAACCGCAGTCAGCCTATCTAACATCTAGCAATTAATCAGATGAATGTGAAACTGGTGGAAGTAGAAGGACACCATATGCTGCCAGCATTGTCTATCTGGCCTGGTGTGAGAAACTGGGTTGTTGATTGACTGGGGTGTGAAGCAGCAACCACAATCCTCGTCAGTTTGAGGCACAAGCAAAACCTAAATTACCCTGTGCTCACCCCCCTTGTAGCTTGGCACAGAGCAGTCGAGTAAAATGTAATAAAAGAAGACCAAAGTAAAAAAAATCCAATTAATAGAACCAGTGATGTAGTTTTGAAGATTTTAGTGACGAAAACTGCCGTTGAGGGGGATTCGAGGGCCTGTGCCGAGGATGTGGGGGTTCTGACGATGTTGTGCGCTCTATTGGCTGTGTGGGTTTTTACGAGCGGTGCAAACCAAGCAGCAGCTCAAAGGCGTTGATTCTGCTCAGGGTTGTGCCATGCAGCAAAGGAGATGTGCTGGACCCAAAAGATCCTGGTAGAGAAGCTTAAGCCTACTTCCAAGGGTCCAGGACTGGGGTAGCCCCACTTGGCAGGGTAGACTCACAGATGGCAGTCTAGGTCCAGAAGCATGGTTGTTGGAAGCCTGTTATGTTCCTGAGGCTTCAGGTCAGGAGGCTAGCCAACTAGCCCTTGGAGTCATTCTGAGTTCAGAGTTCAAGAGATGCAGGTCTTTCTCGAACACGCAAGAGGAAAACAGGCAGCGGGGCAGCAGTTCCTCCAGTGCAGCAGTTCTGCTGAGAGGCAGTCCTTGGGCTAGCACAGCAGTCTTTCTTCATAGCAGAGTATCCACAGGCCCAGAAGTGTACTGAATACTTGGTGTTCGAGGCCCAGTATTTATACCCAGATGTGGCTTTTAAGCAGGGAGACACTTCTGGAGGAATTCCTTTAAAGTGCACAGGTGCTTTGCCTTCTTGGCCTTGACTCCAAACTAACGACAGGGTGTATGCAGCCCTTTGTGGGAAGACACGACATAGCTTATTCAAGTGTAAGTGGGGCTGAGCCCAGCTCCTCCCTACCATCCTGCCAGTGATGGCCTATCCAGTCACACCTAAGATCTTCGTTGAGTGTGGTTGTCTTGGAGGAATACACAAAGCCCAACTGTCAGCCACACCCAGTCATGTGGCCCAGAGACAAACTGCAGGAAAGAAATAGCTAATGCAATAAAATGCCAGCTTTCTAAAAGTGGCATTTTTGGAATTTTTATTTAAAATCCGACTTTACCATATAATAGTATTTTATATTGCGATTCCAGAGAAACCAGACATTAAGGGGATACCTTTTCCAATATGGAAATTACACTAATAAAAATGTGATAATGTAACTCCATAGTTATGCTAAGGGAGAGGTTGGCCTTGCAGTAGTGACAAACAAATGTAAGAGCTTATCACTACAAGGACATTTAAAAATTTGAAAGTACATGACCAACATTTTTAAATATACACTGCACCCTGCCCCCTGGGCAGTCCGGGGACTACCCTAGGGATGACTTTTTCTGTGCACTTTACTACTTCAAAGCAGTGCTAAAGTGCTTGTGCTTTCTCCCTAAATCATGGTAACATTGGCTTGTTACTAATTAGCATATCTAATTAACCTGTAACTTCCAAATGGGGCAAGGTAAATTGTTCATTTTTATTGTCTTTAGAATTAAAATGAAACATCACCTTTCATGGTGAAGTTGTATTTTTGGTTACAATTTGAAAATGCTACTTTTTAGTTGGTATTTTCCTGCCCAAGCCTTTTAGTGCTCGCAGCTTCTCTGGGTCACATGGCTGTGTGTAGTTGGCATTTGGTCTTTTGTGTATTCCTCTTACACAGCTTCATACAATAGATTGCTTAGGTATACCTGAATGTGCCATCACTGGCAGTATGGGAGAAAATAGTTAAGAACAGCCAACTTACACCTGAATAGGCTGTGTCATGACTTCAGACAAAGGATTGTATATCCCTTGCAGTTAGTCTAGAGCAGGGTTCTCTAATGTCTAACTCCTTTATCTAAATGCGGATATGCCAAACATCTGGCACGGACCTGGCCCCCCAGAACTGACATCGGAGAACCCTGGTCTAGAGTCAGGAGAGGCAGGAAAAATGAGCACTTCAAAAGGATTCCTCTACGATCTCCTTCCACTTTAAAGGAGGCACTAGGTATACATTTTGAACCCCAGACACCCACACCTCAGTACAATCCTGGACCTGATGATTCTACAGAAAAAGGACTGCTGTGCTGCTTTTCTGTCAAAGGGACTGCCACTCCACTGCACTGCTGCCCTGCTTGCTGAGCTGGAAGACTGGACATGCGCCCTTCATCCCATTCTGAAGTGATTCCAGGGGTTAGCCAGCTGGCCTTCTGTTCTGAGCAAGAGGGACATAATGTCCAGAGGCTCCCTGTAACTGCCCAGTTGACCTAATACCTGGACATGCAACTGGACCTGCCTGAACCCTGCTGGCCTCTGCCAGAGTGAGTTTGGGACCCCGAGTAGTGCCCCTCAGGCACTGGACCCTTAGTGTAGCTCATTTCAAGCAACCAATCAATCAGATATTTATAAAGCATGGTAAATCACCTGTGAGAGTGTCATGGCCCTGGAGTAGCTAACTGCTTTGTAGATATATGTTAACTCAAACAACAAGGTCTTGAGTCCTTCCCTGAACTCCTGGAGCTATGGGCCGGTCCAAAGGTGCAGGGGAAGATCATTCCAAGCCTTGGTCACCAGGTGTGAGAAGGAGCATCTGCCGCTGTTGCTTTGGTAGAGTCAGGGGGTGTCTATAAGGAAGAAGGAGGTGGATCGCAGGTGTCTGATTGGTGGCTGGAAGGTTATGCGTTTGTTGATGTATGTTGGTCCCTCATTGTGCAGGGCTTTATGTGCATGGTTCAACACCATGACATGGCATCTTTTCTGGATCAGGAGCCAGTGTAGCTTCTTGAGGTGTACTGTGATATGGGTCTGTTTGGGGAGCTCGCGAATATGTTTGGCAGCTGAATTTTGTATTGTCTATAGTTTCTTCAGGAGGTGTGTGGTGATTTCTATGTAGAGTGTGTTCCTATAGTCCAGTCTGCTGGAGATGAGGGCCAGCGTGACGGTCCTTCTGGTATGGACTGTGAGCCACCTGAAGATCTTGTGAAGTATGCATAGGGTGTGGAAGCAGATAAATGAGATTGCTTTTGCCTGTTTCTTCATGAATAGCTTGCAGTCCAGGAGGATGCCAAAGTTGCGGGTGTGGTCTGTTGGAGCAGGGGAGCAGCTAAGTTCAGCAGGTCACCATGTGGCAATCCCTAGCAAGGTGAGCTCCTCTGAATTTTTGGGACTCTGTGCGAACAGGCTGAAATGCCAGCATGAGGTTCGGACAAGCCAACTCTTTGCACTACAGCATCAACCACCAACAGAAGCGCAATCAACAAATGTCTATGATGTGGCTGGATCTTTGCGCTAAAGCAACAGCTGTCAACTATACCGAGCCAGCCCTTTGCGCTTTTTTGATGGACACACGTGATGCTCTCCCTGCTCCTTGCAGTCCCTTCTACGGTGAACAGAACTCTAGATGCTGGACTGAGAAGGTAACTCATTCAGTGGGACTAACCTGGTCTACGTATCCAACTCACGCTACATCACGATCAAGCAGAACTTGTGATTTTCTTCCAATCTCGCACAACCAGATAGCCACGAGTGGCACTTTGTGCTTCTTGGTGCTATTTCCACCTAAATCTTTGCAAGTTCATATCTCAGTTCACCTGACTGGATTTTTATTGTTTTTGGTCTTGTTTTATTTATTACATTTTTCTATATGTTTCCGAATTGGTGCACTGCATAAATACTTCACACGGTGTCTCCAAGTTAAGGCTGACTGTTCTGTGTGAAGCTTCCAGAGTGTCGAGTATGGGATAATTTGGGGTTTGCTTGTGACTTCAACCTGATAAGTACTGTGGTTGCTATTTGAGTAGATTTGCACCCCCTCAACTAGTAACCTAATTTCTTACTCAAAGTGATAAACTGGATAAGAGGGATGATACATTGTTATTCTGTAACTTCCTGTGCAGAAAGAGCCACTACAAAATACAGTCCAGAGGGATATGTTTAATTAGAAATTGGTAGAAAAAGTCTTGGGCATTGACTTTTGGTCTATTTCCCTTAATAGAACAGGTAGTCAGCTGACGTTTTTTCCATCATAGACCGAATTGCTAGTCATTTGGGATATGTACACTGGTAGCCACAGCTCTGAGAAAGTTAGCAGTAAGCATTTGCCTCACCCGGGAAGGAAAACCTATTCCAGTATCCCTAATACCCAAATTAATAATGCAGAATTAGTGGATGCATAGATTATGGCTCGCCATAGACGTGAAAACCCACAAAGTTTACACAATAGATGGAAGTCATCTGCCTTTAATGCTCTCTTCTAACAAGTTAGATAACACGAATCTCAGAAGATAGATTGACTATTTGTGGATTAACACATTGATGTAAAGTGAAGTCCTGTGAGAAACAGCAATGATACCAGAGGGATGGTGGGCTTCATCTGAATAGGCAGCTAGCAAACTAGTATTGCTGGTTTGGTTTCTAAGCGTCTTGAACCCATCTGGTGTGAGATTATTAGTAACTGCTGTATTTTTCTTTTTCAAATAACATGGTGAACAGATACTACACAAATGCAGGATACCACAAATATAAGTATATTGACCTAGCCTCCAAGAATGCAAGGGTCTCAGGTGAGCTAACAATCGGAATGAATGTGGGGCTAATTTGTGACACTGCAGGTAAATTGGTATGTCAGGTTTGCCATCATTTTCCATTATTTAAAGTTCATAAATAGCAGTTTACCTACCAACAAAGCAAATGGCAACTCTTTTACCTTTTATTTGATGGATAACTTGGTGCACTGGGATTGCCATGCTCTTAGACATATTTTGCTCTTAATAGTGGCAGGAAACTGTAATACTAACTTTTAACATCTGGTTAACATTTCAGAGTTAAATGGGGAAGAAGATGCAACTTGGCATATCCCTCTCACAAATGTACTCTTAGTTGTGTGTCCCTCTGGAGTGACACATCAGTTAACTTTGATCACTATATAAATGGTTTAAGAGCTGTTTATTGGGGATCATACTCATACCTGGAACCTAAGCCTACATTTGATTCAGAAAGACATAGTAATTACAGGTTCTGTATTACTGAATCATTCGAATGCCATGTGTTCAACGTTGCCATGTGTTTCAGCGCTGGGATGCCCCCGGGTATCCATGCGCTATACAAAAATCCATCTATTCTATTCTATTCTATTTAACGACATGGTTTTAGACATTAGGGTGAAAAATAATCATAAGCCCTTACATTTATTTTTGACCCTTAAGATTAATTGTCCATTATATGTGAATAACCAGGAGGATGTAGTGCCTCTTGTAGTCCTGGCATCAAGTAACAAGTAATAGGATAACATTAAAATGTGAGACAGTGATGACAACTAAAGACCTTACTGCGTTGTATGCAGACATCCTGCCCATTGAGGAACTTATTTCTAGGATAATCATGACACCAACAGCTCTATTGTATTACATGAGAAGGTGGCTGATAAATTGGAAGTTTTTCATTTGAAGCCTCTACACTCTATGTGGAGACTCCAGGTCATCCACAGATGATACAATGCAGGCTGGAGATGGTGAAAAAAAGTTTTGTTAGGTGCCATGAAAAATAACTACATATAGGCAGGGGCGTAGCTTCAGAAGGGCTTTGGGGTGTGACACCACCCAAGACATGCATTATTGCTATGAATATGTCTCATCCAGCACCAAGCAGAAAACACCAAACAGTGAGTTTTAATGTAAAACAGGAGAGAGAGAGATCAACAGAAATACACATCTGATGGCTGAATTTCAAAATGTGAAACCACATATTCTGAAATCAATACTGGCTTCCCTGCTTGTCCAAATTGTGTGATCTTAGGCACAAATTTTATTTCACAGAGTCTCTTTTTTTTTTTTTTTATCACACACCAGCTCACTTTTAAATACTTGAGTCCAGGATGTGTGCTGTACAAGCACCTATTATTTTGATTTATTAGTTGTAACGTTGCTGTAGCTATAATAAGAACCTAGGCCACATTTCGAGTTTACATGTCTACTGACGTGCATTTTTATTTATTTATTTATTTATTGAAGTTTTGTATAGCGCTAGCTGGACCCGAGGGTATCAGAGCGCTTCACAGCAAATACAAATAAGCATCAAAAAGACAGTGTGGAAGGTAAATAAGGGCAGGGAGCATAGGCGGGGAAGTACAAGTCTGCACAGTAACAACATGAGCGCAATTAAGTAAGAGTCTGCATAGTGACAACATGCGCGCAACTACAGGGCGGAGATTGAGTCATCCGGCTCTGGGATCGTAGAAATAATGGTGTTTCAAAGTCAAACAAGGGGTTCTCGTTACGATCTAGAGCACTCCAGGAAGAGGGCTTTGAGTAGCATTTCGAATTTCGGGAAGGAGGCGGTCATTCTGATATGGGGGAGATGGAGTTCCATATCTTGGGAGCATTACCCGCAAAGAACTTACTAGATGTTTTGTGTTTCTGTGATTTCAGAGGAATGAGTAGGAGCGTGTTGGAGCTTCTAAGGTTCCTAGACTGACCGGCCCTTTTGAGTTTGGTGGCCAGATATTCTGGTTCGCCTGTATGCAGGGCTTTGTGTGTGAGGCAAGCTGTACGGAAGCTGGCTCGCTGGTCAATAGGGAGCCACTTCAGATCCTTGAGAGCCGGGGAGATGTGCTCGTATTTCTTTGTTCCCGTGACCATTCTTGCTGCAGCGTTGAGGGTAGTGGTCTAAGGTCCAAGGTGAGATTTGGCTGTTCCAGTCAGAGTTGCAATGTCGTAGTCCATTCTGGAGTGCATCAGTGCCTGAGTGGCCTGTTTCAGGTATTTCGTGGGGAGGAAATGTTTCAGTTTATAGAGAAGTTTCAGGAAAGCACTTTTGGCTGTTTTTGAGATGTGTTCTTTCATGTCCAGTTTCGGTTCAAGAGTGATCCCTAGGGATTTTACGGAGTATGTAGGTACGAGAGGAACATTAGGGCGTTTAAGGCTTTGATCCATTCTACTATTTGGGGGTTTTCATCTTTATTTGAGATGAGGAGCACTTCTGTTTTATCTTCATTGAGTTTGAGGTGGTTGGATGAGAGCCAATGTTGAACCTCTGTGAGTGTGCCGTTCAGTCTGTGGATATCTGCGATCGAAGTGGTTTCCAGATAGATTGTTGTGTCGCACGCGTAGAGGTGGAAGGGGATGTTGGAGTTCCTTAGAATTGATGTGAGGGGCTCCATGTAGATGTTGAAAAGTTGTGGTGAGAGTACTGACCCCTGTGGGACTCCTCTACCAATGGGGAGGGGATCCGATTCGAAGCTTTTAATTTTTATTCTTTGTGTGCAATTATGGGGAAAGGAGGAGAACCATTTTAGAACCGTCTTTTCCAAACCCGCTCTCCCCTGGAGGATATTGAGTAGCAGGGTATGATCAACTGTGTCAAACGCAGCCGAGAGGTCTAAGAGGATAAAAAGGCTACATTGGTTGGAGTCGAGCGACATGTGTAGATCATCCAGGACATTTAGGATTGCGGTTTCAGTGCTGCAGCCCTTTCTGAACCCTGATTGGTGTGGGTCGAGTAGATTTGTGTTCTCTAGGTGTTGGGTTAGCTGTGACAGCACACATCTTTCCTGAATTTCTGATAAGAGTGGAAGGTTCGAGACTGGTCTGAAGTTGTTCATGTCCTTGGGGTCAAGGCCGGGTTTCTTTAGGAGTGGCGTGGCTTGACCTAGTTTAAGGCAGTCAGGAATGGTGCCCTCGCTCAAAGAGTTGTTGATGATCTTGGCCCAAAATGGGGCTAGAGTGAGCTTCAGGTCTTTGGTCAGTCTCGGGTGTAGCTGATCAAGGGAGTGTGACGAGGGTTTAGCAGTGGCAATGAGATTGCTTATCGCTTCAACCTGGGTAGGCCGGAAGGACAACCAGCGAATAGCTGCGGTTGCTGGCCTGATGTGGATAGTTGTAGGGGGGTAGGACTCTGTGTGGGAGGAGGGCATAGGGCTGAATGATCGATCAATTTTGGCGATTTTTTCCGTTGAAAAAGCTAGCAAAGTCGTCACATTGGGATTTGGACGCCGCCATGTTGGTTATCACTGGAATGGAGGTTTGGTTCCTGATCATGTTGAAGAGTTCTTAGGGGCGGTTTTTAGCATTGTCGAGAGCAGAACAGAAGAAGGATGACTTTTTTGCTCTTTTATAATTATAGTAGATTTTGCGTGCTGCCTTGAGTTGGTCCCGGTTGAGGGAGGTGGGGTTGATCCTCCAGGTTCTTTCCATGGATCTTGGGTGTCTTCTTTCTTCGTTAATGTCCGTAGAGGACCAAGATCTGGAGGGGATGCTTCTGGGTTTTTTTAGTTTCAGAGGTGGCAGAGGCAGACTCCATTCACTTAGCGCTTTTAAAAAAAAACGTATTTCACTGCACTGCTCGCGCTGTTGTTATAGCGAATGTTTTTATGTAGCGATTAGAGGCTATTTTTAAAACGTTCAGTGTGGGTTAGCGGGTAAACTTACTTTAATCACTGGTATTCACCTCAGCTGCTCAGTTTTTCTCCCACTCCCGCCCCGGTCCGCCGCGTCCAATCATGGGCGTTTGATGCGGAGGGCGAGGAGGAGCCTTACACTTCCGGGCTCAGGGAGCACAGGTCAGCGCTCTAGCGACCCCTCTTATCACTATAAATGTGTTTTGGGCAGCGACCGCGCAGCGGACGCATGCAGCGGGCGCGCCGGAAGCGCGCCGAAGTCGAGCCAAAGTCAAGCCCGTCAGCGCCCGTCCGCAGCCGGACGGGGCGCGGGGCCATAAACCCTGGCTCTCCTACCACAACCACTATAAGGTATGGCAGCCATGAATTGCTTGCCCTCCAACCTGACACGCTTGCAGCTTGCCAACACTCCTTGCATGCCCTGTCGTTAAATAAATGCACTTTCTGTACTTTTGTTCCCATCAGTCATGTCCCAGCCACCAGCACGGGTCACACCATCAAAGCAGCCTTACTTAACTGTAGATCCCTACGCAAGCACTGCACAGAAATCTTCCACTTACTTGAGGACCAGAACCTTAACATCTTATTCCTGATGGAAACTTGGCTGGATGACTATTCAGACCCTGACATTATTCAGGCCCTTCCCCCTGGATACTCCCTCTCGAGATTGGATAGGAAAGACGGCAGAGGGGGTGGCATCGTCATCGCTAAGAAAGCCCCTCTAGTATGCTCCTTATCTCCCATACAGGTTGACCATAGTGAAGCTGGCTCTTTCACGATTAACACCGGTCCCAATCACTCTATATCGGGTATTCTGATATATCGACCTCCTGGTAGGCTATTTGACTTCACTTCCACCCTGATGGAAGCCATAACTCACTTAGCACTAAGGAAATCTCGTTTATTAGTGCTAGGAGATCTCAATGCCCATTTTGAAGACCCCTTAGATACTGACACAACTGACATTCAAGCTGACCTACTCTCGGTAGAGCTCGAATTAAAGAATAAGGAACCGTCGCATCAATTAGGACATTTATTGGACCCCGTTTTTGGCAACTGGAAGGGAGTCCATACCTCAGATCCTCAACCCATACCCTGGTCGGATCATTACATCATCCCCATAACAATTTAACTAGACAGAACCGAGCATTATCGACATCAATCTCTACGTTATAAACGCAGAAAATGGAAGAATTTCTCAATTGAATCTTTCACTAAAATTGTCCAGGATGAAGGCTCTCCTAAAGGGGATGATTGCGAGACAGTTAATAAGCACATACACAACTTCGTCACCAAGGCCCTTGATATCACTGCCCCTATTCGCACCACGACCAATGCCAGGAGAACTAAAAAAGCTGCTCCCTGGTTCAGTCAAGAACTGCAAACCATGAAGACGGCATGTAAAAAGCTTGAAAGAGCATGGCGCCAGAAATTTTGCCCAGAAATTAAAACCCAGTACAAAATAGCGCAAAGAGTATATAACAAAATGATACGCTTGTCTAAGGCAGCTCATTATCATACCCGCATTATGGAAGCAGAAAACTCCTCTAAGGAACTGTATCAAATATACAAAGAAATCTCCATTGTGGACGCGACTCCTTCCTCCCAAAACGATTCTGTGGAAACCTGTGACAAAATTGCCCAGTATTTTTCAGGAAAGATCACTAAAATTTATGCCAGCTTTTCCAATAATATAAAGTCGGCTACTGAATTTATTGAAAATGATAATTTCATAAATATTCCAGAGTGCCTAGGCTCATTCGAAGTTCCTCCCTTTGAAGCTTTGGCTAAAATGTGCAAGAACATCAAATCAGGATCTCCTCGAGACCCTGCGCCTCCTAAAATTCTAGCTGAAGCTTTCCCTGCACTAGAGCCTCATTTCAGACATCTGCTTCAAGTCTCCTTCTCCACGGCTTGTTTGCCTGTGGAATGGAAACAGGCAGTAGTGTTACCGATTAAAAAAAAGCCAAACATAAGTCAAGACATTTTGGAAAACCTTCGCCCAATATCTTTGCTACCCTACCTTGCAAAGCTAGCTGAGAAAATTGCTAATATCCAACTTATGGAACATCTAGAAGCCCATAATGTTTTTCATAAATCTCAATCGGGTTTCAGGTCTAATTTTTCCACAGAGACAGCTCTCCTGAGGGCTACTGAAACCCTACGAGAAGGAGCGGATGAGGGTAAGACCATGGCTCTCATCATGCTGGATCTCAGTGCCGCGTTTGACACTGTAGCGCATTCCATCCTGCTACAGTGTCTAAACAGAGCGGGAGTCATCAATAAGGCACTGGGATGGCTGAAGGCCTTTCTGATTAACAGGAGCTTTCAAGTCCAAATAGGGACTTTTCTCTCAGACAGCGTGATGCTTGAACAGGGGGTACCTCAGGGCTCTGCCCTGAGTCCCACCCTGTTCAATTTATACATGGCTCCCCTGGCAGAAGTGGTGCAGTCGTTCGGCGTAGAGCTTGTCTCTTACGCCGACGACACGCAACTTCTAATATCACTGTCTCAAGCCCCTTCGCTGGAAGCAGATAACTTTAATGCTTGCATGGGTAAGCTTGCCACTTGGATGACAGAGCACTGTCTAAAACTAAATGGCACTAAAACGGAGGTTCTTATAATTGGAGGCAATGAGGCAAAATGGACAAAAGAATGGTGGCCCAACTGCTTGGGTCCTTTGCCCCCTCCCAACCGGGAAGCAAAAAATCTAGGTGTCTGGGTAGACAATAAGTTGTCTTTTGATAGCCACATTAAGAAAACAGTAGGCAAATGTTTTGGAGTAATGAAAACTCTCAATCGCACCCTTGACTTGTTGCCTCTGAACTCCAGACGCACCATGACGCAGGCACTAATCACTTCCCGTATTGATTACGGGAATGTGCTGCTCCTGGGCACATCTGCTAAAAACATCAAGAAACTACAGGTTCTACAAAATTCTGCAGCACGCCTAGTGTTAAGGCTTCCCCGTAGAGCCCCCTCGAGACCCTCTTTGGCATCCCTCCATTGGCTACCCATTAGCAAGAGGATTGTTTTCAAAGCTCTACTATGGTGCCATAGGATAATCCACCAAAGAGCGCCGGCTTATATGTCGGATCTGGCATCCCTGTATGAACCTAACAGATCCCTCAGATCTAAAGGAATGGGTTTGCTCAGAACTTCTCGCCCCAAAAAAGCCAGAATGGGAGGCAGGTCCTTCCGCTCACTAGCGGCCAAGCACTGGAATCTCCTGCCCACGGACACTAGGCTAGAGACCAATGAGGCCTCTTTTAGAAAGATGCTGAAAACCTTTTTATTTACTTCATAATGGTACTCCTCTCTCTCCTCATAAAATGCTCTCTCCACAGCGCGGGGACACGCCGGGAGGCGTCACCAGGCGCTTTATAAACCCCTTTAAACTAAACTAAACTAAAGAGGTGCCAGCTGATCCAGGACAAGCTCCAGTTTGGAATGGTAAAGCGAGGTGAGTTCCGAGGTTGAGAGGAGCTCCGTCGAGTTCGGGAGGATCGAGTTCGGGAGGAATGAGCTAAGTCCATCTTCTAGCTTGTCAGGGGGGACTCTTGATATGTTTCTGACCCACTTGGGGGAGGTTTGAGTAGGTGGTAGGGATAGAGCCGAATGGTTGATATGAAAGAGGATGGCGTGATGGCCTGACCAGTCCACCGGGATGATGTGATCAATCGAAATTGCCTTTTTGTCCGCAATGATTGCATCCAGGATCGCTCCTCTATAGTGAGTTTCCTCTGAACAGTACTGGATCATATCGTAATCTTGCAGAAGGGAGGTGAGAGATTGGATGAGCGGGTTTTTGGTTTCATTCCATCTTAGGTTGAGGTTGCCCAGAATTATTCTGAAGTCGCTATTGAGAGCGGCTTGAGTGATCAGATCCGTCAGCTGAGCACCAAATTCGATAGAGTTGCCAGGAGGATGGTAAAGGAGAAGGCATTGAAGTGGGCTGTGGTAGGGCGAGTTGAGGTTGACGGAAAGACATTCAAAGGTGTTATACAGGTAGGAGGGGGCTTCAGTGATGGAGAGATGGCTTTTGTGGATGATTGCTATTCTGCCACCTTTGTGTACAGGTCTGTCTTTGTGGATAATTGAGAAACCAGGCGGCACCAGCATGTCCATGATGGGGAGGGATAGAGTGTTTAGCCACGTTTCAGTAATGAAGGCTACATCTAGGTCATGGGAGAGGATGGTTTCGGCTATTTCCGTTGCATGTTTGACGGCGGATCAGCTATTGATAAGCATACAGTTAATGAGAGGGTCTTCATTCGGGTTCGGGTTGTCAGGATTAGCTCTGGGTAAGGAGGAGAGATAGGCTGGGGGTCTAGCGACTTTTCGGTGGGGCAGGTCCCTCCCCACTCCAGTGATGACTTGAATCGAGGAGAAGGGTATCAGGGTTGTGCTGGGGCTGGCTGGTTAGGAGGGGGTTTGTAAGATGAGACGAGGGTGCTTACTTCCTGGGGGGAAAGGGAGGGAAAAGTTATTCTAGAACAAATGGCATTGTTGTTTGAGAGCAAGCCATGTTTTTAAGTTCAGGTTAAAAACTATTACTTTTAATATGAAGCATTATAATCTGGTGTACTAGGCTGAAACACTTCCACATTTTTAAAGAAAGAAACTTTTTTTTCAGAATTTTAAAGCAACTGTATCATATTTTACACTATTTTTGTTGCACGGGATACATGCTGAACATTTTCACAGCTTGGCTCGTGCGCAGACTCTTAGATCCAAGCCAGACCTTTAGTTTATTTGCAACTTGCAGACCTCTATTTGCAACTTTGGCCTAAAACATAGGGCCAACTGGAAACATTGAGCCCTGCCTACATGCACTGATTAGACAACTCTACCATCAAGGCTTCTCGTAGCAGAGTCAAAGAAGAGTGCACATAGTGGAAAAACATTTAAAATAAGTGACCCCAGGACACAGACTCCAGGTCGCTGTGTTGTATGTGAGCATAAACATGGGTTCACAGAGAGAACTACCGGGCCCAAGAGGGATGGGCAAGGGTTGTAGTTTCAGGGGGTGCTTGAGGTGTGACACCTCTTAAATTAATTCTTGGCTTGGTAGTTGCGTCTGGAGGCCCTGAGTCAGGTCTAATATTCTTGTGTCAGGTTTTCTTGTTGTTCTCATTTCACTAAGAGCTTTAAGTTTGTTAATGTTTTGTGGGGAAAGATATATATATATATATGTAGAGAGAGAGAGAGAGAGAGAGAGAGAGAGAGAGAGAGAGAGAGAGAGACTGTTTTATCAAAAAAGTTTAAAAAAATGCTTTCTTAGATGCACTTTTACAACTTTTTGGAATTCACAAACATTGACAATAGTAGGCTTGGAAAGCGGCAACAGTCTCAGGTTTCCAGGGATACTACTGGTAATCTGGTAATCAAACACCCAAAAATTGATGGGATGAAGATCAGTGACAATCGCTCGTTACAGCATTCTAACCTATCTTCTTTCACCCACTGTGCGGCTCTAGACAGAGGCCCACTTAATGCAAATCAGTGCAGATCCTGTTCCTATAGAAACAGTCCATGCCGAACTTTGGTCATCTCACCCCTCCACCGTGCAGCCCAGTGTATTTTTAGTTAAAGAATTTGAGCTTTCCACCCGCGAATCTCACTTACTAAGCTACGCCCCTGCGGATAGGTCGATAATTAAGCCAGTGAAACAGAATCTGCTAAAAAAACTAAAGGGTTGACCCTGCTGAGTTGCAATGGTCTGAGTTATTATGACCTGCTAACAAAAAAGACATATTGGCACAATATTGCCCATGAGGCACTAGATATAGAGGCTTTACTGGAACTGCACATTGAGGACAGATGGTTCAGCCATGCTGCTGGATATTGTATCATATCAGACTCTTTCACCATTCACAATAAAAGAGACCATCACGGCACTACGTATACAAAAATTCGATCGAGCACAAGATATCAATAGGATTCCTGTTGACTAGTTTAATTCAGAATCAATAATCTGGGCATCGTATTAAACCACCTTGTCTAATGGAGTTATGCAGGATGGTGTGGTATCATCTGCTTGTCATGTTGCTAAAATTGTATGTATTTATAATAAGGGGAGCAGGGGTGATTTTGCAAACTATAGGCAGATTAGTAGAACATGCAATAACATTTTTGGGTTGCTTGTTGTTAACTTGCATTGAGGAATGACTGACATATAACAACATACGTTTTTCACTGTCAAACAGGATTTCAGAAGGGGCTAATTACGAATGACCAGGTCTTTAGGTTCAGTTTAAGAGTTCGAGAAGTATGTAGAAAAACTAATTTTGTACATAGTCTTTGTATATCTAAATTCCGCTTTTGATCGTATTCCCGTGAATGTCTGCGGGTGGTTTTGCACTCACCTGGGATGTCAACCGATTTACTTAAAATAATGTTCTGAATTTGGCTTCATTAATACAACTTTGCCAGAGTATGATGCTGCTTAGGGGCAGAAATGACCAAGCCATTCCTAATTGGACGAAGGGTTCACCAGGAGTGTGTGCTAGCCACACACACACTGATGTATTTGTCAACAGGTTCTCTGACTCAGTAATTATCAAAATTATGTCCTTTCATTACGAGGGCATAAAATTGCAACATTATAATTTGCAGATGAAACTACTCATCTCCCGTGCATTATGGGAATGCAGAACCCAGCAGCTTTCAAATTCATTGTAATAAGAATGGACAATTATTGAAATATAAACCACGGTTTTTGTGTGTTTTCCCTTAATGGCCCACTGATTTTCCCTTATGTTAGCTTGGGTGCAAGTAACGAACTGCTTTTTGATTGCACACGTCACACATTTTATTTCTTCATTGTGATGGTATTTGAAAAAAAAATGTGCATGTTTTTTGTAATTTAGTTCAGCTGCGTGAGACTCAGTCTGCACAAATCGTACAAGGTCAAACAAACACCATGCTTTCATTTTCCCAGTGATGGGTTTGTTACATAGCGCGCTTGAAAGACAACAATAGAATCCAGACAGATGCTGTTTTTCTCAGAGCACCTCTAAATCATATACACAGGAGTTGCTCTTTGAAAGTCAGAGTGCTCTCAGAGCATGAAGGTCGAGCACCGTGCGTCTCTACATTGCGCACTCCGAGATGCAGAACACCTTACCATTACATTTATTTATTTATTTTTATTTATAGAGTTTTGTATAGCGCGGACGTGACCCAAGGGTATCAGAGCGCTTGACAGTTACATGTGTTACAGTTAGAGTACAACGGTATAGTAGTGTTAATATATATTAGATTCCAGTATATGTCTTAGCAGTGTCAACAATAACACATTTAGGATCGCTTTAGTGTACAAAGGTGTACCTCTAATCCTCTCCAAATGGTCCCGATGTGTATTTCCATTAAATTCTACATCAAGGTCCCAGAGTAGTACTGAAGGAAAGTCTTGCTTAAGAGAGGAATTTGTTCATTAGGAAGATCTTCGCTTCCCTCTTGAATGTTAACATGTTTGGAATTTTTCTAATGTTTGGAGGAAGTGAGTTCCAGATTCTGGGGGCTGCTCCGGAGAACGCTCTGTCATACGTTTTCTTCTTCCGAAAGATGGGTGGTTTCAGCAACATCTCCTTGGCACTCCTGGCTGGTCTGCTTCCCCCTGATATCTCAATTTTCTGGACTAAGTACCTTGGTGTTTTGTAGTGGAGCGCTTTGTGGGCAATACATGCCAGCTTAAATTGGATTCTGGCTTCGTATGGTAGCCAGTTTTCATGCTTTCAAGTGTGGGCAGATATGGTCATATTTTTTAGACCCAGTAACGAGTCTTGAGGCCGCATTGAGACAGGCTTTTAGCGGTGCTGTAAAAATTTTTGGTAGACCTGATAGTGTTGTACATCCATATTTAATCCTTGAAATAACTAAGGACTGAACTGCCAGTTTGAGGTCCATCGTAGCGATGAGATGTTTCATTTTTCTGATATAGTTCAGGTGAAACCTGGCACTTTTTGCCATAGATTTGATGTGGACTTTCATGTCTAGGTTCTTATCCAGCGTTATTCCCAGTGATTTAGTCGAGTCAAATAGGGTAGGGGTGCAGTTTAGCACCGTGATCAGTTTGGTCCATTCCTTCACATTTGTGGGGTTCTTTGGAGGTGATATTAATAGGAATTCCGTTTTTTGTGCATTTAGCTTCAGATGATTGCTAGTTAACCATTGTAGTGACACTTTTAAGGCCTCATTCATTGTCTTGATGTCTTCCAGTGATGCGATCTTGATGTAGATCTGAGTGTCATCTGCGTACATGTGATGCGATATGTTTGCGTCTCTGAGAATTTCTGTAAGGGGTTCAACATATAGGTTAAAAAGTGATGGAGATTGTGCTGATCCTTGAGGGACTCCAATCGAATTTGGGCATGAAGGGGACAGCGTCTGGTTGACCAGGAACCTTTGTGTTCTGTTCCAGAGGAAGGATTTAAACCATTTCAGAACATTTCCAGATATTCCCATCCTGCCTTGAAACCGGGATAGCAATTTTGCATGATTTACCATGTCAAACGCTGACAACAGGTCAAGAAGGACTAATAAACATGTTTGATTGTGATCTAGGGCCTGTAGCGCATCATCCACTATATGTAAGATTGCTGTTTCCTTACTGTGGCCTGGTCTGAATCCCAATTGGCAGTCGTCCAGTAGATTGAAATTAGCAATGTGGTCGCTCAGTTGATTTTGCACACATTTCTCAATAGGTTTGGCAAGGAATGGAATATTGGTTACTGGGCGAAAGTTATTTGGATCTGCCAAGTCTGCTGTAGGTTTTTTGATGATGGGGAGGTCTTGACCTGTTTTAGGCATTCTGGTAGGATCCCTGGAGATAGTGATGCATTGATTATTTTTGTCCATATAAGGACAACGACATGGTTGATTCTTTTTAGGCATTTTGAGAGGAGGAGGTCATTGTAGTGGTTATTTGATTTGATTGCCGATATAGTTTTGCCAATGGTATTTTGATCATATAGTTTGAAGGTTGCCCATTGCGCATTGTTTTTCGAACTCTCAAGATCGTTTTTTGTGTTAGCATCACAAGGTTCGGGGCCCGGCTGTAATACGAGAGAACGTTTTCATTAATTACTGAGCTCAGGTATTATTTACGCAAAGGGAGATTAGAGTAGGTAAGTATGTATTTTTTTTTATCATGGTAGGGTTTCATTCTGTATGGCCTATTGGCCCTGTTCAGTATTGTGTTGATTTATATATGTCTAATAATTGGAGCACACCAGCTTCATAGCTGAGCACGACAGAGTTAATAGATCTTATAAACTTTCCTCCTGTCTCTCTTTGTTTTATTGTGGATGATGCATTAGTGAGAAACGGGAAAGAGACTGACTTTTTTTTCCGTGTTCCCCTGAGGACTGGAGTTGTGTTCTGGGATACCAATTCACTTGTCTCTCTGGGAAGGTTGGAAGAGTAGGTGAGGTATTATGAGCTAGCTTGGATTTTTGGCTCCCAGGTGCTAATGTGGTGTGTTGACATATCCTCCCATTCTGAAATACTGTGGTTCTTGCATAGTTCGGTTTCTTAGAAGAATCCCTGCTCAACACGACCAGGAGCACTTTAACTTCAAATAATAACCACCTTGAATGTGTTAAGGAATTTGCTCACCTGGGCGTCAGATTTAATCAAAATGGAAAGTGGAATTGCCAGATTCATAGAAGAAATGTCATCCCTTCACAGACTGTGGATGTGGCTACCTGTTTTACAAGAAAGATGGACGGGAGAGCAATTTCACATGCCTGGTCTGTAAGTAAGGCTCGGGTGACTATGGCATCAATTTGGGGTAGGAGGATCTAGGGCCATGCTAAACTTCAAGTTATCTACTACTGGATATAGATGGATTAAAAGTCCTCACGGGTGTAGCTCAATGTACAACTAATATTTCAATTCATCTTGAATTGGGGCTAGTAACTATTGAAACTAGAATTTGTCTTTTGACCCTTATGTGCTGAGAACATCTCTGAGGATCTTGATGTTTTCAGACACGGCCTTAATGAAGTAATGTTGAGTAAGGCAAGTTGCACTATTAAATGGTTTCACTTTGTTTGTTATCAGTTACACTTGATAGGGTTAAAATGTTTAGAGTAACCCAGCAGAGATAAATCACAGGTAGTGAAATATACATGTAAACTTTCATGTGAACAAACAGCTATGGTACATCCTAACACAGGACGGCTTTCTGATCAATACCTTTAATGCAAGACCAAGCTGCTCTTTTAATAGTTTCTAGGTTTTGCAGAATCTCTGTCTAAAAAGAGGTTGGACTTGAAATTTAATTTAAGTATTTGTCCTTTAACCAATGTAAGTCTAGAACAACAGACAGGGCCGGACTGGCCCCAGCGGGCGCCGGGCATTTCCCTGGTGGGCCGCAAGGGTGGGGGCCAGTTTTGGGCCCCTGGGGGCCGTTTTCGTTACCGGGGCCGGGAATATCTGCCGCCGGTAACAAAATCGGCCGAAACTGGCCCTAGAAAACAGCTCAGCCGCACCCCCTCCCCCTGTAGGGGGAGCAGGCCGAGCAGTTTGCCAGGGCCGGTTTCGGTTCCCAGTCCGGCCCTGAAAACAGAGTCTAATGACTCTTAATGAGAGAAACTGAGAGCTACTTTTTATTATTTTGCCCACTGTATAAAAGGGACCGGAAGAAAATCTTATTACTGTGGCTAAGGAATATTGGTATCAGATGATGTAAGCCAGATACCAGATGCCTTCGTCGAGGAAACTCATTTCCTCGACGATCGACAGGCTGGGTTCAGACCTGCTCATTCCACTGAGGCAGTTGTGGTGGCAGTTATGGACACGCTGAAACAGGGAGCTGACAGGAATCTGGCCCAGGCCCTTGTACTGTTAGACCTCTCTGCCGCTTTCGACACAGTCGACCATGGTATTTTGGTCGACCGTGTCAGAAATGCTGGCATTTCAGGCTTGGCCCTGTCATGGGTGATATCTTTTCTCCACTCCCGCTCTCAATCCGTCCGTCTTTCCTCTTTTTCTGCCCCTCTATCCTCTCTTTCTTGTGGTGTTCCCCAGGGTTCTGCTTTGTCCCCGCTTTTGTTTAATCTTTATATGCAGCCCCTTCTTGTATCTCTTCGGCAGTTTTCACTTACTGCTTTCAACTACGCAGATGATCTACAGCTTTTTTTTCCTCTCAATTCTTCTCCCTCTTCCTGTTCTAATTTTCAAAATGCCATGCTCTTTATTTATGAGTGGATGAACCTTAGCCAACTTAAGCTCAACCCAAGCAAAACTGAGCTGGTGGTGACCGGTGGCTCTCTTACTCCCTGGTCTCCCAACTTTTGGCCTACAGCTCTGGGTTCCCCTCCCTGTCCAGTTAATACTGTGAAGAGCTTGGGAGTCACCATTTCTAGTGACCTCTCAATGCGGCCACACATTAACACCGTCACTTCGGCTTGTTTTTTTCATCTTCGCCGAATTGGGAAGATTCGCAGGTTTCTATCCCAAGAGGCCCTTATTCTTGTTATCCTTGCCCTCATCACCTCACGTCTAGATTATGCCAACTGTCTATACGTGGGGGTCCCTGCCTGCCATCTTTCCCGACTCCAACTGGTCCAGAATCAGGCAGCCAGATTAATTTTTCAGCAACCTAAACATCAGCATGTCACCCCTTTGCTGAAAACTTTACACTGGCTCCCAGTTGCACAGCGGTGTGTTTTTAAAATGGCCTGCACCATCTTTAAATCCTTGTTTACCTGTGCCCCTGCCTTTATCTCTTCCTGTTTGCATGCCTATGTCCCTTCCCGTCACCTCAGATCTTCGACTCATAACCTTCTGATCACCCCCAGGTTCAATCGCAAGAAACATGGGGGAGCCTGTTTCTCTTTTCTTGCTCCTGTTACTTGGAACTCCCTTCCTCTTGCCATCCGTCTGTCCACTGACTATTGTTGCTTCCGCATTTCTTTGAAAACCTACCTGTTCCGTCTGGCGCACGGCTAGCGGCTTTGTTCCTGAATGTTCTTCTCCCACCTGGTCTAGAGCGCCAAGAAACCAATTGGTGTACGTGCGCGGTACCAAATCTTTTTTAATAATAATAATAATAATAATAAAGATACCGGTGCACGGCTATTTTTCAATATCTAAATTCCTGTGCTTTGAATGACGACTGCGCTTAATGAGTATTTCTGGTGGGAAGATCGGGAGCCAAGTTAGCGATATTTATTGCAAAAATGGATAAGCACCTAGTATTGTTTGTGCAGCATGTTTGTGCAGAATTGTGCTAAAGGCTTTTGGTGACTGGTGATTTTATCCATATTACCAGTATGGCTATCCTTAAGGGCATTTGCCCTGCATGGGGATCTTCTTCCAAGTCTGGGTTATTTTCCAGGCTGGGTTTTTTCGTGAGCCTCACTACCATGCATGATTGGTATGCGGATGGTGTAACCGACATGCAGTTCTAACCCCCCTTGTCATCATGGCTTACATGTGTATCTGCTATGTCATATAGTGCCCTTTTTAAATTTATATTTAGACACCAGTATTCACTGTTGGGGGATTTTCACTTAAAAGTGTTGTGACCGAGTATGTGTACATATGTTGTAGTGATTATTATTTGCGTCGAGAAATGAATTCTCGGGCAGATTACGGGGATTTTGTATAATAATCTATATTGTTATATATATGATTAATTGGGAAGTGTTTATGAACTTCTCTTATTGCAATTACAAATTTACAACCATATGTCACAAAGGATAGTGAACAACAGAGGTCTTTCTTCTGTGGTTTAATGAAACAAAAGTATTTTTTCAATTTTTTCACGGTTCCTCATATATTTCTGGTGTGGGTTAAGCACACAATGTAAACTTGATAAAGGCTTATTGCTGAAATGCGTCGTTCTTTTTGCACATAAAAATCTCAGTGCAATACCACTTGGTGTTCTGTCTTTTCATTTCATTGCGCCAGGAGTATTCCTCCAACGCCACGCACTTGGGTGCCTTTATTTTACTGGGGCCAATCATACATTTGTTGACGCGCTCGGTCGACACTTGTCATTTATCCCCTTTTTCACTGGTCATTTGTGGATATGTGCACTGGCACATAGTCATGCTCGGGTTAGTTCCCATCCATCGTTTAGCACTTTACTCAGTGTACATGATCGCAGCATGTCAGTGGGCACTTTGGCACTTGCCACTTATTTTGCACCTTCCTATCATCAATGTAAGATGGAATGTGTGCACTTGGTATAGAAAGCCATCCACTTTTTACCGTGGTCTTGTTGAAACACAAATTGCGTCGGCATGTCGTTGTCCGTGATCCAGGACCTTGATAAAGCACCAACAATGTTGAACTTTGTTTTCAGCTCCTCCGTAGAGCATGCACACAAATTTGCACAATCGAGCCAAACATCACCAGCGCGCTACATAGATGGTATTTGGTACTTAACATGCATTTGTGTATTTGCAATACATATGTTTTCAATTGTTATGCATTAAGTTCAGAGTGGCAACACTATATCAGCAACATGTTCATATGTAACCACTCCAATATGTCTGCCAACACCAATAAACTGGTCCTTCATTGTTTTCCACCATTACCACCAGGCTATATCAGTCACCTTTTCTGTGTTGCACATTTCACGTGATCAAGATATCAGGGGAAATCAAAACGCGTTGTGAAATTAAACACTGCAGTGGAATTATATTGGTGCAGAGTTTTCATTCCTGAGAGCGCACAGACCTGTTGCGGCTTGAAAGTGATATATATATATAGTCAAACGCTAACAAAACAACTTCAAAACATTAAACTACCAAATTAATTACATATAAAATACTATAGAATCCAAAAAACACATTTACTAAAAATATTATAAAACATAAAATAAAATAACAAAATATATATTTAAAAACAAATAATATAAAATTTATAGAATTAACAAATAATAATAATAGATTTATTTAAACAATATTAAGAAAAGGACTGAATTCTGGGAATAATAGATATACTATTCTAACCCCAGTTTATGCAACAGTAGTGAAAGCACAGGCTTTCAAAGGGGTTACATTTACTATTCCCACTACCAAACAGGTCAACAGTAGGTAAGGTGTTGGACTTCGAAGGGGTAAGAATTACTTTCCCACTCCAGTCTGTGCAAAAGTAGGAAAAACAGTATTCTTCAAAAGGGTAAGAATTACCATTCACTCTTCAGTCTGTGCAACAGTAGGGAAAGCTTTGGACTTCAGAAGGGTAAGAATTACCATTCCCACTTCAGTCTGTGCAACAGTAGGGAAAGCAATGGACTTTGGAGGGGTAAGATTTACTGTCCACAATCCAGTCTGTGGAGCAGTAGGGAAAGTGTTGGACTTCTGAGGGGTAATATTTACTATTCCCAGCCCAGTCTGTTTAGCAAGTTGGGATAGTACTTCACTTCAAACACATTACATATGTGAATAACCCTATGAATTTAGAACAAATATAAAACTCTTAATAACTAACCCAAGGCAAAATACATATATAAAAATAACAAAAATAAAGACATTACATGATTATTAAAAAATTTAATAATCATCAATTAAAAAAATATGTATTTATAACTGAATTACCTTCCCACACTATACCCTTACAAGCCTAGCAGCTCACACTAAAAATATAACTAAAATGAATAAATATAACACACTTTACAAAACTGATAATCAATTAACTAATTAATTAACAATTATTTGTTAGTTAAATATTACTTAACACGCCATCCTGTTCCCCTACAAATCTAGCAACACAGAAGTGAAATATAACTAAAAACAAAATAAATTTTACATAATGTATATAATTAATGTTCAATTAAATAATTAATACCAAATAATTGATAATTATTACGTAATATTTCATCCTATAGCCCAACAAACCCAACAGTCCACACCTAAAATATAACTGGTATATAAAGTTATTACACAATTTACATAATTAATAATTATTCAATATTACTTAATTTACGTCCCACCCTACACCCCTACAAACCTAGCAACCTGCACCTAATATATAACAAAAAATATAATTATTACACAATGTACATAATTGATATTCAATTAAATAATTCATATTAAATGAATAATTCATTGTTAACTATCACATATTTAACTTCCCACCCTATACCCCTACAACCTGCTATGACATTATATATGTCTATTAGCAATTAAATATTTAAATAAAAATTATAAATCACTTAAAATTACGATCTATATTACAAAATATTATTAACAATTATACAAAAAATAATGACACAACGAATTTGGACTAAAACACATTCAGATGATTAAAAAACAATATTTTTTACAACTGTATTATTGAAAACGATATTAACAACGATATTCTTAACAATGATATTATGTACCTGAAAAAGTCAATATTCTTGGCAACAATATTTCTGCATCACAATATTTTTGTATCACTATATATATTTTTCCCAATACATCTGTATCCCGATATGTACAAGTCAATATTTTGTCCAAATACTGTTTCATAGATATTGTTTAGTACTGGATACAAATTCCAGATATTGGCTCCCAAACTGGGTGAAATACACTAAGGTGGGCCTCTTGAAGTAATTATGCACACCAGGTATCCTAACAACACAGAATCTGCCACTCCAGCTGAGACTCTAAAACCTGACACAGTAAGTCACATGAAGGTTGTAAAGGTATTTTCAGTACTTAAGACAAGGCATTGAAAACTGCATTTAATATTACAGAATGGGCTTTAGACATTAGGCCTCTACAACTGTTTACAATACTTCCAAATAAACCCCCGGAGCTGGACACAATATCAGAAGGTGGTGTCCAGAACTGAAACAGTGATGTAGATGAGGCCACTAGAACTGATCATATTAGGAGGAAGATCACCTCTAAGGATCAGACACAATATTAAAGATGAGACTTTCAGTAGTTGGCACAGCATGCCACTTATGGCGTACACATCTGGACATAATCCACTAGACATGGGCCCCTGAACCTGGCACAATATACCAGATGAGACCTTCAGAGATGATTGCTATACTCCAGAGACAGCAGCAATCCAGGTGAAGCATCAAGAAGATGACACACCCCTTCAGATGTTCCTTCCAGAACTGAACACAGTACCACAGATACAGTCTTACCAGTAATGTGTATATCTCCCACACTGAAACCTAACATTACGCAGACTCTCTATGCAGAATTGTCTAAATCTCTGAGGTCATTCTGTATGAGAACTCTGAGATGATCATGTACAAGCAAAGCTTGTACACCTACTGCCTGTGTATGTCTTGAGAACATGCCCTACTGCTGCCTGTGCTTTAACTGCTCTGTTTATGTGAGAACATCATACAGTACTGCTGCCCATGATCAACTCTTTCTGTGTAAGGAAGGGGCCCTTGTTGTGCTGCCACATGTGCTGCCACATGTGCTGCACCTATTCTGTGTGAGTGGGCAAATAGAGAAATCTTAACTGCTGCTGTGTATATTGAAGTTTTTTTAATGAATTTCTTTATTGGCTTTTCAAGTTTAACATCATTACACCGTCAAATATTTGTGTCATAATAAGTAAGAAGTGTGTTTATCTCTTCCGAACTTGTATGTCTTCGGAGCACACAATACGATACAACTTATGTCAGTCATATCAGCATTATTGTTTATTCTGCCCCTCTTATATTTGCTATCTTCCCCTATCCTTTGTGTGTGGCAGTAATAGAAAGGAAAGTAAATAAACTAAAATGCATGCTAGGGTTGCTCGGTGAAAGTCACCATGAGCACTATTCAAAGCTTTATTTCGATAAACATGTGTTATCATAAAAGCACATACACAAGATAAAAACAAGGAACCATAATTCATTTGGTCACTACTATTTACAGAGTTAATAACAGTAAAAAAACGTCCATACTACAATAAATAGATTAAGAGGCATATTAAACAATGAAAGCTTTGTAAAACTGAAAATTAAGAATGTTTAGTTAAAAAGTGATACATCACAAAGATTTTGCTCTTATTACCCAGGCCCAACTCAGGAATTTAGCAACCCCACAGACTAGGCGTGTGCTGGTGTCAGTTTTAAATATTCTCAAGGCTACGGAATGACTCCTAGTGCCGAGCAATAGACATGTGGGTTTTAGCCATCTCTGCCTAGGCTTTACATATGCCGGACACACAAAAAAGACATGGGCAATAGTTTCGATAACACCATTACAGGTAGGGCACTCAGGCGAGGTTTGGTACGGGGGCTTCCATTTACAGGTGTAATCATGCAAAGGTAAGTTTCCCAACCTGAACTGGATGAACAAGGATCTATCCCTTGGTTTTGCAATAAAGTCCAGGTAGGGCTCCCAACGAGGCTCAATTTTATGCTGTTTAAACTCCTCAGTCAGCCTACCCTGGTTGGGGTCCCTTAGATCTTGCTCATCCACCCAGTTCCAGTAGACTCGCTTAAGTTCAAGCTTGGGTACGGAAGCTCCTCGCTCCCATCCAATTGACAAGCCAACGTCACTCAGAAGCTTCTTAATGTTTTGGATCCAACTAACTTTATGGGAACCATTAAGGTTCATAACCTCTAACAAACCATCAAGATATCTGGAGATCTCGGGTGTCCGCCATAACCTGGCCCAATATAAAAGAGGCCGAAGCCTAGCTAAGTCCCGGATAGGGCGGCGGCCCAAATCACTCAATAGTGGTTTGATAGGGGTACCCAACGGGAGGGATGCTAGCTCTCTAAAAAACTTGTTTTCAGAGGTAGTAAGTGCACTGATACATTCAAAGCCCCACAGCTCGGCACCATAAAGTGCGCTGCCCACAGCCTTTGCAGCATATATATCTAGGGTCGGGGCGATAGGCTTAGAGATGGACATGCGGTGTTCCCGCCCCAGAACACCGATCACCCTTTTGTGGTTCAAAAGCATTTTATCAATATGGGGCTGCCACTTCAGATTGTGAGAAATTCTGATTCCCAAATAATCGAATTCTTTTATGCGCTCCAAAGGTTCTCCATCAAGGTATAGGGTGGACCTGGAGGACTTACTTGGGTTAAAATAGAGCAGCTTAGTTTTGGTGGTGTTAATGACTGGGCCTCTAAGTTTACAGAACAGGCTAAAGCGATTCAACAGTTTCTGCAAGCCCACAGGAGTTTTTGAAACCAGCAAGGTGTCATCTGCGAAAAGTAAGGTGGGCACTTTATCGCCTGCTAGGACCGGGGCATCTGCATCAACTTCAAGTAAGAAAGAGACAACACCATTTACAAACAAAGAAAGGAGTGTTGGGGCCAACACGCACCCCTGCTGACCCCTCGCCTAACAGGGATCCTATCGGTTTTTTGCCCTTGAGAGCCCCATCTAATACGGGCATAGGTGCCTTCATGCATGCGTATCAGAAGGTTAAGTATTGGAAGCGGGATCCCCATCTCCTTCAGTATAGTCCACAATCGGTCTCGTGGAACCAGGTCAAAGGCGGTCTTCAAGTCAATAAATGCCAAATAAAGACCGCCTTTGCCGATAGTGACCACCTTCCAGTGTAGTAAGAGCAATCTAAAGGCTTGATCAATTGTACTGGTACATGCCCTGAAGCCAGCCTGGTAGGGGGAAATGATTTTATTTTCCTCTGCCCACGAGAGGATCCTTTCAAGGAGAACCCTGCCAACCAACTTCTGTCCCGCGTCTATCAGGCTAATTGGACGGTAGTTGGCAGGGTTCTCCCTAGGGCCCTTCTTATAAATTGGAATCACCTCAGCCGCCTTCCAGGAACAAGGGACTGGAGAGCCTGCCATCAATGCGTTTATAAGTAAGGTGAAATAGGTTGCCCATCCTTCGGGATTGGCTTTAAATAGGTCACCAGGCACTCCGTCCTGTCCTGGGGCTTTGGCAGAAACTATTTTGGCTATTGCAGCGAGAACCTCTTTCCTATTGACTATGGTTGACATGAGCTGACCGGAACCATCAACCGAGACACCGCTCAAATGCCCGGGGGCTCCGGGCAGGTCAATCCCTCCATATAGTCTAAAAAAGTGTTCAAACCATTCTCTATCCGTGATATGGTTTGGAATTTGGTTCGAGCTGCACCCAGATGAATTTCTGACTAATGACCAAAACAATTCAGAATCCCTATTTTTACTTGCGTCTCTAAGATTTTCCCAATGGGACTCTTCCCAAGCCCTTTTAGCGGCTATAATTGCCTTTCTGTAATGCAATCTTGCCGAACGCACAGATACTGCGTTTGAGGATTTAATGGCAGAGATTAAGTCAGTTTTCCTCCTCCTGCAATTACTATCAAACCAGCTCTGTGGGGGCTTAATACTTGCCGGGGTCTTTTTTGAAGGGACCATAAACAACTTGCCAATGTGGTCCATTGTGGCAGTGTAAATGTTTTCTATCTCTACCGACCCTGCCTCCTTACCACAGACTACAGATAGCCTTAATAACTGCTCTGCAAGGATTCCGTCCAGCTGGCGTAATTTGGAATCGTCCAGGCAGAACTTTGGCCATTTTAAAAATCTATTACAGTTTGAAGGGATGTGTTCTTTTGTTAGTAAATTCCTGTCTTTTGAGGGCACGCGCTCCTTTGTATCCCATGGGTTTAGCAATGTGAGGGACAAAGGATTGTGGTCACTCTCAGCCGATGGGATAATGACCATATCCACTACAGACTTCCAGGTTCTCCTATCGATCATTATGTAGTCAATCCTGCTCTCGCACAATACTCTAATATAAGTGTTAGCACCGTGGGTGTCAGAGCTAGTGCGGCCGTTAACGGCCCGTAAGCCTGTTTCTATCATTAAGCTGTTTAGTTGGATGACTACAGGAGACCATCTTCTCACAGGCTTGAGAGTTAAGGACGGAACGCCCATTTGTGCGTCATCCTCATGTGTTCCCAAAATATCCTCTGCTGCCATCGGTTCGAATGAACAATTAAAATCTCCAGCTACTAGGGCTAAGGAGTCAGGAGCACACAACCTTAACAAATCTGTTAATATCTCAACTGTAGGCGATTTGCCCCCTCCCTGTGTTCCTCTTATGTACACATTAAAAAAATCCCAACCGGGCTCACCGTTAATACTTTCAACAGATAGCCTCATAATGTCCGGGCAGGGGAAAGTATGATGTATAATCCTAAGGTTGAGATCAACCCTTACCCAAGTTATGAGTCCCCCTGAGGGACGACCATGACCAGCCGATGTAGCAGGCACACAAAAGGTGGAGAAGCCATGCATATGCAATGGTTCTAAACTCCAAGTCTCTTGGAACATGCAAATGTCATATCCATTGATAAAGTCAACCCAGTCAGGCAACAAAAGCTTGCTTCGCAGTCCTGCCTAAGCATGGGCGGAAAATCCGTTTCGCTCGCGGATTTTGCGGATTTTCGGGAAATTCGCAATCCGCGAGATTCGCGAATCTCCCGCAAAATCCGCAAATCCGCGAGCAGCGGATTTTGCTCGCACTGCTCGCACTGTTCGCGTGAGTTCGCGGCTTCCCAGTACAACTTCGCGCCCCGCGAATAAGTGCTAAATTGCAGAAATACGATCTTAGCAAAACTGAAACTACTTACCAGGTTCAAAAGTTCAGGCTCATCATTAGTTGCCATTTCCTGTAGTGCTTCCTGAGGGGCCCCTCCAGAGTTCAGTTGCCAGTTGCAACTATTATGTGACCCTGCTCTGAACCTCAGAATAGTTACACATATGCCACAAAGGTCCTGAATTACAGCTAAGGGAGACAAGCAGGAGCCAGGCTGGAAGTTAAAATCCATTAATCAGCCCCTAATTCATTATTGTCAGTTGGGGCAGGGCAGGTGTTGTAACTAATTTTGCAACAATGAAAGCACTTAGCAAGTGCAAAAGATCACTAATCAGGGCGCACTAAGGAAGCAGGTGCCAGCTAAAAAAATATTCTGTGACACATTAATCAGCCCCAAATTAATTCAGGTCACTTGAGGCAGGGAAGGTGTGCTTTGCTTTGCCGAAAATAATGTACACTGGACAACCAGAGGGTGTGGTGATGAAACAGAGGGTGGCATGGGTGGGCCAGAGGGTGGCATGAGTAGTCAGAGAGTGGCAGTGGTGACAGAGAGTGGCAGTGATGAAGAAGAGTGTCCCAAACAGGCTGGACACGTAGAAACAACAAGTTCGCAAAACTTGCGACCCGACAGGTAAGTTCGCAAATTGCGAAATTGTAAAAACCCTTGCGAACTGGCAGAAACACGGGCGAACACAAAAAAAAAAATCCGCAAATTCGCGGGAATTCGCGGATTTTGCGGATTGCGAGTTCGCAAATCCGCAAAATTCGCGAACGCGAGATTCGCAAAATTCGCCCATGCTTAGTCCTGCCACGTTCCACGAAACAATCTTAAGCACGCTAGCATTATCTCTACCAAGGGATACAACACTTAAGGTGTAAGCCAAGGTTGGGGAGGCTTTAGTGTCATTACTAACCACCGGATCCAAGGCTAAGCCAGTGGATTCTATAACCTCTGTTACTTGAAGTACAGGTATTACTGTAGAGCGGTCGCCCTGGTGGAAAGAAGGGATACTTATTATGCTTACAGTTACTTCTGGTCAATCTACTGCGTCCAGGCAATCATAGCGATTGTGATGGAAGAAGCTATCAAAGTTTGCGGGGGGCAGGGACCAATCTCCTTGAACTACACCCCTCCCACGCCCAGAAACCATGGTCCAACCATCAGCTTGTGCGGAAAAATGACCGGGAGGGTAGAAATAAGTTAGAGGGAGGGAATGGACAGTCGTGCCTGTGCTAGGGTATCTCCAGTTACAAATAAAATCAACAATTCTAGGGTTGCTGAATTGATCAAAATGCAGTCTCCCTTATATTTTTAGCCAAATGACCTACCCATGAGGTCCTGCGAACCATAAGTATTTTGCCTGTTATATATGGGGGCAAGAGTCTATTCACATTTAGCCAGTGTATCACTCTGTTCCATAATTTTGTGGGGCTTTCCCTTTCATTTGCGGCCAGTTCCGGGGCTCCCGCTAGCACCACCACAAATGGGCAAGCTTCTGGGGGTAAATTTAAGATCTTTTTGGCTGCAATGGGTTGGTTGTCCAATTCCCCCCCCACCAGGCATGTATTGGTCTGGGGTTTTCTTTCTTTGGGATAAGATATTCACATTGGGACAAGCTAACTCTTTAGGTTTAGGGATAGCTTCAGGAACAGGTATGGTTGTCTGAACTGAACCTGAATCGATTAATTCCTTGTTAGTCACTGGGTTGGGAGCTATTTCTTTATGGTTTTTAGAGGGTTTGGACAATTTAGCAGCTGCGGGTGGGACAGCTCTGAGAGTGGGTTCAGCAAGGTTTTTAACATCACGTTCGATCCTTTTTAGATGGACCTCAATCTTGCTCAACCTCTCTTGTAATGGAGCTAACAAGAGCCTAATGGTGTCATAGATAGCACTAGGCTCTACTTCCAACACCCTCTGTTGTATTTCCTGGATTGGTAACCCCATTGGGGCCGCTGCAGCCCTACTTTGTGGAGCGGGTTCTACCGGGCCAAGAGGTGATTTAGCGGCTCCATGCGCCGCAATAGGAGAAATAGCTTTCTTGCCCTTACGGCCCTTGTTTTTCCTCCTACCTGCTTTATTGGGCGACTGATGGGTCTTTTTAGGTATTGCCCCTAGGTCCTTCCCACACTGTTGCCTAGTATTATGTACCTTCACTACACTAGGTGCACCAGCTGCAGCGGGGAGCATCTGAGGTGACAACAACAATGAATCAGAGACTGTAGATTGGCTGCTAAGGATTGTTTGTGACAAATTACAATGAGGGAGCTGTGGAATAGGAAGTTCTAAGATAGGGGAAGCACTCAAGCGATTATTAGCATTAGTATTCAAGTTATCAGGAGTTAGAGCGTCCGCAATTAGTCCCATGGAAGATCTTCTAGCAATGGCTAATTCATGCGAGACACGGCGCTCCATTATGGTGATCCCTTCATCAACAACACTGTTCATCTTGGTTATAAATTTGTCCATAGCTCCAGTGAATGCAACAGCACCCGCCCTCCCCTTGGACTCTTTAGGGGGCATGCCAGATGTCGCAAAATGTTACAGGGGGTCTTTGTGGCAATGTACTGACTCAGGTATTTTTGTAGGAGGGTGGAAAGGGGGTGGCCCGACCCGGCCTCTTCGGTCTTGAACGGGCTTAAACGGGCCCGCCCTTGGCCCGGGCTTCGCCCGGCGTCCCGCTCGTGTCCCGCGAGGGAGGTCTGACATTATTTTTATGCGCCTCCTGGCGCTCCAATAGTGTCACGATGCTCCCTGGGCTGCTGGGAGTTGAAGCCTCCTGCCCTCCACACAGCGGCCGGCGCCTCCCAAGTTGACAATGGAGGCGGGCAGCGGGAGGCAGACAGTGAGCCCAGCAGGTCAAGGGGCAGAAAAAGTCATGCAGGTAACAGCTCCTAACCCGGGCACCTCGTCAGCAGAAACGGCAAGTTTCAAAGCGTTAGAGAGTACTAGCAATTTTAATGATTGCCAGAGTGTCATACCTCCCTTCTTCAGCACAGTAGAGTGCGAGAAATGCAAGAGGACGGTGGGGGGGCTTCGGGATTTAGGAAGCACACCGCACGTGATGTACATATTTATACCCCACCAATGGCCTCTTTTACCTTGCCCTTAGCGGTCCCAGTCTAAAAAACTAGCGAACACTTCTTGCTATAGGTCTGCAATTGGTTTCCTATGAAGTCCTCTAGATTCTTCAGTTCATATCGCTGCACCTTTTTTAAGGCCCATGTTTCTACCTCAATCCTCCATCTGCTGTGTGGAAGGCCATGAGGTGACTTTCAATGACGAGCTGTCCCTGCAGATATCCCCAAAACAGGGTCCAGGAACCTGTTACCCGCTCCGCTTTACAGAGCTGGCGACGATTTAAGGTTTGATCCAGATCTGCAACCCAATGTTCTATGATGGCCCCACCCCCCACACCATATGTATTAAGTCTGCATCAGTCAGACTAAATCTAGGGCAACTCATGCCAGGGACAAGAAGCATGCAAAAAAAACTATTGATGGACAGAATGCAGAACAATATCATACATTCACCCCAGTACAGAGATCTGGGCCTAAATCCATCGTTTTTTTGCTCACCATGCCATTCCAGTTTGGACCCAGCCATATGCTGACTGTATACCCTCTTGTGATCCTTTTGTGTTTGGGACTATATAGAGTGGAACAGACCACACATAGCTGCAGGCCCCTCTCCTGGAACCGACATGCTACACAGAACCTCAAGTATTGGGGGCCAGTTTGACCTCCAACAGTAGTGCCCCCTCGTTGCCGACTGCCCTGTGGACCCCAGCTCAGCCACATGGAGCCTGCCAACCAGCCAACCAGCGAGCAATCCACTGCAGCTGTGTCGCTGGATAATATATCTCAAAGTCTGGGACCCCCAGGGCTCTCCTAGTAGTTGGTCTCTGAAGTATGCCTACCCTAGACCAGTTAAAGGTGCAAGCCAGTGATGGCTTTAAACCATGACTTTAGCACCAAAGAGATAAACAGAGAAAGTAGTAAAGAACAATGGGCAACATGAACATCTTAGTCAGGGTAACACTAGCCATGATGGCAAGCAGCAGTGTCCTCCAAATGCCACAGAGTCACAAAGTGCACTGGGTGCTCTCCCAAGGTTAACCTACACAAGGTCGCTGTAAGTATGATAGATCCTCACCTGCAAATACTTACACGACCTTGATTCCCACTGGAGCCCAATGTTTAGCCAATTCTGGGCCTCATGTATTGGGGTTGCAAGGTGAAGGAGGAGCAGGGCTCTACACACTTTTCTGTAATAAGAGCTACTTATGTTCAATGCAACTCATTGAAAGCTACTATTATTTGTATTGCAACAGCAACCACATCAGACAAGATTACATTAGTGGCTACCTCAGTCCATCAGGCATGGTTGCAAACTGCAACGTATAAAAAGCATTGCCAATTTATCATTCTTTTACATGGGTATGCATAACAGTCACAGCTGCAATGCCTCTGGCACCAAGGTAATAACATTTGTAAAATGTTTTCCCAATGTTTCATTATTTATTACTAAAATATCAGCATTAAATGTGTAGGTGTTGGCAAGCAAATTATCACTCACCTGAGAGAAAAGCATACAGAACGGCCCTAACACAATATAAACATTTACTGATAGCAGAAAAGAGGAATTACTTCACCAAACAGATTGAGGTAGCAAAAAATTCCTCTAAAACACTATTTGGAGTAGTAAACAAACTCACCATACCCAAAAATATAGGGACCAAGGGCAATCAAAGGTTTTGTGATGACATTGCAGCTGATTTTAAAACCAAAGTCTTGTTCATTTTTAAGAACTTCGAGGATACATTAATTCACCTCCTCACCACTCTTAAGTCTGAAAAAAACACCCTGCTTAGTTTCTCCCCCACTTCATCCTAAACAGTGGAAAAATATGTAAATTAAGCTAAATCAAGATCTCCTTCTGACCCATGCCCGCCAGCATTTCTGAAAGAAATAGCGGACCTGTTAGTCCTCGGCTAACAGAATTTATTTACTCTATGTTTGACTCCGGCAACTTTGCTTCCATGTTGAAGGATACTGCCATCCTTCTGCTGCTAAAAAAACCCAACCTGGATGTGACCAACCCGAACAACTATCATCCGATAGCCCGGTTGCCGTTGCCAGCAAAATGATTGATAAAATCATGATTATTCAATTAACCCAATTTATTTGCGAAAATAAAGTGCTTCATCACTCCCAGTTTGGATTCCGTCAAGAACACAATGGAAACAGCACTCATCAAAGCCACAGAGGAGATTAGAGCGGTAATGGATGGAGGAGGCACAGCCACCCTTGTGCTCCTCAATCTGTCAGCCGCTTTTGATACTGTTGATCACTCTCTCTCTTGCAACAGCGGCTGGAGTGTCTGGGGGTCAGGGGTACGGCACTTGCCCTACTTTCCTCCTTTCTCAAGGACAGGAGACCAACAGTATTGGTGGATCGGTATCCTTTAGAGCCTTATACCCTACTGTGCGGAGTACCACAGGGCGCCTTGAGCCCTTCTCTTTTTAACGTCTATACCTCCGAACTGGCTCCTCTGAACCAGGACTTTGGGTTTAGTCTGACATCTTACACCGATGTAACCCAGATAGTGGTGGCTGCATGTAAAAATCAGGCACCTCCTATCCAACAATTTCAGAGTTGTATGTGCACTATAGACAGATGCATGAGTACACATTGTCTCAAACTCAACTCTGATAAAACAGAGGTCCTGACCTTTGGTAATATGCAGCCTAATTGGGGCAGTCTGTGATGGCCGGCAGAGATGGGAGAACCACCAAAACCAGGGGTCAAGGCTAAGCACCTGGGAGTATGGCTTGACAACAAACTATCACCTTCTCAGCAAACAAATGCAACTGTCTCCACCTCCCACTTCCTTATCAAGAAAATAATGAAGATTTTTCCCTATATCCCCATGGACACCAGGAAAACTGGTAATTTCATTAATTCAGTCAAAACTGGATTACGGCAATGGGCTGTATTTGAACATACGGAAGCAGTGCTTAAAAGAGCTTTAGACTGTTCAAAACACAGCAGCACGGTTACTGGTTAACACCCCTAGGTGCAAATCTGTATCAAAAGAGATTTGCAGCCTGCACTGGCTTCCGGTAGCTCGCATCATATTTAAAGCTCTGTCTGGCTTACAAGGCATTGAACCACACAGGTCCTTCCTTCCTGCAAAACCTTTTTGTCTGGTATGAACCAACCAGACATCTCCGTTCTTCGGGGGACAAACTCTTGACAGAGCCCAGAATTCGAACATCACACTGGGGTGGCCCACAGCTTTCATTATGGCACCTCCAAACTGTGGAACACTCTCAATAGTGAGCTCATAAGTGCAAGCTCCCTTCAACCTTCAGGAAAGGACTGAAAACTTGGTTGTTCCAGAACTAGATGCGAGAGCGAGTTACTGTGCTCTCAGCGCCAAGACACTGCCGGGTATTCGTGTGCTTTATAAATCCCAATTATATTTTGGCAACATAGACATTTTTCTGCATGTATCCGTTTAAGAGTTCTCAAAATAAACACATTTTTGTTTCAACTGTACACTCTAAATGTTGGTATACATATAATAATTCAACCAAGTAAAAGCTTCAAATTTAGTGTTCTGGGCTGCACATAGGAGAACTACTTACAGGTAACTGGAGCGCTACCAGTAGCTCATGAACTACTTGTTGGATAAGCCTGGGCTGGAGTCTGTTTGCTAGATGCTTACTAAGGATCTTATAGCCCAGGTTAAGCATTAAGCGGGGTCGATATGCCAACACACCCACAGAATCCCCGTTGGTTTAGGGATAGAGACTATAAGAGCCTCTCTGGTTGTCTCTGGGAGGCGCCCTGATTCCAATGCTTTAGCATACACTTCAGCCAGCAATGAGGCCAGTTGAGTGGCTTAAGCTTGATAAAATGTAGCCGGGAGGCCATTCGTCCCAGCTGTCTTACCATGGGCTAAGTCTTTTAAGGCAGCCTTCATTTCTGGTTCCGCAATGGGGCGCCCAATACCTCTTGGTCTTCCGATGGCAGCCGCGGAAGTGGTACCAAGTTTAGATGGTCGCCGGATTGTCGACCCTGTACAACTCTCTATAATGCGCCATAAATACGCATGGATTTCAGTTTGGGTGGTCAGTTGTGTAATGAGTCTCCCCCTGTCCTCTGTCTGGATGAACTATGGCATTTACCAGGCGTGTGTCCCCTTCTCTGCACTTCTGTGTATTAGATTAATAATTATGTTAATACTCAATCTGGCCTCCGAAAACTAAATCACATTTAAAGTGTTACGCTCACAACTTGAACAAAAGCAGTGACAGCAACTCAGTGCAACTTACCCATAGTATGTCGGCTCCCGTGTGACCTTCTTGGAAGTGACGCATACTCTGTTCCGACACTGTAGGGGAGGTTAGTGCACTGCCCCTAACCCTCGACCAATCATATTCTACCTCTGCTTGCTCACATTTGCTCTTTTTTCTCCGTATTATCTGAATAAGTCAAAAACAAGAAATTAAACATGCAACTTGGTATGTTAGGTGAAATCAAATAGCATCCCTATTATCACACTTGAATGACTTTATAAAACTGTTGTGTTTAGTTCTCCCACCATTTGTAGCATCAATGTTATATTAAAGGCTTTGATATAGCGCTAAACGACTCACACTCTGCCGAAGGTCGCATTAAATTCAAGACCCTGTGCCTTGTCTTTAAAATCAGACAAGGGTCTGCTTCATCTTATCTTCAGGAGAATGTCCATCCTTACGTCCCTACCCGGTCCTTACGTTCAGCCACCCAAAGCAATTTTGTAACACCTAGTTGTAGACTATCCAGAATGGGTGGTCGTTCCTTTGCATTTCTCGGCCCCAGATTATGGAATTCTCTTCTCTGTTCTAGGAAACAGGAATCTTTCTATCTTAAGTTTCGGCGAGATCTTAAGACCTGGCTTTTCTCTCAGTGATTAGCTAACTGTTTATTCAGTTGCAGTAGTTGACATACCTGCGCCGGGAATCTCAGCCCTACTAACCGGAAAATGGCAAGTGCAGATAGACCCGTTAGAATAACCCCGTTTTTTCAAAGTAGACATATTTCATACACAAAATTGATTCAGGGATGAGGGGGGAGATGATAAAAATGCGGGGTGGGGGGGTGGAGATGATACAAACGAGGGGGTGATGAATCACTTCTCAAAAAAGACACGTACCACCTGGCATGTACGCATCATGATCCGAAAAGTAAAACCTTTTCACACTGAAGCAATATTCAAGTTTAATTCACTTTGACATAGACAGTGCCATGCTCACCTACATCCCAGAATCACATCTGTCCAAATTTAAGAATATACTTCAGGTCACTGTCAATAATCTCATAAAACTTGACAGAATCTCACCCACCTGAAGTGTTTACCTCAGCCCAGATTGTCCAGGATAGCGACTGACTAAATAAGGCACACAAAAAAGCTACCAGGTTACAAATGCTGCTTTCTTTTATATCTCCTTAATAGGTTTACAAGGGCTGCTCATGAGGAGCTAGTTGTCTCGCGTCATGCTTCGACATTCATCTGCAGACCACTATCCGCTTCGTGACCCCTCTTGCTTGTACAGGAAGTTTCTGTTCATAGTGTGCCAGACCACTGACCAACCTGGCAGTTGGCCATTCATCTCAATACTTCACCCCTTCCCCCTTCCCCCACCCAACTTAGAAAAGTTCAGCCACAAATTCAGCTAACTCTTGTTCTTTGATCAGGGGTCCATTGTTGGTATTAACAGTTTTTATAATGCCACATTCTGCAAATATTTCATCCAGTTTCAGGATCACCGATTTTGCACTAGTTGATGAGATCTGTTTTGCAAAATCTTGAGTATTCATTCATCACAACCAGAACGTATTTCCTTGATGCTAAAGGTCCAAAGTAGTCTATTGTGACAGTGTGCAGGACCACTCCAGGTAGAGCTGATATTTAGAGTTCTGGTGGTTTTCACTTCCCATTTGTTGTTTGACAAGGGTGGCATTACGTGAGAGTCCCTTCCATTAGCTGATCCAGTCCTGGTAACCACATCTGGTCTCGCAGTGATTGCTTCTTTGTCACTATCCCTCTATGTCCTTTGTACACAAGATCCATGATTTTTGACCGAAGTGATCAGGGAAAATCCATCTTGGTATCTCCTAGAATTATCCCAATAGGGGTAATGGTTAGTTTGTCATGCACTTGCCAAAATGCTGATAGAACTTTCATGTTTGTTCCTTCTTCGACAATTAGGTTCCAGGTACCTCCATTGTCCCTGTTGAATCAGTCATATCACTTCACTTAGCATTGTGTAAGTTTGAGAGGCTTTTTCAATATTGTATAGTCACAGCGACTTTGGTATTGCATGGTTCATAACAAAGTTTAAGTATTCTTCTGCGAGGATTACCTGTTTTTCTTCGTTTGGAGGGGGGTGACGAGACATGTATCTTCAGGGTTGTGGTCTTTTACTGGTCTCTGATGTATGGAAAATTCTTGTCGATGGATTCCCTGGTGCTCGGTTCTTGGTAGAATTTTTGCTCAAGGATTTCAGATAATCGTCACAAGTGTTTGCTGATTTGTTATTATGTCAAACTGCTTTACAAAAACATAAATGTGATAATGTATACATGCCCAGACTATGGCTAGGCTTTCCACCTCTACTTGAGAGTAAGAACGTTCAATGTCTGACACACTGGCGTATAACATTCACTATGCATCAATCCTTGTTCAGTTGATGTTGGGACAGGATTTCTCCTAAGCGTATGTCCAATGTGAGCTCTGTATTCCAGGTTGGTCAAAGTAGGTAATGTTGGTGGATCTGCTGGCTCTCCTTTTAATTTTTTTATATGCCTTTTCGCATTCTGGTGTTAAACTTGTGACATATCCTGGTTAGTTAGCTTAGGGGGGTGCTGGATTTTGCTTAGTCTTAATGTAACAAGCACAGTATCTCACCCTTCCTAGGAATGACCTAAGATTGTATACATCGTTTTGGGCCAGTGTCTCATTTAAAACCTTGATTTTGTCTGGGTCAGGCATAATGCCATGGCTGGAGAAAATATGTCAATTGAGCTTTAGTTTAGTTTTGAAGAACACCCACTTTTCTGGATTTAGCTTCAGTTTGGCTTTTTGAAGAGCTTGACATACTTGTTCTAATACTCAATGATGTTCATTTACCATTGTTTCAAATACTAGGATGCTGTCACTATAATTCAGTACATTCACTATTGGACCGATTGCACGCCTGATGACTCTTGAAAGATCTCAGCTGCTGACGACACTCTGAAGCTGAACTATTTTTATCAGAATAGTCCTAGATGGGTGGTGAATGTTGTGATGTATTTTAAGTGTTCATGCAGTTCTAGCTGGTGATCCCCTTTGTTAAGATCCACGAGAGCTCCATTTAGGAGTCCAATAATGTCGGACAGATGTGGTCCTTGGTGTCACTCTCATATCACAGTGTTGGGTATTCTCATGTTCACACTCAGTCAAACTTGTCCTTTTGGGTTGCATTTGGGTACTATTACTAACGGAGACATACATGCCATTGGTACTTGGGTCTTCTTATTGATGTCTATCTTTAGAAGTACTTGTAGTTCCACTTTAGCTGCTTTCTGGAGGTGAAACATTATATTAGTCGTGTTGACCTACTGGCTGGACACGATCGTTGATGTATAAATGTGTGATTCATTTTTTCATTTTCCCAAATCCTGTGAACAGCTTTGGGAGTTGACTCACTGCTGGTGGTACATCCTACACCATGTATAGGACTGCAATTAGTTTTAGTCATTTGGCAGTGTGGAGGCTGAGCAGTCATTCTGCATGACCTGAGCAATCAATTAGATGTATATCTGCTTCTGTGGTTTGGTCTTTGTATGTGAGCGTTGTTGTCACCTTTCCTAGGCATGGTAGCAGTTTTTCACCATCCAAGTGTATACTTGTACCTTGGCTGGAGAGAAATAGGGAATATGTTTCACTTTCTTGTATTCTACTGCACAGAAGTAGTGCAATGATGCTTCACTGTCAAGTAAGAATTTGGTGAAGTGATTTCCCAGGGTGATTTGGATACGCAGGAATTAGTTTTTACCTTCTTGTGGCATTTTTATACCATTGTGAGGCATTGGTCATATTGTGGGTATGTGTTAGACCTGTCAGTCTTAGAGTGGTCTTCCCTCAAACTTTTCACCTACTTGCCTCCACTGATATCATAACGATGTAAAGATATCAGACTGAAGGGCAAAACACATACGACCAGGGAGCAGGAGGAGACTTTGAATGAATGAATGAATGGTTATTTGTAATGCGCGAACTTAGCCCAAGGGCATCAATGCGCAAACTAAAAACAAAGTATAACTCAACATTCCAACAGGGCTATAAAACCGGAAGCTGGATTTGAACAGTTGCGAACCTCCCGCAAGGAGTGAGGATGCTTAGATGACTGAGCCGAACATCTCTTTGAAGAAGTAAGTGGGGAGTGGAATATTCCCTTGGTATAGGATTGCTAGCAATAATAAGGTAGATTTGTGGGTAGTAGGGAGGTTGGGCAGAGTTTACAGACAAATGTGATGGAGGTAACAACTTGACCTCCAAGAAGGCCTAGTTGTGTATTACAGAGAACAGTAGCCATAAACCAATATAAAACCCCATTTTTCTTTCTCTTTTTTAATTTCTTTTGAAACCAAATTAGAGTGTGACTATAAGAACATTGACCCTTGCTCATCGATAGAAAAGGAGTGAAATGTTAAATATATCAGTAAGGAGTGTGTTTGGAGACCACGTATGAGGTGCAGAACCACCTTACTAAAAATATGGATGCAGCCAGACACAGTGATGACCTAGGCCTATCTAGGATAGTGGGCCACAATCAGGACTCATTAGGAGGCTGTAGCTATATTTACCTATAGCATGTGCAGTGTTACCCTATATACAGGTGTTTGGTGGAAGGTTTAAGAGACAAGTGGTCTATGTTGATGTATACTAATTAAAATAGCATACAATAGTGTGGTGATTTTCCATATCTCTCTATGGGTACCCAGCAATGATTTAGCCAGTCGGGATGTTAGCATACATCCTATGCATGGTATGAATGGAAGTATGATGTAAGAATACAGATGATGCCCCACTTGTTTGATCTAGAAATGATTAGGCAATCCATAGGGGTCCTTGAAACACTGGCCATGACACAAGGCTCAGTGTCTTCTAGGAAGGCTGAAACATGTAGACTGCGAGGAAGGATACTTGGGTAATTAGACCTGACATAGTGTCCGCATTTTCTATAACACTGCCAAGGCTATATTCTATAATAAAGTTTGTTGCATGGATGCCCCAGGCAGACTTTTAACTATTTACTCCTAGGATCCCTCGAAATATCTGTAAGTGTACCCTGAAAGAGATCAGGTTGCAGCTTGCAGTGGAAGTATTAGACTTCATCTTGAAAACTCTATAATAAAGAATGCCTTCAGGATTTCCTAACGTGTGAGACTTTTATAGTAAAAATCACTCATGTGCTGGTAACACCAGATGGACTTGGTTCATAGGGGACCCCTTATTTTGATTTATACCATGAGAGATATAGAAAGAAGTTCAGGGACAGCCACATACTCCCAAACCAGTCCTGGGTGAAAATCTTAGATTACTCCAACAAGGCACTGAAGGGGTGGGTAAAGGAGCAGCAAGATTTCACTGGGTTGTACAATCTGATTTTGAGGGAGTACATGTTCAATACCTGCTTTACAGAGCTGCACCAACACCTGCCGGCCTGACTGACACCAGGAAACCTACTGAGGTGGTGGACCTCTGGGACAGCACCAGAATGTCCAAGAAGTCATCTGGGGAGACTCACAAAAGGGTGGTCAGGGTTCTCACTAGAAGAAGGTTGGGGAGATAAAAAGGATGAGATCTCTCAAGGCCCCTAAAATAGTTGTCAAGGGAAAGGGTCCCAATCTGGCCACCAGAAGAAAGGCTTCTCTGATAAAAAATCATAACAAGTCTTCCCCCAAGTGCTTTGAGAGTTATGAGTATGGGCATTACAAGGGTGATCCCAAGTGTCCCAAGAGGGCACAGCCTCTTACTGGAGGAAAACCCCTGGGGTTGGCTAGTATAGTGCTAGGGGAGAGGATGGCCCCAGTTGGTGGTTGTGAAGTCAGTGAGGTCCCTGACTTCCTGGGTGACATGGAGATGGTGCCCAAAGCCCACATGTCTTTCAATACTGCAAAGTACATGCAGTGGGTCACCATCAATGGAAAGAATGGGGAGGCTCTCAAGGACACAGGAACCAATATGAGAACTTGGTGGCCAGCCAGGTGCTGATGAAGCAGTGGTATGACCAGATGGCTGCCCCTGTGGAATTCCAGCCTACATAGAAAGTGTGGGCGATGGAGCCAGTGGAGCCCAGAGCCCTCCAAGACTGTTGAACTGGGCCTTATGAGTTAGTTGAGAGTAACGGGGAGGCCACCTACATAGGAGACCTCAAGACCCCCAGACACCCCCTAAGGGTCCACCATATCAACTGCCTCAAGCCACACTTTGAGAGGCCTGAGATCACCATAGTGTTGGTGACAGGTGAGGGGGGGGGGAGGAAGAGGAGGTTGACCCCCTATCATGGTTTGTTGGAAGATGTCAACCTCTCCCTTACCTTGACCCCAGAACAGCAGAAAGACTGTCACCAAGTGTTTGGGCAGTTTGCTTCTCTGTTTTACCTCACTAATGAGCGTATACATCTGTGTACCCATGACATTAACAGTGGAGACAGCCCCCTGTCAAAAAACATTTACAGGCTGTCTAACAAAGGGAGGGCAAGCATCAAGGAGGAAGTTTCTAAGAAGTTGGCTCCTGCTCTGGTGTGGAACTGGACAAAAGACATGGAAGTAACCTCCCCACTGTCCAGACCTTCCCCTGGGAGAGTCCCCTGAATCTGTCCAACCATCTCCTGTGGGTACAAAAGGGCTTACCTGGCTGTAGGACCGTAGATTCGACGTGGAAAAGATTCTGAACCAGAAACCACTGAACTTTGACCATCTGGACATGCTGGACTTCGTTTGGGCCCGACTTTGTCTCCAACTCCGTACAAAGCATCATCTGTGCCTGTGCACCATACAGGTTCTGTGCAGAACCTGTGTAGCATCACGGACAACCAAGATACCTCCTTTGGAGTGAAGGAGTCACTCACCCTGCAACCGCTGGCATCAAATCACGATTGACCGATCTGCTGCTCCTGAGCTCCTACGGACTCCAAAGGCTCCAGCAACACAGGAGGTGGGTTCTCACGTCCCTCGAGGTCTGAGCAGCCCTCTCACCGAGTTTGAGGTCAGAATCCCTTGTGAGGGGCTGAAATACCTGTACCCCTGTGCACCACATTCAGTTGCAGACGCTCGTTGGCGTTTCCCAAGCAAGTGCATTGGGCTCCGTGTAGCCCAACCTCGGGCACCATTTCCTACCAAGAAATATGGCCTCCTCGCACCGAGTGTTCCGTGGGCTGCTGTTTGGTGAAAGTGCATTAGGTCCTCTCACGTCTTCTGTGCTGCTGGCCTGTGAGTCAACTTGAGCGTCAACTTTGCTTTTCTTGGGCTCCCCTGGTTGCTCCAGGCTTGCCCTGACTCCCCTTGCTTTGGTGAGTCACCTGGACCTTGCTGGTCCGAACCGTAACCTTCTATGACCTTCTGCGTGGGTTGCAGTTGCCAAAGCTTATTGGTGCTCCCGCCAGACACTGACCCCGCAGCACTTGACATCCTTTGTGGGAGAGCTCTTATCAGGCTCCTGGTCATCCTCAACATCTCCTGGTCTCAGTGGCTGCAGAGTCAAGAACACCCTCAATGCACCTGAAGCACCAGACATGGGTGGGCATTCGGCTACAGAGCCCCTGGTAACTCCTGAGTGACCCAGGCTCTGTCCCCTCTGCTTTCAGGTATCCTTCGATAAGAAAAACACCTTTGGATTCCAATAGACACTTTTCTTCCTTCCAGCAGTGGCTCTTCTTCAAAGTCTTCCATTGGGTTTGACGGCGGTTTCCACCACCATTTCAGACCTATGCACCCGGCACCCCTGGGATAGGTAACTCTGGTACTCTGGTATCCACAGGTGGGGTGGCTCTCCAACCTCCTAACTACCACGGGGTTTCTTCGAAGTCCATTGGGAAGGGTCCTTAAACTTTAACCCCTTAACTGCAGGGCTAATTACCCCGCTGTGCTGGGGGGGGGCCGCGCAGCGCCTCAGTGCTCATGACGAGCTCAGCTCGCCATGAGCCATGGTGGCCGTGTGCTCATGACCAGCTGAGCTCATCATGACCACGCCCGTTCCAATGGAATGCCCAGCACAACGGGGGAATTATCCCCGCATGGGCGCGGTGCAACGGTCATGACGAGCTCAGTTTGTCATGAGCACATGGCCACCGTGGCTCATGATGAGCTGAATGAATGGGGAATGGGTGGATGCTCCAAGACACACCGGACACAGCATGATTATTGTTAGGTGCCATCTGGTGTTCCCAGAGCAGGTAGTCCCTAATGTAGTCCACCAGGTTCCCCAAAGAGGTATTACGTACCAACTTCATGTCAGTATAAATGAAGTCTATGGTGGATGAGTGTGGGGTAACCTACATATTCTCCACACCCTATATCCCAAAACCAGTGGGCTTGTTGAATGTTCAACAATGCTCTCAAAGGCATACTCATAGGTCTGTCAGAGCCCTTGAAACAGAAGTTGGGTGTCCTCCTGCCTTGCCTATTGTTCGCCTAAAGGGAGGTACTGCAGAAGACATTGGATTCAGCTCCTTTGAACCCTGTCAGAGGGCCTCTCTGTCTGATAAATGAGGGTTGTGAACAAGCTCCCAAGACAGCTCCAAGACAAGGATATGTTCAGCTACATGTTTGCCCTCTGTACCCAGATGAAGCACTTCTGTTAGAAGGTAAAGGAGAATGTGGAAGCCAGCCAGGAGGTCATGAAACTCTGGTATGACCAGAAGGGCACTCTGGTCGAGTTTCAGCCTGTCCAAAAACGGTAAGTGATGTATTCCTTAGAGCACAGAGCACCATAAGACGGATGGCCTGAGCTATACGAGGCAAAGAATTATAAGGGTGATTTCACATATCTGGTGGACCTCGAAACCCCCAGGAACCGTTTATGGATTCTGCATGTCAATCACCTTAAATTACAATCTGAGAGGTCCACTTTCCAATCCTCCTGGATGATGGAGTGAAGGAGCAGTGTAAACCTCCTTTCTTCCAAGGAGCAGCTTGGGTCAGTGGAGGGTGTCAACCTCTCCCCTATCCTGACCCTAGAACTACAGAGGGACTGTAGCCAATTGTTGGAGAAGTTTGCCTCTCTCTTCTCCTCTACCACAGGGATAACTACATGCTGTATCCATCATATTGACACTGGAGACAGATTGCATTTGAAGAATAAGATCTACAGACTATCTGACAAGGTCAGGGCTAACATAAAGGAGGAATCTAAAAAATGCTCGAGCTAGGGGTAATTGGGCCTTCAAGCAGCCCTTAGTTCAGCCCAGTGGTGCTAGTCACCAAGCTTGCCCCTCCAGGTACCACCCCCAAACTTCGGGTCTGTGTGGATTACCATGGGTTCAATGGCATCACTGAGATTGATGCCCACCCCATCCCCCAAGCTGATGAGCTCATTGATAGGTTGGGTGCTGCTAAGTTCCTCAGCAATTTTGATCTGATGTCAGGATACTGGCAGAGCACCTTAACAGAGGGGACCAAAGAGAGGTCTGCGTTAATTCCCCAGAAGGCCACTTCCCATTTCGGGTGAAGCATTTCGGGTTGATAAATGCCACTGACACCTTCCAGAGGTTGGCCAATCAGGTCCTGCCTGGATTGGAGAACTTCAATGTCACTAACCTAGATAACATTGTGGCCTTTGGTTCCAGCTGGGAGGATCATCTGTGCCACCTCAGAGAAGTGCTTCAGGTTCTACAGAAGTCAGGCCTCATTATCCAGGCCAGTAAGTGCCAGATAGGGCAGGGATCTGTGGTCCACTTGAGTCACCAAGTTGGAGGGGGCAAGGTACGGCCCCTCCAAACCAATTTTGAAACCATTCTGGGTTGAGAACCCCCTCAAGAGTCATGCAGAGGTGAGGGTCTTCCTGGGCTTCATTGAATACTACAGGAAATGTGTCAAGAGGTATGGCATTATTGTTGCCCCCTTGATAGAGCTGATTTGGAAGAAACCACCTAGACAGGTGATCTGGACGGGTGGTGTGCCAGACTGCTTTTGAAATCCTGAAGGCCACGTGTATGGTACCCGTGCTCAATACCCCTGATTTCTCCGAAGAGTTCACCATGCAGACAGATGCCTTATAGAGTGGCATAGGGGCTGTGCTCTCACAGCTAAATTGAGAGGGCCTATATCAACCAGTAGCCTTCATCCTACAATGAGGGTGGGTAGTTCTCTCCGAGTTCAGTTGGGGGAGGTACAGGTAGGACACAACATCCTTGGTGTGATTTTCCCCAACTTTTTGCCTTCCATTCTCCTGTTTTGGCTGACTGTATTTTTGCTGCTTTTGATTTGTTCCAAATGCATGAGATGCCCTGCGAGCAGATATATTCAGTGTAGCTTCACAAACTGCCTTCTTATTTTTGTTGATTCGTCCGTTTTTACAAATCATTTACTTAAGTTATATATATTCTTTTTTTTCATAACAAAATGTTATTGTTTTCTTGAGAGAGATTGCAAATAGACCACAGTACTCCGAACACCGGAGGGGCTGTGAGCATAGAATCATAATGTACAGAATAGCAATCAATACAGTCGTTCAAATAGGCATTATTACTACAACTCTCCTATCCCTTTACCCCGTATTAACTACCCCCTCCCGGATCCGACCCTTGCCCCATGCACAATGTCCTCACAGGTCAAAGAAAGAATAGAGTCATGAAACAGGTAATGCATACTCCCCTCCACCCAGGTTCTTAAGGCATCTGTTCTGCAGTCACATCATGCTGTGCTGGCTGCTCCAGCCACAATTCCCTGTACTCCGCCCATCTCTTCCATATTTTGTAGTGCTTCCTGGGGCAACCTCGGGCCTCAAACACTGGACGCTCCAACCCCATACAGTAATCTAATCCCTTTTTCCACACTCCCAACGGGGGGCCCTGGGGTCCTTCCAGGCACGGGCTACATCCCTCTTGGCCACGGTAAGGCCAAGGAGCAGTAGGTGTCGTTTATAAATGTTGCCACCCACTTGTTCCATTACATGGAGAAAGCCCAGCTGCGGTGTACGGGGTAGCTCCGAACCCAATACTTCTGCCAAACAGTCCCAAACACCTGTCCAGAATCTCTCCAGCGCTCCACAGGACCATACTGTATGTAGGAAGGTGCCCACCTCCCGACCAGATCTCAGACATTCAGGGGACGCAATCAAGCCCGCTCGCCACAGCCTCTCTCTAGTATAGTAAGCTCTATGTAGATATTTAAATTGGATGAACCGCAATCGTAAGGCAATGGCCCCACCTCTAGGAGCGGGAAGGGCTTCCCTCCAGTCTTCTTCTTCTAGAACTCCCACATCCCCCTCCCATGTGGTCCGCAGCTTATCTAGGGAGGAGGAGCAGTGTATGACCAAAGATTGGTAAATACGGGATATTTTCTTATCCTCTAACTCACTCATGAATACCTTGGCTTCCAGGGGACTGAATTCAGGTAAGGAGTCTAGTCTCTCCAGGGCAGGAGTGATGGCATGCCGGAACTACAAGTATTTAAAGAACTGGGTCTGGGGCATACTATATTCGTCCCTCAGCTCCTGGAATGATTTTAGGGTTGTGCCTTTCATTACATGGCCCAGCGCCGAGATCCCTATTGCGTCCCAGCCGCGGAACCCCTGTAAAGACGCCAGAGCCGGTAAGCGACCGTTCTGTCACAATGGAGTCTCCGCGGTCAATCTGTTCCACCATCCCATGCGGCAAAGCGCCTGTCGCCAGATCTGGAAGACCACCTGCGTGACCACCGGGAGCCTCTTCCATTTCCCAGCCGAGTACAACACTGTATGTAGGGTGTCCGGCTCCATCAAATACCTCTCCAGGGCGTAGGCTGGGTCTCCCCGATCCCCATACCACCACTCATTCAATACCAACAAGTGAGACGCCTGGTGACAGGACATCCGAAGATGCCAAGCCACCGCAATATGTGGAGAGAAAACAGGTACGGAGCGCCACTCTCACCGCACCCCCGGCCCAGAGGAACTGGCTCAGCGCCGAATTGACCTGGCGAAACCACTGCACCGATATGGGGTAGGGGTGGTTCTGTAGTTGATAAAGAAGCGTGGGAGGGCCACCATCTTGAAAATGGCCAAGCGGCCATAGAGATTCAGGGGCATACGGGACCATGTTTTCATTTACGACCAGACCCGGTCCCAGACAAAAATGACATTGCGCTCCCACGAGACACCAGGTATATCCGTCAAGAACACCCCAAGATACTTAAGGTCCCCAGTCGCCTCTGCAAAGCCGATGCCCAGGCTCCCAGCTTCGCACTGTCCCCCAGTGTCCACAGTGTGGACTTCCTCACATTTAGATTGAGCCCCAATACCTCCCCAAACACCCGCATAATTTCCAGGACCCTCGGTCCTGACCTATTGAGGTCCGTGAGGAAGAAAAGCACGTCATCAGCGTAGAGCGCGATCCTATCCGATGGCCCGGCCTCCCATTCAAAGCCCCTCATTTGCGCGTCTATACGCACCCACGCCGCCAAGGGCTCCATGGCAAGGGCGAAGTTATATATATTCTTGGTCCCCATCTAACATTGTAAAGGCTATCTTGATTGGTCTTTAAAAAAATCATGTGGGATCATTGTTTCCATTGTAATTTGGTCTTCCTGAGGATGTCTCACTGAATATAAATAATAGAGACCGAAACATTGGCACCAAGTTCAACTCCTTCCACATGTAATTACTGGGCATTTACCATTGAATTCCTTTATCTTTTTTGGTAAATTGACATCAATCAGAGTGAATGTTACAGACATTAATCTCTGACTTCATCAGCTTGATTTGATTTCCAAGATTAAAGTTGATGTGGAAATTCATGATTTGTAGTGTACCCCTCAATTATTTCATGATTTGTTCCCTTCAATTATTCATATTGAATAGAATGGTTTTGCTCAGTGTGAGCCTTTTCTTAAGATTTGTTCTTCTACAAATTACATGCAAGGTTTTATTCTGATTCATTCTCTGCTGTAACTGCCGGGTCAGATAATTTAAGTAAATCACTTAAACATATTCCCTCTTCACAACTGATTCACTTGTTAGGCCTTTAACTTTCAACATAGTTTGTACTCTAGCTCTCAAAGGAACTATTGACTTGGCCTTTTCCTTTGACTCGCTTTAGGACTCTGCACACTTTACCACTGCTAACCATACTAAAGTGATTGTGCTCGCTCCTTTAAACAAGTTAATAGCGGCTAACACCCAAATGACACATTTAATTTACTTGCAAGTCCCTAGTAAAGTGGTACTACATGTACCAAGGGCTTGTAAATAAATGCTACTAGTGGACCTTCAATCCTTATAGTGCCACCCACGTAAGTAACCTTTTAAACATGTTTCAGGCCTGCCATTGCAGCCTGTGTTTGCAGTTGCAAACTGCCATTTCAACCTATCAACAAAAAAAACTTTTTTCAGGTCTAAACCTTCTTTTTAATGACATATAATTCACCCCTAGAGTAGACCTGGTACAGTGTGTTAGAAAGGTTGTACATGACTTTAAATATTTCATGTTCTGGTAGTGAAAACCTCAAATTCATTGTTCAGTATTGCAAGGCCTTTCCCTCCCATAGGATAACATTGGGTTACCTTATTACATTTAATAAGAGATAACTTTTAAATGGGAGCAGGTAGGAATATCAAGTTTGGCGTCTAATGAATTGTAACTTAAAACCCTCTTTAATGGTAAGTTCAGATTTTAAGTCAAGATTCTGAAACTGCCACCTTTAGAAAGGTTTGAAAAATTGAGGAGTTAGGCCCTAAGGGATGTGGATTTAGGCCTAAATCCACATCCCCTAGGGCCTAACTCCTCAATTTTTCAAATTGTTGAGCGTGTGTTCACCCGCGAGAGTAGGGATTTTGCAGGATACGTTCTGCCCCTCTTTGTTCAAATACACTAAAAGCAGGATTTAGGAAGGAGAGTTCCTTCCTGAAAATAATTGTCTGAAAAGGAGACTTTGTCCTTGACAGAAAGTCATTTTCAAAATGTAATAGCTTCTTCTCCTTTTTCTACAGTTTCACTAAGGTCTTCTGCTAAGCAGCAGAATGAAGCTGAAGAACTAACGCGCCTGCATAAAAAGCATATTAGAACAGAGCTTCACAGCTATTTTCTCTTGAAGCACCTAAAAGAAGGCACTATTCCTTGGGGGCTCCAGGTGAAAAATACCCCAGTGATCTTTATAAAGGGAGTCTAAATATAAAAAAGGCTTTAGCTACATTAATACAAAGTGTAGCCGAGACCTTATGGTTCACACGGTAGAAACGGCCCAGAGGATTTGTAAGAAAGAACTGGAAGAACAGGAAGAGCTCACAGAAGCTATCAAAACTAATCAGTCAGCGACAGAAGCTATGGCCCTTTTAGAAAAAATTGAAAGGGACATTAAGGTCTACAAGGATAATACGATCACCAATAAGAGTGCCAAATATGAGAAGGATTCAAAATCTTTTAACATTGAGCAAGTGTATCCTTTTTTTAAAGAGGACTATTACACTTTATTAGAATCTCGGAAAGCACTTACCAGGTACCAAGGTAGATCAAGGAATCGTTTTATGACTTTTTCTGACACTTTATCTTCTGAATCTTCAGGGTCAGAATCAAGAGGTAATAATTCTAAAAACCAGGTGTCTTTTTTAGACAAGGGCCAAAGGCAAAAAGCAAGGTTCAAAGCACCATGGGAAATGAGAACCAGGAATCGCTTCTACAAATCGTAGAGGCATCCACTGTAGTTAATTTGTCCCAAAATAAACTTTCTAGAGATGAGGAAGCAGTTCTAAACTCAGGACTTACATTTGTACCATGCAAACAAACGGACTATACAAAGCTCAAATTGAAAGCAATTGAGTTTTGTAGAAAAATCAGGCTCAAAGACTTTTTTCCGAATCAAGAACTAGTATTAAACAATGAAGTGACTGGATTAAGGAACAAATCTAAATTTGTTCCGTCCCAGAATATCCCAAAACAAATATATGCGTTTGAGAAAACAATATTGTATTCTATTAACAAATTGGAAAAAACTAATAAGTATGTACAAAGAAATATCAGCTCAAAACAACAAGCAGCGATACAAAGTTTGAGGGCAGATACTTCAGTGATCATCAAACAGGCCGATAAAGGTGGGGCAGTTGTGATCTGGCCCGCAACATGTATTTGAATGAGGGTCAAAACCAGGTAAACAACAAAACCTGGTACTAACAAGTCCAAGAAGCTCCAGTGCAGCTGATACAGGAAACAATTTTAAAATTCTTCAAGTAGGCATTGAAGGAGGTTTTTTGGGCCCAAAGGAACATGATTTTTTAGTTAAAAAATTTCCCAGAACCCCCATTTGATATATTTTGCCTAAAATTCATAAAAATCTTGATGAACCCCCCGGGCAGGCCGATCTTCTCGGGGTGCGGTTCATGCTTAGAACCCACCTCAAAATACGTAGACTTCTTTCTAAAGCCATTTTTGAAAGAGGTAAACTCTTATTTAAGGAACACTATGGATTTCCTCACCAAGGTTGAAGGAATATCCTTTGATGAACAGACCCAAATGATGGTAACAATGGACGTCACATCACTTTATACGCAGATCCCCAGGATGAGGCGCTAGAAGTGATAGAGCTGTACTTAGAGAGTAGAGAACGACCTCACAGAGTCCCAACATCATTCATTTTTAAACTTGTAGAAATTGCTCTCAAAGTAATTATTTTAAATTTGATGATCAATTTTTCATGCAGGTCAAAGGTACTGCTATGGGTTGTCCTTATGCCCCAGAAATGGCAGTGCTATATATGGCCCAGTACGAGAAAAGATTTGTGGAAAACAACAATCCCTTTGGAGAAAAAATAAAGCAATGGTTACGCTACATTGATGACATCTTGCTCCTGTGGCAGGGGAGCCAGATCGAGTTAATGGCGTTCCATGAATGGCTTAACTCCTGACATGAAGATATCAAGTTCTCCATATAATGTATTAAAACCAAAATGACTTTTTTGGATGTGGAGATCACGTTTGTAGGAAGTCAGCTAAAAGCATCCCTCTATAAGAAGGAAACTGATAAGAATACAATTTTACATCATAGGAGTGCCCACCCGAGGAGCTTAAAGGGAAAATTCCCGTATGGGCATCTCTTTAGAATTAGGAGAAATTGCACAGATGTCAGAGAGTTTGAAGAACATGCGCAAACCTTTTGTAATGAGATGGTACAAAGGGGATACCCTAAAAAACTGTTAAAGAACTCTTTAAAAAGAGCTAGGTTTACACCACGAGAATGTCTCCTCCAGGAAAGAACTGGATCGATTAGTGTGTGTCACAATTTTTGGACCTGACACAAACAATTTCAGACAGATGATACTCAAAAATTGGCACCTCCTTGAAGATCTTGAATGTCCATTTCCAAAACCAATCTTTGCTATGAAAACAAATCAAAGTATAATTCAACAGATCGTACGTGCTGATATCTCATTGCCAAAGCCAAAAAGTGACTTGTTATCTCAATGGAACTTAAAACCAGTTGAAGGCCATCACCAATGTGGCAATTGTGTGGCATGTAACAACACTCTTGAAGGTATTGAATTCAACCACCTTGGCGTAAAATGTAAACATTCTGATTTTTCAAATTGCAAAACGAAGAATGTAGTATATGCAATACTGTGCCCCTGTATGAAGGTATACATAGGGAAGACAAATCAACAAGTCAATATGAGGATTACACAGCACAGATCTAGGATAAAAAAAAGGTTGTTACAGCTCCAATGGTGGAGCACTTCATTGAGAAATCTCATGGGGAGAACGATTTTAAATGAACGATTCTAGCTACTATTAATGTGGCAAAACGTCCACTTGACGTTGACAAAGCTTTACTCCAAAAAGAGGCCTAGTTGATTCTAAAATTCAATAGTGCCCAGACTGGGTTGAATAATTTGTCAGAAATGTCAAGAATATAATACTGGCAAGCCTCCTCTGCAGCTTGATTAATTAATAATACCCTAGTGAGCTAATTTAATAAGAACTCTGTGTCCCAGAATGCACCATTCGTCCTGGGAAAGAATAGCCTTCCGGTTCACGGACTACGTTTCCCAGCATTCAAGCTAAAGGTATAAAAATGGGGGCCCGCCTCCAAGATGTCCGCTATGGTTTTTGAATAGCCGACAACTGGCCACAAAGTTTATTTGCAAGTAATGCTTTTTATCTAAATGAAGCCAGCTCTATAATTGCGGGTGTAGTATTTGGTAGTACAATTGATTTTTTGTTGTTTCAGGGATCGCAGCGAAAGAGAATTAAGGAAACGAGAAGTAGCGCGACCCACGAAAATGCCTTTACGAGGTACGTGCTTGCGTTCTGTCCTGGTTTCTGTAAACCGCTCATATTTTTTTTAATAAATGTATCAGGGATAGGATATGATATATGTATTCCTTTCCCGGCAGTTCCTTTGCACGAATGCTGCGAATTACTGAATGAAAACAGAGAAAATCAGACTTGCGTGATCAGGTAGTTCATGCGCTATGCGTTTCCTTTTCTTGTAAACTAAACAGACTTTGGAAACAAATGTATCAAGAAAGGGACTAATAGACGTATTCCTCCGCCCATAGACTGGCAATGAATGCAGTGACGGCAACACTCTTGCAGAAAAGCAGAAATCTCTCTTTTCTTTGAAAGAAAAAAGAAAAAATTATTTGAGGTATGCGTCCTGTTTAATTCTAAACACCAGTAATGTGAGACACTGCCAGAAATGGGCTCCAAATGAAACGATCCCGTTTCTTGAAACAAAGTTCTTTTTTTGTAGAATTTAAACACAGTGGTCAAAACCTCTAAGGGAAACAGAAAAATCGTGAAAGCCTGAATTCAGCCTGTGATTATATCTATAAAGAAGGCACATCTGCACTTTTTTCAGGTACAATACTAAGCTGAATATAGAGGTAGTGGAAATGTATTTAAAGAAGGAAGCTCCCTCAACTTGTAAATGTTTGATGTTTTTATACATCTTGTACAGAAAATCAGAAAGCCCTGATGAGAATCTAGGTATTGATTTCCCTTGATTCGAATCGCGTCGGCACACCAAAGGAGCGCAAAAGGACAAGGAATTAAGATCTTGTTTTCAAAAAGTTAGAATTAATTTCTGCTATTGATGGAACATGTCATTAATGTTTTGTTGCTCCTATGGATTATAAGGATTTGGTCTTAACATTTGGATACTGATTCACTCACTTACAATTTATCAAAGTCATGAGTATTTGTTTGTTTTATGTAAAATTGTGTACTGTGATGTAGTATGTTTAGTATGTCTTAGTGAATATGTGGACTCTAAATGGTTTGTTGTAAATAATTTGTGTAATTGTTTGTATATAGATTGTACAGAAGAGTGGATTATCTTTTTCTTTTCATACAAAAATGATTTAACGAAAATACAAAAAAGTTTAAAATAAATAGGTATAAATAAAGTACCGGTGCAAACCAAAAAAATGTAGTGTTTGGCCATGAAGCAAGAATCGTAAAAGCTTAAAAAGAAAGTGTGGTTTAGGCAATCTTTGTGTTTTTGACCTTTAGAAAGGTGGTATTTTAATATTCAAACCATTAGTGCCTGCAGCCTGTACCCCATTGTCACATGACTAGGTATAGCTGGCAGTTGGTCTCTGTGCATTGCTCCCAGAGGGGGAATAGATTTTGGCAGGATGGACCAACTGTAACTTGATAGGGGCAGAGCTGTCACCTACCACACTTTCACATCACAAAAGCTCTGTCTAAGCATCCTCACAAAGAGTTTGACACTATTTATTTGTGTCCCTAGACAACTTGAGGCCAGGGCAAGGACGCAGGAAATTTCAACCACCTCTGGGGGCGGAAACCTCTAGAACTTTCTCCTACTTCAAAGCTGGCACCAGGTACAAATATTGAACCCTCAGACCCAACTCTTCATTACACCTCGGGACCTGTGGAATACTCAGAAGGAATGCTGTGCTGTTCTGCAAGAAGAACTGCTACTCTGTTGCACTGCTATCTGAGTTGGAAGAACCGCATTTTTGTCATAAACCTAGCATCTGGACTTTGCCTGTGTGAGTCTTGCCCCCCCAAGTGGTGCCACCTAAGTTCAGGACCCTTCGTAGTGCTCTGCCAGGCCAGTGGTGGTCTCTTGAGCAGAACACACGCTGTGCAACACATCTCCTCGCAGTTCTGCATCGGAATGGGTGTGCGCGATGCATACCCGGGCACAGGATCTCACATCACAGACCACTGCTTCTTGGATCTGCCGATTTTCGATGCATCCCCAACTCAGGATTTGCATCGCAAGCCTTCGTTGACAACATCCTCAACAACAATGCAGGATCTCTCATAGCAAGACCCATTGAAACCCTCCTTGCAACTACTGCTGCACAATGCTGAACTACCACTGTGTGATGCATCCTCAACAGGGGATCTCGCAACACTCTGCAACCAGAATTTCTGGTACTTTGTTTAGTGGGCCAAACTTAGTCCCAATACCCCGCCCGCACTCCATTGCGGTTGGCCCAAACTTGTGACTTTGTCCCGACCCGCACAATCAGATAACCAAAGAGGGTCCTGTGTGCTTCTAAGCACTGTTTTTCACTTAATTCTTTAAAACTGGCATATCTGTCCACCTAATCATTGTGTTTTTGTTGTTTTGGTCTCCAATAATTTATTTTATAATTTTACTTTATCTTTCTAAATTGGTGTGGGATTTTTCTTGTGTTCTCTGTTTTAATTTATTACTGTTTGAAGTGCTTAATACATATTTTACATATTGACACTAAGTTAATCTTACCTGCTTTTGTGGTAAGCTACCACAGGCTTCAGCACAGGCTAATTTAGGGTTTGTTTGTGTCTTCACCCTAACAGCAATTGTGATTGCTGCTTGTGTAGGGTTTCATCTCCTCATCCTGTAACCCAATTTCCTACACATACCATGTGGTAGAAGCCCGCCTCGGACTGATGACATCTTGGGCATTCTGAGGATGGTCTTGGAAATACGCGAGAAAAAATTAATTGTTAACTGAAGCAGAGACACAGAGACGGATCTGATTGGGTATTTTCTTTTTAAATCAGAGAAGGTATGTTCAAAACTTTTTTAGATGTTAGCTGAGTAAGCACAGACGTCAGTCAGGATAACAACATAAACATGGTTAAATGGCTGCCTACATTATTTAAGAATAGGAAAAACGGCGAGTGGGTAAGTAAAAAAGTAAAAATATTGGCAGGTGTTTCCCATGCATTTATAGGAGAGTGTTGCTGCTTCAACTCAAAGGAATTGTGAGCAAAATGTGCCTAGTATTCATGGAGTTCAGGAAGATGCTAAAGATATTGTAACAAGAGAACAGATTGTTGAAGGCACACAAACAATCGGTGAAATAAGGAAGGCAGGAGAATTGCTGGTAAAGGGCTGGGCAACGAAATAGAAAGGAAGTTTGTTCAAGTTCACAGAAACACTGGAACGTAATAGAAGACTTGTCTGTGCTTTTGGGTTGTCTCTTGAGAGTTCTTTTTTTGTGACTCCTCAGAAATTATTTTAATTTAAAATGAGGATGAGTGACATTTGGGAACTACTAAGGTCTGAAATGAGCGGGGAAGGAACTTGTGGCCAGGGAGAAGCGTGGACATAGAGTACCGGGTCCAAAAATGTGTGGGATGCAAGACAAGTGATAAGAGGATGGTTAACCACACAAACCCGAATCCCCTTCAGGTAGTGGGGAAATACTAGGTACAGTGTTGGTGAACCAGGAATGTGTTGCTGTGAATCAATGCACAATTTACTGGGTGACCGAAGATTAAACACATGTTGTAATATATTCACCCAAAAGGGTACGTGCACATTCTACGAATAGGGTTTTTTGAACAGAAAGGTTCCCTGCATAAATGAAGAAAGAAGGTGTACTTTTTGTAAACACTAATCTATTTTTGAGTTTGCAGTTTTCATTGGAAGTTAACTCTATAATAACTCCAGGTAAATAACGAAATTGAATGCATGTACAGTATCATAAAACCGGAAACCCAGATGTCTGTGGCTAACAAGCTTGATGTTAACATCAGGAGATGTTAAATGCGGATAGGGATAGAGGAAATTAAGTGTTATCTATCTATAGAAGAGGGAGTAGACTTGCGACAAGGTTAAATCATGATGTTTGGATTGTAAGAGAGTATGTAGGACTTAATTGCAGTCAGAGACAGTACCAGAAGGAGAATACAAAATATTAGAAAGAGAAGGAAGAGAATTAGAGAGTTAGAGAAGTGGATAGTATCGGTGCTCATGAATACGTCTGTCTACATTTGGGCCACCAACCTTAGCATGGACATAGACTGGAAGAAAGGCAATTTGAGTGATTACTCAAGGATGTAATGGTCAAAGTGTGGTTTTGATTTTTTTTTTTGACTTAACAAATCAAGACAATCAATACATCCTGCAAAGTGCAAAGCGTAACCCAGTGTGCAAATGGAACATCAGTTATATTAGATCATGACTTTCCATAGTAATTATCCAAGTGGTGCAGTAAAATAGATACTAGTTAAATGTACCCCAAAGGTATTACAAGGTAAACCATGTGCTCCTGGGGATTCGGTACATCTACGTTACGATAAATTGCCATGGTGCCTCTGCCATGTGCCCCAGAGCTTTTCAAATTTGATTGGACAAGCCCTCCCTTCATATACCAATTGCTCGGCTTACATGGAACAGTCCATGTCCATATGTTGCAATTGTTGCAGCGGTGGCTGCTACTTAATAGGGGAGTGGGGCGGGGAAGGTGAAATAATAAAAAAATTTCCCTTACCTGCAGGCTTGCTGCCACCTCTCGGTCCCCTTTGGCTCTTCCGTCGACTCCTGGAACAGGACGCAAGAAGCACACAGGCTCCCAGACTTCCCTAGCCAATTGCAACGCTGCATGACAGCAGCCTTGTGATTGGTCTAAATGCCATGGTTCAGCACTCAGACAGGGACAGGCAGCCTATGCATTTTTCCACCCAGACTGTGCAATACAGCCGGGCGGAGAACATGCTAAGTGTGCATGACTGTTTGGCCAGCCCAAGACGGCCGGCCAAACCATCCTGCACACTTGAGAGTGCTCACCACATCTCCTTTGCTACTGTGACAGCCCAGCCCTGCCCCAAACCAGCTGAGCAACATCAGGAAAATAAAATGATAATAACATTACTCACAGAGCAGTGGGGTGACGCTCCTCCGCCTTAGCGGAGGAACCCCCTATGAATTGTTGCCTCAATTGAAAAGATAGACATTTTGGGGTAGGGTCACAGTGAAGTCACACAACATCTTGATTTATGGTTGGGTTTGCCTGGGGTAATGGACCGTATCTGCAATGAGGAAAGCGAGCAGGAGACACTGGGTAGGAGAAGAGAGGAAGGTGGTGCTCAATTGTGGAGGGAAGTGCTGGGTAAGATATAAGAAAAATTAACATGAAACCATCTGCATTTTAGTAGGATTATATGTTAGTTAACAGATGCACTTATTGTGCTATATGTTGTTCTTCTAGTGGAGGACACTTTTTTTTTAATGTTAGATTATAGGTTTGTTTTATTTTCTTGTCTCGTTGCTGTATTGTGTGTTTTGTTTTTTATGTAATGTGTTGTGTCTCTACTGTGTAACGAAGAGGAATGTTGTATTCGGATTGTTGCTCCTGGATTACAGTCAAACTGGTAACGTGGCAGTACTGTTTACCTGCTTTTCTTGTGATTAACAAATACCTCATCAAAAATAACAAACTAACGTCTTTACTTCATCATCATCCCCTAAAGAGCGGCCAGTTACATACCAACAAACATCTGATCTGACTGCTTTTCATTGTTCCCCGTTTTCACACTTAAGAATATCAAGTGCAAAAATTAGCACCATAAACTGTACTGGATGTACGACATTACAACGCATGCTTTTACATCGCATGCTTTTACAACGCGGGTTTTACAACGCATATCATTACAACGCATAGAGCTTTGGGGCGCTGGATAGTGAATAGTTTAATTTACTATTCCAACTCCAGTCCCCGTGGATAGTAGGGAAGGTGTTGGACAGTAAATTAAACCTATTCCCTATCCTAGAGCGCCCCCCAGCGCAATGCGTTGTAATGGTTTGCGTTGTAAAAGTTGTGTCGTAAAGGCACTGCGTGGTAAAAGTTGCGTTGTAAGTGATGTTTCCCAACTGTACTAGAAGCTGGATTTCAGCTTCACTGAAACACTACATGGAGTCGCCCAATTCGCTCAGTTCAGTATAAACTGTAAATGAAAGGGTAGCAGTACTACAGAGTACAAAAAATAACAGGCCTGATAACAATTTACTACTGTGCAAGGATGTCGGCTTTCTGCCCCATTTCTTCATCAAGCAAGCACCACTCTGTTATGATAGTTATTTGAGCAGCTCATGGCATAATTCCTGTTAGACTGGTCTGTCAACACACAAGGGGCCCTCCACTGTTGAAAGAAAAAGCATTTACATTGCAACTGGTCTCGCCTTTGGGAACTTATATGTATTTAGCTATGCAGCACATTAGCCTGGGTGCTGGAACATCTACTGTTCTTTAAAATGGAGGGAAAGTAAGCACCAAACTGGGAGACACTCCAGGTATGGGAACACATAGAGAGAAATACTGCCTTTCAGCAGGAAATGCTATAGTTCATAGCTCTGTTTTTAATATAAAATCAGTGCCTTTGGTGGTCATATTACTGAAAATACAAAATGTGAAAAAAATATTATTGTCTACAGGTACTTGTGGAAGACAATTTCTATGGACTGGAATCTAGAGAATGCTAAAGTGATTCTGGTATTGTACTGATCTCTGCTGGTCATTTTCTATCAAGAAAGTTAAACAGAGGCAGTAACTGGAAACATTAAAAAAGAAAGTCCCTAAGCAAAAAGCATTTCTGCTATGTTACTGACCTCTACTGGTCGTTTTCTATCAAGACAGTTAAATAGAAGCAGTTGGTCAGAAAAAAAAGTCCCTAAGGGGAAGCAGACAAATCCTAGGGCTGATCTCCAGAGCCCACAAAGTACATACACAGGTAAGAATATACTAAAATATATACAAGAGGTCTCAAATGCTCGACCTAAAATGGTAGTTGATCACACTTCCGCATAGGCAGAGAAACAGCGGTGCATGGAACATAGATGGCTCTAAGATCTGTTACAGGACACCAGAGCACTCCTACTACAAAACCACTGCATGGACTTGAAGTTTCATCTGGCTTTGCTGCTAAATTCAAAGCCCCGGCAACCATAACAAGTACCACGCATCAGGGGTTAGATTAACTAATTTTACTGTTGATGGCTGCATCCCCGCACAAAAATGCATTAGTCATGCATTATTAGCACTCCTGGGACCACCCACGATGAGTTGTGCAAGAGAGCTAAGCATAGTAATTAATAATCAAGGCCGTCCAGGAGACTGCAGGTGAAAATGGCATTACAGGAGGAATACGCAGTCAGGGGTATCTAGGCAGGGGCAAAGAGTCCACCCTACACCCAAAACAGTACAGCATGCTCACAAAAAAGATGGCAGATGGGAGAATGTTAATTTTTCACACACAAATAGTTCACCCTAGTTCAAAGAAAAAGGGAGGTGCACTCAATAATTGTTCAGCAGTGCCAGTTCAATCCATAAATCTTCTTTATTCAAAAGTAATATATAAATAACTTGTGCTTCAAGTTATATATATATATATATATATATATATATATATATATATTAATTTTGAAAAAAGACGATTTGTGGCCTGAACTGGCTCTGCTGTGTAGAAAATTAGAAATATTGATGTACATAAGCAACGTTCATTTCCCTTTTCACACTCCTCTCCCTGCACGCACCATGAATACCGTAAAGCATTGACTGCATCCCTCTGCCAGCAAAGGCCTGTACCCATGTGTACATGACAGCCATTTTAGGCACCCTGGCCTTTTGCCCGCCTAAGATTAGAATCACCGGCTTCCCTTCTGCGCGTATTTGAAACCCCCCCCCCTCTCTCTCACATGCATAAACCATGAAAACCTCTCCCTCTGCGCGACCCTGCCCTGAAAGGCAGCCCTTCTGCTTGACCCACGCAAACCCCCCCCATTCCCTCTTGAAGAGGCATCCTTCGCCTTAGCTGACATAGCCCTCCCCAGCTGCACCTGACTGCCCCCGCTCTCTCATGTACGGGTCATAAGATCTCTCTCTCTCTATGCGACTCTGTCCCTGTGTCCACCCTGGCTCCCCCTCCCTTCTCCTCACATGGGCAAGTCATAAACCTTCTTCTTCTGCAAGACCCTGTCCTTGGGAGTCACGGCCGCGCCTGACCAGCACCTCCTCTCCTTTCATGAATAACCCCTCTGTTAGTAAACCCTCCCTCCGCGATTGACTGTCCACACATGTCTGAGGTCATCGCCTAAGCCAGGAGATGCTGTTTACTGCTTATTGTATGGAGTCACTCCTCTTCAAAGGACCCACTATTGATCCTGGCCACCCCACTCCCTGGGCTATGATCAGGCGCACACATCCTAAACAGTTGACGGAACACTCAGCTGCGTGATTGCCCTCCCCTCTTATCAGCAGGTCAAGGGTCCCTATTGTGAACACATGTGGGGTAGGATTAACACGAGGATTATGGGGATGTCTTTTCCTTGTTTCACAATATCGTGATTGTAATGCCAAGTGTTTTGTAAAGTATAAAAGACGGAGTCTCAGCTCACTTGTTAGAGCACCTCCCGATGGCACCCTGTTTCGTGTCTGAAATGACAGGCTCTCCTCATGAGTAATAAATCCTGTTCTTGTGATTCCTGCTCCCAGCGCCCGTCTCTTTATTTGGTAACTATTCAGAATGGGAACTAAGAGGCGACTTGCGCCAGCAGCCTGGGCATTGATGGTAATATGGGCTCCTGTTCCACAATTGGCGTCCCAACGCGGGGTCCATCTGTGACATGAGGTCCAGTAAGAGAGATCCAGACGATGAGGTGAACATCTAAATGATCGGAGTATACCTGCCTTGAGAGGGCCCTCGCCCGGCTGCCGATTGAATGAACTTCACCGATTCTGAACGGACCTCTCTCGAGTGACCTACTGTCCTGACTGGAATCCCACAGGACTGCTGCGGTAAAATCATGGAGTAAGAGAACGATCGGGCGCTGGAAGGAGGAAGGCGAAGAACTGCCCACACGGTCCGGTCCGGGTAAGGTCGCGTAAATGCGACAAATTGTGAAATGATTGTTTTGATTTGGATAATACTAGTATTACGCTTTGTTGAAACCCTCTGGAGATTCACCGTCTGCAAACGGAGAAACAACAGGCTCTCCCTTTGCAAGCAGTGAAGGAAAGGTAACGCAGACTTTTGTCCCCGTTGTAATCCGTCGTGCCTATCTTCCTCCCCCACTGTTTCCCGAACTGTTGTTCGTGGATTATTGTCTGGAGATTCTTTGTCTGCAAACATGGAAGAACAAGGTCTCTCTTTGCACGTAGAGAAAGAGTGGGTAACGTAAACCTTTTCGTACCCACTTATTCTCCCCACTGATTGTTTGATTGATCGAACATTGATTGTTCGGTATTGGTTCTTTTGAGGTATTCACCGCCTGCAAACAACGGAGAATAGAAATATTCTGTCTAGTCTTTGCCCGCCGTGATAAGATAGGTAGTGCAGACTTTTGTCCCGTTGTAATCCGTCATGCCTATCTTCTCCCCACTGATTGGTAGCCTGTTTAGCCCGGACCGCTTATTAGAGATGAACCATCCAGCTCCACTGGAGGGCACACCTAATAAGGACATGTTCATTAAGTGTGGACTAGTCGCTATAGCTTATAATAGGTTATGGCATAAAAATACAAGAAAAAGAGTTGAGCGAAATCAGTAGGCCACTGATGAGTTATCAACTTCGCTAAAAATAAAATAAGAAACGTTAGAAATAACCTGCAATAAGAAACATAAAAATGGCGAGGGAAGACAAGCTTGACACCAAGGCAGCCACGAGGTAGCTAGGTTCCGTTGCCTATTCCTGCCCCAAACATGTCTGCCTCATTGCCCACCATGCCCAAATAACGGTCACATGAAATAGATACAAAATCAATAGGCACCTACCCCCATTCCGGAAGCTCCTGAAGTGCAACAGGTCCGCGGTTACGCCCATCCGGAAGGCGAGGCCTCGAGGCATGCGGGGCTCGCCTGGCCGCAGTCGGAAGGGGAGGCTGCTGGGCGGACGGCCCAAAGAATCGTAATGACCTCTCCTTCTCCCCTCTTCTGCTGCCCTGCAGGCCACGGGGGGGGAGCTGTCTTGCCTCAGCCACCGACCACCCCCCGACCCCTCTGCATGGGCGCCCCCGTCCCCCTCACTGGGATCTGCGACATCGACGCACTCCTGCCGGCGCCAGCCTCAGTTTGGAAATGGCTAAAATACAGCCAAGGTACAGACTTGTTCAGTTCCGGTGGAACACCAGAATGACCCGGTAGGAAAAATTGTTGCCGCCCTCCCCACTTTTTTGACTGATGATCCATATTGTTAGACTGTTACCACATTGCGCAAAACTTTTTGAACTACCAACGGAAGGTTCTGCTCCAACCACGAGTCATTGGAGACATTCTGACTATGCTGGAACCTGCCTGACCTCGCCCAAAATGGCGCCGATACACGAAACAAAACTTTCAAACTCCCTGTTCACCCGGATTGCTCGAATCTTGATGCTCTGAGATACGTGTGCATTTTTGGACAATGAAAGTCGATAAGATGGATAGTGATTATGTGCTTAGAGAAGAAAGCAATACAGATATTGATCATATGTTTGGACAATGAACTGACTTAGGGTGGGTACTAATTATGATTTGGGAAATGAATTGGTGTAATTTAGACAGTGAATGAGCATTTGGATAATGAACTAATGAATCAATTGAAAAACTGAATTCTTGACATGCATCATGCTTGCTCTGTAGGGAAGTTTAATACGATTTTATTGCACTGCTGCACTTTATGCAATGAACTGCCACCAACTTCGTTCTTCTTATGTACAGTTTCAATCTGCTCCGTGGCCGGTCCACTGGGTTGTAGGCCTGTATTTATACACCAACACTTTTTATTAAAAGTATTTTGAAAAAGAAAGCATAGTTGTAGCGGTTGCATTAATGAGTTTTGGATGTTTTGCTACTGTGAGCTAAGAATAAGTATGATGAAAGCTGAAGGTTAAAAAGGACCAGATATTTAGCAGCTACATTATGTGTCACAGGCAGCCGGAAAAGTGTTTTAGACGCCCTTAAAACGACACCACAGAAATGCCACCTGACCGCACCCTTGCACCCAACAAAAGGGGTTGCGACCAAGTAACTCATGTAGATACGCAGATCGTCAATGATTATCTATCTGACATTACTGGTCCCTCTGGGCTTAAACGCCGAGATGGTAAAGAAATGCAGTACGTGGAGATAGGTCGAGTATGTGGTAGGTAAAAACATTTTCGGACTACTGCATGCTGATGTGCTTTGAAGGCTGCCCCCATCCCTTCTTTCCCCTCCCTTCTGCAGGTCACGTCAGAACGTCGGCTGAAGTGTGGGAGAGCGATGATCGAACCTCCGACGAAAAGGGAAGGAGGGAATATGTGCATAGTCCTTATGACGATAAGTTTTTTAAAAAGACGTAGACTTAAACATGACTGTTCCTCCTTAGAACATAGCGACTGGGAGGATGGACTGACATAGAAACTTGACGGGTACTGTATGACGAAAATTGACTAGAAATAACACGTTAGATAATGTAACTAGACGTTTGACTAGGTAGGGAAAGGACAAAGAAAAGTGTGTGGGTAAGGGTTACCACGGCACCACCCGTCTGGGAAGTTAGAAATGTTGCTGATGTTCAATGCACTGCCCCCTTCTCACACTCTTATAGATATAGCCAAGCTGTCCGACTGTTCTCCCGATCAATACTTGCCGTTGCCTCAGCCTGGAGAACTTCCCACCAAAGGAAGAAACTGAAAAATGGTTTAAGATCCAACCATGGGTAAATAGCGTGACCGGGTTAATTTCTGATCGACTAACCGAGGTGTAAGTATTGGCAATTGAGAACGTTCGAAAAGATAGCAAGCGAGAGGGAAAAGGAGGGAAAGGTAAAAAGAGCTAAGCACGTAGGTAAATAGGATATTAAAGATACGCAGGATGTAAAGATAGATCTTTCTGGCCAATATTTGTTTTATGTTTTGTCGTGAATGTCTTATATATGTAATACATGTACTGTCTTCCTTAGTCTGAGTGTGTGTGTGTGTACTGTAGGGGTTTATGTTCTCCCTTTGTTGCGTCTCTCCGTTACCTGACCCCCTGTTGTTCTGTGTTATGAACGCACTAAATGACCTATTTTTGTACACGTCTCTCTCTTTCTCTATCTTTCTCCCTTTTTCCTATATCTCTCTGTCTCTGTCTCTGTCTGTCTGTCTCTATCTCTCTCTCTACATGTCATACCTGTACCAAATGGCTCGTTTAGATTACGGACGACTCTCACTCTCTATTAGAGTCTCCCTATTTCCTCTTCCTTTTTATGGTAAAACCGTGCCTCGCTGGCACCAGTCTGATTGGATACTTATTGAACGCGAAGGTGTTCAGCGAAATTGACCGAAACTAAAATGATTGTATCTCGCCATATTACTACCTCTCCTTTCTGCAAAATGAATGAACTCGAATTGGCTGAGAAGGAAAGGACAGGTAAGACGACTAAGGTCCCCCAATCTGGCCATTTATAGGGGAACTGTATGTCAATGGCACCTTATTTCTGTTCATCAGAGACGAACGCCAACGTCTAGATTGACCCCCAATGCCCAGATTGCCCCACCCCCTTTTGCACCCAAGCGCGAGCGCCCGAAGCATCCCCGCCCCATTTGATAGACCCCAGCTGCTGTCCCGGATATAAACATGATGACCATGAGTAACTGTCGTCCCTCGAGAAAACCCTGTTTTACCTGACTCTCGATGATGGCACCCCCGCCCTGTTTGAAAAGGTTAGCCAGCCTTGAAGGGAAATGCTCCGAAATGTTGAATATGATGAAATGCACAGTTGATGGGAATCTTATTTATCCTCACTTGAGTTATAAATAGGACGATGAATAAACTTGGCATGAACTCAGTAGGAATGCCGACATATGCACTGCTTGGTAATAGACCTCTGACTGTGACCGATGAGCGTATCTCCCAAATGCGTAGGATTGAGGGAGGAATTCACATGCATAGATGTCTTCTTCTGCCAGTTCTCTAAAAACTTGTTTTGTACCTATTCAAAGATTCACGATCACCGGAGGAGAAGGGTCGGACGTGACGTACAGCCTGGCTGCAGATCTTGGGACACGTGTGACCTCGACCAAAGGTGGAGCTGCAGAGCAACTAGATACGGGACGAGACAGCAATTCCAAACGTGGAAAATGAAACTTGACGGGCTGCCCTGAAGCCCTCCGCCTGCTAACCCACGTGTGCCTGGAGTCTCCGTCCCCCTTCTTTGGGCCCGATTGATGGGCCTGCCTGCTTGTTATGCTTTGCTCCCTTGGTCCCTTTTGTGTGTCCCAGGAACTCTGACCCAACTCCACTCTCTCCTATCGACTATTTGAACCACACACACCCTCTTTTCCACGTGACTTTTTGCCAAAAGGAAGAACTGCATTCAAATGGGAATAGGGTGTTGCCACGGAAATATAGGTGCCGAGCATAAGGCGCCGCCAAACGGATTGTTTAGGGAACAGGACTGTGGTCTAACAGCAGAGGACTGACCGCACCCTGCAACGTGTAAGGATAAATCCGAGCTGGACCTATAGCTCCACCGCCGGTGCTCAACAGCGCCAACAAAAGGACACGGACTAGAGCCTACCAGTGATGGCTCACTGCTAAAAAGACACTGTGACGAAGAGATCTTGTGTATTGAACTGAATTCCGCCCTCAACTACTTGGTCAAAATGTTCCTTGGTCACATTTTTAAGTCAGAAACATTTATGCTATGTAGTGCTTTGAAACGATAGGAACTTGACAAATGCAATCTCCTATGTGCTGCATTCTGCCAAACACATCAACTGTCCATGATTATATGCCATATGTTAGTATTGACAAATGCTAATTCTTCGACCGCACCTGTTTATATGTACCCTCATCGATTACGAAAATGAACTTTGCTATGTAAAAAGGGGCGACTGTAGAAAATTAGAAATATTGATGTACATAAGCAACGTTCATTTCCCTTTTCCCACTCCTCTCCCTGCACGCACCATGAATACCGTAAAGCATTGACTGCATCCCTCTGCCAGCAAAGGCCTGTACCCATGTGTACATGACAGCCATTTTAGGCACCCTGGCCTTTTGCCCGCCTAAGATTAGAATCACCGGCTTCCCTTCTGCGCGTATTTGAAACCCCCCCCCCCCTCTCTCTCACATGCATAAACCATGAAACCCTCTCCCTCTGCGCGACCCTGCCCTGAAAGGCAGCCCTTCTGCTTGACCCACGCAAACCCCCCCCATTCCCTCTTGAAGAGGCATCCTTCGCCTTAGCTGACATAGCCCTCCCCAGCTGCACCTGACTGCCCCCGCTCTCTCATGTACGGGTCATAAGATCTCTCTCTCTCTATGCGACTCTGTCCCTGTGTCCACCCTGGCTCCCCCTCCCTTCTCCTCACATGGGCAAGTCATAAACCTTCTTCTTCTGCAAGACCCTGTCCTTGGGAGTCACGGCCGCGCCTGACCAGCACCTCCTCTCCTTTCATGAATAACCCCTCTGTTAGTAAACCCTCCCTCCGCGATTGACTGTCCACACATGTCTGAGGTCATCGCCTAAGCCAGGAGATGCTGTTTACTGCTTATTGTATGGAGTCACTCCTCTTCAAAGGACCCACTATTGATCCTGGCCACCCCACCCCCTGGGCTATGATCAGGCGCACACATCCTAAACAGTTGACGGAACACTCAGCTGCGTGATTGCCCTCCCCTCTTATCAGCAGGTCAAGGGTCCCTATTGTGAACATATGTGGGGTAGGATTGACACGAGGATTATGGGGATGTCTTTTCCTTGTTTCACAATATCGTGATTGTAATGCCAAGTGTTTTGTAAAGTATAAAAGACGGAGTCTCAGCTCACTTGTTAGAGCACCTCCCGATGGCACCCTGTTTCGTGTCTGAAATGACAGGCTCTCCTCATGAGTAATAAATCCTGTTCTTGTGATTCCTGCTCCCAGCGCCCGTCTCTTTATTTGGTAACTATTCAGAATGGGAACTAAGAGGCGACTTGCGCCAGCAGCCTGGGCATCGATGGTAATATGGGCTCCTGTTCCACAGCTGAACAATTATTGAGTGCACCTCCCTTTTTCTTTGAACCTCTTTGTACCCGTGGCACTTATCAACGGCGGGTGCTGGGAGTAGTAGCACCGAATCTCAGTAACAATACATTTGGAGTGAAGTGCTTATTCTTGGTCAGCTGTTGTGTTCTTTTTTCTTGTAAATAGCTCACCTTAATTAGTGATTTATGTATATATTTTTAGTCATTCATTCACAGTGATAACTGATTGCAGATAACATGCTTGTAATTTATTTATTTTTTGCATTTAGTTGCAGATACTTGCATTTGGTGACTTAATTAAGCAAATAATCAATCAGTTTCATGTAGGCCATGTCCTAATTTCTTTGGTTCCTATTTCTATTTACATTATAATGGTAATCATACAGTAAAAAGAAAGGCAGGCACTGACACAATAATTATTATGTGGTATGTCCACATAGTTTTTGCGAGCTAGACTCTATTGCCACGTAAAAGATTAACTTTATTTGTGCTCAGTTCATTTGGAACATTTTGAAACAGAAAAACAAAATACATCATACTGTACCTTTTGGACGATTGTGGTGGCAAGCTCTTCTATCAACTCTTCTTTGTGTTCACGTAAATAACATGCTTCATTATGTTTGTCCTGCAGAAAATGAACAGTTTAGATGTGTTTACACTGAAAATTCATTTATAGGGTGGTTCCTACTTTCACTGTGCATCCATTTGCCTTGCCTAAACCTTTTGACATGTAAATTACATTTAAAAAAGGCATGCTATTCAGATCCGTCCCATATAATTAGCATTCATTACTTGATCTACAGTACTCCAGGGGCTGTATCTCACAGTGAGCATTATAAGTGCTAACTAAAGACAGGTGTCTGCCGCAGATAGGGGATTACTAATACGGGAAGCAGTATGTTACCACCGTAGACAGCAGTAAATGGTTGTTTGTGACTGGAACATGAAAAAAGGCATGTATCGCTTTTCAGTGGAAACATGGCAGTGTTTGCGGACATCTCTAAGGTAAACAACAGAATTTAAGGATATAACACATATCAACATAACGGCACAACACAAACAGAACTGCACAAAACAACAAGACAATCAAAACATAACGCAGCAAAGCAAGTACAAAACACAACAAAAACGCAATGCAATAATGAGAAAATAAAACACCACAACACAAATGCAAAACAACATATATGAATAATATTCTTGTTGTACGTTACCACCTCCAGAAACCTGCTTTCATAATATGGTGGTAAAAGGTGTTTGCACCAAGCACTGGCTTACCATCATGGATGGACATGTGATCCTTGCCACAAAGTAGTTATACCACCCACGGGAATCTCAATAGCAAGGAGTGCAATATTTTATGGGTGCAGCAGTATTATTGCGTTGAAGCCCTTGGGAACGGGAAATTACCTTTTAAATTGGTGTTTGCACCATGATTCCTATATGTTTCCTCAAGATTCCGAGCTCTTTACCATGGCCATATTTTAAAAGATTTGTCCTGTGCTTGTGGGTAAAAAATTAGAAGTGTGGTGCTGTGGCACGATTTGCAATTCCCATTACCAACGGAATCAGAAGTACTCAAGTCATCATAGTGAGTGCTCATGTCCGAGTTTGAGGTGATAACATTGAAGTAAAACTTTGGTGTTTGAGAAACAGATGTTGAATTATTAATCCAAGACACATTATAGTGGGTCATTTAATAACGTTCATTTCCAGGGACCGAACCTGGAAGTATTGTTGTATGTTATATGGTAGGACAATCATGGAAACAACAGCCTCGAGCATTGGATCACAGCTGTTTCTGATACCATAAGAACTGCTTTCATTACAGTATTTTAGCTGGAGTTTTACACATTTTGATTAAATGCATGCAATGGCGCACTGTTTATCATTTCACAATTTTGTGAATAAAATGTGCTTACAGTGCTTATGTCTTAGTGCTAAAAAAACTACGACCCCGGCTTGCTCCTTGTGACCACAGTCTTTGCAAACTCAGGCCTCAGAGGGGGCAAAATCAGTGCCAAGAACACATGGGCAGCACATCATGACTTAAAAAAAATGATTTAAAATGTATGTTGTGTGTGCACCTGGTGTAGGGGTTTATGTGAGAGAGAATTTGTATATACGCAAACATGTGTCTTTATGTGTAAGCATGTGTGTGTGAGTGAAAGTGAGCAAGAGTCAGTGACTGGTAATAAATGCCCTTTCAGAGCATATTGCTTTTTTGAAAATGTATGTGAAAATTCTGTTTTGAAATGCAACATTTGACCCCATTTTTATTTAAAATTTCCTTAGAGGAAAAATCCACTATAAGAGGTCTAGCTTACTCACTTCATTCTTTCACTACAATTCAAGGTAAGAATTACGCTTCAGAACTTGCAAAGATCAAGTCAGGACCATAGTATAGGTGGCATCTTAAAATATATATTAGTCAGTTTTATGTTGTATATCAAACATGCAGTTATTAGGGAACTTCAGCAATGTCAATTAATGTGATGTCATTGTGATGTGTTGTAATGCGCTCGCGCATGCTTACGCGGCGCCGCTGCATCAATCAGACACGGGACACCGCACTATGGTTCCGCGTGGTCCCGACTGCCTTCGTCGGACACGCCTCCTTTATTTATTTCCCCTGCGCGTGACGTCACGTGTCAACGTTGGAGTGCCCCGTCCGGCACAGTTTACTGGACCACTACCCGGCGCCCCAGGACACTACATTCCTTCTAAACTTTATTAAACAAAAACCATATTAGAACATAAAGAAAAATTGTGGATTTGTTACCAGTCTCTCGTTCATTGTCCTTGGATCATCACACCTGGAAGTCCGCCAGTTGGGAGGATGGCACGAAATTTTCTCGCAAGCCATACCGGGATAGTGCTCCTCTGGACGGGGGCATCCGCGGTGTTGCCCGTGTTGCATCCGAACACTCCTGGACAACGGAGAAACAGTGGCCCTCATCCTACTCGACCTATCCGCCGCTTTCGACACAGTCTGCCACAGCACTCTTATACATCGCCTCAACAACATCGGCATACAAGGAAAAGCCTTGGACTGGATCATCTCATTCCTCGCTGGAAGAACTCAAAGAGTCCGACTTCCCCCATTCTGCTCAGAGGACACCGAAGTCATCTGCGGCGTACCTCAAGGATCCTCACTCAGCCCCACCCTCTTCAACGTCTACATGAGTCCTCTCGCCTCCATCGCGCGTCAACACAACCTCAACATCATCTCTTACACCCAGTTAATCCTTTCCCTCACCAAAGACCCCAACACCGCCAAAACCAATCTTCACGAAGGCATGAAAGAAGTAGCCGAATGGATGAAACTTAGCCGCCTAAAACTCAACTCAGACAAAACAGAGGTGCTCATCCTAGGATCTTCCCCCTCAGCTTGGGACGACTCTTGGTGGCCTTCCGCTCTGGGCACAGCACCCACACCCACAGACCATGCACGTAACCTTGGCTTCATCCTAGACTCCGCTCTCTCGATGTCCAGACAAGTCAACCCAGTCTCGTCCTCCTGCTTCAACGTACTTCGCATTCTCAAAAAGATCTTCCGCTGGATCCCCCTCGAGACAAGAAAGACTGTCACCCACGCACTGGTCACGAGTCGACTGGATTATGGCAACACACTATACGCCGGAATCACAGCAAAATTACAGAAAAAGCTCCAGCGCATCCAAAACGCGCCAGCGAGACTCATATTAGACATCCCTCGCCAAGATCACATCACCGGACATCTGAAAGACCTCCACTGGCTTCCCGTCAACAAAAGAATTACTTTCCGCCTTCTCACCCACGCACACAAGGCCCTCTACAATCTAGGACCCGAATGCCTCAACACTCGACTGTCCTTCTACAAACCCACCCGCCAACTAAGATCGTCCAATCAAGCCCTCGCCGCAGTCCCGCGCATCCGGAAATCCACCATGGGTGGCAGATCCTTCTCCTTCCTGGCTGCCAAGACCTGGAACTCACTCTCCACCCACATCCGCCTTACTCAGAACCACATCTCCTTCAGAAAAGAACTTAAAACCTGGCTTTTCGACAAATAACGAACCCTTCCCTAGCGCCTTGAGACCCTCCGGGTGAGTAGTGCGCTATACAAATGACCGAACTTGAACTTGAACTTGTGGGGGTGTGCTACTTCCCCGGCCGGTGACCGGAGAGTTTGGCATGCTCTCCCCCGGGGTTGCCGGTGGTGATTGGATTGCGTGGTCCATCAGGTCCTCCCCTTCGGGGGTGTACTGCTCCAGCAGCTCTGATTCGTCAGTGTCCCTGGTTTGACTCGAGATGTTGCGAGTAACAGTTTCAGCTCCCCTCTGAGCTGTCACCATGGAGCTAGTTCGGCGGAGGACAGTCCAGGGCCTATGCTCGAACGGGAGTCGGAACTTGCTCCCCGGATATCGATCTTTGACGTAGACCTGGTCTCTTGCCTGGATATTGGATTCTTTGGCTCCGCGCAGATGACTGGCCTGATTATTGGAGTGAGTTCGATTGGCCAGGGTCCTCTTTGCGCCCACTTGGGCTGGGGTCCAGGTTGGGTGATTCGGGATAGTGTCTTTGACCACTCGGCCCATGGTTGCTGTGTCCGGCGCTGCTTCGGTCCTGAGATGTGGGGTCAACCCGTTCTCCCACAGGAAACTGTAGATGGCCCTCTCCAGCGGTGACCCGTCTGCATGTGCAATGCGTATTGCTTTGTTCAGCGTACGCATACATCTTTCCACTTCCCCATTGGCTTGGGGCCACCGAGGAGTCACTTTCCGGTGGTGGATCCCCCAGCTCTTTAGGTAGTCTGCGAATTCCTGCCCCTGGAAGGGGGATCGTTGTCCGTTTTGACTACTTCGAAGATCCCATGTGTGGCTATTGTCTTCTCAAACTTGGCGATGACCTCCATGGCCATCTGGCTTTCGTCAATTTCTACCTCTGGATACTTCGTGACAGTCGTCAATGATCACCAACGCGTAGCGTCCATCCGGAAGGTGCCTGAAATCTGCGCTCACGCACTCCCACGGTCTCTGTGGGTTGTCTTCCGTGATGACCGGGTGAGGGCGATCTGGTTGCCCCGCTGCTTGGCACCAGGTGCACATTCTGACTGTCTCTTCCACCATCGTGTCCATTCCTGGAAACCAAACCTTGGCTCTCAGTCAGCTCTTGGTCTTCACCATGCCCTGGTGACCTCTGTGTGCCCGTTCTACCGCCTGTTGTGTTAGGCTGGCGGGCATGACTAGTCTCGGTCCTCGTAGTAGGCATCCTTGGATGTCGAGAGATAGCTCTTCTTTCACCCTCATGATGGACTCTAGTGTTGCTCTGGCTTGCTGTGTCCTGTGCATCCGCCGCCAGTTGTAGGCATTCATCGCTCTGAGTGGCTTCCACGATCGTCTCCAGACTCATGGGTAGAGGCCATGACCTTTCCATCACCATTCAAACGTATTCCTTGGTATCCTCCGCCTCTTCTTTCTCCGCCTTTGTGGCCGCTCGGGGGTGCTTGAGAGGTAATCTGCGGGATTTGTCGATCCGGGTCTGTATTCCACCTTTTAGTCATATCCTTGAAGTTGAAGTATCCACTTCTCTATTCTCGGTGGCGGCTTTGATACTGAACCTTGAAACAGGGGTATGAGAGGCTTGTGATCTGTAGATACCATGAAGGGATTGCCATATACGTAGACATGGAAGTGCCGGCAGGCCCAGTGAATTGCGATCGCTTCCCGCTCTATTTGCGAGTATCTCTGCTCTGTGTCCGTTAGGGAGTGGCTGGCGTAGGCGATGGGTGCTCATTCTCCGTTGCTTTGAAGCTGAGTTAGTACCGCCCCTAGCCAGTAGGGGCTGGCGTCCACGGCGACGTTGGTGGTCCTGGTGGGGTCAAAGTAGGATAACGTTGTATCCGCTGACAGCGTGGCCTTTGTGGCTTTGAAAGCATGTTCCTGCTCCTGGCCCCATTGCCACGTGGTGGTGGACTTCGTCAGTTCTCTGAGTGGTCTTGTGAGGTTGGATAAGTCGGGTACGAAACGCCCGCAAAAGTTCACCATGCCCAGGAAGCTTCTCATTTCCGAGATGTTGGATGGGGCTGGGGCTTCTTGAACGTCCTTTACCTTATCAGAGTCTGGTGCTATTCCTTGATCCGAGAAGGTGTAACCGAAGAAGCTGATTCTGTTTTGTAGGAACTGGCATTTCTCGCGGTGTAGGGTCAGACCGGATTCTTTGATCCTTTGAAGGACTTCCCTCAGTCTCTGGTGGTGTTCTTCTATTGATGAGGCATAGATCAACAGGTCATCGCTCACGTTTAGGACTCCTGGGAGTCGACTGAGGACTTCTCGGATGGTATTCTGAAATACCTCCGCGGCACTTGAGATTCCAAAATTTAGGCGCTGGTATCGTCTGAGCCTACGTGCGTGGAGAAGGTAGGTATGTAGCGGGAATCGGGGTAGAGTGGTAGTTGATGATAACCGGAGCGAAGATCCATCTTCGAGAACCATCGTGCGCCGTTCAACTTCCTAGGATATCGTCAATGGTGGGGGTCAGGTGTCATTCCCTCTTCACCGCTGCGTTCAGGAGGCGCATATCCACGCAGATACGAACTTGCTCCGGCTGCTTCGGCTTGCAGGCTACCACGATCGGGAACACCCACGGGGTGTGCCCGCTGACCTTTTCGATGATACCTTGCTCTTCCAACATCTCCAGTTCTTCTTCGACCTTTTTCCTCAAATGGAATGCGATGCACCTATGCCTTAGTGCCACGGGTTGGACCGATGGGTCGATATGGAGGGATACTTCCTTCCCTTTCAGGCATCCGATGCCTTTAAATACTTCGCCAAACTCTTCCATGAAGGTGGCTAGTTCTTCTTCTAGCACAGCAATGGCGAACGATATTAGAATTAATTCTTCTGCTGACTGCCCACTGATTAGCATGCCACTGCCCTCTTTGATGACATATACCGTGGTGGGTACTTTCAGCTCTTGGTGCTGTAGTTCTGTCTTGAAACATCCTATGAGTGGAATAGGCGTCTTCTGTCCGTACGCAAACACTCCGATTTTGGCTTCACGTAGGGGAGGTCGGGCACTTAGCTGGTTGTATACATTGGCGGCCATCAGCTCAATGGATGCTCCTGTGTCAATGGTGGCTCTCACTTCTTGCTGGTGGATCTGGATGCAGCATTTGGGGAGGCGTTGCTTCTTCCGTTGAGGCTGGTCGATTGCGAATACGTAATGGACCGGATAATCACTCGTGTTGTCGTCCATATCTTCGCTGTGTTGTTCTTCCACCACAGCAGTACAAAAGGGGTGGTGATGGACGGAGCATCTGAACCAATCAAACACTCACACCCAGTCAAGAGATCTGGGTTCAATCCATCACCGTTCTTTAGCCCACTCTGCCACCCCAGTTCAGACATGGCCATATGCAAATCAGTCTGACCCTGTGCCTCATGGGAACAGTTCAGTCCGAACTGCCAAGCCATGCCTTCCCTGGACCGGAAACAAGCTTCCGAGGACCGGTTTCTGGCATTTCAGCCGTCTTCAGCCCGGCTTGCTTGAATCCAGTGGCAAAGTGAGCAAGGGACTCACGTCTGAGCATACCCTGCCAGCTTATGCCGATCAAAACGGTACAAAAGGGGGTGGTGATGGACGGAGCATCTGAACCAATCAAACACGCACACCCAGTCAAGAGATCTGGGTTTAATCCATCACCGTTCTTTAGCCCACTCTGCCACCCCAGTTCAGACATGGCCATATGCAAATCAGTCTGACCCTGTGCCTCATGGGAACAGTGCAGCCCGAACTGCCAAGCCATGCCTTCCCTGGACCGGAAACAAGCTTCCGAGGACCAGTTTGTGGCATTTCAGCAGTCTTCAGCCCGGCTTGCTTGAATCCAGTGGCAAAGTGAGCAAGGGACTCACTTCTGAGCATACCCTGCCAACTTATGGCGATCAAAGCTATACAAAAGGGGGTGGTGATGGACTTCCACCACAGAATGTGCCCCCTCCCTCTTGGCTTTCGTCGATATGCATACAGCTGCAAAGTGGTACATCCACCCACATGCGCTGCACTTCTTTCCTTTTGCCGGGCAGTCCTGCATGCGGTGGGGCTGGCCTCCGCAGTATCCACACTCCTTGCGCTTGTCTTGCTGTTTCCTGTGCACGTACTGGCGCGCTTTTGGCCTCACGACTTTCGCCTTCTCCGCCATGTTGACCTGCTCCACTATGATGGGCCGTTGAAGGGCTACTTCCATGTGGGACGCTCTGGCCTGCGACAGTTCTTTGGAGAGCTAAACGTGCGACCAATGAATCACTAGTCCCATCCCCAACAGGCACTCTGTATTGGTTCCTCTAAAATGAAGACTCCACTTTAGTTCATTTGTTGTTTCATTAAGTTGAGGTGCAAACTGTCGGGTGACGCTTTCCGTCTGAGGCGTCCTTTATCAGATAGCTAAACGTGCGACCAATGAATCACTAGTCCCATCCCCAACAGGCACTCTGTATTGGTTCCTCTAAAAGGAAGACTCCACTTTAGTTCATTTGTTGTTTCATTAAGTTGAGGTGCAAACTGTCGGGTGACGCTTTCCGTCTGAGGCGTCCTTTATCAGATAGCTAAACGTGCGACCAATGAATCACTAGTCCCATCCCCAACAGGCACTTAGCTATGTAACTGATAACTGATTATTTTAGTTTCGATTATACCATATACATGAGTCTGTCGTCGGGCGTGAGACTCTTGTGAGAGAGTAGAGTATCTTCACACTTTCTATTGCCGCGTCATGAAGACACGGAAGTAAATTCTTCTTCGTTCTGCGACGTTACCAGGGTCTGAACACCAGGAGACGGCTTGATCTGCCGAAGGAATACGGAACTACACTTTCAGCAGAACGCGAACGAAATTAAGGTCGGTTACCGACAGTCTAACATTACTATAGAGTCTGTCGCATTTCTTTAAAAGGTACAGCTTGATAACATCCGTATACTGATAACACGTGTATTGTTTTGTGCAGAGCTAGTTGTTTTGACAATCCCCGATTCGCATGTAAGTGCATTTCATTTACATTTCATTTTTCGTTTACGGCATGGGCGTAGAACTATGCACAACGTTGAGCACACACTTTCACAGGCATGGGCACATAACAATAGAGCATGGTTTGAACTACAGCATGATTATACGTACTGTATATAAATGCATACAGTTTTGTTTGGGTTGTGATTATGTTTATGTTTACATTCTCAACAGCTTTGGCTCCCTGAGGAAGGACAGTTAATGCCGAAATGCATTGGAGCTTATATGAGGAGTAAAAACATGCTTTAAGAAAATGAAGAAATATTCAAAGAATGCATAAAAAACAATTGTGATGAGACTTATCGCAAAAAAAGTAACACAAACAATAAAAGAGCGTACGAATAATACGATATTCTAAAATTGAAGCTGTGCATCAATCCCATTCTAAAGTAACGTTCTACAGATCCGCCACTGGGAACTGATAGCACGCCCATAAACTACAGAAACTGCAAATCAACATGTCATATGAAGATATAGCAAGAAGCATGGACGCAAGAGCCGACACCTTCGCCTTCAAGGAGGATGAAGCCTCTAAAATATACGCATTAATCCGGGAAGAATTCACACAATCAACCACCCAAAAAACCAAGGAACAATACTTAAAACAACTAATTTACCTATCAAAAAGGGAGGTCAATCAAAAATTGCATGCCAGCACATTAATCCGGTACCACCGATCGCAAAGAATCCCCTGTGGCCTTCGTATCGCCCTGAAACCATCATTATGCAAAAACTCTAAAAACTTTCAAGATAAGTGGTACGCGATCTTGAATAAATGCTCCCTGGATTTAATTTTATGGATCATTGAGGAACTCTCTGGCATTTTGGAGGAATTAACAAAAGAAATAGCCGAAATATCAAAAGCTAACTGGCATGATGACAATGGAAGAATGGTCTAAGACACTAGAGGAGATTAACGACCAAATAGTCAAACACTTCAGAGAGATAAACGAAAGAAAAATTAGAAAATTCAAAAGGGACACCTTAGATTACAAGCTTGGGGAGGTGTACACCTGGGCAGAAGTGTACGCCCAAAGAAGAAGGAACCGTCCGTACACACAACACACAGACACGTCATCGTCAGGAAGTGACAGTTCCAATAGACCCCAACAAGGAAGACCTCAACAAGGAAGATCCCAACAGGCAAGCACATCGCGAACAACACCAATGACTGAGGAAAGACGAGCCACTACAACTGCAACTGAGGAAAGACGAGCAACTACAGCCACAACAACTGCTTTTTTAGAGGAGGGCGTTCAGGAAACCGAAGAACCAGGAGGGGAAAAAATAAAAGAAAAGGAGCATCCCAATACCAGAAGTACGACAGCATCCAAGAAGGACAAAGAGAAGAAAAAGACAGAAGTCAAGAACAACTAGTGATTAACATATAGGATCACAACCTAACCATGGAGGAAAGTAAACTATTACAAAAAGGAACTTCATTTGTTCCCACCACCGACACAGATACATTGGAACTCGAAGTAAGCTTCTTCAAATTAATGAGAAAAATGAGGCTTAGACATTTCTTTGATAATATTCTACCTGAAAAAACAGAGGAACAAACTGATCAATTGATGGGATTAAGACCACACAGTACTTTTCAGGCACCGATTAGTCACAAGACATTGGACCGGTTTGAGAAAATGGTTAAACAGGATTTAAATAAAATGAAATACAACAAGAAACACAAAAAAAACATAACACAAAAGGATATGGGCATCCTAAGGAAAAGGCTAACAATGAGAATATCACATGTGTTAAGGCAGATAAGGGTGGTGCACTCGTTATTATGAACACTTCCATGTATGAAAGAAAGATAACAGAACATCTCTCTGACAAGGACACATATATGGAATTGGAGGGCAATCCCACCAGTGAATTCATGGAAGAGTTAAGAAACATCGTTGAAAGGGCAGTAAATGATGGTACAATCAACAAGAGGACCAAAAGTTTTTTGATAAAACAGAACCCAAAAAGTCCACGACTACATATGATTCCGAAAATACACAAAAATGTTTTGGATCCTCCAATTAGACCAATAGTATCAACTGTTGACAGTCTACATCAACCAATTGGTCAATACCTGGATAAACACTTGCAACCCATGGTTAGGAAAATGAGAACATATATCAAGGATACGACAGATTTTTTAAACAAACTTCAAAATATAACCAAGGAAGAAAATGAAGATCTAATTCTGTGTACAGCAGATGTAAAAGCATTATACACATCCATTCCTCATGCCTCAGGAATAGAGGCAATAGAACAAGCATTGGTCAATTCAGATCTGAACCAACCTTTGCAAACTTTCCTTATGGAACTCACTCTGTTTACCCTGTACAGAAGTTACTTCATATATGGCGACAAGTGGTACCAGCAATTGGTTGGCACTTCAATGGGCAATTGTGCCGCTCCGGCATATGCTAAGATCTTCATGGGAGAATATGAGAAACATTACATCTTTTCACATAAAACATGGCAACAGAACATTAAAATGCTGGTATGATTTATAGACGATATTTTCATTGTGTGGAAAGGTACAGAGCAACAACTACAAGGGGCACTATCCATACTAAACACACAAGACGAACGCATTCAACTAACATGGGAAATATCCAAACAAAAAGTCACCTTTTTGGATGTGGAAGTGACACAAGGACCAGAGGGTTTCATAACAGATATTTACCAGAAACCCACAGATCGAAATAACATGCTGCATCATTCAAGTTTTCATCAACCGTCTCTGAAAGATCACCTTCCGTTTTCTCAAATGGCTAGAGTGAAACGCATCACCTCGGATCCTCAAAAAGCAGAATTAAAAATAAAGGAAATGGGGGAACGTTTTAAGGATAGAGGATATCCGAAATCCACAATAGAGAAAGCCGAGGAACTCATAAAAACAAAAACCAGAGAAGAATTGCTCGTCTCAAGGGAGAATGCAGACAAAAAAAGAATTATAGCTGTATCCAAATTCTCTACCTCAAGCACACGGTTCAAAAGAATCATAGTTAAACATTGGCCAATGTTGAATTTGGAATCAGACTTCAATAACATTTTCGCATCAACTCCATTGTTTGCTTACACAAGGGGAAAAAATTTGGGAGAGATACTGAAAGAAGGAAGATCTGATGAGGCACAACATAGAGGCACAAGGCCTTGTTATAATTGCAGTAATTGCAATAATGTCATCATTAGCAACGTAATAATGCACCCCATGAGGGGACATAACATGAAATTGAAAGTCACAGCAACGTGTGACACGTCCAATGTTATCTACTTGTTAAAATGTCCTTGTGCAAATGTATACATTGGAAAAACTGAAAGGAAATTAAAAACACAAATTGTGGAACATAAGTCAAATATCCGGACAAAGAACAGTAAATCTGTGGTGGCATGTCACTTTATGGAAGCCCACCACAACATTTCCCAATTGAAATTTCTAGCACTTGAGGTTGTGGAAAAGAAAGAAATAAGAAATAACAACCAATTCTTACTACAAAGGGAAAATCACTGGATACCCAAGTTAGGATCCCTGAAGCCAAATGGCCTCAATGAACGGATTGAACTTTCGTGCTACCTATAAATTGCTTCAATCATTCATATCTTATGTATGACCTATATTGTCTGAAAGGGCGACACCGCCCATCACTTGGTTAATAATGGTGTTTGATTGTGTTAATAATGTATAGGATGCTATTGGGAATTACACACAAGCCATAACTTTTAATGCTGGGGACAAACCTTACATGTCCACACCTATTCATACATACAATCACATGACAGTATTTATTTTTCTTTTTCAAAAAAAATATTCTTATAATCAGGTTCGATTTATCATATTACTTTATCCGATTTCGTGTTAACCAAGGCTCGTTTATCGAGTATTTTATATTCCTTATCAGCTATGTAACTGATAACTGATTATTTTAGTTTCGATTATACCATATACATGAGTCCGCCGTCGGGCGTGAGACTCTTGTGAGAGAGTAGAGTATCTTCACACCTTCTATTGCCGCGTCATGAAGACACGGAAGTAAATTCTTCTTCGTTCAACGACGTTACCAGGGTCTGAACGCCAGGAGACGGCTTGATCCGCCAAAGGAATACGGAACTACACTTTCAGCAGAACGCAAACGAAATTAAGGTCGGTTACCGACAGTCTAACATTAGTATAGAGTCTGTTGCGTTTCTTTAAAAGGTACAGCTTGATAACATCCGTATACTGATAACACGTGTATTGTTTTGTGCAGAGCCAGTTGTTTTGACAATCTCCGATACGCATGTAAGTGCATTTCATTTACATTTCATTTTTCGTTTACAGCATGGGCGTAGCACTACGCACAACGTTGAGTATACACTTTCACAGGCACGGGCACATAACATCAGAGCATGGTTTGAACTACAGCATGATTATACGTACTGTATATAAATGCATACAGTTTTGTTTGGGTTGTGATTATGGTTATGTTTACATTCTCAACAGCTTTGGCTCCCTGAGGAAGGACAGTTAATGTCCGAAATGCATTGGAGCTTATATGAGGAGTAAGAACATGCTTTAAGAAAATGAAAAAATATTCAAAGAATGCACAAAAAACAATTGTGATGAGACTAATCGCAAAAAAAGTAACACAAACAATAAAAGAGGGTACGAATAATACGATATTCTAAATTTGAAGCTGTGCATCAATCCCATTCTAAAGTAAAGTTCTTTGGAGCGCCCCAGCTTGAGGATGTCCGGTAGCGGCTTGTCGTCTTCCTGGAGAATGTGACTCTAAGTTTGGAAGAGTAACACCCTTGGATTATCTGCCCTCGAATTTCTTCCTGCTCGTCGCGGAATCCACATGTGCTGGCCAGCTCCTTCAATCTCCCATGGAATGCGTCCAGTGACTCCTCAGCCTCCTGCTAGCTTGACGGAAGATGAATCTCTCATAGTCTTTGGTCGCCATAGGTTCAAAGTGTGCGTTCAAAGCGTTGAGGAGGGTGAGGTACGTCTTTGGTGTGGCTTCCACTAGCGTTTTGTAGATTCTGTGGATATCTTTACCTCCGAGATGGAGGAGTAGGGCTCTGCGTCTTTCTCTGGCGGTGCCCGCTCCTCAAAATAGATCTGCAGGCGATCTGTCCAATGCTTACATCGTGGGGCTAGGGATGACGGGGCCCCGTCAACTATGAACGGTTCTATGGCGGGAATTGACGCCAATTTGATATGTCCGTAGACCCTCTTCGCGGCACGTGCGCTGCCGCCTCTTTGGTGCACCAGGCTGGGTTGTCCCAGGCATCAAAATGGTGTTGGGGCTCCTCTATAGTCGGCCTTCTTTCCCTCTTCTTCCACTGATCTCCCGCCTGGCTGCACAGACTTGTGCTCTGCCTCAGGCTCATGTGGTTTTCGGGCGTGGCCAGCTCACTCTCTTTCCCCTCCCCACTGGACGATAGTCTGTCACTCTGACCTTTATGCCGATGCAGGTTTGTGTGGTACCAGGGCGTGGGTACGCTCTTCAGCACGGTGGGGCTTGTTTTCGTGCTTCACGCCACACCTCTTCCTCATTCAGGCCTACGCAGAGGCTCCGGGATCAACTCCTGCCGGTACTACTCATCTGGAGGCACTCCCTCCGTTTGTGTGCTGCCAGAGCGATCACCAGGGGCCCCCTGAGTGCTGGTACAATGAGGGTGGATTTAGCGGTGGGGGGGGGGAGTGTCAGGGCACGGCATGGGTTCTTTTAGCCCTCGTCGCCAGTGTGATGTGGTGTAATGCGCTCGCACATGCTTACGTAGCGCCACCGCATAAATCAGACACGGGACACCGCACTATGGTTCCGCGTGGTCCCGACTGCCTTCGTCGGCCACGCCTCCTTTATTTATTTCCCCTGCGCGTTATGTCACGCTTCAACGTTGGTGTGCCCCGGCCGGCGTGGGTAGACTTGACCGCTACCCGGCGCCCCAGGACACTACAGTCATAAGGCTTAGAGTCGTTTGACATGACTTCCCGGACTAAAATCAGGGTCATATGATGTCAATTCCTGGGAAGGCATTGAGGTCAAAGGGCAATTGATAGACTTCTGTTACCCCTAGTATTTTGGCGAATCGGCATCCATGCCGAATGTAGACTAAAGTAGTGCAATCTAATCTGTAAATTGAATGTATGCCCACGTAAAAAAAATTAGATCCAAATACCCATTTCGAAATCTTTTGCACAACCTATGATACCTAAACATTGTATGTATGTAAATGTATAGGCATTTATATAGCGCACTACTTACCCGGAGGGTCCCAAGGCGCTTCGACCGCTGCGAAACCCTTCCTGGCTTCCCTGAGAGATGGTCCCTTAATGGGTATCTCCAGGGTGAGACCAGGCATCCCCGGCGGTCTGGTGGGGCCGTTAGTGAAGATGAGGCAAGCTAATGCCCAGAGTTGCCGAGTGTGATCGCTGATCAGAGTGGGCACCGAGGCCCCACAGATTACTAAAATAAATTATGTGGACAAGCTTCACAGAACCATTTAAGCACAGATTTGAATGCAAAAGGATAGAAGCAGCACATGTGCGACACAGCTTGAATGACCCCATTTTTCAAGTGTATGCATAGAATAAACAAAATGGTATTCAAAAGATTTTTTTATTCTCACCTGAAGTATGGAAATTTCTGCAATGGAAGATTCTACACACAGGTTTAAGGGAAACCAGGGTACTGTAGAAATAGATGTGGATGCTGTAGGTTTCATGAACAATCTCCGTAACTGGAGTGCAATGCACAGTATGCCTCAGTGTTTTGGAAATAAGGCAGTCAGCCATAAATCTTGTGGATTCATGCCGAATTAAACACCTGGCCCAAGTAGTTTTGTTATCGGTTTATTTTCCATACGTTACAACATGTAGAAAACATGACTACGTTACATAATGTGAAGAGGGTGGGGAGTTCTGATGAGACCTTAACCTTAGCAACCAGCCCCAACATGGTCACTTAGCCTTAACTCCCAAACTCACTATAGCTTGTAGGAGGTGTAAATTAGAAGTCAACGTGGGACTAAGTATGCATGTGGGTAAGTAGCGTGTCCTAATAAATATAATTGTCATATGGCGAGGGTGGGGCCAAACATATTGACTCAGTGTATTTTTCTCACTCACCTACAGATCGATGCCCATAGTATGGAACCTGTTCCTTAGTGTAACACTGCTCATGGTATGCCACAAGCAACCATACATTCTTTATATTACCATCAGCGTCAAACTCATGCTGCCGCCTTTTGCACAACTTGCATTGCAGCACTGAGCACAACCGTTGTCCCACTACTTGCACAACTCTATGACATTGATCCCAATTCTTGCACATTTGGTAAGGCAGTAAAGACTAACAGGCATTTGGAAAGGGGAGACCTCTCGGTCACCCCGAACATATGGCTGGGTGCCCCGATCGCCCGGGAAACCTTTGCGGGCGGGGGGCGTGCCCCGGCCGGTATGCCCATAGTGGCGTGGTTGGAGCACGCCCCGTCGCCTAAGAGGGTTGTCCTAACACCCGCCCGGAAGTCCGTGCACTTTTGGGCGGGATGGGGATGCTGCCCCGCCTTCCCGCTGCAAGATAAAAGGCGCGGGAATCCAGGCAGGCGTCCTCTTGTTCCTGCGCTCTGAAGGCTGCACCACTCGTCGCTCGTGAGCCCTCAAGGGAACAAGCTGCAGTTTTTTGAACGTGTAATTGTTGTTTTTTCTATTTCAGTCGTCGAGGTGTATCTGGAATCTGAGGAGCTACTGGAAAACAGGCAGAGATAAAGCAGATCGCAGATATGCCTGGTAAGAAGAGTGGAAAGAGCTCCGAGATGGAACGGATGCTGCACACACTGGTTAACTAAGTGTCGGCGATGGACAGGAAATTTGGTAAAGTAGACCAACTAGGTCCCGGCTTAGCGGCGCTCCGGAAGCAAGTGCAGGCTCAAGCGGGGCCCTCAGGGCAACCTAAGAGGAGCGGCGGGCCTGCTTTGCCAAATGTTACCCCAGGGGGGGATAAGGGGAAAAAGAAGAAGGGGAAAGTTGGTCCTAGCGAGGCCCCAGTCCCGATGGAGGTCCCGCTGGTCCCAGTAGCACCAGCGGCCAGCCCGGTACCCACACAGGATGGGGGATTGCCAATCCCTGTGATTATCAGACCGTTGGATAAGGATCAAATACCCCCCCGAACTAGCGATTCATTTGGCGGCTGTGTTGCCCTGGTTGAAGAAGGGAGCGGGGGGATCCGCGGCTGTGGAAGACCCAGCTGAAGAGGCTAGGCAGATTATTGACCAGCTCAGGCAGGCAAGGGGCTCTGGGGCAGCGGACGTGCCTTCTATTTCTCCGCAGGTGGCGAACCTGGCCGCGGTCGAGAATCGGAATAAGTCGACGGACACGACCGGAGGTACGACAGAAGACGGTAAGAAGTCGCTCCCAATAATGGGGGAGGGCGCTATACCTTCAAGGCGGGAATGCTTGGCACAACATGTTCCTATGCTTTTTCAAGACAGGGGAACCCGAATAACCCAAAGGCATCTGGGAATAAAGCAACTTAAAAAAAAAACAATGCCTATGGTAAACTTTTTTTATATTTAGTTGTCGAAAAGACACCATTAATTGCCCTTTCTTAACCTAAAGTCATGGTCATAAAGAAAAAATCTGAATTAGATCAAAGCCTCTTGTTATCCTATATGCATTAGAGCTACATAAAACACTTGTAGGAGAAATATTGAAGCTATATGTTATTTAGCTTATTTATTATTTTCTTTTTAGTACCTTTTATTTTTACCAAACATATATAAAAACTACATAAACACACTTTATACAATAAATACAAAAGACAATTCAAAGGTAACCAATTATGTTGGTCTAAATAGCCCACAATTATTTCAAAATAGAAGGACGTAGACATGTAATTATGTCACAACATTCCCTGAAAAAAGGTCATCAACACAAAGCATATATAGGAGCTTCACAGGGTAAATTATTTTCTCCCTCCAACAACAATATATTTACAGCTCCTAAATCATATAATGGCATCTATTCTATCCCGATTTTCTTATGTTGATGCCTATTCAAATACAGTCGACGCGTTTCAGCCTTTTTCCACTTCAGGCCTCTTCAGGACTTTAGGGCAATTCAACCAATATATTCCTATAGATTAAGATGTACATAAACTATTAGTATATTCTTCTTCCTACGTTCTATTATCATGTATACACACACCACTCAACAGAAAAGGAGAACAACTCTAAAGAAAACATTGAAAAACAATCCAATTGTAATCTAGTTCCCTCGAGGTTATAGCAGCACATAGATGATAAAATCTAACACCCAAAGTGACTAGGGAAAATATTAAACACGTAAAAATGCCAAAGAGATATATTACCAAACGTTACTATACACCATTGTGACCCTTATCGCCCAGAAGGTGATACATATCTTATCATTGATCCTCTATTGCACGGACCACGTACCTTAGGTCAACCTCTATTGAAATTTAATCCAACCGATGGGGTCATTTTCTAAATTTTTCAGGGAATGTTGTGACATAATTACATGTCTACGTCCTTCTATTTTGAAATAATTGTGGGCTATTTAGACCAACATAATTGGTTACCTTTGAATTGTCTTTTGTATTTATTGTATAAAGTGTGTTTATGTAGTTTGTATATATGTTTGGTAAAAATAAGAGGTACTAAAAAGAAAAGAATAAATAAGCTAAATAACATATAGCTTCAATATTTCTCCTACGAGTGTTTTATGTAGCTCTAATGCATATAGGATAACTAGAGGCTTTGATCTAATTCAGATTTTTTCTTTATGACCATGACTTTAGGTTAAGAAAGGGCAATTAATGGTGTCTTTTCAACAACTAAATATAAAAAAAGTTTACCATAGGAATTGTTTTTTGTTTAAGTTACAACATGTTCCTATGGCAACAAAAGACATGGTGTGGGCGAATAAGTACATTAATATGTTTTCATTGTTGACGGACAATCGTGAGTTAGAATATGCCAAGACCCAGAAGGATTTATGGCACCCCAGTGAACGGAGGGCAAAAATGGCAGAATTCAGGGTGGAAGAGTCTATGATGAACTGGATCAGGGCCTTTTCTGTTTTTGTAGCAATTATGGGTGAGCGAACACCAGAACTGTTGGGAGACCTTGCTTGCTACCAGAGCAGGATCACGGGCTTCCATGAGAAGTATGGAGGGGACGCATGGAAAGGGTAATAACTACCACGGGTCCCTGCCCCCTCGAACCGACTCCCAGAGTGCATTTCCATCCGTGGCGCCTGGAGAGAAGGGTTCGGCCATCTTGGGTTAGGGAGGGGTAGCGCTGTAGATGCAGGACCCTTCCCGCCCTCCCATGGTATTTAAATCGGTAAGCAGCGCTGCCTCGCTGACTCGACCGATGTCTTTCCCCTGAGGCGGAAGCCGGGGGCGCTGTGCTCTGTAATTTTTAATTTTGCACCTTGCACTTTGTATATTCTATTTTTACAGTGTTGGTGATTTGATTTTACTAAAATTGCCGCACGTGTCAGAATATCTTTTAAAATAATTGTACTTGGCAGATTAGTTGGATAATAACTACCACGGGTCCCTGCCCCCTCGAACTGACTCCCAGAGCGCATTTCCATCCGTGGCGCCTGGAGAGAAGGGTTCGGCCATCTTGGGTGAGGGAGGGGTAGCGTTGTAGATGCAGGACGCTTCCCACCCTCCTCACACCGGATATAAGGAGATGCTTTCCCGTCCGTGCAGCGGGCGCGCCGGCGGCGCGCCGAAGGCGCGCCAAAGGCAAGCCCGTCTGCGCCCGTCCGCGCAGTCCCGGGCCTAGGGCCATGAACCCTGCTCGGTCCATTCCATACAAACGCAGCACTTTACTGGGGCTTCGCCCAACCCACGCCTCCCGCTGTACAAAATTTGACCTGGCGCATGCTCCTATGGGTGCCAACGCAAAATGCTCTCACTGTAATACCATAATTCCCTTTCACAACTGTACTACCCCCCACTCAGGTCCCAAAGCATGTTAATGAGAAGCACATCACTATGGCCCTCATCAACGCGCGATCCTTGGGCAAACACTGCCAAGAGATAGCGGACCTCATCATCGATCACAATTTAGACGCGCTTTATATTACAGAAACGTGGACGGACGAGGCATCCGCCCCCGACTTGGTCACGGCAGTTCCACCTGGCTATAATGCCTATCGGCAGGATAGGGCGAGAAACAGAGGCGGAGGCCTGGCCATCATAGTAAGAGACCAATTTGAGGTCCGCATATCACCTATTCCTGCCACGTCATGCGAAGCTATACATTTTAACATAAAATTTACACCTTCTTTTAGCTTCAAGGGAGTGCTCCTCTATCGACCCCCCGGGTCCAGAGCAGCGTTCCTAACGAATTTGAGTACCATAACAGAATCAATAGCCACAGATGAGTCCACCACTGTTATGCGGGATTTTAATTTTTATCTCGAACAAAATAATGATAAAGATACTATTACCCTCACATCAGACCTAGAAATAATAGGCCTCAGGCAATTGGTCACGGCTCCAACCCACCAGGCAGGACACACGCTGGATGGCATGTTCACTAACGTCGAAGACCTACATGTAACCGAAATTCTCCCCATGACCTGGACAGATCACTCGGCCATATTTAGTAGTCTGACCATTAAAGAATCGCCGATGAAGAAGATCTCCTACCCAAAGCTAGGCACGTTTAAAGCATGGAAGGACATAAACTATAATAATTTAAATATACTTTTAAATAACACTAGACCTGATCTATCTAACGATCCCTGCATTTCTACCCACCAATTCCATGAATGGTTGGGCGATGCCACGTCGCAGTTAGTACCCACCAAGTCTCACTCAAGAAATAGGAGCACGCCGACTGCTCAGTGGTACACAGAAGAGTTAAAAATACAAAAACAATTAACGAGAAACAGGGAAAGGCACTGGCGACGAACTTATGATAGCGAAAATAAGAACAAATATAAAGAAGCTCTAGCCACCTACAAAACTATGATAACGGCAGCAAAGAAGCACTTTTTTTCACTACACATAGAACAAGCCAAAAACTCCAGCAAACAACTGTACAACATAGCCAAAACCCTATCCGGTAACACACCGGACTTAAACCCCCCTCCATCACAAACGCTATGCGATGCCTTGTCTGAGTTCTTCTTCGCGAAGGTAAATAATATATACCAAGCTTTCACCTCAGAACCAAATATCAGTTTTGCCTCCACCTCCCAGACGGTCCTGAGCAACACCATGACTAGTTTTAAACCCTTAACGACCGATCAAACAAAGATCATACTGAGTTCCATTAAATCAGGATCAGCCTTGGACCCCTGCCCCACGTCGGTGTTAGCCATGTTATCAGACACAATTATTCCTATTATCACCCACGTCTGCAACACAATATTAAGTTCTGGGACTTATCCGGACTCCTTAAAAAACACGCTGATTAAACCTCTGCTCAAAAAACCAAATCTCGACAGACAAGATCTGAAAAACTACCGGCCTATAGCAAGTCTCCCTTTTCTAGCCAAAGTGATGGAGAAGGCCATGAACCAGCAGCTGTCGGAACACATAGAGAAAAACAACCTGCTTGATGATACTCAGTTTGGGTTCCGTAAATACCATGGGACGGAAACCGCTCTCATCAAAGCAGCGGATGATATTAGACTCATCCGGGACCAAGGAGGGCCAGCACTTCTGGTACTCTTAGATCTCTCGGCAGCTTTCGACACGGTTGACCACAAGACCTTGGTCGACCGTGTCGGAAAAATGGGTATTCAGTCCACTGCAAGAAACCTGCTTGCCTCCTTCTTGGCTAATAGAACTCAGGCGGTCACATTAGGACCATTCCAATCTGCCAATCTGTCGCTACCGTGTGGGGTTCCTCAAGGCTCATCCCTAAGTCCGACACTATTTACCATTTATGTGTCGGACCTTGCTAGTGTCATCAAAGCACATGGGATGAGCCTAACCTCATACGCAGATGACACGCAGTTGGTGTTGGCCATTAAGGGTGACGGACAGGAGGTGGCAGAACGGTTCCAAAGAGGAATGACAGCTATCGGTGAGTGGATGGCAGGAAACTGCCTGAAGCTCAACTCTGAGAAAACGGAGGTGGTCATCTTCGGCACTCTTTCGCCATCCTGGCCTGCAACTTGGTGGCCATCAGCATTCGGCACTCCACCTTGTCCTACCTCCAAGGTCAGAAATTTGGGAGTTACCTTTGACGACCAGCTCAACTTTATGGCACATGCCAATAAGGTAGCGTCCACGGCCCATTTTAAACTCAGAATGATAAGGAAAATCCTGCCTTTTCTACCTGACACGGCCGCCAAGACCCTGGTTACGTCACTGGTTTTAACTTCATTAGATTATTGTAATGGACTCTTTCTGAATGCACAAACCAGAGTCACAAAAAAACTGCAGACGGTACAGAATGCGGCCGCACGCTTGCTGTCCAAAAAACCTAAATTCGCACCCATTTCGGATACTTTGAGGACCTACCACTGGCTATCTATCCAAAACAGGATAACGTTTAAATCAATGTGTACAGTCTACAAAGTAATGCAGGATCAAGGGCCTCGCTTCCTAAAAGATCAATTAATACCTTACACCCCAGTCAGAAAGCTCCGATCCTCATCACTTAATCAACTAGTGGTCCCACGTAGCAGAACAGTCACCTGGGGCGACCGCCGCTTCCTAGTAGCGGCTCCTAAAATCTGGAATACCCTGCCATACCACGTCAAAACCAGTACCTCACTCCTACAGTTTAGGAAAAGACTGAAGACGTGGTTATTTAACCAATAATACAGTATACCAGTCCGCATGAATTCACCTCTGAGGAGAGACATTACTGCAGTCTAGCGCCGAGACACCCACGGGTATTCGATCGCGCTCTATAAATGTCAGTAAATAAATAAACGTGCCATTTAGAAAAGCGAAAGAGTTTAATGAATCACTGACACTGTATCTTGGCATGCGCAGTTCACGCCGGGCTCGGCGGGTGAATCAGGGTCGAGTGCAAACGGCTTCAGGGCTTTTCAGCAGAAACATCCGCAGCCCTTTCGACCAGCCCACGGGGGAGATACTCAGTCTAGATCAGGCGGGAATGGGAATAAGAGAGGAGTATGTTGGGGTTTTAACAAGGGAACGTGTAGCAGGCCGCAGGGAACATGCAGGTTCAGGCATTCCTGCGCAGGTTGTGGTAACACCTCCCACCTCGAAACTGGCTGCTGATCCAAAGGCAATAGTACTGGAGCAAAAGGGGGTACCCAAGCAGGACTGACACGGTGCCTCCCAGGTCCAAACAATCGCCCATTGATATTCTGGCTTTGACTCCCTGGCTGAGCAAATACCCTGATCATGTGTCCGCTGGGATCCTGCGAGATGGCTTCTCGTATGGTTTTAGGATCCCGGCGGGTGATTTTCGGGGGGCTCCCTTATGCAAAAACCAACTGTCCGTTACGCACAACCCGACTGTGGCCGCCACAAAAATCGCAAAAGAGGTTTGCTTGAGCCGGGTTGCAGGGCCATTGGGTGAACCACCAACGGCCAATTTTGTGTGTTCCCCATTAGGGGTAGTTCCCAAGAAGGAGCCGGGAGAATTCAGGCTCATTCATAATCTATCTGCACCAAGGACGGCTTCCGTTAATGAGGCAATCAATGCAGGCATGTGCAGTGTGAGGTATGCATCATTCGATGACGCAGTGGTAATGTTGAATCACCTAGGCCCGGTGCATTGTTAGCAAAATCGGATATTGAATCCGCATTTAGGCTACTTCCGGTGCATCCCCAGGATCAGCACTTGTTGGGTTTTGCATTTCAGGGGAAGTACTACATGGATATGTGCATGCCGATGGGTTGTTCAATTTCGTGTGCCTATTTTGAAATGTTTAGCTCATTTCTGGAGTGGGCATTCTCGAAGGCCTCAGGGCACCAACATGTGATGCATTATCTCGATGATTTCCTGTTTCTCGGCCTTGCGGGCTCTCGGGACTATGCACGGGCATTGCAGGAATTCTGCATGCTCATGCGGGGTTTCGGGGTCCCGTTGGCGTCAGGTAAGACTGTGGGTCCAACTACCTCCCTGGAGTTTCTGGGTATCGAACTAGACTCCGTGGAGGGTTGCTTCCGTCTGCCGGCGGAGAAGATCGCCAAATTCAGGGCCTCCTTGTTGCAATGTCTTCGGAACGACAAGGTGACACTGCACCAACTACAACAAACAGTGGGACAGCTGAATTTTGCATTGAGGGTTATACCGATGGCTCGCCCTTTCTCCCGATCCATTGCCCAGGCCATGGCTGGCCTAAAGGAAGGGCACATTCGTACGAGGCTGTCGGCAGAGGTTCGCCAGGACATGCTCATTTGGCTGGCATTCTTGGCAGATTTCAACGGCTGAGTAGTCTGGAGCAAAGCCCCAGCCTCGTCAGCAGAATTAGGTTTATGGACCGACTCTGCGGGCAGTGTGGGGTTTGGCACGATCCTTGGTAACCGATGGTCGGCCCAGAAATGGCCAGCATGGTGGGAAACAAGTGACTTGACACTTTGCCAGGGCCAGTTTTGGTTCCCAGTCCAGCCCTGGGGAGAATGCACCAAACATGACGTATGGCAGATTGCAAAAACATTTTTTTCCAAAAACTTGTCCCCCTCCATTCTCCTCAAGCAAGAAGACCGAAGGTTTGATGCCCCACCCCTAAATATGTGTTCCTCTGGGTCTCTGGAGAGTGGTGGTACCAGACATGTATGGATTTTCCAAGGTTTCAGGGAACCAATAGGTAATACATAGAGTGCAGTGCACTTGAGAAATTTGAAAAGCAAATAAAAGCGAAATGCCTTTTAGGGAAACGGTCATTTGGTCACATGTATAATACCACAACCATAGATTTGCAATATCTACACAGCTTAAGATTTTAGTCACTGTGTGCCACACCTCAATCACCTGGATTGGCTGCACAAGAGAATGTGCTGAACATGATGCATTTCAGATTTTTTTGCATTTTTTTCAAACCATGGTAACTCCATCCAGTCTACCTTGTGCAGTAATGTATCCGTGCCATGACTTTACCACCAAATGTACTTCTGTCAATCTTTTGAATATGGTGTCACCATTTTTGTAAAGGTCAGGTTGCCCACGAACGATAAACTTTCAGAACTGCATTCAGGAAATGTAAAAAATAACTTAAAGCAAGAGGCTGGTTTCTTATACCTGTCTTTTGGTCCTAAATATCTATGGGCTGTATGGAAACATACTACTACCAGATGTTTTCTAAATCACCACATCCAAAGATGTCTAATTGTCTATGAATGTGTGCCAGACTGCCCTCTTTTGAATTGACTGGTCATGAGAATGCGCTGAACCCGACGTATATCAGATGTTTACCATTTTTTTCCAAGACATTGTAAACTCATCCAGTCTTCCCACATGGAGGAACATAGCCTTGAAAGAGTTAACCCCCATCTGTATTTATGTCTGTATCTTGAGCATGCCTGTACCAGATATCTATGGGTTTTCTATAGGTTCAGCATGCCCACAGTTGCAAAACTTGGCACACATACATTCAGGAAATTTAGAAAGCAAGATGGTGGATTCACAGACCTCTTTTTAGGCCACAGTAATATCCCTGGATGGTGCTGAAACACAACAACCATACATTTTTAACATCAACCAATCTTACAATTTCTATCGCTGGGTGTCAGATTTCCTCCAGCTGGATTGGCTGGATGGGAGAGCGCACAGAACATGACATGTTTCTTATTTCGGAATGTTTTTTCAAAAACATGGCACCCACATCGAAAATCCCTCTTGCAGGAACATATCCATGCCAAAACTTCACTCCCGTGTTGCTCTTGAGTATGGGGGTACAAGACATACATAGGGTTCTGTTAAATAATCACAAGAACTGGTGGGAAAGCAGGTTGGTTTATTAAGCAACACAGCAACATGAACAGCAGTCTCTTGGTCCACAGGAACAGTGCAACTGACCTGTAGGCAAGAACACAGTAGTGTTCTAAGAACACTTAAAGAAAAACATGCAGGATTTAAAGGTACAGGAAAATGCAATGAGGATAAAATGTAACACATCTCCCTTTCGTAAAAAAGAAAGATAAAAGGTTAAGAAGCATAATCATGAAATTTCACAGGAAACGATCTAGGACGGTTAGATAACTTTACCCTTGAAGCAATGGAACTGCTGGTAGGCTTGGGAACGGCGGAAATGGAAGTTTGTTGCACAGTGGGACACTTTGCAACCCGCTTAAAGTTCCATAATCTGCCATCCTGGGTAATGACACTATTACTAAAAACTTTTACCAGTTTCATTGGCTTGCCAAACTTATTAGAACATTTTGAAAGAATACCAGGTCTCTTGATCCTTACCACATCTCCCACAGAAAAATCAGGAGATTTAACGTTCCACTTTTTGTCATACCACAATTTGCTTTTTGATTGTTTGTTCTCAACTTTCTGAGATGCTTGTTCAACCAAGTCTTGTGAAAAAGACTTGTTGAGACATTTATCCCTGAACCACCAAGGACAAATGGTAGAAGCAGGATCACGTCCTTTAAGCAAACGAAAAGGGCTGACTTCAGTGGTTGAATGAGGGGTAATTCTGTAACACCACAACCTTTCTCTTAAAGAAGTCTTCCAATCTGACCCAGACTTACAGACCTCAGATATAAAACCTTTTAAAACTCTATTAAAACGCTCCACCAAACCATTTTCATGTGGTTCATAAAAAGAAACAGTGTTGTGCTTGATGGAATGTAATTTGAGAAAAGTCTCCATTTCTAGAGAGGTAAGTTGCACGCCATTATCCGTGACCAAAATGGACGGACAACCCTCTCTAGAAAAAACTTCCTTGAAAAATTCTATGACAACATTGGTGGAAGTAGAAGAAACAAATTTAACTTCTGGCCATTTTGAGTGGTAATCCATTAGCACAAGAGCATATCGGGAATCAGAGGGAAGACACATAAAAGGGCCAGAAATGTCAAAGGCAAGTTTTTTCCAAGGCAAAGTGGGCCAAGGGGTCGTCTTCAATGGGGGAACATTAACTTTCAACATTTTGTCATTTCCTACACACACAGAACACTCTCTGACCTTGTGTTCAACCAAACGATCCAACGATGGCCACCAGAAATAATTCCTAATCAATCTTTTCATGGCCGACATACCTGGATGTGTTTTATGTGCAAGATCTAGAATCAGGTTCTGTATATCAAAAGGTGGAACACATTTACCAGATTTAAAAACCAAATCATTCTCCAACTCAAGCTCAGTTGAAATATTAAAAAATGGCATAAAATTTTCCTTTAACAATTTTTTATCAGGCCAACCTTCTAGAATGAATTTTTTAATATTTTGTAAAGTGAGATCTTGTTCATCGGCAGTTTTCCATAAGTCTTCAGAAATCTCATTGAAAGCGGTAGATAGAACATCCTGCAAACAAGTGACCACATCAGTGTCATTCAAACTCTTGCACTCAGAAACCGGAGATGGATGACGAGACAAGAAGTCTGCCACCACATTTTTTTTTCCCGGGACATACTCCGGAGTGAAAGAATATTCTTGGAGTCGTGAGGTAAGTCTGGAAATGCGAGCCGTGGCATTCCAACCTCCACCTGGGGACACAATGTTAACTAATGGTTTGTGATCAGTTCTCAGCACAAACTTATTTCCCCAAATGAAATTCCTAAAGTGCTCAATAGCCCACACACAAGCTAAAAGCTCTTTTTCAATGACCGCATATCTACGTTCCGTATCATTGAGGGTACGGGACGCAAAACACACATTCCACTCATCTTTGCCAGCCTTTTGAGACAAAACAGACCCAAGACCATACATACTGGCATCCACCGTGATGACACACAACTTATTCAAACAGAAAGGTCTAAGTGTTGGAGCATGCAAAATATCAGACTTGATGCGTTCAAAAGCTACCTGTTGTTCCCCTTCCCAAACAAACGAATTACCATGTCTCAAAAGCTTCCTCAGAGGCTCCATTTTGGTGGCAAAATTATTTACAAATTTACTATAGTATTCACACATTCCTGCAAAGGATAATAACTGGTCTTTATTAGTTGGCGGTGGGGCATTACTAATACCATCAACATTTGATCTTTTCGGCACTACACCATCACCTGATAATGTGTGTCCCAAATATTCAACTGAAGATTGAAATAACTTGCACTTGCTAGCTTTCAAGGTTAAACCGCTATTCCTTAGTTTTTCACACACAGATCGTAAATGACCAATATGGTCCTCCACAGTACCAGAAAAAATTAAAATGTCATCTTGAAAACATTTCACAAAATGATCCACATCCCTAAAAATGTTGTACATGACCCTTTGGAAAACTGAGGCAGCTGAGGCTAAGCCAAACGGCATTCTGTTATACTGAAAAAGACCATGAGGAGTAATAAAAGCTGTTAGACACTTGGATTCATCAGTAAGTGTGATCTGGTGATAGGCCGATCTTAGATCCAGGGTAGAGAACACCTTGGCACCTTCCAACATGGAAACCACCTCATTTATATTTGGAAGGGGATGACAGTCCACAATAATGGCCAAATTAAGTGCCCTGAGGTCCACACACATTCTCAAAGATTTGTCCGGTTTCCTGACTAAAACAATCGGGGAAACCCATTCTGCAGAATCAATGGGTTCAATGATATTCTCAGCCACTAAATCATCTAACATTTTTCTCAGATCTTCCCTCACATTAATGGGTACCCCTCTCAGCTTTTGCCTAACCGGAACAGCACCAGATTTCAGTTTTATTTTGTGAGAAAAATTTTTAAGCATACCTAATTTGTCAGAGAAAACATCCTTAAATTCACCTTTAATTATATCGGTCCCTCCATCATTTGAAATGGCGGAAATGTTATCATCTTCAAAAATTTCACCTAAGATGACAGGATCTTTTGCGCGAGGATTTAAAATAATGCCAAATTTCCACAAATCCTTCCATCCAACGACATTCACGCCTTTGACTGCAATATACAATTTAATATCAACAGTCCTGGATTTGAAAGTAATTCTGACTTGAAAAAGACCTAACATTGCTACCATAGTACCATTGAAACTAATTGCCCTAATCTCAGAAGGAAGAATGTCTTTTAAATTCAGAACCTGTTTTAACCGTTCTTCAAAGTAATCCTTGGTAATAATGGTCCAAGGTGAACCGGAGTCAGCCATCAAGTTAAGGCTGACACCCAAAACAAACATCTCACAAATGGGTTTTTTAATAAGCTGATCATTGTCATCGATCAAAGAAATCTCTCCAGCCAAATAAACTACAAAACCTTTATTAGGTGAATCACAATGCTCTAAACTACTACAGGCACAACTGCAAGTTTTTGAAGGACCTTCAGTAACAACTGCAACTTTATCTTTGGGACCTTGCACAGACATCCTTGGATCTCTACAAACAGTGGAGAAATGTCCTAACCTTCCACACTTTCTGCACTCTTTGTTAATAGCAGGGCATCCAGCATATGAAGCAACATGCATTTTACTACCACATTTATAACAAATCATAGCTTTCCCATATCTCTTAAAATTACTTGTGTTGTTGAATCTATTGGTATTGGGAAATGCTTGTTGACTTTCATTGATTTGTCCTTCTTTATGTTTAACAAGACAAACTTCATCATGGGAATCAGGCTTATTGGTAACATGTTTTTGAACAGTGAGCATCCATTTCTCAGACTGTTCTAAAGACTTCGCAATAGCAATTGCTTCAGATAACTTTGGGTCACCTAATTCCCATAAGCGTTCTTGCGTTTTCTTGTTTTTCACATGGATTATAATTTGATCTCTCAACATCTCATCACAAATGGCACCAAAATTACAATGAATAGACAAAGATCTCAATGCAGTCATAAATTCATCAAACGATTCAGATTCTTGTTGCGCCCGAGTGTAAAATTTATACCTATTTAGCGCTATATTTGAAACTGGTTTAAAACGTTTTTCAATTCTAAGAAGAGCCTCCTTATATACATTAGTACCTTCTCCTTCACCTAACTCAGGCGGAATAGGGGGTAAAGCTCTAAATACCATTTGCCCCTCAGAACCCAGACAGTGTAAGAGAATACTTTTCTTCCTTTCAGAACCCATGCGTTCTCCATCTATTGCCTTCATGTAGTTAAAGAATTCTTCTTTCCAACGAGTCCATGGAATGGGTGGATCACCCTTATTCTGCAAAAAATTTTCAGGTGGGTCAAACTGCATACTCTCTATTTCAGTGCCTTTTCCTTTTTAAAATAATGAAACTAAAATAATAATAACCAATTTGTCAAATAAACAAATAAAAACAACTGTAAATAGTTTCTGAACCAACACAATAGCAGGTAAGTCAAAACACAAGGGTAAATATTATATATGGCTTCTTTAAGTTGCTGATGTGAAACTTGTTCCATGCTTTTTCTTTCAGATTAAGAACCCAAAACAAAAATTTGATTAATGAAACAAAATATGTAATACCAGAAAAATGAAGATATCCTTGTCTCTCTGTTGTTTCTTTCTGAAGATATCCTCGTTTCTTGGATAAAGGCTTAAAGTAAACGCGAGTGGAAAAAAAAAACGGAGACAAACGGTGATAGGTTGCTATGGAAACGCGACCTGAATCAATCCCAATCCAAAATGGCCGCCGCGCTTAAGATTGATGCGTGATTACGTCACCACGCGCTGATCCGCCTTTGCGCCAATGTCTTTACGTCTTGTAGCGCGAGGACTCCTCAGCTGAACAGCTGGCTCAGATGACAAACTTCGCGCACCACAACGAGATAATGCAATCTCGAGCAGAATCTCGAGCGCCGATGAGCTCGTGTCACACAACAGCTGATTCGGACTCGCGCTGATGCAGTCTCGCGTCTGTCACACGCACAAATACCGATCCACCAGCCAGAGTCAGATAATTCAAAGGTAAACAATCAGAATTACCTTAAAATGTTGCTAAATCATCAAATTTGCGTTGGTAGGAGTTCTTGGAATCGGATTTTCTTCTTATTATGAATAAAATTCTTGCCAATCTTCCTAGATGCTTCTTGAAGGAAAGAAGTTCTTGATTGTAGGTTTTCTTTTTTTTTAAACGAAAAAAATCGATGAACTCCACCTCTGTGCTGCTCTTCAACCAGTTTAAGGTCACCCTCGTCGCCAATTTTGTTAAATAATCACAAGAACTTGTGGGAAAGCAGGTTGGTTTATTAAGCAACACAGCAACATGAACAGCAGTCTCTTGGTCCACAGGAACAGTGCAACTGACCTGTAGGCAAGAACACAGTAGTGTTCTAAGAACACTTAAAGAAAAACATGCAGGATTTAAAGGTACAGGAAAATGCAATGAGGATAAAATGTAACAGGTTCCTTATAGGTTTGGGTGCCCAGAGGCAATACGCTTGGTGCACTGTATTCAGGAAATTTAGAAAGGAACTGAAACCAAGATGAAGGTTATGGGTACCTGTCTTTTGGCCATAGATGCAATTCCTGGGCTGTATGGAAACATACCAGCACCATATAATTTTAAAGTCTAAGATTTATATCAATAGGTGTCAGACCTCCCTCAAAATGATTGGCTGACTGAAAGAATGCATTGAATATGATGTTTGTCAGATATTTAGCATTTTTACCAAAATCTGGAAATTCCCTCCAGATTCTGTTGTGCATAGGAGTACCAATATGGGTTCTCAGTTGGTTTGAGGTGTCAACAGGTGAAAAAGTAGGTGAAATGCATTAGGGACATTTGGAAAGCAAGTTAAAGCAAAATGCTGGTTTATATGTGTTTTGTTTGCAGGCATCATCCCTGAGCTCTTTGAAAACATACACAACCATGTCTTTTCACCTTGTACCTATCGTAAAGTTTCTATTGCTGAGAGCCAGACCTCCCTTTCCCTGATTGGTTGGCTGGGAAAATGTGCACAGCATGACATTTGTTAGATTTTTACAGGATTTTATGCAAAATATGCCAAATGCCTGTAGTCTCCATTACCTAACGACATATCATTACCAAGGCTTGAACCCTCATCTGGCTCCTCTTGGCCTCCTAGGTGTATAGGTTTCTATGAGCTTGTGATGCTCACAGGTATTGGTAGTGGTTAACATTTACTAGTAGTGGTGCATTGGTCAGCTCTCCATCAGCTCACAGCAAACAAGTAGGCACAAACGCACACATAAGTACATGCATAAATGCACACATATTCACATGCACACACACACTTTTAAATACGGTCACTCAAACATATGCACACACTCACACATTGATATTCATGCTCAAATACACAAAGCAAGAGCACTTACTCTCCTCACTGACCTCCCTGTTTGTTCCATCTTGGACCAGGTCTTCTTGTTGTGCAGGCAGGAGGATAAAAATGCTGGTCCAGGTGACAGCAGCCATGTGGTACTAGGCTTTATTAGACATGCTGTGTACAGCTCTGCCTACTAAACCTGGCTGACACCGAGCCCCAACATGCAGTAGTCTGGGAGCTCAGAGTAGAGGCTGAGGTGAAGTCACAAGTGCACAGAACGATGATAACAACAAGAGCAGAGATACAAGCACAGGAAGCAAAGGCTGCTTCGCACTGTTAGTCTCTCATTGGCTGAATGTTAGACAGTCCAGCCAATAAGAGGAGAAGGATAGATCTAGGTGGCAGGATTCAGCACACACCATGGCTCAGGAAGGACCAATGGCTTGCCATGAGCTAGATAATAATTGCTGCTTTTGATATCATTTGGCTGTCTCAAAGACAAATACTGGATATACAAGATTTGGGGAACTCTGACGTCGCACATAATACTTGCCCTGTCTGTCTCTCTACATCTTTGCTGCTCTGCCACCACAAAACTAGACAGTCAGAGAGCAGCATGCCAGGCTTTCAATATTCCCTCCTTCCCATTGCCACAGGTCACCAATAACCAGAGACAAGGTGTATTCAGAAAATCTGATTAGCAATAGAAAGTACAATTCTTGTTGAGAGTGCCTGTTCTTTGCTCTTAGGTATCACCAGTAGGCTGTATTAAAGTATTCACCATCCCTATGATTTAAACATCTTGTGGTGACAGCATGCGGGTAGAATGTGCAGTGGAATGTGGGGGCTGTATTATGTAGGAGGTGGAAACGATTACAGGCGAAGCTGGCCGGAGGCACAAGCACCTGCTCATACTGTGCCAGTGTAATACAATGAAGTACTTTAACTACGCATCCTGTGAAGATCGTCCTTACAGAAATGGCGACGAGCGGAACTGGCATGGTCTACCCACGTGTATGAAGAAGATAGTCACTGAAACAGAGTCAAATCGACCCTTCGTGGTGCTTGCAGAAGTAAGACTGGAAATTTTACTACAAGAAGTTCTCTTTTCTGGAGAGGTAAATGTACATTTTGTTAAAAGTTACATTTGTAATTGCTGCAGCGGTTGGTCCAGTCTACGCGAGGCAAGTGTTGTGTCAGGCCCTAGGCCCACATGCTTCTAAGTCATGGACACAGACACTGTTAGTTGGGTACTACAACTGGCCACGAGCACGTGCATTCGGGCCCATTTATTGGCCGGGTCAAGTCACTTGTGATGCCGGTGATGGATGGGTGTGGGGTGTGTGCGTGCCCATTCCCATGGGGGAGTGACTACTAAATCAGTGCCTGTCGAGACACTAGAACGTGTCTCGCAGGACACAACATTCCTCCAAAATTTTAATGAAAACAAAAGCTCAGTAGTTCAACCTGTAAAGATGAAATAACAACAAAATATGGACCACAGGTTCCATCAGCTTCTCGGGTCAGGCATCCGGAAGCCAGCAGACAGGGACTCCGACTGTAGCAGTACGATCTTGGTGGGCACTCATCATTCAACCCGAGTGGTTCAGGACACAAACACTTGCTTGGAGATGTCAGCTGCACATTGGGAACGTGCCGGTTTAAGCTTCCTTTCGCTGACATGGAGGATGGTAGGTGGTGGATAACAACAGTCTCTTGAATGGGTGTGTCAAGATCATGGTGGGAGTCCATGGTGAAAGTTCACTGGATCAGTTCTGTCTTGCCTGAAGTATCTATTAGGCTGTCTTGCTGTGTCCGGTGACCTGTTGGTCAGGCAATGTCTCTTCCCGCTCTCCCGCCTGGGGAGGGCCTTCACTGGGCTTGCCACAGGACTGCTGATAGGCTGGGATTGGGGCTGCTATGTGCCGGCTGGGGGCAGCTGCAAATGTAGAGGAGCCAGTAGCCAGTCTCTCACATAAACCTCAAGGGTGTATGGATCTTGGTCAGGACATGCTCTTGCTGCCGCAGTTCAGGCGCAGACCAGGTTAAGAGGTAGCCTCTGAGTTTTCTTATTGGCTAGTTTGGCAATAGCGTAGGACTCTACTCCATGTGTCTTCGAGATGGTGTTGGTTGACGCACTTGATGAGGACTGGCCTGGTGGCATTGCCAACCGTGTGATGATTCTAGATGATGGCGGGCGACGACGTGCCTTGATGAATGCAGGCGTTTAGTCGGGAGTCAATCACCTGAGGCAGGGAGCTGCCCAGTACCTCCATCTTCTCTGGGGAGGTACTTGCATTCATGTACTTGTACTTCTTGGGCTGTTGGGACTTTGATGACGGAAGAGTGATGAACATGCTGAGAAACGTAGGGCTTGAGACTCGGTTTGTGCAGGCTGTGCGGCTTACTCTCGGACTCCCGCTGTGCGGTTGTCAGTTCCTTCTCGGGTTATCACCCTCTTCCCTTGCTGTCACTGTGTCAGGAATCACGCCTGTTGTAACTTGGGTTTTCTTCATCATCCGACCTTGCCACTCACGACTTCTTCTTCTGACCTCAGCTGGTTGTCCGATTCTTGGTGTAGACCCTCCGGTCACACTTCCACATTTCTTGCTGAGTGCGCTGTCAGGCACATGGCACTGATGACGTAGCTGCCATGTGGCCTGGACGACAGGTGGTGATGGTTAACTATGAGAGGAAATTTCTGGATGGACGTCATAGCCACATGATTGCCTATTCTGGATCTTCTCTTGCACCTCAGGCTACTGCGGTCAGGGGCAGGGATGCCATTCGACTCCAACTGCCGACACTTGGGCTAGACGGTCTCACTGTGAAGCGATGGGAGCAATGCGGTTTGCGCTTGCTGCAGCTTATGTGTGGTTCTCCCTTTGTGCTGTCGCCAGGGCCGTCAGTCCACCTTGGTGGCTGTCTGGTGTCTTTGGAGGTGTTCTTGGCTTGTGGTGCTACAAGTCCTCATGCTTCTCCTCTCGTTGTCTTTGACACACCTGCATTTGTCCAGCTCTTCTGGGTGACACGATCTCCACTCTTCTTCTGCTTCTCCTCCGGGTGCAGTGACATGCACCATGTTCTAACAAGGTCAACGGGTCTAATAACACTTCACCGGAGCAGCGTTGAGGGGAAGGCAGGCGATCTGACCATGCAGTAACCGTTGCTTTACTGAGCAGCGAGGAAGGAATCCCCCAATACCACGCTTAGGCTCATGAGGTCATCAAACTTTGAACTATAAGTTCTCTTCAACGCCAATTGGGCGCAACGGAACTTTCCAATACAAATAACATTGATAGGTACATTTCACCTTGTTTTTTATTTGTGTAGAATACACTTTAACATTTCATGTGAGTAAGGTGAGGATAACGTGCATATCCTTGTCTTGAAGAAGGAGTCTTTGTACTCCGAAACATGTTGACACTCTGAATGGTTGATATACCCTAACTCGTATATAATCAACCTCGCTCTGCACCTTTTTAATAATACCAGCCGAGGACATAATAAATAATTTTTTCCTACGAGCCAGGTATTTTTTAAACTCACTTTTTCACCTCACCTCACTAACTCACATTCTCTACCTAAACACACACCCTCACATAGTTCACTACCAAGTGCTCCTACGTAGTCGTTAGTCGTAGCACGCCGCATCCCGTAGAGGGGTGCGAAGGCCCCGATGATGAAGCATGACACCAAGGGGCCTGTTGGTGTGTGAGGGGCATTTAAACAACACTGTGTGCCCCCCATCACTTTAGGGACCACTACCACTTTCTAAGTGGATTCCATTTTGTTTAATCACGTAGCTGCCATGTGGCCTGGACGACAGGTGGTGATGGTTAACTATGAGAGGAAATTTCTGGATGGACGTCATAGCCACATGATTGCCTATTCTGGATATTCTCTTGCACCTCAGGCTTCTGCGGTCAGGGGCAGGGATGCCGTTCGACTCCAACTGCCGACACTTGGGCTGGACGGTCTCACTGTGAAGCGATGGGAGCAATGCGGTTTGCGCTTGCTGCAGCTTATGTGTGGTTCTCCCTTTGTGCTGTCGCAGGGCCGTCAGTCCACCTTGGCGGCTCTCTGGTGTCTTTGGAGGTGTTCTTGGCTTGTGGTGCTACAAGCCCTCATGCTTCTCCTCTCGTTGTCTTTGACACACCTGCATTTGTCCAGCTCTTCTGGGTGACACGATCTCCACTCTTCTTCTGCTTCTCCTCCGGGTGCAGTGACATGCACCATGTTCTAACCAGGCCAACGGGTCTAATAACGTCAATGGTCTCCGGACCATGAAGGAAAAACTTCTGTCGCTTTTCTCTGCTGCATGGCGAGCAGCCACTCATCTTGGGTGCTCCTTCTTCAGGCAGCTTCTCAACACTCCTACTCCGGGTGTTCCCTCTCCAGGGAATGGCTTCCACTGGCAGTGGTGGGCTATGGCTTCTTGGCGCTCCTACTCTGGGAGTTCCCTCTCCAGGGTATGGCTTCCACGGGCAGTGGTGAGCTGTGGTGGTGGTTGGCCACTTGTGGTGTACAACTCTCCTCTCGTCAACCTTGTGTCACTGACGACTCCTGCTTGCGCCAGTGTGAGGGAGGACACTGTGCTGAGTTTGGCCCCTTCTGGACTCCGTTGCTGCTGTTGAGATGTATGGAATCTCCCTACTGGCTCCAGCAGTGCTTCTTTCTTCAGAGAGCTTTCTTCTCCTCCTGGCAGAGAGGTTTCTTCTCCTCCTGGCTGTTCACCTCTACTGACATTCTTCTGGGCACTGGTGTCACCGACTTCTGGCTGTTCATTGCCAGGGTGCTCTCTTTTGGCACCATGCGTGCTGCTCTTCTTCCTTGTGGTGGTGGTCAATTACCGCCAGGGGAGTGTGGCCCGCTCTTCTCAAGCGCTGTGACGTTGGGTAGCAACTGGGGGTGCGCTCTCTGCACCAGCCTTTCTTGGGTGTCCTTGGGCATGAGGAGGCTGCATTGGGGCTTTGCTGTCTGTGTTGCTCTGCACCTTTCTGCAGGATTTGTCAAGTCTCTTCCGTACCTTGCAGAGGTGAAAGGCAGTGCTGGTTATTTTGGGCCTGCAGGCGCTTACTCTGTGGAATGCTTAGCGCTTCCTTCTGCATTGTGGGACAGTCACTGTCACTTTCTTCATGCTTGCGTGTGCACACGCTCGCCTAGGGCTCTTTCAGTGTCTCTGCACCTTGTTTGTGTATGGGCAAATCTTGGTAAGCTGGCGCCTTTCCTTGACACCTTGCATGCTTGTGCTGTTGCTTGCCTTAGGGGGTGATTACCACTCCAGGTATGCGGCCGTGCCCTCTCGATTGCAGTGTCGGTAGAGGGTTGCTGGGGGCTGTGCGGCCTGCGAGGCCCTGTATGTCTTTTGTGGGTTTGCTGGCTTGTACTGCCAGGGCGGGCGGCTCTGGGCCACTAGGTGGCACTGTCCTTAATCATTGCAGGCTGCAGTTGCCTCAAATCTGCATGAGGTTGGCACCTGTGGATGGAATGTGGCCTGTAGTGTGCTCTCCCAGGGCTCCACGTATTCAGGCTTCTCTCTCCCTCCACCACGCTAATCACGTCGCAGCATGCAGAGGGTGGCGGTGTGGTGAGGCAGGCAGCTAGGTGGCGCTACACGGGCCTCACTGGTTCCTCCGGTCTCAGACCGGTCTGTTTGTGGGAAATTGCTGAGGAGGCAGGTGCAGGGACGTACTTGGTTGGGGCAGTAAGGCAGCTCTTCTTGTGGCTTGGACTTGCACCGTTCTTGTACATTAGCTGTTGCAGGGGCTTAGTCCTTTCTCGGGCTGCCTTTTGCGCTGTGCACTCTGGGCTGTAGTGCACACAGGCAGCCACTAGGTGGTTTTGTGGGTGATTTCTTTCTCCGTTACTGGAGCACCAGTCGCTTTTTGGCCTGCTGGCCACATGGGGCTCTCTGACGTGGCCCACCAAGCAGGTGCAGCATCTTCTACATCCTTTGCTAGCGGGGCATTGAAGTTTTGCATGTTGCGGGGCACATCGCGCTCACACGCGCTGCTGCCACTTTTGCGGGCCAGAGCAGCTTCAAAGGTACGGCCGGAGGTGCACACACTAGCGCAGCTTTGTCTGGGTCGCAGGTCGGAGCGGTGTGCTGCTGGCGCTTATGCTTCGTGCGCCGTTCCTTGGTGGGCGATACTTATGACACCCTCCTCGATGCTGAGAGGGCGCCTCGCCCCCGGGACAGATGGTGGACAGCCTCATTGCCGACAGGCGCGGTACCTCTTCTCCAGGCTGGCCTCGTGGACACCAGAGGGGATGTTGCAGGGCTGTGTTTCCTCTTGCTCCTTTCCTTCGTTGCAGGGGTTGACAGCAACGATCCGCCAGGGATCCAGGTGCCGGCGTCACACATGGGGATGCCCGGGCTTCTTGCAGTCAGTCTACAGCGGTGAAGCACCTTCAGCCCTGCGCTGACTGTGACTCATTATCCCCTTTTGCCAGTACTCCCATTGGGTGCCTGTCGTCTCTCTGTAATTTACACGCAGGCAGCAGGTGCACCTTGAGCGGGGGCTTCTCCCCTCCCAGGAGAGAACAGCGAGCCAGCTGCCAGGGGACACGCGGGATCAGATCCCACGCTTGTCGCCATTGTTGCGTCGGGGCTCAAGTCACACATGCTTCTAAGTCTTGGACACAGAGACCGTTAGTTGGGTACTACAACTGGCCACGAGCACATGCACTCAGGCCCATTTATTGGCCGGGTCACGTCACTCGTGACGCTGGTGATGGATGGGTATGGGTTTAGTAGCCACTCTCATGGGGGAGTGGCTACTAAACCAGTGTTTGGTCAAAAGTGTTTCTAGAAGAATTTATATCTATCAAAAAGGAAATGTGCATGGCTTTAACTCTGTAAGGATTTGATCCTGCCTCGAAATCCATTGTAACAACGGATGCGAGTGGAAAGGGTATTGGCGCAGTTCTCACCCAGAGGAATAATGCGGTAGCAGAATGCATTGTAGCCTTTGGGTCACGCTCACTTACAGATACCGAAGAGAAATATTCTGTAATATAGTGAGGGGCACTGGAATGCATGTAGGGTTTGAGCACTACAGGCCATTTATTTGGGGAAGTCATGTATTGCTTAGGAGTGATCATAAGCCCCTTACCAATGTGTTGTCTACCAAGGGATTGTATAAGGCTTCACCCAGGTTGGCAAGATTATCTGTCAAGCTTCTTGATTTTAAATACACTATCCAGTACATGCATGGTGTGCAGAATAAAGTGGCAGATTTATTGAGCAGGTTGCCTCTTCCTGAGACGGAGACACAGGAGGAAGAGATTGAACAATTCAGTGTGGCTTGCTTGAATGGGTGGGCCTACTGTATTGAATAGAAATTGCTCACAACGTTAACGATGTGAAGAGCACTTTGACATTACATTGAATTTACATGGTCACTCTTTCTGTCTTTTTTGATAGGTCAAGCCACATAGGTGAAGTTCTGTTTTTATCATTTGAAATCTGGAATCACTGGATGGCGTCAATTTTGCAGTTCTCCACAAATTCCAGAATTTTCAGATATAGTAAATGGAAGAAATTACATTTTTGAATCAAAGTTGCCTACTTTTTAGAAATACCAGGGGTTTCATTAAATATTTTAAGATATATGGTAGGTTTCATGGGGCATAAATTGTCCACGGTTCCAAATTCCGCAGCTACTCATTCCAAAAATCAGCCTATTTTCTAGTTTCATTCATGTTCTTTCCATGATTGTGTTCCTCGGCCTTTCCTGTCTCAGGCAATATGCCCACCCTCACTTGTGGAGTGCCACTTTAACCTGGCTAAATGTGGAAATGTAGTATGGTATTTTTAGATCATCTGTTGATTTCCTCTACATTTTTAGTTTCCTATTTGTTGTTTCTACAAAAACACTTTTTCAAAAAACGTCCTTATACTTACCTGACATTAGAGGTAATCCAGTAATTCAAACAACACCTATCTCTAAACTCAGATTATGGTGTGCAATTTCTAGTTATTAGATTTTTTCGTCATCAAGGATTTAATGAAGGGTACACAGTGAAAACCATTGTAAACCACTGCTCGATTGTTGGCTCTAGGTGTCTTTGATCAAAGTATAAATGTTCATTTTTGTGACCACAAGAGACTAAATACCATAGTAGTATACATGTTTTGTTCATTGCGTTGCTGTACTAACAGTTATAGGTGAAAACCATGCTACACATTTCTCCCCCTCCCCTTGTAGTCATTATTTTTGAATTTCAATGAATGGTTTTGTGAGGAATCCTTAAGAAATCTATGCAAGTGACTGCGTGCTGATTTTGGAATTTTTTCTCTAGCTTTCTGTGGTCTCCCATCAGTTTCATTTCTGTTTGACCCATAAATTGCAAATAGGTAAAAAGCGCAAAAGGACAAAATGGTGTCTGTATTCTTAGTGGCCTCTTGCTGGGGATACAGATATACCTACTGGTTTTTCAGGGACCGGAGTCGAATGGCTGTGCCCAACTAAGCTATTTGGAGGATTTTCTTAGGTGGTTCTCTTTAGCACAGGAAGGAGTCCTATTTTAATTTTTTCATAGGGATGGGAGGAAATTCCGTTTTTCTAATTAAAGATGTCTAATTTGTAAAAATGGCTGTGGTTGGCAGGCTTCCCAAGGCACCAGCAAACAGTATCCCAAACAGCAGCCTAATTGCTAGCTTCATTCTTGTGCTTTCCACAGTTGTGCTCTTGGGCCTTTCCATCCTGTCCCAGGCTATAGGCCCACCCTCCTCACTTATGGGGCACCGGTTGAGCCCGGGAGAGTAGGGCAATGCAGTGTAGTACTTTGCTATCATTTATTGATTTTCTGTGTATTTTGGGTCCTGTCAACAAAATCACTTTTTCACAGACCACACAAAGTGATTGATTAACATGTTGAGGTTACTGAAGATATAAACTAGGGGTTTTGTATTTCAAACAAAAGACCACAAATGGTGTATATTTAATAACAATATATATAAATGACTCATTTAAAGCATTCACAAAAAGTTTGCTAGATGTATTAAAGTAACAGATCACGGTTTACTCCTTTCAATGCACATCTATCAAAAGCGACTAAAAGTGAGGTCAATATTTACCAGGCTGTCAGGACAAGCTTCTGCTTTTGCAATAGCCTCATCCACAGCTTCTTCTGCTACACGTAGGGCGACGGAAAGCGTATCCATCATGCTGTGTCCTAGAAACACAAATTAAAAAGATATTGAGTGGACGATGCTCCTGTATATAGAAAATAAGAAGTGAAAATTTGTGTTAATAAAAATGTGGATTACAGCTTTAGACACAAAGGGCAGTAGTATAACAGGATGAAAGGGGTATACTACCAAGTTCCCAATAATACTTTCAATGCATACACTCATTGCATATTTTAAATGAAGAACTTATATTTCTACAAAAAACTTCAATACTATTGGAGAAAATTCTAGATTGCTGAATTTTTTTTATAAAAAGCAGATTCATAAAGGTAGGATACGTGCAGATGGGAGAAGTACAAATGTGAAAGTTATACCAGTGTGCAGATTTTATAACTATTAGAAATGGATACATTCTGGAGGGGAGCTATAAGTATTTCTGGGAGTGGTTAAGTGTGGATAATGAAAATAAAATGAACACGTAGATAGTCATAGATATATGGCCATTCTTTTTTATTGATCAATCTTTCCCCAAAAGTCTATGCTCTTCTGTCTTAATGCATAGAAGATGCAGTTGCAGCTAGTGCTGAAAGTGTGGCAAAGGAACTGAAGTGTCCCACATTTAAAGAAGTGTGGGGAGAGGGAGGTCTTAACATTGAAAAAAGTTGAATGTGAAATGTTGCAGGTACTCTAACCGTACCTAATGCAGATATTCTGCACAAGTGGGCAGGGCATAATTAAATACATTTTTTGAGTTGACCACAGGCCAAGCAGGGAAACTAGAGAATTATCATCGAAGGGAAAGAGAAGCCTCAGATGATTTTAATCCCACTCAGCTTCCAGGTAAGTTCCAGGTAAGTTGTAATAAAAAATCAAAGTGGAGAGTAGCACCATTTCTACTGGAGGGATCTCTATAGAAAAACTTTCTGTGGGACCCTCAACAGTTATTTTCGGTCAATGGTGTATGCTTTGCCATCAACGTACTAATAGTTGATAGCATCATCATTGGGTCTTGTTTACTCCACCAGGAGGTGATCCCACTCGGTCGAGAGATTAGTTGAGATTCTTATGTGGAAATGTGATCTAAAATGACCTATCATCTAGAAAGTACGCTCTAATAAAAGCCTAGATAAGAATAGGATTAAAAATGAAAAGTGGATGTGAATTTGGGATATATAATATGTCCCTCACATCAGATAGTGAGAACTGGTCATCTTGAAAACTGGTCTACATGTTTCAGACCACCAGCGCCCTTTTCTGGATAGTTGGCTGTCATCGGGACCAATAGTTTATGGGATCCCTTACTCTGGTTTCCCAAGTCAGGTGGGACACTGTCCCCTGGTTTTTTCCGCTATCTTCCGGTTTGACTCTCACTCAGGGCGGGGGCGGGGGGGAGACGGAGTTGCAGCCCTCTGCCACAGTTTGACAACAGGGAAACTATCGTATACTGGCTAGAGACTCCCAGTCATAGTAAGATAGCTGAAGAGGTTGACTTTCTGCAATAGTGTATATCCTGCAGGTTTGATACCTGTAAGATAACTTAATTTAATGGCCAGTGATATGTATGTGTATATATATATATATATATATATTCACTGAAAAAACCATAGGTTTCAGGGACGTTCTAGTTAGTTGGACATTTCACTCGTACAAAACCATTGAAATTCTCCCGTATTAGTTAGTTCAGCTAACTATAACTTGCGCGCCCGCAATGCACTGCTGATGACGTGCGTCACATATTACATCACTCATGACATGGTCAGTGACATCACTCATGACACCACTGACCACATCTCAAATGACATCACTGATGACATCATCCAGTGAATGTGTGTTTTTCTGAAAATTAAATTTGTTTTATATATGTATATCTCAAGGTCGATGGAAGAATAAATGGGTATATAAGTGTCTAAATGGATGATTTCTATTGCAAAATTGATTGTATAACTGACTGATTAAGTGTATCTTAGTGAATACATGGATTAGTGAGTAATGCTTAAATATGTAAATATCTGTATCAGTTTCTCACTTTGTGTATAAGTGGCTGCGTGGGTTGGTGGGTAGCTACCTGAGTGTCTATATGGGTTATTAGTTGGTTTTTTGAGTATCAGTATGAGTGTCTGAGTGACTGTATGGTTCGTTGGGGGGTCTTACATAGTGCCTAGATTCATGAATGAGTGACTCACTGCTTATACGTTTTGAAGACAGCATGTGTGCAGGACTCTATGGGTGGATGAGTGTGTGTATGGGTGTGTTACTGAATGAATGACTGTCTCAATAGTGTCGTTATGAGTAACTACATATGTTTTAAACTAGTATATGTGAGTATTGGTGTATATAAGTGAGTATATGTGAGAGTGAGAGATTGGAAGAGTTCCTCTATAAATTAGTAAGTGTTTCTATAAGTCATTGCTTAAGACAGTAAGTATGTGTAAGTTTCTGTAGGAGTAAGTGTGGTGGTGTGTATAACTGTATATGCAATTTAATGGATGTTTGGTTCTTTGTTTGCATGTGCGACTATCTTTGTGAGTAACTCTATGGATGAGTGTCATTGTGTAACAGGATGTATAGGTGTCTGAGTGCATATGATGACGGAGTACATGTATGAGTGACTGTATAGGACTGTTGGTGAATGAGCGGATGTATGTGTAGCTCTTGGAATTACTAAATAGGTGTGTTGTAAGAGGTATTGGTATGTCCATTCTTTTGAAAATGTTAGTTTTTATTTTTGAGTATGTGTATCAAAGGTTATATTAGGGTGAGAGGAGGTCTGCCACTATCACAAGGATGATGTCATCAGTGACGTCATTTGAGATGTCATCAGTGATGTCATGAGTGATGTAACTGACCATGTCACGAGTGATGTAATATGTGACGTCATCAGCAATGCATTACGGGCGCCCGAGTTATAGTTAGCTGAACAAACTATAACGGGGGAATTTCAATGGTTTTGTACGAGTGAAATGTTCAACTAACTATAACGCCCCTGAAACCTATGGTGTTTTTTCAGTACATTTTTTTAAGGTTTTTTAAATGCTAATTCCCAACTATAACATGCCTGATACCTGTGGTTTTCAGTGAATTTCAAAGGTTTTTTAAATGCTAATTTGTAACTATAACGTTCTTAGAACCTATGTTTTTTCAGTTAATTTCAAAGGTTATTTAAATGCTAGTTTCTAACTATGCCTACAGAGGTATGACATGTGAAGAAAGAAGAAAAAACACACAGAAAGAAGAAAAAGAAATGCAGAAAGAGACAACAGAAGTCCTCAAAGACAAAGAAAAGTGCAGGAAGAAGGAAGACGTGCAGAAAGAACAAACAGAGGAGCAGTAAGAGGCATTGTTCCAAAATCATCCAGTACCTTCAACTTTTTCAGATGGGTACTGGTGGTAACTGACTCTGACTAACCAGTCCTGGAGCCAGTGCTATGCTAAAAGACACTTGGAATACAGTTAAAACACCTACATACCATAGGGAACACTATGCATTGGGGTACCCCTGTGATTAGAATGACCTCCTCTGTAAGCCCCTAGTACATATTAGGGCATGGGATTAAAACTACCTCCTAAAACGCACCACGGGGTGCGCTTGCACACTGATGAAAGGAGGGGGAGAGCCCGAGGTGACATGTGTGCAAACATGCCCTGTGGGCATTTTAAGTTGTGGAACAAAGTCCCCCTGAATCCTGAGGGTCCCTAAGGTCCAAGTAGCCCACTAGGTATCTCCAGTGAGTGCCACAGAACTGTATTGCAGAGAGGTGTAAAAGAGGCACGTCCTGAACCACCTCTCTGTAACGCAGCGCAGTGGCGCTTACTGGAAGCACCTGGTGAGCTAGTTGGCCCCCAGTGGCCCTCACGATAGAAGGGAAATTATTTAACCAACTTAAAACGAGCTACAGGGTGTGTTTGCACAAGCCACCTCAGGCCCCGTCCCCTCCCTTCCCTCCCCACTGTGTAAACGCGCCCTATGTCCGTTTTAATTTGGAAGATTAAGTCCTCTTGAATCCTGAGGGTCCTTAGGGTCCAAGTAGCCCACTAGGTACCTCCAGTAAGTGCCACAGAACTGCGTTGCAGAGAGGTGTAAAAAGGGGCACCTCCTGAACCACCTTTCTAAAACGCAACGCAGTGGCACTTACTGGAAGCACCTGGGGGACAAGTTGGCCCCCGAGGCCCCTCACGATTGAAGGGGATTTATTTCCCAACTTAATACGCGCCACAGGGCGAGTTTGCACACGTCACCTCAAGCCCCGTGCCCTCCCTTCACCACTCTGTAAACGTGCCCTGTGGCCATTTTAAGTTGGGAGATTAAGTCCCCATGAATCCTGAGGGTCCCTAATGTCCAAGTAGCCCACTAGGTACCTCCAGTAAGTGCCACAGATCTGCGTTGCAGAGAGGTGTAAAAAGGGGCCTGGCCTCTGAACACCTGTCTGCAACGCAGCTTCCTGGCGCCTACTGGAGGTACCTGGTGTGCTAATTGGCCCTTAAGGACCGTCAGTATTAAAGTGGAATTAATTCCCCAATTTACAACTCGCCAGGGGGCGCGATTGCACAATGGTGAAAGAAAGGGGCAGGTCCTGAGGTGACATGTGTGCAAACACGCCCTGTGGCAAATTTTAAGTTGGGGAATTCATTCCTCTTCAATCCTGAGTGTCCCTGGGGGCCAACTAGCCCACCAGGTACCTCCAGTATGCGCCAGAGAGCTGTGTTGCAGAGAGGTGTTCAGAGGCCTCGCCCCCTTTTACAAGTCTCTGCAACGCAGCTCTGTGGCGCTTACTGGAGGTTCCGCAGGGCGTGTGGCACATTTTAAGTTTCTGAGGGTCCCTGGGTTTCAACTAGCCCACCAGCTACCTCCATTAGGCACCACAGAGCTGCATTGCAAAGAGGTGTAAAAAGGGGCGTGGCCTCAGAACACCTCTCTGCAACGCAGCCCCTTGGCGCATACTGGAGGTTCCTGGTGGGCTAGTTGGCCCCTAGGGACCCCAGTATTCAAGGGGAATTCATTCCCCATCTGCAAACGTGCCAGGAGGCACGTTTGAAGAATGCTGGAAAGAGGGGAGTGGCCTCCAGCGTGATGCTTGTCTTTTATTTTATTTTTAAGAGCGGGGCTGTGTAACCCCCCTTCTTTTTATAATTTATTGGCCCTGGGGACCCTATTACCCAGGGCCTGCCCCCTAATTGTTTTTTTTAAAAACAAAATTCGGGCAGTGGGCCGCGTAGCCCCCCTCCCGAGGCCATAATCGGCCCCCGGGACCCCATCCCCCGGGGCATGGCCCTTTTTTTCTTTATATTATTGGAGGGGGGCTGCCTTGCCCCCTCCTTAGGCCATTTATGGCCCCGGGGACCCCATCCTACTGGGCCGGCCTTTGTTTATTTATTCATTTTTTATTTATATTTTTTTAATATTTGAGGAGGGGGGGCCATGTGGCCCCCTCCTGGGCCACTAATAGCCCCAATCTCCCCATGGTCCCGCCGGCTCCCCGCATCCTGCAGGAGCCCTCATTGCTTTTCCACACGGGGAGCTGCTAAGATGCAGCTCCCCCTGTGGAAAAGCAATTTGATTTGATATTTGGAAGAGAGAGCGCTCTCACAGCTACTGTAGGACAGGTCTTCAAGACTTTGCAGGAAGTAAGTTCTTGCTCCAGACGGCATAGTTCCAGGGGGAGACAACTCCAATATTTAGATGCCAAGAAAGACTTGGAGCGTCCACCACAGCACGATCTCTGAGGACTTTGAGTAAATGGGCAGAGAATTATCTAAGAAGCCTACTGGGTACATAGAGAGAGGCCAGTGATTAGAACAATGAGGGACCTCTACTATTTATTGCCCTGTGTTTAATGCATAAAGGCTTAAACTGGACCTTGCACTCCACAGGAAGCCAGTGGAGATCCTTAAGGACCTTAGTGGCTGACTGACATTTAGTTGTGTCTGTGAGCAGTTGGGCTGCCACATTCTGCACAGTTTGCAATGTTTTACCAAGTTATAAAACATTGCTGTAGTCCAGAATTGCCAGCACCAATGCCTGGACAATTATTCTCCTGGATAAAAAAAGGGACGAGCTTAAGGACTTTCCTCAATAATCTCAGGATGCCATAGCAGCCTGCAGATTTTTTTTGCCCGGTGTTCCATCGTAAGCTTGGTGTCAAGCCATATTATCAGGCTCATTATTGGGCCCAAATTGGGGGTCAACAATGACTGATACGGATTTCAGGGCCTCCCGCGATGGCCGGGACATTTATGACTTAGTAGAGATCGAACTGCCACTGCACAGGGCCTTGCCCTCACTCTGATGTGGTGCATTTACTTTTCTCTGCATATATCCTTTCTGGTGATTGGTCTGTAGCTTTGGCAGTCTGTGGCATTCACCATGGGGACCTGAGGCTGCACACATTATACATCTACATGAAGGGAGGATAAAGTAGTGCATGTACAACTGTGGAAATGGGTGATTGACTGCGATCTCACCCCACTCGGTTGTCATTGTTCCACACAAGTACCAAAAAGGACTTCTTAAGGTGCTCTTTCGGGTGATGCCAGTATGGTGGGGAGGCTCTACAAGCCTCAACCTGGGATGGGGAGTTGGGTGTTTTACTGTTTTTGACCTGATTGGACTTGCTGCTATGATGTGTTGCTATGTCTGCTTACCTATGGTCACGGGTGGATGGCTCAGGTTTTCTACTGTCATATTACTAATGGCTCTGCGACATTACACTCTGTCTTGTAGTTATCAGAGTCTTACCTGGAGCATTGGGCATGGCCACTTCTGTGAAGACATATAGGATGCATGCATACCTTCAGAGAAGGGAGATCCACGTAGCATGACTGCAAGAAACACGTCATCAGTTGAATTGGGCAAGGTGCTGAAGAGTGGCAATGCACCGTAGTGGATTCTTCTTACACCTATATGGACCAACATCGATACAGAGGGCAGATATGTAGTGCTGGAGGGCCTCCTGAATGGTGAATTGATTAGTGTGGCTGCAATATAAGCCCTGAATGTAAACGTGATCGATTTTCTGACTACTCTTACAACATCACTGCTCTCTAGTCCCCAGGGGCCATGTATATGGGGTGTTGATTTTAACAGTGTTCCTAATTTGAAGCACAATAAATCTTTTTTGCCACTGGCTGGGGCACAATTGATAGTGGTGATGAGCTATTTGACCCAATGGGCTAAGAACTCGCTGCTGACAGAGATTTGTTGGGTTCAGCATCTGTTAGACCAGAAATACTCATTTTACTTGGGGGTACACCTGCTGCACATCGGCATAGATTTGATCTACTCTACCTTGGATGCTGCAGTGTGGATTGGTTCAACTCAGTACATGAGACACACCCTGTTGGACCATAATCTCCTTAACTTCACATTGCATTGGGGTAGGGCCACACCCTGAGTCCTCATGGGGAGACTCACACCCCCTTCCTCTTGCATGATCCAGCTATCCATGATGAGATGGAGTAGCACTACTTTGCGGAAAATAATGGGAAGGCATCTAATGGGTTGGTGTCGAGGGATGCTTTCAAACTAGTGGTATGGGAAAAATTCATGCGCATGACCAAAATGCGCCTCTCCTGGAGCCCACCCTTGGGCCGAAATTACTGTAAATAGGGGATGAGACCTCATTTCCCTAGGCCAGCTCAAATGCTATGTCATGGGAAGGCCACCCCCAGAACATACCAGTTTCCCTGCCAGCATGGGCGTGGACAGAGACAACTGTGTCTGCTCTCACTTGGCAGGAGCATTTTTTACACTTTTACAAAGCAAGAGCAAACACAGACTCTGCTCCAATCTGGCAGTGACTTTGAAAATACTCCTGCTTTCTGGGAGCAGACATTTGATCTGTTTCCCTGGTGCGTGTAGGGAAACAGATCAAAATATTGTCTCGCCTGGAGGCTCCAGGCAGGAGTAATGCCAGCTCCAGCTGCATGTTGGAAACCTTTGGGCCCATGAGGGCCCTACCTGTATGGTGGGTACTCTAGGTGGGTACCAGAGCACCCACTTTTAGTAGTGCAGGCCCTGGGGGATGGGATCCCCAGGGATGAGAACGGCTCGGGTGGGGCTTGTGTCTCGCCTCCACATTTTTTTATACGTTTGGCCCCCAGGGTGGGCTACCCAGGGCTTTTAGAGGCTCAGGGAGGGGGGCTGCGTGGCCCCACTGGATGTTGATATTTTTTGGGTCTTAGGGGATGGGGTCCCTTGGGACTAAGAAGGCTCAGTTAGTGGTGCACTCCACCATTCCTTTAATTTTAAAAAAGTGCCCTGGGGGATAGGGTGTCCAGGGCTCAACATGGCTTGGGGAGGAGGACGTGAACTTCCAAAAGCCCTTTCATTGAAAAAAGGCCCTAGGGGATGGGGCCCCTTGGGCCTAAGAATGCTCAGGAGGGGAACACATTGCCCTCCCCTCTTTTAATTACACTAAATGTGGGTTGGGGTCCCCTACCTTTAAAAAAATGTACAGTCCTGTGGCTAACCCCCAACTCGCACAGCCTATAGTTTGCACTGCAGGGGGTGGCTTCACATATGGTAATAAAATATTACTTTACGTTAAAAAAAACCCAAGAAATTCACTGAAAAAAAATGGTAAAGGTATAGTTAGATGTGATGAAAAGATCTGTTTTTGGTTTAAGAAAAACAAAATGTTATAGAAATGTTATAGTTAGGTGAATATTTCAGTGACAACATTAATGCCATTAACGTTTTGAACTAAAAAACAACACAGAACATGTCATGAGTGATGTAATATGTGAGGTCAGAAGCAATGCAAGTTGGGAGCCTACGTTCTATCTAGCTCTGCTAACTATATGTGGTGAATTTCTGTGGTTATTTTAGTTCAAAACTTTAACTTCTTCTGTGCGTCGGAGATCCCCCGGCCGTCTGACGTCACGGTGGGCGTGTGCGGAGGACGGCCCGGGGCCTCAGCGACGCAGGGGAATTCCAGCCGCAGCGAAGCGGCTAATGTTGTCAGTGACATATTCACCTAACTACTCATGAAAAAAAATTTGCTGGCAGCCATTACAGGACTCGGTGACTCCGTCCCATGTTTTCAAGTAAAAAGAAGATAAAATATATAAGGGGACAGGGTAGACATACCCTTCCCCACCTAGCGACCCTCATGGGCTACAATAAAAAAGCACCGCCGTTTTTTTATGCCATCTCAAAGGAATCCCGCTGGATCATGGCAAAATTAAAACTAAAAAAAATGGGGGCCTCATTTTTTTTTATCAGTAGAGCTCCCCTTCCCACCCTATTTTGTGCCCTGGTGACCCCATCCCAGGGGTACACATATATCAATTAAGCAGATAGGGCAGTCCCAAGGACCTCATCCCAGGGGCTGAATTTGTAAAAAAAAAGAGGAGGTGGGCCACACAGCCCCGTTCCAAGCCTCGAAAGGCATCAGGGACCCTATCCATGGGGCTGAGTAATTAAATAAATGGAAAGGGGCATGTGGCCCCCCTCCCGGAGCTTTCTTAGGCCCCAGAGCCACCAACGCCCAGGGCCAAAATGTAAAGAAAAGGAGAGAAGGGCCTGGTGACCTCATCCTCCAGGACGTTACTCAAACTAAAACAGAGGATGTGGTGCTGGACTCCTCCCTGAGCATTTCAAGGCTCCGGAATCCATCCCCCAGGCCCAGCTCAGTTACTGTATCCTTGGGAGCTGACCCCAGGACACAGTAGTTTCCCTGCCTGCGTGGGTAGAGACACATGTATGCTCCCATTTGGCACAGTGTGTTGCATAAATTCTGCACAAAAATGAACACCTGGGTAGTTTCCAAGTTTTAGGTAGAGAGCAACTCTTTTGTATGGAACAATCTGCAACACAACCAACACTCAAGATCTGCTTAGCTCAAAAGTCTGTGTTTGTAGCAGTATTTCTAAGCATAGAATTAGAAAAGTGCCATTTATGCTAAGCTGAAAAGTGACAAAGCCTTTAGCATTTTTACAACACACTTTTAGGCATAAGATTATCAAGTGTCATCTACGATGAGCTGAAAATGACAAAAACCTTTTTTACAACTCCAGGCACAGTATAATAGCTTCGGATTAGTAAAAAATACCTGGAGTGGTAAACAACTGAGCTGGTTCTCGCAAGCTCCACATTGGGGAGCAGGCTGGTGTTCTATTTCCCTCTCCCACACTGATGCAGGCAAGGAAACAGAACACATATTGCTCCTACCCAAAGGGAACAGCATAAATAGCAGCTCCCTCTAGGCAGGAGCAATGCCGGCTTTTGCACCATGCAAGGAGATTGCTGGGGCCATAGGGACCCAGGGGCTTCACCACGGTCCCCAACGCTGTGCGTGGTGGATGACCCGGATGAGTACCAGGACAGCCGCCTAAAAATAATGGCAAAAATAGTCACAACGAGGGGGGCTGTGTGGACCGCCCTCCCAAAAAAACAGACAGCCCTGGGGATGGGGTCCCCGCGGCCACAATAGGCTTGAAGAGTGCTTTTTAATTTAGAGTCCCTGGGACAGAAAAAGCTCAGGGAGACGGGTATTTGACCAAAGGGGATGGGATCCCCAGGGCCTATTAGGGCTCCAGGAGGGGTGCTGCATGCCACCGTCCCATTAGATTTTGAACCCGGGAGGTGGTGGGCTGCAGTACCCAAAAAGGCTTGACAGGGTGGTCCATGCAGCCCCCTGACCATATTAATTGTATGTGGCTCCCGGGAATGGAGACACCCGGCCTATTAAGGTCCGGGAGGGGGATACATGCCCCACTCCCCATAGATTTCTATTTCAGGGATAGGGTACCCAGGGCACAAGAAGGCGAGTGGAGGGGTCCTTGGGACCTATAAAGACTAGCACTGCTTATGACCTTACATATTACAACACTCATGACATGTTCTATGATATTATTTATGACATCACTGATGACATCTCAAATTACATAAATTATGACATCATCCAATGAGTGTATTAGCATGTTTTATAGTTTACATAGTGGGGGATAACTACCATATTATTTTAATACATAATTGTCTAAAGACTCTATCCAGCTAATGGATGTGTTTATAAAACTCATGTGCTCCTAAGGGATTATGGCTGTGTAGAGGTATTGAAAACTTTATAAATATTTTTATTGAAGAGTAACCCTGTGTGCAGATGACAGGTGATGATAAGTGTTCAGCATGTTCCACACACGTATTTTGGCTGTGCAGAAAAAGTTTTCAACAGGGCAAAAAAAAATTCCTCGTTCGCGATCGAGAACAGTAAGTTCACGAGCGCGAGCTGCCGCTTGGGTAGAACTTCTACCTGAGCGGCAGGAATACCAGCACAAACTGCAGTCCGCTACTCGCAGAACTTCACTTTGTTTTTCTGTAACTACGCGGAGTTGCGCTTAGCAAAACTCCGCGAACTACGCCCAGGTCTGTACTTTTTAATACTCTGTGGTGAATTGTTCATAGACTTTTCACTGTCTGCAAACAGTGAAGTACAGATTGAACTCTCTCCATACAGTAAACACTGTTTACACAATACACTTTTCTACTCATATCAACTTAACTTCTCACTGTTGGTTCAGTGACTGTGGGGGGTTTGATACATGTACAGAGTGATCATAGTAGGGCATTAGTTATATAGAAGGGATTGAGTATCTGAAGGAACTTAGTTTCCCTGAGCAGTTTGATCATCATGAGCAGTACTGGTTACCCTTTTATCTGTGGTTGATAATCACCATGAACTCAGCTAACCATGAAGTCTATTATATAGGGTCAATGTTGCGCATAACACAAACTTGCCTCACCTATGGGGGTTGTATGTATTATGGTAGAAATGCATACCAGTGGAGAGTGGTGGAGTACATTACATCACACATACATTATACACACACAATGACTCATATGTGCGTACGTCAGTCTGTAGGAAATGTTACTTCAAACAATTTGGATTATAAGGTGTAGGAATCTTATCATCAATTATACCAGTAGGCAGTATATTTTAGAAATATTTGGTATAGAGAAGCACAAACTCAGGATTTAAAACATACCACAGTGGTTTGATTTCTACCCAAACTAACTCTTTTTAGCAACATTAGGATAATGAAGACAGGGAAAAAAACATAACATTCAAACCTACACCTCAATGTTTGTATGCAGCTTTTTGATGAGAGTTCCCAGATCACTGTATATTAGGAATGTAATTTTTGAACAACAAGTAACAAAGGGATCGTTGTGACAAAAGCAGCCACTCGCTGAGCTATCCACATAAAATACAGTTCTGTGATCTGCAGGGTGCACATTTTTTGCAGCAGAAATATTAACCCTCTGTGCTACGTTATGATGAGTCAAATGTGCCACTAGGCAAGATTTCCCTCCAGCAGGAACATTAATTACCAGTTATCTTGACATTTTGTTTGTTGCTTGAAAACTGCTAGATACACAAAGAACTCTGCAGAAGATGCTTTTAAGCCTGCAGGCTATTTCTAAACACAATGCCAACCAAGCACAGCACCAGGTGCAGCTGCACTGGTTGCACCACCCTAAAGCCAGCCCTGTCAGCTCAAATTTGTAGAATATGATGGTAATCTTAAGGAACCTAAGTTAAAAAACTGGGGATTGGGTGGAAAGGTTCTTTTCTTCACATCCCCTTGCACTAGTCGAAGATGGCAGGAACAAAATAGTGTTGCATTCCTCATACTAACTCTCTTGCATAGATGCATTTTTCATTCATTGACCGATGTAATTGTTGTCACAACACATATTACAAAATGCATTTACCTTCTGTTTGGCGATAGAATGTAGAATCACTACCACAGATGCTTCCATCAGTCTCTATACTTTCGTCAATTAAACTTCCTTCAATGGAGAGAGAAAAAGTACAAGATATTAGTGGAAAGCACGGAATGGTGTGTCTGAATTACAAAGGGTGTATGCTAAATTAAGAACATATTTTCTATATTTCTACTAAAAGCAATGCGAAACCAGAAAAGAAAAGGAGCACACAATCTTTGGAGGAAAGTTTGCCCAGTCACTTACGTTTTACATGTATTTCGTATCTTATAATTATGGTAAGTGTTCTTGTCTTCCCACACATTTTATTTTGAAAGTGATTTTATCTAAGATCCTAGTAGGTCGAGCCTTCTAGAAAGCCTAATCCGCTGACCTAATCAATTTTCTCCAAGGGATAAGCTAAAAGTCCATGGTAGCCAGTCTTTCAGAGACCATTTCTGCAACATAAAGATGTCCTCAGCTAAAGCCTCCTTGACTGTCCGGGTAGGCGTAGGTAAGCCTCCAAGGCGTAACTCAAAGGAGTCGTGTAGGGTGAGTCTAGGTATCGTACAACAGAGTTATTGCAGTGGCAATATGGTAAGAGTGTCCACCCTGGACTTTCAAAATAACCTCCAAGGGCTCCAGCCCACCGTGGAAAAGACCAGTCGAATAAAAGGCCTGTCCAGTCCAGACAGCAACTTTCAAGGGAAAGGTGGCGTCTAGCGTGTTTGTAAGCCAATGACTGAACGCATCACTGCTGGTATTAATGTCTGTGTTCAGAGTAGGAAAGGAGGAATCAAGTGATGTGGCAAGACACTGCATGCCCTGCTCAGCACAAGAGAACCTTGGGTAGGAGTGGTAGGAAGTTTAGGGAGGGCAGAGAGATTCTAAATTGTACAAATGTATAGTTTGACCAGGTTACTTCAAGTGTGAAATTGAACTGTACCCGACTGTACTTTACATGAATATGGTTAAATATGTGGCCGGGGGGATGGGTAGGTCCTATCTCCAACTTAGTAAAACTGAGGAAGAGTCCATTTACTTTGGAGTGTCATGAGCTGGAAGTTTGACTGTCTGCAAATGAAAGTCTACCAAAACTATTGAATTATCAGTTTTCAAACAGATACTTATAAATCAAGGAGAGATGTAAGAAAGCAATGCAAAGGGCCTGGGGGTCCAATAATCAGCACTGCTTTGGTGGTGCATTTAAGGCTGATAGATATACTGAGAAAAGGCTATTCAAAATCAAGCCCCCCCCCTCTTTTTTAGGACTGAAGGAATGATATGGAGTGTGAATTTGTATTCTGACAAATCAGCCTGAGTTATATTTGGAGCTGAGTGGTCTTTCAACCAGGCCTCTTTTAAAAAATAATGTCCAGACTGTGAATGAGTATGAGGTCATGAACCTCCATAATGTGTTTTAACCAACAAGTTCTAATTGGCGAGTGCACATGTGAGAGCGGAAATAATGGCAGAGAGATGGCAAGGGTGGCCCCCCCAGTGATTGAGCATAGCAGGTGAGGCTGGGTACGTATTTGGCTTGAGTATAGAGCCTTGCAATAGAGGCATAAGAAATGTGCAGGAAGACAGGAGTGTTGTAGTGCAAGAAGGAAAGACTACTGAGTGGATAAGTGTGGCGGCAAGGATCATACGTGTACTTACCTGTGGCCAGACAATGCGAGGTCGGGCAAAGGCAGGCTTGCCTTTGGCGTGCTAGGCATCTGTGTCAATATGGGCATTAAATACACCAAACACATCGCTTTGGGTATGGTACAAGTGGGTGGAGCAAGTTGTCTTGAAACCTCGAGTAAGCATGAGGCAGGACTAGGGTCCAGCACCCAAAAAAGAAAGAAAATAAATAAATGCTTATCCTCCTCCTGTGGTAGGATGCCAGACTCGTGGTTCAGCAGCTGCTATAAACTACTGCTCACAGCACAGCTGGAGCTCTTGTTATTTTTAATTGAGGTTTTTGTAATGGTCAATTTAGCATGGTTATTAGCTTGTGTTGTATGGTTCATACTTTCCAAGTAATACTGTGCATTTGTTGGACAACATAAACATCAAAACTGTGCAAGACTGATTTTACGAACACTATCAGGATATGTGACCTTAGTTCTGATAGCTCACAGTGCTCCATCTGTACCCCTAACCATGGCAAGTTAACAAGTGGAATGTGTAGCTTCAGAACATGACAACCCTGACTCCCCAAGGAAATCATGGAAACAGATCTAGAACCCTTTCATTTGGTAATTCATGCTTACCCAAAGAGGTCCAAATAAAATACACAACATGGCATTTCACTATCAAGTGAAGCACAATGGTTTTTGCGTAAGACATGTGCACTGCAATTATTAATAGAAGGAAACATAGCAAAGTAATCAGCATCACAAAAATGGTAACGAAAATAAACAATTCAACAATTGTGCTGTTACATAAGATATATGCTTGCATATCAGTAGTATTATATTTTGTGCTCCTATCTAGCGCTACCTATCCTAGTGTGTCTAGGGTGGATGAATCAGCCAGAATCTCTGGAGGGTGCTCTATCTCCCCGTTACCTGTGGGTAACTGTCATCATGGTGTTCGCCTTGGTTAAGAACTGGGCATCGCTCCTCACAGGAGTTGAATAGGAATTAGCTAAGCTTGAATTCCAGCATCGGGCAACTACAACAGCATCAACAAAATGATCCTCTCTCTTAACAAAGGAGTGATATTGTTAATAAAAAACTATACTCGTAATCACTATTGCTATTTGTTGATTCTTTCGTGATAGCTCTGTTGAACAGTGGACAATAACAAACAACAGCATTTTGCACAGAGAACTTAGGCCTTGTACAGAATGTTCAAAGCACTTGATAATATACCTATGAAGAAATGTAAATGTAAGCAAATCCATTTCAGAGAATAAAATCCTGCACAAAGAAGCAAATATGTGGCAAATGTCAGCATTGAAGAACAAAGGGTAACTTTAAAAAGTGGCGCGAGTGAGTGATTATAAGTCAACCTAGCAGAATCTGTGTACGATGCGACTCATGATAACTCCTTGCTTGAAGCGCGGAATTATCATGAGATGCATTGTACACAAATTTTGCTAGATTGACTTATAATCACTCACTCGCAACACGTGACTGAGGGAGACCTGGGCGCCTTTTGCCTAGGTGTACGACAGTTATCGTACACACAAGGAGGCCACTGAAGATTTTATTTGCATCCTAAATTATCCCACTGAAAAAGGGTGCTGCCCAAAATGCATTAGGGTCGCTATAATTGTGTGATTCATCAGTCATTGACTAATTGTACTGTGTTGATTTGATTTCTTAATAATGTATCACACCATCTCATTTAGGATTTACTAATGATTGTTTATGAATACAATTGGAGATATTCAATGACCTATTTGATTCTTGTCATATATTATATGTGAATCTCAAGTACAGTAGATTAACTATTTTGTTGAAACCTTAGGGGCTATTGGCTGTCGCTTCCATTGGGTATGGAGTTTTCTCCATACTCATTTCAGTGATTTCTTCTCAAGGGACAGTGGCAGATCCCATAAACGAAGCAGCACGCATTGAACCACAGGGATTAACATCTAAATAAGGTGTGCAGGTTGAAAACATTAACTCAAGAACTTTTAAAAGTGAGCATGTAAAATTGTGGTGTACCTACTTGGGCCTAAATGTGACCACATGATACTGGCTATCCCTGCTCATAAAAACTAGTTATATGAACTTTAGAACAGAGACACGAGTGCAAACAAAAGTATTGATAAAGACAATAGGTCTCATCTTTGGCTCCTATTGGCATTGCCAATTCCTTTTAACGAAGCCCTACCGCGTTGGGATTTTTTTTCCTGATGTCATTCAGGATCATCAATTTTTCCTAAAGTGCAATGATTGACCCACTGCTTGTAGTCGTGAATCCACAGGAAGGCACATGTATGATAACATATCTGCATGCATGTGCCAGAATGTATGAGTGCAATGATGAAATTACTCGGGGACCATTTACTTTAATGTTTAATTTGCAGATCCAAGGTGGTGGGTAACAGATTTTGGGGTGTAAAAATGGAGGAGCGGATGGGGAAGAAGGGGGTGAGTTAGAAGGGGAAAAGCATTGCAGGAGAATGAGAGCAGCACAGGCCATGGGGAGAAACACATAGAGAGAAGAACATAAGCCTCATGATACAGAAGAGCACAGGGAGGGGAAAAGTACATGAGAGAACAAACCTTACACAAAAATAAGAGCAACATGAGGAGAGAACAACATAGAGTCCAGGGGGAGAGGAGGAGAATTACATGAGAGAGGAAAATGGAGCACAGGGGGCAGCATTTGTGGGTAGAGGACACAGGCAGAAAAGAAGAGATCTGATAAACACACACAGTCTGGTGGAGTGCGGAATCAAAATGAAAAAACGGTTTCCTAAAAGTGAGCAGTGGAAGGATAGAAGTTTGCCAATCAGAGAGATGTAAAAGAGGCCAAGCTCCAGGGGAGGGACAAACATAAGATCAACAAGCTGGAACAAGGAAAGCCATTGAAAAATGATCAAGCAAATAATAAAAAATAAAGTCCAACCAATGACAAGCAATAGGTGGGCTGTAGGCTTCTGTATGTACTCTGTACGCCCATAACAGGTCTTATGCAACAGCTTGTGCAGTCTAGTGGGCTTGACCTAGAAGATATAGCTTGTTAAAAAGAAATGTATGGACATTCGATGAGCTAGGGGTGGTGGAGAGACATGAGCGAGAGTTGGGAAGGGGGAGAAACTAGAGTGAGGAGGAGTCACAGAGCTGGAATGTGGGCAGAGGAGAGAGCCAACATGTGAAGAAAATAACAGGGATAATAGGGCAAAGAGAGAGTAGTGAGGGTATCTTCCAGAGGCAGCAAAATGAGCAAGAGAGCAAGAGAAAGGGACAAGCAAACACCTGGAGGGAGCAACAGCTGGGCAACTGATGCACGATCTTTGAGTGCCAAAAGTAAAAAAAAGAAAAATATGCAAAAGGAAATTCACTAACTCATTTTGATGTTGCAAATCCTTGTGTTTAAAAAAAAGAAATCACAGTTTTAACCATAAAGGGCCTTTTTATATTTTACCTGCACAGCGCTTGCAGGTGAAACATAAAACAATAAAATGTATCTTTAAAGGGGGCTCTTATCGCGTTTGTGTGGAACTTGTTTTTTGTTAACTTCCCCTGGCTGCACGCACTTACGATACTTCTACTAAAGCTGTTCATACTGTGTAAGCTCCATTCACTGTCAAGATATGATCTCTTCCTACAGAGGTAGACAGCTTCTAGCAGTATGCTGCAATGCTTGCTTTTTATTACTTAGTTGTGTAAAGAAAATGCTTTAGCCTTGGAACATTTTTGGTATTTCTTATTCATGCCTCAGTACCTTTCTTTGCACTTTGTAGGCATCATCAGATGAATTTTTCAACATAATCAATTTGGCCATTATGATCAAATTCTAACTGTTGTAATAAACATTGCACGTTAATAATAAAGTTAATAAACAAGAGCTATTTTACTATGAAACAGGCAGCCACAAGCGCAGTTACCTTGCAGACAACAGGGTCCTGATTTGAATGGTGCAGCAGCACCAGGCTCAAAAGTTGTCAGAACTCCTCTAAACACATAATATTGCTATATTTGACTACTAAACAAGCAGTCACAATTGTAGTACCTTGCAGTTAAAAGTGATCTGATTTGAATGGTGTAGCAGGTGCAGTGGCACAGGGCCAAAAGCTCTTGGGATCCCATTAAACCCAGATTATTGCTAAATTTTACTACTGAACAAGAACGTCACAAGTGCATTTATCTAGCAGGAACTAGGGTCATGATTTGAATGATGCAGGAGCACCAGGACCAAAAGCTCTAGGCACTCCACTAAACACCTAATATTCATTAGCAGCTACTACTGGACGGGGGTGGGGCAGGGAGGACGGGGGTGGTGGGGGAAATTAAAAGGATTTCTTTTTTTAAACACTTACCTCTCTACTGTCCTCTTCTTCTTGTCTTCTTTCTGTCTGGAGTCCCGGCAGCCGGAAGCACCTGGGCCCCCAGGCTCCCCTAAGCCACTCAAAATGCAGCGTTGCGATTGGTCTGAACGCTGTGGTTCAGAGCTCAGGCAGAGACTGGGAGCGTGGGCATATTTCCACCCAGGCTGTAATGCAACCTGGGTGGAGAACATGGCAAGTGTGAATGACTGTTATTACCAGCCCGAGACAGCTGGCCAAAATGTCATGTGAAGAGAGTCACCACTCCTCCCCCTGCAATGCTCTGGCATCATAGAGCCCAGCGCAGGAAACAACTAAGCCACACAAGTAAAAAAAAAAAAATTATAATAGTGTTGCATTCTTATCATTTTATTTTCCATTTTTCCACTGCTCGGAGAGCAGAGGGGTGACGCTCCTCTGCATTAGAGGAGGAGCCGCTCCTGCTAATATTGCTATATTTTACCACTATACAGGCAGACACAATTGCAGTTATCTTGCAGTTAAAAGAGGCTTGATTTTAAGGGTGGAGAAGGTGCTATGCAATATTTTACTGCTAAACAAGTGCAGTTATCTAGTAGGCACTAGGGCCATCATTTCAATGGTGCTGCAGGTGCAGTGCCATCGGGCCAAAAGTTGCCAGAACTCCTATGAACAGCAAATATTGCAAACTTTAACTACTAACCGCTCATGGCGAATTCTATGAGTGAGCAAATCGGACGGCCCCCGGGGGGCGTGCAACACATGGAAGAGGCTAAATAATCAGTCACAAGTGCAGTTACTTTGCAGGGACCAGGGTCATGATTTCAATGCTGGTGCAATGACACCGGGGCCCAAAGCTTTAAGAACCCCTCTGCACACCAAATATTGCATTTTTTTACTACTAAACAGCAGTCACAAGCGCAGTTACCTTACAGTCAATAGGGTCATAATTTGAATCGTGCAGCAGGTGCAGTGTCACTAGGGCCAAACGTTGTCATAACTCCTCTAAATCCATAATATTGCTATTACATCAATTGATTCCACTATTTCTCTTTTTCATTTTTCAAAGTTTTGCTATTACTTACCTGCAATATCAGGGGTGTAACACAGGCACCTGCAGCCCCAGCGGTGTGGGCTCGAGCTGCAGGGGGCCACCTCAGCACAGTACTCAGGCCTTAGAGCTCTGGATTAAATCTGAAGCGGTCCCCCCATATACATTGCAGGGGGGCCCCATTATCTTTTGTTACGCCACTGCGCAATATACCACTAGTATCAAAACAATATATTGTCTTTTTGTACATAAACAAGTCATAAAACTTTAACAGACTTTCTGTAACTTATACTGTACTGCTCCGCTAGCTACAACTTACAACAAAAATAGCTTATTATTAATCACATAGTTGAAACATAATGCATTTACCAATGCTTGTGACAATGCACAGCAACCCTTTTTTTGACTCCTAAAGAGAGCATGTGCAACTCTCTCCAAACTAAAAACAGGAAGGGTTGTGAAAGGTGCATCCCTCTCCTATTTTCAATTTGGAAAAGGGTGTATCAAGTTTATGCTTGTTTGCTTATTTTTTAATTCGGTTTTTAACGGATAAAAAACCATAAAAGCATTTCAGATAAAACATTTCATTATAAACTCAAGTAACCATTTCATTGCATTCTGTTCTTTGCAGGATAAAAACAGTTACTAGTTAAAAAAGGGAAAACCCTTTGTTTTTAACTAAAAATGGAGCAAAGTTATACTCTTTTTAAGGTCTGGCATATTAATACATTTAAAATGATAGTACATGATGGATGCCTTTTGCCAGGACAGGTGGTTTTCATACAATTTACAGGTTAAAACGGTGACGAAAAATACATTTCAGGAATTTTACTATATTCTTAGATGACCATTCATTACTCAGGAACTGCAATACTAGCAGAGCAGGACGGCAGCGCCTGCAGCCAATTTCTTTTAATAAGGGAACCAACCAGATTTTCCTGTGTCCGCTATAATATTTGCAAAAGAAGAGTGTATGTATGGTTGCCTGATTGGAAGACTCATCACACGGACAAGGTGGTAACTCTAAGTCCCAGTTATTTCTTGTAGGGAAAGAGACTAAACGATGGAAAGTATTCAATCTAAACCTAATTAGAAGAAATCTTTCAAAAATTGTGAAATTATGGGTTAGGTAAGGCTGGATTGAGAGGGTAGTTTGTACGGATAAACAATGTTGAACCGATGATTTATGGGCTTCATTAGTTAGCCGTAATTCTTCTAAGTATGCAAGTGAAAGGTCTCTTAGTTTCTTCCTTGTTATAGACCTGATGGTAGTTGGTTCCAGATAGAAATTCTCCAGACCTAGGTCTTTAAAAAACCTTTTTATGTAGGACAACCAGGTGATTTCATTTGCATGGTCCAAGGCCATGCTATCTAGTATGATATGTTTGGTAAGGTCATTTTCATCTGTTTTCCAGACACAATGCCATAAAAGCAACGGCTGTATCGTGGCTAAATCTGATAAATATGATAGCCCCAATTCCGTATGGCACACAAAAGTTGATATGCTCCTCGGTACCACTAGGAGAAAACGTATAAAAGCATTTTCCGCCTTTTGTAAATTATTTGTATCCGCATATCCCCACACTCCTGCCTCATACAGAGCTACTGATTGGCACTTGGCTCTATAAATCTATGTAAGCTCAACTGGGGGTCTCTTTTCTAATTTTTTGGAAAACTTTACAAGAGCTATATTAGATGTAACTTTCTCGATTCTATTGCTGGTTTCCAGTTTAACTTTTGGTCTATTATTATTCCTAAATATGGGTATTGGGTCGTTGTGGATACCTTCTCATTGTTTAAATATATGTCCCTTGCCCTTTTTCCTCTTGGGCCTGCGTTCATAACAAAGGTCTTTTTTATGTTTATGCGCAGGTCCAGGTTGCCCATGTATTTGGAATATCTACACAGTGCATGCTGGAGCTCTAAGGGGGTGCGGGCGAGTATCACTGCGTTGTTCTCATAGAGTAGAGCGGGGATCAACCAATGTTTTATACGTGGGAGGTCCTGGCTCCCTTCCAACATGGCACTCTCTAGGCCATTATTATAGAGTGTAAAAAGGAAGGGAGCCAGGACACAACCCTGTCGTACTCCTCTCTCCACCCCAAACGGCGCCGATAGCTCGCCCTTTGTCCCAAATCTTACCCTGGCAGACGCGTTTGAATATAATTCCCGTAGGAAGTTTACCAGTGGGATATCAACCCCCATAACAAGCAGCATGGACCAAAGTTTGGCATGGGACACGCAGTAAAAGGCTGCTGACAGATCTACATATGCCATGTATATGCTGCCCGCTTTTTCACATACATATTTACCAAGTATCAATGTCAGATTTAGCGCCTGTTCGACAGTTCCAAGGCCCTCCCGGAACCCATATTGGAGATCCGAGAGGATCCCGTGATCGTCCGCCCACTGCTGGAGGCGGGCTAGAATGATCCTCCCTGCCACTTTCCCCAGTGAGTCCAGCAGTGAGATTGGTCGATAGCAGGATGCATCTTCACGGTTTCCCTTTTTTAAAATGGGAACCATGACAGATTTAGACCAAGAGTCTAACAGGCCCACCTTACAGGCTGAGTTTACTACCCTAGTTAACACTGGGGCCCAAAGGTCCATATTTGACTTAATAAGTCAATAGGTACCCTGTCAGGGCCCGGGGCTTTCCCATTTTTGCTAGCTCTGAGGGCTAAGCGTACTTCCTCTATGTTAATCTCTAGTGCAATGGGGTAAAAAACCCTAGGTAGTGCCAAGGTGATGTTTTCCTCGATGCCTTCATCCCGTGTGCCTTTCTCAAAAATTTTCGAGAAGTGACTCACCCAGGTTGACTCCTCAATTGCGACATCCAGGCTTGGTTCCGTATTACCTTCACTAAGAAATGGTGATTTAACTATAGCCCAGAAAGCTGCGCTATTTTTAAGCTGGCAACTTTTATGTAGTTGATCCCACAATGTCTGTTTTAACTCACTCTTCCTATCCATTAGTGCTACGTTGTACTCTCTCCTAAGGTTTACTATTTCTTGAGGTACCCTATTGGGGATTTTCAGAGCTAATTTTAATTTTGAGAGTGCTGCTGTACATTTGTGGTTGAACCATCCTGCCGTTTTGGTTTCAGTTGTTTTTATCTTAACTGAAAGTATCTCATGTATTGCTTTAAGGACTGAACCAAAAGTTCCTAGTACATCCACATCTGATGTATCTAGGTCCAAACATTTAAACAAGCATTTACAATGCAATGGTCTCGGCAATATTATAGGAAGAGCTATTGGCATTGCTCATTATTATTTTTTTTTTGTATCCCTAAATAAATGGCATTGTCATTTATATTGGCAATAGCTTAATTGCTTGCATATGTGAGACCTATTGCATTAATAGAGAAAGTGTGAGGTAGTGAGATAGAGAGAGAGAGTGAGGTAGTGAAATAGAGCGAGAGTGAGGTAGTTAGAGCGAGAGTGAGGTAGTGAGAGAGAGAGTGAGGTAGATAGAGAGTGGGGTAGTGAGAGACCGAGAGAGTGAGGTAGTGAAAGAGTGAGGTAGTGAGGGAGAGGGATGTTCTGAGGTAGTGAGATAGAAACAGAGAGTGAGGTTGTGATGTAGTGAGATAGAGAGAGAGTGAGGTAGTGAAAGAGAGTGAAAGTGAGTTAGGGAGATAGAAAGAGAGAGAGTGAGGTAGTGAGATAGAGCGAGAGTGAGGTAGTGGGTTAGAGAGAGAGAGTGAAGTTGTGAAATAGTGAGATAGAGAGTGAGGTAGCGAGAGAGTTCCACTTTGTGGGGCTCATCAAATATCGGTCACATTTTAAGATTCGCATTACTGTTCCATCCTGGATGATCTGTACCTTATAGCGAGTATTTCAGGCTCAAGATCCAGAAAGCGCCCCCCTCAAATGTCCGCCCTAAGATTGATGACCCCCTCGCACAACCCTGGAGGCAGATGCGGCCGAGCAGGGTGGAACCAGGGGGAGCGGGCCTAGGAGCAGGGAGAATAAACAGGGGGAGGGAGGGTCGTGCATGGAGAAAGGAGAGCGCGTGGAGAAGGAGAGATACGCGAGGGGGAAAAGAGGAGAGAAATGATGAGGGAATTAAGGGCAAGGGCGAGGCGAAAGGCAGAAGAGAGGAGGGTGTGGCGCAACGGCCAGAGCTCGCGACTTTGGAGCTGGGGAACCAGCTCGGCGTCTGCACAACATATGCGATTCTGGACAAATCACTTAATCTCCAACTATCTACGGCGCTGAGAAGAGGCAGATGCGGCTGGGCAGGGTGGAACCAGGGGGAGCAGTAAGCATGGGCGTAAAATCCGTTATGCTCGCGGATTTTGCAGATTTTCGGTAAATTCGCCATCCGCAAACACTCGCGAATTTACCGAAAATCCGCAAATTCGCACGCAGCGGATTTTTTTTTCTTGGTGATACAATTCTGCGGCGCGCGGCGTTTACTTACCGTCATTCAGCGTTTGCCGAGTTGTTTTTCTCGATATTTTGCGAGTGCTGCACCATTTTGGATCTTGCTGCGGGATCCCGCGGGAATTTGGCGAGCGCGATTACGTCATCGCAGCTTGCCAACTTGCACAGCGAGAGTTTGTCAACGCGAGTACGCCGTGATCACGTATCGCGGGACTTCGCAATTGGGACCTTGTATATGCGGCGAGCAGCAACAATCTCGCACTCGCGAAAATACAAATTTGCAATTCTGCACAAGAAATCCACCAGCAAGCAGCATAAACCTTCTGGAAATGATGATTTTTATCTGAATAACTCCTCAGGTTGACATTTGCCTGCACTTTTTTTGCGAGGAGTCCATTTTGGGGAGGGGGGTGGGAGGAAGGAAGTGCCCCACAGTCTTCAACTTCCTGTTCCTGTCCAGCAGGCTCCTCCCAGTGCTTTGTCCATCTCCTGGTCACTTTTCATTTGGATCTGGAGCTGGAAGGATAACTTTTTGTGGATGCTGCTGGATATTTGGATTTGAGGCCTTTTTGACTTTCTTTGGATCACTTTTGAATGAGAAATTTCACAAGTAAGTTTGTTTGGGGCATTACAGTTGCTGCAACTACAATTTTGGAATTTTCGATTTTTGGGCTGTTTTGGGGGCTTTTGCACAGGGGTACTCAGTAGTGGGTGGACTGAGTCTTTCTGTGGGGTGTTTTGAATTTAAACATCATGGAGGGTCTGGATGGTTTGGGATTGTGCTGATTTTTCTGTTATTTTCATTTTTTTGGCCTGTTGTTGTGGCCTTTTCACCAGGGGTAGTAAGTGTTGCATGGGCCTAGTCTTTCTGTGGGGTGTCTTGAATTTAAACATCATGGAGGCCCTGGATGGTTTGGGATTGTGCTGATTTTTCTGTGTTTTTCGATTTTTTGGGGTGTTCATGGGGACAGGCCATGTGGGTGGGGGCCATTTTGAGTGCTGGTACAGGCAGGCCATGTGCTGGGAGGCAAGTGGCCATTTTGAATGCAGGCAGTGTTGTTAGGCCTGCAACCATTTTGCCTAGTTTTCAACCTTTATGCCCAGGGGTAGTGAGTGTTGCATGGGCCTAGTCTTTCTGTGGGGTGTCTTGAATTTAAACATCATGGAGGGCCTGGATGGTTTGGGATTGTGCTGATTTTTCTGTGATTTTCGTTTTTTTGGCCTGTTGTTGTGGCCTTTTCACCAGAGGTAGTGAGTGTTGCATGGGCCTAGTCTCTTTGTGGGGTGTCTTGAATTTAAACATCATGGAGGGGCTGAATGGATTGGGATTGTGCTGATTTTTCTGTGATTTTCGTTTTTTTGGCCTGTTGTTGTGGCCTTTTCACCAGGGGTAGTGAGTGTTGCATGGGCCTAGTCTTTCTGTGGGGTGTCTTGAATTTAAACATCATGGAGGGCCTGGATGGTTTGTGATTGTGCTGATTTTTCTGTGTTTTTCAATTTTTTGGGGTGTTCATGGGGACAGGCCATGTGGGTGGGGGCCATTTTGAGTGCTGGTACAGGCAGGCCATGTGCTGGGAGGCAAGTGGCCATTTTGAATGCAGGCAGTGTTGTTAGGCCTAAAACCATTTTGCCTAGTTTTCAACCTTTATGCCCAGGGGTAGTGAGTGTTGCATGGGCCTAGTCTTTCTGTGGGGTGTCTTGAATTTAAACATCATGGAGGGCCTGGATGGTTTGGGATTGTGCTGATTTTTCTGTGATTTACGTTTTTTTGGCCTGTTGTTGTGGCCTTTTCACCAGAGGTAGTGAGTGTTGCATGGGCCTAGTCTTTCTGTGGGGTGCCTTGAATTTAAACATCATGGAGGGGCTGGATGGCTTGGGATTGTGCTGATTTTTCTGTGATTTTCATTTTTGTGGCCTGTTGTTGTGGCCTTTTCACCAGGGGTAGTGAGTGTTGCATGGGCCTAGTCTTTCTGTGGGGTGTCTTGAATTTAAACATCATGGAGGGCATGGGATTGTGCTGATTTTTCTGTTTTTTTTTTATTTTTTGGGGGTGTATAACTGAACTGATGTTCCTCTGTCTTCCATTGCTTTTAGGTGCATAAGACTCAAGAGAACCACCAGTGCCAGGAAGAAGTCCTGCAGCGGTGTGTGTGTGCAGCATAACGTCACACGACGTCACGTCTGGCCACAGACATCTCTGCAACTCGTGCAACTGCGGCCTGCTGTTCTGACCTGCTCTGAAGAAGATGGCCCCAAAAAAAGTTCCCCGTAGCTCCTCTAGCAAGAAAGTTGCCAGTAAGGAGCAGAAGAAGCAAGTTACCAAGGAGGCTGGTGTGCCGGCCGCCACGTTTTTTGGGAGTAAAAAAACAAGTACGCCTGGAGCAGCAGCGGGATCTGCTGGGGACCAAGCTGGGAGCAGCACCCCCGCTCCATTGGGCTCAGTGCCGCCACCACCACCACGCCAACTTAAGTCCAAGCCCTTGAGTGCTGCAGAGGCAGTCAGTGTACTTCTTCAATCACCATCGACCAGTGATGTTGGCTCATCGCAAGAAAGTAGCAGCAATGTCCCTGAATCAACACAGGTTGTTGTAACTCATCTGACAAGTGTTGAACAACCACAGCCGCAACAACAACCACATGTGAAAGTACAAGCCCAAGTACATGTGGAAGGAGAGGCAGCGCAAGGAGATGCGCCAGCAGAGGTGCATGGAGGATAACAAGTGCCCACAATAGTTGTTCCTCCCGAAGTAGGGGCTCATCAGGAAATCGACAATCAAGCCGAGGTATCATTTGAGGAAGCCACTCCTCCTGATGATCATTCATTGTCTTCCACATCCCTAGCAAGGAAAAGATCAAGGGGGTGTCTACATCTTCTTCAAGCCCACCTCCTTCTGATGATCTGGATGAAAATTGGGAACCACCACGGCCGTCTGAGAGTGAGGCACACCATGATCTGATAAAGGTACTTAAGCGTAAAAGGAAGGTCGTCGAAAAACTCATAGTTATGGAGTGTCATGAGGCTCAACAAGAAGTGGCGGATACTGCTGCTGATAAAGCCTCTCACGACGATGAGCCAGTCATCATAAAGGTCACTGCAGCCCCAGTGGGCATGCAGCAAAGAGACATTTCGACCCTAGCCCGAGAAGCTGCTGAGCGTGATGATGATGTCGACGAGGAGGCAATGGAAACACAACAATCATTGGAGTTAACTAGTACACCAACACGTACCGCTTCCATATTTCTTCCTCGCCAGAAGGGACCTCCATCCACCTCAACCTCAATTAGTGGTGGTGAAAGTGCACAACGTACTAAAGTTCGGCAATCCACATCCTCCACTTCATCTGGCATTAGCAGCAAAAGCACCGCCACCAGTATCGCCGCCTCCTCCGGCCCCCAGAGACAATTCAAGTCCCCAGCTTGGGACTTCTTTAGTGTTGGCCCAAAAAGGGAAAACTTCGCCATTTGTAGCATTTGTAAGGTTGCAGTTAGTCGTGGTAAGTTTGGTACCAACTATGGTACCGGAGGCCAGAGAGGTCATCTTAAGAGACAGCACACTGTCCAATGGTTTGCGCACCTACAGGCGATCAAGGAAGCCCTATTGCACGTAATGAAAACGTTGATTTTTCATCTGATGATGACGAGGAGGAAGAAGACGTGTCAAACACTTCACTTACACCCAGTACCCCTGTCAGCAGCACACCCCATGTGAGCCACACTAAGAGTGTGGGAGAGAGTGAGACACCAATGCGAAAAAGTTCATCAGCGAGCGTAACTGGGTCGAAGATATCATCATCTTCCCGTAAATGCTTGGTCCAGGGCAACATTACGCCTCTGTATAACACTAAGCTGGCTAAAATGCTAGCTCTGGACCTTCTCCCCTTTTCTTTTGTAGAAGGGGTTGGTTTTCTAGAATTAGTGGCAGCGCTCTGCCCTAAATGGAAGGTTCCTAGCCGGTTCTATTTTGCCAGAGTTGCGGTTCCAGCACTACATGAAGATGTGCTGGAGGTGATTGGGGCAGCTTTGCAGAAGAATGCTGTTCACACTATACATCTGACAACAGACATGTGGACCAGTGGCGCAGGCGCTGATTACATGTGCATCACTGCACACTGGGTCTCTTTTTCAGGGGTTAAAGCAAAGCTAAACGCAGGTGTTGACCCGGACCAAGTTTTTAAAGCTGCTCGGAAACATGCAACACTAGCCATGTTTGGTTTGGAGAAACGTCACACAGCACAAAACATTTTGGATGAGTTTAACACAAAGGTCCTTGACTGGCTGTCCCCAAAAAAACGCCAGATTGGTTATGTTTCCACGGATAATGGCGCCAATGTAGTTAAGGGCATGGAGCTGGGTCAGTATTTCAGAGTGCCGTGTTTGGCGCACTGTATAACCTGTTTCTTAAAAAATTCTTGAGTGATAAAGACAGTCCAGCGTACGAGGTAGTGGACACCTGCCGAAAAATGTGCAACCATTTCAGCCATTCTTTTAAGGCCCGGAAGCATCTGAGGAGCCTGCTACATGAACGTCGAATGCCAGTGAAAGCACTCATCCAGGAGGTGGCAACACGTTGGAACTCAACCTTCTACATGCTTGAGCGTCTGTATGAGCAGTATACGGTACTCGATCACTATTTCTTAAAACAGGGTACAGCTCAGAAGGACCTGAAGATGGGTGCGGCGCAATGGGACATAGTTAAAAGCCTGACACGCATGCTTCATCCTTTTGAGGTCTTCACGCGTGCCGTCAGCAAGGAGGACTGTAATTTGGGAAAAGCTATCCCATTGTTGTACATGCTGGAGCACCAACTGAAGGAGGTGTCTTCTGTGTTTCAAAAAGATGAAAAAAACAAAGACCCTTTTGTTTTGGCGGAGAAATTATTAGAGCGCCTACAAGGTGATGAACATCTTAAAATGATCCACTCAGACCAGCATTACATTTGTGCTACTATTCTGGATCCATGCTACAAAAACACGCTGGCAGGCCGAGCATTCTTTCCTTTTGCTCATGAAGATGTTACAAAGTACAAACGTTGGCTAGCCTTGTCAGCCAAGAGGTTTGAAAGAGAACAGCAGAAAATTGATGGAAAAGGCAGTACATCAGCAACAGCATCGGCAGGCCATCCCCAGTCAAAACAATCTACTTCTGCACCTGTGGCTGTGGCACAAGTGACCTCTCAGCCGTTAAAGACACCAGCAACCGGATCATCTGCACCAGACACAACAGTAACATTGGATGCTGAAGAGGATTGGCTAAATCGGCTTGGGTTTGGTTCTCAAAAAGTCACAGCAAAAGCTAAGCAAAGTGGAGGAACCTTGGAGGACCTTGAGTCGATGGTGCAGGACTATCTGAATGACTCAACAAAGGTCTTTGATAATGCTGACCCATTGGCGTATTGGCATGGGAAAAAAGAATTGTGGCCACAGCTCTCCAACCTGGCTTTAAACTACTTGTCTTGCCCACTCGCAAGCGTGTCTTCTGAACGTGTTTTCAGTGCTGCTGGTGGCATTGTAACTCCCAAACGGAGCCGCCTCTCGCCCAAAAATGTGGAGAGGTTAACAATGATCAAGATGAATCAGCACCTCATACCACCAGATTACAGAGTACGAGAAAGCACGCCGGATGAAGACGAGGTGGACAGCAACGTAGATGAGGGAATTTTTTCTCTGTCAGGTGACACTGAGCTCACCCTGCCTGAATTCGCAGAGTATGATGACAAAGCCTTATTCTTATTCCTGGACCCTGACACCGAGCCCTGAAAATGAGACAATGAATCAATAACTTTCTTTTTCGTCCTTATTCACTTTTATTCCTGTGTGTCTGTCTTTCTTTGTTGTGCACAGTTACTATAATTCAAACTTTAATCACCTAATCACAAAAACAAGCCCATCAGCAGAACTGTCTTCACTTGTTTGCTTATTGATTTGAAGGTGCCACAGTCTGCATTCCTCAGGTTCACAAGTTCAGAAGAACATGCTCCTCTATCCTCCTCCTCCAGACTCCTATTTCCATCAAAGCAGAGGGCTGGATTACGCCCAATGAAGAAAGACTCAGCACTTGAGGGGGTGTTCTACTTCTTTGCGGGTGAGTTGACGGCTCTGGGGCCATTGCTGGGAACCTCCAATACCGGATAAAAGTGGTTTGGACCAAATCGGAGGTGGAATTTTTTGTGTGTTTTTGCTGACTTGCTTGCCTTTGAGGTGCTCTTTGGGGGGGTTCCGGGTGTTTGTGGGTGAGTTTTGGGGTCTGGGAGCACTGCTGGGACAGTCTAATCTTGATTGCATTTGCTTTTCAGGAAATCCGTGCTGGAAAACGGGAGTTATGGCCTAGCTGTACAGCGCGTTTGGACCGAAGGCCGAGAAATATTGTAAGTATGAGATTTTCCTTTTTGGCTGTTTGGGGGTGTTGTGCTTTTTGGTGGGTGGGTTGGCAGGTCTTGGGGCATTCCTGGGAAGGCCTAATACCGGATAGAAGTGATTGGGACAAAATCCATAAGGAAAAGCCTTTTGGCACTTTTTGTAACTTAGGGTTCGTTAGGGTTAGCCCTAGCAGCAGGATTGCATGTCTTTCGGGGTGTTCTAGATTTTTGCAACTGAGTTCTGGGGTCTTAGAGCACTCGTGAGAATGTGTAATTTTGGTTGCAAGTCATTTGAAGAAAATCCATGGTGGGAAAGGGGGGATTTGGCATAGTTAAAGAAAGCCTCTTGCCACTATTCTTAACTTAGGGCTCGTTAGGGTTAGCAGGATTTCTATTGCATGTGTTTGGGTGGGGGTGGTTTCGAGTCTTGGAGCAATGCTGGCTATGGATACTTTTGCTTGCTTGCAAGTGGTTTGAATACAATCCACGGTGGGTAAGGGGGTATTTGGGCCTACTTTTACTTTCGAAGTACGTTTTGTCACCAGTTTTCTGGTAGGCCTCGTTTTTTGAGATCTGATTGGGGGTCTTCTACATTTTTGCGACTGGCTTTAGTAAGGGTCTGGGTGGGAGCACTGCTGGGAAGGTCTAATTTTGTTCTAAAACACAGTTTACAGTACACCTAGCTTGAGGGGAAAGATACGCTAAATTAATTTGCCCATACTTATTTATCCTTCAAAAGGTGACTCAGACAGAGTATGCACTTTCAAAAATGTTGTACCGTCTATTAGGAAAATCAAAGTGTGACTTTTTGCACTACACAGCGTACATACCTTATATTTATTTATCAGTGCTGTTTTTCGTTCAATAATTACAGACCGGGTTTCAGTCTGTGCAATGGGGAAAAAAGGATGGAGTCAGGCTTCACATTAGCGAGCCGCAATTCAGCATCCGCCAGGCAGGCAGTGGACAGGGTGTCTTCTGGTCACCAACATTGATGGACGAAGCGTCAGCTGGAATGGAGGAGTGCCGCTAATAAGAGGAATTGTTTGCTGCATGCAACTTACTTACCAAATTCAACAGGACAACTACAACAATACAGATACAGTATCCATTCTTTTATTCTATGAGTGTGTGTGACTGCATTTCTTGGATCTCTCTCTGCTTCTAAATTGATCCCTACAGCCATTCTATAGGTTTTACTTCGGCTATTTTTTAAACCTAATTTAATGTAGCCCTGTACTGTCGCATTCTGTCATTCACGGTTGTCGAAAGTACTACTTACTTTTCAGTAACGCATTCAGTAGTGCATGCACTTCCTTTATGTCACGTAAAAGATTTATGGTTAGCTTTGTACCCAAAAATTTCTTCATGTTCAATTATTGTTTGTCCATGCTGTGCTTTTTTTTTCTTTCTCTCAAAAAAACCTACCCAAAAAGAAACCCCCATTCCCATCCATTTTACAAACCCTAACCCTCTTCCCCCGGGCTGTGTGGTTTTGCTTGATGTGTGACTAAATGACATCAATAATTCCACACACTTGCTGGGGAGGATATGGTCATAGCAACAGGCTGGTGAAGAAATCCGAGGATATATTCTAGACTTACTCAGCTTCAGTACTATTTCTTGTAGTAGTAGCCAATGTCAAAGAAATCCTACAAGTACAAGTTATACTATCAATATTTTACCATTTGTTAGGCTACATTGTGGCACTGTTGTAGTCTAGTGTACTGTCACCTGCTATATTCTCTATCGTACCGTTGTAATGCTACAGTAAGGACAAACCAGGTTTCATTTTCTTTTTTTCCATAGCCATGCAACTACCACTGTGTCACACCACTAGTACCACCGCAATGAGGAGGAAATTTCATCCGCCCTGGATTGCAACCTTAATCGCCATTTCCCGTGGGACCAGCCCTGGGCCTAGCCCTACTTTCAAATACAAATTACAGGTAAGATAATCGTTTGGTTGGAGGTAGTATAATGGAGTATTAGGAGAGACGAGAGATTGACGGTAATACTACTAAAGTCCTAGGACTATTCAGGAAAACAAACTTACTGTTAAACCCCCACCCACCAGACTCAAAAGCAGTAAAAAACAGGTATGGTCAGATAAAGTTTCAAAAAGTATATTTTTATAGCCCTAACAAAATAATCTCCCGCAAGACCCTCCCTAACCCCAACGATTGTCCTTCAAGAGTCCCCAAAAAACCCAACTCCCAATTCCCACCCCCCAAAAGTCTCTAAAAAAGTGGCAAGGGACACTACGGCAGGGTGCTGTTGACTTTAGCGGCCAGGGCATCATGCTCCTTGCGGAGGGTGGCATGGTCGAAGCGGAGGCCCTCAACCAAGTTCTTATAGCTTAGGACCTCCTGCTCCAGGTAGGACACTCTGAGGCATAAGCGGCGTCGGCGTGCCTTGCAAATCCTGTGTGGGGGCAGCTTCTGTCTTTGCTGCTTGGCGGTGGCGTTTGGCTTTGGTAGCCCGGCTCCGTACCGCTGGAGCACTGCGCTGGCTGGCAGCCTGTGGGGGCACGGAGGAGGATGCAGCTGTCCCACTGGATGTTGTTGTAGTAGTACCAGACTGCGTCTCCTCCTCCTCCAGGGCCACCAGCCGCCGATATTCAGCGACAGTGGCATCCAGCCTCCGTTGCCGGGCTATTCGAGCCAGCTCCCTCCTCCTTGATGGTCTGTTGGATTTAGTAGGAGCAACTATATGAAGAAAGAAAGACAGTCTGTAACCAATGCTCCTTAAGATTAACACAAAATGATTGAGCAGAAAGTATTGTCACAGTACAAGTAGCAAATTGAAAGCACAGTACATAACTATTGAGGACAGTATCTATGTAACCTCCGACTTCTTCATCCTCGCTCTAACATTAGTGGGAGTTTAAGGAACAAATTCTACGAGCACTATGGACTTCCATTACAGTCGACTATGACAGTACACCAGTCTTATTCTTCTTCTTCTCTCTTGTTTAGGAAAATTGGTACGTTATCTTATGCAAGCCGGCATAATGCCAGCGCAGTGAACTTGCACCCGAGAAAAACAGACGCACACCATGATGAGTGAGACAGACTTGCGTTACTGTACCGGTCCAGTACATGCAGGTGGTGAAGCTCTTACTTTTCTATTACGGGTGGCACTGAGAATACTCTGTTAAAAGGGCTACTGCTTAATTAATTTAGCTTTCACCCTATAGTGCAAATGAGTATTAGAAAAGGAAAATGAAGAAGCTAAATAATCTGATTATCTATCACTTCACATGGGATGTATTTGATGACATATGGGATGACTTTAGGTGCTTTGCTTATTATTGAGTGAACAGTGATACACCCACACATGAATGACGTACTACTACTAAACTAAAGTTATTAAGAGAGGTAGGGAGTGTCCACCGTAATAACCGGATATATGCTGTGCTTGCAGTTGCAATACGAACTACTGCTACTATTCATGGTAGTATTTGGACAAAATTACAACTTCTTTTCCTTGCCTTTCCTACACTGGAACAGACGTGCGGGTGCGGTGTTACATGCTCTTCAAAGTAACACTTAGTTCATCCAGTGACCGTCTTCTCTCTCTAGATCAGGGGTCTCCAACCTTTTCTGTAGTGAGAGCTACTTCTGATCAGTGAAAATCGTCGTGAGCTACTAAAGGCCAAGCCACTCGCACATGTTTTCGAAAGACCCCTCACGCCCAATTATATTGACTGTAAGCCGACCTAATTTCTTCAGAGCCCATACTGTGGTTTGAACAAAAGGGGCCACACTCACTCCAACAGATGCTCTAGGCCCGGGGCCAATGGGAAGGTTTCCAGTTCTCCATGTGGCTATTTTGTCTAGGGCTAGGCAGATACATACCCTCCCATAGCTTCCTTTGTAAAGAGGATAACCTCCGAGACAGATGCTATTTATACAGAGAAAGAAAAGAGTTTGACACGTTGCTTTATTTCAATGATTAAATGTAGTCATTAATAAAGCAGAGTTTCACACCAGTTTCTTTAGACCGCATTTAATGTGCAAGTAAACTCTGCAAAACCACAGCCCCAATGGAGCTACTAGGCCAGGGCAGAGGCTCACAATGAATGCATCTGTAAAACAACTTCGGATCCAACACTTTATGTTAATATGTGAAGCACCTGTTGTTTTGTAACTGCCTTTTTTAATAAAGAGTAAGGCTGGCTATTTTGGTGTCGAAGCACTCTTAATAGATAACCTCTGTTCCCAAGAAGCAGTCAAACTCAACCCCCAAACTGAGGATTTAACTAGAAGACTCCCGATCTGTCCATGATCCGAACGATGCTACCCAGAAAAACTGCCATAGTAGTGGTGTGGATTACCACATGCGCTAGGAACAGAGACTACATGGGCAAAGTGGGCTTTGGCCAGAGCCCCACCCTTTTAGGGGGGCTGATAGAGCCAGCTATGTTCTGAAGAGAGCTTTGCCCGAATGACCTTTAATAATTTAGATCTGCAAAATGTCTGTAACACTCTCGCACATCACCCACATTCAAAATAAATTAAAGGAAAATTATATTTAAAGAAATAGAACTGTTGTGTTAATTAATATTTCATGCAATATCTATAAAAACGTTTCTTTTAGGTTGAAACAGGATATCACATTAGAAATGGGACGCGTAACAGCGTAACAGAGTTTATTTGCAGTGATGTTAGTGAGCTGCTGCTGTTAAATATTGAAAACGCACATCGCATCTGTGAATATTGGAAATAAATATAAACACATATAATTTGGACAAGTGTGACCACGCTCTGTCAGTGACCTGACCACAAAAGGTATAAAAGAGTTCACACTGGATCATAAATTCATAGCTGTTCTGAAGAGTGGGACACTTTGCATTCTTTTTAGGAGTGCAGACGGGGAGAGTTTGTTTATCTTGTGCCTTCTGTAAAGGAAACTGAAACTTATCAACATCCCCTGATTTTATAACCCAGCGATGGAAAACGGGAGAAAAAGACATTCCCAGTCTTCCATGCCCGGCATATCCAGCAGCTAAGCATAGAAGGCTCACATCGCAAATCTCATCTCAGAGAACAGAGCATTAAGAAGTTTACTGGCCAGGCCAGTTTTTACCGATATTGCTGCTGAAATATGCGCGGAAGGGGTCACGGTTCGAAGCAGTTTAATACTGCTTGCGCAACCTGCATGCTAGCAGGCTTTCCGGGACATACTGCTCCTCTCCAGCCTACCTGCTGCTTGCTCTGCACACCTCGCACACGATGAAGACTGCGGTGACATGCTGTGAAAGCCAGGTGCCGTGGAGACGCAGTTCAGCACTACGTCATCAGCTTTGGCCTGCCCCACCCCAGCTAAGCTCAGTTAGGCCAATCTGAGACGCTGATTTTGGTGAGGGCAGGCAACGCATATGAAAAAGGCCTAAGAATAATGAATGAGAATGATAGGCTACACAATTGAGATACAAGGTACGAGCTACTCCTGGGGGTTTGGCGAGCTACCGGTAGCTCGCGATCGACCGGTTGGAGACACCTGCTCTAGATACACATATGCTATCTAAGAGTCAGATAGTACCATGATCCAGGCATCCATCCATTCAAAGTATATGCACACATACAGTTTCTGTTTCACCCACACAGGCTGTTCTCCTTCCAACCATCCTTGCTTCATCATTCACCCAGCCATGCACCATACCATATTCCTTCCTTCCCAGCCACCTCGAGGACCAAGCAAACACATATCATTCTTCTTTGCCAGTCATCATTACATTTCTCGTCCTTCCACACTTACTTACACCCTTCTTTCGCTTTTCGTTCATCCCATCCATCAAGTTCATCTCAGATCTGATTGGGATTCTTCTCGCCAAAAACTTCACAGCTAAGTCGAAGTACATTTAGAGGAGGCTACTACCTGGTTGATTTATAATAGACCCGTGCAGAAAGCACACTCTGCAGTCTTCAATCTCAATAAGTAAGGAATATATAGCTTACCTCTGCCCGCCACCACCGTGTTATCCCTCACAGAATTGTCCGGCACTTCCACCGCCTCCTCCCCCGAGTTGTCCTCGTCCAATGCCACCACCACCTCCGCGCTGGCCCCGCCTCCAGATGTTCCACCTACAAAGTACATTTAATAATGTTAGAATACACCACTCACTACTATATAATATTTGGTCTAGGAGGAAGAAAGAAATGTGAAAAAAACAGAATACAATTTAATAATGTGTGACTGTCTACTCTAAAGTAAAAATGTCCCTTTTTCCAGGGAAGGCTGTTGTCTTGCTGCACTTTTTGGCACAACTGATGAATGCTTGCTTTTTATTTTTAACACGCACCACTTTTTCTCCTAACAGACAGAAGCTTGACTTCTAAGAACACGAGCAGGATCAAGTTCAAACCAGGTGAGAGCTCGGCTCGACCACAAGAAATGTGTCCAATTAATCGTCAGCACTAAGCACTTTTCCATTTTCAGTTAAACGTTTACTTTTATGACAAACTTGATTTTAATAAATGTGTTTACTTTTATTAAAGCTTTTAAACTTAAATAGACTCTGTGGTTTTTGGTCCTCCAGACTAGAGTGGATGAGCTAAAGGTTTTGGAATTTTTGCAAGCATGAATCTGTGCCTCTGACATCATTTGGGATCAATCATTGGTGACTTTGGGAGCTAAATGACTCTGCCACACTATCTAGTCAGTAAGGAGATTGGGGGTTCAACTACAAAGTCTGTTATCACTGAGGTATGTGGAAAGTCTAACAGCACCTATTATAATTGATAAGCTAAGCAATGCATTATTTAGTGTCCATAGTTCTGTTTGTGCAGATTTGTCCCTGCAACAGTAGTAGAAGGGATTGTCCTCCTATCCAAACCAAAAATAAAGTAGTATCTTATTCTTTCTTGGTGGTCATTCACCTTTTTATTGTTGGCAATTGTCAAAACATAAAAATTTAGAAGACTTGAAAAGACATTATGGACAATCCCAGAGGACTGCACTCAGTGCATAGAGCTATTGCTGACTAGAATGGGAGTCCAATGGAATTGCCAAATGTGCAATCTTAGTTAGCTACACAGACAGACTAATAAGAATAATCTAGTAATACCACACAGAGTCATAGTCGAGGCAGGATAAGAATTTAGATTTAGTCTACAAGAAGATCAAAGACGATTTAGAAAAAATCGAATGAGGAACGCTAAAAAAAATAAGTACTCTATATTAAAATTAAAACTTACTGGGGCCAGCAAAGGAGCCCTCGCCTGCCCGATCCTGGCCTGCATCCTGAACAGCACCCTCCTCCTGTGTCCTCCTCTTGCCCCTGGGGGGAGCTGATGTACAACATGAAAGAAAGAAAAACAGAAAAACATGGATGATATTTGTCAACCAAATCAAACATTTCAAAAGAACTAACAAAATATTTTGGTGAAATAGCAAATAGACAACTATTCCACGGGATATATTATTGACCAATCTCATGTGGTCTACTACGTTATTAGTATTGCTTGATTTGCGGACCGTCGAATTGGAAACTTCTTATGTAACTCACTAAACAAAGTACTAAAAAGGTTTGCCTAGGATTGGCAGGCAGCAGTCCGCAGCACGCGAAGTGACAGACAAAGTCCATTGTGATTGCAGATCAGCGACAACACTAAAGTTTCCTACTACATTAACTAGTCATTAAAATAATCAAACTATCAATCCACCACCACTATTTCTTCTTATCGCCATGTGTACAAAGGAAGGACTGGCCTTGAGTCTGTAGGGGCTGATTTAGAAGCCCCTTGCGGCTCTTTTGCTCCATTGTTGCGTGACTTTTGTACGCAGCGGCAGCACAAAAGAGGCGCAATGGTGCGGCGTATATTAACAACGTGACGCATATGGGAGATGCATCACGTTGTAAAGCCCTGCGCCATCAGGGGGCGTCCCGGCGCAAGGGAGGGCGTTCCTGCGCAGGAACGCATCCTAAAAGTGGCTGAGGGAAATCTACAAGATTTCAATCACTCACTTTAACGACAATGATGCGTGACTCAAACCCTGCGCCTGCTTGAAGCAGACGTACGGCTTGACGAAGCATTGGGGAGATAGGGCACCCCAGAGCATTGATGGACCTGCGCCATCGTTGCGACGCAACTCCAGCAATCCGCCGCCTTTACGGCACAGATGCGTAAAGTTCTGGTGACGTTTTGGGCCCATGGTGCGCCGCATTGTAAATACGGCGCACCATGGGTGATGGTGGCGTGGCGCACAATTACTGGAGCATCCCTGCTACTTTGCAGGGATGCGCCGGTAATTAAAAATCTGAACCTTAGTGTGTAGCATTACGCAGTTCTTTAAACTACACTCATACATAATTTCACAGGCCAATGAAATGAACACAAAATCGAAAACAAATAAGCATAGTAGCAACACTACTGAGAAGGAGAGCAGTGCACCTGAAATGCACAGAATATTTTGAAATATAATTTACCTACAATGTAATGAGCAGCATTATTGCTCTTGGTAAAAAACAAAAATATGCAATATAATAACACACAGCAGGAGAAAACAGAGTAGTAAAAAAATAGCTACTACTACTCACCAAGCCCGGGGATCTCAATGCCAAGCAGGTCGAGCAGATCTCGTTCACGGTCCAGGATATCCGTCCAGCGGTGGGTGGCCTGGTTGTAGGTGCGCCGGACCCGAGAATGGCGGTACATGGCCCGGCACCCCTTCTCCCACCTCTTCCGGCGCTCCCGGATCCCATACCCGACACCGATCCTGCCGGCTGCCATGATGGTCCTGGGGAGGCGGCGCTGAACATAAAAAATTAGTGCGGCCACCTCCTCCGGGCTAAAGATCTCCCGGGGCACGACCTGCTCCCCCCTCAAACGCCCGCACGGGAGCCGGGCACGGGGTGCGGGACCCTTCCCCTTCTCGGGATGCTTCCCGGCTCCCTTCACCATGGTCTGGGCGGAAAGGAATAAAGAAAATATAATAGGGAAGAGAAGAAAAGAAAAGAGTTTAAAAAAGTAGTTTAAAATTAACCAAAAGTAGCAGTAAACACAAAAATATAGGGCTAGAAAAATAGAGGGATAGATAATAAGAAAAATAGATCAAAAAAACTTCAAACAAGCAAAGGATGGCAGAGATTTAGAGAGGATACAAAAAGCATGCCCAGAACATAGCAATGAATGAGAAACAAGATGGCCGCGCCCGTTCACGACCGCGCGGGTAAGTTCGCGCGAGATTTTCCTCGCAAACACTCGCGAAATTGTACTGGCGAGCCGCACACTTTGCGAGATTACACTTCGCGCCCGGAAACGGAAATACGTCATGCAAAAAAGATGGCCGCGCCCTTGAACGACCGGGAGGGTAACTTCGCGCCTTGCGCTACAAGCGGCTCGCGAAAACGCACAAAACCTTGCGAACTAACACGCCGCAAAAAAAGAAATTGCATATTCGCACGAATTCGCGGCTTCCGAATCCGATCTTGCGCGTGCTCGCGCCCCGCGAATCCCGCGAAATTGCAGAAAAACGAGTTTTGCAAAACTGAAAGCACTCGGCAGGTGCAAGAGTTCAAACTCATCATTAGTAACCATTCCCTGTAGTGCTTCCCGACTGGGGCCCCTCCAGAGTTCAGTTGCTAGTTGCATCAATTGTATGACCCTGCTCTGACCCTGACAGCAGGCTCATAGAATAGCTACAAGTAAGTCACAAAGTTCCTGGAAAAAAAAATTGCACTGCAACAGAAAGCAAATTACTGATAAGGAAGCAGGTGCCAGACCTGGAATTTTAAAACAGTGACACATTAATAAACTAACCCCATATTAATGCATGTCAGTTGAAGCAGGGCAGGTGTGCTTGCTTCCCCCCCCCCATAATCTATAGTGATGATGAACCAGAGGGTGGCATTGATGTAACAGAGGGTGGCATGGGTGAAACAGAGGGTGGCAGTGGTGAAACAGAGGGTGCTGGGAACCTGTGATGATGAACCAGACGTAGAAACAACATAGTCGCGACCGTTGCGAGCCGACAAGTAAGTTCGCGATTGCGAACTAGTACCAAACACTCGCGAACTGGCAGAAACCCTTGCGAACACAAAAAAAATCCGCAAATTCGCGAATTTTGCGGATTGCGAGTTCGCAAATTCGCAAAATTCGCGAACGCCAGATTCGCAAAATACGCCCATGCTTAGGGAGCGGGCCTAGGAGCAGTGTGAATAAACAGGGGGAGGGAGGGCCGTGCAACGGAGAAAGGAGAGCACGTGGAGAGAAAGAGATACACGAGGGGGAAAAGAGGAGAGAAATGATGAGGGAAGTAAGGGCATGGGCGAGGCGAAAGGCAGAAGAGAGGAGGATATGGCGCAATGGCCAGAGCTCGCGACTTTGGAGCTGGGGAACCAGCTCGGCGTCTGCACAACATATGTGATTCTGGACAAATCACTTAAACTATCTACAGCGCTGAGAAGAGGCAGATGTGGCCGGGCAGGGTGGAACCAGGGGGAGCGGGCCTAGGAGCAGGGAGAAAAAACACAGAGGGAGAGAGGGCCTTGCAACGGAGAAAGGAGAGCACGTGGAGAGAAAGATATGCGAGGGGGAAAAGAGGAGAGAAATGATGAGGGAAATAAGGGCATGTGCGAAAGGCAGAAGAGAGGAGGATGGGGCGCATCCCAATCACGTTGTTTTGATTAAGTTTGCCGTAGTGGTGGTTTCTCCGGCCTCCCTGCCCTGCACCGGCAGCTGCTGCCTGCTGGGATAATATACATCAATATTTCACTATGGCGGTTGCTAATCGGGCACAAAATACCGACTTTAGGATCCTGTTTTTATTTCAATAGGACAGCTGATAATCGTGCATAGAACGCTAATTATAGGATTCCATATCCTATTTCTATTTCATCATGGCAGTTGCCAATCGGGCATAGAACAACAACTATAGGATCCCACATCCTATCTCTACTTCAATCGCCACTCTAGCGGACCAGAAACGCGTCATGTAGCTAAGACGCGAGGGACCTTTAATAAAAACGGGGATGTTTCTCCTGCCGTTCGTGGATGCAATTTACAGGCCGGCTGTTCAGAATATGGCAAACTTGTGAATATAAAGGTTGGTGCAAAGAAATGGTTGTGCCATTTTACTTTATTTTACGGTCTGGGAGATGTATACCTAAACCATATGTCTGGTTAATGTACTCAATTCCTTACATGCATATCTTAATTGGGGATAGCCGGGATGCACAGAAAACAGCAACACAAGAGGGGACGGAAGGAGGGGGCAAAGGGGGGACGGACACAAGGACACAAGCACAACGAGGAACGGCTGTTTTGATTAAGTTTGCCGTAGTGGTGGTTTCTCCGGCCTCCCTGCACTGCACTTTATGCCTTACCTCCGCCATAGTTGTCGTGCCGAGAGTCACATTGCGGGTCATCGGGATAGCCGGAATGCACAGAAAACAGCAACACGAGAGGGGAGTGAAGGAGGTGGCAAGGCTCGGACTGCCTCCGCCTTCTGCACGGGTCTTCCAGCGCCGCATCTCGTGCCGAGGGTCACATTGAGGGTCACCGGGAGAGCCGGGATGCACAGAAAACAGCAACACGAGAGGGGACGGAAGGAGGGGGCAAGGGGGGGATGGACACAAGGACACAAGCACAACGAGGAACAACGAGGAATGGCTAACCTTCACTGCGGGTGAAGAAAAAACGGCGGCTGCAAGCTTCCGAATTTTTCAGAATCTGGGGCGTGGTTTTGTGGTTCTGAGTGACAGACTACATCACTGTCTAAAGAACAGCAAAACTTACGCCCCCGAATCCGAAAGAGATGGGGCTGAATTAGAGTGACGCATCTCTCCTCCAATGGCTGGCCTCCGTTTAGGAAGCCAGCCAATGGAGGAGAGACGGGGCAGGGAGGCGGGTTAAACCGCACTACTAAGAAACATTAAATCTCCGACCCCAGACTGCGCAAGCGCAGCCTTTAGGTCCTCGACCTAAAAAGGAGCAGTATGTTTTTTTAAGGACTGTCCTTGTAATTTCCGAAGGGTCAACCTTGTCCCATTTTAAGGAAAAACCGTTGGTTTTATTTAAGTGTATTAAGTTTTGCCTAAGGATACTTGCTATACTTTCATTTCGGTGTTCCTGCTGTAGGCGGAGCGAGAGGGTAAGAGCGCTATGGTCACTTAATAGATTGACCAATGTTGTAAAATGTATGGCCCTTTTGGCAACTGTATTAGATATCAAAATAAAATCAACAGTGGTTTGACTACCCTTGCCGTGAAATGTTAGATCCAGCAACTGGGTTAGCGGGTTTTTGGTATTGGCAATCTTTATATCTAGGTCTGTAAGGATTTCATTTAGCTAATCCCCGATATGCGAGTGTGAAAAATGAACTATGGGTTCCTCATTTTCGTCTGTGATTCCACAGACGTTTTGGCAGCTTAACGGGCAGGGATGTTGATTAAAGTCACCTCTACATAATATCGTGGAACCTGCCACTCGCCCAGCTGTTAAGGGGGAGAGTTTTTGGCTCAGCCCGCTCAGAACATTTAGAAGGTCGGCTTCTGGTAGGTTATTATAGAAGTTGACCAAGAGGACTGCCTCAACTCTTTCAAAACAAAGGCAAATTATCTGGTAGTTTGGTTTAAGTTCTACAGGGGTTATTTCCACCCCCCCCCCTATTGTATTTGATATGAATATAGTTAAACCACCTTTTGCCCTGCCAGATGGTGCCGGTATTGCAGAAAAGTAGGTTTTGTACCCTGTCAAATGAATTTCGGTGGTTGACCATGTCTCCTGGAGACAGATTATGCTATAATCTTGTATAAATTCCACCGCTAGCCCATTTTCTATCTTTGAGCGGAGTCCTGCTATGTTCCAAGAAATAAACGTTAATGCAGGGCCATCCTTTACCTGGGCCTTATAAAGTAATATTCCTTCCATACTAACTGTGGGTCACCACTTTTCCTGCCCGCTTGTGTCTTTTCTTTTTGCAGAGAGGACGATGCACCCTCATTTGTACTAAGATTTTTCTTATCTGCTACAAACTTTCCCATGTTCTTATGTGTTACTGTTTGAGTGCCCATATCTGGTAATTTTAATGGGCTACCACTGCAATCAATGTTTGAAGCTTCTATATTTGGACGGTGTTTACGTGCAGAGAAATCCCCCAGATCCCGACTGTAGAGTCAATCGACTCCTTCCATCCCTGCAAGTATGGAATAACGATTAAATGTGGGATTATTAGAGCCTGGGTGGTAAAAATTGTGACCAAGTATGGAAGGTGGACGAAGGGGTCTCAGCAGAAGCGACTGGGGATAAAAATAGGTTAGCTCCTGTGTGGTAATTCCCTCCCCACCTCTATCGTCGAACCATTCCCTAATATGTTTGGCTAGTCTGTGATCCTTGAAATTTATGATGATCACATTCCCTCTTAAGTCCTTGGGTCTATGACCCAACCACCCTAGTATTTCCCCATTTATATTTGGAAGTAACGGCCTATTATTTGCTAACCAATGAACCACCTTATTCTTTAGGGTTCGAAAGTCTTCAATCTTTCCTTCCTCTAATTCGGGTACCCCTGTTAGAATCACTACATAGGGGGCAGCCTGTGGGGGAAGGTCTACCTTCCTCCTATGCGCCCTTGAGGGATTAGAATGGGGTTGAGTCTTATTATCTTTCGACTGGTTATTTCCAGTTTGACTATTTAGTATTTTTGGGCGTGTCCTTTGTCTTTTTAGTCATTTGTATTTGTGTGACCCTTAGCTGTTTTGCTGATGGTGTTGCTTTGCAGCTCTATTTGAGGTTGCACTTCCTTATTATGATTATTATCTAATGGTAGAGATAATGAAGATGAATGACAAACATGTTTTTTATGTGTGTTTATTATTAGCTCCCTGGTCTGGTCTGCGTTATTCTTGATCATGTTTTCGAGATCCCCCATTTTTTTTGACATAATTTTTACCCTCTGTATTAGGGGGAGTATTCGCAACCTAACAAGTTGTTCCATGTTCCCCATTAGTTCTTTCATAAGGAGGGAATGCTGGGGATGACACTCCAATCCACTTTTCCTAACTGGGGTGCATGGCTCCCAATGTGTACCTTCCTTCCTAGGTGAACTCTGTACTTTTTTTGGTGTCTTAGCACTCCTAGATTGAAGATTGCCCCCCCTGCGTTTTCTCTTTTTCTGTAGATTAGTCTTAGTCTGTTTAATGTTAGGAGGGGTGTGTCTTGGTGGATCGATGACTGATTGGTCCTAAGACAAAATCTCTAATGGTATGTCTATCTGCGAAACATCTTTGCCCAGTTCTGTTGATTTATTCTGATCTCGTAACTGAAGTGGAATGCTAATGCCACCCTCTAGGTTTTCCACCCCGCTATTTTCTGGTGGAGTGATAACTGTTTTAATCATCCCCAGGGATGAGCGCTTTTTTTGCATAGGGGGAGACAAAGATAATCTAGTTGGCAAGGGCTGTTGTTCCAAAAGTGCATTTTCTCTAATCGGGGAACTGTTGTGCGTGTTTACAACGTGTTGACTGCCTGGGAGGGATACAAAAGATGGAGCAAGGAAAGAATCCTGTGAGTTTATGGTGGTTACAGATATATTCATTGATGACAGAGGCGGAAGAGACCCAGCAGGAAGTGACAGGCGTCTTTCCGTGTGCTCGATGGCATTTGCCACCACCCCCAATAGTTTTTTGGAGCATACGGTCGATCGCTGTTAAACTGGGTAAAGTGGATTTTAACGCCCCCTGTTTTTTTATTACTGGGGCAGGCATTTCAAAAGGCTATTCTTTAAGGTAGTTTATCCCTTGACTTAAGTACAGAATAATTACTTTGTTACTCTATAACACATATTACCTAAGATCAGAGACAGTCTGAGATAGCCAGATAGATGGAGGATCTTGCTTCAGAATGTTGAATGTCCCAGTGTTTTTCTTTCGTAGAAACCAAGAGGGGGGGCCCAGCCCGGCCTCCTTTGGCCTCCGAAGGGCCACAAAACGGCCCCACCCTTGACCCGGGCTGCTCCCGCGCGCGTCCCGCGACGCGGGAGGAGCACAGCTGTTTTTGTGCACCTCCGGCGCGTCCAATGACGTAGGTGGGCGGGACTAGGATGGATTTGTGGGGGCTGTAGTCCCCCCGCTCAGCGGCCGCGATTGGTAGGCGGCGGCGGGGGGGGGACCGGGTGCCCAGGTAGTAGCGCTCCAGTGACCAAACGCCCAACAAGTCAGCAAGTCCCCAGCAATGGGCCACAATGAAATGTAAGTTTAAAAATGCTCCGGCAAAGTTCCTTCGTGGAAAGAAGTCAATTATGGCTGCAATCCAAAAAATCCATTTAAGGCGCCACCAAGGTCTCCTCAAATATCTCCAATTAATACAAATGTGCCAGGTGACGATTAGTCCCACTCACTCGCTTGCCCAGTGAATCGCAACTAGGCGCGTGGAACTTGCTCTAGCAGAAATCTCCAGTCGCAGCATGTGTCATGTTCCGCTCTAGGCAAGTATGATAGCGGTGTGCATGGGTGTATCAATAGTTTGTGACCAGAACTGCAGTTGCAGACCACTGATCAATTACCAGCCTCCAAGGAGGGGTGATAACTGAATCGCAAAGGAGAAGCCAGCCCCTTGAGACAGAAATCATGTAAGCAGCTTGACTGATGACTTCTCAAATGGGACATGGGCTACTTTTAAAACAGGCAGGGCACACGCAAAAATGAGGAGGAAAGCCCCCGAATCAGGTGAAATAGCCAAGCAGAGGATGAATCCGGAGCATGGGGCAGACCCATGGCCCATTCTAAGTGTACGTCAAAGTATAGGTTACAATGCTCCTGTTAGCTAGAAAAATTAGCATTTATTTTGTTCGGCTTTCGCAAAATAAATCAACCAATCACAAATAAATTAAGTGAGTGTGATTGGTGCCTGCTAAATCAAGCAGCTCAAGCCATATATGAGGTACATCTCGAAATAAATAATACCGCTTTAAAACGTGGTCCGAATGTGCGATTCCTGTTAAAATCCTGGATTCCTGCAATTGAGCATCATCTAGACATACGCTTCGTTGGAAACGCAGAATAAAGCACAGAAGGGGGAGTCAAGGTCTGCTGCTCAGACACGTCAACCTGCTGCTGCTGCTTGCATTGTTGTGGGTAAATAATGGCTTTTAGCATGCCGGGTTGGTTTTCCAAAGAAGTTTTAATGTTAGCTCATTAGCAGTGAGATGTTTTCATCTGCATTTGACAGGCTATTTTTGCCCTTCCACCTGCTAGGCTGTTTAACCATTAATTTCTTAAAAGGAAAAAAACAGGCAGAAGGTCAGGAAATAAATTTTGTTTTGCAATTTACATGCTGCCCAGTGCCGCTATGACGTGATGCCAACAACCATTCCTGGCTTTTCAGTTAACAGCATGTTCCACTGGGGACTTGTAGTTTTGCTTTTAACATGGTCATTATGGGTCAAAACCCCAAACATGCAGAGTGTTGTGGGCTAAAATGCTGAAATTTTCTTAAGGTGTTGTGGATTATATAGAGCCACTTAAAAAGCTATGTTTACAAAATTTACAAAATCATCTAGTTAATTTCAAAACTGCTCTGTTCACGCATAAACCCAACAGTAAACTGCTCACATATTTTGTGAGGGTTGATGTTGAGATATAAAATTATATATGTATTCATGATTGGCCCACTATGTACCATATAACCGCACATACCCATGAATAACGGCATAGTACTATACAATATATGTTAGCCCTATGATAGGTTCATGTAGGCCCATTTAGACCTAGTGATATAGTCAGGGCCACTTTGTTTCGTTTCCCTTCGTTCATGTACTGTTTCCCAGAAGTCACATGATTTAGCTCATGGTACGAAACCACGCTAAATTACTCAATCTACTTCTCTGATCTTTTGTGTATAGCTCAGGGAAACCCAAGGTCACACCGGCCCTTCTTGTGGGGCGCGCACATTCTAGCAGAGCCCGTTCCTGTACTCCCCTGGTTTTAGATAGACGAGAGGGCGCCTGACTGACCTGCCCCCGGAATAGCTTCAGCTTAGCTACCAACAATTAGTGGTGCCTTATATGGGTTTTCCTGCTGGCTTACTGACAACTTGTGTTTTTCCTTCTGAGGTGTTAACCTGAATGTGTGAAAACGTATATATGCTTTGTATCACTTGCAATTCGTCAGTCTCCTCTGCGCACCTCCATGGGTCGTGTAGACCGAGGCTCCCCTGTCAGGGCTTGTATTTGATTGAATAAACGATTCGACCTTCTAAATTGCCGACTGCCTTATTATTCCTTTATGATATATATTTATATATGGACTATTGGTAAGTATAGTCCGGCCTTGTAAAATTTTGGTTCCTTCATTGAGTGTTCAGTTCCGATTATGCATTAAATAAAACAATCATCGGCAACGCAATTCATTTTCTGTTTTATGAAGTAGAATGTTTTACACCTTGCAGCCCCCTGCAGAATGTAGTCAGGGGTCATGAAACACCTGTATCTTAGAGATTTTCATGGGCTTCAGGTTGAAGGAGGTCATTCCCTGAAGAGGAGGCCCCTGCACTACAGCGGATGAAGAAACATGTGGTATGCTCATTGTTCTATGCCTTCTGCGAGTACTTGAGCGGGTTCAGGTTTAAATGTTTGCATTCTGGGAGTTGTGGTTTTTGCACCTCCCAATAAAAATCTCAGACTGTGCGTCCCACAGTGCAATGAAAAAAACAGGAATGGACAAGCTACTGAAGTCTGGTGGGTGAGAGACGAGTAGATGCATCCTAATCGGAGAAAGATCACTGCCTTCTCTGCTTCCCAGTACTTGAAGATGTCAAAGGGTTGTGGATTGACGGGTCGTTAACCATGTACACAGGCTGTGTTTTGGTGTCACTCGCTTGCTTGAATGCCTGCAGGACAGACTTGCTGCAGGTGACAGAACCTACTCAGGAGTCTAGACAATGGTAGAAGGAGGTTGAATTCTCATTTTACACTCTACTCTGTATGCTGACTTTAGGCTGATTTAGAATATGAATAGCAAATCCAGAAAGCAGTGTCTAAGGGGGCCTGTCAGAAACACCTGTCACTGTAAATTACTTAGTCTGCATTGATTCAAAATTTATTATTTTAAACTGTTCAAACAGTCAGCTAACACAGGGACATCTTAAGGATTTTGGGGGCCCTGGGCCAAACATATTTTGGGGGCCCCTGTTCAGAACAGCTTTGAATTTATGATCTGATTTGAGCCCCTGTTTCCCACACAGTTTCCGCTTCCTCTGCTGCATTAGCGATCCAGTTTGCATCATAGGCATTAGCCTATATATTCCCGATGTAAATGGACGCGCGCAGCTGACAGTGGTAGGATTTAGTGTTTCCGGCCCTACTACTAGGTTTTTAATACTTTTTAAATTGTATATGTGTGGCTGCATTACTCTGTGTTTTTTAACAATTTCTCCTACCTACGCACACTTTACTTGATTCTGCTTGCCTACACCTCCTTAGCTGCTCTGATTCACATCTCTCTTTCCTCCACGCCTGGTCCACCGCGGCTGATACGCCGATTGTGCGGATGGCTGAGGCTACTATCGGGCGCCTCACTTCCGCCCATGCAGTTTCCACTTCCTTAGCTGCATTAGCGATCCAGTTTGCATCATAGGCATTATCCTATATATTCCTGATGCACACGGATGCGCGTATTGGATGTGAGCAGTAGGCGTGCCGCTGGCGCACCAAAGAAAGCCCGTCCAGCCATGTTGCCCAGTTCCGCTCCGGTGAGTTTCTTCCACTATATTACATAGGGAAAAACTGATTAGCCTTAAGCGGCTACCATTATGTCAGTGTAGAGCGGCTGATCCGAGCTTGGAGGTAGACTTTTGATGCAATAAGCGCAACTGGTCTCTAATCCAGCCCAGAAAATTCACACCCAAGATCCTCCCTCGTAACAATAAGTGTAAAAACAATAAGAAAACAGAGGACTTAAAGGCCACTCTTTTAAATTGTCGCTGTTTGCAAAAGCATGAACCACAAATCTATGGCCTACTTTTAGACGAGCAGCCTGATCTTTTATTTCTCACTGAAACCTGACTGTCTGAAGCCTCCAACCCTACTAGCACCTCAGCCATCCCCACGGGTTATAAGATCATTAAGAGGGACCAACCGAGTGGGTAGGGGGTCGGTGTTGTCATAATTTACAATTAAAAGCCAGACTGCTCTCCCATCCCGATGGAAAGCATCGAGGGGGCAGAGTCCTTAAGCTTCTGCTATACCTTATCCCCCCATCATAGGATAGCTGTTTTTCTGATTTACAGACCTCCCTGTGCAATTGGAAATGTTATTACTACACTTAATACAGCCACCACCTCCCTGGCTTTAAAATACAACAACTGCCTGATTCTGGGAGATTTCAATATACATATGGATAATGGAAAAGACCCTCAAACAATTTCCTTGTTGAAGACGCTGCAGGCCTGCAACAAGTTTCCATTTATTTCTTCGATCACCCATGAGAAGGGCCATACACTAGACAAAATCTTTTATGATTTTGACATATCGGTAAACCTACCTCTTCCAATTACCTGGTCTGACCACCTCCTATTCAAATTTGTCATTCCCAACTCTGCCACAGCACCTCGGGCTAACGAAGTGCAGAAGGTCTCTAATAACAGGTCGTTCCATAAAATATCAATCCCGATGTTAGCAGACAACCTCAATCGTTCCTCACTGGAGCTGTCAGGCTGCCCCGACTCGGACGCCCTCTCAATAGATTTATGGTTCCGAACAAACATTGATGCAGCGGTACCGGTTGTTTCCCGCTACTCAAAGAGGTCGACCCCACCAGCTCCATGGTTTAACAATTCCCTTAGATCTAGCAAAAGAAAAATTGTAGAAAAATGGAATGGATATGGTGTAAATACTATCTACCTGAGGACAGGCAGATGTATAGAGACACCTTAAAAGCTCATTACATTCTTGTGAAGGCAGCAAAGAAAAACTTCTTTCAAACCAAGATCGAAAATGCCCAAAATAAGAGTAAGGAAATCTTTAGCATAGTTAAATCCTTTACCGCCCGAAAGCCGGCATAAAGGAAGGGCCATGCACTAAAGAATGGTCTAAGCAAATAGCTCAATTCTTCCACAAAAATATCTCCGTGATCCAACAAGCCTTCACTAACATTTCAGAGGAAGAACTGACTTTCTACCCTAGTTCTAATAGCAAATTTTACCTCTTGGATCCTCTGTCTTACTAGCTTTCCCTGAGTTCCCTGTTCTGATACTGTTTGATCTGTCGGCGGTCTTTGATACAGTCCCACATGGGAGGCTCCTGGAGAGACTTGCTAAAATAGGCCTGGGTGGGGGGTGGGCGGGGGGGTGGGGTGTGGGGAACGCCTTAACACAGATTTCATCCTTCTTGCCAAATAGATCTCAGTCCATCTGGCTCCCCTATTTCTAATTCCAGGTACCTGCCCTGAATGTACGTGTCCCTCAGGGCTCCATTCTCAGTCCTATCCTTTTTAATATATATCTATCCCCCCTTGCATTCCTGGTAGAGGAAGAGGGCACCAAAAAGTATTTCCTATGCTGATGACAGTCAACTGAATTTTACGTATGAAAAAGAAACCAACTTTGACGGGCAATGATTAGGTCTTGCCTCACAAAGGTTTTTAACTTGCTTAAGATCAAACAGCTAAAGTGCAATCCTGACAAAACTGAAGTTGTTTTCTTTAGTAATCCAGAAACGCCTGACTTGAGCTTTTGGCGGCCAAAACATCTGCCGCCCCCGCTCGTGGAAAAGGAGAAAGTCAAAAACTTAGGAATGGTCATAGACAAGACACTCTCCATGCACTTTCAAATCCAAAATCTAACTAGCGCTTGCTTTGGCATACTCCGGATGCAAATAAAATTCCTGCCACTTTTACCACGTGAGAGCAGAAAGATCGTGGTACAGGCTCTGGTGACATCAAAGCTTGACTATGTCAACAGCTTGTACCTCGGTCTTCTCAAATCCCTTATCTGCGCCTACAAGTGGTACAAAAGGCGGAGGCCAGAGCCATCCTTAACCCTAAATCCAGATCTAGTATGACCTCTATTCTTAAATCTCTGCACTTGCTCCCCATGAAAGATCGGATCGTCTTCAAAGCGATGACCATCTTCTTTAAAGCTTTCCAGGGCTTAGGAGCCGGCTACCTAAATAAGCGTGTTAATCGCTACACAACATCTAGACCCCTAAGATATTCCAATGCAACCTGGCAATCATGCCTAAAATATACCATGCCCTCACTGGAGCCAGATCCCTCCGCTTTCTAAGCACAACATTGTGGAATAGCCTCACTGAGTCTGAGACTAACCACAGACCTACTCTCTTTTAGGAAGAACTTAAAAACCTGGCTTTTTAAAATCTGAGGAGTCTTTTGCGCACCTTTTCCTCCCACTGTCACGCGCCAGGGCACTCTAGTTTGAGTAGCTGGGCGCTTTATTAAATACAGTATTTCATTTCATTAGGTACCTGACAGTGCAGAAGAACATTCGTCCAAATTCTAAGGGCCTTATTTATGAGACCTTGCTTCACTTTTATGCCGCCGGTTCATCACTTTTTGTGACGCACCGGCAGTGTAAAAAATATGCCATGTGGCGCCCTATTTACAAAGTGATGCATCTAGGCAGATGTGTCACTTTGTAAACCCCTGCACCACTTTATATCTCTGCCATGTTTAATGTATGCAGGGTGGGTGTTGCCCTGCAAAAAGCTTATTAGAAGTGGTGCATTGAAATCTATGAGAACTCAGTGCGCCACTTCTAGGACGCCATTGCGTCAATATCTTACACCTGCCTCACTTAAGGCATAAGACTGATGCAGGCCCTTTCACATGGGCTTGCCCCATGTGAAAAGACACATTGCTGGAGTTTCGTCTATTTTCGGACACACCCCAGCAATGCATCACTTTTGCGCCTACAGATACGTCAGAAATACTGACGTATCTGTAACTCCTTGCGACATGATGCGTCATACAGTAAATATGACGCATCTATCATGTCGCAAGAAGGGCGCACTAAGAAGTGACACATCCCTGTTTTCAGACAGCGATGCATCACTTCTCATAAATAAGGGCATACATTTGTTTACATCTAATTTTCAGTGTTTTCAATATTGTAACATAGCAGAAGCTCACCATTATTACTGCAAATAATCTGACGCCCTCCCATTTCTTATATGCTAGACCTTGATTTGATCTAAAAGAAACTTTATGTTAATTGCATGAAACATAAACACAACATTTCGCAGCAAAAAGGCTGTACTAGACTCTCACACATCAGGTGCATAAAAAATAAATTAAGGAAAACAGTATTCAAAACAATCTTTTTACGAAATATTCAAGGTCATTAGGAGAACAGAGCTGACTCTGTCAGGGGCCCCCTGAAAGGCTTGGGCCCTGGGCCAGAGCCCACTTTGCCCATGCAATAAAACGTCTCCTAACAATGGTTTGCCAAACCCAATGATCTATGGCTTATCACTTGCTGTTGTGGTCTGCATTCATTACTTTACAACGCCACAATTCACATTGCTATTTGCACATATACGTTCAGTTTCAAAGCACAAGTTAAAGTATTTAGGAAGACAAAATCCTATTCCTGATTCCAAGAATCACAAATAATGGGATTTAGCCCCCACTTTTGGAAATTTCACCGGCACGAAAGTTTCCATGTGTGCAAATGTCCTACCCGTGTCAAGTTTGTGGCCATTCCGGGATGGGTTCTCCGGTAAAACGTGGCTAACACACTACATGTGGATGTTGTGTATTCACCAACAATGTGCCTCTTTTTTCCTATGTCTAATAATCATATTAATAATAATAGGGGCATTTATAGAGCGCTGAGTTACGCACACCGGCGTGTCCCCGCGCTAAGGTGAGAGGGGCGGAAGCTGGGAGTTTAGCTGAGGGGCGGGCAGTCTATCTGACATACAGGTAAGTTTTTAATTTTGCGCGGAACCTAGATTCTACAGATTCCAAATGTAGACCCACCAGAAGTTTGTTCCAATGGTATGCCGCTAAGTACCTGAACGATCTGCCTCCCATGCGGGCTTTCTTCCCCTTGGGAATTCTCAACAGTCCCCCACCCGCAGATCTAAACGCTCGAGCAGGTTCATAGGATTCAATCAAGCTCTGCAATGGTCGGGGTGCCCTGCCATTCAGAATCCGATGGCAGGTGCAGAGGGCCTTGTACTCTACTCTGCTCCTCACAGGGAGCTAGTGTAGTTTCTGCAAGGCCTCCCGCGAGGGCACCCTTTTGGGCAGCCTGAGGATGAGACGTGCTGCCGCATTCTGCAGCACTTGAAGGCGACCAAAGCTTTCCCAGGTGCCCTCAGGTACAGCAGGTTCGCATAATCCAACCTTGCGGTCACCAATGCATGTACCAAGGTTTTACGGGCCTCCGTGGGCAGCAGTTCCAGAACTTTCCTCAGCCTTTTCAAGATTCCGAAACACATACTCACCACACGGTTGATTTGAGGTCCGAAAGTGAGACCTGCATCAAACCATACTCCCAGGTTTTTTGCCTCCTGACAGGGGGTGGGGGTCGGCCCTATACAGGAAGGCCACCAAGCTGACGACCAGGCAGACTGGTCTCTCCCCACCACAAGCACCTCTGTCTTGCTGCCGTTAAGTTTCAGACAGTTCCCAACCATCCAATCGGCAAGATCTTTCATACACGACCGGAAGCTGTCTGCCGCAAGACAGGGCGCGTGCGACAGGGAGATGATCAGCTGCGTATCATCAGCATAGGATACTATTTGGAGGCCGTGGCTCTCTACAATGGAGGCAACAGGCGCTTCATATATAGATTAGAAAGGGTCGGGCTCAGAGACGAGCCCTGAGGCACGCCCTGGCCCAACGAGACTCCTTTGGAGTAGCAGTCCCCTTGCCTCACTTGAAAGCTTCTGCCCGTTAAGAAGGCCCGGATCCACCTCAGCGCAGTATTAGCGATGCCACCTCTGCTCAGACACTGTAGCAAGGTGGAATGTGCTACAGTGTCGAACGCCGCGCTGAGGTCCAACAAGATCAAAGCCATCGTTTGTCCCTCATCTACACCCTGTCTCAGATGTTCTGCTGCCATCAATAGGGCAGACTCTGTCGAATGGTGAGGTCTAAAGCCGAACTGCGTAGAATGGAGCAGCTCTGCCTCTTCCACATATTCCATAATTTGGGTGTTTACCACCTTCTCAGCCACTTTGGACATAAAAGGCAGGAGAGAAATGGGCCTCAGATTTTCTAACACCTCAAAACTAATGTGAGGTTTCTTCCGAAGGAGGAGCACCACTGCCTGTTTCCACCTCCTAGGTAGCATGCCAGACTTAAAAGAGACATCCAGGACATGCCTAATATAAGGCTCCAGGACCTCCAGGCTGTCCCCCAAACGTTCAGGGGATAGCGGATCCAGAGGGGAACCAGATTTTACAGAAAGACATATCCTGACTAGCTCTTCAGGCGGGGGGGTGATGAAATTTGTAAGAAGCCCCCGGTTCTCCGTGCCTTCAGATGTAACATCAGGCTCAACCCCTGTGGAGGGAGGATTAGGGAAGGTCGAATAGATCTTTGCGACCTTAGTGGAGAAATAGTCGGCGATACGATCGCATGATTCCGTCGAACAGTTCTCCGGGTCTGCAGAAGAGTCTATGGTTGTCAAAGACTTATAAATGCAGAAGAGCTCCTTGGCCGAGTTCTTTGCCCCTAGGATTTTTCCTGCATAAAAGGCCGCCTTTGATTTCTTAATCAGCCTGTGATGTACCCGCCTTTTTTCTAAAAACAGTTCCCTGGCTTGACTGTCATACGCTACCCTCCATGATCTTTGCGCTCGCTTACATTCCGCCTTGGTCCGCCGCAGCTCACCATTGAACCATGGGGCTGTTCTCTTCGTGCGGCCGGCAGCGGATGTTCGGCTGAGTGGTGCAGTATGGTCAAGCGCCTCTTTGATACGCCTATTCAGGTTAGAATCAGCCGATTCTATGTCCTTTCCTCCTGGCTGGCCTTCCCTTGTCAGTGCTTCATTAAAATCCTCCAAGGAGAATTTTGCCCACTTCCTCCTCAGGTAGTTCAGGGGTGCCTGAATATGTTTTGTGGCCTTAATGCTATTTATGGAGAATACCACCAGGAAGTGGTCTGTCCAAGGGATCGGCTCCACTGCAGTGACCTCAACCCCTCCCCAGTTCGCAAAATCCGGGTCCAAAAGATGACCCTGACGATGAGTGGGGCTTGAGATCTTAAGTTCTAGCTGAAGGGCTTGAATGTCCCTGCAGAACTCCTCCACTCCTTTATCCCCTGGGCTATTCAGATGTAGGTTTAGGTCTCCCAGTGATAGGAATTTATCCCTACGTAACGCTGCCTCTGTCACGTTATCTAACAGACTTTCCCTGAACTTGGTACAAGACCCCGGAGGTCTATGTATAAGGAAGCCTTTGATAGTCATTCCCCCATTAATTTTTATGGTGAAGGCTCCCGCCTCGCTGTCTGCGACTGGGGCCACCTCCATTAGACATCCAAGATGTCTAATAAAATTGTCAAGGACAGGAGTACATTATTTTGTGTTTTCTGGAAGTGGTGGAGTGTAGGCGAATGAGCTGAACGAGAAATAAAAAAAAATATATTTCTCTCTACAAAAAAGTTTTGCTTTTTCATCACAGCCCCACATGGAGAATGGTATACTTTGTACAGTTTTATACATACAAATCGTTCCGCATATGAGTATTCCAGGCTGAGAAATTGCAAAAGTTGCAGATTACCAGTCCCATTTCTGGAAATAATTCTGACATTCGAAGAAAAAGAAAATGTGCTACTAACGGAGGCATAAGTATATACATGTTTGTTTCTTTTATTCTTTACACCACTAAAATGTGTTAATTAGGCACCAAATTGACCACATGCCATCTGTAAGAAACTGGGTTATGAATTGAGGGGCTGTAAACCCTTATCTAGCAACAACCACAAAAGTCACGGAATTAACTTCTGCTTACCCTCTGGTAGATTGGCACAAAAGCAGTCAGGCTTAACTTAGAGGCACTGTGTAAAGTATTTATGCAGCACAAAAATAGTGATAAAGTGAAACATAACACAAGAAAAACCACACACCAAGTTAGAAAAATAAAGAACATTTTAATAAAGAAAATGATACCATAATGAGAAAAATCCAATGAGTAGAACTGCAGTTTTGCAATTTCAAAATGTTAAAGTGCTATAGCTCCTAAAAGCACAAATCACCACTCCTAGTTACCTAGTCGTACTAGACCGGGGGCTAGTCAGGTTGACCTCAATGGGGCATGGGCCAGATGCATGGACCAGTTTAGTCCCGCTGAAAACGTTATCTTCTCAAAGTCCAGCGTGGAGAGTCCAGTTTGTGATGGAGGCGACCGCGAGGAGCAGGGATAGTGCTGCTGAGGGTCATTGCTGTTGAGCGAAGAGGAGGCCTGACGTCGCAGGTGGTGATCACTGTAGGTCAATTATCCAGTAGGGCATCGCAGACGGTTATTTCTGGCGCTTCAATGCGAAGTGCAGCTCTCTCATTGCTAGTTGCCGTTGGCGGTCGCTGTAGTGAAAAGAATTAGGTTAATTGGAGCTTTGCTTTGGCAGTTGTCACGGGTAGAAGAGTTTCAGCGTGAATGGTCCTGTTTGCGGTTGTGAAGAGCTCAAAACGTCAGGATTTCTCCTTTCTTCTTAGAGGAGCGTACTCTGATGTCAGCCAAGGGTCCAGGGCCTGAGGAGGCATCTCTTGGGAATCAGGGACTTGATCTAGCAGAGGACAACAGGGCTAAGGCAGGTTCAGTTGCATGTCCAGGCAGGTCCAGTTGCAGCAGGACAGCTAGACATTTTGCAGGGAGGCCTCTGGAGCTTGTGTCCCATTAGCTCAGGCCAGGAGGTCAGACAACAGACCCTTGGAGTTACTCAGGTTCAATATTCCTTCTCAGAGAGCAGGGCAAACCTCAAGCAGCAGGGCAGTCCTCTGATAGCAGCAGGGCAGGCCTCTGGGAACCAAGGCAAGGCTCAATTAGCAGGGTCGTCCTCTGACGAACAAGGCAGTCCTTCTGTAGTGTTCACAGATCTAAGAGTATACTGCAGGGGTGTTCTGTGGATCTAATATTTATACTTGGTGCCAGCCATTGAAGTGGGAGGGGGGTCCCTATGACACCCACACATCCACTTGTGGAATGTTCTTCCCTTCGCCTGCTCCAAGATGTCTTGTGTGACAAATGGCTGATGTCCCTTTGAGTGTGCTGGAGGTAAGTCCTTTGAAGTGTAAGTGGGGCCGGGAGCAGTGTCATCCCCAACCATCCTGGCAGGATGTCCCATCCGTTGTCTCAGCATAACAATTCACAATCATGTGACCCATGACAGGCATCAAATGGTTAGGACACACAAATTCCAACTTTCTAAAAGTGCCATTTTCAGAACTGTGACTTACAAATGGACTTTACTGTTAAAGAGGATTTTAATTTTCAATTAATTGGAGTCTAAACATGACTTTCCTACCTGCTCCCACTCAAAGGTTAGCCCTTCTTAAATGTAGTATGGTAACCCCATGTTATCCAATGGGATGGATGGGCCTTACAGTAATACAGAAACATATTTAGGGGTTTTTCACTGGCAGGACATGTAAAACTTAAAAACAGATGTTCTGCTGTATGCACCCTGCCCTAAGGGCCTTTATGGTCTACTTTTGGGGAGACCTATATGTGTTAAAAAGGAAGGATTAGCACTGGCAGACAGTATGTTTCACCAGGTTGAATTGGCCATGTTAAAACTGCACTACAGGCTGCAATGGCAGGCTTGGGACGTTTTAAAGAGCAACTTAAGTGGGTAGCAAAATGAGTGCTGCATTTTTATTTTCAGGCCTGGGTACATGTAGTATCATTTACTCATAAGTAAATTAAAAATGCACATTAGGTGTAAGCCAATTGTACATTTTTTTATAGAGAGAGCACAAGCACTTTATAATTGATAAGCAGTGGTAAAGTGCACAAAGTCATAATGCCAACAAAAAAGAAATTCAGAAACAGGAGTGTTAGAAATGGGGTCTGTAGTTGGCAAAGATATGCATCCTGTCTAAGTAGGGACCACCACTCTAGTCAGCCTAAGTGTAGTACACACTAAATGTTTACCTGTGCTCACATTCTGGTAGCTTGGCACTGAGCAGTCAGGCTAAACTAAAGAGGCAAAGTATAAAGTGTTTTCTCTTCTTCTCTCTCTCTCTCTCTCTCTCTCTCTCTCTCTCTCTCTCTCTCTCTCCGTGACAGTTTGGGGAAATAGCCAATATTTACCAATGTAAAACAAGACCAAAAATGTCAAAAATCCAACATACACAAGTCAAGATAGGAATTGTTTAAGATTATATCAAGATACAGGCCTTAGAAATCAATAGTTCCAACTGGAGCAATCTGGTCGCACTTGACCAGCTCAAATCCAAAAGTTCAGTCTGACCGCAATAGAGCATGGTCTGGATAGAGGAGTCACACTGACACGCTGATAGTACCTTTGATGTGTCGGAAATCGTAGACGATGTGTTGTGCAGAGGAGGTGAGGCATCACGGATACAGGTGATGCATTGGGTCATGGAGGCAGTGCAGAGTCATTGAGTCGTTCAGGGACGATGAGATGGCAAAGGAGGTGAGGCATTGGTTGCTGGTGCGAGGCCTCGGTTCCTGAAGGCAGAGCAGTGTTGAGAATGTGCTGATGTCAGGAGCGATGTGCATCAGTTCCATGGCATTTATGTCTAAATAGTGGACTTAAGGTGATGCGTCGGTTGGAAGACAATCAGAGCCAAATAGAGCAGGGACAGGACCGGGCACCACATACGTCAGTGATGTGGTGTCCGAGACTCATGCAGCGGTGGTTTTCTTCAGAGGTGCTGCAGCAAAGTTGAGGCTGCGTTGTAAGTCAAGGTCGATGCGTTGTGTGTTCGGCTTCGGTGCATGCATTAGCGATGCGTTCATTTTGCAGGGATGTACCAGTTACGAAATTAGTCAAATTCTTGAATTCAGCACCAATACCCACTTCCAACGACCCGGGTCTGTATTGGGCACAATTTGGCAGAGCAGGACTCACAGCAGACGAGCCCAGGTGCTGGTACCAAGATGCAGGTGAAGTCTTTGTTTCCCTGAGACTTCAGCAACAGGAGGCAAGCCCAAACAATCCCTTAGAGAGCATTTAGATAAAGGTTGTAGAGAGTAAACTCCAGTCTTCTTCCAGGCAAGAAACAGCAGACCAACGCAGCAAAACAAGCAGCAAAGTGGGAGTCCCTCCTGGCAGCACAATAGCTCTTCTTCCAGGCAGAATGTCCTCAGTCCAGAAATGTTCTGAGTATATGGTGCCAGTGGTCCAGTACTTATACCCATTTTAGCCTTTGAAGTAAAGAGACTTCAAAGAAATGTCTTTGTAGTGCACAATATCCTTCCCATCTTGGCTGTGGTGCCAGACACAGTAGAGGGAGGTATGCAGCTCTTTGTGTGAGGACAGGCACAGCCCTATTTAGATGCAAGTGTCAACTTCTCCCTCCACTCTTCTCAGGAAGACCCATCAGCCTGGTGATGGGCCATCAGGGCACCCCTCAACTCTCTTTTGGGTGACTGTCTAGAGGTATTACACAAAGCCTTGCTGTCACCAAGACCCAGACGTGTATTCTAGGGACAGGCTGGTTAAAACTTGCCCTACGGCCAATTCCTACGGCTGAGAAGAAATTGTAGCAATATTAACGACTACAAGGAACAGGCCAAGGAACTAACAGACAAACTAACACAAAGAGGGTATCCCAAAGGAGTATTGAAAAAAGGCCAAACCAGAGCACGTAATCAACCTCGAGAGGCACTACTAGAGGACAACGTAAGGACAACCACGGAAACACCACTTACGTGTGTAACCACCTACAGCACCCTCTCTGACACAGTGAAAAAGTCCATCAATAAAAATTGGAGAACTATCAGCAGCAACTTTAGCACCTGGGAAAAACCACTTTTTTCTTTTAAAAAAGGCAGGAGCATTAAAGATGCTTTGGTGCATACAAGACCATTAACAGCCCCCAGTGCAAACACAGCAACCAGATCTATTACAGATGCTTGGCACCTACCCCCAGTTACGGGTCATTTTCCTTGCACGGACTGCAGTGTCTGTCATCTGACCACCCATTCGAAACAACTCAACTTGGAACCAGGAAAAGTGTGGACACAAAAATCCCACACAAATTGTAATTCAACAAATGTGATTTACTTGATCACCTGTCCCTGCGCGAAACGTTACGTGGGGATGACCACCAGGAAAGTAAAAACATGCATCGGGGAACACCGTAGCAACATCCGATGCAAAAAAATCACAACGAAACTCAGCGAGCACTTCCTGCAAACAAACCTTACTCCGAATGACTTGACCTGGACAGTGATCGAACAGGTCAACTGTGTAACAAACAGAGAAAACATTTTGTTCGAAAAAGAGCAACGCTGGGTCTATCGACTCAGCACCCATGTAAATGGGCTTAAGGACCAAATTCCGTGGACCAGCGTCCTAAAAAACTAAAAACTATCCTAAAAAACTAAAAACTATCCCGAGTTCTCTGATTCCCTCCCTTCTTGAATGCAAATACCATAACCACATTTGCCGAGTGGTTTATTCACACCAGCGCTATTTAGTTGTATTCATGAACTTATTCCCATGTTAACATCCTGATTTAGCTAACCTGACCAGACTTATGCTGCTCATTTAAGTCTTTACCAACACTGGGTAATATATGCTGGACTTCACGTATTCCGCTTATTACTAACACCAGCCACGCATAATTCCAGGCTTGCGTTCCATTTTAGCTTGAGTTACAAGCCTCTTTGTGATTCTAGTCAACATCTCACGTGATCTCGTGAGCGCTGACACAACATCTCTCTGAAATCCAGGTCCTCACGCGAGACTACGCGAGCACCTCTGAAACAAGGGCGGACCTCGCCCATCCTTAGATCGAGGCTTGCATTTCAATGCAAGCCTCGCTTCCAGGTCCTCACGCGAGATTACGTGAGCACCGTCCTCGTCACCCATTGGCCTATCGGCTTTGAGCTTCAAGCCTCGCTTTCACCTGAAGGCGCCTCATTGGTCCGCACGCAGCCACCGCCCTTTAAACGCCTCGCTAGCCCGTCGCAATGGATCCACGAGATCCAGCGAGGGTGAAGCTAGGTGCCGAGTGGGTGCTGAGCGTTGCGGGCGTAAGAGACCTTACTTTGAAGACATCATTCTAACCAGATAAGTTGTATGAATGGAATCCTGCCAGTTCTAAAATCCTCCTTTGTGTGCATTTGTTTCCCTCTCTCCCTCAATTACAGGGTGTGCCATTGTCGCTCCCACCCCCCTCCTGTGTTCTATGGGGCGTGGATCTATCTCTTTACAAGTGAGGACACTTATCCTATACCTTGTACTTAGTGTTGTGTGCTTGGGTAATGCATATACCACGGCCAGCAGTGTCACGGCGCTATGCACCGGGACGCTGCTTTAACGTATTTTTTCCTTCGGGTTCATTCCCTGACACCCCACCACAGGTAGCAAGATATTTCTTGTACTTCCTCACAAATAGACTTAGACATGACTAGTCTGCCTGTTTAGCCACTGTTGCTATACCACACATATGCAACAGTTCGCGCTGAATAGATTTAATCAGCGTTAGTTGAGGCCCCTCCACTTCGGATTTTGGCATGAATTCAACTACGCAACCCAGGCATACCGGCCACGGCCCTTGATAGGTATGCTAGCACGTGTCAAGCCACAAAGTCACTCTTTATGGCCATTGTACATATGCACAAACCAATGATTCGATATCTTTGTGTTTATGTTTGTGTTTGTCTGTTTGTCAATTTTTCTTCCTACAGACTCCTAGGTTCCTCGCAAAAGAGGTAAAACCCCACTACTTATGAGTTTGTTTCTCTTTCTTTTTGCACCATTTTTACACATAGTGCTATTTTTAACTTTCACGACCATTGGCAGGGCGGGCCTTAGCGCGCTCCTCCTGTCATTGGCACACTCGCTTACCGGTCCTGATGAAAGCCCAGTAAAGTAACACATAAAAACGGGCAGAAACATGTTGACCTTCTTTACAGGGTAAACACCAGTATAAAGTAATTGGCTAGTTTCCCTTCACATATCTTATTTTTAATATGTCAGGTTGACCAGTGAATAAAGTTTTTTTTTGGTACAACCTTTGACATTTTTAAACCTCAGTATTTTTTCACACTTCATCTTCTCACAAAAACCTGCTCCGCAGTCTCCTGGCGTCGCAGCACACCGGGGAGGTATTCGATCTCTCCCGGTGGACCCGATGATGAAGCATGTCACCACTAGGGTGAGTGAGGGTTTCCTGAAAAACAGTGTATTTTTTCTTGAAATTTGGTCTTACCATCGGACCACTTTCAACTGGCCTCAGACTTCACGTGCGACACCCACCTCTTTCATATACTTTATCTTTATGGTCACTCTTCTTTTGATTACCTGACCTTTGCATCAGTGCCTAATTTGATCATGTGGTTTCTGGGGCTCTGCACCGGCGCTTTATTTTTGGCACCAGCAGTTATGAAAACTGTCACATGGCGCAAGATGCAGAGGCCTCTAGACTAGAGCCCTGGATTTTTTTTATTTTTACAAATTAGGCACTGCCTTGCATCATAGTGCGAGGGCGCCTGCATTACAGGCAGGATTGTTTTGTGCAGGAAGGCCACTTTTCTACACAAGAACAATCCTTAGAGTCAATTTCCTCTTTCTAAGTGCGCAGCACACTTTGAAAGAGGAAACAACGAGGAAAAATAAAAATAATTCTGTTCGTTGAACCTCTGGTGGAAAGGTGTACAATTCTGGTGCATTTGCGGGTCTACCAGTGTTGGTAAATTTGGGACTGCATCAGAATGCATAGCTGGGAACACCCACACTCCACCCATGTAATGCCTCCACCATGCAGCCTAACGCAAGCCAGCAACTTGCATTACTACCTATTTATTAAGCCACAGGGTGGCCTTGCATGGCTTGGTAATTCTGATTTTAGGTTTGAGTCACCTACATCGCCTTGACCTGAGCAGGGGCGACACAAAACAATGATAAATACGCCCCTTACAATTAGCTTGGAAAAATAATCAGAGAAGCCAGTATGCTAACCTTTTCACATGACTGAATCCGTGTTCAAAAACCATGGTTTGTGTGAATATAATTAGAAATAAAGTGGGAAGATGCTTTAAGAAAAAAAGCTGACACCAGATAAGAACCAATGCCCTCTTAATAGACAAGCAAATGCCCTACCACTGAGCTATATCTCCTCGCAAAGACTCGCCAGCAACTTTAATATATCAAGTCAAGTCAAAAACCACTTTATTCGATTTTGGTAAAAATCATAAAAGCATACTACAGCAGTTAAAAATCGTTCCGAGAACATATTTGAAAAGAATTTTTTACATAATAAAATACAATTTAGTATAATAAAATTCCATATATTACAGTTCAAATTAGTATAAAAAAAATTTCATATGATACAGTGCATTTTTAGGACAGTAAAAAGGTCAGTTTGAAAAGACTCATCATGTGCAAAAAAGCAAGAAATACAAAATTCATAACATTCCCCACAGTTAGGCTTGTACTTTCCTCCTCCTAATTCGAACAGCAGCGACGAGGTAATTTGCCACACTGAACATTACCAGGGGAGAGTCAAGCATTTGTAGGTACAAAAGAGCAGGTTTTGCTTGCATAAACGCTTTCCCCTTCAATAAGGGTAACAGATACTTTTGCCTTGGAACATGATAAAAAGGGCAGAATAACATAAGGTGCATATTATCTTGTATGGAGAAGTTGTCACATTCACATACAGGTGCATCCTCGGGCTTGAGCCATCCCTGTTTGTCACAGAGAACCAAATAAATCTGGTTAAATCTAAACTTAACCAGAAGCCATCTGTGGAACGGGATATTGACTAGGGCAAGATACGGTTGGATGGCAATACAGGTAAGTTTCATATAATGCGCTCTGACCGTGGGTTTTGTTAACTGGCGTTGTTCTCTCTCCAAGGACTTAAGTTTGTAGAAATTTTCTTTGACCCAAGCCAGGTCCGCTTTTTGTAAATCAAGCGGGGAGGAGAAAATCTCTGGGCGTCCCAGTTCTACAGAGCACTTGTTGATATATGCCAGCCAAGCAATATCTTTAAACTTATCCAATTTTAAGCAGTCCAATAAAATTTTGTGGTTGAGGCCTAAGTTGTTATTTGTCCACACTCTTATCCACAAAAGTATAGGTGCCATAGAGAGGACATCAGTAATGTATCCCACTCCAAGCTCCTGATGGACTGAAAAAGTGGCTGTTGATACGGGGAGTCCTAATATTGAACATAAAAACGTATTGACCTCCGTTTGGATGGTTTCAGTTTTTACATAACCCCATAATCTAGCCCCGTACCTAGCTATAGCCAATGATTTTGCTCTATACAAGGCTAAAAGTGCACCACTTGGTTTCCCCCCTAGTCTCTTGAGAAGCTTAAAATAGCGTTAACAGAGCTTCTCACTGCTTTAGTCTTTGCTACTATCTGGGGGATCCAACTGCCCTTAGTGTCGAAAATTACTCCCAGGTAAGTGAAAACTTTAACGTTACTGATCACTTCCCCTTTGCAGAAAAAGGATTTAGTGTTATTTATAGCTGCCCCAAAGACCATTACATGGGATTTCGTATTATTGACCACAAGGTCAAGAGAGGACATGAAATCACTAAATGCATTAAGAAGTCTCTGGAGGCCCAGATGTGTCCTAGCTATTAAGGCAGCATCATCCGCGTACAAGAGCACTGGGATGTGTGTGTCTCCTGCACGCGGAATGTCCACAGATGCAGCCAGAAGAGTTTTTTCCAGAGAGTTTATATATAAAGTGAACAGCATAGGGGCAAGGATGCAACCTTGTCGCACACCCCGGCCTGATTTAAACCACGCTGTGCGATGTCCCTCTTGGTCCATTCTAATGGAAGCCTTTAGATCCTTGTGAAGTTCAGCCAAGAAATAGACCAAAGGGGGGTCCAGACCCATTTGTAGCAACTTTAATATATGAACTGCACCGCTACTTCAGTGTAGAATGTATTCTAGTTGTTTTATAGAGTTTGCGAAGGTTGAAATAACTTGTAGTTTGGTAATAGGTATATAAGGCTAGATGCATCAAAGGGTTTTGCCCATTCTGTGTCTATGGGGAAATGTGTTGTTGATACATATGGCCCATAGTCATTATGACAGAGGAAAATTACTATTCTACAACTGCTAGATCTTTAAACTTCAATACTTTAGCAAGCGCTCTTAAACCCACATTTTACAGAGCAGGAACAAGTCCTGGATATAAAATGTGTATGTTAATGGGAGATGGGACATTCTTGCCAGAAACTTCGGGAATGATGCCAGCAGAATTCAAAGATTCTCTACAATTATAAGAGTACGCTTCTAACGTGGACCTTGTGAGCTGTAGTTAAAAGCTCTACCTCGCAGCTAGTTCGGGGGTCACAAGTTTGGGGGTTTCAATGATGTACAGATAAATACCAGAAGGGCACTTTAACATGTGAGTTTGTTGAAAGTGACAGAAACCAAAGTATAATCATAATAATAAAATAATACAGTACATGGTACATTGGTAGCAGGTTAAATTAGACAAGGATTGATGGAGTGTCGTCTCCACACAATTTCAACAGGGGCAACACTAGGCCTGGGCTGAGTGCAAACATTCGAGAGTATTTTCAAAGTGACAGTCACTGGCGTTTGAATGTGTGTCCTGTGAACAGTAATTGTAGAGACGACTGGTAATGTAATGTAAATAAAACTTGTAGAGCGCAGCTAATGCCCAAGAGCGTCTTGGCGCTACAGAAAACTGACAAGTGAGGCAGAGGTTGAGTTACTGCTGGAGACAAGAACTAAGACGCTTTTATCTAGCTTGTGTAAATACCTAGGTTTTTAGGCCCTTTCTGAAACTAAGCAACAAAGATGCTGTTTTTAGGCCAAATGGCATTTGATTCGAGAGCATTGCTGTTGTCCTAAAGAAACTTCTACCTCCCATGTAGCCTTCTTAGATGGGGGACCATCATATTCTTCACCAGACCCGATCGTAGAGTTCTTGCTGGCATATACCATTTCAATTTGTTTTTAAACTGGTCTGGCCCCAGTCCATGCAAAGATTTAAAAGCCAAGCAGAGGGACTTGAATGTGCATCTTTGTCTGACTGGCAGCCAATGCAGATGGCTTCTCTAGCTGATTCCTTTTTTGGAATTTTAAAAATGAGGCGAGCCGCATAATTCTGTAAAATCTGAAGTTTGTTAAGAAGACCCTCTGCAAGAGTGAGATAAAGACTGTTACAATAGTCAATTTGTATAAGGACCATTGCTATAGTCACTGCTTTTAAAAGTTAAGCCGGTATATATTTATTGATCTTATTAATCAACCTTATGGAGCAGAAGGATGCAGATGTAATTTTCTAATTTGTTCTTTGAATTTAAGTTCCTTGTCTACTATAATACCTAGGTTCTTTACCAGGGTTGAGGGTGTGGGCAGTGTGTCCAACTCTGGCGGCCTCCAGTCCGGCGTCCAGAGGGAGCGTGTATTGCCAAAGATGATGACCTCGGTCTTTGAGGCATTCAGCTTCAAGAAATTTCTGCCCATCCATTTGCTCACCTTTCTCATGCAAGCTCTGAAAGCCCCTCCAGGGCTATTTTCCCTGTTTGTCAGAGACACCACAATTTGTGTGTCATCTGCCTAAGAAACTACGGTAAAACAGGCATTTTTTTAAATAATCGACGCTAGTGGCAAGACGTAAAGATTAAAAAGTGTAGGGCTCAGCGCTCATCCTTGTGGGACTCCCCACGGTAGGGAAAACTGCCTGGGGACAAACGTCCCCATTGCCACATTTTGCTGGTGGTTTGTTAGGAATTATTTTAAGAGAGTTATTGCTGTTCCTATTATCCTTAAATTTTGCATCCGGTCAACCAGAATCTCTTGGTTGACTATATCAAAAGCCGCCAAGATGTCAAGCAGTACCAGCGCCGCTGTCCCTTCTCCATTGAGATCTTCACGCATTTCTTCCACAGCTATGATTAAAGCAGATTCAGTGCTATAATTTTTCCTGAAACCATGTTGTGATTCATCTAGCAGTGAGCTCACTTCTATGTATTCTGAGATTTGTTTATTCATAATTTTCTCTGTCAGTTTAGCAGCAAATGGGAGACTTTAGATAGGGCGATAGTTACACGGCTCAGCACTGACCAAGTTGTCTTTTTTCAAAAGTGGGAGGATTGAGGTACGTTTCCATTGGACAGGGAAAGTCCCACTGGTGAACAAATTGTTAAAAATTTGCCCCAGGTTTTTTGCCACTTTGTCAGGTATCAGTGCCTTATATTTGGCGGGCAGGGTATGGAGAGCCTGATTTAATTGACATAATTAGGTCTCTGAGTTGATCCTCAGAGGGGGTATTAAATATGGAGAAACTGTTTTTAGTCTGGTGTACTAAAGGAAACTACTGTCTGAGCGGAGCTGCTCCTTGTGAAAGGGTGGAATGGCATCACTCACAGTGAAGTTAGCCAAGGGCTGAAGTTGGCTGACCCCCTTGCCCTATACTGTTTGCTTTAGTGGGCGTGAGAAAAAGGTGAATGATACAACAGACCAATGAATGAAGAGACCAGCTAGAAGCCATTATGAGTAAGTATATTACAAATAGCATTTTAGAAAAATCAAAAGGTCTTGACATACGCCAGACCTAAAAATGAATGCCAGAAACCTCCCTAGAGGTTCCTTTTGACATTCAAATGGAGGTGGGTCCTGTGGCGGATTCATTGCCCCAATTCTAAAGGTTTCCAACCGGAGAAACTGCTGAGAATTTGCTGTCAGAGCCCAAGTGATTCAACCCAAATACAAATGACACTGAGGGGACAAGGCATGGGGGGACCACAAGAATGGCAGAGCTTGACAAACTCTGGTTAATGATGAATATAATGATGGAAGATCATGCAGATTGGTATTGTTTTAAAGTGCACTGGAGTTCTCAAAGATTCCTTCATATTATATGTAAAACTAAACTATGCATATTAAGTTTGATTTGAAAATAATACATGGGGGAGGGACTTTTAACTTGGGCTGCACAATGTAAGTGTTCACTAACACGTTTTTGATTTATTTCGATTGCGCTGGTCAGGTGTAATGTGGCACTAATATCTGCACTGCTCGATAAGTGCAAAAATTACATGTCGCATCTGTCGGTCAAAATTTCAATGCAATGCACCTAATCCGACACCTGGGATCTATTAGGTAATTTAACAAATGTTTGAATAGTTTTCCTGCTTGAGCCACTGCCTTTTTCTTCCATCCTCTAGATGTCACCCTAACCCAAGAAATGTCTTTCTGCTCTTCGACACACCTGCGACATTTCACAATCTATTTGATGAGCTATGAAGTCAAATGTGGCTGCACCCTTTGCAAAAACAATCACGCATAAATCATCATGTTCCTTCCTCAAAAGCTGAATGTTCAGCAACACTTCAATAATTTCTATTACTAATAGAGAGAAATATTACGCAATGTAGATGAGCATACTTATGGTGCGCTACATTGAGCGAGCATCGAAATAATTAATTGTCAATTGCTGAATCAAAACAGAAAATGTAAAATAATAATAATATAATTCTCAGGCCGTGTATCCACCGTGGTGTGAGTCACTTCCGGCATCCTATATGAATGCGACGGAGCCGTGATGATGATACAGTGAGTAACCGACCCGGGCCGGTGAAAGGCTGCTTCCCTTAATCGATACAAGTGCATACATGGCAGACTGACAATTCCTAATAACCTACCGCTAAAACAACGTCCACAATGTTCTTCAGACTGTTTACCTTCAAGCACAGGAATGGAGTCAATGACGTGGAGGCTGCAATATCCTAAAACTCTTCTGAGCTCGTGCTGCTCTCAATTAATTGCTTTACTGTTGGCACTGCGCCTGGCAAGATATAGTTCAATCTAATTTTACACACAGTTGTGAAATGACCATAGTAACAACCTTGTAAACCACTTTACCACATGATAAGACCCATGGAATTGCTGCACCATTGGGCCTGAAATTGACCACACACACAGTCACCCCGGCCTTTTGCTGGCTTTAGAACTCAGTGCACTCTATCCCTGCTTAATGGGCCCGTGCTCCCCCTATCAACATGGTTATTCCTAACTGGCACTTTGAAATCACCTGTAAATTCCAAAAACTTAGGGGTCGATTATGATTGCGGTGAATCCGCATCCTCTGGGCCGGGGGAAGCCACCACCGGCCCGAGGATGCAGATTCACTGCTGCCAGCAAAACACCCACCGCCAGATTATGATGGCGGTGGGAGCAGCGGCGGACGGCAGCGGCGGACGGTCCCTCCACCTCGGGGGTGGGGGATGGACGCAAGTCCGTCCGCCATCCTAATCGACCACATAGTGTAGGAAGTTCACCCAGGGCCTAGAAGTTAAATGCCATTAGTGGTCTGCAGCACTTATTATGCCATCCGCTACAGTGTCAGTGCAAATAGCATTAACAAGTGGGATATGTAGGATGTGAATGGTAAACGCACCCACTTAAGGGCCTGGACCTGTGGAGGAACGCAAGAGGACTGGACCTGCTGTCTGTGACCTGAGAGGAGCCTCGAAGGATTGGTTCCCTTTCTCTTCTGTGCAGGATAAAAAAGTGGACTCAGAGGGTCAGTAGACTGCCCTCCAGTGGAGCTAAAGGGTTGCAATAAGCTACATGATGTCTTTTCCTGAAGTTTCCACTTGACCAGTGCCAAACAGACCTGAACTGGACCCTACTGTTGGCCTGTGCTTGACACTTTGTGACTCTCTAAGTGCCTCCCCTGAGGTATGTATTTAATGCTTATTAAGCGCGATTGTCACCCAAAGGGTATCCTGGCACTGAGACTGTATCTAACCATCAGGTGAGGTGTATTACATTGCTCTTGGGAACAGGTAGGTCTTAAGATCCCTTTTGAAAAAGGGCAGATCTTGGCTACTCCTCAATGCCAGAGGTAAAGTATTCCATAATGTTGCGCCCGTGAAACTAAAAGCACGGCCGCCCATCCTCACTCTGTTAATCCTGGGAATCCTCACCAGGAACGCCGAGGAGGATCTCAGAGGTCTGGCAGCTTGATACCAAGAAAAAAGATTTTTGAGTGGTATTGGTCCTAGTCCATGCAGAGCCCTGAATACAAGGCATGAAGCCTTGAAGGCAATCCTCTGCTGAACTGGTAGCCAGTGAAGATCGGCTAATGCTGCAGATGAAGAAGCAGAACGTGGCCGAGATAGAGCCAATTTAGCAGCCATGTTTTGGATCCTCTGCAACTTTAGGATCAGGATCTTAGGGGCTCCCAGAAGTAGTGCGTTGCAGTAGTCTAACCTACTGAGGATAGAACTTTGCACTACCTCTGCTCTGGCTCCCCGGGGGAGTATTGGCAGGATCTTACGTAGGGCACGAAGCAGGCCCATACAGGTCGCTACAGTCCTATTTACAGAGGCATCGAACTATAAATTGGGTTCGAACAGAACTCCTAAATTACGAGCCGATCCTGCGGCTTCCACCGAGCCCGGAATAGAGGCTGGCCAAAAGTCATCCGGTAACGCGCGAGGGAGACGGTATAGGAAACAATGGAGCACTTCCGTTTTCGACCCATTAAATTGGAGTGAGGTCCTGGGGGGCTTTAGATTTGTATTCCTGTGGTGGATTGGGACGTAAATGACTAAAGGCCCAATTTATATGTTGGCGGAGAGGGAACAGCGACAGAGTTTCCTCCCACCAACATATTGGTCTGGCCACCTGATTTAAATCTGGGCAGACAATTGTTTGATGACCGAGGAGATTACTCTATCTCCACCATGGTCAAACTCCTCAGATGCCCCAACGGAATAAGTGCAGTCCGGGTATGACAGCATATCCAGCCACCTATTTTAGATCGGTGGACATACAGCTGTTTTTCAATGCCCTCACTACAAGGAAAAATCAGTTGGTAAGGGGCACTGAAAAGTGCTCAATGCACTCTCCCCATGGGAAAGAACTCCTATGGCAAGGGGAGAATTGTTGTTTTTATTTTCAAAAATAAAATCCCGCTTTCGGTTCGATGTACGGTCTGTCAAACTTACATTACATAGACAGGAACCACCGAGACGGCAGCTTCTGTCAATGCTCGAAAAGTCCGCTGGGCCAGGGGACATTTTAAAATTTGGTAGGTGGCACCTCCGTCAGGGAGACAGACTAATTTATTCCATTGCCCAGACGATGGACTGATCGTCCGCCAAATATTAAATCAGCCCTAAGTCAGAAAGTAAAATGTTTGCCCAGGACAAACCTAGTTGGTGTATCCAACCTGCGCTCCATTGCAGTCAGCCTCAAATTCTGCCTACGTTCTGGTCTACCGCGACCATTGATTAACATGGACGCTTTGTGCTGTATAGTGCTATTTCTACCTAAAACTTAAAAATGAATATCTCTGATTTTCCTTTTGGATTTTTGTCTTTTTGGCATAATTTGTTTATTAAATGTTACTATACTTTTAAGACTTTTTTAGAAATTTTGACTTTATTATTGTTTTGGTACTGCATAAATAAAGTGCACGTTGCCCTAAGTTAAGCTTTTCTGTTCTGTGCCATAGCTAAATGCGGGTGAGCTCAGGTTAATTTAGTGACTTTGAGGCTTCCAAGAGCTTTCCAGACACCTGTATATGAAAAATAAAGACAGTTGTGTGACTTACACCAGTAATAGTATGTTCTGTGAAATATAATTTGTTGTATATTTTTTCCTGTTTTTTTTTTGTTTATCTCTTCTTCATACTGTGTCTGTACGTCTCGATAGACTCAGGAATCTCATTTGGTAACATTTGGAGGTGGAATGTAACTTTACTTTATTGCACTAATTTATCCTTAACATTGCTAGTTTATTAAAACAGGCATTGATTGATTGGTTTATTCTAATAAAAATGTGTTTATTTAAAAGAGGTTGGAGCCCGGGCCGGGGAAGTCGAAGCAGGACCCGATGGGGGCCCAGGACAAATGCCACCTGGAGACAGGAAGCCGTCCCCTTTTCAGTTACAAAGTCCACAAAAAGGGGTGATTGGTTGCCCCAGGGTAAGCTACAGCCTCCCAATCTGGGAGCAAGCTAGTAAGCAGCGAGGGGGGTTAAAAAGGGGCACAAGGCCAAATACTCACATACTCCCCCTTGTGGAAGGCAGAAGATAAATCCTGACGACGGCGTACGTGGACATCTGACTGTGGATCTCTGGACCTTGGCGGGCTGCTGGAGATGCCGAATCCGAAGGATTGAGTGTGAGCCGGTTGGCATCTGGATCGCCAGTCGCCAGGAGGAAGAAGACTGGCCTCCCACTCCCCTCTGCGGTATTGCCAGGATGCAGCCGGGAGGCAAACTGGTGCCTCGGACCGCGGTTAACAGAGGGAGTGGCGCGGAAGCAGTTGGAACCGGCGTGAGGCCTGTCTCCATCGTGTTTCCCCCCCACCAAGGCATAGCGCAGAGGCAGCTGGATCCAGTGAGTCTTAAGGCCGGTTTCCAGCTCGAGCAAAGGACGCTGTACGCCCGGTTCAGCCTGGCTTCATCGACTGAGCTCTGAGGCCAGTGGCTGCAATCATAAGGGAATAGGAGCTGTGCTGGGCAGGGCTGCAAGGACAGCAGCCTTAAATGGGCAGGAGCCCTGAGGCTGAACTCTACGGGACTGCAAGGAGAACGAGAGGACCACACCTTTAAGCCGTTGCAAGGGTGAAGGCGAGCGGTCGAGTGGGTGCTCTCTTGACTGTCCGGTGCACATTTCTGCCAAAGGGGCCAGGACTGCTATCCCAGCCAGGCAGGAGAGTGAAGGGGCATATGCAACAACTCCCAAATCCCTACTGAGTGTAGGATAACAACCCGATCACCTGATCACCCGATCTCTACTGCCAGTATATATTGGGGCAAGCAGCCTGCTCTGGAGGATTTGAGACCGTGGAAGTTATTGACTTTTGGCATTATGGTAGGAGGATCTCCCCCCCCCCCCCCCTTTTCAGATTGGGGTGTGTTCAACACTTTAAAAGACAAAGAACACACAAGGATTTAGGCACCTTTTCCCCAGCCCCTTAGTAAAGTAAAAGGAATAAAGGGCCCAGAAGGATGGCCTACAGGCGTGGGGCAACTGGGAGGGAGACACGGCTCCCAGCACGCTTCAGAGAGGCACAGTTGCATCCAGAGTCTCCCCAAAAGGGCCAAAAAAGGCAGAGGAGACAAAGGGCCTGATTTGGATGATGATCTACAGGCGAAGTTAGATAAAGCCAGGGTGTTGGTTGCGTTAAAAGGGAAACCTGGATTGATTTACCAGCACATCAGTGAGGGAGCCCACGGGATAGGGAAGAAGCAACGGCAGGCATCCCCTTAGGCACCACCCCCCAAGAAACAAGGCAGCATGGGGCATGTAGCCAGAATGGCAGCCCTGTGAAGATCACCAAAGAAGGGGAAAAAACTCCTGTTGCCAAGAAAGCAGGGCGCGGCAGGGTCAAGAACATGCAAGCCAGGAATAGGATGGCGGCAGCCCCTGAGATGGTATCCAGCTCGGATACCGAGGGTAGCAGTGATGATGAGGAGTCTGCAGCCAGCACGGTGGCCCCCAGGAATCACGCAGAGGGCGAACCAGCGTGGCCGACAATGTTAATGGTAAGCAACGCACACAGAGCGACAAGGGAGGGTGCCGGAGGGTGTAGCCCACTGGTCCAGCTGAAGTGGGACCAGGGCAAATGTAAACTTGGGTACACATCTGTGAGTAAGCAATCTAGCGAAGAAAGGCCCTGGCCCCTACATCCTCCCTGGCACGCAGGGTAAGGAAGGGACCAGCATGGTTTCCAAGGGGAGTCATTGGAACAAGGACCGGCTCACCCAGCGGCATGGATGCCCTGGTGGCAATGACCTGGAGAAGGATCCCCTTTGGGGGGGCCCCAATGGAATACAGAAAGGAATGGGGGCAGACAAGAGCCAGAACAAAGACCAGAGCGAGGGGGGGTCTAGAAGGGCAAGGGAAAAGCAAACCCCAGCAGGTAAAGCAGAGTGAGAAAGCAAGACCCAAAGTGACCACGCAGGAAGGGATGGCAGCCCCGGGGTTAGTAATAGAGGGAAAAATGGAGAAGGAGAGGACCAGAACCCAAGGGGGAAGCCTGCCAGCGAGTACCTGCGTCTCTCCCCGGGAGTCTCCCCTACCACCACAAAACTCCTAAGGTTGGCCAAAGAATATGGAGGAAAGAATTTATAGACTTTTTTCCCTACTAGAATTGCGCCAGGCAGGCATGGACCTGATGTGCAAGACAAAAAAGTAACCGTGGGCAGAGAACTTTGTTCTGCCCCGGAGTGTGCAGAGATTTGCCTACACTGCGTTCCGCAGAGAAAGCAGAGTAGGCAAATCACTGCACACTCTGCAGCGGAGCGGAGCTGGCCCGCCGCCCGCCTCCACCCCCCTATTGCTGCTAGGGAGATATTCCTCCTGTGCTGAGTCTACTCTTTTCCCATTGTTCATGACAAGCTCAGCTCGTCATAAGCACACGACCAGTGTACAGAACATGAAATCAATAAGAGACAACCCCAGGTTGGCATGGCAGAAGGTGGAAAAGGAAGTTCAGCTGGGGCAGGTAGCCCTTTCACTCCTCCCCACTGTAGGATTTGGTGGTATCTCTTCTTGGTGTAGTGCCAAGGAAGGAGGCATGCAAATTCAGGTTAATAAATCATCTGTCACAGCCCCATGGGTACTCCATCAACAACTGGCTGGAGCAGTGGAGTTGCTCAGTAGCCTAAGCAGCGATGGACGATGCGGTAGAACTGATAAGGCAGGCGGGGGGCATGTTGGCAAAAACTGACATAGAATCAGCCTTCCGCCTCTTGCCGGTATACCTAGATAGCTACCATGTGCTAGGTTTCCAACTAGACAGACAATCCTACTATGACAAATGCTTACCAATGGGTTGCTCAATATCCTGTGCATACTTTGAGGCCTTAAGCGGATTCCTGGAGTGGGAACTAGGAACACGCGCCCCGGTGGGAGGACGGGACCACTACTTGGATGACTTCCATTTCATTGGCAGGGCAGGCACCGGGGAATTCAGCAACCTCCTTCCCAGTTTCATAGACCTGGCCCGGGAATTGCGAATCCCCCTAGCTCAGGACATGACGGAGGGCCTGACCACAAAACTGTCCTTCCTCGGCATAGATTTGGAATCAGTGGCCAGAACATGCAAATTGCCATCTGATAAGGTAGCAGAGCTAAAGGAGATTATTGGTAGATTGAGTCAACAGAGGAAGGTGATGGTAGGCGAAGTGCAGCTGTTGCTGGGGAAATTGAATTTCGACACAAAGGTAATCCCCTCGGGGCACGCCTTTGCTAGACGCTCAGCCTGGATGACCAGGAGCATGACACAGAAGCACCACGGGGTCTGCCTGATACAAGGGGTAAAGGAGGACTTGGGGCAAGGGGAACATTTCCGTGACCAATTTCAACACCACCCTCATGTGGCGCAAGCCTTGGGTGCCGGCGAACCAACTTCAGCTATACACAGACTCAGCCAGGTGCTTCGGGCCATCCTAGGAAAAGCATGGACGGCAGGGGCTTGGCCGGTGAGAAGGCAAAAGGCGGGGGTTACTACCAACATCTCCTTACTGGAGTTCTTCCACATTGTGGGGGAATTACACATTTGGTCCCAACGGCTGGCAAACAGACAGATAATGCTTTGCAGGGCCAGACTGGGAACCACAACCGGCCCTGGCAAGGTGCTCGGCCGCCCCCCTCCCCACTCGGGGGGGGGGGGGGGGGGAGGGAGGTTGGAGGTGCCGTCAAACTCTTTGCCGGGGCCGGTTTTCAGGCAATTTTGGTACAGGGCCGATTTTGCAAACAGCCCTGTAACAAAAACGGCCCATAGGGGCCCAAAACCAGCCCCCACCATGCGGCGCACCGGCGGATTGCCCGGTGCCCGCTATGGCCAGTCCGGCCCTGATGCTATGGTCTGACAACCATGCAGTAGTTCAGGCAATCAACACAGGGACAGCGAAATGTCCGGCGGTGGTCAATCTGCTGTGAAAACCAGTCGACTGTCAGCTGAAGGCAAACATCGCGCTTAGGGAACAACACATCCCAGGGGTAGACAACTCAACTGCTGATGCCATTTCTCGTTTTCAGTGGGCAAAATTCAGAGAACTCGCCCGGACGCGCATCGAGGGATGACCCCTGTTCCAGAAGAGACATTGGCATGGGTTGACATGGGTTAGAGCAGATGGGTCTCGCATGGAAAGAGAAAATGGGGAAGCAGAACAGGGGGAGCTCCCTCCGATTGTGAAACCGTAGGTAGCATGGCGGAAGACACCCAAGTTAAGATAGACAAAAGAGATAAATTACTAGAGGGAGATGGAAGGCTCACACCGTGTCCTTGGGAAAGCCTAATAGCAGGGCTCCCAAGGGAGCGAGATGTCAGGACTCAGCCTCAGGCAGAATAGATGAAATGCTCACACAGGGTTCTTGGGATGCCACACAGCAGAGACCCAGAGGAGCAAGGAGGGGCCAAGAAGGGGTCCAGGGCAAGCAGCACAGCACTTGCAGCCCGGGCTGTTCCTGACAACACTCACCAAGTTTTGTAGCAAGTTGAAGCCTAGAACCGCTGAAACAGAGGCCTGGACATTTGGGCCCCCTCCCCAGAAATTAGATTGTCCGAGAGCGCTAATGACAAAAAATGTACTGAGATAATTGCAAAGACAATGAAATTGTGATAACATGGATGTTTATGAATGACTAACAAAATTGCGAAATGTACAACCACGTTATGTTTAAATAAACGGTGACTTTTTAAAGCACCAAAGCACGTCGTCAGTGGTGTGATTTAAAGGAGAAGATGGACGCAGTTTGAAGTTGAGGGAGAAGGAGGACTCACCTCTTGGGAAGGGTTTTAACTGGGGTCATGCATGCATGCATCACCTGTTCCATTTGCACTTACATTGGGACCCTCTACAGAATTAGATGCCCCTTGCGTTAGTATTGATTTTACTGCTAATTATTCTAAGATAGTAATTATTCGTTTTAAATGAAATAGAAATGAACCACTCACAATCAATCAAATGTGTATATGTTGGGCATGTAAGAGATCCAATGTAAATATTATGTATATACATGGTTTTAGAACTCCTAAGGACGAACAGCTTTTTTAAGTTCCTTCATCATAGAATAAGCCAGACACAACTTGAAATCATCTGAAACTTCAAAGATACAAAAACAACACCTCAGATTCAAGTCTCCAAACAAGAGGATTGCTAAATACAGGGCCTGAGAGGTATCCCAAGTGTAAACCTTTATATGTGTGCATTCCTGCCTGGTTGGGCATCTTCATTGCATTTATTGAACGCGCGTGACTGGCCACCCCTGCTCATAAACTATGCCTTCTGCACTGAGCACTTACTTTAATTGTGTGAGTTAAATTTGCTGAAAGTCCAATAAATGCTTTCAGTGAATGAATCAGACTGAATCAATGTTTGTATTTTAGCTGTCACGCAGACAAGAAGATTTATGGTAAGACGGGGCGAAAAATTAGCCAGATAACCATCTTCTTAAAGAGACAAAGACTCATTGGAAGAACTACAGAAAGAAAGCAACTGTTTATTATCTCTACCCTCTAAATCTCCCAAACGGAAGGAACCTTTCAGTTAGGATGCCGTCTTTGCAGAACTAAAAGTCGAGGTAGACAGGTTTACACTCCTTGGGAGTGCTAAAACAAAAGTGGGTCTGTAAAAAAGAAAGTTACTGGTCTAGTCAAGCCAGGTGTATTTGATCTACAAATGTGATAACAACAGATCACAGAGCAAGAAATTGGCACAAGGCAGAATGAAAAGGACACACAAGAAAAAAAGGAAAGATATAAAGCAGACAAATTTGAAGTATATAATCCTGGTGCTTCAGGGCTAAAATGGGGTTGAGAAGAAGAGAAAAACAAGCATTTGCAATGCAATAGGTCTCACATTTAGGTGAGTTTAAGCTATTGGAATTGTAAATTACAATGCCTTATTTATGCTATAGGGTCGGTCCCCTCATATGCCAAACATGTTTTGAAGTTGCTGTCCAAATATTCAGAGTTATGTGCCAAATCATTCTGCATGCAATTGTGGTGTTGTCAGAAAATATAAAGACACACAAATGAACCAATTAAATACACATTCTCTCTAATGTGGAACTAAGTATTTAAGCTGCTTTGCATATGCTTACCTTCTCCCCATCCTCCCTGTCCTCACTTTTATAAAGAGTACCTGAGTGTATTCACACAATGTGGTCTTCTTAGTGATTAAAATACTTCATGTATGCAAAAGACTGGGCGAAACCCAGAGGGGTGAGCAAAGCAACACAGAGATAGTTGGAAGGGATCACTGACATAATATCGATTACACTAATATAGAATTACACAAATATCGAAGATAAAATATCGAATACAAAAATATCGAATTCCTATCTACAAACAGGTAAGTACAAAAATATTGAATCAAAAATATAGTTTAAAAAAATATAGTTAGTCAAAATATCATTTTTTTTAAATGCCTTAAAAATAATGAAATATTAAAAATAATTAACTAAAATATACTTAAAAATACTTAAATAACCTTAAAATTATTAAATAATTAATTTAAGTTACAAAAAAACATACAATTTTATTTTTCAAAACATATATATATATATATATATTAACATAATATTAATAAAAAAATATACAATATTTTTACTGTAGGATAGCGGGAGGGTAAAATTTACTATTACCACTCAAGTGAGTGCAACAGTAGGGAAAATGTTGGATATCGTAGGGGTAACATTTATTATTCCCACTCCAGAGAGTGCAACAGTAGGTAAAGCGTTGGATAGCATAGGGGTAAAAATAACTATTCCCACTCCAGTGAGTGCAACAGTAGGGAAAGCGTTGGATAGCGTATGGGTAAAAATTACTATTCCCACTCCAGTGAGTACAACAGTAGGGAAAGCGTTGGATAGCGTAGGGGTAAAAATTACTATTCCCACTCCAGAGAGTGCAACAGTAGGGAAAACATTGGATAGCGTAGGTGTAAAAATTACTATTCCCACTCCAGAGAGTGCAACAGTGGGGAAAGCGTTGGATAGCGTAGGGGTAAAAATTACTATTCCTACTCCAGTGAGTGCAATAGTAGGGAAAGCGTTGGATAGCATAGGGGTAAACATTACTATTCCCACTCCAGAGAGTGCAACAGTAGGGAAGAAGATGCAAAGAAAAAGAGAAATAAGTTTTGCACTTTACAGTTGATGTAAATAAATATGTAAAAGAACCGAAAAGTATATTCTCTTATTAAACCCTACCAGGCACTCAGAGGTCGACTTCACCACAATCACAGAAATGTAAACTACTTTCAGATGTGCACATGAGTGAGGCAGATGAGTAAGTGTTCAGTACCGCCACGCGGACAGGTTCTGGGCTTGAGTGTGCAGTCACTTACCGGCTTTGCAGGGGTCTTTGTATTCTATCATATCTGCCTTCTCCTTGACGGCGGCATCGAACGAGTAGTCAAAATCAAGTCATGGCAGGAGGAGAGCTTCCCACAGATAGTCAAGCCTGCCAGGGATAGTGTGATCCAGGCAAGCATTCTCAGCAGAGGGGCTGAGGTGAGGCGTGCAGGACAGAGGCTGAGCCGGGACACTGAGGAGTGAGTGCGAGTCCAAGGCAGCGTCTACCTCCGAAGATGAAGTGAGGAAACTACGAACAGTGTTGAGCTGAGGCAGGGATACTCTGATGTGTGCAGGGTGCAGAATGGGTACTATTAGGTATGTGGAGTGAACGCTGCAGGGCAGGGAATGCTTGCTGTGAGGTGGGCAGGTCTGGGGTAGTGGCTTCCTCTACGGCTGAACTGGAGAGCTGTGATGTGTGTGGGGTGTAGGTAGGGGTCACCTACGAGGCTGAGGCACAAGGCGTACTGAGAGATCCCTCTCAGTCTGAGGTGCTGGGAGGTATGGTGAGGTGGGGTCTCCCTCTGAGACAGAGTCTAGATTGATGAGGGGCTGGGGCAGGAACTCATGGGTGGTTGGAAGCAGAAGACCTTCGGATGCCTAGCCGGTCATGCTGCGAGATGTGCTGGGCTTAGCGAAGGTATCCCTCTGAGCCGGAGTCTAGTGCGGGGAGATCTAATGTGATAGCAGCTCTATCTAAGGCTGGGCGAGGAGTTTCCTACTGTCCCTGAGGCAGGTACTCTCCTGACCAGCTATTTCTTCTTGGCTGCCTAGTCTTGGCTTGGATAGCCCGGGGTCTTCCGCACTTCCAGTAAACTGATGGAGTCCTTGGTATTATCCAGACTCTGCCCGAGGGATGATGGGTGGGTGTCAGCCCGGGTAAAAACTTCTCCGTGCTTGTGATCAGCGAGCAGGAGGCCGCTGTGCCCGACCTCCTCCTCCCCCACCGCCTCCTCTCGGGCCGGGCTGCCAGGACACCGCCGGGGCCGTTGCTCCTCCATGAACACTGCACTTTCCTTTCTTCCTGCCCTAGGGAGAGCCTTTTTCCCGAGAGCTGCCTTGTCGGAAAGTCTGAAACCTTGTGAATGGGGACTTGGAAAAAAGAAAAGGCTTGCGGATACTATGCAGCTTTTGTGGACATTTGTATAAGCCGCACGCACATTGGTGAAATCCTCCAGTACATCTGCAGTGCAAAACAGGAAGCACAGGGAAGAGTGTTCATTAGCAGTAAGGGACAAAAAAAAGTATAATTCCTCCACGGGAACCGACAAGCATTTGCAATGCAATAGGGCTCGCATTGATGTGAGACCTATTGCATTGCAAATGGGAGTGCAGGCGGGCGAGAAGGTACGAACAACGGGAAGGGGTCCGGGAAGGCACAGACTGAGGAGGGGGGAGGCACGGTAAGAAAATAGTGCTCACAATCTAAATAAAATATACTGTGCAACACTCGAAGTAAAGGGGCCAGTAGCCATCGCAGGATACAAATGACGACATGGCCGTCATGAGGGGAGGAGGGACTAACAAGCCTAAAACCAATTGGAAAGCAGCATTTAGGAACCAAATCCAATGAAAAAGATGGGCAGAGAGTGGGAGGAGTTCCCATGGAGCTTCCACTCCATACTGAATACTGCATGCCCTGCAAAGCGAGCAGCGCATGCGTGCTGCCACTATAGGCTCGACCTAAAAAACACGTAATAACACTTCAGACTGTGCTGCGAGGAAGTCGGGGCATGTAGGGGGTTAACTGTACTCAGTCAGTCAGTCAAACAAAACTTTATTGGGTTTGTTACAACCATAAAAGTACGATTTACCTCTTATCCTAATAGGAGAACAAGACATAAAACAGCGGTATCAAAAACATATTGCTCCTCAAAATATATATAGTTTAACTTTCTTTTTAAAATCGGGGTATTCTAAGTTATTAAAATCACTTAATTCATACATATACAGATTATTCCACCTTTATGTAATATTAAGGAGGAGCCTTTCTAGTACTTACTCTGTGCTCTTGAGGAACATCTTGACTTTATTCATATATTTCCTCAGAGCACAGGCTATATCTAAATTTCCCATTTCGACCAGAAGGTTAACGGCTTGCCTCCTGTTCATAATCTTATAATTTTTAAAAATCGGACATAAAAACTCCTTTCGTATATCTAAAAACCTCATACAATACAATAAAATGTGTAAAATATTGCAGGTGGTACCTAATGTACAAGTGCATTTTCCATTACCTCCTATCATAAAGTTTCGGACCCCATTATTCGCATAGCATGGGTTTATCCCAATTCGTATTTTTAAAACTTCCCGCCTTAGACTGTAACTTGGTAGCTGGTCCACATAGGGGAAATTTTGATCGATCTCCCAGGCCAATGTCATGTGGGCTACCGAGGTTTTATGTAAAAGATACTCCTGATCATAAATACGGGACATATCAGACCCTTGAAGCCTTAATTCTTTCTTACCTATTGTTGAGTTGTCTTGAGGAGGACATACCTTCAGATCGAGTACCCCATATGCATTGCTTATTGCTGCTCTAGTCTCTTTTGCCCAGGGTAACTCGCTAGTGGCAATTTCCCTTTGGCCCATTGGGAGATTTTAAGAAGGTCACCTGCTCCCAGTCGCTGCCAAAAATGTACAAGGGCTATACAAGCAGTTACTGCCCAGGAGGTAATTCCCAACTCAAGTCTTGCTGCCTGCACCATAGAAGATTTAGGCAGCAGGAATAAACTTTTTAGTACATTTCCCTCCTCTCTATCCCATGAGGTCTTACCACTTAGGCAGATAATCTTGGCTCCATACAAAAATTGTGGGGGGACCATTGCTTGGTCGGCTTGTAAGACTGGCCTATCCGACATTTCTCCATATGTATTATTGAATCTTTTTAGGCCTTTCACAGAGGCCAATGCCCTCATTTTTAGTGCTTACAAGTGTGTATACCATTTCAGAGTTCCAGAAAACCATATTCCCAAATATCTATAGTCAGATACCCTCTCAAGCAGGTACCATGAGAACTTGGTTTTCCTCCTTCCAAAACATACAAGTTTTGTCTTCTCCATGTTTACTACAAATTTTTTACTTGTGCAATATTCTTTAAACCTATTTAATTTTCTCTGGAGGCCTATCTCCGTCTGATCCATAATCACCAAATCATCGGCATAGAGAAGGCACAATATCTCCTTTCCTCACAGTTTCTGGTTCGCCCCTCTAACCTCTCTTAATTTTTGGGGCAGGTCTGCTAAAAACAGGGAGAACAGTGGGGGGGCAAGAACACACCCCTGCCTTAAACCATTTCCAATTGGGATTCTCTCATACAATCCTCCCTCCTAATCCAATATTATCTGTGCCCAATGCTCTGTATGCAGTGATTGGATTAGCACTAACAGGTCCCCCTGTATTCCATACCCTAGTAAAGTTGACAACAGCTGCTCCCTGTCCACCAGGTCGAAGGCTGCGCGGAAGTCCACGAAGCTACGAAGTTACCCCACTGATCGATCGACTTACGTGCAATGGACCAAAGAGCAAAACAGTGGTCAACCGTTGAGTGGCCTTCTTTGAACCCCCCCTGTTCTGGGGGTACTATCTGTTTGTCATCCACCCACTCCTTTAGTAAACCTAGAATTATTTTAGAGAAAACCTTTTCACCTATATCCAGGAGGTTTATTAGGCGATAGTTCTTAGGGCAGTTTACATCATTTATGTATTGGCCTAACAATGGCCCCTTTCCAACTATCAGGGAAAATGCCAGTGTTTAAAATCCCTTGGAACATATTAGAGAAAAACTCCGCCCACCATTTTATGTTCGTTTTTATAATGACGGCTGGTAGGTTATCTGGGCCCGCAGCCCGTGTTAGATTTAACCTGGTTATTATACCTCTAATTTGGTCTGGGGAGAAGTGTACTTTTGTTTCTTCTCTTATTCCAGACCAGACATTGGCTATTGTTCCCTCCCTTCTTGGCCATTTGCCATAGATTTCCTCTAGGTAGGTCGCCCACTTGTCTTCTGGCACAGAGTACTGCAGGGTCCCTAGGACTTTCCCCGTGCAGGCCTGTATAAACTTCCAAAATCCTTTCACATTTTTTTCTTCAATTACCTCAAGTAGGTTCCCCCAACATTTGTCCTTAAAGATCCTTTTTTTGTCTCTAATCAAGGCCTTATATTTTTTCTTTAATTTCCTAAGTTCTAATGCCGCTTCATCACTATAGTTACCTCTAAGGCATCTCTCCTGTTTCCTAATACCAGCCTTTACTTTCCGGCATTCATCATCAAACCAATGTTTGATATTATTAGAGTGTAGTTTCGCATTATTTACTGACTTGGAATTACCGGGCTTTAATTTTATCCTGAGACATTCCACCAGTTGCCTTAATATAGCCTCATACCAGGCTATACCCTCTTCTGGTGCTAGGTTATCTAAATTCACTGTTAGCTGGTGGGCACTCAATTTCTTTATATATTCATCAGTAATTCGCGTGGTGTGTCTCTTGGGGTATTCCACCTTTACTGGTAGGACTTTTCGTCTATGCGGGGAGCTATTTACCTGAAGTTCTACCTGCAGTGGATAATGGTCACTACCCTCCACCCTGAGTATTTCAAACTGTTTGATTAAATGGAAGTTCCAGGTCTGAATGAATGCATAGTCTATGGGGCACATTTGTCGCCCTACTTTAAATGTGCGATTCGCGGGCCGGCCCGCTTCCATTCTTCCGTTAGTGCAGACCAGGCCCATGGCCCCCAGCAGTTGCCCAAGCTCATCATCTTGGGTTGAGATGTCACAGCGGGGGAATTGTGCAAACTCTATTTTGTATACTCCTAGCAAATCCCTCAGCCGGGAGTCCGTTTTTTTGGGATTCAATCTATGATTGAAATCCCCCAGAATCATGAGCACATGTCTTGGATAACATTCACTTACATCTTCCAGGTCTGTTTTTAAAACGTTCCAGGTCAACCTTATACTCGTTTGTTTTCCCTTTCTGTATATACACATTTATAATACAAAGATTTTCGCCCCCAACATATTGTTTAGTGGTCGCACTCTACTACCCAATGCCCAGTTACACTTAAGTTTGAGGGGTTCAATGTCTTTAGCAATCCTTGTTGAGACCAGTGTCATCTGACCACCAGAAGGTCTACCAACTAAGTTCTTTTTTGCTGGTTTTACATGGTGAGTGAAGCCTTCGGTTGCAGGGATTTCGTCGCATAGCCAAGTTTCCTGGAGACATACAATATCGTTTTTCCTCAGGGTGTTTATAAAATCTTTCTGTAACAATATTCTATTATATCACTTTATATCCGTTCACATTCCAGGACAAAATGGATAGGCTGTCCGACGACCCTACTTCCTAATCAATATTACTCGTATAACCATCTTTCTCACCGTTCATGTATGCCAACTCTCTATATCTATTCCCTGCAAGGACATTTTCAACATCCCACCTCTGTTCTTTTGGTATTATCGTGATTTCAAGCACTTCTTTCTTGCCTCTTCCCAGGTTAATCATTTTTATTTGTCTTCCACCCAATGCTGCATGGTTCCTGAGGAATGAATTCTCTATTTTGTCCACCAACACTTCCTCCCTTTTTACTATTCTAATTCCTTCCCAGAGCATCTCAGTCTCCTCCTTTTCTATTGCATCTTTTATTAGGGCTGAGTGGAGTAGGACCTTAGTTATTTCCTCCCCCTTACTATTATCTGTAAACCCAACTTCTTTTAGATCAGCAGTACTTATATATCTTAGACTAGGACACTTTGCAAATGAGGAGAGGAGCTGGGAACGATTCAAAGGGTTTTGTTTCTTAATTCTTCCCCCCCCCTTTTCCTGTCCTATTGGCTCTACAAATATCCAAGTATCTGCGGGCACTTCTTGCTGTTGATGTTCTAAATTTCCATCTGGCATTTCTCCCCTTGTGTGCCTACTTACTTCTTCTCTTCCTCTTACTCTGACCCCTTTCCCATGGGTTCGGTTAGTAGGCCCCGCACCGGGGGATGTATCTATCCCCCATTCTGCTTCTGCGCTCTCCTTTACCCCTGGGTGAATCCTTCTGGTAACCATTTCACTTTTTCCCATTCTGTTCTTTGTTAACCTCCTGGGTTGTTCTTCAGGTCTACTGCTACTTGCTTCTATGTCTGCGAAGTTTAGCTTTTTACTTTCTTGCCTTATTACCTTATCTGATGTCTTAGGTGCAGGGGTTGCCCCCACCCCCCATACTCCTGTTGATTCATGGGATGGCGATTAACTGAGGCCTTTTTCCCTTTCCTTCGCTGTGTTGTATTTTGTTTTCTATACCTTTTTTCCTCATACCTTTTTATGATCATTGGGCAGTAGGATATATATTCTGAGGATACATCCTCTAAGGGACTACCTGCCCTTCCCGCTAATTCCCCCCTGTCCACTTTATTTTCCTCCTGGTCTTCTACTTGTCTTACTAATGTGGGCATCAAGTTTTTAATCTGTGCCAACTCCCCGATTATATCCTTAAATTGGTCACCTTGTCTTTTTAAAATGTCATTGTTTAGGACTGAAACCTCTAAAATGCCCTGCAGTGTTTTCTGGAGCATGAGCATAACCTCGAGCATAGATAGGCTGGTGGAGCCAGTCACCTCCAGACTACGTAGAGGTACACCTGATACATCAAATCCGACAACATTTCAATTTTCTACTCTTTCATGTCCATTAAAACTGGGCTACCTCTCAACCATGTTCCCTTCACCCAAGGGATTCCTACAGACTATTCTTTCTTCATTCACCACATCTGCTCCCGTGTCCTGGGTGAATATCGACTGAAACATCCTTGGCGAAGAGGACAAGCGGGGTTCCATTGGTATCTCAGCAATGTTAAAGTCAGACTGGTTTAAAGCTTCCATGCTTGATGCCTAAGAGTCCTCGATAGTGAGAGAGCGCAATTTGAATGAAAAATATATCTGTACCATATTTACAAGCATATCGCATAAACGTAGAAGTTGTAACATGAAATAGCACTTGTAGCGTAAAGTTAGCCGATGTAACCTAAGTAATAGGAAATGTATCTGTATTCACTTTAGAATATGCATTAGAAAGACCGTATATATAGTGGTCTAATATAGAAACGTGTAAATGTTTAAAGAAGAGTTAGAACGTGCTAAACTGAATATACGTATGTAATTATTAGACGGAGAAAGAAGACGAAATATAAAGCTAAGAAATGTGCAGACTATATAGCACGGTGTAAGCACGAGAATATAAACGTTGTATTTTATGTAACATGGATTCAAGTATAATCACTGATTTGCTGATTCAATTATATATAAATGTGTGTTAAAGGTTATACTGTGTAGAAGAGTTGTAGGAATGTTAGAAAAGTGTGGTCATGTGTGATTTTAACCTGACTGACCAAGGGTTCGCAAGAGCGTAGTCCGCTGTATGTAATTTAGTGGGCTCACAGGAACAGGGGATAGCCTTGATCTGAACGTGCGAGACAAGAGTCAAAGGTCTTGCTAGATTTAAGGTGACAATGCTGGACGAAGTTTATGGCCTAAGTGAGATAAGAGACGCTTGGAACTTGTTTAGAAATGACCGTTCACAGGACCAAATGAGGTTACGATCACAATCGTAAAGAATGGAACTCTGTTGAGGTGATAGACTTTGCTCTGAAAGTGTCAACTGGAATGTCAATGAAGTCACCAGCAAGAAGACGAAGATGGTGCCTAAGAAGCAAGGTCAACTTAACGGACGACGTGAAGAGATGAAGCAATGGAAAAACCCAAGAATGAGAGCATGTGTAAATGTATACGTGGTGGGCATCAAGGGGCGTTCCACCCATACTGTGATTGTGTATTTATGGACAGCACCCTGGGGAGAAGAGCAAGCGAAGAGCAAGCGAAGAGCGAGAGCAGATGGCCTGAGAGCAGAGCGCAAGAGAACAGTAGGCCGAGGACCCTTAGAGAGCGGATGGGTAGGCAGAGAGGGTACTGTTTCTCGACATAAGTTACCATTAGAGGCTAAAGAGAGTTTGAACTTCTTTGGAAGTCAAACTGCTGACACCTTTTTTAGGTAAGGAACTTGCGAAATAGGGATGTCACCTAGTATAGAGTAGGGACAGATTTTATATTAAACTTTTTAAACTTTATCAGTCGTAAGTGGTTCTTCAGAGTTGTGTCAGTCTATGGGGTTGATTTAACCTATGTGGGTTTGCCTTCTACTCAATGACAGAAAATAATCGATCCAAAAGGAAGAATGAGATGGGTATCTAGGTAATCAGAAAAGGTATCAAAATCTCATTCCCCGCAGTTGGTAGCAGAGAAAGATGGTTTTCTTCTTGAGGAAGACAACCTAGGTCAGGCTTAGATTACCCCAAGGTCCCTAGTCATCGACGACCAGAAGAAGAATCCCTGCCGAAGAAGGTGCTGACGGTGCGAGAGAAAAGCAGCAGAGTCGGTCGAGAGTGAGTATAAGGGTCATGCGTTGCCAGATTGCGGTGTTTTGTGTTGTACTTGTGTTGTAATGTCAAGCGGAGTTGAATGCCTGTAGTGTGATTGAGGGAAGGTTGTGAGCGCGCGCAACCGGATAAAATCTTAAGATCCAGAGAAGGGCTTAAGTGGTTCGGGTGTATCGAACACCCAGAGTAATTGTCTACCATTGTAAAGGGGGTCATGAGGTACCATTGATCGCCCGAAGGACCGATGATAGGGGGAGTGACAGAGTGAGTGTATGAGTAACGGACGCTGGTCGGACGTTTACTGTGTGTAAGTAACCTATCAGTTAAGGCGAGCGTCTGAAGTGAGAGGAAAGACGTCTCGTCAGTTGAGGTGACAATTACAGTTAGACTGTGGACGTACAGTCAAGAAAAGTGATCGCTTGGACGGAAGTAGTCATTTTTCGGCGTATGAATGAAAACGCATGCAAGACCGTGAGACGAGTTGAGAAAGGAGGGGAACTGCTGCAGAGGGGACGAGTGACGTCAGCGTAGAGCCGCGCTGAGATTGGCCGGTCAGCGTAGAGCCGCGCTGGGATAGGCTGGTCAGCGAGAGCCGCGCAGGGATTGGTTGGTTTGTCATCGGGAATAAATAAGAGAAATAAGGAAAATCGTAGATTTTGAAAATGAAGTGTTTTAAACGTTTAAGGGCGATCTTTAAGAGAGATAGAGGAAACTTGTATGCAGGAGAAGAAGCTCCACCAGAAGGCACACCAGCTTATTATATGGCTGTAAATGTAGGGTTACACTCCATACTATGGATCTCCGAGTGGAGTAAGCTAACAGAAGGAAATGAGGAACTGACGTTCCCGAGATACGGGATGTTTAGGATAGAAGCATTGAACCAACTGAAAGCGGTAATGCTCGCAACAAGACCTCTACCGAGGCCAACACAGTTCGAAGCCCTTAGTGCATGGTTTAGAACGGCACACGAAAAGAGCTTGAATAGACGCCAAGAAAGAGTGAGACGATCGGTAAAAGCAGTGCAGGATGCTAAATGGGATGATGAAGCTAAAAAGTGGAGGGTGCAAAAAATAGAAGCAGACAAACTGTTCACAATGCTAGAGACTACAGGAGAAAAGAAACCTCTAGAAGAAGATGAGGATAGCGAGCCGGATGAGGATCTGATAGAGAGGCTATTATTAGATAGACCACCACCGTACAACAGAGAAGCCGAAAGTCCCAAACTACAGCAAGGGGATGGAGCTAGGTGGGGGGAATATAAACCGCTCCCCACATCAGAGTGGGATTCCAAGAAAGGTGAGGAAGTACCTCAATCTAGTCCCGTACAGAGAGTAGTAGGAAGATTCGTGGTCAATTGCCGGATGCTCTACAAGTACCTGTTACCATAGGTCCTATAGTGTCAATCTACAACCCAGAGGGAGCCCAGCAGGAGGAACAGGCACGATGGGACAGGGAAAGGGCAGAGATGGAAAGTAGGAATAATACGATCAATTCCCAAAGGCAGTTGCTAGGACCAAAGAGTCGGAGTACCCCATTGGATTCAGCAACGGGTCCCTGGATAGAACAAGGGGGTCAGAGAGGACAGATGGATCTGAGGGGACCGAAACCAAAAACCTTTAAGGAATTAAGGGAGTATTTGAAAGAATGGGATGCTGCCGAAGAAACTCAGAATAAAAAGTTAGAAACAGAAGCAGAATGGAGAGATCAGGATAACAGGATCCTCTCTCACTGCGGAGCTGGCGAAAGCAGCCCGGAGTGGGAGGGAGGGAGTCAAGGAAGCAAGGGAGATACTTGCCATACCATCGGTGGCAATAGGCAAATGTGTGAAGACAGGAGTGCAGGGTGTGGGGGAGTACCTTGTCTCATCCTTAGTGAGGGAGAACGAAAGACACAGGAGTACCGAGATAGTTTCAGGTGCACTCACCATGCCCCGGGAGAAAACGTGCGACATTGGAGTCACGAGAATATAGAGTCGCGAAAGGTCTCGCCATACATCCAGTGATCACGGACGGGATCGCGGGAACATGGAGGACCGTGAAGGACCTTACCGTTTATTGAGCGACACCAGACAGCAAGGGAGTTGCAGTGATGTAGAACAGAACGGAGGATCCTATCTTGCATCTAGAGAGACCGAGCCGAAAAGACAGAACGCAGTAATGGGGGATAGAACATTGTTCCACCATACCCCAAGGGAGGATGGGAGAGCTTGGGATCTAGAGAGGTGGGAACAAAGAGAAGCAAGAAGGACGCCTCAGAACTCACCTGCACCGAGACGTAGGGCTCGTAGTGGGGGTGAGAGGGATGTAAACGAACAGCCTAGGAGTGAGGTACTGAAAGCTGAGATAAAAGCAAAACGGCTCGATGTAATGAGTTTAAAATCAGACTTGGATGAAATCATAGACGGCACATTGCCAATGGAAAGGATAGAGCTGTATGATCATGATGAAATACTGTTTATGTCTAAGGATGTTACTCGGAAAGCGAGGTCAGTTCATGAAAAATTATCTGAGTTGGCAGACAGGTATATGATAGATATGTCACGAACTAAAGCTTTACAGGGTAACCATAGGCTAAATTGCACGGATCAGGATCTAGATGAGCGTAGGACGATTGGGCTGAAAGTACACATAAAGGAACTGATCCTGAGTATCAGAGTGTGGAGGGATTTGGATAAATGGGAGGAAAGATGGTCTAAGAGGGGATCCGTCAGAAGGAGTACACTTGCGAGGTCCCAGGATGGAGAGATAATGCGAATGGAAGCTTTCCCTTTGCAAGAAATCGCGAACGGAAGCTACGTGCATGTACCCTGGAGTAGGGGGGATTTAGCGGCATTTACCAATTCCTTTCCAAAGCTCAAGGAGAACCCCGTCGAGTGGTATAAGCAGGTAGAGAGGTTTGTGAAGATCTCTAAGGTACTGTGGATCGACTTGAACACTCTGTTTGATATCGTAGTACCCGGAGATTTGTGGACGGCATGCAAACTTAGCGTCGAATGGCCCATTTGTGAACCCGCGAGGGATGCCCAGACGAATGGTCCATCAGAGAGAGTCATGGAAAAGTATGAGAGGGTAATTGCATGGTTAAAAGAGAAGGTGCCGGTGCAGGACATAGACTGGGTTAAGATAGATCGAACAACTCAGGAGCCTAAAGAGACTGTTCACGAGTTCTATGAGAGATTGCTGAAAGCATTCAAACAGTACAGTGGGTTGGATGTGATGGACCCCAAAGACATAGGACAGTTTGTGTCGAAGTTTGTCCTCGGATTGCGACCAGACATAAGCTTAATGATACAACAGCATTTAATTTGTTGGCAAAACAAACCTTTAGATGAGATTCTGAGGTATGCGAGGTACTGTAGCGATGAAATAGATTTGAAAGCAAAGAAACTTAAGGAAAAGCTGATGTTGGTGCAGATGCAGTCAGCTGGAAAGGGTGGACAGCGGCAACAGGGAACAGGAACACTAGGAAAGAAACAGAATAATCAAAGCAGAGATGAGGAAGAAAGACCGAGACCGAGGGTAGATATCGCGACACTGAAAAAGACAACGAGGTGCCATCAGTGTAACGGGGTAGGACACTGGAGACGCGAGTGTCCCTATAATGTCGAGACGGGGGAATTAGAACAGGAGGAGGATGAGGTTCAAACCAGCATGGTAAAGGGAACAGCAGTCCCGAAGGGAAAGTTTATCAAAGGGGGGACTCAGACTCCTCGAGCCCCGTTCCCTCAACCGCCTCGCATTACAAATGGAGGAAAAACCTATAGACAAATGCCACTGTTCGTAGGAGGAGAAGAATGCTACTACATTGATCCTCTTACAGGACAACGAGTGAATAGAGAAGAAGACTGTACTCTAGGAGCAGCCTTGGAAGTAGACCAGAGAGGACCATACGTAGAAGCTGAGGTGGCTGGATGTCCTACGACCTTTTTGGTAGACACGGGGGCCACTCGATCCACTTTGAGATCGGCGGTAGTCCCAGGTTTGCCAATGTCGGGAGAGACGATTCAGGTGGTAGGAGTCGCAAACAGGAGAATGACGAATCCTCTGACTGAACCAGTGTCAGTGAAGATAGGGAACTACAGTGATGAACATCAGTTTGTGATTTGTGATTCTAGCCCTGTGTGTCTGTTAGGAAGAGATCTGTTGTGTAAACTGAATTGCACCATATATTGCACACCTGAAGGAGTAGAAGTGCAGACTAACGATGATGATGCCGATTTTAAGGTTGTAAACTCGCAGGGATGCGTGGAACTATATCCTACCCTAACGGTGGAGGAGCTTCCACAAGATTTGAAGGAGACAGTGTCAGCTGAGGTGTGGGATTTTACTGGAGAAGAAATAGGACTGATCAAAGGGGTAGAACCGGTAAAGATCATGGTAAAACCCAATGCTGAGTATCCAAGAACACCACAATATAAGTTGACACCGGAGACGATTGCAGGAATAAAGCCTGTGATCGAATCCATGATTAAACAGGGAATACTGAAGGAGATCGTGGGAAGTCCATGTAACTCCCCGATTATGGGTTTGCAGAAGCCTAGTGGGAAATACAGAATAGTGCAGGATCTTCGAAAGATTAATAATATCGTTGTTTCATGTTGTCCAGTGGTACCGAATCCATCAGTAATATTGTTTCAGATACCGTTCCAAGCTGAATGGTTCACAGTGATAGACTTGTGCCAGGCTTTCTTTTCGATTCCTTTAGATGAGGAGAGCCAGTATTTGTTCGCTTTTAAGCTGGAAAATTGCGTTTTAACATGGTGTCGTATTCCCCAGGGGTATACAGAAAGGCCATCGATTTTTAACCAGCTGCTGAAGAAAAATCTTGAAAGTCTAGTACTGCCCAAGAACTCGGTTCTAGTCCAGTACATAGACGACCTCCTAGTGGCGTCAGAAACTGAGGAAGCTTGCAAGGTAGACACCATCACCTTACTAAATCACTTGGCCGAGAACGGACACAAGGTGTCTCCAAGTAAATTGCAGTATTGTCTGACTGAAGTGCAATACTTGGGCCACCGGATTGAAAAGGGAAAACGGAAGGTGTCTCCAGACAGAATAGAGGCGATCATGAAAATGAACGCGCCTAAAACACAAAGAGAAGTCAGGATGTTTCTAGGCATGGTCGGTTATTGTCGCCAGTGGATAGCCAACTTTTCACTGAAGGCAAAACCTTTACTAAAACTGACGCACAAGGGAGTGAGTGATCCGGTACCATGGGACAAAGATTGTTTGATGGCATTTTTGCAGCTGAGAGAGGACTTGTGTCGTGCCCCGGCTTTGGGAATGCCTGATTACGAAAAACCATTCTTGTTTTACTGCTGCGAGAGGGAAGGTTGTGCTTTAGCAGTTTTGGCCCAGATACACGGGAACGCGCGTAGGCCAGTCGCTTACTTTTCGGCTACATTAGATCCAGTAACCGCAGCGTTGCCCGGATGTCTCAAATCCGTTGCTGCAACGGGCGTCAGCATTGAAAGATGTGAAAATGTGGTAATGGGACATCAGTTAGTGGTGTACGTACCGCATTCTGTGGAATTGTTAATGACCAGGACTAAGACTCAGCATCTGACGAATAGCAGGCTCACACGCTACGAGCAAGTCATATTGGCTGCTGAGAATGTGACCCTAAAGAGATGCTCTGTCTTGAATCCTGCTACTTTGATGCCACTTCCAAATGATATTGATGATGAAATTTGTACAGATCATGACTGCCTTGATGTGACTGAACTATGCACCAAACCGAGACCAGATATCGTAGATGAACCATTGACTGACCCCGATGAAATATTCTTTGTTGATGGTTCATGCGTAAGAGACGTTATCGGTCAGCTGAGAGCAGCATATGCAGTTTGTACAATTACCAGAGTTGTGGAAGCCGCTTGCCTGGAAGGAGTACACTCCGCTCAGGTAGCTGAAATCATTGCTTTGACCCGTGCCTGTTTGGCAGGTAACAAAATTCGAGTCACCATATACACCGATAGCCAGTATGGTTTCGGGGTAGTTCACGACTATGGGCAGTTATGGTCTCAAAGAGGTTACATGACCTCCTCGGGTTCTCCTATTAGGAATGGAGAATTCGTGAGATTATTGTTAGAGGCATTACAAGGTCCGACAGCCATAGCGGTTGTCAAATGCGCCGCGCACACAAAGAATACTGACTTTGTGTCGCAAGGTAACCGTTACGCAGACGAAGTTGCACGTTATTGTGCAGAACAGGGATATTCTCACACCAATGTAGAAGTGGGAGGAATACAAGAAAGAACTGAGTTGACTATGTTGTTAGACACTGTAGATACGTGGGACGAATTAAAGTGTGTTCAGGAAAATGCTCCAGATGATGAGAAAAAAGCATGGGAGACAGCTGGATGTACCAAAAGTGAAATGAATTTTTGGATTTCTGCAGATGGGAGATCAGTTTTACCAAACGAACTTGTTAGTCCAATGGCAAGGAGATTGCATGGACCAGCACACATAGGTAGAGATGCTATGGTGAGAGTATTCAGACAGACGTGGTATAATCCGAAGTTTATAGTAGCGGCAGAAGCAGTATGTCAGCGTTGTGCGATCTGTCAGCAACTAAACGTAGGAAAGAGAACACCAGTTACTTTGAGTCATATAGGGAGGTCTGGGGGGCCTTTCAATAGAATGCAGCTGGATTTCATTGAAATGCCTAAGTGCAATCGACTCAGATATGTCTTAGTGATTGTCTGTATATTTTCTAGATGGGTTGAAGCTTACCCGACACGTAGGTGCGATACACTTACAGTAGCAAAATTGTTGCTTAGAGAGTTGATACCGAGGTTCGGGGTGCCATCCTCTTTGGAATCGGACAGAGGAACTCATTTCAACAGCGAAATAGTGAAGATGCTATGTTCAGCCTTAAGCATCGACCAGAAGCTCCACTGTAGGTATCGACCAGAAGCTTCGGGGATTGTAGAACAAATCAACAGCACAATTAAATCCAGACTTGCCAAAGTTTGTTCATCGACATCTCTGAGTTGGCCTGATGCACTTCCATTGGTTCTTATGAGCATACGTAGCACACCAGATAGAAGAACAGGTCTCTCTCCACACGAGGTGCTAATGGGGAGAGCTATGAGACTGCCATCGGTTCCGACTGCAGCATTATTGAACATCACAGACGATTTGATCTTGGACTACTGCAAGGGACTATCTGATGCCATTCATTCTGTGTCCCTCCAGGTCCAGGCTGCAGCGGTTCCATCAGCACAAGACTTGTGCCATGACTTGTGTCCAGGGGACTGGGTCCTGGTGAAGAAGCATGTCAGGAAGAACTGTCTAGACGTGCGCTGGCGAGGACCGTTCCAAGTCATACTAGTTACGAACACTGCAGTAAAGTGTGGAGGCTTGCCCAACTGGATACACGCCTCACACACCCGAAGAGTTCCAGCACCTCTGGAAGAAACAGCTTCTCTCTCGGATGAGAATGCAGCGGAAAGCGGAGAAGCCACAGAGAGGGAAAGCCAAGCTGTAGAGGTGATTGAAGAGGCTGAGCCTGTGTCGGAGCAGGCCGACGACGGTCAGGACACCAGTGAGACCGAAGTCGTCTCAGAAGAGGAAAGTAGCTGGGAGTTCGAGTCAGATAACGAACAAGCTGCAAGTGATCAAGAGACGAGTCCAAGAACAAGGAGCAGGAGGACAAGGAATGGAGAAGCTAGTTGGCCGGAAAGAAGGAGAAGGTCAAGCTTAAAAGCAAATCCAGAGAGCACCCTTGTCCCGATCTCCGAAGATTCAGAGCCAGACGAGGAAGCTACGGATTCAGGCTCTGAGAGTCCGAGAAGATCAAGAAGGGTACGTGTGCCCTGCAGAAGGTACGCCACCCCAGAGTGGACTTATCTAGCAGATGTCTTGGGGACAGAGATCTGGGAGAGTGAGAGAAGTGCAAGTGATCAATCTCGATCCATTTGTGGCAGTGGAGATATGGATGTTGACGCCTGGAATCGAGACTGAGGGGTTACTGACTTTCACACTTCCCATTCCCCTTTACCTAAGTCGGATCAAAGACCTAGTACTGAATCGATTAGAGTTTCCGACTTTTGGTCATCAAATACCAGCACAAGAAGAAAAAGTCATTCGTTTAGAATTATTGGAACATGTTATTAGAGCTGCAGGTACGAGAATCATTGTAGATGCATAAAGACTTTTGTGTTTAAGCTATAAAGAAGAAGATAACCTAGCGCCGAGTGGAAAGAAGAATAAAATTAGGGATTGCATTTAGAGGACGGAGAAGGGTTAGGGTTGTCTATTGTTGAAGAGAAAAATACATTGTTGTGAAAAGAGACTTTTGTTGCTTAAGAGTGCTTCACAGACTGAGAAGGCAAATAAAGAAAGACAAAGACTTGAAAAGAAAACTTTTCTTCGAAAAGGAAAGAGCTACGCTGTTTTGATAACATGGAGAATGGCAACCCAAACCGAAAAGCCAAATGCATAGTAGGTACACTATTAGGAGTTGTAATTTTTCTCATTATTACAGTAGTTACCATATCATACATAGTAGGACATGCAAGTGAAAAAGAAACCACAGATGTAAAGCCTGTAACGACTTTGAAACCTGCTCTTGTTGGGAAGAAGGAGGAGAGCAATGTCATCCGTGAAAAGACGTTACTGGCAAATGAAGCTCGTAGGTTACACGTAGACGAGTCGCAGGGAAATTTTAGATCAAATGCATATGCCAAGCTATTGTATGAGTATATTGATGCCATGGAGGCCAAGGATTGTTATGTATGCATGCAATTGCCGGCTTCCGTAGATGAAGGCATCAGATATCATCATCTCCCACTGACTTATGGGATAACATGTAGTTTATTGCTCAGTATATTTTATGGTAGAGAAGGGTTCGAGTACTACTTTTCAAATTATGATTCGGTACTGCCTGAAGTCCCGAATTATAAACAAATGAATAAGTGGGACTATTATAAAAAGGAAGACAGATTAACAAAATTCTTTCTTCCTTGGGATACATTAGATACTTCATATGCACGCAGAAATAATCTGACTTGCAAAGTGTCAGAGGTTGAGAAGAAGTTCATAGGACAGGTAGATGACCGGTACAGAAGGCAGAAGATTCTAAAAATGTCAGGACAGTGGAAAACAGATTGGACCGAAGAAGAAAAAGCGCACAAGAAGAAGGGTAGCAATGGTCCAATAGCTTTGGATAGAACGCAGAAAGGAAAGTTATGTTTAACTCGAAGCAAGACATATTATGAGAGTGTAATTGTAGGTGAAGTAAATTGCGAACATGCTTTTCGATTAGAGTATTATACGAAAGATTTTATGAAAGGGATGCAAGCGATTCCTAATGTATATTTTGTATGTGGAAGAAATGCTTATGTAAAACTGCCTGACAATTGGTATGGTTCGTGTTACTTGGCAATTGTCTTCCCCAAAATATATCATGCAAAGGATCTAGCGATCATAGAAGGAAAGGCTTCGACAAGAGCGAAAAGGGAAATAGGAGATGCTGAAGTAGTTGGAGACATATTTGGAGCAATGTTTCCTATGTTAGGTTTAATACTTAACGATGTTAAGATCAGGAGACTAGCTACAGTTGTGGATAGATTATCTGCAAGTACTGCAAGGTCATTGATGCTAGTAGAAGGAGAGATGCAGTCGATTAGGGCAATGGTTCTTCAGAACCGTCTTGCTTTAGATGTTCTGCTAGCAAAAGAGGGCGGAGTCTGCAAGGCTTTGAAGGTCCAAGAATGTTGTACTTACATTCCAGATAATTCAAAACCTCTTGAGAAAGTCATACAGAACATTACAGAAATACATAGAGAAATCGAAGATTTATCAAAAGTAAATGTTTGGGAGAAAGTAGGTCATGGAGTAGGAAAGGTTGGAAATTGGTTTGCCAACCTTGGTAAAAGCGTTGTGTGGTACATATTGAAACCTGTTTTAATAATATTGATTTGCATAATTACATTGTTGGGTTTAGTGAGACTGTACCAATGGTATAGGTCGAACCGGTTACAAAGGTCCATGAGAGAGCAAGAAAGGAGATGCTTTACAAGATCAACAGTATAAAAGTTTAAGAGCTCTCGAAACGATAAAAAGAGGGAGTCTTGTAACTAGTTCTGTGTAAAGTGTCATTCAAATTGATATTAGTGATGACCCCAGAGGTCATCAAAGGGGGGAACTGAGAGAGCGCAATTTGAATGAAAAATATATCTGTACCATATTTACAAGCATATCGCATAAACGTAGAAGTTGTAACATGAAATAGCACTTGTAGCGTAAAGTTAGCCGATGTAACCTAAGTAATAGGAAATGTATCTGTATTCACTTTAGAATATGCATTAGAAAGACCGTATATATAGTGGTCTAATATAGAAACGTGTAAATGTTTAAAGAAGAGTTAGAACGTGCTAAACTGAATATGCGTATGTAATTATTAGACGGAGAAAGAAGACGAAATATAAAGCTAAGAAATGTGCAGACTATATAGCACGGTGTAAGCACGAGAATATAAACGTTGTATTTTATGTAACATGGATTCAAGTATAATCACTGATTTGCTGATTCAATTATATATAAATGTGTGTTAAAGGTTATACTGTGTAGAAGAGTTGTAGGAATGTTAGAAAAGTGTGGTCATGTGTGATTTTAACCTGACTGACCAAGGGTTCGCAAGAGCGTAGTCCGCTGTATGTAATTTAGTGGGCTCACAGGAACAGGGGATAGCCTTGATCTGAACGTGCGAGACAAGAGTCAAAGGTCTTGCTAGATTTAAGGTGACAATGCTGGACGAAGTTTATGGCCTAACTGAGATAAGAGACGCTTGGAATTTGGGTCTTGTTTAGAAATGACCGTTCACAGGACCAAACGAGGTTACGATCACAATCGTAAAGAATGGAACTCTGTTGAGGTGATAGACTTTGCTCTGAAAGTGTCAACTGGAATGTCAATGAAGTCACCAGCAAGAAGACGAAGATGGTGCCTAAGAAGCAAGGTCAACTTAACGGACGACGTGAAGAGATGAAGCAATGGAAAAACCCAAGAATGAGAGCATGTGTAAATGTATACGTGGTGGGCGTCAAGGGGCGTTCCACCCATACTGTGATTGTGTATTTAGGGACAGCACCCCGGGGAGAAGAGCAAGCGAAGAGCAAGCGAAGAGCGAGAGCAGATGGCCTGAGAGCAGAGCGCAAGAGAACAGTAGGCCGAGGACCCTTAGAGAGCGGATGGGTAGGCAGAGAGGGTACTGTTTCTCGACATAAGTTACCATTAGAGGCTAAAGAGAGTTTGAACTTCTTTGGAAGTCAAACTGCTGACACCTTTTTTAGGTAAGGAACTTGCGAAGTAGGGATGTCACCTAGTATAGAGTAGGGACAGATTTTACTTGTTTATTCTTTTTTTGTAGATGACGCAACGGAACCACTTTGTGTCTATGCTTTTTAATCTGTTGATTCTGGAATTGATTTTAATTGTATTCTTTTGTAGACTTAGATTCTTTAGGGAATTTATGTTCCTTTTAGTTCCTGTCTACCTGTTGAATCTTATCCTGAGAGGATTGTATATGCAATTAATTCTGATTTTATATTAAACTTTTTAAACTTTATCAGTCGTAAGTGGTTCTTCAGAGTTGTGTCAGTCTATGGGGTTGATTTAACCTATGTGGGTTTGCCTTTTACTCAATGACAGAAAATAATCGATCCAAAAGGAAGAATGAGATGGGTATCTAGGTAATCAGAAAAGGTATCAAAATCTCATTCCCCGCAATAGTTTGCGGGGTCTCTAGTACACTTGTCTCCTTATCTACTGTCTCTTTCCCTTTAAAATGTTTACCAATTAAGTCCTTAATGGATTTTGATACCAACGACCCCCCTTTTGTGCCTGCTGACTTAGAGGATGCCGGCGCTAGCTGTGGGGTTAAACTCGGGGGGGGGGGGGGGTAGCTCCATTAGCTGTTGCTCTGCTACCGGTGGGTGTCGCCATATCTTTATTTGCATCATCTGGACCTTTCGATAAGTCTGTCACATCCATCGTCCCAGATTTGTTCCCTGATTTTTTAAGGTTTTTCAAGACTTTACGTGGCTTGGATTTCCCTAAGGCCATTGCCTTAGCTTTTTCTTTTCTTTAAATTCTTCTTCTGGCGTACGCAAGGTTGCGAGAGGGGTTTCCTTCACCTTATTAGCTTCCGCCGCTTAATGGGTGCACAACTACCCCCACTCCCGGTGTACTTCACCTAATTCTTTATTTGAGTAAAAAAAAATTAAAATAAGAAGAAAAAGAAAAGGGTAAAATTGTCTCTTTCACTTATCTCTGTTTCTGTAAGCCCGCACCCTTTCCTCCACCTCACCACTTAATTTTCAGGTTGGTTACTCAGCCACTTATAACCATTTACCTGCTACAAACTCCAGTGGCTGTATTCTCCTCTCCTCTCCTCACAGGTCCAAACATGTAGTGCTTATCCTTCTGTAGAGTAGTCCTGCCGCCTACCGCTTCTCGATTATTCTTATTTTTAAGGACAACATTTGCGGTAATTGGGACACTGAATCTGCCCTTCTAACACCGGGGTATAGGAAAAGAGAAGTGGGTTATTGGTACAGAAGTATGCTTGAGGTGGATGAAAGCCACGCACCATCCTTGCATATTGTCTGGAACTCTTCTGTCTTAGAGGTTGCCTCAAGTACCTTATATGAAACATCGCTCCAATACCTTCATAGATTTGTTAGGTCTGCCTCTCTTAAGAAAAACCATTTCTTTGCCTTGAATAGGTTGTATTATACTCCCCAAAAAATAGCTAAGTTTGCCGCATCGCCATCTTGTTGCCCCAGATGTGGAACACTAGAGGCCGACGATATCCATGTCTTTTACGAATGTCCCAGCTTACACCTTTTTTGGGCTAATGTGGAGAGAGCTCTGCAGGGCATTTACAAGGTTAAAATTGATTTGAACACAGTTAAAAAAAATTTTGGGTTAGACACTGATCTTGTTTGTGGGTTTAAGGAGACACAGGTGGCTTTATTTTTTAACCTTGTCCTTGTCGCTCGTAGAGAGATATGTAAGATCTGGAAAGACTCGAGCCCCCCCTTGTACGAGAATTGGCTCAGAGCTGCACTGAGAATTGCACGCTTGGAAGTGGATATGACACATTATGTAAATAGCAGGGTCTGGGAACCTCTGATCGAGTGGGGAAAAGAAATGAGGCTGGTCTAAAGCCTCAGGGTCCTATGATTACACCATGCCCTGAACAAATGGGCAGGCCGGGCTGGCCTAAGGCATTAGCAATAACTTCAGCCCGAGGCGCCCAGGACAAAATAAGGGCTGTTTGTGTTTATTTGTGTTTGCCAACGGTGAAATGAGGATCTAAAAAAAAAAAAAATAATAAAATCTTATTTTTAACTTGGCTGCCACAGTATTGTCTACAGCTCACACCCACCGCACTCCGTACCTCTTGCGTGCGGTGTACATCTTCTGTGCGCTTCTTGCACTGTTGTTTAGGCGGCTCTAAATCAGCCACTGGGGGGGGGGGGTGCGGGCGCCACGCCCTCTCTAAGCCCCGCCGCACAGCTCGTTGCTGCTCCTGCACTTGCCGCTTTTGAAGGAAGTCCGTGCTCCGTCCTTCGTTGGCGGCGGCGGCGGCCGTAGATGCGGATGGCAATCGCACTTCTCGCAAACCGGAAGTCAGTAGCCGGAGAGAACGCTGGACGCACTGGAAAGTGGGAGGTCCTGTGGGAGGTTCGATGAGTGCTCGTAATCGGGCAGAAACAGAGAAAACTATACTCAATGCCAATGGAATTTTGTATTCTGCGGCTCGGGGGATTTCTACATATTTGTGATGTGTGTCACTTGACTCATAAATCCATCATATGCCACATAATCTGCAGTTAAAAAAAGCCAATGTTTTTAGTTCAAACTGATCAAAAGTTATGAAAAATATGGCGACTTGTTCTTGCGCACCGGAAGTCTTTTTGTAAAGGTCAACTGATCCTCTTTCAGTTGCTAATTGTTGTATCTGGGTGTGAAATTGGTACTAATTAAGGGGAACTCTTTTCTCAGACACTATCAGGTGTACAAATGACAAAATAATTAAGTAATATTCTATCACCAAATGTGCTGCATTGTGCTGCCTATTTTGGCTTTTCTTGCCACATCATTAGAAAACCTTACTGCATAATTGGGTCCTCTGTTGCTGCATAATTCCAGTGGCCCTGACTATACTGGGCGAAAAGAAATACCACCACAAATTCATTATAAGGTCTATGAATAATGCTGTCTGCTTAACACCAACCTAAGCCAGAAGTCACTCAAATAGCTAGATTGGCTCAAAAAATCAAAGACTGCAATATCCACCACTCTGAACGCTAACCTACAACTAACTGATGACACCACTGCGAGATGTAAGTGAAGCGCAAACAGCACTATCATGCAACAGATGAAAGGAAAACACAGAGACAGACAAGCTATTTGCAAGGGGAGGCGGGACAAAGCGGTCACCCCAAGAACTGGGACATTAACAGTTCCCCCCGGTTGGTCTCGAACCATAGCCCAACAACTTTACCCTCAGCACTGTACATTGTGTAATAAATGTGATAACAAAAATTAAAAATCCATAACAGTTTTTGCCCATGGACATAAAAACTGATTGTTCTCTTCCTGTGTGTTAGCATGAAAGGCATTTGGTACAAGTTCGTATATATGTAAAACTAAACTGAGCAGAGGCACAGCCAAAGAAGGTGAGAGAAAAGCACAAAGCACGATATGTCATAAAAGGTTTTGAAAACCTTGCTGCTTGACTCAGCCTAATTTGATTGGTGACTTCTAGGTCTGCTATCCCATGACAGCACCGGAACAATCTTATGAGTGCCCATGCGCTCTACAAAATGCTCATACATTTTTTACTCATTCATTCAAAGTAGAGAAAAAGAGGCGTCCTTTCATACAAACCTTTAGACCATCTTTCTTTTTTTTTTTACTCTCCCTTCCTGATGTCGATTTACCCTTCTCACTCAATCTACACAGTGCAGTTAAAAAGTGTATTGCCATGAAGTTTTAGTGCGATTTCTGTGTCGGCGTGCTCAGTATCTTAATCAATCACGTCAATCTTTCTTTTTTTTCTGAGTCAAGAAGAAGTAGCTCTTCATAGATCGGTGAACCAAGACAAACTGCTGCCAGATCAGGCAAAGGGTCTGGCCTGTAACAAGTTCTTGGGCCTAAAAAAAGCATGAGTCACAGCTGAGTATGGCCACGCCGCTCTTGCTCACTCCATTATGCAGTTCAGTGACAGAAAAATAGACAGCATTCTTCAAATTGAAGGAGAGGTGCTGCCCATTTGCAAAGTCAAAAGATCTTTACTTTAAAATACAATGGCTAAGCAATTGGCTTAGCTAGTGCTGGTTTTAAAAGTACGGCGCCGCCAAATTTTATGTTGGCCCAAAAGCAACCAACTAAATCAATTTTAAGGCCCGTGTAACAACCCAGACAGATGCCAGGAAGTAAAATTGTTTTGATTGGCCATTTCTTCTTGACCAAATCATGGGAAATGATGGTTTACCAAGAAAAGGAGTCCAATAACACCTGTATACTCACATCATCTACTGCAATGTAGCATGGAGGGAATTTAGATGCTCATGTTCCTCCATTATTATTCAAAACAGTCTTGATATCCTGTTTACAGTAGTCATAAAGGAAATCCGAATCATCATAACTTTGCACAACATTCACTCTCCTGGGCACAGATCTTCACACTCTACCAAAATGACCCTTCTTATTGCTCATGTTTAGTTGGTTACTTTTGGACCAACATAGAATTTGGCAGACGCCGTACGTTTGGGAAAATGTATGTGGCAAAAAGTGGGCTGTTCATGTTTGGGTTGGTCACATCAGGATGAAATGTGTTCCAAACATTAACTGTATTCTTCCGAGCACTCAATTATTATCAACAAAAGTCTTTCAATAGTTTTCACTATTTCTTTTAATGTCCAATCTTCATTCGAATCAAGTCCAATTCTCAACAAATAGTTGCTCGCAGCCAACGCGCGTTTCGTCAAATCCGTACAGGACAATTTGACTTCTTCAGGGCTAGTTGGTGATAGATGTCTACACTCAACTCATCATCACGTAGCAATTTGTAATTCCGTCTTACCATTTATTTAACTCCATACGTTTTAATAGTTCTAATTTCACGAATTTAGCTCTTAGACCTTCTTTCTTAGTAACCGCTGGGGGGCCAATCGCTTTCTTGATGGTCCCTCCTGCAGCTAAATTACCAAACAAAGTCTCAGCCTCCTTATCTCTATTCATTATTTAACCTTAGCGGCAGCTCTCTCACCACAAATTGCAAAAGAAATGGTAACGGCTTAAAGGAGCGCACAGCACAAATCAAGGTATATGTAATAAGAACAGTACAGTATCAAAATATCGATGATGGTGCTCAGGAAGAGGTGGGGGACTGGTTACCACAGTCACCAAGACAAACCAAGGTTCCAAACATTAACTGTATTCTTCCGAGCACTCAATTATTATCAACAAAAGTCTTTCAATAGTTTTCACTATTTCTTTTAATGTCCAATCTTCATTCGAATCAAGTCCAATTCTCAACAAATAGTTGCTCGCAGCCAACGCGCGTTTCGTCAAATCCGTACAGGACAATTTGACTTCTTCAGGGCTAGTTGGTGATAGATGTCTACACTCAACTCATCATCACGTAGCAATTTGTAATTCCGTCTTACCATTTATTTAACTCCGTACGTTTTAATAGTTCTAATTTCACGAATTTAGCTCTTAGACCTTCTTTCTTAGTAACCGCTGGGGGGCCAATCGCTTTCTTGATGGTCCCTCCTGCAGCTAAATTACCAAACAAAGTCTCAGCCTCCTTATCTCTATTCATTATTTAACCTTAGCGGCAGCTCTCTCACCACAAATTGCAAAAGAAATGGTAACGGCTTAAAGGAGCGCACAGCACAAATCAAGGTATATGTAATAAGAACAGTACAGTATCAAAATATCGATGATGGTGCTCAGGAAGAGGTGGGGGACTGGTTACCACAGTCACCAAGACAAACCAAGGTTCCAAACATTAACTGTATTCTTCCGAGCACTCAATTATTATCAACAAAAGTCTTTCAATAGTTTTCACTATTTCTTTTAATGTCCAATCTTCATTCGAATCAAGTCCAATTCTCAACAAATAGTTGCTCGCAGCCAACGCGCGTTTCGTCAAATCCGTACAGGACAATTTGACTTCTTCAGGGCTAGTTGGTGATAGATGTCTACACTCAACTCATCATCACATAGCAATTTGTAATTCCGTCTTACCATTTATTTAACTCCATACGTTTTAATAGTTCTAATTTCACGAATTTAGCTCTTAGACCTTCTTTCTTAGTAACCGCTGGGGGGCCAATCGCTTTCTTGATGGTCCCTCCTGCAGCTAAATTACCAAACAAAGTCTCAGCCTCCTTATCTCTATTCATTATTTAACCTTAGCGGCAGCTCTCTCACCACAAATTGCAAAAGAAATGGTAACGGCTTAAAGGAGCGCACAGCACAAATCAAGGTATATGTAATAAGAACAGTACAGTATCAAAATATCGATGATGGTGCTCAGGAAGAGGTGGGGGACTGGTTACCACAGTCACCAAGACAAACCAAGGTTCCAAACATTAACTGTATTCTTCCGAGCACTCAATTATTATCAACAAAAGTCTTTCAATAGTTTTCATTATTTCTTTTAATGTCCAATCTTCATTCGAATCAAGTCCAATTCTCAACAAATAGCTGCTCGCAGCCACCGCGCGTTTCGTCAAATCCGTACAGGACAATTTGACTTCTTCAGGGCTAGTTGGTGATAGATGTCTACACTCAACTCATCATCACGTAGCAATTTGTAATTCCGTCTTACCATTTATTTAACTCCGTACGTTTTAATAGTTCTAATTTCACGAATTTAGCTCTTAGACCTTCTTTCTTAGTAACCGCTGGGGGGCCAATCGCTTTCTTGATGGTCCCTCCTGCAGCTAAATTACCAAACAAAGTCTCAGCCTCCTTATCTCTATTCATTATTTAACCTTAGCGGCAGCTCTCTCACCACAAATTGCAAAAGAAATGGTAACGGCTTAAAGGAGCGCACAGCACAAATCAAGGTATATGTAATAAGAACAGTACAGTATCAAAATATCGATGATGGTGCTCAGGAAGAGGTGGGGGACTGGTTACCACAGTCACCAAGACAAACCAAGGTTCCAAACATTAACTGTATTCTTCCGAGCACTCAATTATTATCAACAAAAGTCTTTCAATAGTTTTCACTATTTCTTTTAATGTCCAATCTTCATTCGAATCAAGTCCAATTCTCAACAAATAGTTGCTCGCAGCCAACGCGTGTTTCGTCAAATCCGTACAGGACAATTTGACTTCTTCAGGGCTAGTTGGTGATAGATGTCTACACTCAACTCATCATCACGTAGCAATTTGTAATTACGTCTTACCATTTATTTAACTCTGTACGTTTTAATAGTTCTAATTTCACGAATTTAGCTCTTAGACCTTCGTTCTTAGTAACCGCTGGGGGGCCAATCGCTTTCTTGATGGTCCCTCCTGCAGCTAAATTACCAAACAAAGTCTCAGCCTCCTTATCTCTATTCATTATTTAACCTTAGCGGCAGCTCTCTCACCACAAATTGCAAAAGAAATGGTAACGGCTTAAAGGAGCGCACAGCACAAATCAAGGTATATGTAATAAGAACAGTACAGTATCAAAATATCGATGATGGTGCTCAGGAAGAGGTGGGGGACTGGTTACCACAGTCACCAAGACAAAACAAGGTTCCAAACATTAACTGTATTCTTCCGAGCACTCAATTATTATCAACAAAAGTCTTTCAATAGTTTTCACTGTTTCTTTTAATGTCCAATCTTCATTCGAATCAAGTCCAATTCTCAACAAATAGTTGCTCGCAGCCAACGCGCGTTTCGTCAAATCCGAACAGGACAATTTGACTTCTTCAGGGCTAGTTGGTGATAGATGTCTACACTCAACTCATCATCACGTAGCAATTTGTAATTCCGTCTTACCATTTATTTAACTCCGTACGTTTTAATAGTTCTAATTTCACGAATTTAGCTCTAAGACCTTCTTTCTTAGTAACCGCTGGGGGGCCAATCGCTTTCTTGATGGTCCCTCCTGCAGCTAAATTACCAAACAAAGTCTCAGCCTCCTTATCTCTATTCATTATTTAACCTTAGCGGCAGCTCTCTCACCACAAATTGCAAAAGAAATGGTAACGGCTTAAAGGAGCGCACAGCACAAATCAAGGTATATGTAATAAGAACAGTACAGTATCAAAATATCGATGATGGTGCTCAGGAAGAGGTGGGGGACTGGTTACCACAGTCACCAAGACAAACCAAGGTTCCAAACATTAACTGTATTCTTCCGAGCACTCAATTATTATCAACAAAAGTCTTTCAATAGTTTTCACTATTTCTTTTAATGTCCAATCTTCATTCGAATCAAGTCCAATTCTCAACAAAATAGTTGCTCGTAGCCAACGCGCGTTTCGTCAAATCCGTACAGGACAATTTGACTTCTTCAGGGCTAGTTGGTGATAGATGTCTACACTCAACTCATCATCACGTAGCAATTTGTAATTCCGTCTTACCATTTATTTAACTCCGTACGTTTTAATAGTTCTAATTTCACAAATTTAGCTCTTAGACCTTCTTTCTTAGTAACCGCTGGGGGGCCAATCGCTTTCTTGATGGTCCCTCCTGCAGCTAAATTACCAAACAAAGTCGCAGCCTCCTTATCTCTATTCATTATTTAACCTTAGCGGCAGCTCTCTCACCACAAATTGCAAAAGAAATGGTAACGGCTTAAAGGAGCGCACAGCACAAATCAAGGTATATGTAATAAGAACAGTACAGTATCAAAATATCGATGATGGTGGTCAGGAAGAGGTGGGGGACTGGTTACCACAGTCACCAAGACAAACCAAGGTTCCAAACATTAACTGTATTCTTCCGAGCACTCAATTATTATCAACAAAAGTCTTTCAATAGTTTTCACTATTTCTTTTAATGTCCAATCTTCATTCGAATCAAGTCCAATTCTCAACAAATAGTTGCTCGCAGCCAACGCGCGTTTCGTCAAATCCGTACAGGACATTTTGACTTCTTCAGGGCTAGTTGGTGATAGATGTCTACACTCAACTCATCATCACGTAGCAATTTGTAATTCCGTCTTACCATTTATTTAACTCCGTACGTTTTAATAGTTCTAATTTCACAAATTTAGCTCTTAGACCGTCTTTCTTAGTAACCGCTGGGGGGCCAATCGCTTTCTTGATGGTCTCTCCTGCAGCTAAATTACCAAACAAAGTCTCAGCCTCCTTATCTCTATTCATTATTTAACCTTAGCGGCAGCTCTCTCACCACAAATTGCAAAAGAAATGGTAACGGCTTAAAGGAGCGCACAGCACAAATCAAGGTATATGTAATAAGAACAGTACAGTATCAAAATATCGATGATGGTGCTCAGGAAGAGGTGGGGGACTGGTTACCACAGTCACCAAGACAAACCAAGGTTCCAAACATTAACTGTATTCTTCCGAGCACTCAATTATTATCAACAAAAGTCTTTCAATAGTTTTCACTATTTCTTTTAATGTCCAATCTTCATTCGAATCAAGTCCAATTCTCAACAAATAGTTGCTCGCAGCCAACGCGCGTTTCGTCAAATCCGTACAGGACAATTTGACTTCTTCAGGGCTAGTTGGTGATAGATGTCTACACTCAACTCATCATCACGTAGCAATTTGTAATTCCGTCTTACCATTTATTTAACTCCGTACGTTTTAATAGTTCTAATTTCACGAATTTAGCTCTTAGACCTTCTTTCTTAGTAACCGCTGGGGGGCCAATCGCTTTCTTGATGGTCCCTCCTGCAGCTAAATTACCAAACAAAGTCTCAGCCTCCTTATCTCTATTCATTATTTAACCTTAGCGGCAGCTCTCTCACCACAAATTGCAAAAGAAATGAAGAAGTCAAATTGTCCTGTACGGATTTGACGAGCTAAATTTGTGAAATTAGAACTATTAAAACGTACGGAGTTAAATAAATGGTAAGACGGAATTACAAATTGCTACGTGATGATGAGTTGAGTGTAGACATCTATCACCAACTAGCCCTGAAGAAGTCAAATTGTCCTGTACGGATTTGACGAAACGCGCGTTGGCTGCGAGCAACTATTTGTTGAGAATTGGACTTGATTCGAATGAAGATTGGACATTAAAAAATATAGTGAAAACTATTGAAAGACTTTTGTTGATAATAATTGAGTGCTCGGAAGAATACAGTTAATGTTTGGAACCTTGGTTTGTCTTGGTGACTGTGGTAACCAGTCCCCCACCTCTTCCTGAGCACCATCATCGATATTTTGATACTGTACTGTTCTTATTACATATACCTTGATTTGTGCTGTGCGCTCCTTTAAGCCGTTACCATTTCTTTTGCAATTTGTGGTGAGAGAGCTGCCGCTAAGGTTAAATAATGAATAGAGATAAGGAGGCTGAGACTTTGTTTGGTAATTTAGCTGCAGGAGGGACCATCAAGAAAGCGATTGGCCCCCCAGCGGTTACTAAGAAAGAAGGTCTAAGAGCTAAATTCGTGAAATTAGAACTATTAAAACGTACGGAGTTAAATAAATGGTAAGACGGAATTACAAATTGCTACGTGATGATGAGTTGAGTGTAGACATCTATCACCAACTAGCCCTGAAGAAGTCAAATTGTCCTGTACGGATTTGACGAAACGCGCGTTGGCTGCGAGCAACTATTTGTTGAGAATTGGACTTGATTCGAATGAAGATTGGACATTAAAAGAAATAGTGAAAACTATTGAAAGACTTTTGTTGATAATAATTGAGTGCTCGGAAGAATACAGTTAATGTTTGGAACCTTGGTTTGTCTTGGTGACTGTGGTAACCAGTCCCCCACCTCTTCCTGAGCACCATCATCGATATTTTGATACTGTACTGTTCTTATTACATATACCTTGATTTGTGCTGTGCGCTCCTTTAAGCCGTTACCATTTCTTTTGCAATTTGTGGAGAGAGAGCTGCCGCTAAGGTTAAATAATGAATAGAGATAAGGAGGCTGAGACTTTGTTTGGTAATTTAGCTGCAGGAGGGACCATCAAGAAAGCGATTGGCCCCCCAGCGGTTACTAAGAAAGAAGGTCTAAGAGCTAAATTCGTGAAATTAGAACTATTAAAACGTACGGAGTTAAATAAATGGTAAGACGGAATTACAAATTGCTACGTGATGATGAGTTGAGTGTAGACATCTATCACCAACTAGCCCTGAAGAAGTCAAATTGTCCTGTACGGATTTGACGAAACGCGCGTTGGCTGCGAGCAACTATTTGTTGAGAATTGGACTTGATTCGAATGAAGATTGGACATTAAAAGAAATAGTGAAAACTATTGAAAGACTTTTGTTGATAATAATTGAGTGCTCGGAAGAATACAGTTAATGTTTGGAACCTTGGTTTGTCTTGGTGACTGTGGTAACCAGTCCCCCACCTCTTCCTGAGCACCATCATCGATATTTTGATACTGTACTGTTCTTATTACATATACCTTGATTTGTGCTGTGCGCTCCTTTAAGCCGTTACCATTTCTTTTGCAATTTGTGGTGAGAGAGCTGCCGCTAAGGTTAAATAATGAATAGAGATAAGGAGGCTGAGACTTTGTTTGGTAATTTAGCTGCAGGAGAGACCATCAAGAAAGCGATTGGCCCCCCAGCGGTTACTAAGAAAGACGGTCTAAGAGCTAAATTTGTGAAATTAGAACTATTAAAACGTACGGAGTTAAATAAATGGTAAGACGGAATTACAAATTGCTACGTGATGATGAGTTGAGTGTAGACATCTATCACCAACTAGCCCTGAAGAAGTCAAATTGTCCTGTACGGATTTGACGAAACGCGCGTTGGCTGCGAGCAACTATTTGTTGAGAATTGGACTTGATTCGAATGAAGATTGGACATTAAAAGAAATAGTGAAAACTATTGAAAGACTTTTGTTGATAATAATTGAGTGCTCGGAAGAATACAGTTAATGTTTGGAACCTTGGTTTGTCTTGGTGACTGTGGTAACCAGTCCCCCACCTCTTCCTGAGCACCATCATCAATATTTTGATACTGTACTGTTCTTATTACATATACCTTGATTTGTGCTGTGCGCTCCTTTAAGCCGTTACCATTTCTTTTGCAATTTGTGGTGAGAGAGCTGCCGCTAAGGTTAAATAATGAATAGAGATAAGGAGGCTGAGACTTTGTTTGGTAATTTAGCTGCAGGAGGGACCATCAAGAAAGCGATTGGCCCCCCAGCGGTTACTAAGAAAGAAGGTCTAAGAGCTAAATTCGTGAAATTAGAACTATTAAAACGTACGGAGTTAAATAAATGGTAAGACGGAATTACAAATTGCTACGTGATGATGAGTTGAGTGTAGACATCTATCACCAACTAGCCCTGAAGAAGTCAAATTGTCCTGTACGGATTTGACGAAACGCGCGTTGGCTGCGAGCAACTATTTGTTGAGAATTGGACTTGATTCGAATGAAGATTGGACATTAAAAGAAATAGTGAAAACTATTGAAAGACTTTTGTTGATAATAATTGAGTGCTCGGAAGAATACAGTTAATGTTTGGAACCTTGGTTTGTCTTGGTGACTGTGGTAACCAGTCCCCCACCTCTTCCTGAGCACCATCATCGATATTTTGATACTGTACTGTTCTTATTACATATACCTTGATTTGTGCTGTGCGCTCCTTTAAGCCGTTACCATTTCTTTTGCAATTTGTGGTGAGAGAGCTGCCGCTAAGGTTAAATAATGAATAGAGATAAGGAGGCTGAGACTTTGTTTGGTAATTTAGCTGCAGGAGGGACCATCAAGAAAGGGATTGGCCCCCCAGCGGTTACTAAGAAAGAAGGTCTAAGAGCTAAATTCGTGAAATTAGAACTATTAAAACGTACGGAGTTAAATAAATGGTAAGACGGAATTACAAATTGCTACGTGATGATGAGTTGAGTGTAGACATCTATCACCAACTAGCCCTGAAGAAGTCAAATTGTCCTGTACGGATTTGACGAAACGCGCGTTGGCTGCGAGCAACTATTTGTTGAGAATTGGACTTGATTCGAATGAAGATTGGACATTAAAAGAAATAGTGAAAACTATTGAAAGACTTTTGTTGATAATAATTGAGTGCTCGGAAGAATACAGTTAATGTTTGGAACCTTGGTTTGTCTTGGTGACTGTGGTAACCAGTCCCCCACCTCTTCCTGAGCACCATCATCGATATTTTGATACTGTACTGTTCTTATTACATATACCTTGATTTGTGCTGTGCGCTCCTTTAAGCTGTTACCATTTCTTTTGCAGGATGAAATGTGTATTTAAATTAGACCAAAGAGCTGATCTTCCTGTGTACACTATTGAACCCACTACCAATGTCATGTTTGGGAATTCTACATGTATGAGTGATGTTTCTAATTGTGTGCAGTGGTCAAAGCAACAATTCCCTGGTGTTTTCAGTGGCAAGTTTGGGTAGTGTACGGGTTTTAAGCACTGCATTAATTTGCATGACACTGGTATGCATTCGTGCCACAGAGTGAGGGACATACCATTGTGATACAGGTGCAAATCTAAACACATGTAGCAAGACTTATGTGAAAATAAATTATCAAACTTTTGGAATCTTCACCATGGGTTTCTCTGGTGGAATATCAGGTAAATCTTCTGGGGAATCGTGGCTCTGTGTTGATTTGCGCAGTCTTAACAATGCCATCTGGGTGGACGCCCATCCACCTTGGCTGTGTGGCGCAGGTGTTTTCTTGTTTAAATCTGGCTAGTGCCTACCATCAGGTGTCTGTGGAGGAGGAAACCAAAAACCTGCCAGGCATTTATTACTCCAGAAGGATTGTTTAGATTTTGTCACATGCTGTTTGGTTTGGCTGGTGCGGCTGCTGTTTTCCAAAGATTAATGAGAGACACTGGATAGCCCAAGTGGTGCTGTCACTTTCCAAGATGACATATTGGTTGTTTGCTAAAAATGTGGAAAAGCATGACTGCCCTCTTAAGAACGTGGTGGCAGTATCATCATCAAAGGGTATTACCCTATGTTCTGAGAATAGCAAGTTTAAAAAAATTGAAGTGGAGTACCTAAGGCACTGTATTAGTAGTGCAGGCATTAAACACAAGAGCAACCATGTGAAAAACATTACCAAAGCACCAGTGCCTAGTTGCACAGAGCACTTAGTGGCTATTCTTGGTTTGATGCCGAGATTATTCCCATGTATGCATCCAAAGTGTATACTTTCAGGTGTTTACTGAAGAAAAATGCTAAGTTTTACTAGACAGATAACATGTGTTTGAGGTGTTGAAGGGGTTGATTGCAAATGTACCTTGTCTCAAACCTTCATTGTTGGGAAGTAATGTGTTGTAATGGTGGATGCTAGTAATTGTTGTTTGGGAGGTGTGCTGACGCAGAGAGAGACCAGAGTAAAGAATGGATTTCAGCATATGCATCTAGGGCTTTGCGGAATGCTGGGAAAAGAAATTTGGTGTTTGAGAGGGAGTTGTTGGCCTGCATATGGTGAGCGGAACATTTTAGGACCAGTTTGTGGTGGACTAAATTAATCATCAAGACAGACCACAAGCCTGTCGAGAACATGATGGCGCTGGGTGGGGAGCGTACATGTCTGTGAGATTAGCTAGGTTAGCTTCTCGTTTAAAAAAATTCGACATCAGTTGGAGTATATGCCAGGTAAGGTTAATGTGCATGCTGATTGCATGTCTAGGTTACCGTTACCTGGTAGTGATTTGATGGAAGGAGACACAGATGATTGTGGGGTAGCCTTTACGATGCAGGGTGTCAGTTTGGTAGTGTTGGGTCTCTCTATTGACATGGAAGCTAAGTGGAAAGAAGATATGGAGAAGGATGATGAGCTGAACAGAGTGTTACAGTGTATTTTAGGCAGATGGCCTGATGAAAGAAAGATACCTGTTGAATTGATGGTGTATTTCAAGGTATGGGAGGAACTGGCTGTGAAGAATGGTATTGTGGTTCATGGAGACAAGTACATCCCCCTTTTTAATATGAGAAAAACTATTATGGACATCACCCATGATGGCCATCTTGGTTTATCGAGGACAAAGAGGCAAGTTAAAGTGAATCCGCAACCTGTAGACTATCTCATGACACCATAGTGGAAGTTGGGTTTCGACATCGTTGGTCCTTTTGCAGTGTTGTCTAAACAGGAGTCTTTTGGTATTGTTGTGGTTGACTACTATTCCAAGTGCCCTGAGATTAAACTGGTGCAAAATGTTACCTCATAGGTTGTGGTGGCATTTCTGGATGAAGATTTTTGCAGAGAGGGCATCCCCCAAGAAATAGTAAATGACAATGTACCCCAATTTGTCAGTAGGTAAATGGAGAGTTATCAAGGGAAGTGTGATGTGGAGCACAGGAGAATTGAGGAGTTCCATCCCGTAGCAAATGGTCAGGTTGAGAGATTCAACCTCGTGGTCGTAGAGGCCATCCAGCTCTCTTTGAAAGGTGGGCTGAGTAGTAGAAATGTGTTGCAATCCATGCTATTAGCTTGACGTCTGCTGGAGAGCTGGGTGGAGATGTCTATGCAGACACCATTGCCATATCTAGTCTGCTGGTGATGAGAGCTTGAGTTACGGTCCTACGGGTGTCCAGTGAGAGCCATTTGCTGATTTTTCTGAGCATCATGAGGGTGTGGAAGTAAGCATGGGCTGAAAATTCGTTCCGCTCGCGGAATTTGCAGATTTTTCGGGATTTCGCGATCCGCGAATCTCGCGAAATCGGGGTAAAATCCGCGAATCAGCGGGACAAATTTTCAGCCAAGCACTTACAGGGTTACAGCAGCAGGTGCAAAAGTGGAAGCTAATTTTTGTAACCTTTTACAAAAGGGTTACAAAGAAATTAACTTCAACTTGGGCACCTGCTGCTGTAAGCCTGTAAGTGCTCCCTGGCGCCACGTTGCCTACTTGCAACTATTCTCTGACCCTGCTCTGACCCTTGAAGCAGGGTCAGAGAATAGTTACAAGTAGGCAATGAGGCGCCTGTCACGAAAATTAAACCCCAACAGGAAGCACTGACAGATATAAAAACAAGCATTTGCAATGCAATAGGTCTCGCATTAGGAAAGTTTGAGCTATTGGTCTTGTAATTGACAATTTTTTTTATTTATGTGTTGGTTTTGAAAATAGCTAAATTAATAGCTTTGTGATTTACAATGCCAAAAGTTATAACTTTCGCAAATGTGACACCTATAGCATGTGTAATGCAACATGTTTTGTATTTACGTGACTTAGATGAATTGATATTACAAATTAAATGGCTTTTATTTTTTAAAAATAATTAATACTTAAATAAAAGTGATTTTAATTTATAATGGCAATAGCTTAAACGTTTGTAAATAACTTTTGTGAAGATTATGTTCAGTGTATTTTATTGTGACGAAAATCCAAGAACAGAAGTGAAATATTAGCATCTTTTTGTGACATTTGTAATAAAGCTTGAAACATTGAGAGAACATATTTGAACCAGTTGAATGGTTGCGCAGATTGATGCTGGGGTGGCGCTAAGTGGTGCTGTGGTGGTGCTGAGTGGTTCTGTGGTGATGCTGAGTGGTGCTGTGGTGGTGCTGAGTGATACTGGGATGGTGCAGAGTGATGCTGTTGTGGTGCTGAGTGATGCTGTGGTGGTCCTGAATGATGCTGTGGTAGTGCTGAGTGGTGCTGTGGTGGTGCTGAGTGATAATGTGGTGGTGCTGAGTGATGCTGTGGTGGTGCTGAGTGATGCTGTGGTGGCACTCAGTGGTGCTGTGGTAGTGCTGAGTGGTGCTGTGGTGGTGCTGAGTGATACTGGGATGGTGCAGAGTGATGCTGTGGTGGTGCTGAGTGATGCTGCTGAGTGATGCTGTGGTGGTGCAGAGTGATGCTGTGGTGGTCCTGAATGATGCTGTGGTAGTGCGGAGTGGTGCTGTGGTGGTGCGGAGTGATAATGTGGTGGTGCTGAGTGGTGCTGTGGTGGCACTGAGTGATGCCGTGGTGGTGCTGAGTGATGCTGTGGTGGCGCTGAGTGATGCTGTGGTGGCGCTGAATGATGCTGTGGTGGCGCTGAGTGATGCTGTGGTGGCGCTGAGTGATGCTGTGGTGGCACTGAGTGATGCTGTGGTGGCGCTGAGTGATGCTGTGGTGGCGCTGAGTGGTGCTGTGGTGGTGCTGAGTGGTGCTGTGGTGGTGCTGAGTGATGCTGTGGTGGTCCTGAGTGGTGCTATGGTGGTGCTGAGTGATAATGTGGTGGTGCTGAGTGATAATGTGGTGGTGCTGAGTGATGCTGTGGTGATGCTGAGTGGTGCTGTGGTGGTGCTGAGTGATAATGTGGTGGTGCTGAGTGATGCTGTGGTGGTGCTGAGTGGTGCTGTGGTGGTGCTGAGTGATAATGTGGTGGTGCTGAGTGATAATGTGGTGGTGCTGAGTGATAATGTGGTGGTGCTGAGTGATAATGTGGTGGCGCTGAATGATGCTGGGGTAGCGCTGAGTGATGATGTGGTGATGCAGAGGGCAGAAAGGCACAAAAAGCAGTCTAACAAAGGGCAGAAGGGCAGAAAAACAAGGGAAAAACGAGTCTAACAGAGGGCGGAAGGGCACAAGGGCACAAAAAAACGATTCTAACAGGGGGCAGAAAGGCACAAAAATGAGTCTAAGAGGGCAGAAGGGCACAAAAAACAAGTCTAACAGAGGGCAGAAGGGCAGAAAAACAAGGGAAAATTAGTCTAACAGGGCAGAAGGGCACAAAAAAACGAGTCAAACATGGGGCAGAAAGGCAGAAAAACATGGGAAAAACGAGTCTAACAGAGGGCAGAAGGGCACAAAAAACGAGTCTAACAGGGGGCAGAAAGGCACAAAAACGAGTTTAACAGAGGGCAGAAGGGCACAAAAAACGAGTCTAACAGAGGGCAGGAGGGCAGAAAAACAAGGGAATAACAGAGGGCAGACGGGCACAAAAAACGAGTCTAACAGAGGGCAGAAGGGCAGAAAAACAAGGGAAAAACGAGTCTAACAGAGGGCAGAAGGGCAGAAAAACAAGGGAAAAACGAGTCTAACAGAGGGCAGAATGAATCCCGCCCTGCGTGTTTGTCCACGAAGAGACCACCGTTTTGTGCAATACCTCTACTCAACTGGAGTACTTTCTACTGTCTAATCAGTAAGTGCTCCCTCATTGGCTAAATGTATAGGGGCAGATTTACAATAACTGGCGCATCCCCAGGGATCCGCCAGGTATTGTGCGCCGCATCTCCGCCACCCATGGTCCGCAGCATTTACAATGCGGCGCACCATGTGGCAAAAACGGCACAGATGCGTCACGCATCTGTGCCGTAAAAGCAGCGCATTGCTGGAGCTGCGTCGCAAGCGCAACGCAGCTCCAGCAATGCTCTAGGGGGCCCTATCTCCCCAATGCTGAATCAAGCATTGTGTCAGGGTTTTGACGCAGCATTGGCCTAAAAGTGACTGAGTGAAATCTTGTAGATTTCACTCAGCCACTTTTAGGAGGTGTTCCTGTGCAGGAACGCCTTCCCCTGCGCCGGAACGCCTCCTGATGGAGCAGGACTTTACAACGTGACGCATCTCTCAGATGAGTCACGTTGTTAATACCCAGCACCATGGCGCATCTTTTGTGCTGCCGCTGCGTCGCAAAAGTGATGCAACTATGGCGCAAAAGAGGCACAAACGGCTTGTAAATCCGCCCCATAATGCTTTTACTACACTGTAGCTGCGTAAAGGGCCAGAAGATGTGCCTCCAGTGACCATGTGTGCCTGTGCCTGTGTTACAGGCACGCATGGTCACTGGAGACACATCTTTTGGCCCTTTACGCAGCTGCAGTGTAGTAAAAGCACTATACATTTCCCAATGAGGGAGCACTTACTGGATTAGCCAGTAGAAAGTACTCCAGGGCAAATTGCAAAAAAATCTGTGATTTCGCTGGAAAATTTGCTAATTGGCAGATTTTTTTGCGATTTCGCGGGGAAATCCGCGAATTCGCGGAACGCGAATTCGCAAATTTCGTCCAGGCTTATGTGGAAGCATGTTGCTGCTATCATGTGGACTTGGTTGGCTATGGTCATTTTGCTGTTGATTAACATACCCAGGTTCCCAGCGGCAATGAGGGGCATGGGTAAAGGCCCTAGGTTGTCGAGGTCCATAAAGAGGTGTACTTGTCGAACAGTATCACTTCTGTTTTGTCACTGTTGAGCTTGAGGAAGCTCCTTTTTATCCAGTCTGGTCAGACTACCACAGCCCCTTGCATCACACACCACTGAAGAGGGAATACCATGCAGAACACCACATGGCAAATCTGGGTCCCACACTAATGATCCCATTCCAGGGGAATTAACTCATAATTGCATAGCACTAGGGAGTTGTTACCATACAGTAATGGTAATTACTGGAATAGATCTTGCATATCACCATTTCTATACAGCTCCCCTGAGAATACACTAAAGAGAGGCAGCAATATTGTATTGTGTTGCCATTTATACACTTTACTAAGTCATGAGAGGTCCACTGATATTCTGTTTTATTGTATTCATGTTGTGAACCCATTTATTATATCAGGCACTTAAAAAAAAATCTGAACCAAAAAGAGATATAGTCTATCATCAAGTCAAAGCAATGATTGTAACTAATGCCCAAGCCCTCCAAACCCTATATGCTTTCCTGGTCCTAGGTTATTGTTACCCTAAGCAGAGAGTTCTGTGGGTGGTGTAGTTTCAATTGTACTGTTAAATTAATGTGACTTTTTCCTTTCACAGATGCTGTTTGTGGTTGAATTAACTATTGTGCCTTTCAACAGCCTGAATCCCGGGATTGTTCCCTTTTCCTCTGTAAATATTCTTAGTCCTGTATTGTATGTGGGGCGCACTGTATATACACAAACCACTCCATAGGTGGTAGGTTGGCTTGTGCAGCACACCAACACTCTTCAAACATAGGTCAGAGTGCACTTTTGCACTTTTGTCCTTCAATTAGAATCTAATGCTTAAGCAACCTATCTCTCACTCATTTTCCATTCAAAGCTACACAGTAGAACAACATCTCTTATTTAGAGCATAACTCTGATCATTGTGCATGACATAAAAAACCCATAAAGGCCACATGACAAACATGCACTGTTCCATCTATGGCACTCCACTGAATAGCATGCTACGCCTCCACAAATGCATTTTGGTATTTTGTTAGGCGTCTGATTTTATATAAAATGGGCTTGCTCCTGTTTTGGCCCTTGGGGAGGGATCACTAATCAAAGTCCTGTTCAATTGGACAAACAATGTCAACCAGGCTGTGACAACAAGAGACAATTCTGAGGTGCTCTACTCACCCATAACTTGAGGGCATGAGGAATGTGGACAAAATGAAGGAGAGACTAAAATCAGCACTATAGTCTGGAACAGCTCAATGCTTGTCGACCTTGAGTAATGTGTGCGGGCTTACCACATTGCAGGACCGGCGTAATGAAACGTAGCAGTATTACAGAATTGCAACCAACCATACAGAGTACTACAATGTCTGCTAAATGTCTTCCTGGTGTCCAACCTTGAAAACAGGGATCCACCCTTCGAAGAAGACCTCTATTCTACTTTGAGTCCCACATTCAGGAGGTCAAAACGTGTCAGCAGCACTTACATTCTTTTGAGGACTGTGACATCATTAGGTGATATATTCCCCCATTCTACAAAAAGATGTTTATGAAAAGGTAGATCAAGAAGCTTTGGAGTCCATCTAATTGCGAACAACTTTTTCTAGGACTTCATGCATTGCAGAACAAGGGCCATTTATAAATAAGACTTACATTTGCACCATATATGTTGGACAGTAGAATTTATGTTGTTTTGCATTTTTGTTGCATCTTATTAATCAAGGTATGTCTTTGCTGAATGGACATTATTGCTGTTGTCTTTGTGGCGAGAAATTGTCTTTACAAGCAATTTAAAATGATATATTCATAAACATGGATTAAAGATTTTGGGCCAGATGTAGGATGGAGTTTTGCATGCGCAAATTGGTTTTTAGACCCATTTGCCCTTGCAAAAAATAATTTGACCTATGTACTAGCAAGTCGCTAATTAAATAGCAACACACAAAATAGGGTTAGTGACTCGCTATTAGGAAGGGGACTTCCAAGGGCGTCCCTTCCTGATAGCAAGACTGTACTGTATGTAAGATGTTTTGCAACCGCAAAACACTCATAGTTTACCACCCTCTTGAAGAGGTTGGTAAACCACTCGCAAACGGAAAGGGTCCCAGACATGTAGGTCTGCTGACCCCAGCAGGCCACCATCCCTGAGAGTGCCACCCATTCCCAATGGGGTTGCAAATTGCGACAGCCTCATGAATATGGAAGAGGCATGCAATTTGGGACCCCATTGGGAATCACAAACAGAGTCTCAGACACTGTTGTACATTGGCAATTGCGACTCACAATTTGGCACGGTTTGCGAGTCACAATTGCCAATGGTCATACATCCGGCCCTTTGTGTATTAGCTGGTACTGTCACTTGCACGGAAGGATCCCTTTGGTATTTGCTTTCATTAGTACTATTAAGCATTCAATAAATACAACTACAATACAATATACTCAAACCCGAGAGCACGGTGAGGCCATGATAATGGCAATACAGACCTAGGCAAATCTTTATTGACATACCCTCACTCTGCCACCTATAAACAAACAGACTTTACTTAGACCCTGATTCAAAGTTTTGCATCCTGTTTGGCATGAGTTAAAGGCAGTAAGGAAGCAAAGACAAAACCTGTTTCTACAGCCTAGTCCATACCTCACCAGCAAGAACACTAACATATGTGGTGCTTCTACTGCCAATCACATAAAGGTACAGCTTATTCTGGGGTTGCATCTGGCACTAGTTGGTGGCATGGACAGCAGAAGTCACAGTGGACTGTCTTAGCAGATGGGACAGCATGTTGTGTCAATATGTTAAAATCAGTGGTAGAAAAAACATTTGATTCCTGCCCATAAACACATGAACAAATGTTCATGCGTGTGCTTCACTACCTGGGTCTTTTTTCTGCATATCCATTGGGCTGGTGATTCGGTTGCTTAAGAGCCAGACAAATGGAGAAGTAACAGCAGGAGCATGTGCTTAGATGGGGGAATGCTGGTGGTTTGGCATCAAAGGATAGTATCACTTGAAGATGCCCTTTTGTGCTAAGGGTCTCCGCACTGCCCTACAAGGTAGGATCTTATAGAGGGTAGATCTTTAAGAGCCCGAAGATGCCATGAGCCACAATGCGGGTCCTGGACTTTTCTTACTGAAAAATACCATTTATAATGTGGGATCCAACAAGATAATGGATTCCTAGTAATTCAGCAGGACACCTCTGCTCACCAGAAAGTCAAACTTCACCCATCAGTATGCTAATCCAAACTTGCACTCGTACATGACTTTTATTTTGCCCCCTAACAAAATTGCACAGTGTAGTATCTCAAGCACAAGATGAGATGTGTGGTATGTCTCTGGGTACAGACTGATGGATGTTTTCCACCGTAATGATTATGAGGATCATTTGACTTAATTTTTAGTTCATTAAGATATTTGCCCTCTTGTGCTGATTTGCTGGGAATTGGGAAAATATATGCGTTGGATTTTGGGTTGCTTGTGTTCTGGTTCAGAGTGGACCTGGCTTAGCAGTCTTGGGTTGACTGACCAAGACTGATTTTCATATGGCTGGGTTTATTCTGAGGTGGAATGGTGGGCCAAAGAATGATGGGTTGGAATCAATGTTCCCTCTAACTGTTTTCCTCTGTGTGCGGCAGTTTAGGGTCTCTGTGCGCTGCAGCCATGGCTATGTGCGCCAGAAACTAGACTGCGCGTGCGTGCAGCGCCAAATGTCCCTTCAAACTTTTGTTGAAAATACTGTGCTTTTCAACACCCACGGCGCCACATTAAGGGTCTTAAGGCAGATTTGCAATTTGGATACACAGAGGCTTATGCTTGTTTAAATCCGCTGAGTGACGTTAACCATGGTTATGGAATGAGGCTATGTCATCCAGAAGTGCGTTCACACTTTGGTTTTCTTTCAAGGCAGCTATCATTTTGCCCGGCTGTTGCTCCGCTGCTTTTATACGTCGGTGTGGTTACGTCTTTCTGGGTCCCTTGATTTCTGGCCGTGCACCGGCGCTGAAATGTTGCTCATGCACATTCGGTATAGCTGCGGTTTCTCTCCGTTGTCGCCTCCTTTGAAACAACAGCTGTCGCCAAAGCAGGGATGAGAAATCCCAGCCTGTGGTTGGCTAGGGCGGTGGGTGGCGCATGAAGTGAAGGCCAAGAGAGAGGAGTTACAGTGTCACTGGTCCGATCACAAGGAGCTGGTGTTGGTGGATATCTATGACCTGCCAGCTGCTGTGAGGCATACTGTGGGAGGGGTGGCACCATGCCACCAGAGCTCAGCTACTACCGACAACGGCGCAGTTCCTCTTCGTCCCACCTTCACCCTCGGTTCTCTTTATGGCACTTATTCCCTAATCGGCCTGCCTCTGCCCTGGCTTCTGTCTCATTGTCACCTGTCCCACAATTCTCTCTGATGCCCAACCTCTTCAAGTGTACTAATAATAATAGCAGGAACAATAATGTGTTTTTGTATAGCCCTTTATATACCACGCCTCATTTATAAGGACTGGAAATAGCAAGCAATATTATGCAATCATATAAACTCCAAATGCACGTGGATGTGGGCAGTGAGCATTTTATTAACTTCGGGGTGATGCATGGCTACATTGTTCCAGGCCCTCCGTGCCCCATCATCACAGCTATTCCAAGATATCAGCATACTCTTTCTTTCACATAAAGAAAACTCTGACATTCTAAAAGTATTACTTCTTGTACGTGTGCAAATTTCTGAATAATAAAACAGATATTATATACAGTATTTTATATCAGAGAGACCCCCCTGGGGCCAAATTCTGAAACATTTTCAGGCCCACAGGAGTACAGGGGCCGCATTGACTTCCGCAAGACTCCAGCAGGATGGGAAAAACATTATAAAACAAGAATTTGCAGTGCAATAGGTCACACATTTACGACGAGTTTGAGCTACTGGTATTGTAAAGGACAATGCCTTTTATTTATGTGTTGACTTTTTCTTCAGGCATTTGCCAGTTGTCTGGTGATCATTGGATGCTGGTCGGGAGGTGTGTATTCAAGCTGGTATGCTAATAAGAAAGATAACACGGGCCGGCCACCCAGCTCGGGTAATGATGTTTATTGGGATTGAGGCTCCTAAACGAGTCTTTACATAATGAAATACAGCCTGTTATCTGTGCGTGCCTCAGCCTCACTCTCCTTTGTAATTTCTAATATTTTAATGTTTCCCGTGTCTTCATTGCTTGATTTTCCTCACGAGAAATTGTCAGTCATAGTCCTTGAAATGTCACTCATAATTGCAAATTATGAAACTGTCACACATGGGAATCTTGAACCTTGGCAGATATGCCCCTCCCGCTCCGGCCTCTCTTCCCCTACTCGATCCACCGTCCTCTTCCTCTCCGAGCCTCTGACAGGCGCCTCCTCCCTTTCTCTTCAGCGTCTGTATTCATATTAATTGCAGCGCACATGGAATGCAATTAATATGAATACTACCTCAATGGCCCTCAATCAGCCCCGCATCTGTGCACTGTTAAGAAAAGAAAAAACAGTGTCAAACACCGCGTGTGCTAAAGCACACGTAGTGTTTGAAACTCAGTTTTTCTTTTCTTAACAGTGCACAGATGCGGGGCTGATTGAGGGCCATTGAGGTAGTATTCATATTAATTGCATTCCGTGTGCGCTGCAATTAATATGAATTCTAACTCAATGGCCCTCAATCAGCCCCGCAGCGGTGCCCTGACAGGAAAGGAATCGTGCAAGTGCTAGGGCCATTTGCACGTTAACGCGAACAGAAAATGACGGGTTTTCGCGCCGCTGGCACGTTAATAGCGGCGGCGCGAACAGTCTCAGAATGTGCGCGCTAAATAATGAGCATTGGGAACAGTGGTTGGAATACTTTCTTGAGAAACTACTTGTGATTAGACAAATTGCAAGCATTCCCTCCATCACCTTTTTTGTGTTTGATGAGAAGCTCTAAGTGGTAAAAAGCATATGCCACTGGAACCAAGCAGCATCTGACTGAAGAGGCCCACTCAGGCTGAAAGCGGTCTTGGGTTGCTTGTGTTCCTTCTGTAAGAGGACCTGGCTTGGCTTTCCAGGCTGAACTCTTTCTATTGAAGCAGGACGAAGACAGAGTTGCATATGGCTTTCTCTACTCTGAGGTGGCATGGTGGGCAAAAGAACAAAGGGTGGGAATGCTACAGAGAGAGATTCCCAATGCTTAAAGAAATTGCAAGCATTAATCCATTTCACCTTTTGTGTGTTTGGCTTTCCGGATGAATTAATACTTATATACTTGTAACAATGTACTCTTTTATTGACATGAAGAAATTCCTGTTGCATGTTGTTAACCTTTTTAAGTCACTCATTCACAGCGGTGTTACTTGTTTAAAAGCTATGTTTAGGTTTACAATAAGCTGTGCATTCTAATCAGTGTTACAGAATTTGGACACTTAGGGGCCCATTAGGATGACGGGCGGACTTTGTCCGCCCATCATCCTGTCGTGTGGAGGGACCACCCGTCTTAAGGGCGGGGGCCCCGTGGGGGGTATTAGGATGTGCCCACCACTGTGGCGGGTGCATCCTGCATTTTTAACATTGTGGCGGGCGGTGCACTCAGCACCGCCCACCACAATGCTAAAAATGCTTGTATGCATTTGCATACACAAAGCGGCAGGTACCCCCCGTGTGCACCCCCCATCTCTCCTTCACTCCGGGAGCCCGCAGGGCGCCCACAAAGTGAAGACCGCATGCCTTTCCGTGGCGGCATTGCTGTCATGGAAAGGCATCTCTGCAAGCCCATGCTAATATGGCTGGCGGTGTCTATTAGACACCGCTGCCATATTAGACCTTTTCCGCCCCGGTTGCAAGGCGACCGGGGCGGAAAAGCGTCGGACGGTCTTTCCGTCCGCCGCGGACCCCCCAGCCATGCTAATATGGCGGGGGGTCATTCTGGATAGGATAGTGGGCGGATTTCCCCCGCCAGGCCGGCGGTGGATACTACCAGCCTGGCGGGGAAATCCGCCCGCCATCCTAATGGGCCCCTTAATGTTTGGTATTTTTTCCAATGACCCCTCATTTGTTTTACATTATACAGTGCATCATTTTAATTTTCTCTGTGCGGTCTACCCCGTCCTCGAAAATGATTTTTCTTTGCTCATGCGCTTTATGAACCTTATCTGTCAGGACGTGTATTCCTTTTTCTTCTGTGGCCTTTGATAACAGCATCTTTATCAAACTGGTAATTCTACTGTACCCTGCATTGCACAATGACAAGTTCTAGTACTGTGATTACAGTTGTGTGGTGTCATTTCCTATACTGTAGTTGAGTCAAAAGTTGTGTGAAGTCATGGGCTATCAAACGGTGTTTCATTCCAATCCCTGTGATGTTATCAGTCTCACAGGGCATGTTATTATTTCAATGCCTTACTCCTGACATTTTGGTGAACGAAAGTCCATGAGTCAGAGATTAAAGACATGATGCTCTTTCCATGAGTAAAAGATTTAATACATGATGCTCTAGTGCTTCTGAGATGTAAGACTATTAAGAAAATCAGAAATAAACAGTTTTCTGAGACATGAGGTTAAATTATAGACACAATACAATTCCTGTAGAATTTCTATCTCTGATAGGATATTGCTAAAAGAGGACACAGGGTAGAAATATTCAGCGTTAACATAGACTTGACAAATTAAGTCCTCAGTCCTGAGGTGACTTCAGTGCCCAGTACAGAAGCCCAAGAGGAGACTCTGCCGAGTGACTCACTATGCCGTTCTGATATCTGGTGGCGCCCAAGACTTGGTGTTGGGCAGAGAGGTGTAGGGAGCCAGTAATTGGATGATCTGCTGATCCTGGGTTCTAGAAGAGAGGTTCAAATGCAGGGATCATCAGAAATCCCTTACTAGGGACCTAGAATGAGTTAGTCAGCTGGTGCCTTCATTTTGGCAGTGAACCCTGAGAGCACTGGATTGACTAATACATAGTATAGTGAAGAGATGCGTAAATTGATGCCCCCCTGTTGATTGTCCCAATATTCTGACCCCCTTCTGCCGAATGTAGCTTGTTGAGCTGAGTGAGTCATTTTGAGCCTTTGGCCTTCGTGTGTGTTTTGCTCCCAATGGACACTTGCTGGTGTCTACATGGAGATGTTTTCGTCACTGAAATCGCATTGTGCATGTTGTTTCCACAGGACTGCTGCTCTCAGGAACATCAATTAAGCAATGAAATGTATTAAATTTAGATGATACTTGACAGATGGGCAGAGTAATGGGGGGAGGTTACAGAAGGAAGATTATGTTATGTCTCAGTTAAAGTTTAAGTGTTGGAATGTTGAGGGACTAAACCAAGAAAGGAAGTGGCGACTCCCATGTGAGGAACTCTTTGCCTTTAAGTCACAGATACTCGGCCTAACTGACACCCACTTGGGCTATAAAGACAGGTCCAAGCTGAACCAATTAGGGTTCGATGTTTTAGTCTGTACCTCCCAGTCAGTCTCGATACGTGGGGTTGCCTCGTTGAAATACAAAAATCTGCACACTCAGCGCACTCAGGCAGATTCTAAGGGAAGCGAGGCAACGCTACAGTTGTTGATCTCTGGGTGCACATAAACTATATGTCTGGTTTAGGGTCCCAATACGGATAACCCCAACATTTTTTACTATTTAAGTATTGAATTATTGGGGTGGGACGGGGATTTGATAGTTATGGGGATTTTAATTGTATTGATCAGAAGATTGACACCACAAATAGAAAAATACAGGGTAGCATGCATAGAACTCGAGCAGCTAACCTCAAGCTTATGCATATTCATCAACTTGATGATGTTTGGAGGACGCTCTGCCCTATGTTGCCAGGGTTTACCTTTTATTCAAATCCACATAAACAATACTCACACAATGATATGATTTTTTCCCAAGAGATCACTCGTGGAAAATGCACGCACCAAAATCTGTCCTAAAGTAACTTCTGATCATAAACCTCTGGGCGTACATTAAGGGAGCAGAAGAGTACAAGGGGTGCCCATCGGTCTTTCTCATTTCCTCGCCATCTACTGAACAAATGCGAATACCGTACTCATCTCAGAAAAGCGTTGGGCAAATATCTAGAAAATAACAAAGGCACTGCACTGGCTCACGTAGTCTGGGGTTGTATGAAAGCTTTCATTAGAGGGACGACTCTGTAGTTTATTCTGGCCCAGAATAGGCGCTATCTCAAGAGAAGTAACAAAACCGTCATGATTGTCTAGAATTAGAGCAACAGTATGTACAGGCAATTATGGTTAGGGATATGACAGAACAGATGATTTATTTACAGCTCCTAGAAAAACGGCCTATACTAAATAGAACGCTCACAGAGAAAATAGCTGCTAATTTTTAAAAACATAAGGCAATGCAGTACGAATACAGGGAAATGGTTGGTCGGCTCTTGGCTTCACAGATATTCGACTAGAAGACTAAATCAAATATCAAATCGATAATGGGGGAGGGCGGGTCACGCTACACTCAGCCACAAGACATAGTTGAACAATTCGGAGTATTCAATTCTAAACTTTACGGTGAGTCAGCTTCTAACAAGAACAGGCTTCAGGATTATCTGCAAGAGCTTCATTTTCCACACCTTGACGCCGAGGAATCGGTGATATTACAAGCTGAGGTGGAGGGTGCAGAAAAGGCTGCAGGGGAGGATACCATCCCATTAGAATTCTACAAAGTTTTTGGGGATATTTTGGTACCAGAGTTTAGGATATTAACTACCTATTGGAAAGGGGCGACCACTTGGTCCCCCCGAACGTATGGCTGAGATACCCGCCACCCCCTCTCAACACAATCCCCAAGGATGGGAAACCGGAAACAGTTCTGAAGTCTTTGGAAGACGGGAGGGAGTAACCCCCCCGGCCGTATTTATTAAAATATGAAACAAAATTAAAACATTAAATAAACAGTTTCATATTATGTACAATTTCATTACCACATTGCGATGTTTGGCTAACCTTAACAGATTCTCTAATACAAAGGTTCTCCTAGCCGAACTAACATCCTGCAAAACATTTACTTGAAATTTTGAAATTGTACATCCTAACGTTTAAGGGCCAACGGCAAGGTCGTAACCGGTGTCAAGATCCCTAACCCAGAAATATCGCCCTCACTTGTGAGGGGCGGCCCAGAGGCGTACCTCAAGTGCAATTACAAATTTCCCTTGACTTGACGGGGGCCCCAATAAAACTCGACGCCACTTAGAGGTCGTACGAGGACTCGTGTGAGGTATCTAGAAGGTAGCGTAGACCCCCCCCCAAACCCCACACAACTTACCATATCTGCCGTCGCAGACGTCCTGGCCCCGGGAAATTCCCCAGGAGGGGGCTGTAACCCCTCCTACCCAGGAAGGGGCCTTGACCGCCTTTCCTCTTCTTTCGGCGACCCATCCTTAGAAGGGACCGCCTCCCCGTTGAGGGGCCAATGGCCACCTCCCCCGAGCGCTCCCATCCGTGCTGGGTGACGCCCACTCATAGGGATCTTCCAATTAGTGCTCACCGATCATGACCTTACCGCCCGACCAAAATAAATACGACAATGCTAACTAAATGACTAAACTAAAAATACAGTAGCAACTATACTTTTATTAAAAGCATGCTTACCAATGAACACTAAAGCAGAATTTCTTTATTTGCAAAACGTAACACAAATCGACATTCTTTATTACATACTCAAAATCATCACGATAATACCACAACCTGTAAACGAAAATCAGAGTTATCCATCAACTTTATTCAAAACCACTTGCTGTCATCAGGGGCTGGTGGGTGGGTCAAAATTGGCTCTTCGTTCCGTCTCGAGCTCACGTGCAGCGAGGAGGTGCAGCTTCAGAGCACAGGAACAAGAGGATGCCTTCGGATCTTGCTTCTCCTTTTATCCGTCTTCAGGGCGGGCGTAAACCCGCCCCTGCCTGCCCCTAGGGCGTGGCCAGCCGCGTCAGTGTCTAGGCCAACCCACTCTAGGGCGGGAAAAGGCGCGCCCCAGCTACGCCGCTTCGGGCATACCAGCCGAGACTCGCCTCCCGCCCAAGATGGCTTCCCGGGGGGATCGTGGTACTCTGCCATACGTTCGGGGGGACCGAGTGGCCGCCCCTTTCCATATGGCTGAGATACCCGCCACCCCCTCTCAACACAATCCCCAAGGATGGGAAACCGGAAACAGTTCTGAAGTCTTTGGAAGACGGGAGGGAGTAACCCCCCCGGCCGTATTTATTAAAATATGAAACAAAATTAAAACATTAAATAAACAGTTTCATATTATGTACAATTTCATTACCACATTGCGATGTTTGGCTAACCTTAACAGATTCTCTAATACAAAGGTTCTCCTAGCCGAACTAACATCCTGCAAAACATTTACTTGAAATTTTGAAATTGTACATCCTAACGTTTAAGGGCCAACGGCAAGGTCGTAACCGGTGTCAAGATCCCTAACCCAGAAATATCGCCCTCACTTGTGAGGGGCGGCCCAGAGGCGTACCTCAAGTGCAATTACAAATTTCCCTTGACTTGACGGGGGCCCCAATAAAACTCGACGCCACTTAGAGGTCGTACGAGGACTCGTGTGAGGTATCTAGAAGGTAGCGTAGACCCCCCCCCAAACCCCACACAACTTACCATATCTGCCGTCGCAGACGTCCTGGCCCCGGGAAATTCCCCAGGAGGGGGCTGTAACCCCTCCTACCCAGGAAGGGGCCTTGACCGCCTTTCCTCTTCTTTCGACGACCCATCCTTAGAAGGGACCGCCTCCCCGTTGAGGGGCCAATGGCCACCTCCCCCGAGCGCTCCCATCCGTGCTGGGTGACGCCCACTCATAGGGATCTTCCAATTAGTGCTCACCGATCATGACCTTACCGCCACAGGCCGGATAGTTGACCGGCTATCCGGACCCCCCACAACACTCCTACCTAAAGGTCATGGTGTAACGTTTTTAGCCATGCTAAGAAGTCTCCTATGAGTAACTCATTCCCCACCCGAGACAAATGCACTCCATCCCCCAAATACATACTGTCATCATTAATACACCCATGTGAAATAGCATGCAGTGTCTTGGAACGGAACAACCTACTCACTTTGTTATTAAGCTTCCTAACAGAATGATTTAAAGCAGGAACCGAAATAGCCCCCCGCCACACTTTTCGTGGGATCATATGGGACCATGCAATTGTGCACCCTGGAACTCTCCTCGCTAACCAACTTACAGTGGAAAGCATCGCCTCAAGAAGAAGTCGTCTACCAGTGGTGACCAAATCATTACCCCCAAGATGTACTATCACTACAGACGGCGGTGACCTCGTCCGCCCTAGCAAACCCTCAAAAAATGATTGAAACTGGTCAATACAGAGACCGCCTCTTCCGTAGAAGGACACACTGTACCCGTATTCCCCAGCTACGTGAATCATATCACCTGCCTTGAATACGTCTGCGGCACGTCTCACGTATGAGTGGCCCACAACCCACACCTCCTTTTTCACAGCCGGTGATGTCTGACCGCTGGCCCGGTGTAGGGTCGACTGCAAAGTCCGCCCCGCCTCGTAGGCTTGCGCAACTGAAAACCAAAGAAAAACAAGAAGCGTGAGTACATTGCTACAGCTTCACAACATGTGCAACCGCACATACCTTTTATAACAATTGGAGGACCAACGCCCCACCCGTTTAACTTGTTCAACATCCAGACCCCTGGCTGTAGCTTCTGTAGCAGCCCCTATCCGAAAGGAATGGGTCCCAAACTCGCCCGGGTTCAAGCCCGCAGCGGCAATCGACATCGCAAGCACCCGCTGAAACTGAAACTTTGTCAGTGGGGTGGCGTCAGCGTGTCTCAACAAGGTCCCCCCCCATGATGCCACCCTTTGTGCTAAATAATCTTCTAGACACCTTACCGGGCACATGGAGGACCCGGGAATCCTGCGTATGATTACGCAGTCACCCATCCCACTTTGATCGGTCTTTGACCTGACAAATGAGACCGTCATCGTCTCCCCTCTGATCCGGACGTGCTCCTGGCACAATCCTCCTGTCACATCCTGCTTGTTCCTCGCCACTAATTCGCTTACCCGCATAGCCCCATGGAATGCCAGCGTAAAAGCGGCTCGGAATAACACTGTCTCAAACTGAGATGAACACGTAGCAGGGAGTCTGGATAATAACTGGGCCAGCCTATCCAAGCCTATCGGGCGCCTCTCATTTACTCTGCGACCCTCAAGGCGTTGCCACCCCCGTAGCGCTTTCTGTACAACGAAAGACGCTGTCGGGTCATGGATCCCGTGAGCCCTAGCAACAAAGGAAATGGCAGCCCGATGCCTCTGAGCCGTGGCCACCGATTTCCCGACCCGATGTAAGGACATCAGAAAATCCACCACCCACTCTTCCTGGCCCCAAAGCTCCTCCCTATCAGTCCCCAAAAAGGCCAAATAGGACCGGAACGCCCCTTCATATGCCTTCCTCGTCCTGGGTGCTAAACTCTCTCCCACGAGGTTACGAAGTTCGGGGCACCGAGAGACCAGAGAGCTTCGGGAAAGGGTGCCGGCTCCGGGTCCGCTGTGGGAAGGAAACCCCAGAAAGCCTGCATACGAAAACGAGACAGTGCATCAGCCGCCTGGTTCATTACCCCTGGGACATGTCTTGCTCTGAATAGCACATTCAATTGCATACAAAATAAAACAATTTCCTTGAGCAGTCTCAAAATCCATTTGCATCGTGCTGCCTGACTATTGATACACTCGACCACGGTCATATTGTCAGACCAAAATACCACAGAGTGATCTTCGAACCCTTCGGGCCAAGTTCTCAGGGCCACTAAAATGGGGAAAAGTTCCAGGAAAGCAATGTTACTTGTCAGTCCACTGTCATGCCACCATGTCGGCCACTTTTGTGCAGACCATCTTGTGCCGAATATGGCACCGAAACCTATGCTCCCTGCCGAATCTGTCCACAGCCCCAGCTCCTCAGAGGACACGGCTGGTTTGTTCCAGACGACTCGACCATTGAAATCCGCCAGAAATGCCAACCAAATGCGCATGTCCTGGCGGACCTCTGCCGAGAGCCTTGTGCGATGATGGCACTCCTTCAGGCCGACCATGGCTTGAGCGATCGAACGGGAAAAGGGGCGGGCCATTGGTATAACCCTATAACTATTGTACTAATGGAGGGCAAGCTCCAGTTTCCTGGAGATGGACTAACATTATTGTGTTTTCCAAGAAGGGAAAACCCCTGGACGATAGAGGCTCCTATCGCTCTATTTCATTAATTAATTCGGATACCAAAATATTTTCTAAAATCCTGGCTGTGTGCTTGGTCCCTAATATACATCGGCTAGTCTCCGCACAGCAAGAGAGGTTTGTCCCCGGCAGAGACACTGCGTCCATATCAATACTGCCATAGTAACCTTCAACATATCTGGCAAATTAAAAACACAGACCAGTTTGATCATGTTGGATGCTGAGAAGGCTTTCGACAGGGTGGCACTCTGGGAGACAATGTCAGAATTTGTACTTGGTACTCTGTTCATCTCTCTAGTACAGAAGTTGTATCAAAACCCGGTTGCAGTGCTTAACTGGAAAAAAGACATGGATTGGTGTATGTTTCAGGAGAAGACAGTATATGTATCCAGGGGGTGCCCGAAGAAGTGGGTATAAATATGGAGCAAGTGGAATAATTACAGAGGGAACATGTGCACTCTACCCAGCTCACCAACAGACACGTCTCAAGAAGACTTAGATTCGTAGCGACAAAGGTTGATCTGATCAAGAGATATGCTAATTGATGGAAGTTTGATTCAAGTTCCACTACATCATTAATGTGATTTCAAGAATGTATTAAATGCCATCTGTATTGTTATTTTATTGCACAATAAAAAAAATATTTTAAAAAAACCTAGTTGCAGTTGTTAAGCTCAATGTCTTGTCATCTACTCAATTCCCTGTACAAAGGGGCACTCGCCAGGGCTGTCCTCTCTCACCCCTCCATTTTGCTCTGTATATCGATCCTTTCATGAGACACCTCTTGCAGAATACGGGGATCCTCTCACTTAAGTGCTTACACACTGTTGACTCAGATGCTCACACATTGCCTCTCATCTGCTCACACAAACTCAGCCACATGCTCAAGCTTTCACCCACTATCTCACTTTCCAACACACTTAGTTTCTCATGTTCATTCTCTCTCTTTCACCCACACTTACCTTAAAATTACTTATTGACTTAGCTTCAGCTGCCTGCTTCAGATCCTGCATTTGGATAGCCAACCTTAATCACTCAAGCAGCAAACAGAGAGCTGAAACCTGCACGGTGCATCAACATCAATCAATCAGGGTTGGTGAAGCACAACTACTCACCCGTGAGGGTCTCAAGGCGCTGGGGGAAGGTGGAAGGCTCAGTTGAGTGCTGGGGTCACCTGAAAAGCCAGGTCTTGAGGTCCTTCCTGAACTGGGGCAATGTGGACCCAACGTCACAGGTTCCAGCTTCGCCTTTCAGCCTCCTGCTCTTTGACCCCAGCCCTAGACACTCTGACTGATGGCTGTTGCAGACACATTTATGCACCTGCACCAGGCAGTCAACACACGTTACTGCCTACCTTAGATGGCTGCTCACCTTTTTTTCTACCTAAAGTGAATAATAATTTATTCATATACATTTAGGAGGCAGAGCCGCTATGTCCATAAAGGGAAGCCGCACCTACTCTTTATTTTCCATTAAAAGAAATGCCACAAACGATACAAAAACCTCACTATTGTTCTCACTGCAAAAGCTTTACAGAGTTTGCAGAGTGGGAAAAAGAGTTTATCATAGTTTGTGTACACATCAAAAAAGTACCTTCTAAAGAAAGCTACGTTTTTAAACGTCGGAGTAAATAGAGACTATAATTAACCACAAAGTAAAGACAGTAGTATTGTCTTTATTGTGGAACGCTCACACAGAACATGCCTAAAAACTGTGTAAATCGTCAGATCCTCCTTTCATAAAAGGTGCTATCTCAGGCGTAAGACTTCCCCTACATATATCTTACATTTAAGACTTCTACATTCTGAGAGATGTCACAGCCCTACAAGAGGGAAGATCTCAACTTCTGAGAATATTTGACCGTTAGCTAGTTCGCCTTATCATATCATCACATACTCTTCATGCTGAGTAAAAACTGCATGTGTAGGCTTATTGTTTTTGTCTATTTTCCCAAATAACGTTTTTTTTTCTTAATGTAAAATGTTCCCTCTCACACCTTTAAAAATGTGGGTGCCCAATGCTCTTTCCCAAATTTATTGCACCACTTGTGCCTTGGTAGTTCAGGTGTACACCAAGATTCATTCACATCCACAGGTAAAGATAAGGAACAAGGTGTTCCCTAGTAAGTCACTTTCGCCACTTAGATTGGACATGTCTATTGCAGCAACATTCGTGTCCGACTCTGCATCCATGAGGCGATTCTGTACATTTGACCAGCCAGACGGTGTGTCTGCTTCACACATTTGTTGTACTTCTTCTTAAAGCAACATTTGTGCTTTCATGGGGCAGTAGTATGGAAAGGGTGCATTGTGCCGGTGTTTGCAAGGCGCATCTTTACACTGGTACAGTGCATCCTATTACAAGGAATGCGCTGCCCCCAGGACAGCCACAAAGTTGCACTGCCTTGGAGCGGGGAGAGTGCATTCAGTGAAATATAGAGCAGTTGCTTTAACACCTTGCGCGCTAGCGGTTTTCCCGCTGTGCGCTGGGTTTTTGAAAAACCAGCGTTACATGATGAGCTCAGCTCGTCATGAGTGTACGAGAGGCGTAACTCGTCATGAGCATAGAAGGGGTTAAAGCCGCTCGGTTTTTCTTTTAAAGAGGGGCGAGAGATCCCTCTGCAGGCAGGCGCGGTGAGTGACTGCATCAACCTGCAGAGAGATGTTTGGGGGTCCATGGGCTCTCCTCCAGGAGGCGCATTGCCAGTGCTCAACCTTTTTGTGGCGCACTGTGAGTGTGCCTCCTAAGGACCTGTTTGCGTTGCCCGCATGCAAATTAGGGCACACCCTCTCATGATCGTGTTTGCATTCCCTGTGTGCCTGTGCTATTACAGAAGGGGCCACACAAGCATCTGAAGCCCCTTATGTGCCCAAGAGTCACACAAGGTGGGCTCACACGCCCTTTGCATTCCTGAGGCACAATGTATAATACGTCCCCTGGTGTCAATCTGCCTTTTTCTCTTTTAGATTCTAATGGTGTAAGTCCTGTTTAGTATTATACATATTGGAAGCCTTTTGCAAATGTTGTATTGTTTTCATTTGCTCTTCTATTCGAAGCTGAACTAAACTCGAGGTGTAGCTTCAGGGGGTGTATGGGGTGTTACACCCCCTAATAAACCTATTTTCAGATGTAAACTTGGGTACGTTCAGTCGGGTAGGGTGAAGTGTCTGTCGGATTTCACCAGGGATTTTTGCATGCATACACTGACAAAAAAAAACACACACTCTTATTAATTTCTGTTTTGATAGCCCTAAAAAAAATTATTTGACAACATATTTTGTTTCTCACATTTATTACTCCTATTAATCCGTATTCCTCTCCCTTTCCACTGCCTCTTGAGCCCCACTCTGATCAAGCCCCATGCTTGTCACATAATGTATTTTAACATTTCATGCCAGCGTGATGGTCGGTAAATCTAATGCTCACACCCCGCCAGAATTACTGAGCAAGCTACAGCCCTGACTAAACTTTAAATGCAATCCAATTAGGGATTGTTCTGCTTCAATAACCGTCTTAAAGTAACAATCGCCCACAGTACTTGTATTATAAATACACCGAAGATTGCACACAATTGCTAGGTAAAAAAGTATGATGTAGGAAAAGAGAGCTTCCAACATCATATTATGAGAGGTAAACTAAAGAACGTGCAAAAGATAATTCCTTTGCAATACATTTCCGGGAAAAGGGTCTGCTTTATTTCTATACATTGCACTTTCCGTCCCTATAAAACATGTCCTGTGTTTTAAGCATTGATTTAATTTAGCACCAATAATTCAATGTAAGATCGATAAAAGCTTTTTCCCGAAATGAATTGCAGTGATTCAGTGTTCACATCTATATATGTCCACAGTGGCCTTGGCAAGATGGAATTGTATCTATTAGGAAAGAGCACGGGGAAGATGCTTGCCACCTCTAAGCTACTATCATTATTTTATCCTATAGACATACAGCTGCAATAACCATGGTTTTTATTTTAACACAACATAAGACACCAAAATAGAATTGGCAATGGCAGTACTCTTACAAAATGTTTAGGGCAGAAATACAAGTGGTATCGTTAATTCAGAAGCGTTCGGAAACCCGTGTTTGCGCACATGTCGGAATTACAAGTTTAATTTTATTTAACGCATCGGATAATTATCGACTACAGTAAATAACTCAACCTATGTTAAATTTCGGAAGGTCAACCCTGTCGAAATTTAACAGGAGAAAAGTATGCGTTATTTATGATATCATGTGGATTTGTGTGTGTTAAACACCAACATCTGTATGTTATTCCCCACAAAACATGTAATAGGTGCGATCTATCACACCCAATGAATACCTTGCCCCTTGGTATTGTTATTTATCAGGTGCAATAAATAGTACCTATACTCGTAATCAGGCCCTTGGTGAAATTTTAAAGTTCATGCTCAAAAGTAACAGTCACGTATGCTGCAAACCAAGGGCTTTGACATGATCTCAACAAAGGCAATGCTAGTGAGCACAAGAAGAACCTCCGACCACAAATATTCTACCTGGGTGGCTTCGCCCTGGTATTCGTGATGGATTATAAATACCTAGGAGTGATTTTTGACTCAAGAGGCACATTCAACAAACAGTACATTTCAATATAAAGGCGAAACAACTCCTTAACCTCTGCATTTTGCACCTTAAGGAACTTTTTAAAAGGTCTGTCTCTCCAACAACTCCTACAAGTTATGGCTACTAAACACATACCCACAACACAAGGAGGGAGGTACCCTAGGAACCAATAAGGGACCGGGTTAACAAGTATAAGAAAACAAGCAAAACGTCCCTAAACGTTGGGGGTATACCCTATGTCATACGGTAGCTCACCAAGATGACTTGGGGGCTATCTACGACTTAGCAGAGAAAATTATCTTTTTAGATTCAACATGCATACAATACCTAAATAGAGGCTAACAGTCAGTGTAGGAACTCTGTGTACAATTATTCACAACATTTTTAAAAAACTCTAATCTTCGCCATTGTTTAAAATCAACAGTTTATTGTTTAAAATTTATAACATAATACAGTCTAACAGTACATAAAAAACATTTTTTACAATCGGATACAGATTTAAAAACCAAAAGTCGACGCGGCGTTTCGGTCTCTTGTATCGATGGTAACACCTTCTTCAGGACGGAGTTTTTAAAAAAAAATCTCTAGAAAAGTAAAATTACAGAAATATAATCAACAGAGGCCTATTATACACTGACGTTAGCTAAACCATAGTATCACAATTACAAATACCCTAACACATTCACCTCAACATTTGTGATGTCTACATTCAGAGTTGTATCTAAAAATTCAGTACATTTCTCATAGTTAGGAATTCTAGTCTCAGAATCATCCCTCCTCAGATCTTTTCCACTTAGAATCCAACTGTATTACTGTGTGTGGTCAAGACATTTTGCTTATCATAGATTCTCAGGGTTATTAGTTATTCTGGTTTGACATTCTTCATACATAAAACACAATCTTTTCTTGGGTTACAGATAACATTTGCCTTTAAAGGATATCATATAGTGTCCCCTAAAGTCTCATTATTATGAATTTTGTGCACATTTCCCTTCTTGGTTCAGTGATTGAACTGTCTAGGTATGCTAGTCACTTTTTATACACACAGAATTTCTCAACCTACCTCAAACTTTTTGAGGGATTCTGACCATAAGGGAAATCCTGAGGGTGCAGTTTTTTCACTCATTAATCTGCCTCTCATAGGTGTTTCTTCATTAGATGGAATTTAGCGATGCTTATTCCACCTGGAGGGTAAGTATCATAATTCAATTTATGCCCCATAGTACTATACTTACTAAGCTTCTTACTGAGTCATATATACAGAGGATCATTACCTGGATATAAAATTCATATATGTGGTCAGTGCTGTATCAGGGGTGACCACCGTATGTCTTTTCAACTTGAAAACATGTTTCTGCAGATGAACACAAATACATATACATTGTTTTTCTGTTCAATAAAATTATGAAACAAATAAACTTGAGTCTTTGAATTAAAGGCCAAAGAATTCTTTTCTCTTGTTATACCTTTTCTATATAATGTGGGTTGATTTCCAGCTTGTCTGTTTGTAGATAGAGGCTTTTCTATATATTTGTTACCTTCTACCGGCTTGCGTCCTATTCCTCCGTTATTTTAGGAATAACACTGTTTAATCATAAAAACAAAGACAAAGGGCGTATAAGAAATAATTTATTTATTTCCTCTTCTACTTATTAACATTGTACTACAACAACTCTATCTTAGGATTTTTATTGTGAAGTTCTTTTAGCGATAGAGCTTATTACCCAAAGCCGAAGCTAGGGGGACATTTGTCTAAGAGCGAAACCCTCAAAAGGGCAGTCTAAAAAGTGTTAACATCTATAGTTAAAGCGGATATGTTAATCTAAACAAAAACCCGAGCTCAAGGTTGTTGTCTGCACGGATCTAATAAAACTGTTTGTAGGACCTGGTGACCGGCAGATTAGGGCACAATGAAATGCTACCTTGTTGGTAAATTTAAAAAGGAACATCAGGGCTTCTCCCTCTAACTGGGTCGATGGTGGGTTGTAGGGGTGATCGCTGCCAGTGATTGGGGTAGTCTGATCCATTCCTCATCCTGCCAAGTATTTAATAGCTATAGTTGAGACCGTGGGAGACGAAAATCAAAAAATTACACGAATAAAAAGTATTTACCCTGGCACTAACATCACGTTGTCATGTCGCGCGATGTAACCGCTGCGATGTGACACACTATACCGCTGCGATGTGACACACTATACAATGATATGGCCACATTAGCGTCGCAACAGCCTGTGATGCAAACAATGGCGATGTAAGCGCTGTTGCGATGTTAATGACGCAATGTAATCGCGCGCGAAATAAAACTACACGATGGATCATCATACAACCGTCAGATGCTGTTCAGCCGCCAATCCCTCCCAGGCCCCCCTTAATATCAACTCACCGCCCACATTGTTTTACCGATGAGGGTGGCCTTCTGGAAAAAATTGAAATCCTGGTAAAATCATTGATGCTGCCTCTCTTAGAGAGAACAAGGATGATCAATACACATCTAGACCTGATCGACAAAAAAGTAGAAGGGAATATACTTCTATTATCTGACCTGGCAAAGGGACTGACCAGTATAAATGCCGGAGTAAATTCTGCAAATACTATGCGACCAATGAAACAATACCCTCCCTGTCCTACTCTCTCTACAAAACCAAACTATGTAGGGAAAAAGCCAACTTGTAATTCCCCCAAAAAAGCACTGACATCTTCTTCATTGGAGAAGATGCCTGCATCTAAAGTATCAGTAGAACGCAAGGAAGGCGATCAAAGGGGGTATAAAATGATTCCGGGGGAAAAAGCAGAACTCCCACAAAGTAAGGTTGACAAGGATAATGGGGCAAAGGACTTGCATAACATAAATCGACAATCATACAGAAGAGTAGACCTACCGCCAGAAGCTGCCCCTTATGCTATTATTATGGCAGGAGTCCCTGAGCTCCCTTTAGGTATTAAGGAAGACCATCTAGCCTTAAGAAATAAAGTTGAATATTGGTTGTGTAACAATAGACCTTTGCCTGCCCACATTAACGGAGAAATCTTAAATGTTAGGTGTGCAATTTGGGTTGGTTCACGACCAAAAGACAGGAAGGGGGATGTAATCATTGTAAATTTTAAAGATCATAGAGCTGTGAGGTATATTGGGGACTGGTATGATGCGAGAGGCAGTGATTCCATCTCCACACATTACCTTAGTTATTTTTATCCGCAGATACTAGCCCCTTACTTAAAAGAATGTTCATTAGGAAGGCACTCCGTAAAAAGGTCCGGATTTGAATATTATGGGCGTAATCAAACATTTTTTTCCAAACCACAGAGATTTACTGACTTCTACCCCAGGCTGACTCATCCTCCAATTCCAGGTCCGAACTATGAAAATATTTATCCGTTGGGTAACAGAGGTAATGCATCAACTGCCTATAACATACCAACCCACAATCAGTTTGATTTATTTTCGGGCCTTGTATTTGTGGATTGACTCAAAAAGGACACTCCTCCCATTAATACTCTAGGAATACAGGAGAATCCTGATAAAATTAAGGGGAACTTAGAAGACCAAAGGCTGTGGGAGGGTAATGTGGATATTAACCAAATTGAAATTACGTCTGTAGAGACCAATGGCCCTAACAATGAGGAAGGCTATAAGATTAATAGCAACCTTGAACAAAAGAATGGGGAAAAATGTGGGGAAGTTAGTTCCCGGACATGTAGAAAGGATTTGGGTAATGCGCTTTTGTGTGAGTACGCAGTGACTCAGAATCAGAAATCCTGCACTCTTTTGTTCTGGAACGTGGAAGGTTTGAGGCAGAATATTAAAAACCCCTCCTGGGAAAGTATTATAAATGGTCTTGATATTCTGGCCTTGCAAGAAACTTGGTCAATTAACCCAGTGCATATAAATGGCTATTAAAGTTTCTTCACTCCCGCAGTAGGGGGCGCACATGGGAGAGCAAAGGGCGGGCTAATCATGTACCTCTCAAACCAGCTCAAGTATGAGCAGGTACGCTTCTCGTCAAAGTACAGCTACTATCAGGTAGTAATGATAGATAGCAGGAAGGGAACTAATTTTATTGTCATAAACTTTTATAATAATATCCCAAAAAATGAAAACTCTAACCACTCTAAAAATGCTGAGTGAGGATATACAACATGAAATAGATAAAAATGAAAGGGAAGTAATAATTTTTTTTGGGGGGGGGTGATTTTAATTGTCCACTTTGTAAAAAAGGCAAACAAGGCATCTGTGGCTTAATGTTAGAGCAGGACATTAACCTTATACACTTCGACCACTCCACGATCGGGGACTTACTAAATGAAATACTGTTCACTTATGACTTGGGATTTGTAAATGAAATTGCCCAAAAACCAACTCCCTTTGTCCCGACATTTATTGGCAGAGGAGCACTGACCACTATTGACTTCATTATTTCTTCAAACAGTTATGGCCGCAAGATTAAGAGGCTTAGGACCATAGAGTTGCCATTGAGTGACCATTGGCCGCAAATAATGGAGATCGAAAACTCATTCTGGGAGCAGCATAACGATGGGTCCCTTACGCGTACAGCAGCCGATGTGATTCTTGGGAGGCAAAATGGGATACTCTTAAATGGGGTAAGGTGGTCCCAGAGAAGTTCTTAGGCAAACTGTTGAAAAATTGTTCTGATAGTTTCATGATTTGCCTGGGTGAGCACTCTGACAGTGAGCAGATAATAGAACACTTTAACATCATAGCATCTTCTATTAGAAATAGTCAGTGGGTGGAGGCAAACAAATGGGCAAAAGGTAAGAGGAGATGGTTCGACAATGCATGCACAAGGGCACTGACAGACCTGAAAAATGCCATCCATAGGACACCCAGAGACCCTTTACAAATAAGTGGTTTAAAGAAAATATACAATGATGCATTGAAAAATAGGAAAAATGTTATTAAAAGGGAGGCCTGGGAAGTCCTAGTCTAAAGATGCATCTGCATTTTGGAGGGCCGTAACGCCCCTTTTCTTTATGATAACACCAAGGCGCGCATGGAGATTGCGATCGCTGAAGACGGCTGGGTCGAACATTTTTCCAATCTTTACAGATCCCAAGATGAAAGATCTATTATAGGTCCTAGTACATTGTGCGATATAGGGGTAGGGGCCCAGAAGCTTGTGGTAATCCTGGAGGAAGTTATGGTGGGTTTGAAAGCAACAAAGGGGGGAAAGGCTGCAGGTCCTGATGGGATCCCAGCAGACTTGTACAAAGCAAATAGTGAGATCTGGGGCCCCATGCTGGTACAGCTTTTTAATGCCACGTTAGCGAGGGGATTAAATCCTTCATGGTTTACCTTGGTCATTGTCCCAATATATAAGAAGGGAGACAGACAAAATTGTGCATGTTATAGACCAATCTCCCTTTTAGACGCATCTATAAAAATCCTTGGAAGAGTCATCTTAGCCAGACTTCAAAATTTAGCAGAGGTCAATGGGATAGTAAGTGACTTGCAATTTGGATTTCAGAAGGGCCTAGGAACAATCTAACAAGGTTTAAATGTATTTATTTTTCATCAAAAATATACCAGGGTAAAGGGTGAACGCCTGTACCTTACGTTTGTCGACCTTACATCGGCATTTGACTGACCATGGTAAATTATGGGCAATATTAAAAAGGTTGGGCGTGGAAGATCCTATTATTTGCTTTTTAAGAGAACTATATTCAGGGGCCACAGCATCGGTTCGTTATGGAAAGGGGGGTGAATGTACCAGATCATTTGGGGTAGGACGTGGGGTACGCCAGGGCTGTGTCCTGGCTCCATTTTTATTTCTGGTCTATATAAATGGACTTGAGCTTCGTCGGTTACAAGAGTGCAGGGTTATGCCCATGGTTGGCAAAAGATCTATCCCTGCACTCTTGTACGCGGATGATGCAGTCCTAATGGCCCGGACCCCCTTGGCCCTACAGAATCTGATAACATCTTTTGATATGTTCATGTTGAGCTTGGACTTCAAAATTAACTGTAGTAAAACCTTCTCCATGAACTGTGGTCCTCGAACTAGGAAGCAAATGAAAAGAATGTTCATAAATGATATTCCCCTGGAAAACACCTCCACTTTCCCCTACCTTGGTATTTTGTTCCATGACACTGGGTCTTGGACAAGTGATGTAAAGGCAAGAACTTTCTTGTTCTCAAAAACAATAATGGCCTTAAAGAATTTTATTAAAAAGTTGGGTAAGAAACCAATAAGATAAATCCTAACTATATATAATGCCACATGTTCATCAGAAGCTTTGTATGGCTTGGGTCTTTGGGGGTATACCAACATAAATTCAATTCAAATAGCCAAAAATAAGTTCATGAGGCATATTCTGACAATACCAGAAAGTGTTGCGACTTATATCTGCCATACTGAACTTGGACAACCGCATATTCCAAATATAATTAGAACGCAGCCCATCCTCTTGTGGCATAGGGTATGGACAACAAATGAGTGTGCCGTGAACCGGGCTATGTTGCGGGATGTCTTAAAATTGGAAATGTGAGTAGATTCAAATGGCTAGATTATGTTAAATGTTTTCTTATAGAAATCAATTGCCAGCATTACTATGATGATCCACTCACAATGGTTAACATACCCAGAAAATCTTTGAAAAAATTGTGTATGGAATACCTCGAGGAGAAAAGAATGCGAGAGGAAGTGAAGAAAAAGACAGTTACCTCGTATCTACTGTTATTAACTGGTGACAAATTACAGCCGTATTTAACCCTGCCGATGTCCAACTATGATTGATATCTCCTGACCCGTTTTAGATTAAACATTATTTTTAGACTTTTGTCCTTCCCAGAAATGAATTCATGGTTGCGTGATTTGCCTATGTGCCCATGTGATGAATCTTCGTCTCAATCTGACATCCATGTATTATTTTTTTGTAAATTTTATATTTTACCACGTAGGAAATTTATTATCCCAATCCTCAAAGAAATTAATTTAAATAGATGTCGCCCAGCATTTTTAGAACTCCAAAGAATGGACACTGTTTTAACTGTTGCAGTAGTTTTAGGCTTTTTTAAATATGTTTTTAAACTGCGGAAATCAATTGGTTTGGATGAATTTTAATTGCTTTCTTTTAAATATCCCTGTGTAATTTGAAATTTCATGTTATTGCTTTTATGGTTATTGCCTTTTAACCGAATAAAGTACCTTTTGAACTTTGACCTTTTGACTGATGAAATTATTGAAAGAGCAAAGATGGCCTATTCTAATTTATACATTTTCTTGGTATAAAGCACAAACATTGCTGTAATATTTGTTGTTTAAACACAAGATTAATTATTCATTTGCAAAACTGTTTTGAAATAATTTATACACTGGTGGGTATTTAATTACACAACATAGATCCCTGTGGACAAGAGGTTTAAATGGCAAGACTGAGCAATTAAAGCAGGAATATTTCTTACAAAACACATTAAGTCTATGAAAGGAAGGCTTATTCTTACCATGGTAGGACATTTATTTACATCTGACATGATCATAAAACCCCAGTGACCCAGGAAAACGTAAGAAAACAGATTTCAAGGCATACTCCTATCTCTGCTATTTGTAACCACATGCCTTTGGTTTAGGATTAAGGCATATGTGCGTTTGCTCAATTTCTTTTCACATGTTTTCTCCACGTGGAAAGTATTTTTGAATGTGAACTTCTTTGCCCTAAAATCTTTAAAAACACTATGCTGCTCACAAATCGTTTCTAGACTAAATATATACTCAATCCACGCATTTTGTGGAGTAGGTTACATTAAGGGTTGGGAAATTCATCAATGCTAGTAAGTTCATCAGTGTTTTACATAGACGTAGCTCAGTTGGGAGGCCATTGTACATCATGCACTTGGGTAATAGTTGGCTACACAAAGTATTCGTTCTTATGTGCATTGAGAAACATTGAGAACAATTGAAACTGTGAAAACATTTAAACTTAAGTGTGTAAAGTATAAGAAAACAAGTGAAAAGAAAAAAAGAGGAAAAAGGGAAAAGGTTGACAGTACAATCCATAAGGTGTATTAAACTGTGAAGGTCACAAAGTCTATGTGTGCTTTAATTCACAGCGCCATTCCCCACATCTAAAGTACTCAGGACTAAGTGGTCTTCCCAACCAACAGCGGCTACATGGGAGATCTAAGGGACAAGGGTGCCTAAGGGATCATCAATCTCCTCTATTACAGATATCTGAGCCACCATTATTCAAGAGGGGGCTCTTCCTTCCAGTCCAATCCTTCAGAGGAGCTTGAGTCGCAAAGGCACAACGCATGAAGGATTCTCGGAAGGTGGCCAGGCCCTAGGCTCATGCCAGCCTGGGTTTTCATAAATGTACAGAACGGTGCCCACATTTTCTCAAACTGAGGGACATTGTCCTTTACCACTGCTATTGATTTATCCAAAGAATATTGAGACCACACGATGGACCACCATATTTGGATCGTAGGGGGTACCTGAGCTCTCCACAGGTGGGCAACTGTTTTAGGGAGGCCAGAAGGAACTGGGTGAGAAGACAGCCTCTGAGGATTGTCAATTTGTAGTCTGAGAATTCCCCAGTGCCACCCAATTCAATTCAATTCGATACCACTTTATTCGATGAATAAAAAATCATAAAAGTAACAATACAGAAAATGGAGGGGTTACATTAATACGCATAAAACAGTTAATAAATATATATATACATGTGCATTTTTTGTTTTTAAAAAACATATTTCATTAGACTTAATAAATGTACAGGAACAATATCAGTTAATCCATCACATTCCGATTCCTACAACGAATGGAAGCCACTAAAAAATTTGCCACTCCATACATGATTACAGGGGATTCCATTAACTGCAAATAAAGTAGCGCTGGTTTGACTTGCAAGAATCCCTTATCCTGTAACAATGGATCAATAAACTTTCTTCTGACTAGTCTGTACAAAGAACAGAAGAACATGAAATGACTAGTATCCTGAAGTGAATAGCTGTCACACCTACAGGGGGGAGCATCGTCTAGCTTACACCATATTTTACAATCAGTTAAAAGTATATGCATCTGATTAAATCTAAACTTTGTCAATACCCAACGATGGAAAGGAATCGTCACTATCGTGAGATATGGTTGGATAGACAAAGTCGAGATTAATAAGTAGTGCTCCCTAACCATAGGTTTTCTAACTTGTTCCTTCTCTCGTTCCTGCTCTCTGGTTTTAATAAAATTTACTTTAATCCATTTTAAATCAGCTTTTACCAGGGCCTCAGGATTTGTAAAGATTTCTGGTTGTCCCATGTCCTTAGTAATTGTTTTAATGTAGGATAGCCACTGAATGTCCCTGGCTTTCTCTACGCGCATGCAGTCCCGCAAAATAAGGTGGTTCAATGTGAGGTTAGAGTTCAGCCAGATTTTTATCCATAATAGGATGGTTGCCATATTAATCAGATCAACAATGTAGCCCATACCTAACTCCTGGTGAATTGCAAAAGTGGCGGACGATTGGGGTAAGCCAAGGAGGGCGCGGAAAAAATAATTTTCCTCTTTCTGGGTTGACTCAGAGTTTTTATACCCCCATATTGCAGCTCCGTATCTGGCAATGGCGATGGTTTTTGCTCTAGGGATGGATAGGATTGCTTCGCAAGGTTTCCCTCCTAACCGCTTAGCAAAACCTAAAATTGCAGCAGATGATCTTCTAACGGTGTTAACTTTAGACTTAATTTGGGGAACCCAGGCGCCTCTATCATCAAATACTACACCCAGATATGTAAAAACCTTAACTTTGGAGAACACACTACCATTACAGTGGAAGTTGTTTGTGCTATACTTTCTAGCTCCAACTGTCATCACATGTGATTTTCCCACATTGAGCACTAGATCTAAAGACTTCATAAACTCACCAAAGGAGTTTAATAGCCTTTGTAGACCCAGTGGTGTCCGAGCTAAAAGAACGGTATCATCCGGGTACAGGAGTACGGGTGTCGGCGTTCCTCCCATACGCGGTATATCAAGCGTGGCCTTCCCCAGTGCGTCTTCCAGAGAGTTTATATATAAGGTGAATAAAATTGGGGCTAGTATACACCCTTGGCGTACCTCTCTCCTTGACTTAAATCTTGCAGTGCATTTACCCTCCTGGGACATTCTAATTGAGGCATATAGATCTCTGTGTAATTCTGCCAGGAAATACACAAGCGCCTGGTCGAGACCCAGGTCCAGGAGTATTGTCCACAGCCTTGACCTATTGACTAGGTCAAAGGCTGTGAACAAATCCATGAACCCCAGATAGACCGAGCCTCTAGAGGCAACCGTGTATTTATTTATTATTAAGTGCAAGTTGAGGCACTGGTCTTCGGTCCCTCTACCCGCCCTGAACCCGTATTGAGCATTAGAAAGGAGGTCTTTCTTTGAAACCCAGTCAGCTAGTTTTGCCAGAATGACTTTCCCTAAAATTTTGAAGGACGAATCTAAAAGAGATATGGGCCTGTAGCATCTAGGGTCCCCTCTTTGCCCCTTTTTAAATGCAGGAATAATTGTTGAGCATGACCATGATGCAGGGAACCCAAAGCTTACTGCGGAATTAAATACATTTGTTAAAAGTTTGGCCCAGTATCTAGGATTGTCTTTATACATATCCGCAGGGACACCATCAGGCCCAGGGGCTTTACCTCCAGATGTGGTCATGATAGCCTTCTCGACCTCCTCACCCAAAAAACAAATTGGCGGTCTTGATGGTATAATTGGAATGGCCTCAAAAGGTTCTAGAATCAGGTCACTACCATATGTAGATTTAAAGTGGCCTAACCAATCCTCCTCTGCGATGTTAACTTCTAACATACAGTTATCTACGCCAGAAAACAGAGGGGTATTAACAATGGTCCAGAACATGGAGCTATCCCTCATTGTCGCCTTGTCCATTAGGGCTTTCCATGCCTCCCTTTTTAGTTCATTTTTGCGCGCTTGCACTATAGCTTTATATTCTTTCCTTAACCGTACAACCTGCAATTTCTCCCTGGGTGTTTTTTTGAGGGCCCCAGAAGCATTCTATGCGCTCTTGAGCAGTTACTGTCAAACCACCCCTTATCAAGGGTTTTATTTTGACGGGTTTTTACCGTAAGTTCTTTGTCCACTAGGAGACAAATGGCTTCGAATGAAGAGATTACTCCCCCTGGCTAGATGGATCCAGGCAGATATTTAATTAATTGCCAGCCTTTTGAATGATAATATTAGCAAAGCCTTCAGGAATGACTTTGCTCCACTTTAGTCCCCACCCTTGGTCTTTGGTTTTTAGGGCGGTTTCTGCTACTGTGTTAGTTGGTTTATTAAGGAAATTATTGCTATTGCCCAGTTCCAAGACTACCGGGTTGTGATCGCTGAAAGCTGATAAAACAGCGTTATAGACAATCACATGACTTAATAATCCCGGGGAAATAAATATATAGTCTATAATTGATTCGGACTCCCTAGCAGAGTACGTTACAACACGATCCTTATTATCGTGAAATCCTGGTTCATACAGATCAATCTTTGAGATAAGTTCCTCCAGCGCCTCCCCTTTAGAACTGTGTTCGAAGTGTTGGACTACTGAATGTGCAGGGCCATCCAGATCATAGTATTGACATTACAAATTACATAAATGAATATTAAAATCCCCCATTAGAATATAATGGACAAAAGTGGTTTGATTCTCTTTGTATCCTTCTAAAAAAGTTCCTAGTGAGAAAAGATGCTTATTTAGTTGCCCATCTAGCATAGAATTATAAAAATGAACAGAAGTTTAGAATTATTTTTCCTAGTTAATTCCACTATTAAGTAATTATCAGAGGCGGTGTCTAGCTTTTTGGCAGTCCCAGCTATATTAACTGATAACAGGAACATAAGACCCCCTTTATCTCTCCCTACTGCCGAGCTACACGCAGGAACAAAATACGAGGAATATCCAGTCACCCAGAAATTACACCCCCTATCCCAGGTCTCCTGTAAAGCTATGATATCATAGTGCTTTAAAAATTTGAGCCAAATGTCATCTTCTCTTTTTGAGTGTAGCCCTGCAATGTTCCAGCTCAACAGTTTTACCTTAATATCTGCCCCCCCCCTTGACAGGTGTTTCTTTATGATGAATTATTTGGGGCTTACTCTGGGGGCCAACCAGTCAGTCTATTTCTCCCACCTGAGACAGAGGGGAAAAACGGTTCTGTAAGACCAGGGCCTCCGTATTCTTCCTACTAGAATCGCTAGGTGTCTTTGGACGTAGTCCCGTATTTATGGTAGCCCAGCTATATATTTGGGCTCTATCTGTCTGAGGTGGTAAAATGTGCATAGGGTGCTTCAGGGTAGCTCTATTCCTAGCCTGGAAGGGCCTCCCTCCCATAGTGCCTAATCTAGTATCTGGGTAGAAAAAGCCCAATGGTAGTGCTCGAATCCCTTGGTCCAGAGTGTCTAGTTGTAAGGCATCCCAGAAGAGGCGTGATGCCTCTTTCGGGGTAACAAAATTAACAATAACGCAAACTCCTTTTATAGTTGTTTTTGTTCGGCCCAACCATCCCACCCGTCTCCCCGTTAATATACTACAAGATATATTCTTTTCCCCTGAGCAGTTTTCATCACACCAATTCTTAATGTTTTCCAACAGGGCCTCAGGTGATTCCCTCTCACCAGCTACAAGGGGAGGAATGTTAATAACAATATCAACATACGGGGTAGCCTCCGGGGGCAAATTAATAGTCGGTTGGGTGATCAAGGGTTTACTTATTATGGGGGCCTTCCTCACATCAATTTCCCCGGACAATAGAGATCGACCCAGTAGCTCTGGTCCCTCGATAACTTGACTTAGCTGGGGGGGTAGTATAATACTGGGGGGCTCAGCAAGAGCCATATCCACGTTAGTCGATGGGACTAGGCTCTCAACCCGCTCGCTAAACTCATTGGAGGAATGAACCCCCAAAGGAATCAGGGTGACACCTGAGGTTACAGGGGATAATGATTCTTTAGCTAACATGAAGGCATTCAAACGTTCACATTTTTAAAAAATCCCAGCAACACAGTCTTTTAAAGTGTCAATAATGTCACTAGCGATAGTTGTCAATACAGATTCCACTTTTTCAGTGAGTATAGTTTCCACCATGTCCTTGATTGAAGATTCGAGAGGGCTCAGGGTAACAGATTCTTTAGCCATCAAATCCTTATTTAGGGTCTTCCCCTTTTTATATTGTCTTTTGTACTGTTTCCTTACTGGATTTGAAACCTCTTCTACTGGGATATTTCTGGGCACAGATACACAATTTTCAGGGACCAGGTCTAGCAATGAGATTACATCTGTAGTAACAGTAACATTGGGGTTGGGACGGTCAACTATAATCCTTACCTCCAATGGTACCTGGCGATTGGCTGAGTTACCCCCCTCTTCTATGTGGGATTTATTGATTTCAAGTCCCAGTTCGCGTTCAGTATTCGCTATTTCAGTGTTCAAAGCCCCTACTGCCGTGGTCAAGTAGGAAATGATGCTAGATGCATTTCGGGGTACTTTGGCTTTTATTCCCCCTCTATTAGTAGGTGACGGCATTTTACGCTTACCCATGTTGGCGTTCTGGAGATGTTAGGGGAATGGCCTGTTCCGTCCCTCGCCGTCCCTGGACGGCCACAGACGGCCCGCCCTCTGCCCGGGCTCTGCCAGGCACCGTCCGCGACGCGGAGGTAGCAGCTGATCTTTAAGCGCCTCCGGGCGCGCTCCACCAGAAAGTGAGCGGTTCAGGCCCCTGTGCACGCTGGGAGCTGTGTTCTACCCCCACTGCGGCCGTGCGGTGTTGCAGGCAACGGCGGTGGGGAAGAACACACAGCGCCAGGGCCCCAGCGGTGATTGTGGCAGCAAGCGTTGCAGGTCAGTCTAGCCCCTTTCCGTGTGGCAAATGGTCCCGCTCCACCGAGGGAGCAGCTGATCTTTAAGCGCCTCCGGGCGCGCTCCGCCAGGAAGTGGCCGGTTCAGGCCCCTGTGCACGCTGGGAGCTGTAGTCTTCCCCCATTGCGGCCGTGCGGTGTTGCAGGCAACGGTGGCGGGGAAGAACACACAGCGTCAGGGCCCCAGCAGTGATTGTGGCAGCAAGCATTGCAGGTCAGTCTAGCCCCTTTCCGTGTGGCAGTGCCACCCAATACTAGGGTTGTAGAATCTATGTGGAGGGTGATGTTTGTAATGCCATTTACATGCTGTAATATCTCTTTCCAGAACGCTTGAACTTAGGTGCAGAACATCATCCACATATGTGCCATTTTGCCTGGATCGGACTGGCAGTGCCTATGTACCTGATTGGATCCATAGATAGCCTTCAATCAGACTGGTGTAAGATTCTACTGCAGGACAATTTTCTATCTATTCTCTTTGTAGGTAGAGCAGATGGACGAGGTTGAGGCTCGTGTCCAGATGTGTAGCCATGAGGTTTCATCTAATGTAACTCCCAGTTCCTCTTCTCACTTAAGGGGATACCAAGGATTAGTATCACGCATCGGGAGCTCATGGAGTCGATAGAGATTAGTGATGGCTTTCCTAGACAGGTAGTCCCTAAAATAGGTCTCAGTGTATGTGAGTGCCATCAGGCCTGTGAGTTAATTGTAACATATATAATGGTTAGGCGGTGTCTAAGGCGAAGCGGCGGGCGAGGGAATTAGATGAGAGGGGTCAGTGGTGTAACAAAGGCCTTGCAACCCCCGCATTGTGGGGGGAGAGCTCCAGGGCGCCCCCTCAGCACAGTACCCTGGCCTGAGAGATCCTGAGTAGGTCCAGAGGGGGAGACCCTCCATGTACTTTGTGTGAGTGCCCCTCAATTTTCGTTACACCGCTGAGAGGGGTTTACAGTTGACACAAAAATCAGCAAAAGTGGTCATCCAATCAGGGGAACCATTGATGAAAGCCTTTGTTTTTCAGTCCTAGGAAGAAGTCTGGGTTATTTCAGAAGGGGACAAAAGGGAGGGATAAGCTGTCAATCTAAAACTGTGTATGCCGGCTTCCGAGTGCATTAGGGTAATGTGCATGGAGGGCAATAGGGAGGAGAAGTGACAGTGACACTGTGGGAGACAAGACAATACATGTATTGGATTAACCGAGAAATGAGTCTCGACCTGCACCCAAAGCTTTCCTGTATTGGAGATGGTGAGACCTAGTTGGGGGCGAAGCTGAGCAGTTTGAATGCAGCAGGCAGGCAGGTCAAAACCCAGTCCACCCTCCGACTTACGCCTACACATCATTTTGATGGAAATCCTGAAGGTTTCCACACCCCACATTAACAATAGAAGTTTACTTTGAATGAGGTTTATTGAGTCTCATGGAATTGGGAATGGAGAGTTTCAACATTGTGACGTAATAAGCGCAAATAGTTCATTTTGATAGTGGCCAATCTGCCAAACCAGGATAGCTCCGGCTTCCCCAACTTGGAAAGGTCTTTATAAAGAGTGACCAAAAGAGAAAGAATATTGGCCGCATATTTGTCTTCAAATCAGGGTGCCATGGTGAAGCAAGGGACGAGGAGGATCTACATATACCAAATGTGGCTAAAACGGTTGTACCTCAGGTTGTGTGCTCTGAAAGTTTGAGAGCGACAGACTTTTAATAGTTAATTTTGAATCCAGAAATTTTGGAAAAATGGGAATGTTTGTCGATCAAAGCTGGGAGTCACATTTCTGTATAAGTGATAAAGAATAAAAAGTCATGTGCCAAATAACACCATTTTATATGTGAAAACTCCAATTTGCAGGCCTGTAATCTTAGGACTGTGATCAATTTCCAGGCCAAACGTTTCAGATCCAGAGCAAGAATAGTCAGTGAAAGCAGGCATCCCTGGTGTGGGTCCCTCCCAAGGGGAATTCTTAGGCGGTCATAGTTGTTAATCTTAAGTGTAGCTGACTGTTAAGCAAAGTTGTTTAGAAAGGGAGATTTGATAGGAGGACCAAGGGTCATTCAATCCAGAAATGTGATCATGTATCTCCAGTCCAGTAGGTCATAAGCCTTCTTTGCATCTAAAGAGAGAATGGCCATGTGGGTATTTGTATCTTTTGCTATTTAACACAAGTTAAGAGCCAGTCATACATTATCTCCTATTTGACGTATACAAACCCAGCTTGTTTTGGCTGAATCAATCCGGGCCATATGTGCTCTAGTACAAAGAATTTAGTGTAAAGTTTAGAGTCTGAATTTAAAAGGGCTATCAGGCAGTGGGAGTCACAGAAGCTCAGGCCTTTGTTGGCTTTAAGTATCAAAACTGTTTGTGATTCCATTATGGATTCAGTAATCTTGCTCGAATGGAGGAAGGAGTTTAATACCTGGGCTGTGGTACACCCAATTTGTCTTGTAAGGTTTTATAAAAGTAATTAGGGAAACCATTGGGGCCCGGGGCCTTACTGATGGGGAAGTACTTTATCGCAGCTGTCTCCTCCAGGGGTAGATTTGTTCTTCTAGATGGTGAAGCAATTCAGATAGGAGGACTGGGGATGACACAGAGTGTAGGAAGCTGCCTTGGTCCCTTTCTGACGTAGGTTCTGTGACATAGAGAGTCCGATATGAAGCGTTAAAGGTCCGAACTTCATGTGTATGGGTAAGTGTGCCTCCAGAGGGTAGAGTAATTGACTGAATCCTATTCCTCAGCTGACGAAGCCGGAGTTTTTAGGATAGTAATCAGCCTGCTTTTTTCCCTTCTCATATTATATTTGTTTGGTATATAACATGCCACAGGCAGTTTGCCCCAGCAGTATCTGTTCAAATTCCCCCCTGACTTTAAGCAAAATATTTTAGGATTTCCGAAAGCCGGATCTAGTTCCAAGTCAAGTTTGTGAGATGTGTTTCATTTAAAAAACCCAGAGGTATGCTCTATAAGTCCTCCATGCATCACAATCTTACCAGCATCTCATCGAGCAGCCAGTGAAGTAGAGAGCTCATCATTCTCCTGGAAATAGTGAACCAGAGCTTTTCGAAAGGCAAATTCAATTATGGGGTCTCGAAAAGCTATCTCATTCATGCACCAATGCTGGCGCCGTGAGGGGAGGGAACAAGTGGGATCGAGATCCATGTCACTGTGACCGGGGCATGGTCTGAGAAAACCAGAGTATCTATTCAACTGTCTAGGAAAGGTTGGAGATCAGACTGTTGAGTCGGAAACAGGTCCAGCCTAGAGGAAGTTCTGTGTACATTAGAAAAGAATGTGTAATTACGGGCAAGCGGGTACTGTGCCCTGAATATGCTGAGCTAGTAAAGGTCTTAGATCCCCTCTAAAGAAGTGTGTGGATCCCCAAATGTGTCTCTGTGAAACCGTTGTTAAAATCCTCTACCAACAGCCGCTGCCCGGCCATTAAATTTTCTGTGTGCTCAAAAAGGATGGAATAAAACCATGCTTTTTGGTCTAGTGGCCCGTACATGGTAACCAGCGTGACCATCTGTCCCAAAAACTGCCCCTTCATGATGAGCGATCTACCCATCTCTTCCCAAAATGTGGATTACTCCTGAAAGCGGATCCCCCTACGGAAAAGTACAGCAACTCCTTTTCTTTTCATTTTGCTTGGGTAGTGAAATTGCAGGTTGTTAGTTTGTGAATGAAGGCGAGCCACATCTTTTGTCAAGTGACCGCTTGGTTGTGTGGGAGTCTCTCGATAAGTAAAGACAGAACAGGCCTGCCATTTGCCATATAAAACAGTCAACGAGGTAGATCTGCACTTCCCACAATATGGCTGAGATACCCGCCACCCCCTCTCAACACAATCCCCGAAAGGAGGAAAACCGGAAACAGTTCTTGAAGTTTTTGGAAGTGGGAGGGAGTGACCCTCCCGGCCGTATTTATTAAAACAAAATTAAAACATTAAACGTTTCATGTTATGTACAATTTCATTACCACATTGCGACGTTTGGCTAACTTTAACATATTCTCTAATACAGAGGTCTCCTAGCCGAACTAGCATCCTACAAAACATTTTCTAGAAATATTGAAATTGTACATCCTAACGTTTAAGGGCCAACGGCAAGGTCATAACCGGTGTCAAGATCCCTAACCAGACTTACCCCTCCCACTTGGGAGGGGCGACCGCACGGAGGCTTACCTCAAGTGCAACTACTAACAATTTCCCTTGACTTGACGGGGGCACTAAAGAACTCGACGCCAGTTAAAGGTCGTTCGAATACTCGTGTGAGGTATCTAGAAGGTATCGTAGACCTCCCCCCAACCCCACACAACTTACCGCATCTGCCGTCGCAGATGTCACTGGCCCCGGGAAATTCCACAGGAGGGGGCTGTAACCCCTCCTACACAGGAAGGGGCCTTGACCGCCTTTCCTTTACTTCCGGCGACCCATCCTTAGAAGGGCCGCCTCCCCATTGAGGGGCCAATGGCCACCTCACCCGAGCGCTCCCATCCGTGTTGGGTGACGCCCACTCATAGGGATCTACTAATTAGTGCTCACCGATCATGACCTTACCGCCTACCAAAATAAATACGACAATGCTAATCAAACCTATGAAAACATTGGTCGCTACGATCGAAAGAGCATGCTTAAAATTCAACACTAATTCGAATCATTTTAATCGCAAAACCTACACAACATACACCATTCTTTATTAATCAACATGATACTATCACAACCTGTACACGAAACAGAAACACGATTATAAATTAACTTTATTACACAACAACTGGCTGTCCTCAGGGGCTGGTGGGTGGGTCAAAATTGGCTCTTGGTTCTGTCCCGAGCTCACGTGTAGCGAGGAGGTGCAGCTTCGGAGCACAAGAACAAGAGGACGTCTTCTGGTCTTGCGTCCCTTTTATCCGTCTTCAGGGCGGGCGAAAACCCGCCCCTGTCTGCCCCGAGGGCGTGGCTGGCTGCGTCAGTGTCTAGGCCAGCCCACTCTAGGGCGGGAAAAAGCGCGCCCCGGCTACGCCGCTTCGGGCATACCAGCCGAGACGCGCCTCCCGCCCAAAAATGGCTTCCCGGGGGGATCGAGGTACTCTGCCATACGTTCGGGGGGACCGAGTGGTCGCCCCTTTCCATATGGCTGAGATACCCGCCACCCCCTCTCAACACAATCCCCGAAAGGAGGAAAACCGGAAACAGTTCTTGAAGTTTTTGGAAGTGGGAGGGAGTGACCCTCCCGGCCGTATTTATTAAAACAAAATTAAAACATTAAACGTTTCATGTTATGTACAATTTCATTACCACATTGCGACGTTTGGCTAACTTTAACATATTCTCTAATACAGAGGTCTCCTAGCCGAACTAGCATCCTACAAAACATTTTCTAGAAATATTGAAATTGTACATCCTAACGTTTAAGGGCCAACGGCAAGGTCATAACCGGTGTCAAGATCCCTAACCAGACTTACCCCTCCCACTTGGGAGGGGCGACCGCACGGAGGCTTACCTCAAGTGCAACTACTAACAATTTCCCTTGACTTGACGGGGGCACTAAAGAACTCGACGCCAGTTAAAGGTCGTTCGAATACTCGTGTGAGGTATCTAGAAGGTATCGTAGACCTTCCCCCAACCCCACACAACTTACCGCATCTGCCGTCGCAGATGTCACTGGCCCCGGGAAATTCCACAGGAGGGGGCTGTAACCCCTCCTACACAGGAAGGGGCCTTGACCGCCTTTCCTTTACTTCCGGCGACCCATCCTTAGAAGGGCCGCCTCCCCATTGAGGGGCCAATGGCCACCTCACCCGAGCGCTCCCATCCGTGTTGGGTGACGCCCACTCATAGGGATCTACTAATTAGTGCTCACCGATCATGACCTTACCGCCACAGGTCCGGATAGTTGACCGGCTATCCGGACCCCCCACAAAACTCCTACCTAAAGGTCATGTTTTAACGTTTTTAACCAAGCTAAGAAGTCTCCTATGAGTAACTCATTCCCCACCCGCGACAAATGCACACCATCCCCCAAATACATACTGTCATCGTTAATACAACTATGCGAGATAGAATGCAATGTCTTGGAACGGAACAACCTACTCACTTTGTTATTAAGTTTTCTAACAGAATGATTCAAAGCAGGAATCGAAATAGCCCCCCGCCACACTTTTCGTGGGATCATATGAGACCACGCAATTATGCACCCCGGAACTTTCCTCGCTAACCAACTTACAGTGGAAAGCATTGCCTCTAGGAGAAGTCGTCGACCGGTGGTGACCAACTCATTGCCCCCTAAATGTACTATGACTACAGACGGCGGTGACCTCGTCCGCCCTAACAAACCCTCAAAGAATTCTTGAAACTGGTCAATACAGAGACCGCCCCTTCCGTAGAAGGACACTCTGTACCCGTATTCCCCAGGTACGTGAATCATGTCACCTGCTTCGAATACGTCTGCGGCACGCCTCACGTATGAGTGGCCCACGACCCACACCTCCTGTCTCACAGCCGGTGACGTCTGACCGCTGGCCTGGTGTTGGGTCGACTGCATAGTCCGCCTCGCCTCGTAGGCTTGCGTAACTGAAAACCAAACAAAAGACAAGAAGCGTGAGTACATTATTACGGCTTCACAACATGTGCAACCGCACATATCTCTTATAACAATTGGAGGACCACCGCCCCACTTGTTTCACTTGTTCAACATTAAGACCCCTGGCTGCAGCTTCGGTGGCAGCCCCTATTCGAAAGGAATGGGTCCCGAATTCGCCCGGGTCCAAGCCCGCTGCGGAAATGGACATTGCAAGCACCCGCTGAAACTGAAATTTCGTCAGTGGGGTGGCGTCTGCGTGTCTCAACAATGTCCCCCCCCATGCAGTCACCCTTCGTGCTAGATAATCCTCTAAACACCGTACCGGACACATGGAGGACCCGGGGATCCTGCGAATGATCGTGCAGTCTCCTATCCCATCTTGGTCGGTCTTGGACCTGGCGAAGGAGACAATCATCGTTTCACCCCTGATCTGAACGTGTTCCCGGCACAAACCCCCCACCACATCCTGTTTGTTCCTTGCAACCAGCTCACTTATTCTCATTGCCCCGTGAAATGCCAGCGTAAATGCAGCCCGGAACAAACACGTCTCGAAAGGAGACGAGCATGTGGTAGGGAGTGCGGCCAGCAACTGGGACAACCTATCCAGACCTATCGGTCGTCTCTCATCTACTCTGCGACCCTCAAGGCGTTGCCACCCACGCAGCGCCTTCTGTACCACAAAAGACGCTGTCGGGTCCTGGATGTTATGGGCCCTGGCAACAAAGGAAATGGCGGCACGATGCCTTTGGGCCGTAGCCACCGACTTCCCAGCCTTACGTAAGGACATCAGAAAATGTACTACCCACTCCTCCTGACCCCAAAGTCCCCCTCTCTCAGCCCCCAAATAGGCTAAATAGGCCCGAAACGCCCCTTCATATGCCTTCCTCGTCCTGGGTGCTAGACTCTCTCCCACGAGGTGACGAAGTTCGGGGCACCGAGAGACCAGAGAGCTTCGGGGAAGGGTGCCGGCTCTGGGTCCGCTGAGGGAAGGAAACCCGAGAAAGCCTGCATGTGAAAACGAGACAGTGCATCAGCAGCCTGATTCATCACCCCCGGGACATGCTTTGCTCTGAATATCACGTTCAGTTGCATACACAGCAAGACGATTTCTTTGAGTAGCCTTAAAATCAATTTACAACGGGCAGCCTGACTATTGATGCATTCTACAACGGTCATATTATCAGACCAGAACACGACAGAATGATCTTTGAACCCTTCGGGCCAGGTTCTCAGGGCCACCAGAATGGGAAACAGTTCAAGGAAAGCAATATTACTCGTCAGCCCCTCCTCGTGCCACCATGGGGGCCACCTTTGTGCCGACCATTTTGTGCCGAAGATGGCGCCAAAGCCTATGCTCCCCGCTGAATCTGTCCACAGACCAAGCTCTTCAGAGGACACGGCTGGCTTGTTCCAGACGACTCGACCATTGAAGTCCGCCAAAAATGCTAACCAAATACGCATGTCCTGGCGGACCTCGGCCGATAACCTCGTGCGATGATGACCCTCCTTTAGGCCAACCATCGCTTGGGCAATTGAACGGGAAAAAGGGCGGGCCATTGGGATCACCCTTAAGGCAAAGTTCAACTTCCCTACCAATTGTTGCAACTGATGCAGTGTAACCTTAGATGTATTTAAACAAACTTGCAGGGCTGCCCTGAATTTCGACACTTTGCTAGCTGGTAGACGGAAACAGCCCTCACTAGAGTCCAACTCGATCCCCAAAAACTCGAGGCAAGTCGTGGGACCCACAGTTTTACCTGGTGCCAATGGCACGCCAAATTGACCCATCAACACACAGAATTCAGCCAAGGCCTGGGCACATTCGGGACTTCCGGGGGGTCCAAGAAACAGAAAGTCATCAAGGTAATGCATCACATTTCGGAAACCCGTTTTCTTCGTGAACACCCATTGCAAAAAAGTGCTGAACTTTTCAAAATATGCACACGATATAGAGCATCCCATTGGCATACACCTATCCATGTAATATGATCCCTGAAACATGAATCCCAGAAAACGCTGGTCATCAGGGTGTACCGGGAGCAACCGGAAAGCTGACTCGATATCTGATTTTGCCATCAACGTCCCGGGCCCCAGGCGATTCAAAATGGCTACTGCCTCATCAAATGATGCGTACCGCACCGAACATACTTCTGGATCAATTGCATCGTTTACCGAAATACCCCGTGGGGCTGACAGATTATGGATTAGTCGAAACTCACCTGGGTCCTTCTTGGGGACCACCCCTAACGGAGAACAGACAAAATACGGTACCGGGGGTACAATAAACGGCCCGGCGACCCTTCCCTTGCTAACCTCTTTCTGGATCTTATCCTGTACTACAGATGTATGATGCAAGACGGAAAGTTGATTTCTGCACGTCCCGGTACCCTGAAAGTCCCCCACCGGGATGCGGAAACCATATGAAAAACCGTTCCGCAGCACCCCAGCAGAGATACGATCTGGGTACTCGCTGAGCCAAGGAGTCATCGCCAAAGTATCAATTGGAGTCGGTAAAGGCGCCCCTCGGCCTATATTAGGCTTGTTTGGCGCCTCCCTTACCCCCATTCTCACTTGTTTTGGCTCTACACAAGGACTCAGGATGGGACGACCCGCAGTTGCTGCATTCGTGTTTGAATTTACACGATCCCGGAGGCCTGGTACATTTTCCCTTGTTGAAATTGAAGCAGAAACCCCTTTTCCCCGTGTTGCCGGCAGGTCTCGGGTAATCGTCAGTGCTCGTACCTGACCGAAAGGGCGTCCCCACATTTTGGCGGGAGTAATCAACAACATTGCTCCCTACTAACGGCATTTTCAACATTCCTGACTCTTTCATTTTGTCCCATGTCACAGAATCGTAACAATCCCACGTTAAACCTTTGTTATGTTCTTTTTCTTTCCTAAACAAGTTGTCATAACAGAACCAGTGGTTACCCTGATACGCTGTCGAGTAACTCATAATTCGTGACTGATAAATGGGAAACTCGGGAAGCAACTCGGGCCTACGTTCCCCCAAAATTGATGTAAAAATACCCCACGCATTGCCCCAGTTGCCAATATTCTCATTTACCTTAAAGGCGGCCATTTTTGCGCGCCAAACACTCGGATGCATTAGGTCCTTTTGACTCTTAACATGCTCCACCTCATAATGATCAACAAGCAAGGAGAAAATATTCACATACTCCCCCGCCCAGATCTTTTCCTTTATTGCTAAAGGCACATGTTGTCCCAATCTCTCTCTACGAGAGGGTGCTGACTCGTCCCTTGCGATCGGCAATGGCCGCTTACCTGAACCGGACGCTGCTTCCGCCGCTTGCGGCTTGTCTATCCCCGCCAACGGCGTGGTCACTCTAGCTGCATCTCTCTTCTCACGCAGCCCTTTTATCAGCGCCTGTGCCTCGGCAGCCGTGGCGCCCCCACTACTATCCCCCAACCATGCTGCTAGCTGTGCTGCCAGCTCGGGGGGCATATCTTCATTGGATGTCGGAGTGACGACAACGGGGATTGGAGTCCCCTCCATCGGTACTGGGGTCGGCGCTTCGAGCGGGGCAGAGGGAACCGGGACGTCTCGACCGGCTGGAACCCTTCTCGGCCTCTTAGGTCTCCCTCCAGCCGGCGCAGGGCCTGAACCCTCCTCCCCGTCTCGTTCCGCCAACCGTTTCTTTATGTCGGACATCTCTTTAAAAAGGGTCCGCACCATCTGGTCGGTCGTCATTCTCTTTGCGCCTTTCTTGGGCATCTCTCCGACGAAGTATCTGGAAGACAAAGAAAAAGATCAAAACGCTCAAAATTGGCTCTTGGTTCTGTCCCGAGCTCACGTGTAGCGAGGAGGTGCAGCTTCGGAGCACAAGAACAAGAGGACGTCTTCTGGTCTTGCGTCCCTTTTATCCGTCTTCAGGGCGGGCGAAAACCCGCCCCTGTCTGCCCCGAGGGCGTGGCTGGCTGCGTCAGTGTCTAGGCCAGCCCACTCTAGGGCGGGAAAAAGCGCGCCCCGGCTACGCCGCTTCGGGCATACCAGCCGAGACGCGCCTCCCGCCCAAAAATGGCTTCCCGGGGGGATCGAGGTACTCTGCCATACGTTCGGGGGGACCGAGTGGTCGCCCCTTTCCATTTGCAGGCTTCCAGGGCTGTCTCAGGCAACACACTCCCCCTGAGGCACCTCACAGGAGCAGCCCATTTACTCTCCTTAGTTTCGCTCCTAAGTTCCACTGCGGATTGCAGGACCCCCAGCTGGATCACGGTGGCTCAGTCCAAGAGAGCCTGGCCTGCCCAACATGCTATATTTAGGCCCAGCTGCACGCCGTTATCCTCTTACAGAGGGGGATTGTCAGGAGGATTGCTCAATGTATTGAGTTCCAGGGTACACCTTCGGAGTTTAGTCTTTCTGGGGGGGGGGGGAGATCTCGGAGCAGGTTTGGAGTCTTAGCACACTGACCTCCACATAGCTTGAAATAGGGAGGTGGAGGCTCATCAACAACATTCAGCTACTCGAAAAAGTCCAATGTTTGAAGCAGCGGCCATCTTGCCAGTGTCAGGACTCTCCTTTCTGGGGCTGTACACCCGCCTAGGCCTCAGTTAGCATTAAAAAAAGCCTGTGGCGGGAACGGCCATGTATGGAGTTGAATCTACAATGTAACATATCCCCATCTGTAGAATATTTTAGTCCTAGTATGGCCCAGGGTACGGAGCGCAGGATAGGAGCATCAGGCTGGGTCCACACCTTGGCCACACCCCTGCTGTAATCTGAGGTTTTTAAGTTGTGCTGCTTATGCTATCAATATATTGACGATGATAATGAGGATTCCTCCGGCCATGCATTTTAAAACAGTCAGTACAGAGACTGCATAAGCATCATGACATAATAGATTTAAGGCTCAGAACACTGTTCCAGCAGGACTGACTTTATTCCATGCATCGTAATCAATCTTATTAATGCGAAGAAGAATTATTCTCCATTTTGTGAAATGTATAACTCTCCTTGGGTATTAATCCTAGGTAGAGCTCATTTATTTGTATTTTAAATCACGATTTCTTTTTTATCACTGTAGGCATATTTCAAAGTCCCTTTGGCATATGTTGAGGACAGTGGGTCTTGCCAAGATCAAGCATTTCATGATTCAGAATATTACACAATGCATCACCCAGGTTAGCAAACCTCTTGGAATTTGGTATGGTATAGTGTTTTTTTTAACTATGTGAACTACACTCGCATCGTTTATTAATTGCTTATATCTATTCAAGAGTCGTGCACTGGCCAGCTTCAATAGTGCCTACATCAGACCTTCTGAAATAGGATTTTCCTCACGGATTGCGTTTATTGCCCCTTCCACAAATATTAAAATCTACCATCCCCGAATCAGAGGAAACCTTTCCAAGTATATATGTAAAGATTGCAAGAATATAAACATTGGCTTTGAAACAGTTTACGTTTATTACTTAGCTGAGGTCAATGAGTGTCCTAACTACTTTTTACAAGGTGTGGGAGTGCATTGTCAGTGGATAATATGTTTCCATTACAACAGTAATTAAAGCGATAATAATATACGAGTGTTTTACTGATTAATTCAGAAACGCAAAATAGCAACAGGCTGGCAAACAGGCAGTAACAAATACAGCAGAAATACAAGCTTCAGCATTACTTATGATAAATAGCACCTACGACTTATATAAAAAACACACACGTACCTGTTATGTCCGCACAGGCTCCACTCTCCAGTCTGTGCTTCCGGTACAAATTCTTAAGGACCTTGGCACTGCCAAAACGTTTAAATCGACTTTTCACATTGTTATAATACCATTCGAGAGACTGGGCTCGTAGAAGCCTACAGAGAATGAAACAAAAACATTGCCAAGACCTTAGAAAAGCAGATAGTATGTGTGTAAAGCAGATATCATTTCTGTGACTAAGCAGCGGGCAGTATTATACTGAATAGCGTACACAATCTATTTTTATCAGCACAGACCAGACATAAATTAGCAGTATTTTCACGTTTCTGTATCTCAAAACAGATGCCAGGCAAAATGCTGTGCCCTATTGACTACACGTTGTAATTGGAAATCATTTTCACTGAAAAGACAAGACATGCCGCATCTTGACTATCTACTAATGTCCAACGGCTCTGTGATGGAGCGGAACGGGACATTTGGCCGATGAGCAGGTTACTAGACACCTTTCCAGTTTCCCGCCAGGACACACGTTTCAATAAATTAACGAGAGGTGTACTTGTAACATTATACACCTCGTCTTAATTTGCTAAAATGGATGTATGTCACTACCACGAGCGCCACTCAGCGCAATTCGTTGTAACAACTTTCGTTGTTATAACCGCGTGGTAATGGTACTTCGTTGTAACGCTCGCGTTGTCAACGTTGTATACCGCTAAAATATGTGTGCCTTTGCAGGCATGCTTTTGCACCTTAGTGAACTTTGCTATAATTAATGCCAGAAACAAAGCTGCCCTGGCTCTTCTCATAAATTCGGAACACTTGCAAAATACTTTAGAACAGAGACGTTTTAAGGCTTGAGCAAAGTGGGCGCAGGTCCAGGTCCCATCCTTTCAGGGGTCCCTCTGGTAGAGCCAGCTCTGTTCTGCAGAGTCTCCCTGGTGACCTTGAATAATTCTTGAATGTATTGTTTTGAATACCGGTTTCCTTCAATTTATTTCTAATGTGGGTGATGAGTGGTACTCGCTTACAGACATGTGTTTGTTTCATGCACCATCCATATAACAAGGTTTCTCTTAGATCAAAACACATATGAGAAAGGGGAGGGTGTCCCAGAGATTATTTGTAGCAATATTAGTGAGCTGCTGCTGTGTTACAATATTGAAAACACACATCACTATCCCTGAATATTAGATGTAAACACATTTAGAATTTGGACTAGTGTACCTGGGCAAAGAGGGCGTGAAAGATTGAAAATTGGATCATAGATTCAAAACTTGTTCAGAACAGGGGCCTACCAAATGCATACCTCATAAGAAGCCAAAATCATATGCTGAGCACAGGGTGAGATGGAAAACACTGAACATACTAGGGTTTTCAGCTTGTGCAGAGAGACTCTTCATAGTTAAATACATCGTAGGATTTCCAACCTCCCCAGAATAGGGAAGACTGCTTTGATAGCCTCTGTTTTTTTGCGTTTTTCCCTGGGAGGGGTGGAGGGCGGCAGGGAGTGGGTGGGTGGGTGGGTGGGTTTACAGGAGCTACTGCTGCCCCTAGCTGTGCCAGAATGAATGCCCACCCCTCCAGCTAACACCAATTTTTTTGCTCGGGTAGTGAAGGGCTCCAAGCCCGCCCCTTTGAAGCCCCCATACACCTTCTTGCATGACGAAAGGTTTTTTGTAGTTGGCAGGTCTGCCTTAATCTTAAAAAGAAGATAACACTGGAATGTTCAGTGGTTATAATGTTAAAACGTTTAGATTCACATTATATTGCCAGACATAAACAAAATATATATTGTTGGTCTGTACTCCATAAACTGGATGTAATTTAACATAAAACAACACGGTGATATTTGTTTCTGCCTAATATCGCACATATTGCCAGCTTATTGCCTAATATCCAGTACATTTCTAGACAAAAAAAATAAATATTGGGCAATATGCCATAAACACGATGTAATTTAACATAACACAACAAGGGGATCATTGTTTCTGCTTATATCCGGCATAGTGCCTAATATCAGGAATATTTTCAAATATAAAAAATAAATAATGTTGCTCTATTCTCCATAAACATTATGAAATTTAACATAACCCAGCATGGTGGCCTTTGTTCCTGCCGAATATCAGGGCAGGCATCGGTATGTACACTAAGGGCCACATGCATCAAACTTTAAAAAAAAAACCTTTTCTAATGCATGAACCCATCTCCATTTGCAAATTAGGTAATCAAACTTTTTTGCGATTACCTACATTGCATATGCATTTAGGGAATCACAAATTGCGATTCCTTAAAGGCAATGCATCAAGCCTTTCCTAAATGCAAACTGTGCATTTAGGAAACGCTAATTACCAGCAACTTTAGGTTGATGGTAATCTGCAAATTATTTGTAAAAAATGCCCAAAAGTGCATTTTTCAAAGTAACATGTGGCACACACACATGCCTTGGGTGGGGCATCAGGGTGGCCTTAGGCCCCTTGGCACCTTTGGAACTGCATTCACAATTTGCGATTACCAATTTGGTAATTACAATTTGCGAATGCATGCCCATTCATTCCATTGGGCTTAAAGGCCAATAGGAATGAATGGAGTGACATTACCTAATCGCTATTAGGTAATGTTTAGGAATTGCAATTTATTTTGTGATTCCTACATGTATAAGGAATTGCGATTCCTTAAAAATCGATATTTAGGAATCACAATTCCTTATGTTGATGCATGTGGCCCTAAGCTCCTCATTTATTAGCATCATTATTTGAATACATTGATTATTATTCGTCAACACAAAATGTCATCTACAGAGAGCTTTGCAGAGTGGCAAGGGCCCTATACTATCTGGACTGTCCTGGTTATTCCCACTCCCATATGTACTGTGCCTTCTCACCCTTTAGGAAAGAAGGTGAAAACATCATGTCCTGCACTCCCTTCTCACTGATCCTCGATCTCATAAACCCCCCTCTTTCTCCAAAACTCCTTTCCGACCCTTGTATGCCACTCTTCATTTCTGCAGGTGGGGGTCGCATAGAGGCCGCTTGGTAAGCCATCCACAAGGGACCCCCACAAGCATTCTATGATCTGACAGGTTCCTCTCCCTTCTCTTATAGTGTTTGATCATTCGGGCTTGGTGCCCCTACAGTCCCCGTCTCTTGCTGCCAACGCACACCACATAAGGTGGGTTCCCCCTAGCTTCACATCATTGTGCATTAACCCTCATCCACCCGCAAAGATTGCGATGCAGCAGGTGACACCCCCTGCATACTTCTGACTCACGTGACCAACTGGTGCATACCACGCACATTCATTCCTCCAGCTGACTGCATTCTGACACAGAAAAATGCCCTACAAGCTACCATCTACATCACAGCAGGTTTGTCTTCCGTTTAGAAAAGAGCTCTGGGCACACTTCTTTAAAGAACACAGTAATTTGTCCACCTCTATTCTCAGAACCCACACCCTGCCTAGATTCACTCTCTGTATGGCTGCCTTTGATTCTGTATCAGACTCTACTATTTTCTGGCAAGGTTCAAGATACATAAATATCGCCTACATACATGCTGCACATTTGTGCCCCAAAGATGACACATATATGAAAACCTATTTACTCTCATTTACACTCATGTGACCCCGGTGTTATCCACACCGGATTTACCCACAAGTGCAGTTTTTTGGTAAATGCCAATGTAAAATGGAATCAGGCTCAGTCAGCACAGAGCTCTTTAGAGCCTGTCTATGGAAAAAGAGAGCAAGAGTAATCTACAATAATCATTAATGTTCTCAAATGTTTAAGAGAACATAATACTGCTAGCACCTATTTTAAAACAAGTTGTAGGGTACAAATGACTCTGTTTCAATGCAGGGCATCATAGAGCCTTCTCTGCTTGACAATGATGGTGGTCAAGCGAAAGCCTCAAGTTCATGTGAAATGGGATTTTGGGAGTGGCTCTAGAAGTACCAAAGACTCTGGCCTTTCATGTACAAAATGCCTTTGGTGAAGGAGTTGCTTAAAGGTCTATGATATAAAAGTCACTAAAATTAAGTTGTTTAGTGTGTCGCAATCTTTAACCACTGTGATGTCAGCGTTCTGATTAAAATGCAAGCTAAAATGTTCTTTGTAACTATCATAATAAAATGAAGTTCTGCACCCCTATTAGGGCTTTGACATACAAACTGTGAATTTTTCTTCCTTGATATTCACTGTCTTCTATGAAACTGTCACGGCATGTGGCCTCTGAAGACTAGGGCGACACGCACATGAGGTTCTTGATAAGAGGTCCGTTCAGGCAGCAAATTAGTGGCCTTGGGTGGCCTGGTGACAAAAAACTGCCAAGTGCTAACAGTTTCTCTGATAATGAGTACTGGCACTGTCACTTTTATTTTTCTATTTTAAACAAGACACTGTTGACAGGTTGTTGTGGGCCATCTTATTGCTTTCAAGGATGCCAACCCTAATTCATGACTCTTTAAAATTAATGACAGAAAGAAAATAGCTGTGCATCCAGTGACATGCTTTCACTGTGTGGGCTATAGTATATTCTAGCCCGGATGATGAGGGGTTATGCCCCGAAACTGGTCCCAGGATGCTTGTTTCCGGTCAAGAGAGTACCTGGCTTGACAGTTCTGGCTGGACTGTTCCCATGAGGCACAGGGTCAAGACCAATTTGCATATGGCTGGGTCTAAACTGGGGTGGCATGGTGCGAAAAAGAACAATGGATTTAACCCAGATCTATTGACTGGGGAAGAATGTTTCATTTGCTCTGCATTCCGTCCATCATCTGAGTGTCTTTTGCTTTCTCACTCTAAGTGCGCCGGGTATGCCCAGACGTGGGACATGGGCTCACTGTCCCACTCGATTCCAGCTAGCCTGGCTGATGGGTGATGCCCCAAAACCAGTCCCAGGATGCTCGTTTCCGGTCCAGGGAGGACCTGGCTTGGCAGTTTGGTCTGGACTGTTCCCACGAGGCACAGAGTCTTAGACTGATTTGCATATGACTGGGTCTAAACTGGGGTGACATGGTGAGCAAATGAACAATGGATTTAACCCAGATATATTGACTGGGGGAGAATGCTTGATTTGATCTGCATTCCATCCATCTTCTGTGTGTCTTTCACTTTCTAAAAGTGGCATTTCTAAAACAGTGATGTTAAATCCAACTTCACCAGTTGATTTATCATTACCATTCCAAACTGATGAAACATGAGAAAGCTACTCCTCTCTGATCAGCAATTACAGCTTAAAAGTGTATTAAATAGGGGGCGTGGCTTACGCGCCGCTGAGGACGGACGGCTCTCCCGTGAGCTCCGCTGAGCTACGGGCTTTGCCTCCTTATCTACCCTCCAAGACGGCCGAGACTTGCTTGCCGCGCCGAGGTCTCCACGTCGGATGATGCCCTGAAGCAATTGTGGGCGGATTCGGCGATTCTTATGCCGTTTTCGGAACGCAACTTCCCTCGACGTTTCTCTTCATCACCAGGTCGCGGGCGGCCGCCATTTTGAGCCGCCGAGCCCGCGTCCACATACCTCTCGGCTGATTCCAGGACCATGGCAGTCTCCCTCCACATAAATGGCATGTCCTAACTGCCTCTTTACTCTTCGCATACAAGGTATGGCACAGTTGCTACTCCACAGGCAGCGCTTTTTCCAGCTTCTCTCCTCAGACCCCCAGTCTTCATGAGTGTAGCGGCCATTTTGAGTGCTGGTCTTGTCGAGAATTACTCTCTGCGCCACCTACGAATATGACTGTGGTATATTTCTTTGAATACTGTCCACCTTGTTTTTTCTCCTTTTTCTCTTAATCCATGGCAAATTCTCTGAAATAAAGAGCGTTTTTGTACCTAATGTGAAGAGATTCTTTTTCACCTTACTGTGGATCCTGAGCTTTCAGTGTTGGTGTGAGTTACAGTTACCATATCTTTCTTGCTTTCCTGCGGCTGTGGTCTTTTGCTTCGTGCTTCAGCAGTTCCATATTTGTCTTACTGGAGTCTTTCACACCATCCTTGTCAGCAGTCCTACTGTCTTTGAACTTTTTCAGCTCTATTCACCCGTCGCAATGTCTCACGACGCACACAGTATTACATCTACTCACACAGTTACAAAACCTAAGAGGCCCAAAAATGACCCCCCCCTCCCCTATCCTTACATCTACTAATCCTGTTTTGGACTCCATTTTGGAGGAGGTAAGGGGTCTCCAGCCTTTCATGTCTGCTACTAATGAGAAGCTTCGACAAATTGAGGAGAGATGGGTCGTTATGGAAGGTAAAGTCCTGAACCTTGAACAACGCGTCAGTGATATGCAGGATGATTCCTCCAAAATTCCCCAATTGGAAAAAGAAATTAAGATGCTCAAGCTTCACACAGAGGACCTTGAAAATCGTAATCTAAGAAACAACCTCCGCTTATATGGTGTTCCGGAGAATGTTGAGGGGTCAGACATGGTGTCGTTTGTTCGAAAACTCCTACATGAACTTCTGGACCTTCAACCTGCGTCCCATCCTCTTAATATCCAACGAGCTCATCGCCTGGGTCGTCTCACTTCTAATGCCTCTAAGCCACGGGGTATTATTATCTTATTCCTGGAGTTTACTGAATTAATGACTGTACTCAAATCTGCCAGACTTAAACATCGTCTTGTATGGTCAGGGCATAACATTTTTCTTTCACAGGACCTTTCCAATGCCACTAATGCCCGACGGAAAGAGTTTTTGAATCTTCGTCCTCAAATGCGTCAATTGAACATTCAATACGGTATTCTGCACCCTTGTTTCTGCAAGATCACACATAATGGGCGTACCCGCTCCTTCGACGACCCTCAGAAGCACCATGCATATCTACAGTCTGTTTCCTCTTCTGAAATGGACACTAATACTTGATTTTTCTCCTGTTAGCCTGAATTTGTTGTGGTTATTTGTTTTTCCGACTCTGCCATGATTCTTTTTATGTGTCTCCCTCCTCCTTGAGGTTTCTGTATTTCTCCCTATTTCTGCCCGTTCTTGCTCTTTTGCTGCTCATTGGGATCTCATTGGGATCTGTGTCCTCTCTGGCGTTTACCGACCCCGATGTATTGGCTACTTCTGTTCTCTCAGACCTGGCTTTTTGGCCTTGCTCTGTTTTCTTGTTTTTCTCCTGTTTTTTTTTTCTTTTCCCTTTCATTCCTTTCTTCTTGTCCCTCTTTCTAACCTCCTTCTTGACTTGGGTCTCCCCCCTTTTCCTTCTCCCTAGCTTACCTATGTTTCCTGTATTTCGGCTCCTTTGGTTTCTGGTATCGCTCATAGTGTTTTTTGTCTCATTGCATCTGTTTATCATTTTTGCATTGGGTATTGTCTTCTGGTGTAACGTTTCTTCTTCCTTTGTCCCCCTTTGTAGATGTTCTCCTGAAGTGTGCCATGTTTTACCCCCCCTTTCCTTCCATCATGTGTAATTTTGTGACGTGGAACGTTCGAGGTCTTGGTCATCCTGTCAAGCGTAGAAGGTACTGTCTCATTTATCTAAAATTAATTCTCAAGTTGTTTTTCTTCAGGAGACTCATTGTACAGATGTTGAATCGTCCAAACTAAAAAGACATTGGGTGGGCCAATTAGTTTTCTTTCCTGCGGTCAACAAAAACGGGGGTGTTGCGATTTTGTTCCATAAGGGGTTATCGGCTCAAATTGTATCCTCTCAACATGATGACGAGGGGCGCTGGGTAATGGCAAAGGTTGTGATCCACAATACGACTTTGGTTTTATTAAACATTTATGGGACAGTTAGACCAGATCCAACATTTTGGAACAATATTAAAATTCTTATATCTACTATGGATTGCCCAAATATTATAATAGCTGGTGACTTTAATCAATGCTTAGATCCTTTTTCGGATAGACTCTCATCTCACAAATTTAAACCTGATACGACTCACAAGTGTTTCCAATCTGCCATTGCCTCGCGTCCTTTTTACGATGTATGGAAAACTTGTAACCCTGACACCCTTGAATATACCTTTTTTTCAAATGTCCATCATACCCGTTCCAGGATAGATTATATTATGGTTAGTAAATCCCTCCTTCCCTCCATTCAAAAGTCCGATATTGGGTCCATTTTCCTGTCTGACCATGCCCCTGTTCATGCGGCCATTGATCTTACCTTGACCTCCTCCAAATTTAGTCGATGGAAATTCAATACATTTTTATTGTCTGATGCTGTTTATGTTAAGGAAGCTACGGCTTTTATTAATGAGTTTTTTCTTTTCAATGACCCTTCTGACACCTCTATTCCCAATAACTGGGATGCCTTTAAAGCCGCTTTTAGAGCATTTACCATTTCATACGTCTCAAAAAAAAAGAAGACTAATAGACTTAAATATGACGCTCAACTCAAGAATATTAAAAATCTTGAACACTCGTATTTTTCCTCCAAGTCCAAGGATGCTCTTCGGAATTTAATTAAAGCTAAGTCTAAGTTGAACAAAATTGCTACAGTCGAAGCCTGCAATACCCTCCTAAAAATTAAATATCATGGGGGCCAGAACAAAGCAGGTAAAATGTTGGCAAACTATCTCAAAATTAAATCTGAACGTAAATCGATTGGTCCTATTTTTAATGTCCAAACTAATCAACTAGTATACTCGGATGAGGACAGTGCCGAAGTTTTTCATAATTATTATAGAAACCTTTATACAGATGACACTTACCCATCGGACTCTAATTTAATGTCTTTCTTTGAGGGTCTCCCTCTCCCCCTTCTCTTCCTGATGACTTTGCCCTCCTAGAGAAAGACATCTCCCTTCAAGAAGTCCTTCAGGCAATCTCTTCCCTCGAAAGATCTAAAGCACCGGGTCCTGATGGATTGCCCACTGAGTTTTATTCTACATTCCATTCCTTATTTGCTCCCAAATTACTTCAACTTTTTAATTCATTCATTTCCTCTGCTAAAGCTTCGGGCTCATTCTTAGAAGCTCTGATTATCCTAATCCCGAAACCTGATAAAGATCACTCCCAATGTAAGAACTTTCACCCAATTTCCCTGATTAATTATGACTCTAAAAGTTTTGCCAAAATTCTTGCTTCCCGCTTAGACACACTGGTTCCCCTCTTAATTAAAACTGACCAGGTCGGCTTTGTAAAAGGTAGATTAGCCTCTGATAATGCCCGTATGTTTGCCAACATTATTTCCCACAGCAAATCCTTTAAATCTCCCCTTGCCGCTATATCCCTGGATGCAGAAAAAGCCTTTGATCGGATTAATTGGCAATTTATGTTTCGGTCCCTGCAATGGTTTGGTTTTGGTCCTTTTTTTATTTCCTTAGTTAAGCTCCTTTACTCCTCACCCCCGAGCTAGTATTTTTGTTAACAACCAATTTTCTAGCTTTTTTTCTTTGTCCAGGGGCACAAGACAGGGTTGTCCTCTTTCCCCATTACTTTTTATTTTGTGTCTTGAGCCCTTTTTGGAGCGTATTAGAAATAACCCCAATATCCATGGCTTCAAATTGGCATCTGTCGAAACAAAGATCTCTGCGTATGCAGAGGATATCCTAGTGTACATGGCTGACCCTATCTCATCATTACCACACTTCATGGATGAAGTTCATCTGTACTCGTCTATTTCAGGGCACAAACTTAATCTTTCCAAAACAGAAGTCCTTCCCCTAAATTCCATATGTTTTCAATACATGTTTGACTCTACAGACTTTACGTGGTGCCCCTCCAAAATAAAATACCTGGGTATTTGGTTTTCCTCTTCTCTTGTTGACACACTTGAGTTTACTTTTGACTCCCTTGTCCAAAAACTCCAATCCCTTCTACAAACCTGGTCTCCCCTATTTTTGTCCTGGTGGGGCAGACTGGACACCATTAAAATGATGATTACACCACATATTCTCTACACTATTTCTATGCTCCCTATAAAAATTCCTTTCTCATTTGCTCGTTTGAATTGTTTATGTTCTAAATTTTTATGGAATGACAAACACCCCCGCATTGCCTTGCAAACGCTTATTCGGCCTAAAAATGAAGGAGGTGTCCGCTTTCCTAACTTTAAATTATATCACTCTGCTTTTTTGATTAAACATGAGTCCCTTTCTCACTGCTCCATCAGGATTCAAGCAAGCCGGGCCGAAGACGGCTGAAATGCCAGAAACCGGTCCCCGGTAGCTTGTCTCCTTTCTGGTGAAGAATTGGCTTGGTAGTTTAGTCTACCCTGCTCCCATGATGCACTGGGCCAGGTGTCGTAATTGGCATGGCCGCGTTAGCGATTAGCTGAAACTACACGTTTCCCTCCTTAACTTGGCTATATATGAAAACGCCATTTTGAATGTTGCGGCGGCCATCTTAGGCCATAAGCGGCCTCGTGGCTGGCGTGCCCTTTAGTCCGTTGTCCGTGCCACTGACCACTTCAGTCTGCGCAGCAACAGGCTATTTTTAGTATTGGTCAAGCTTGCACATGCGCAGTCCCAACTGACCAGTTATCCCTCAGGAATGTGCACCAAACTGACCAGCGGAGTTGTGCCCCCTCCAATGAGCTGGCTGTGTTCCAAAACATGACCATATATGTACATGAATGTGTTCTAACTTGTGCCGCCTATCTTTTATTGCCCCAAAACTGTATATAAATCGGGGTCACGCCGGTGTTCGGTGTGATACCTCTTGCATTACCGAAGGGTGCTGTATGAGTGTACCACCACCCCATGGGGTCTTAATAAACTTGTTCTTTGACTTTCACAGTTTCCGTGCCAACAGTTCTTGAGTGTAAGTGGGTTATCTACGGAGCATGTAGGCCTTGGGAACCCTGATTACTTCAAATTGGCGACCACGAAGGGACTCATCGGCGACTCGGATGCCCGAAGGAGAGGTCGTGACGAAGGCTTGGAAACTTGCCATGGACGCGCGCTGCCACTGAGTGACCCGAGTCTTGGCACCCACGGTGTTTCTTCCTTTCCTTCTGATCTGACCTTCCAGGTGGCGCCGGTCTCCGACTGAGTTTTCGATCGTCTGCGTTGCTGGGAAAGTGCCGTTTGGCTGATTTGATCACAAGACCTTGGCAGTTGGAATCTGGACATTTGAGATTTTGGGTAAGATTTGTGTTCGGTAAGGTAGTCTTCGGACGCTTACTGAAGTTCTATGATTTGTGACCGGTAAGGTAGTCCTCGGACGCTTGCCGGAGTCCTATGACCTATGACTTTGATTTGAGTTAGCTAACGTTTGTGAATTTGTGAACTTTGAATTTATATGTGTAGTGCACTTCACATAGGCAGGCATGTAGAGATGTTTCTCTAACTTTGTTTTTTTCCTCTGAGCGGCACATTTGTGTGAAGTACTGTAAGTGCCATTTTATATACGGTGTCACGCTTTCGTGATACTTTTTGAACATGCCTGTTTTCAGCACACTCCGAGGAATGTGCTGTTTTGGAAATGGTACCACAATTAGGTTAGCGGAAGCACAGCCGGCTCCCCCAGAGGGAACACCGAACAGGGAGATGTATATTAAATTTGGCCTTCCCCCTATTATGTACAGCAAATTATGGCATAAGTACACGAAAACTGATCCTGAATTGCAATGGCCTCTACATGGGTCGTTCGAATTACGTAAAGTACAGTTTGTGGAACAATGTTTGTTTCAGCGCAGGTCTAGACAAAATATGTTTGATTGTGTGCGAATGTGGGAGAAAGCGGTGCGTGAGCGAATGAAACGAAGTTGCCTTGGCGGACAAAGAGCAGCGCAAGGCTGCTCGGGATAAGGCTTTACAGCTTGAGGAAAAGGAGGCTCAGGAGAAGACAGAGAGGGAGGAACGGGAACGTAAATTGCAAACGACTGGTCAATTTCCTATCCGTCGACCGCTTTATCCTGTCCTTAATAATGAAATTGATGATTTTTCATTACTAGATCGGTCACCGCCTCCGTATGTTTCGCCTACGGCTCCAGACGCAGATTCGGAAGATGATGGACAGGATAAGCTGGAAAAGAAGGGTGTATCTGCTCTCAGGTTTACTGCGGAGAGGTCCGCACATTTACGTAGTTGGGCTCGTAAAGTGAATAAGAACTGTGTTTCTCAGTCTGAGGTGATTGCGGAAAGGAGTAGTTGGACGGATCAGGAACTGTTGTATTTTCTGTCTACTTTGGCTGATGAAGTTGTTGCCGCGTATCGTCAACTTTCAGATACGTTAGAATCTAAAGCTGTGTCAGTTCATCGTGAGAATTTGGATAAATGTTTATTTGCTCTTACAGATGTTGATGACCTTTTCAAGCAACTGGTCCAGCTGCGAGATGAGACCACCAGTTTGCGGGAGGAGCGGAGAAGGAGACAAAAGGAGTCCGGGTCGGAGTCTAACGTGCAGACTAAGGAGTGTTCTCTCCGGGGTTCAGATAAGAGTTCCGCGTTGCATGTTATGCCTATGCGTGAAGCCGCGCCCTTGTATGTTCCACCTAAAGGGGAAGGTACAGATGATGATAAATTGTCAAAGGATGCGAAAGGATATTTTATATATAACTGGGTATATACGCCTTGGAATAGAGCAGATGTTATGGCATTGAAAAATTCTCTACCTGATCTTCGGAAAAATCCGGCGGCATTTTATGAAGGGGTGGAAGGGGCTATTTCGTCTTGTGTGATGACTCTTGTTGACATAGATTTGTTTTTTGGGTTAATTCTTCCACCTGATATGTGGAGACAAATTCGTAAAAATAATGATGAAACAATACTTGGGGGGACATGGAAAGAAATAAATGCTGCCGATTTAGATAGGGAACCGGCATGTAAGCCTTGTCAGTTGATTCTAGACCTTCCGGCGGCTATTTTGATTAAATTAAAAACGCTTGTTCCTTCTAAAAAGATCGATTGGACTATGTTAGCTTCGTGCAAACAAAAGCCTGATGAAACGGTTTCAGATTTCTTTACACGCTTCGAGGAGGCATTCCATGATTACAGTGGTCAATCTTTAACAGACGATACGGGTCGGCATTTGTTTGTAGATAAGTATGTGGCTAATCTCCTACCGGAGATTGCAAAGCGATTGAAATCGAGTGAAAGTTCCTGGGCCACGGCGACCCCTGCGTCTTTGTTAACTATGGCTCAGTATTATGAGCGGCAGGAGTTGGAGGCTAAAGAAAGTGTTGATAAGAAGGCGAAAGAATTGAAAACGAAGGTGATGTTGGCGCAGGTTCGGGGAACACAGGGTAGAGGGAATGATAGAGGTAGACGAGGTGGAGGGAATACGTCGTATGGTCGTACGGATATAGCGGAGGATCAATGTGCCTACTGCAAGGAGTTTGGGCATTGGGCTGATGATTGTCCGGTACTTCGTGAGCAGCGTAGCCAACGTGGTTGAGGAGGTGGTAGGTCGAGAGGAGGTTATACGGCAGCGAGAGGTGGCGGAAGTGATCGTGGAAGGGTTGAGGAAAGGGGCCGTGGCCAGGATGAACGAAACACGTTTGATAGAGGAAATCAATATCAGATATCGGAGGGTGAGAATGTGGAGCACCAGGATTATGTGCATGCATAGGACTGCGTAGGATGGGGTAAGGAATCAATTGAAGTGCCGGTAGATCAGCAGGGTCCATATGTAACAGCGGGTATTCTGGGTTCTACTGATCAATTTCTAGTCGACACAGGAGCTACTCGTAGCGCGTTGTCGAAAAACTTGGTTCCGAGGGCTCCCCTGTCTGGCAAAATGATTACATGTGTAGGGTTCGATGGCACACCCTCCCCTAGCCCATTGTCAAAGCCCCTTGCACTATGTCTTGACAAATTTTTCAGTTTTGGTCAATTTTTGTTATCGCCCCATACCCCAGACAATATCCTGGGCATTGATTTGCTTAAATATTTTCGAGCAACGATTCGGTGCGCTCCTGAGGGAGTGCGGGTTATCCTGAATGACAATTATCCTGACTCGGATAGGTTTTTCACTATCTTAGACATTCCAGCCTTGGCCTCTCTACCGCACACGTTATGGGCGACCTCAGATACGGATGTGGGAGAGATGCGTATTCCACCAATACACAATACTGTTAAGGAGGGGGTCCCTCTACCACGAGTACCCCAGTATAAGATTTCGAGAGAAGGTGAAATTGCATTGACACATATTGTTCAGGATTTGATCTCTGCAGGAGTAGTGGAGGAGGTCCCTTATAATGTTTGCAACAGTCCTATTCTTCCGATCCTTAAAAGAGATACTGACGACAAGGTCTATCGCTTTATTATTGACTTGAGAGAGATTAACAAAATTGTCATTCCCCAATACCCGGTGGTGTCCGATATTACGACCTTGCTTACATTGGTGCCACCAACGGCCACAACATTTAGTGTTATTGATTTGAAAAACGCGTTCTTTTCCATCCCTGTCCATCCTGATAGCAGATATTTGTTCGGCTTCACGTTAAATAATAAATCGTATAGATTTTGTCGTGTTCCCCAAGGTTATACTGAAAGCCCTAGCATCTACAGCCAGGCTTTGAAAAGACAGCTAGATTCCTTTGAGTTGCAGACTGGCGTTGTTCTCATCCAGTACGTGGATGACCTTCTGCTTGCTGCAGACTCTTATGCACAATGTGAAGAAAGTACAATTGCGTTGCTTTCCTTTTTGGCACAGAACAATCATAAGGTTTCGAAAAAGAAGCTCCAATACTGTAGACCCCAGGTGACCTACCTCGGTCATCTGTTGTCTAAGGAGGGGCGTGCATTAACATCTGATCGAATTCAAGCAATTTTAGACACACCAGTCCCCCGCACACAGAGAGATGTACGTGCCTTCATAGGGTTGACGTCGTTTTGTGGACAGTGGATCATGGGTTTTTCATACATCATAAAACCGTTGCTAGCATTACTGTCCAAAGCTACACCAATGCCCCTTGAATGGACAGAAGAATGTCAGAAGGCCTTTGAACAATTGAGACAGGCCCTTTGTTCTGCACCCGTGTTAGGCACACCAGACTACACAAAACTTTTCACATTGTACGTGCACGAGAATGATGGGTGCGCGTTGTCAGTGTTAGTACAAGTACACGGGGACAAGCAGAGACCATGTGCATACTTCTCTGCCATTCTTGATCCTGTAGCACGAGGGTTGCCTGGGTGTTTTCGAGCGGTAGCAGCAACAGCAGTAGCTATACGGCAGAGTGAGGGAATAGTGTTATCACATAAACTGCTGGTGTTAGTTCCTCACGCAGTAGATGCTCTGCTAAATCAAACAAGGACCCAATACCTTACGAGTGCGCGACTAATAGGATATGAGCTGACACTTTTGGCGCCACATATTACACTGAAAAGATGCGCTACTCTGAACCCCGCCACTTTATTGCCCTATCCGGTCGAGGAGGGTCAGGAAGAAAAACATCACGACTGTGTTTTCCTGACCGAGGAACAGACAAAGGGTCGTGTTGACTTACAGGATGTGCCACTTCCAGATGTGGATGGGGAACTGTGGGTTGATGGATCGTGTTTGAGGCTGCCAGATGGTACGACTTCCGCAGCCTATGCGATCACGACACTTAAGACAGTTGTAGAAACAGCTAGGATACCACAGAAATCGGCTCAGGCAGCAGAGCTGATAGCCTTAACAAGAGCCTGCGAATTAAGTGCTGGCCTATGTGTGAACATATACACAGACAGCCGGTACGCCTTCGGAGTAGCACATGACTTCGGGCTACTCTGGAGAGAGCGTGGGTTTCTGACATCTCACGGAGAACACATTATGCACGGAGAGATAGTGCGTGATCTCCTAAACGCGTTGCTTGGTCCAAAGAAAGTAGCGATAGTAAAATGCAGTGCCCACAAAAAGATCACGGATAAAGTGGGCCAAGGAAATGCCTTCGCAGATAGCATAGCGAGACAAACGGCTATGTCCCGGACTAGCTCCCCTATGTATGTGATACAATCGCAGGCTGAGCGATGGAGTGATGCTAGAGCAGAAATATTGGATATTCAAAAATCGGCTACTGAATCAGAACTTGCGGCATGGGCAGCAGATGGGGTACTAGATGATGAGGGTTGTTGGAGAAGCAAAGACATGGAGAAATGGAAATTGCCTGCGGCTTACTTACAGGCGATGGTCCAGATGACCCATGGACTGGCGCATGTCGGAGCTCTTGCAATCACTCGACTGTTAACACGAGTCTGGGAGCATCCCGAGATTGCGAATGCAGCTAAGAGAGTAGTACAGACCTGCCTGATCTGTTTACAACACAATCCTGGAAAGGGGACCCATACTCCGAAAGGAGGGTTCGTTCCACCTTCTGCACCATTTGAGGTACTTCAAATGGATTATATCCAACTCGAGCGCTGCAACAACCTGAAGTACGTCCTAGTGGTGGTATGTGCCTTTAGCAAATGGGTTGAGGCCTTCCCCACGAAAGACAATACAGCTCTGACAACGGCTAAGGTGTTGCTTAAGGAATTCTTTCCTCGCTTTGGAGTTTGCAAATTTCTGTGGAGCGATAATGGGCCTCATTTTGTTGGGAAGATTGTGGAGTATGTACTGAAGGGGTTAGGGATTCAGCAGAAGATCCACGCTGTGTTCCACCCTCAGTCAGCAGGTCTGGTTGAGCGGTACAATGCTACGTTGAAACTTAAACTGGCCAAAATTGTGGCATCCACGTCATTGAAGTGGCCAGATGCTTTGCCGCTAGCACTGCTCTCTCTTAGATCAGTACCCCATTCACGAACTGGCCTTACACCATATGAGGTGGTGTTTGGGCGCCCCATGAATATCTGGGGGGTGCCCAAACCGCGATTAATACATGATGTGCCTTGTGTTATGATGAACGACTATTTGGCACGATTAACAAATGATTTGCTTTCTATTCATCAACAGGTTCGAGAAGCGCTCCCTGACAACTCTACTGGAGAGGGCCATGATCTTCACCCTGGCGATCATGTAATGATCCGATCATTTGAGAGAGCGAGCAGTTTGGAGCCAAGGTGGAAGGGCCCAAAACAGGTCCTCCTTGCGACCCGGACTGCTGTACGAGTGACCAACAGAAAGCGGTGGGTGCACTCGACACACTGCCGCCGTGTCTCTCCGGATCTGGTGACTCCCGCTGTGCTGACCGACTACAAGGAGATTCTGGAGAAAGAGAAGAGCCCAGCTGTGACGTCGGCCGAAGTTGAGGGAGCCTTCCCAGACCACGCTGTTGCTGGACGAGAGCACTACAACCTGCGTCCCCGATAAGAAGATTTTTGGTTTTTTGTATATGACTGGTTGGTTACCGCTCCAGGTTTGTGAAACGGAAACCGGGAATTCCAAGGGGGGGGGATCAGTTCTGCCAGTGTAGCGACACCCGTCTTGGCCCGGAGAAGAAAACAACGGCTACCTCGGAGTTCAGCACCGTATTTTTCTTTTTTTTAGGTATACACACATGTGTATTTGAGACTTTGTGGACAATTTGAACTATTTGAGACTCTGTAAGAAATTTTCCGAACTATGGCATCACCAGCATCACGAGATAAGCGAATCTTGGGTGCCATTCTCTTTGTTTTGACTATTGTGGTGATAGCTGTAATAGCCTGGGTAGTTGAACTTGTGGTACCTGCACGTGAACATTTGCTGCCGACTACCCCGGCTCCATCTGAACATTTTCACTTTACCTTACCCTACCATGAAGAACGACATCGGCAAACTTATCTGAACAACAGTTTTATTCAGATTCTTCATCACACGCACAATATGACCAATACTTCAAATTGCTGGGTGTGTGGGATGTTACCGGGGCACCAGAAGAGAGGGGGCACCCCACTCATTCCACTCCCGTTCTCTCATAATGGATCCTGCAATGCCTGGTACACCCTCCTCTTTACCTTGAGATGGCCAACCAAAGGGGGGGTGCTTTTCCGTTTGAATAAAGTATGCTCCCATGACAAGGATGGGTTTCCACGGGCCGAAGGTACTCGATTTGAATGGGAGGAGTACAGGCCCGACAATGTATCTGCCCCGCGTGTGTACAGCAATCAACGAAACATCAATGTATCCAGCTCACATGTCATTAATGTCATTGCTACTAAAGCCGATTTGTGTATTAGAAATAAAGGTTCGATAGCGGTAGGGAAAAGTGAATGCAACACCACACTTACTTTTGATAGCCCGAATGGCATCTCATTTGTAGCATCTTGAAACACGTATTTTATCTGTGGAACGAAGGGTTATCATCAGCTTCCATTGGGATGGTTGGGCACGTGTTATGTATCGTTTGTGCTACCTCCTATATTCATTGCCCCACCAATGTATCACAATGATTATATCTTGTACCACGATTTTGTCCTGAATAGGGTCAAACGGACTGTCGTTCTGGATGACATAGACCAGACTGATACTGCCTTACAACAGTATGTGGACTTAAATTTGGGACTGTTTTCCTTTGTGGGGGCCGCGTTGAACAGCCGGAAAATAAGACGATTGACACGTGTTGTCGAGGCTGTAGCGAATGACACTGCCATTGCCCTAGGAAATATCACTGAGGAACTTCAGATTTCTAGAATAGTTACGCTCCAAAATAGGATGGTGTTGGATGTAGTTCTAGCTGATCGTGGGGGGGCATGCAGAATTATCGGAAGTAGCTGCTGTGTATACATACCTGACAATTCTCCATCTGTTTATGATGCCATATCAAAGCTCCATAAAATCGCAGCTGAGATACATCCGGACAATGGAACTTGGACACTTTCAGGATGGTTTTGGTCAATGCTTACTACTTGGGGCTGGAAACTGTTAACGATTTTATGTATAATTGTGGGGGCACTGTTTTTTGTTTGCCTATGTATCCAATGTGGCCCTGCCTTATGTTCCATGTGCCTATCAGCTTGCATACCATCAAGACGAGCACTTGCCCATGACAAAATGATGCTTCATAAAGAAGTAACACAAATAATGTTAATAGACATCGAGGACGAACATCCTGATTATGTTCACTATGAGGTAGATTCAGCTAAACGCTAAAAGGGTCGTCTGTCGTAATTGGCATGGCCGCGTTAGCGATTAGCTGAAACTACACGTTTCCCTCCTTAACTTGGCTATATATGAAAACGCCATTTTGAATGTTGCGGCGGCCATCTTAGGCCATAAGCGGCCTCGTGGCTGGCGTGCCCTTTAGTCCGTTGTCCGTGCCACTGACCACTTCAGTCTGCCCAGCAACAGGCTATTTTTAGTATTGGTCAAGCTTGCACATGCGCAGTCCCAACTGACCAGTTATCCCTCAGGAATGTGCACCAAACTGACCAGCGGAGTTGTGCCCCCTCCAATGAGCTGGCTGTGTTCCAAAACATGACCATATATGTACATGAATGTGTTCTAACTTGTGCCGCCTATCTTTTATTGCCCCAAAACTGTATATAAATCGGGGTCACGCCGGTGTTCAGTGTGATACCTCTTGCATTACCGAAGGGTGCTGTATGAGTGTACCACCACCCCATGGGGTCTTAATAAACTTGTTCTTTGACTTTCACAGTTTCCGTGCCAACAGTTCTTGAGTGTAAGTGGGTTATCTACGGAGCATGTAGGCCTTGGGAACCCTGATTACTTCACAGGGACAGACTGATTTGCATATAGCCAGGTTCTGAGCTGGGATGGGGCAGTGAGATAAATAACGGTGATGGATCAAGCCCTGATCTTTGGACTGGGTAAGAGTGGTCTGCTTAATTCAGACACTCTGTTCATCACCACCCCCTTTTCTGAATCGTTTTTGGCCACTATAGGTGTGGCAGGGTATACTCAGACATGAGTCCCTTTCTCACTGCTCCATCAGGATTCAAGCAAGCCGGGCCGAAGACGGCTGAAATGCCAGAAACCGGTCCCCGGTAGCTTGTCTCCTTTCTGGTGAAGAATTGGCTTGGTAGTTTAGTCTGCCCTGTTCCCATGATGCACTGGGCCAGGGACAGACTGATTTGCATATAGCCAGGTTCTGAGCTGGGATGGGGCAGTGAGATAAATAACGCTGATGGATCAAACCCTGATCTTTGGACTGGGTAAGAGTGGTCTGCTTAATTCAGACACTCTGTTCATCACCACCCCCTTTTCTGAATCGTTTTTGGCCACTATAGGTGTGGCAGGGTATACTCAGACATGAGTCCCTTTCTCACTGCTCCATCAGGATTCAAGCAAGCCGGGCCGAAGACGGCTGAAATGCCAGAAACCGGTCCCCGGTAGCTTGTCTCCTTTCTGGTGAAGAATTGGCTTGGTAGTTTAGTCTGCCCTGTTCCCATGATGCACTGGGCCAGGGACAGACTGATTTGCATATAGCCAGGTTCTGAGCTGGGATGGGGCAGTGAGATAAATAACGGTGATGGATCAAGCCCTGATCTTTGGACTGGGTAAGAGTGGTCTGCTTAATTCAGACACTCTGTTCATCACCACCCCCTTTTCTGAATCGTTTTTGATTAAACAGTCCTTCTCTTTAACATATGATTTTTTGACTTCACCGGTACCCAGATGGGTGGTATTTGAACGCTCCTTACTGAAAGACTTTTCATTTCAACATATTGTTTTTATGTCTAATTGTTCCTTTTTATCCCGACACCCGATACTGAAATATTCACAAGCACTGTTACGTGACACATTCCTCAAAGATCTATCCCCCACCAATGCTTCTTATTGTCTACTTTGTGGTTTAATAAGTTTCTCAAATATAAGGGCAAGTCTTTCTATTACAAATATTGGAAAGAAAAGGGTATTTTCTTTGTCCATCAATTCTTTTTTAATAACACTATTATCCCTTTCCCTGAGTTGCAGAAGATTTATCAATTGCCCAATACGTGTTTACAGGAGTATACGATCATTGCTCATGCTATTCATTCTCATTTAGCTTCCCTTTCACCTCCGGATGCACTACCATCCTTCTTCCCCCTATCCCCCCTTTACCCATTGTTCTCTCTCCATCAAGCAAAGGCTGCCCTTGTATATAAATTATTGGTATCTAATGTTTCTGTTCGCCCCAAGTCCTTTGTTGAGATTGCTTGGGAAGATGATTTAAACATCTCGATACCAGTTGATGTTTGGGATCACTTATGGTCCAAATTATTTAAAACCTCTATTGCTGCACGCATTACTCAATCCCTTTTTTTCATCTATCATAGAGTTGTTTTTACACCTGTAAGTATTTCCAAGTTTTCACCTTCCTCATCCTCTGTTTGCTGGTCATGTTCTTCCGAACCTGGTACACTTAAACATCAACTGTTTGATTGTCCCTCTGTTTTCTCATTTTGGAACTCTATATGGGATATATGCATGCGTATGTTTCAATGTTCTAGACCTTTTACGTTAGCAAATGCTTTTTTAGGTTCCTTATCTGATGACATTGATTTAGTCTCATCTAATGCTAGATTACTTGATTTATTCATTGATATAGCTTTTAAAGTTATTTTATCTTGTTGGAAAGATAACTCCAAACTCTCTGTTACAACATGGTGGAATTTCATATGTGATGAACATAGGATTTCAATTGCCTCTTCTTCTTCTATTCCTTTAAAAATTAAATCTGATCTCTTATGACTTCCTTTTGTTACTTACCTCTCTTCTACCCGTCCGACTTGAGCTTATGCCCTGTCCTATATCCGTATATTCCCTACTCATTATTTGCTTCTTTTTCTCATCTTCTTTCTCCATTCTCTATTCTCTCCTCCCTTCCCTGCCTTCCCATCTTTCTCTCTCTTTCCTTCTCTTCTCTCCTCTTCTTCTCTTCTTTTCTTTACCTTTTTTGCATTTTTCATCAATTACATTGCTTATTGTTTTAACTTACCATATTCATCTTCATCATTGTATTGTTTTACTTGTATTCTGTTAAAACTTAATAAAAATCTATTAAACTGAAAAAAAAGTGTATTAAATAATTCCTAATGCTATCCTATGAGAGTAGTAGGTCTGACGTTAGTGAAAAAATGTAATAGGCAGTTTGTCACTACCAGGACATGCACAACATAAAGGTACATGTCCTACTTTTTACTTACATACACCCTGCCCTTAGGGTTACTTAGGTCCTGCCTTAGGGGGTGACTTGTATGTAATAAAAGCGGAATTTGAAGGTTAGCAAGAAGTTTTAAATGCCAAGTCGAAGTGGCAGTAAACTGCACACACAGGCCTTGCAGTGGCAAGCCTGAGGAAGTTTGAAAGGCTACTTCTGTGGGTGGAACAATCAGTACTGCAGTTCCACTAGGAGCATTTAATTTACAGTTCCTGGTTATATGGTATATCACTTTACAAGGGACTGACAAGTAAATCAAATATGCCAATCAGGTAGACACCAATGTCATAAATTTTAGGGGAGAAGCACATGCAATTTAGCACTGGTCAGCAAAGATAAAGTACCCAGAGTCCTAAAGCCAACAAAAAGAAAGCAACAAGTTTGGAATGACCTGTCAGAGAGAACCCTTTTTCAACATTGACCCCAAACTTGTCAATGCTTTCAAACCCAAACAACCAACCCATAAGCAACTGTCTTAAATTATGGGTGCACAGAGGTCCTCCACTACCAGCAAACACCCATAGCATAAAGGGAATTAGAAGAAGAAAAATCATTTTGACCACTGTGTATCTAACATAAACTAAAATGGATTAACTATCAGCAACAATGGCATGGCTATAAAATAGCTCACCAGAGTATATGTAATGTACAGAACAAGACAATATATTATACAGTAGTAGATCATTTCAGATTTCATCCTGGTTCTCCAGCAGGAGTGGGAATTTCTCGATGGGGGTGAAGCACCCCTCTGTATTATTGGAGACATTTTTCCTGATGAATGTGAAGATTTCCTTTGGGTTCATAAACAGGAAGAGCATAGCTATTTTACATTCTCATTCTGCAATATACACATGGCATCCAAAAAACTCTTTGCCCCTCTTGTACTGAAGCCACAAAATCTTGGGGGAAAGCAGTTTTTCACCTCTAGTATGGTAGAACACTATTCTCCTTTAACAGTTTCAAGACAGTGTCATGGTCACAATAGTTTAAGAACCTCATAATGACGGGTTTAGGTGAAGCTCCAGGGGGTGGTTTCAGTATTAGTTTCTACGTGCCCATTCAATCTCTTCCAACACCTACATTTTCCTAGGGTGGCCTGGCAACCCGGATTTCCCGGACAGTCCTGGTTTTTCACCAACAGTCCCGGCAGATTTCAGCAAAGTTCACTCATGTCCCATTTTCACAGAGGGTTTACTGAAAACAGAGGGAAGCAGGATTATTATGTGTACCAAAAGAAGACTAGCTAGCAGTTTATCTGAAAGCTAATTAATTACCAGCTATGACTATGTGACTGATTTATTCCCTTAGTGCCTTGTTTGCCTGTTTCTTTGATGATGAGTACTGTCACTCTCTTACCCTTGGTTGGTATAAAACTGCAGTCCTTTTTCTATTTTTGGGAAATTTACCAGTTTTCAGTTTCTAAAATCTGGTCACTCTGATTTTGCCTGTGCCAGTGTCCTTTGCAATTCCCACAGTTCTGTGGTAATTTCTTCTAGACCTGGTTTAGAAGTCAGCTTTCTTGGTCTGAATCTCTGAAAGTTTTTTTCTCTACCCTCAAAAAGATCTCCCCCAAAGATACTACACCGTACTCCAGGAGTTCATTATTCATGAAGTGTCTAGTCTCACAGCATATCTTTCACTCCGCTACTTCATTTGATCCATTCAAATGGTCTAGAAGTCACTTTTGGAGTCTTTATTGAGGAAGCTGCTTTCATTTCAGTCCATAAGGAAATGGCACACAGATCCTTGTCTGCCATCATATCAGCCCCTTCCGTTGCCTACATCTTCAGGGATATGTCTGCTCTTTACGATTTTTTATTTTTGAGCTGTAAAAAAACAGTCTGATAATACAGTATATGAACTAGATACAAAACCAGTGATCCAAGGTTTTCAGTAGGGTAGATTCACTGGTGGTGCCTGCAATAGTCAGGCTTAGTGCCTCAGCTGTCCTTCTTATGGATACTCAAGGAGCAGGTGCGTCTCCTACTCTTGTGTGTTTTAGCTCTCTTCTGGACCTACTTAGGTGTTTGCACTAGGGGACTGTAGTGAAAGTATATTATGGCCAGGATGGGGAATGTTCTTTTCCTATTAGGTCTAATCAAAGGGTCAGCCAGGGATGCATTTCAGCAAATGTAGCACATTTGTTATTCATTTTTTATGTTAATGGGATGGAAGGTGAGTTAGCATACAGGGGGAAGGATTTACCTCAAGTAGGGAACCACACTTTTCCTGTTCTCCTGTATGCAGACAATGTCATTTTTATAGCAAGAACTGCAAATGGTCTTCATATTTTAGTAATCTTTATGAAAGAGGTCAACACTAACCATTTGGAATCCTTTGTTATGATTAGCAACCCTAAAAACATTAGATCTAAAATGCATGTGATAGAAGGGACTGCAGTTGCTAAAGTTAAAATATTTGACTTTTTAGTCATCACCCTTGATTCTAATTTAAATAGGGGAAAGCTAATAATTCAAAGGGCACAGAAGCCCTCAAGGGCAATTGAAGCAATATTTAGGTTTGCATAGAAATTAGGCCACAAGCCCCTTAAAGAAAGGAACCACCATAATAAAAGTATGTATCTTTCTCTGGGATACTGTGGGGCGGCAGTGAGGTGTTATATCAACCCTGGGATCCTGAAAAGTTTAGAGATTAGTTTTTAATACAGGTTTCTGTTCATCCCCAGGAGTACTGCAAGTTACTTTGGGCACTCCATATTAGGCATTCCCTACATTGAGGATACTATTAGAATATCAACTTTGGTTATCTGGCTCCAGATTTAGTTTACCCTGTAGCTAATTTCTCCCATTTGCTATTCAAGGATTGTATCACCTTGGATAACATGGACAAGATTCCATGGTTATTTAAAGCAAGTATGTTTTGAGTTGGGGATCTCAATTCTTTATTCCCCTGAAATAATCAATAAAAATTCTAAGATTTATGACAAAACCTGTTGCTTCAACAGACTTGAACTTTGGGCAACTTGTGTACAGTCAATGGATACAGTTATGAAATATTCTTTGATTTCTACAACTGTAGGCCTGTATTTGTATTTAGTTTGGATATTGAATCTAGACTATAGATTTTATTTTAGTGGCCTCGGTCTATGTACTGTTCACTTTCCAGTGGCATTGCCCCAGCAAGGATCCTGGTTTGCCACCTCAGTCTATGGTACACTTTCTCACTGCTGTAGGTTTTACAGCTTTCCCAGAACTACATTTTGTGCCCAATTTTGCAAGCACAAAATATCAGGTCTTATCAGTTAGGTCTAGGATTCCTACAACGTTTAGAGTCATATTCTAACTGTTGGGCAATTATTAGTTTTATACAGCGGGCATTAATAAACAGGAAAAAGTACACCTCTTAGAGCCAAATACAGAAACCGAACCACGATCCATTGTGGTCGGCCAGGAAACATGCCTTGATTTACCATAACCATGGACCATCAATTGTGCTTAGTGTTTTTTTGAGCTATTTCTACATACATCTTCTGAAAATGAATCTTTTTCTTTCCCCTTATTGGATTTTTGGCATTTAGGTGCCATTTTCTTCATATAATTTTACTCTAGTCTTATAAATTGGAGGAGGGTGTTTTGTGTGTTATGTTTTTGTGTTTTTACTGATTTGGTACTATAAAATGCTTTACACGTTTTCTCTAAGCTAAGTCTATCTGCGCCATAGCTACCAGGGGTTACACACAGGTTTACATTATTGAAACCTTAGCCTGGGCTTAACAGGTGAGTGACTTTATTGTTTGTGGTAGACTACAATCAACCACATTTAATAATTGAATTTTCTACACTGTGAATGTCATGTGACATTTCCCAAGGGCTCCTTCTACCCTTGCACAGAATTCTATAGGGCAGAAATACCCACAGGAGGAATAGTAGCCCTATGTACAAAAACACTTTTCTTCATTTCCGCAGGAAAAATATTTGTTTCCATAAGAAAATTCTACACATCTGGTAGGGATCCATTACCTTTCCCCTCCTGAAAGCATAGTTACTTCATCCTGAGAAACTTTTCAGACAATCTCAGAGTGTGAAAGGATCAGACTGGAGTTTGGTTTGTGTGAGTTCACAAGTGTAAAAGAACAAGCATGCCTCAGAACACTGAGTGGGATTTACCACTGCACATTTCTGACAGACGGAAATTAGGTATTTTCAGTTGCACAATTGAATTTATGTCTGAAAATATCTTTGCGATTAAGGCACAAAGTTTTTTCCATGAGTCCTTCTACAAGAGCTTCAGTATTAGGTTAGGAAGGCAGGACTGCTTCCTCTGAACCATCTTAGTTTTATGTCGGGGCATTTGAATGATGATAATGTACTAGCTCTACTAATGCTTGTTTGCCAGGTAGAAGGAGGTCAAGGTTCCCCTTTAAATAGCTGTTTTTCCCCCACTACCTTTGGCTGTGTTGCCAAAGGCAAGCTCTGGTGCTGCAATGTTGTTTACATTCCAACCCTTTACTTAGGGTTTGTGTGGGATGGACTGATGTGCTGCCATAGTTGACTGGCCAATTTGGCTCCGGCGGCACTTCAATAGGCTGCAGGTTAGGCAGTTGCTTTCAGGGCACGAATGGCTGCACTGACCCCTTCATGCCTACATATCCCTGTTCGAGCCACTGCCTCTCTACTCTGTGTATGGCTTCAACATTTGTGCCAAAGCGAATTTTGCTTTCAAGTCCAGCCCCGTTCAGTTGCCTGAAATTATTAAATTCAGTAGCCTGAAAGCAGCTGATATTTTGGCTTCTTAGTTCTTCTGCTCATACATGGTGGATTTGGGAACATCCTTACAGCCTGTGGAAGCACTCCTAACTAATTTCACTGTATGCCGTCTACACTTACTTCATTGAATTTCAACTTGATAAGTATTTTTTTTAAAACTGTGGCTGGTTGGGTGTTGTGTCTGTACAACTTACAGCAATTATGTTGCTTTCCAATTCATGGGTCACAGTGAAGGTGGGTCCAGGGATGGCAGTCACTAAACAGATATGCACTAACAGAGACTTAAGGATGACTCGTGTCCTCGCCCCTCTTCTTCTCTGTCTGTATACCTCTGACGTGAGCTAGGCACTACCAACTGATAGGTTTTTTACCCTGAAATTGGTATCAACCCCTGTACTATATGTTTTTGGAAGCAGATGGTTTTGCCTGGAGAGGACGTCAATCGTGCTTCAGCAGGCCCTGACTGAAATAATTAAATATAGTAATGAAAATTAACTAGTAGTGAACATTAGTTACATTTAGATCTGGCCCTTTCGCTTCTCGCAGTGCACAGGAGCTTTAGGAGTCCTCTTCATACATGCACCCAGGAATGACCATTGAGAGGAGAAGGGAATATAAAACCACATGAAACTCAAGACCAGCGTCCTAGCATTTGATTTAGTTAGTCTGAAAAGTGTACTGAGCGGTTTTACAGTTGCATCACGGTTCTAGAAGCAGATTGTATCCCAGTCCTAGATTATGGGGCCCTCATACATACGGGCTCTATTGGGCTAATATGGCTATGAAGCTAGCTGGTTGGACAGCAATACATCGGAAAAGATGCAATCAATCATTGAGAAGGGCTGTGGGTTAGAGTTGTTGGTACTGGGAATTAAAATATCCCACCAACAGGGTCATGGTGCAATTTGACTGCTTTGTCCACAGGGTTCATTATAAAACTGATGAAGTGAAACACCCCTTGTCTGTGAAGAATCCTACAACTCTAAATATTATATGAGTTTACTTCTAACCTTGCTGGAAATATATAAGCCAAATACTGTATTATTGCTTTTCAAGAACTGTATGTTTACAATTGCTCATGTAGCTAATCCACCAACTGGGTAGCCTTGGACAATTTAATGTCATGAATAATTTATATCACAAAGCTTAATTTATGGAACATATATAAACCATGTTTCTTGAATTATACAGAGGTCTATAATCCTGCAGAATTCAAGTTTATCCTGACTCAAAGCTTATTAAGTGCATCATCTAGGGTTTTACATTTTTGCAAATTTATACAGCACAAACTTGACCCAAAGGCTTAGGAGCGCTATCCACGAGCACCAGATTGCATTCCACGAGGTCGAATTTATTCTAGGCACTGGGAAATTAAGTGAGTTGCACAGAATCACAGGATGTAGAGCAGAGGCAGGGCAGGGACGTGAAGCTGGACCTCAGTTCCAAAGTCTGCAGCTCTGTCATTAGGGAACATCTTCTCCTCCTCAAGTTTTGTGGAGAGGGTACTCAGTCACAAGCATAATGGAATATGCTGTCTGCCCAACCCTCAGTCAGCCCACTCAGTTATGAGTTGAGCAGACTGTCAGTTTGCCGACAGCAGTGCTTGCGGTCTTTTCCATCGGAAAACGTACTATGACAGCCTGATGGAGGAGGGGCCATCAGAACAAGGCATCAGACGACCCACGCAATTCAGAAAGGGTAGTCTGATATCTGTTCTTCCTGTCTATCACTTCCATGTAAAAATAATGACCTCACAATCTGGAAGAAAACTATGGATGCTACCAGTTTCAATTTTTTTTCTTTTCAGAAAAAAACCCACTTTAGGAGTTTGTTTCTGAAAACAAATAGTCTTTGGTTGCGCAGCCATCAGAAACACAGTGGACATACACCAAACCTTTTTTGGCGGCACAGAGATCACTGAAGGGCTGGCGGTGATCTTTAGATATGGAAGGTGGGTATCTGGCCAGGGTGAAGGAAGTACTGACCTCTGCCACCCTGAGAGTCAGCGACTCCCCCCACCATACCTTAAATCCAACCCATTGCTTGCCTTTCCTTAAAGTAGCATTAGACTGATGGCTGCACATTCATTATACATAAACATAATACTGCTAGCTTCTGTTTTTATTATCACATTAACCAAAATAAGTGAAACTAATGTAGAAATAGTTTAATGATTTCAAATGTGTAAACCTGAATGTTTTGACAATCATTTGGCTGTCCTGATATTCATTTTTCCCATCTTAACAGTCTTGAAAAAGGTAATTGCATAGATTTCACAGTAGTAGACTGTTAGTGGTTGGAAGAAAATGTAAAGTAAATTAAAATGATGTTGTCCGCACCGAAGTAGTCAAAAACCAAAAATCACATATTATATATGAATAACAGTATTTATTTAAAGTGCCAATACATGATGGTACATATATTAACCTTTCAACATAGTAAGAAAGAAAAAAATATAATAAATAGTACAAAGTTTGACAGTGCTGACTGACACAACACTTTTTAAAGATATTTCAGACATGGCAAGAAGGTCACTTTCACAGGAGTCTTAGCCTCTTTTGAAGTAACAGAAATAATATTTCTAAATTTAATCTAATACAGAGCAGCTTATCCTTCAGTTTTAGTCCTTTGTTTGAATTTCTGCAAAAGGGATCACCATTATTAAAATATAAGAACATTAGTCTCAGTACCCATGGATGGCTCATATTCCAGAACAGAAATAAATGCCAGAAAATAATCCTCAAACACTGTTCAAATCCCCTTTATGAGTATAGAAAGAAAAAACAATATAAGTTTAATTCAACCAAGATATTAATACTGGTCCAATTAAACTGCAAAATCCAGAAAAAATAGTCACTGGGCTGCAAAGTGTTCAAGTGATTCACATTTCACTGGTGCTATTCATTTCTCACCTAGACTACAATAGTTATAAACTACTGTCATTTTGGTTGTTCACTCTGTAAATACATCATAACACTTGCACAGATGATAATTTAATTAAACAAATTACATCGACACACGTGCAGTGTTGATCTTGTAATTTCAGAACCAAGGCTTGATAGTGGCTTTTGCACCAATGGACATTAGATGAATGCACTTCATGTTCACAAATGACTTTCAAAAGTTGTTATTGAGTTGGTTCTGGCTCAAAAAACGGATGTGCCCCCACATTGTTGCATACTTCAGGGAACACCTGATAGATCCAGTTTTTTTTCTACGAAAAATATTATCTATTTTATACTATTAATAAGCGAGTTTCTTCTACAAGTGAAGAGTAAATTCAGTAAATTGAGATACAGTTTGTTTTTCTTTATACAGTCAGGCTTTCGTGAGACATGCCTTATTTTATGGTTTATTTCCAGTCTGACTGCTTATAACTCATTCCGTTACTTTGCCTCCGATTTAATCAACCTGTCTCCCTCAAAATGCCATTCTCAATAATTTTAGGTGTTTAGGTGTAGGGTAAAGTCATTCCAATCTATATTTGCCACATGTCTTCTGGAGAAATGTTCGTTCATCTAAGTACAGAAGTGCTGTTTGACTAGAACCCAAGACTAGGCCTGGGCGGTAAATTCCATTCTACTCGTGGAATTTTGGGAATTTGGGTAATTTCGCATTCCGCAGAGAACATGGAATTGCCAAAAATTCTGCGATTCGCGTAATTTTTGGCTTGTACGCACTTTCAAAATGTGTGTTCGCAAGATATTTCCCCCTAAGCATGTGGGAAAAAAAGCATTGCGAATGTGCGGAACAAGCAATTCTGCGTGTTCACGGAGCTCTGCATGCTTGCAGAGATTTTTTACAGTTTCGCAGAGCTTTGCTTAGCGCGACTACGTAAATTCCGCCCACCCCTACCTAAGACAACAGTTAGCCAACCTTCTTAAAAGAAATCAAAAATGGTGAACGAGAAGTTGCATACAATCAGGTCATTACAAACAACAAATCTCCTAATAGCTCACGACTGTACATACTTTTTCCTGCATATATTTTCAGAACAGAAGGACAAAAACTATTGGACATGGCTTTATGGCCTTCTGTTTAATATGGGATGGCTGTGGTCCATCTCAAAGGTAAGGGGGGAGGGGAAGTGATTTTACTTACCTAAAACAGAAGGTAGCTTTGCCATATCTATACATCCAAGACATCATAGATTTTTTCCATTTTTAAAAAAAAAGGACAGACACTTTATTGTGGTCTTCCCCACAATATTCCATTGCTAAAAACTAACATATGACCTGTGCTTTCCTCCTAAAACATGTGTTGTGTATTGGTGTTGTCTCATTGGATAATGTACCTTTCATGTAGGCCACTGTAGATGGCATAAGAAATGCACCAATGGCAAGGAAGTTAAATGCCACACATTGGCTACAGTGTGTGTTTACACCCACCGCCCATATATAAAAATATATGGCAAGGAAAAGTGTCTATGCCATGTAGAAAAACATATATTAGCCCCCTCTAAAGTGTCCTTTTGAAGCCCACTGGTCTAGGTGCTTAGTACATAAAAATGCAGCATGCAACCGTTTGGGAATAGTATGCCCTCACAGTGAACAATTGCCCAAAGCTGATTTCACTGTTTAGGTGAAGCAGCATTCCCCAGTAACAGACCTAGCCATAATTAAATCTTCTTATTTCATGTTTAAGCTTGGACCGACTGACCCCCGGTCTGTGGTTCCAACACTGCAATTACAATGCAACGGCACATTGTGTAGTCGCATACTCCCATATCTCTATGGGAACCTTAAGATTGGGCCAACTCGGCCCACAACCAGAGGCCGCAGGGAGAAGTGGGCCCTGCTAGGGGCTACCAAAATCGCTTTCCGACAGGCTTTTCATGTCAAAAAGTCTGGCATGGAAAGCCTGTCAGAAACCAACATCATGGTGATGACTGTGTGGTAAAGGTCCTGTGTGCCAGCGTCTTTCAACATGTTGAAAGATGCAGAGGACGCTGCGCTCCCTGCTATGCATGGCATTTTCGGCATCATGCGGGGCCTACACAGCAAACCTCAGCTCAGATGTAAGATAATTACACTTTTACTTGTGGCGGGAGAAAATAGTCCCATACTAACTAAACATATCACTGCCCATCGTGGTTAGCTCTGGCTGTGCCATAGCTCTTTGTTTTAACTTTCAACAATGCTGCACAACAATCACACTGTGATACACCATGGTTAAAAAGAAAACCACAAAGCCAATAGCTCTCCATTAGCAAGACATAATGGCTTTGCCAATGCTGATTTTTATTTGCAACTGAAAGCAGTGTAGCCTCATATGTTTACTAGTGTATGAGAACACATGTTAATGCCTTCTGAATCCTGATGGTATACTTTTAATCTCTATATGTCTGGATATTAATAATTTGATTCATAATTCAGCTTTCAGCTAGGGGACAACTGTCACACCCCTCATGTGGCAGACCTTTCAGTGCACAGATTATTAGCCAGATTAGCCAGGATTCAGTAGGAAGTTAGTTCATATGGTGTAATATGCCACCTTTCTTGTGTTTGTTCCCTTGGGAGCCCACATAAATATTACCTATGTCTCTGACAGGTAATGTTTCATTCTTAGTGCACACTCACTCTGGGTAAATTCACTTGTGTTTCATAGGACACAACGTGACTGTTTTCCCAACTCTGATTGGTAAATTGGTATACCTGTAATTCTATAGGGCCAAGGGGAATCTATAGGTGTGGTCAGGATAATTCATATTATGCAACAAAGTGTGCTTTTATTAAGGTGGTATGGATAATCCCTTCCCAAATCAATAACTCACTTACTGACAACATCTAAAGTCAACTGTTCATTGCTCAGTGAGTTCTTCTTTCATAGTCTTTTATTGGTAGATGTTGCCTTTGCAAATACATATGGATCTTTCCACTTATATTACACGATTCCCATTTGTAAGTCTTTTTAGGAGAAGGTACATTTTTTGGTAGTCAATCATACCCCAAGCCATGTATCCAAGTGTAACACATAAAAGTGGGGTAATAAGCACACCCAACACTCAGTCTCCAAGCTTCTTCCACAGTCCAACCTATGGATTTTTTAGGATGCAGCCAAGAACTCTATGAAACAAGCGCATACATCCAGAGAAGGATGTTGAATTGCTCAAGAGGCGATTATAGTGTTGTGATCTCATTTCTCCTGCATTGCAGTATTATCTCTCTGGATTGTAGAATGTTAAAATGTGTATTGGTTCATTTATTTATTTAAGAAGTTTTATATAGTGCTAGCCAGCCCGGGGGTATCGGAGCGCTTCACATCAGTTACAGAGCAGATGAAAGGAGAGCAGAACATAATACAATAACGCAAGACAATCACAATGAGAATGACACCGAGTTCCATTTTGAGGACTTGAAAACACCGCATCCAAGAGGGGTAAGGTGTCAATCTCTAAGCTCCAGTTGTTTCTATCTGTTCGCTAGGGCTCAATCGAGGAAGAGGGTTTTGAGCTGATTTTTTAATTTAGCGAAAGAAGGAATAGTTCTGATGTGAGGAGGAATAGAGTTCCAGATTTTGGGTGTGTTACCAGCGAAGGACCTGGCCACAGTTTTTTGTTTTCGTGATATTAGTGGGATGAGAAGTAGGGTGTTAGAGCTTCTGAGAGTTCTGTTCTGGCCAGCTTTTCTAAGTTTGGCCGCCAGATGTACAGGTTTGCCTGTGTGAAGGGTTTTGTGGGTGAGGCAGGTTGTTCTGAAATTCGCCCGCAATTCTATTGGTAGCCACTTGAGATCTTGAGTGCAGGAGAGATGTGATCACATTTCTTTATTCCAGTGACAATTCTAGCAGCCACATTGAGAGTCGTTTTCAGAGGGGCAAGATGTGTTTTCGCTATTCCAGAGAGGACTGCATTTCCATAGTTCAGTCTTGACAGCACCAGTGCCTGGCTGGCTTGTTTCAGATATTTGGCCGGTATAAAAGATTTAATTTTATTCAGTAGCTTCAGGTTGAGGAAAGCGCTCTTCGCAGAGATCTTAATGTGTTTAGTCATGTCCAGTTTTGAGTCTAGGGTAATGCCTAAATATTTAACAGAATCAGCCAGGGTGAGGTTCCCATTGAGCGCATCTATAGCTTTTAACCACTCAACCATTTGTGGGTTCTCATCTTTGTTGGAAATGAGGAGTAGTTCAGTTTTGTCCGGGTTCAGTTTTAAGTGGTTACTAGTCAGCCAAAGTTGCACTTCTCTTAGTGTTTCATTGAGTCTTTGAATGTCTTTGGCCGAAGAGATTTCCAAGTAAATTTGAGTATCGTCAGCATACAGGTGAAAAGAGATGTTGGCTTTTCGGAGTAGGGAGGTGAGAGATTCCATGTAAATGTTGAATAGTTGAGGGGAGAGCACTGATTTTTGGGGTACTCCCTTATTAACGGGGTGGAGGTCGGACTCAAAGGTTTTGATTTTGATTCCCTGGAAGCGGTTGTGGAGGAAAGAGGAGAACCATTTGAGGACCACCTCGTCTAGACCGGCCCTGTCTTCGAGAGCCTTGAGGAGAAGTTTGTGGTCAACTGTGTTGAATGCTGCCAATAGGTCTAGTAGAATGAGGAGGCAACATTGATCAGAGTCAAATGATTTGTGGATGTCATCAATTATGTTGAGGATCGCGGTTTCAGTGCTGCAACCTTTCCTGAATCCCGACTGATGGAAGTCAAGAAGGTTGGTGTTGTCCAGGTGTGGGGTTAGTTGTTGGAGTACATATTTTTCTAGGATTTTGGAGAGAAGAGGTAGGTTGGAGACTGGACTGAAGTTATTCAGGTCGTTGATATCAAGGCCTGGTTTTTTCAGCTGTGGGGTTGCTTGTCCCATTTTCAGACAATCTGGAACGACTCTGGTTTTTAGGGAGCTATTAATAATCCTACACCAGAGTGAGGCTAGGTGGCGATTCAGCTTTTTGGTGAGTTGAGCAGGTAAAGGGTCTAGGACATGGGTTGAAGGTTTGGAGGTGGAGATAAGTTTGGTTATCTCTTCTTCAGGGATGGGCTGGAAGCGTGACCAGGGTTTAGTAGTGAGAGAGGGGGCGCTACCAAACAACCCACCCAGGCTGCTACCGGAGAGGGGGGCGCAATTGGTGTCGAGAGATCGCTCGATCTTGGAGTTCTTATCGTTGAAGAAGTTGGTGAAGTTGTTGCACCGTTCTTTGGTGCAGGCCCTAGGGACGTATCTGGTTTGGAGATTTGGCGTCTGATGATATTAAAGAGCTCCTTGGGTCTGTTCTTGGCGCTATCCAGTGCGGAGCGAAAGTACAAGGATTTTTTGTTTTTGATATGATTGTTGTATTTGTTCCGGAAAGATCTAAGTTGGTCGCGATGAGCGGTAGTGGGCATGGTCCTCCACCGTCTTTCTGTGGCTCTTAGTTGTCTCCTTTCATCATTGATGTCTGAGTCGAACCAAGCTCTGGACGGAATAGGACAAGTTTTTTTTAGTTTCAGGGGTGCAAGTTGGTCAAGCAAGGTTACCATATTCTAGTTATAGAGCGAGGTGAGATCAGTTGTGGAGAGCTCGTTGTAGCTAGATTGGTTGTACAGCATTCCACATTGATCAGTTACCTTTGGACTGCTGAGGCTGTGGCTAATAAACACAGAAGAAGAAGAATTCACATCTACTGCTTCTTCTTCTCCTCTTTATCACTACATATTGTAAAAAACGGAGTTATATCCATGGTCATTACCTCCTTTTTAAAGGACGTTCTTTCTGGAGCAATATATTCAGTGATGCATGTAAATTGATGGAACAGAGTGTTCCAAACAGGAACAGCGGATTGAATATTACAATTTAATGACATTTTGCATGAGTGGCGCTCTACACTGAACTCTAAGACCTTTTGTTGTACATGCTTCTTGCTTTTGTCTGTGGTGTGTGTTTTGTCATGTTTTCGTTAAATTATGCATGCTTTGTTAGGTTATGACACAGATTGACTTCAATTAAGTTTTGTTCTTGAGTGCAGTCATAGTAACTGTTGTTAGTTAATGACATTTTCTGCAACTATACTTTGTGTGGCAAAAATGACAAATGCCAGTGTAATGTTATTTACTGAGAAAATCCTACCTGGCCTTCAGTAACACTGAGGCATCAAACACAGAGCTTAATCTGTGAAAGATACGGGTAGCATCTGGTGCCTGATGCCAGAGGAAATGTGATGAAGAAAGGGAAACAGTATCCTATCTATTTCAAGGAAAGGACACTGAAAAGGGATCTGCCCGTATCCAGCAGACAGTGGGACGGTGTATATGATATTCCATTTCTGTTTTTCAAGAATAGAAATAGAATAGGGACTAGCAAGACAAAATCCCATAGCAAAAGCATGCCTGCATGCTCTTGACAGGAGCCAGAAAATTAGTTAAGGCACATCATAAATAAAGATGGTACTTCTAAAGGTAAGGTGAGAAAAAGAGCTTGGATGGCTTACATTGGGTCACACATGTTATAAATAAAAGGAAGTTTATTTTCTATCATAATGGTTTCCTCAAAATGGGATGCGACAAAAAAAAATGTTTGTCAAACACAATATCCATGTAGAGGATGTGCACACCTGTTTTATTTTTTGTACTGATTCAAAAAGAAGACATAGCATGACCAAAAAAATTCAGCCACCCAATCTTAGCTCCTTACATCTGTCCATCAGGAAGGCTCCCAAATCCTTACTGTTCTTTCAGCGATATGACATGAAATCCGCCATGAACCGGCTGAGGGACAAAGATGCATAACTGTAGCCTGTATCCATCGAGATCAACGAAATAGGTACCAGGGTTGGGTTACAGTAACACATGTATTTGTTGTGCGATGAAGTCCCAAAGCCGTTCTAGGAAGCACTATATACCAGTACTTACCAATCTGAAGCAACTTTGTTTAGATGGTTGAGAGAGGACTTCACTATGTGGACCACCATACCTGCAGGTAAAATTCGTGGGTCACATAATGAGTTACCTTTGAGTTAACCTTAAAATGCTTTTTACTAGCTTAGGCTGTAGCTGATGCATGATTAATGATTTGTTTACGTTTGTCTTATGCTTTCTGTGCAATGAACAAACACCTTTCATCCAGTTTCAATGAAAGTAAGTAACTCTTCCTTGTCGATGTAGGCTATCAGCCCTTGGATCATAGGATTACTCAGATCTCGTTGTCTCCTTCTGCTGCGCGGCATCATCCACCAACAATCGTGGTTTGAGGTCAGCTTTGTCTCTGGTTCCATTCAAGGTGTGTTATTCTTTAGCTGGTCCTGTATATGCTTGACTGTATCTGGTGCAGTTTAGGGTGCGGCTTATCACGGTTTCATGCTGCTGCCTTATTTGTGGAAGAGTGCTTTCGAAGGTGTCTTATTGACAGATTTGAAAACCAATTGTGTCCCAGCAAGATAACTATATTATATACATTGACTCTGTTCTTTTGACATTGTCATGTACAAAACAATGAAGATATGGGGTAAATTAATCATAAACCAGACTTAAAGACACATTTTAATTTCAGGAAATAACGATACATTTAAAAAAGAAGTAATAGTACCTTCATGGGAGAGCTCTAGACAATACCCGAGACAGTAATGTGGCCTTGTCATAAAAATATTGTGAATTTACTGGACAATCGCCCACAATAGACAACTGAAAACTGTATTTATGAGCGCAGATGCCTGCCATGAACACACAGCACATTAATATTTAATACAACTGTTGAACACTTTCTTTCCACACATGACATAAATATTTAACTATTAGAATTACAGTTAACACGGCGCTACCAACTGTTTCTAATTAGGCTGTAAAGGGTCCGCAAGGAACCAAGATCACACACCACCTGTGGTCTTGTGGTTTACCTCCAAGGGGGCTCTTTAAATCATAATTAGGTGCAGTTAGTGAATCTTCTTAGTCCCAATAGGAGCCGAAAAACCAAAGCAAATCACCTTTCCTGCTCTTTCAATAACCCTCGTTGTCTTCTCAAATGGAACTGTAAATTGATTTTATTGGCAAACAGGTTGTACATGCGTTTCCAAAGCTAATTAATGACACTGAACCATGTGAAACACTTTGCCACATTACAGTGATTCTGTTTTTATGACACATATAAGCATATGCATGCTTTAGGTAGAGGGCCATTTAAAGTTAATTGTCCATAACAAGTGCACATAAGGAGGAGAGGGTAGGAGACATCTCTAGTCCAAGCCCTACTCTTTCAGTTCCAACTTAGCAATATTCTGGGATTTTAGGGTCAGATTCAGGAGCTGGAGTCGTTCGTCATTAGAGGGAGCCTACAGTAAGAGGCTGGGTAAACCAAAGCATTGGGTTAGATTGGTGGTCTGGGGACCCCATTGGCACCATCACCTCCCTTTGACGCAGCCTTGGAAGAGCGGGTGCATAGGTGCTTTGAAGCATCAGGTGGTGGTTGTCACAGACTCACTTCTTTGTATTTGTTTTCTTCAGGAGGGGTAAACAGGACAGCTGGGCCAATCACGATTTGGGTCCTGAAGTTCCTCGACATGAAGGTTAGTCCTCCTTGGCATTGGTGTCCTGACTGGACACAACAAGCCTTGGCTCTTGTAAGGGTTTGGTACCTGGGTATTGGTCCTGTGCAGTCCCAGTCGCTCCTGGCGTCCTCCCACTTGGTGGAGAGACAGAACTGACCTTCAGGAGCACTGTGTCCACTTCACGGGGAGCTGCTTTATCAAGCCAGCAACTCGGGGGACCTTATCATGCGTTTTGGTGCCTGCAACCACAGGAAAGTAGCTCCTCTACTACAAGGGAGTTTCTTCAGGCAATTAGTGAACCATTGGCAGCCTTCTGGGAATCCTGGAGACTGCACAGCAGCAGGACGAGTCTGCTTCTTCCACGATTATTGGCGGCAACAGTCAGGCTGGCAGATTTGGCGCCAAGTCGGTCTTTGTTCCTCGGTTCCAGTGACAGGACTCTTCTTTGTCCACTCTGTAGTATCCTGGGTTCAATGCGGTTCATGCTCTGCCTGTGAGATTCTCTCAGAATGATGTAATATGGAATGTTAGGAGTGAGCGGCTACAGTTGGGAAGGGCTGAGCAGCCTTGCTGGCTGCTCCTGGTGGGGCTGAACTACCGGATTTGTAACTACTTCAATAAATACTCTTGAAACACTATAAACAGCCTGGAGTCAGTTACTACACACTCCTTCTCTTGATCCATCAGAATCTGAGGTCTTGGTATCAGGGGGTACCCTAAATACTCAATTTAGATGTGTTAAAGGGAGTGAGAGGTAGTAGCCAATGGGCTACTTACCCCTGGGGTCACTACACACTCTAGGGGACCACTTCCTGTGCAAAGCGGGCATCATGCTGTCCAAGAATTCCTAAGTCGACAACACACAATATTGAGGAAGTTCTAGAGTTGTGTTTACCCATATTGGTCACTATAGAAGTATGCTAAGCCTGGAAGTGCAACACGCCTCCTGCATAGCTAATTTTCCCACCTGTCCAGGTGCCAAAGGGCTCTGGACAAACGGGGGCAGCTTCCTCTCCTCCGAGAATAGCAAAATTTGCATCTCAAAGGCAGTGAGCTCTCTGAAACCCCCTGCCTTGGAATGCTATTTAGGTTATGAAAAACAAGGGTACCCCATTAAGCGAACCTGGGGTTGTAATGTATATAGAGAGAACAATGGTTCAGGGGTGGCCTAGTTAGGTCCAAAGATACACAAAAGAGTAATTTGTTCTAGATATTGAATAACTTAGAGAGCATAGTATATCGGGCAACATGTGTACTTTTAATCATTAAGATTGCAAATTTGCTTTTCACAGATATGTACAGGTGCTCACATGAGTGAGAAAGGTGCGTAACGTGACTAAGTGAAAGTGAGGATACACGAAAATATCACAAAGACAATAACAAGAAATCTACAACGATATATACAATGAGGGATTTTCATTTGGGGGGGTCGACGGCGTTTCAATCTTTGCCTAGTCAAGATCATCATCAAGACAGGGTGAGCAGTCTGAAATAGATAGGTAAGGGGTGTCTGACCTTCGTTATGTAGGTTCAGTCTCTTCAGTGTAGCACTTGAATATGGAAGGATAACTCAATCTTAGTAGAAAGTCCGCTATGGCACTTATGTTCCAGATGAGTATTGTTAATTCAATGTTGTGAAATGCTCGGAGGAGGACCTGTATAATTAATAAAGAAGGTTGATTCATCCAATTGGAGTCCAACAGAGCCTTAATTAACCCCTGGAATCGGGATTTAATCAATATGTTCCGGGTCGGGCAAATGCTCTCCTGCTCCATGCGGCAGTCATGGAGATCGCTGTTGCTGCTAATTGACTCATTTTTCCTGGGGGAGGGCATTATTCCTGACTACCTGAGAGAAAAGGCTCTCATCCTTTGGGGTCAGAAGCTCGTCTGTGGCAGCACTCTGGACTGAACCAGTCAGCTAGGACACTGGAGGGCTGGTAGGTTTCAGGGTGTACCTCTAAATTACATTTTTGGTGCATGCATTAATAAATAGATCAGTGGAATCAGTATGGGTTTATTAATAAAAGGTGTTTCTTACCAATCACCATATGTTTCAGTGAGGCCATTATGTAGCTGGGGAACTCGTTTTGACTAGTGTCCAGTGCATACCTTAAGATGGCTTCTCTGCTCACTTGCAATATCTAGCAATAAAACTAGACAACACAGGGACATATCTGCTCATGACTTAGGGCTCAAGGCCTGCTGTAGGGGTGACTTACATATATTAGATGCAGTGACTTTGGCATGACACACAAAAGTGTGTCATGTTATGTTGTTCAGTCATGGCTTGCGCCATGTCATGCAGTCTGCAATGGCAGTCTGAGTGGAATTTGTATGTGGGTCCCTGAGAGTGGCATACGATAAGCTGCAGCCCTTAGGGACCCTCTTTAGTACCTCTTCTCTAGGTACCTGGAGTACGATTTACTAGGGACTTACAGGGGTGCAAAAGTCTTTAGCCAATTGTATCACAATTATTATTTGCCTGATTTTAGGGAAGGAGCACTGGCCCTGAGGTCTGGGTATCAGGCTTCAGTGCATGGTCAGAGTCAAAAATAACCATCTAGTAGCTACGAAGGGGGCAAAAAGTGTGTATTTGGCTGGGGTAACTGCAACAAAAAGCCCAGTTCTCAATAATAACATATACAAACCTTCTTCCCAACCCCTCAAACCCACAACGTGATGATCAGGATATGGGAGTTTAAAAGAGGATGGATGGAAGGAGAGATCATAATTCCCAACCTCTCAAGTTCCTCCTACAACTAACTCATGCAATTTTAGAATTTCCACCTCTGTAAGCAGCTGTGCTCACATCTTCGCCACAGCTGACCAGATGATAACGCAGAGCCAAAAACAAGGAAGTGCAAAGATGAGTGATATAACAGAAAAAGATTGGACACCTTTTCACTGCCTCTTGACACTGAGATGATGGAGCAAGACTTGTCCTCCTTCTGCTGGGATTTTATTTCAATGACACATACACTCTATGCCACTGCAGTAGCCTCAAAAAAAGAATAAGTTGTACTGCTGGCACAATCCAATAATTTGTATATATAGATAATATAGGCGTGAGGGGCGGAGGGTGTAGGATAGGGATGTGACAAGGATTACTGTCTTCAGTTATATGATAATTTTGAGTTTTCATGAACAAGGAGGTACACAGAGATAAGTACAGGTCTAAGGTGTATGAATAGAAAGGTATTTAAAACGTATGTTCGGTAATTCGTTCTATAAGGATGTATCTTAGTCACCCTGTGTCAATAGATTTCCTTGGAATGATTCATAAACCTTGTGAGAATGATAATGACAGCTTGTTCTCTGTACGGGCCTCATTATGATGGCCGTCGGGCCAGTGTCTGACCACCACCATTTTGGACACAGGAACATCCTACAAGGAGTCGTGGCCCGACAGCCCAATTACAATGCAACTGCTGTGCAGGTGGTGGTAAAATGCTGTTTATCATTGCGGGTTGAACAGTTGCCTAGGAAAAGGGCCACTGCATAAGCCGAAATGGTAAACAGCACTTCTCAAACATCCATGCACAGTGTGCCAAGCTCAATTTGGTGCCTGGCACACGGTGCATGGATGTTTGTGGGGGTATCACAGATGCCACCAGGGCTACAAAGCGGAGGGCCACAGGGGAAGGGGGTCCTGCTTGGGCCCCCAAAAGTCCCTTTCTGACAGCCTTATCATGGGGGTCGGACTGCCTGGGAAAGGCTGTCGGAAAGGGACATCACAATCTCTATGGTAGTGCCTGCGGAGGCACTGCCCCCGTTGTAGGTCTTTTGGTCAGACCGACACTCTGACGGGCTTTAGATTATTAGAATGGTGAGCCACAAGGACAATGGATAGTCACTTTCGTGTTATAGAATATATTTCACCTGAAGTTTAGAGAGCATCACAAGAGCAAACTATCACTAGAACAAAAGCCCATATCAAAGTCAAGAAATACAAGGAAGCTGGTTATGCACAAATCATACAACACAGTACATGATCCTTAAAAATAAATTATATTCCCTGGGTTTCGGCTGCAGTATAGGCCAGGGTGTTATATTCAGTGTAGGGAATAGAGTAAAATGAGGGGGGATGTTATGTCCTTTCAGGTATGCATTGGGAGGGGGGTCAATTAGGGTGGTTTAGAGTTCGGGTCTATGTCGGGAGGGAGGGGTGGTCATGGCGGGTAGGTTGATTAACTTACTATGATTTTTCACTGCTCACTGATGTGCTATGTTTTGGAGCTGGTTTTCTTGCAATAAAAATAACTTTAAAAAAAAATTATATTACAGGGTAAAACAATCCAAAACTAGTTCCTTCACTTGCAAAGTCAAAGAATAATATGGGTAGACAATGATGAACAGGAATCCTCACTCACTCTTCCATCCTATAAATCAGAGCAAAGACAGCACATAGAATATGTAGATATGCAGATGATAAAGACCCAATATAACTAACAAAATCTCAGTGGAGGGTTACTCATCAGTTTTCCAAGAATACAGGAAGCAATTCATGTCAACATTATAGTACTACAAATATGACACTGCTCAATAAGCATAGTTCTTAGCAAAAGTAATGAAACACAATAACATAAATATCTTTCAAAACAAATAAGGTACACAGCAGAATGAATACTGAGCTTATTAAATTATATATAAGACATATTCTAAATTGAATAAAATATACTAAAATATAGGTGAACCAAACTGAAAAGAATATGGCACTCACTGGAAAGATTATAGCAAGCCCCAAAATAATTATAATTTACATTAAAAAGATACAACATTTGGTGAACTGATTGATGCATGTGAAAAGTAATATGACACATGTTGAAATTATTATGAAGCCCTGAAATTTATATCAGCTTGAATGCAATGAATATAACACATGTTAAAAAATATTGTATTTTGAAAAGATTATAACACAAGTTGGAAAGAATATGACACTTTTAAACATTACACCAACAGCAATGCATATTGAAATGAATGATACCCACATTGTATTGAATATGATGCAGTTTAAAATGACTATTACACATGTGCACTCTAATACAAGGCATGTTGAGATTAATATAAAGTACATGTAAATAAATATGAAACATGTGTTCAAGTGAATATTAAATTAGATGACATGAGTATAACAAGAGATAAAATGATTGTGAGCTGCACTAACATTAATGACATGCAATGAAATCAACATGGAGAGAAAAAATGTCAGACCTTGGAATTAATATGGTGTGTGTTAAAATGACTATTGCTAAAATGAATATGATCTATTGTTAAATAAATGTGTGTTGAAATGAATATGGCCCACGTTGAAATAAATATGACATACATTGAATTGATTGTGATATGTATCAAAATTATTCATTTGATAACTTTATTTCGGTCATTGACCATAAAAGTGCAGATAAAATACATACAAGCATGGTAATAAAATCCATAAATACAAGCAGTTAAAAAGTTATTAAACAACAAATTATCAAAAGTTATCAAAAGGGGGAGTAAAAGGAAAAAAAGAATAATAGAGGGGGATTGCTCCAATTAGGTCCTTATCAGAAAGGTGGTCTTTCTACGCCACATACCGGTGTAAGAAGCGGGACACAGCAAACACAATAGGAGGGGAGGTATCATATGTTAAAATTCTGCAAGCCTGTACACATTGTCTAAGTCCCAAGTTTCTGCACAGTGGAGCCAACCAGCATTTCCGTATTTTGCTATACGCTACGGTGGGCAGAAGAACAGGACATGCACGATATCTTCCGTGCTATTACAGGCTGGGCAGGTTCCCTCATTTGAGATAATCCATTTGGAGGTCAGCACCCTAATGGGCAAGCAGCCATGCCTCAGTTGGATATATAGTTTTCTCGCAAGAGGAGGCTGCACTAGATCTAAAAATTCCTCCTTCTTGGGCGCAGTTTTCACCAGCAGGAATTCAGTTGTTAGCCTGCCCAGAGTTGTCGAGCTGTGTAGCGTGTTAAGGCTGTGGTTTCTCAAAATAGCCAACAGTTCTGACCTCTGGAACCTAGGACAGCTCTCCCCCGGGGACTCCCACAATTGAGGCAAGCCAATTTGGTAAAGAAGAACCTTATTGTGGGATAGCCAGGGTATATTTTTGTTCTTGAGCTGCCCCCAGACTGCTGAAAATTCCGCTCTGTAATCAACAAGCTCCGGTACAGTCCAGAGCCTTCTCCAGTAGAGCAAGGGTCGTGCGGCTATCAGGTCTTTTATGGACTCAAGGCCCATATCTAGCCGCAACGGTATGAGAGGGGTGCTTTGGGGTAAACCTACCAGGTTTCTCATAAAAGCTTGCTCCACCTTTAGAAGACTCAGTGCGTTCTTGTGCCCCCACAGTTCTGCCCCATACATAGCTGCTGACCTGGTCTGGGCTTATACGTTTCAAGAACAGGGGCGACTGGTTTAAATTGTGAAGTTTTATGAAATGTCCCAATCCCCCCTGTAATATGTGAAAGTCTCAGGGCAGATCTAGACACCTGGTAACCCCAGTCAAAGTCTTCATTTAGCGTGACACCCAGGTAAACAAAGGTTTTCACCCCCTCAAGCGGGGTGCTATTCAAGACAGGGTTCGGGCGGGTGTGCCTTGGGGGATAGAAAACCATAAACTTGGTTTTATCCAAGTTAACCTCCAATCCCCTTGAGGCACAAAAGGTTGAAAATCCGTCCAGAACCCGCTGGATGCCTGTTGATGTTCGGGATAACAACAAAGTGTCATCCGCGAACATCAGAGCAGGCACCCTTTCAGTCGCCAATCTCAGGGCATAATTATCCCTAACTCCATCCAATTCATCTATCAAGCCATTAACGTAAAGGCTGAAGAGTGTAGGGGCAAGGATGCAACCCTGGCGTACACCCCTGGTTACTGGGAAGCGGGCCGAGAGTTCACCATTCCTTCCACACCTGACCTGGGCAAAGTTCCCCGCATGGAGTCGGATCAAGACATCTAGTAAATAAGACGGGAGGCCTAGTTCTTCCAATACCCTCCATAATTTCTCCCTGGGCACAAGATCAAAGGCGGCCCGCAGGTGCACAAAAACAAGGTAGAGGCTGCCACCCTCTACCTTTGCAGTTTTCTAGAAAAAGACCTGCAGCCTAAAAATCTGATCCAGGGTCAAAATTAATATGACCTGCCTTCTAAGGAATATGGCATACCTTAAAATAAATATGGCTTATGTTAATATAAAAAACATGCAGTGTGACACATTTGGCATTTTTTGATGGTAATATGATCGATGTTGAAAATAATTTGACATGCCTTAAAATTATTATGACCTACACTGTACTGAAAATAACATTTGATAAAAATTAATATGGCATGCCTTGAATAGAATATGACACATTTTTAAGAGAATCCAACATACACTGAAATGAATAAAACAAGGGATGAAATTAATATAAAAAGTGTTGAAACATAAGAGATGTTGAAATGAACACCCCTCATGTTTAAATGAATATGGTATGTCTCAAAATAGATATGGTGTGCATTAAAATGAAAAAGGCCGTCCTTGAAGCTAATGTGTAACCCTGCAAAATAAAATGGCATATAATGAAAAGAAAAAGGCAAATGCTGAAATAAATATGACCCATGTTTAAATGAACATGGCATGCATTAAAATGAAGATAACATACTTTGAAATTATTAAGATGCATTGACATTTTGTTGCATGTGCTAAAATGGATATGACATGGCCTGACATTATTTTGCATGACCGGGTTCACTCTACTTACAGATATGTGTGTGCAGGCAGTGTCACTGGGACCAAGCTATACCTGGCTGATAAGTCCTAATCAGGGTGAAACCAGTCCTTGCATGCTTGTGTTTCAGATCAGGGAGGACCTGTGCTGGCAGTTCAGGCTGAACTGTTCCCACTGGAGCAGGTTCAAGACCGATTTACATATGACTGAATCCAAAATGATGTGGGAAGGTAGGCAAAATAATGATGGATTGGGATGCAGGCCACGTAATTGCCAGTGGGTGAGATTAATTCGAGCATTCCATCCATCACATTTGGTAAACTAGAGTATACAGCCAGCCCTAAGCCAGTGAAACAAGGGATATTTCCACTTTTTGGGCAGTTTCATATGCAAATTTATACGTTTTTATATTAGACTCGGTATTACTTGTAATTGGCCTGGGAGATATCACCACACAAAACCATACAATAATACAGTTCCACACAGTGGTGCTCCAAACTCCTCATACTGCATTTAAAAAATGTATTCTCTTTTCAGTACGTTATAATACATTTTGAGCATGTTAAATTCATTTCAGAACATGTAATCTAAATCTCAACACACCATCATTTCGATGCATGCCATATTAATTTAAATTCAGTTAATGTCAAATTTATACCAACATGTGCCTTGTTCTTTTCTTTACATATAATATTCAATTTACAGGGTTTCATATTATGTTCATGGACTGGCTTATTAATGTTAATGCACACAGTATTCATTTTGACACAAGCTATATTTATTTCAACATGCGTCATATTCATTTCAACTCTTGTCATATTCATTTCAATGTATATTATATTCACTGCAGAACGTCTCTTTTCAATGCAAACATAGTCATTTCAGCAAATGTCTGTTATATTCATTTTAAGCATGTGAAATGCTTTTCAACAGAGGTCCTGTTACTTTCCATGCATGCATCTTCATTTCCCCCTTTCATATTCATATAAGCAAAAGCTATATGGGGCAGGGGGTCCTACTCATTTTAATATATAGGATAATCAATTCAATATATATTGTTTGAGGATTTCAAAAGGGTTTTCGGATTTTAATCATTTTCTATCCACCTGACGGACACTCTCCAGGGTAACGATCAGGTTGACTAAATTTTACAGTTGTCTATTTCTTTTCTTTTCCCCTAAGTTACATAAGTGCCTAACTGTTGCTTTGCAGAAACCTCACTTCAGGATGGTATGTGTTAATGGAAAAACAGCTCTAATGACTTACGGAGAAGTGTGGCTCACTAGGGAAAAACCAGGACGGGTTCCCAAGGCAAGCGCCGAGATGCCCAAGGGTAACATCGAGCGCTATATCAGAACACACATACATACATACTCCAGTCTTGCAAATCTTGGCCCTGCTCGGCTCAGACAGCACAATCCAGTATTCACTTTTAAGAATCATCCTCTTCTCCTTTCTTAAATACTTAAGTAAAACTAACTTTATCCACCAGAGAGAAGTACATGTCACAATTTCACTCTTCGAGAAACTCACCTGACTATCCAGCCATTCCATGCAAACCTAAATTGTATGCATCTATAGAGTAACAAAGACAGCAACCTAATCAGCTTGCTAATGTTAATGACTTATTTTAGATTATCATTGTTTTTTCTACGTTCAACATGGTATCAGTTACCAAGCAAGCTATATAATAATTTCCCCTTTTCTTGACCTTAGGTAATACAGGTAACAGTCTTGCACCATGCTGCCGCTTCCACATTCTTTCCATTCAATTCAATTCAATCTTTATTCGGATAAGAATATATCTATGAAAGCACAAATCACATAGCAGCATTAAAATACACAAATTCATAATAGTCATAAAAATGATATAAAAGCAGATTCAATGAAACATTATACATAAACATGCATCATATTATTAACAGATACTACCACTCAATTCTGCCCATTAAATTCAATCAAAAGGCCAGATGGCTCTTTTCCATTAGACAGATCGTCTTCCTTGCATGAAGTACCAGCATAATTTATAGACCTAAGACTTTGTAACAGAAGCAAGCCGATTCACAGCTTTCTAACACGAGTTTCTAGATCACATTGTGTTACCTCATACAACTGTATACCTTGTATCTGCTGTTTTCCGCGTCCCTTTGCAGATTGGGACAGCCCTATTCAATACACATAGTATCCCAAAATGTCTATTCAATGTTTCATTGCTAAATACTTGAGAGCTAGCTTCCTTCAGAATATATATTACTATATGGGTCAAACTATTTGGCTCTATATCATAATGAATGAGGTAATCATAAGCATTTATATTATATTATATTACCAGAATAAGAGATTGGTTTTAGCAGTTCCAGTAAACACTTGATACAACATATTTTTTAGTGGTTACACTAAGTACCCAATATACCTTCTATATTAGCTTACTATACTTTCCATTTGACCAGAGATGGAATTTGGAATACTGTAGTAGGTATAAAAATAGCACTTGCAAGGGGGTAATGCCTGCTTAATTACATCAAATAAAAATATAATTGCTTTGTGCAGAAGGTGCTTGTGAATATGGAGGGAGACTGCTGCCAACAGAAATGAAAAGCCATTCTAAAATCTTCTCCAGGTCTAGTATAGCTCTAATACAAATAATGTCAGGGCATCACTCCTGTGCCGCTCCTTTGTGTGGTGCCACATAGAAGCCATCCTGAGAGAAATGGACGCCGGATCTACATCACATACTCCCCGAGGATTGAAAACATATCCTAATCAGTCAAGTTGCTTTTTATAACTGTGAAAAGGCACTTGAAACGATGTGCAAGAGTCTGCCTCCAACTCCCAACTACTGCAAATACATGCTGGAGCCATAGTACAGCAGTTCCACAAGATACTTCTACACAGACTTGTGGGGATATTGCTGCAGCTCTTTGATTGTGCAGCTGAATGCTGCAGATTTTTTCATTGCTATGCCTTAGTCTGATGGTATGTTGAAGCTTGGTGTCCTTACCTGCTGCTACTATTGAACTTGTTCCCCTGCACTCCCTCCTGAATACCATAGCCAGCCTCAAGAGTCTGAAGATGCTGACCCAAAGCTCAAAAGGCCCACTCTAGGCCACACCAAAGACGGAGAAGTGCGGCTCATGAAATATCCATAAGTGCAGGTGAGATGAGTGGCAGTCCTGCCAAGTTTATTCAGTTCTACCAGTGCCCTCGTTTTGCCAATTCACCTTTGTGGGATCCTTCCATCTGGCAGTGCTTAAAGCAACGCCCCATTCCGACCCACTGTAACCTTGGTGGCGGAAGAAGCATCTATGAGAGACAACGTGTGGTTCGCTGCCTTGCTATGCAGATTCGCATCACTTCAATTTCGGTTGATTGCTAGATGGATAAAAAAGGCACAGAAGGTTTCTCTGCATGCCCTATGTATCTCTGATCTCACACAACAATCTTTGAGTATAAGTGTTCTGTCTGTTCCCCTTCTGTGCTAAGATCTGCCCCCTCTCATCTAGGGCAATTCGCATGGTGTGGCTAGCACTTTCCAAGATGTCTAACTTTAAAGGCATTGTGAAAATGCTAACCAGCCAAGTAACTAAGTCAGACAGAGGAGATTCAGTTTGACACAATAGAGTATTGTTGTATTTTATTAGCGAATCAATTCTTTATGTTGCATTTTCTCAGGATATTTCTGGTGATCACACACTTTCATGGCAAGATCATTGTCTTACTTGTTTCCAAAGAGTATTTGAAACACCGTAGTGATCAGGAACAGTATACATTGACTTTAGCTTGACTATCCAAGGTTGTATTATGTAAAATGCTCTGCGTGTGCAAAGGGCATGTGCTGCCACTTTCTGCAACTGAAGCACTTTGGTAAAACAGATGGGGCAGAAGAGGCTTGCTTGCCCCCTGCAGTAATACAGATAATGCAGCACTATCCTAAAGGGGCTAACCCCATGCAAATGAGGGATACAATTTTCTTCTACGGTTGCGATGTATTATAAATGTGGGAAATAGACCATCTGGAAGAACACTGACAGTGGAATAGAAGTTGGCACATAGTCACTGAAGCGTCGCCTTGAAGAGGGAAAAGTGACCACTGACCTCCCCCAGACATACCCTTACAGGCGGGTACAGTCACTCACTGCACCCACCTGCAGGGGATCTCTATCCCCCTTGAAAGTGAAACGGGTGCCACTTGCACTGTGAAAGGCATTGCAGCTGCTCCTTTAACTAATGTGCAGCGATGGGGGCAGCACAAGATATCTGCTGCCCTGTGAGCAGTGCATTAAATGTAATAGGGTGCACTGTCCCTGTTTGCACATGGGGGTCGAAACGTGGTCAACAATATATACAGACCCCGCGATTGCATTGACTTTTTGTAATTTTATGGGCTGTATCCATGCTAATACAATTGCGACAAAAACAGTGTACTTGCTTCTCACATGTATTACACCTTTGCCTAAGCACTCCCTCACTCTATTCATGTCCTTTTGTTCACAGCACACTGCAGTACTTGGTTTTGGAATTTCATTCATGGATGGAGTGTTTATATATATATATATATATATATATATATATATATATATATATATATATATATATATATATATATATATATATATATATATTTATAAAACATTGTTTTGATTTCCATATGTTTTTTGCATTTTGTGTTATCTTTTCTACCTAGGGACCTCTGTTGTTTCATAATAACCTGCACTGTGAACGGGCAGAGTGTCTGCTTCAATCAGCCGGTCCTTCCTTTCACTAATGTACTGCCCTGTCCGCACCGAAAGTACTCTGTTGTCCTGGGGCAGGGAAATATAAGTTATAGGTTGCACTGTCCTTGTTTGCATCCGGGGTATACCTAATTAAAGGTGCTCTGTGGTGCAAACAGGGACACTGCATTCACCCCTACCACAATACTGTCCAAGTGTTGTTACTTGTTACCGAGTCGGCTCTGCTGATGGTCCTGGACAACCTGCGAATGAGGGCGGACAGGGGAGAATCAGCAACTCTAATTCTGCTGGACCTGTCCGCCGCGTTCGACACGGTGAGTCATGACATCCTACTGACAAGGTTGGAAACCTTTGGAGTAGAAGGTACGGCACTTAATTGGCTGCGATCGTACCTGACAGATAGATGGCAGGCAGTGGCACTTCCTCCATACCAGTCTGAATTTGCTAAAGTTCCACACGGGGTCCCACAGGGGTCTGCGATCAGTCCTATCCTTTTTAACGCCTACATGCAACCCCTGATGGGTATCATCAAGGCCCATGATATTAGCGTGATCAACTATGCGGATGACACGCAGCTGTTGATCTCCCTTAATGGCGCCCATGCAGAATCACTTGAGACCTTCCACACCTGCATGCGGGAAATGGCAACATGGCTAAAAAGCAATTCGCTACAATTTAATAGCGGTAAAACAGAGGTTATGCAATGCAAAGTGGGAAGAATTGCCAGAAGCCTGCCTGCTGACTTCTGGCCTTTAGCCTCAGATGGACCTATGATACCAGTAAAGGCGGTGCGGAATTTGGGGGTTAGCTTCAATGAAAATTTAAACCTGGAGACCAATGTAAACAAACAAGTGAGCAGTTGCTTCACCCTAATGAGGGGCCTCCGAAAGCTGCTGCCTGCCTCTCCTCCCAGCACAGACCAGAGCAACCGTAGTCAGGAGTACCATTCTTAGCCGCCTGGACTACTGCAACGCACTGCTACTAGAATCTCCTGCATATCTGATTTCCAGACTTCAGAGTATCCAGGCGGCAGCAGCTAAAATGGCACTCTCTCGAGGACGCCGGTCCTCCACTACTCTAGCATTGGCCGAGCTGCACTGGCTGCCCGTGCCCCAAAGGATCCACTTTAAATCTCTATGCACTGTCTTCAAAGCAGTACATGGTCTGGGTCCCAAACCTCTACAAAACAAATTCCAATGGTATGAGCCCACACGGACCCTCCGCTCCTCATCCACTAACCTTATCAGTATTCCTAGAATCGGGAAAGCAACTCAAGGTGGCAGAGCATTTAGCATAGCAGCAGCCCACCTCTGGAATAGCCTTCCAATTGCGATCAGGAAAACCACTGAACTGCTGCCTTTCCGCAAAAAGGTAAAGACCTGGCTCTTCCCTAAAGTCTAACCACCTTAGGAGTATCCTGATCATCTCCCCTCCCTGTCCCTTGCTGTTCATTTCTTAGTCGCATTTTTCTAAGCGCCAGGATGCCCGTAGGGTTGCAGTGCGCTCTATAAATGATATAAATAAATAAATAAATAAATAAATCATTGTTAAAATTTTGTGAATTTATTTCGTTAAGAATTCAGTTTTCATTTACCTAAATAACAACCTAGACTAAATATTTCATGTCTACAAAATTTGTGATATACGGTATTTAACTCCAATTATGACTCGTTGACCAAGATTCTCCAGAGTGTCGAAAAAGCTTGGGAGACCACCTCTAAGATGCCTAGGGCCTCATTTATGAGGCTGTGCATCACTTTTACGCCACCGGTGCGTCACTTTTTGTGACGCACCAGTGGCGTAAAAAATGTGCCTTGTTGCAACTAGGTAGATGCGTCACTTTGTAAACCTTTGCACCAAATTATACCTGCACCAGGTATAATGAATGCAAGGGGGCGTATTGACGCAAGGAAGGGTCGTAGAAGTGACGCAGTGAAATCTATGAGATTTCACTGCGTGACTTTTAGGACGCTGTTGCGTTAAAATCTTACGCCTGCCTCACAGCAGGCGTAAGACTTACACAGGCCCTTTCACATGGGGCTTGCCCCATGTGAAAGGACGCATTGCTGGAGTTGCGTCACTTTTGTGACACACTCCAGCAATGCGTCACTTTTGCGCTTACAAATAAGTCAGAAATACTGACGTATCTGTAACTCCTTGCGACATGATGCGTCATATATTAAATATGACGCATCAGGAATGTCGCAAGGAGTGCGCACTGAGAAGTGACGCATCGCTGCTTTCACGTAGCGATGCGTCATTTCTCATAAATGAGGCCCCTAGAGAATAACAAGTATCCTGATCAATGGGAACCATCCGCAAACCTGCCTCTGATATTTTTAGGTTTGCTCTATGACTTCATAGACCTAGGGAATAGGTTTGCCGAGGTTACTATTCCGAAGTGAAACAAGGTAATAGAAAATACCTCACTTTGTACACAGTTTTGATCATTTTCACAAACTAGACTCTACTTTATCTATGAAACACACTTCTCTTGTACAGCACCAATAATGAACCTACTTGGTAAATAACAGCCGAAAGACAAGGCCGACGATATATTTACCAGAGGCCATGTACAACACTTGTATACCCTTCTGTTGCATTGTGGTAAATAACTTGCAGAAACATTGCCTATTTTGATCATTATTGCACGTCACATCTGGCAGCAAAGGCTGCCAGAGACATCTCTGATATTCCTGTGATGTGAAAAGTAACAAAAGTTGCCATATAGTATTACCACATCAACTCCTAGAAATACATCAGAAATTTTTAATAGTGTGAAGCAGAAAACGTCTACCAAGCAGATTTTTACCACAAAACACAACATTTCTGCCTACTTATAAATGAGGGGTGTATCCACCAAATAAAGTACCAGGACGCTACAAGTGAAAGTTGTTAAACATATTTAAACATTTTAAGACAATTTGTGTATAACACATAAAACTCTCCAGTTTATTTTGAGCATAAAGACCAAGATAGTGTTGCTCGTGTGTTTTATTAAGGATTCAACAGTCAACCCAATCAGAGGAAATCTGTTTTGGTAGATAGCTGACCCCATTTTCTAAATCAAGATTGGATTTTCGCCAGACGGTATCAAGAAAGCCCCATGGTTCACCGACGAACTCAAGAGCTCCAAGAAGAACTGCCGAGCCCTCGAGAAAGTCTGGAGAAGGGAACCGACACCGGACAACAGGACCTCCTTCAAACTTGCCACCCGGAAACACCACCAGCTGATCCGCGCCGCCAAGAAAACAGCATTCAAGGACCGGTTGGACAACAACGCACACAACTGCAAGGAACTCTTCAACATCGTCAAAGAGCTTTCCAACCCCAGCGCAGGAAACAACGACATCACCCCATCGCAAGACCTCTGCAACTCCCTGGCTTCATACTTCCACAACAAGATCGCGGACATACACAACAGCTTCAACAACCAACCAACGCACACCATGACCGAACAACCACCCCCCACCACCACCCTCCGCGCCTGGACCCCGATCAGCACCGAAGACACCATCCGCACGATGAACTCCATCCACTCCGGATCACCGACCGACCCCTGCCCTCACCACGTCTTCAACAAAGCCGACGCTGTCATCGCACCCCACCTGCGAGACATCATCAACACATCCCTCGACACCACCATCTTCCCCGAGAGCTGGAAACACGCCGAACTCAGCGCCCTACTCAAGAAACCAACAGCGGACCCCACCGACCTCAAGAATTACCGCCCCATCTCGCTCCTCCCGTTTCCAGCCAAAGTCATCGAGAAGACCGTCAACAAGCAGATGGCCGCTTTCCTCGAGACGAACGGATCCCTCGACCCCTCACAGTCCGGCTTCCGAGCCAACCACAGCACCGAGACCGCCCTCATCGCCGCCACCGACGACATCCGAGCCCTGATGGACAATGGAGAAACAGCGGCCCTCATCCTCCTAGACCTCTCCGCGGCATTCGACACGGTCTGCCACCGCACCCTAGTACGGCGCCTCAGCAACGTCGGAATCCAGGACAAGGCGCTGGAGTGGATCACCTCCTTCCTCGACGGGAGAACACAGAGAGTCCGCCTACCACCGTACAAGTCAGAGGCCACCGAAGTCATCTGCGGCGTCCCCCAAGGATCATCTCTGAGCCCCACCCTCTTCAACGTCTACATGAGCCCCCTCGCGGCCATCGTACGCAAACACAACCTCAGCATAATCTCCTACGCCGACGACACCCAGCTGATCCTCTCCCTGACCAACGACCCCGCCGCCGCCAGAGCCAACCTGCACGAAGGGATGAAAGAGGTAGCCGAGTGGATGACGACCAGCCGCCTGAAACTGAACTCGGACAAGACGGAGGTCCTCATCCTGGGCTCCTCTCCCTCCGCCTGGGACGACTCCTGGTGGCCTCCCGCCCTGGGCACCGCACCCAAACCGACAGGCCATGCACGCAACCTGGGCTTCATCCTGGACTCCTCCCTCTCCATGACCAGGCAAGTCAACAACGTCTCCTCGGCATGCTTCAACATCCTACGCATGCTACGGAAGATCTTCTGGTGGATCCCCACCGAGACCAGGAAGACCGTCACCCAGGCCCTCGTCACCAGCCGACTGGACTACGGCAACGCCCTCTACGCCGGGACCACCGCCAAGCTCCAGAAGAGACTCCAGCGGATCCAGAACGCCTCAGCCAGACTCATCCTCGACATCCCACGAACCAGCCACATCTCCGGACATCTGCGAGACCTTCACTGGCTCCCCGTCAACAAAAGAATCACCTTCCGCCTCCTCACCCACGCACACAAAGCCCTACACGACCAAGGCCCGAGCTACCTCAACAGCCGAGTCAACTTCTACGCTCCCAAACGCCACCTCCGATCAGCCAACCACGCCCTCGCCGCCGTCCCCCGCATCCGAAGAGCGACTACAGGAGGAAGGTCCTTCTCCCACCTGGCCGCCAAGACCTGGAACTCCCTCCCGACCGACCTGCGCCTGACCCAAGACCACCTCTCCTTCAGGAAGAAGCTGAAGACCTGGCTGTTCGAGCAGTAGCGGCTCCCCCCCCCCCCAGCGCCTTGAGACCCCACGGGTATGTAGCGCGCTTTATAAGTGTCACTGATTGATTGATTGATTGATTCACTCTTTGCTGGTTCCTCCAGGAATAATGCAGGAAGCAGCAGCAACATCAGCTTGAGGATTAGCAAAGAGCATGTCAGGAAGTAATGATGTGGTCTTTTGAAATGAGGTCTGCTTCAGCAACATGCAACCCAACCTCCTCCCCGTCTAGACAATAAACAAATCATTTAATACATGATAGCATTAAGATGCTTTTTTGCTTTACCTGGTATATATCAGGTTTCATGCAAATGTTCAGATGAAGAACAGAACCCAGGCGACCATCAACCCTTTGAAATGAATTCCATTTTTAGAAGACAAAGAAATTACGTCCTCTTTTCTAAATTGAAAGGTGATTTAATTTACATTAAATCAGATGCATTGATCCGGTCACCCTCAACTGAGTCATGTCAAACGCCATACTGTTTGTATATTGCCACAGTTCAGCTAAGAAATTGTGTTATCTTAACAGTGTGGGGCTACAAAGCCCATTACAAAGCCCATTACCTTCTATTTTCTGGCTTCATGTCTGAACAGGGAAAACGGATTAAGCTTGAAAGCAAAAAGCTACTGTCTTCTAAGCTTCCTGTGCCAATTTACATCAGTGCAGTGGAGCCTGCTACCTCCACTGCAGAAGGAAGTCTTGCTATTTTATCAGCATTTGATCGATAACAATGTTTGTTCGAAAAAGTTGCTTGACATGTGCATCAGGGATGTATCTCAAGCGAAGATGAATTCTATGTTTTCTGAAAGAATGTTGACCTGCGAGCTCCCTTGAGACAGGAATGCACCATTGCTTATCTCTGTGTGCAGAGGGTCACACGCTCTGCCCTCGGAAGCATGTGCCTACTCCTTCAATCAGAATGTGTTTCAATCATGGTCATTGGTTTATCTCTGCTCTGCAGGCAGCAGACCACATGCTCCGAAACGCAGATAATATTTTACACGTATTTCCTTGAGATACACTAATCTGGTGAAGTTCTAGATGATACTGAAATAAGACACGAGATGTTGTTTTTTTAACATTGGACGAATGTTGTTAATTCATGCATATATCTACTGTTAAAAACATTTCTACAATTTCTTAACACAATGTTTCAAGAAAATGTTTCACTAAGCGAATATAAGTAACTAACATTTTAGTCTAAGCCGCCTAAAGACAGAAAACGTAGCTGCAAATTAAGTAACTGCCAGACTAAAAACCACATTAAAGAGGGAGGGAGAAAAGAGCTACATAAATGCACAAATAAAGTGTAAAAGCCATTGATCTCAATGCAAAAACACTGGTCAAATGCCTATGGTCATCAGTTTCATCATCAAATAAGAACACTAAAATGAAATCCAAAGCATTTTTAAAGCATGCAAGGAGGCAGGCAAGATCCATCCCAGAGATGGATGGACTGACCTCCATTGCGAATTACTAATATTTTATACTTTCTTTTAGTTCTATGGCTCCCTAAGAGCCCTAAAACACCACCCTGTAATACGTAGAGCTTTAATAAATCTCAAATTATAAAAATTAAACACAAAATGAAAAAAAAACACAAGAAAAATAACATAATCAGTGCATTACTTGAGATGATGTAAAACTTAGCTCTGAAAATGAGCAGGACCGACTGGCCATGTTCCTTCTCATATCATTACACAGAGACTTCCTCACTGCTTCTGCACATCAACTCACACTGCAGGGCACTAAATGTGCACAATTTCTCATTTCAAGTCACACTTAGGGCAGCCCTCTGTGGAGTGATATTCTGCATGTCCTTCTCCTTTCGCCTTTTTTCCCAGTAAGGATCCCACCAATTCTACTAACTACCCGCCATCCTGTAACGCTTACCTCCTATTCCTATAGAGCATTGAGCCTTGATCATATAATTCCCACCATGTACAGGCACACTCCTGTTCTGATTGGTCAGTCAGACTGACGCACAGTTAATGTTAATGTTAATGTTAGTTGGGATTTGTTAAGCGCTCGTACGCCCGGAGGCTTCATGGCGCTGTAGGAGGAACCAGGCAAGGCAGTCAAAGAATAAAGCGGTGCTATCAGTAGTAAGCTTGAGAAAACAGCCAGGTTTTCAGGGATTGTCTAAAGCTGAGGATGTTATCATTCTGCTTTATATGGAGAGGAAGAGAATTCCAAAGAACCGCAGCTTGGTGGTCGAAGCAGCTGCCTCCGAGGCGTTTCCTTTTGAATGGAGGTACAATCAAAAGTGATTTATGGGTGGATCGGAGGTGACGGGAGGGGCAGTATTTTTTGAATAGATCTCTGATAAATGAAGGGCCAGAGTCGTTCAGAGACCGGAACAGAATACACCCAGCTTTGAAGGCCACACGTTGCTCAACTGGCAACCAATGTAGCTGCTTGAGGCCAGGTCTGATGGATTGCCTCCTGGAAATATTCAGAAGGAGCCTGGCGGCTTGGTTCTGAACAAGCCTCCTGAGGTTTGCAACACTGAAAAAACCACAGTCCAACCGAGCAATTGGTCACCTTATAATATCAACGATTAAGAAGGAGGAATCCTACTAAGTCACAATGTGTTTGAACGAATACTACATGCTTACCAACAAATAATTTTTTGCATGCCAGAATAGGTAAAAGTCAAGCACTTTATGGGGTCATTTCCAACAATATAAAGACTTTGGAAAAATATGGCCTGCATAATCAGATATTAAGAAGTAAAAGATGCAAACAGTCTACCGTTGGCATGGGCTTTATTGCAACACACTGTATAACAGTTAGTAGAATCTTTACCTGAAGTCAGCAAAATCTAGCGTTCCAGGAAGATCACAGTACTGTGGGAATATCTGAATCTTTTTTGATGTGGGCACTGATATTTTGAAACGTCACTTAAACGAAAGTAAATAGAAGGTACACCTAATGAACACTGGCTGTAAGTAGCCCAATCTCATGGGCAAAACCATGAGCCAGTCCTGGCTGTTTAGCCAATAGCAATTTGCGTGCTGGGATGGCAAAATACAAGTAGCAGATGCAAAGTGATATTGGCTACAAAGAAAATGCTATTTGCATGCGCTTCGCATGACATACATCCCCAGGGAATCTCTTGAAGTATGTTATAGGTTAAAATATTTTGAGCAAGATCTGACCTACATTTGTCCTATGTAAGAGGTAGATACACCCATGACATTTTTTGCCAATGAATGAGGTGGACATTGGAAATGCACCACATGGGGGTGGCCTTGTCGAGTTCAGCCATTAGTATACCGTCCCCAGGAGAATGTACCCCACGTGGAGGTGGCCCTGTTAATTGAGTCATTAGTATATAGTCCTCAGGAGTATATCCTCCACATGGCGGTGGCCCTGTCGAATTGAGGCATTAGTGTAGAGCTCTTGGGAGGTTTGGCCAACTCTGGTGACTGCAATAGATGAAGCCCTGCACACGCCCATGTAATTTAAAAAAACCGCTGCTAATTCCCACCAGAAACACCAGGTACTGACGAGAATAAATCTTGAAACTGCCACATCTAAGGTACCACAGAGAAAAGCTATTTGGCTTCTACAAAAAAAGAGTGGTGTGACACTGGGACTGAGAAAGGGAAAGTGACCAGGGTGTTACCCTAAATTGACCTGAGACCTTGTCACAGTGTGCTGTTGGGTAAGAAAGAGACCAGTAAAACGGGGTGCCTACAAAATATGAGGGCGAGGAGATATTTTATAATAAATAGTGCATAAGTAGATCTCCAGCAAGTGCAGATGGAGTAAATGATTCAGATGTCCGGGAGAATAAATGGAAGACAGGGTCCTGAAAATAACCACCAAAAAGTTCTGCAACACAAAATGATTCATTGGACATTAAACGTTGAACAAGATTGCTCTGCCATTGAGCTCATGTGACCAGTTTATTCCAGTCGGCCATGATTTCCATTTTAGGATGTTTTGGTGTCATTTGCTCATTAGCTATATCAGCACCCATCAACACTGGCCCTTTCACTTTCAACCTAATATTTTATAACTGGCTTGACTCTCCCAGGACTTAACTACGTTCTTCCAAATAATGTTAGTTTATGCACAGAAAATCAGAGACTATTTTGAATATTACTGTTCTTATGTTCAACACTGGCCAAGTCTGTTGTACTGCTCATTAAAATAAAACTGCCTGTTGAAAACAGTGGAATTTCAGGTGTTAGGCACGATTAATGAGTGGAATTATCAGACTTTAGTCCAGAATGAGTGGAATTTTCAGATTTTAGGCGTATTTTTGAGAGGAACTCCAAAATTAGCCTTTTGATATTAATTTCCTGAGAGGCTGACAGATGGGAAATGGGGAATTAATGGTAAAATGTGTTAAAAAAGGCATACAATATGTCCAGTGCTTTATCAGAAATACAATGCATGTTCTCCAATTTCAGAAAAAAACCTATGTTCATCTACACAGCAGAAAGACGTGACTAGAAAAAGGATGACTGGAGTGCAGAATACGATTTACCAGTGAGTGAAAGCAACAAAAAAAATCTATTTTATAGTAAAACCAGCCACCCCTCAACAAAATCATACTTTTATTTATTTCAGTGACTGGAACTGTAGCAGAGGTTACATTTCTAACATAACACAAACTGCTAAGTACAAAGAGCAGCACAATATGTCAGAAGTATTTGAACTATGTTAGAATCAATGTGTTCCCTTCGTTTTATTGTAGCTCAAAATTGAACTGTTCTACTCAACACAGATGTTGAGACACAACCACCTTAGCGCCATTTCTCTGAACAATAACTTTCTGCTGTTTTCAAATTTGAGGCCATTAATTTCTCATCTTGGGTATGCACGTCTCCAGCAGATTTTCTAATTTATAACTCAGTCGATGCTTCAATTAAAAATATGAGGAAGGTCAGGTTATTTGTTTTTCAGCAGAATAGCACCGAATCTTTATACAACGCGATGCTGTGATTGAACCCCCATTATCTGAAACGCAAACGCTTTTAATTGAAATCTTGCAACAGCATTACTTTAAGCACATAAATCCAATTCCTGTTGCTTTTAATAGCTTTCCATTAAAAACCCTCTTGAACAGGGGATAACTTTCTAACCTATTGCTAATGTACTTTACACAAGCTCTGCTGGTGACATAAATTATGTTTTGTAGAGGCAGATAAAGCCTAAGAACCCCTTCAACTACACAGCTTCAATCCAGACTAGTAAAAACGTATGCAGTTCCCTGGCTACCATTCCAACCTAATAATGTCGCTGCTCACAACCCACAATTAAGGGGAGACAAGACCACTCAACCTGTAACCCATGACAAGATCATACAATCTGTGAATGCAGTCAGCAGCACGTGCAGGGATTATTTCAGAGTACATACACAGTGCAGCGTTGTTGTAGCCTAAATTATTTGCACAAGCAATATGGAACCCATAACACTATTCCATAGAATCAATGTAAGATCATGCAAGCTCATCAACATAATCAACAGATGATCGCGGATCAAGACATGGAAGGTCAACTACATTAGCTTTGATCTGTTTGTGTGGTGTCCCTCCACCTTCTAGCTATATCTAGACACCACGTCAATTATGAATGAGCACATGTCTCCAAGAAGGAGAGGACTATAGAATGACCTTATAGAATATCGGCTTAGTAACCCTACCACAGATTATACCTTGTTTAGAGGCATTCTAGATTCTCCAGTAGAGGGGGCTGCACAATACCGATAGAAGACTGTGAAAATATCCACTACAAGTTAACCACTATCCCTCGTAACGTCTCTAACTACATTTCCCTACTGGTTGGTATCACTGTATTGGCTTCTGGGATTTTATTTATATCCATCAATCGTGAATGAAAGTGGCATGGTAGAGGTACTGTTTAGATCCACCCAAACCAAAACCTCCTCGTTCTCTCCATTACTGAATTTCCACGGTTGAATTTACCAAGTAAGTACCATTTCAATTTTAATCATTGACCGTACTGTTGAGAAACGAGTTAAAAAATCTCAAGGTAAAGTATTGCAGGATTGTTACTGTACACCAGGGTTAAAACTTTCATTGTTTTGTAGTCATGCACAAAATGTGTTGCTTCCAGGTCACTAGTCTTCCCTACCAGGGTCTACCATGTAAGGCAAACTTTGCAGAGTAAGTACATAAAACATGGCACCTACTTGGCAAAATAGTTGGTGTCTTCCACCGAGTTGTCTCAGCTCCACTGAAGGCACAGAAATTTCAGCCTGCCTGGCAAACTTCTCTGAATATGGCATGTGGTCCTCCACCCAGGAAGCATAGGACAAGGCCCTTGATAGACCAGCCGGCTGAACAACAAGCTCTACATGAGTCCTTAAGCCTTACTTGAAACAAATGGTATGGGGGTGCTTGACCTACCAAATACTGATTCACAATAATTTTGTGAGAAAGGGTGGAATCACTTACTTTCTCTTCCTAGTGAACCAGTGGATACAATGGATAGTGACAGCCAAATGTCATCTTGTACCTGGGCAGAATCTTGGTAGCTCCTGAAACATTTACAACGGCCGATGTTAAAAGTGCACTAATTTCACAAAATTGAATAAGGACAGTAGATCTATAGACATTTCAAAAGCCATCATAGATCACGGTAGTAACATGTTTCATGAATGCTGAGGTAGAATCAAGGAAAACCCCATAGCCTTAAGATAACACAAGCACTGCACCTCAGTGACAAAGTATATAACAATCCCATCAAAAAATGCTCCCTCTAACTTTTTTGGGGAATGTCTTTGATAATCCATTCAATTTGAGGTAGCTGAGAAACAGATATACTTTCAGATTAAGGTTGGTTCCTATTCAGTCACTGACACTCTGCTTCTCTTGATTTAATTAATCAATCAGAATTGTAATATTCTCACCAGGATCAAGGTATAGATCCAGAACAGGTATCAATCTTTCAAACTCTTTCAATCAGGTACATATCTTTCAAACAGGATATTTCCCGCGCTCAGGGTTTACTCGTTTATTTCACTTTAAAACCCCTATTTTCTGGATGACTCCTGTGTCCTGATCCTGCTTAACAGATCACAGCCAATATGTGCTTAGGCACACGAAATTCAGATTGAGACAGCATTTGCATAAATATTACCTCGGAAATTACCTGGCACCATGCCAGGACACTAGCCTACCAGTGAGAGGTACAAAATATAGATAATTAGCAGACTGTAATGTAAGTGCAAAGGTCCAGACTCCCCTTTCTAGTAACATAGATGATTCACTAATGGCATGTGACATTATGGAGCGGATTACGAAGCGGCTCCACCCGTACCGTCGGTTGGAGCCATTTCCTAACGCATCATAATGAGTCAGTTGGATTCCGGCAGGGTCCCCATGTGTGCATGGCCTCCAGTTCATGACCGAGGGGGCACCTATGGTGCCATCCTGTTGATCCCTGCATCTCATAGCAGGAACCTCTAGGTGCCTACTACGGGGGGTGGTCTTCCAAGTCAGCTCTTTTCAGATGATGTTATCCACTAATATTCATTTATTTTTCCCAGAAATGCTATGCGAGACTTAACTGAGCTGAAAGTAAATCTCGCAAGATTTCAATTACATTATCCTGCTGGAAATGGGAGTGTAGATAACATGGGAACTAATTTAGGATACGGTGTGATGCATCTTACATTTGTATGCAGTGCATTTATTTCAAAATTCAAGTACAGAAACTATGCACTGTATAGGACACCTGGAAAGGACGAGTTCAACGACTGCACCCACCTGTATCCGACCTTATAGTGACAGTGTCCATGTTTGTCCCAGTTGGCTCTTTCCTGCACAAAAATGAACTAAAACTTCTTCTACGTCCAAATGTAGAAGGCCTAACTCGTTGCAACCACTGTCTTCAGGACGTCTATGGTCACTTGTTCGTTAACCTTGATTTGTGTCATGGGCCAGCATAAAACGTTTCCAACAAAATGTCGGAACTACACTGAGGCCTCCCATTGACACATTCAACCTCATGGCACCAAGTTTAGATATAGCTTTCAGGTTGGTACTGGTGAACATTTTATTTTGCTCTACTGAGGTCTCCCAGTGGCACATTCAACCTTCTGCCACCATGTTTAGAAATATCCTTCCAGTTAGTCCTGCGGAATATTTTTTGCTCCTAATGTTAGCTGGTAGTGTGAGTGAAGAATCCTTTGCCTCGACAAACCTCCAGATTATATCAAACCATGGGCTCTTCTGGGCTGCAGATGAGGGGTCCATACCCCTGAAGTACACATACATTTCTTTATTTTTACTTTCCTATGGTTCGTAATGCAATGTTTTCCCTATTTATTTTCAAAACCACTATTTTGTTTTCTACATTACTTTGGAATATTATACGTTTTTCCCTGCATTCTGTAACATTCCCTTTTTCGCTGAAATTAGCAGGGCCGTTTAAGTTCTTTGTTTCCTTGACAATACTGTTTTATGGATTTGTTAAAAAAAAAGAAAATGGCACCTAAAGGCAATTATCTTTTGAGAAGTGCCTTATTGCTGACGCAGGCCCCAAATGGTGAGCCAAAGTTACCCTTTCTAGAAAACCTGCTTGATTCTGTAGGTCATTCTGTTTGAAAAATGTGGAAGGTAAATCAAAGCTCTAGTAAAGAGGGTCACTGATCTTCCCAAAGCCTAAGAGACTATCTTCTAGCACATAAGGATTCACACAGGTTGTATACAGTACAAATAGTGCTAAAATCAAGCCAGTAACACGCAAGGGGGAGAATGGTGTTGGAATAGTCTCATCCTCCTTCCAGAATGATTTAATTCACTACAATATAATCAGCTTCCTTTCACCAGTAACATATTCAACAGATCATTGTCACGCTTTACAATAACCTTGTGAGCAAGAGTCAAGTACTGTTTTCTTGCATCTCTAGCCATCTCCACGGCTGACCACATATACGAGAATAAGACAGCCATGTGTGGAAGTGGGGAAAAGAGAACGGCAAAAGAAAGAAAGCAGAGACAATGTACTCTATACTCTGCACTTGTGGAAGATGACAGTTCCTACTTGACAGCTGCAAAACGTATACGCTTGTGTATTAACATTTGTATACATATGAAATGATCTTCAAGATTCAATCCTGTTCCGTCACAGGAACTTTATCAGAAGATATAACCACAGGATTTAGAGTTCAAATACATATGCAAAATATTTCAAAGTTTATTTCAAACCCCACACAATTTCAGGATACGTTTATCAGAATTAAAAGTTTATGATCCATTCCTCAGGAAACTAGAAGCCTTGAAGGTTGAAAACCAACATCCATGTAGGGAGGTATGGTTGCAGCAACAATGTAGCACAAATTACCTCAAAAAGATGCCTTTCACAAAAAGGAAAGTTATACCAGTCCTTGAAGAGAGCATGGGTAGGAGTGGTGGGCTGAAGCTATGCACGTTCTATTCGCTTGAAATGGCCAAGCCTAGTCTGCAGCTGCCTTATGGAGACAGAGTAATCTATGCAGTTTGAGACATTGCATGGCCTGCCTTTGGCATTTGCATATCTTTGGTCTAAATTTCATGCATTTATAGGGTGGTCCCTGGGCTTTTTATGTATGCAGCGGATCAAGTACGTAAAAGCTAGGACTTTCATGTTAGGGAATAGCCCCGGTCCTTTTCACTGTGGAAACAATTTTTTTTGTCTTTATCTGAAGAAAAATTTGATTTATCCAAAAGGTGTGGGAGCAGGTCTGAATTGGAAGCTGCAGTAATATCAGGTAACGTCTGGCAAGGGGGCAGGTCTTTCTCGGTAGGGTCCAGAGTTGGAATTTAGAAAAGGTGCTAAAAACATGGCTGTTTAGGCAACAGAATAACTGCATGGATGGGAATTGGGAGGTGACCCAAGAAGGAGGCCGCAATGTGTAGTCTACGGACTTGCTTGATATGGCTGGGCTTGCCTGAACAGACGGAGCCCAGTTATCCAGTGTTAGCGATTTTAGCCTCTGCCTCTCCTCCACTAAAGCGAACTCCGGCTGGAGCTGAGAAACATTTTCCAGTCTTTAGTAATGTAGGCAAGGCCTCTGCGACCCTAATTTCTTCCTGACACATTGGGGATACTGCAGCAGCAAAAGAGGGTAATACCCCAGCGACTGGGGATCAACAGGGTATCAGCTACGTTAGCCCCTACATCTGGAGTATGCAGCAGTCGGCTCTGATGTGAAAAAGGCTGCAGTGGATAGCAATTTTCCTAAAAGTTTCTTTCCCTTAAAGCAGCTGGTGTTTGAGGGAGGTGAGCATTATCCAGCTGACACTAAATTTGAATCTTTACTACTGGAAATCTTGATGGAGGTACCAGAGGTCAGGACTTCTCAAAACTCTCTAGGACACACTGTGGGTGCTTGGATGGTAGAAACGGAAAGAAAAACTCAGTCTATGGAAGCACTAGTGGAAGGAATGACTGACATAATCTAGGATTTTGAAGATACCCAAAATCTGCTTGTCAAAGTGAATTTAGCTTTACAAAAGGAACTTGCCTCTGTGAAGCAACAGCTCGAGGATCAAGAAAATGCTTGAGAAAGTTTAACCTTGGATTTTTTTAGAATATCTGAAAGGGAGGAGGGGAACGCTAGTTTGGCTGCTGAAAATGCCTATGATCTGATTCGTACTCATCTTCTGCTGGGAAATACACTTGACGATAACACGTGCACATCATGACCCGGTTCAAGAGTATCCAGAACCACCTCACCCTTGTACTATTCTAGGGAATTTTGGGGACTTTTGTATATGAGAAAAGGTGTTTAACAGTGCTATTGCACATAAAGGTATCCAAATCGGTGAAGGTCAGCTCATACATATTTTTCCTGACATGTTATTTGAGCCCTCAAATTGACAAAAGTAATTCCAGTGAATTATATCTTTATTTCAAACTACCGGTGGTAAAGCTAAGATTCTATAGCCAGCTAGACTTAGAACTTTGGATAAAGGAGAAGTGAAGGTGTTTAATGATATTCAAGCAGCACAAAATGATTTACAGGTGCAAGCAGCACACCCGTTGCTGGGAGGGGGTGACCTGGTGACAGGGCAACAAGGCCATGATGAACGGGTGGGAGGCACGTGGGTGTGGGGCTTCTGGTTTGAGGATAGTCGGAGTTATTCCTCATTGACAAAGGTGTGTGCGTGTGGGGGATGGGGGTGGCCCGACAACCCTGATGGGGCATTGGGCCAAGTATTGTTACGGGGGAAAATGGCTTCTTGCTGGCATGTGATAGTTTGAGTGGGGATGGCTGGTATGGCAGGGTCTCCTGCTATTCGTTGCCATTTTTGCAGATATTGATATGCCAAGTGGGACTACAGCGGAGAATTGTTGTGTAGTCTCTGTGAATGGTTTAAATAAACCCTTGTACATGCAGGGCAATTTGGCACTGGCTTGCTGAGCAGAGGCCATCTTTGGGTCTTACTGCAGGAAAAGCATGTCAGAAAATTTAAAATGTCCTCATAACTGGTTGCCTTTCTAATCATAATGCCACTCTTCTGCATCAGCGTCTCATAGAGGGGTTGCAGTTCTTGTCAGAAAGAGGTTTGAGGCCCAATTGGATCAGGTGGCTGCAGATCGGGTGTATGGATGGGTGGTGGCTGCAATTTGTGTCAATGGTGAGAGGTACTCTTTAGTTTCTTTTTATGGATTAACTTTGGATGACCCGCAGCCATTGTATGAATCAAATTTTCAGTTGGCTAATCATACTAGAAAAATAATAATCGGAGGCAACTTTAATTGTATTTAGAACACAGTTGATATTAGTAGGGGAACCTAAACCTAAGATGACAAGAACAGCCTACAGGATCAAAGAGGAGCAAGGTTTGGTTTTCCTCTAGGGATTGCTCCACACCAAGGATAGATTTTGTTCTTATCTCTAGGGATATTTTGCTTCCTCCATTATATCGAATTCCTTATCGTGTCCCAGTGCTATAAGCTTAGATTTGGGTTTCTCCAATAAGGCTCCTTTCTCTAAAAGCTGGTCCTGTAGTACAGCATTACTTGCTGATGAACCATTTATTGCATAAATGAAGGAGCAGGCATCACTATTTTTTAGGAAAATCAATCCATCTCCTCTATAGTAAATATCTGGGAAGACTTTAAAGCAACTATGAGTGATGAGATCATTATTTTTCAAATGTTTCCACTAAGTCAGCTGAAATAGAGTATAATGAATTGTCAATGGATCTCCAAGAAGTAAAATTCAAGCTTTCCCGGTTGCCCAATGCTTTACATTTTAAGGAGAGAGAGCGGGTGAAGCATAAGCTGTAGCAGATTTTGTTGGAGAAGCAGATTATAAATGCTAGAACTTTTGGGCAACAATTATATGAGGAAGAAGAAGTAAGTGGGAAGCTGCTAGCTTGGCGGGTTAGAGCCCAACAAGCTAAAAATGTTGTAGATAATATATGGGAGCCATCAACCAGCTCCTTGCTGAGGGAAGCTTCATTAATTGAGGAGATGTTTCATTAGCATTTGGCAACTATATATGCAGCTGACCAGTTCTCCGATATGAGAGATATCATTATTTTTATTTAGAAGGTGTTTCCCTTCCGAAATTGTTGAGTGAAGCAACCCTAAACCTTGTTCACCCTATAACATTATTAGAGGTAGAGGCTCCAGATAGAAGATTGTCAAGAGGGAAGGCGCCAGGAGAAGATGGGTTTCCTTCAGAGTGTTATCAGGTTTTATTTTCAGAAGTGAACAGCCCTATAATGGCCTTATTTATTGCTATATTAACAGGTGGTTCTGTTCCCTCGTCTTTTCATAAAGGCCTGCTTACTCATTTTCTTTAGAAGGACAATGATACAGAGCATATAAATTAATTTCGCCCAATTACTCTGCTGAACACAGACTATAAAATCTTAATGATTTTTTTTTGCAGCTAGGCTTACTGAAATGATGCCCTTTTTATTGGGAAAGACCAGTCTGGGTTTATCAATGGGCATCAATATTACTATGATACACATTATTTAAAAAACAATTGATTATTTTAGTCTTACCAAGACTCCTGCAGTGGTCCTATCTATTGATGCTGAGAAAGCATTTGACCTAGTGAACTGAGATTATTTGTTTCAGGTAATGAAGGCCATGAAATTTCCATTCCAGCTCACTGGGTCAATTGTGGCACTGTTACAAGGATCGTCCGCCGTAGTATCTCTTAATGGTAAGATTCTAGATTCTTTCCAGATCTCCTGGGGCACTAGGCAGGGCTGCCCTCTGTCTCCAACACTTTTGGCCCTTTTTATTGACTCCTGGCTTGCTGTATATGCCAGAACTTGTAAGAGTGGCAGCCCTGGAATATTGAAACATACATTATATCTGACTGATCTTGTGCTATTTAGCACTGGAAAGGGGGTGCTCCAAGATGTGTTTGGTGTTTGTTTCCAATTTTTAAGATTTATGGGATGTCAAGTTAAAATTTCTAAAAACAGAGATTTTTATTTTTAACACTACTGTTTCTGTCCTACCTTCAGATTTGCAGGACATATACCAGCAAAAACCAGTCAGGTATTTCGGCATAAGAGTTTCTGAAAAGTATGAGGATCTGTATGATTTAAATTACCCCCCTTTGCTTGGTATGGTCCAGAATCTGCTGAAATGGTGGGGTAAGACGCCAATCTTAACAACTGGCAGGGTGGTACTAATTAATATGCATAGCCTGCCCTTGTTAAAAAAAAAATGCACATCAATTATTTACGAGGTCCATGATAATTGTTTTCAGTGCCTGAATGGTTAGTGTTTTTTTATGGAAAAAGTAGTCAGAGAGTTATTATTATGAAGCTCACTCTACCCAGTTATCAATGAAGGTTAGCTCCCAGTTGTGAGAATTTATTATTTAGCGTACCCATTTGCTGAATTGCAACAGGTATGTTGATTGGGCCAAATGCAAAACCTTCAATAATTCTTTTCTTCGCCTTTTGTGAGAAGGGATTTTATTATTTTTAGATTCCTATCTTCCCCTGGAAAAGAATCCCAAAAAAAATCTGGTATTGTATGCTTGTGGCCTTTGGAAATTGAAACAACCCGGGAGATACGGATGGCTCTTTTTCTTTATAAGCAGGACTACACAAAACAGAGCCAATGGGTAAAATTGCTGATTTCAGGGGAGGCTAACTTTCAGGCCCAATTTCGAATCATGTAAACCAAGTGGCCACAAGAGAGCAATGGCTCTAAGCTCCGGCCCTTAGCTCTAAAGTTTTACTGGGCTCTCATTTTCATAAAATGCAATTGTATGCCCAATGTATGGTATATTATACTCCAACACTGTTACAGAAATGGAATATCAATATATCTGACCAATGCCCTAGAGGCTCTGAATTCGGTAGCTGTGCCCATATTATCTGGGAATATAACAGTATGAAAGCTTCCTGGGAAGGTGTGCTGAAATGGTTGTGGGTTTACTTAGGGTAAACTACTCAGTGGATGTGAATGCTGTATTGCTAGGCTGCTCAAAGCATCGAGTCATTAATCCAGCCTCAGCTTGCTAAAGGTGGTTTATTGCAATGTTACTGGCGGCAAGGTCGACTATTACAGTACTTTGGTAATCTGCTGAACCACCTAGGCTGCAAATGTGGCTACAGAAACTTAATAAAGAGCAATTTAACGAGAGGCTCTCTATGCACAGCGAGTGAGAAAAAGCAGAAGCTTTGCTAACATTTGAAAATACTCTGCTCCATTTCACCAGACAAAGTAAGACAACAATAAGATGAGGTGGTCGGGATATGATCGGCTGCAGTTGCTCCTTGCAATGTCTTATTGAAAGATTGCACTTGTTTATATTGATTTAGGATTATTGGATGAGATGTATATGTATCTGCTATTCTGCACTTGGCACTTTGAAAATGTATTCCTGACACGTTAGAAAATTAAATTTTGCAATTGTCATTTTGAAATTTTATATCTGGTCTTTATGAGCTTCAATAGGTGGGAATTACGTGTATTTTAAATTTTAGACTAGTTCTCTTTCTGATACAATGGAAACTAAGGAACTTGCCTGAACGTCATTGTGAGCTATATTCACACTTTCTTCTGCTTACACTTTGTACTTTACATTCTGAAAAACTGTAATGATGGCGCAATTGGTACTACTTTTAGGGTATCCATGTATTGGGATGCATTGTAATTTTCTTATTCTTTCTGAACTTTTTTTGTTGCATTGCTGTTTTTTGAATCAGAAACCCTGCAAGAATCCGAAATAAAAAAATGAAAAAAAAAGGACTGTTACGCTTGAAAATCATAGATGGCTGCCATCTTTCTGGATGTGCAAGAGACCATGGACCACTGGGAAAAGTTGTTTGCTGCTGATGATCTACCTCACGGCTGCCTCAGTGAACTGTCCAGACCTGGTTTTTAGGGGGGCACACAAGAGCCACTGATAAAACTGGTGGGGAAATCATGAAAAGTTTTTGCCCATGTGCACACCTGCACGTTTTACATGAAATATCCCAAATGCACTTTGCATGATGCTGCATTTAGTTTCAATGATCACTTTAGAGTAAGGGTACATACAAGTCCCACCAGTGAAATGGTTTTTATTTAACCAAGCAGAACAGACAGACCACTTTATTAAGGTGACCATATGACTCTATGCCAACAAGCACGTTACCGTTCAGTCAGTCAGTCACACAGCTTTCAGTCAGACAGCTTTATTCGATCTTTGTAAACAGACCATAAAAGCACAAAGGTACATATAAACATTTCCAAGTTAATAAATATGCATATATACATTAGTTAAAATAAGTATTAAACAGTTTTGCTGTAATCCAAATAAGACCTTTAAAATCAATTATATAAAATAGGAAGAACAATTCATGATTAGAATTACACAATACTACTAAAATGTTGGCCCGCCTTTTTCCTCTTCCTAAAACAGGCCCATAGGAATGAAGCGACACAAACATACAAATGGGTCCAGTAAAGTTTCTAAAAAATACATGGCGACCCAACATTGCCTAAATTGATGGTGCCTCAGAATTGTATGAATATTTTCATTTCCTCTGAATAATTGTTGCAAAATAATAAGATATGCAGATCTGACTGCACAGCATGGTTATTACAAGAGTGAGATCTGCTAATCTATATTTATTTTGTGGATATCCCAGGAGTAACGGGATCATATTCAGTCTGAAGCGCAATAATATAAATCTGTGTTGCGCAGTGTTTATACGATCTAAATAATGAAAGCCTTCTCCTGATATTGGTGGGACCCGGTCGTATGCAATGGAAGATTGATGGATCTGTTTTTTTCCCATACAGGGGTATTCTGCTTTTTTAGTGTATAAATCTGTTAACCCTTTCTTCTTGACCTCTTTACGTGAATCAGGGTCCTGAAAAAGTGTTCCCATCCCTAGAGCTTTCAGTACAATTTCTACGTAATTTAGCCACCCAATCCTTTTGTAGTGATCTAGATTACAGCATTCTCTTATAATGGTTTGTGTCAAATTCACTTTAGTTCTCTGCCATATTGATAGCCACAAGAGGACCAGGGCCAACCTTATGGAGTCGCTCAAATAAGGAAGCCCTAGTTCAAGATGTAAAATGTTACAGTTCTGGACTTTTATTTCACAACATACTGCATTGCTGTAGCTATTGTCTTGATATGCATGAATGGCCACAATTGGACTATACCACTGCATTATGTGTTTGTAAAAGGAAAGCCAAAGACTGGACCATAGTGTCTTTTGTAACATGAGGTTCTTCCAGTAAACTTATAATGAAAGTGATAAAGTGACTGTTTAAGAAGGTTTAAGAAGGTGGTGGCATTCTATGAAGAACTTGCATTCGTGAATTTAAACATGAAAACATTACAAAATTACAAATCTTCATTATATAAAACCGCACATAAACCTTGAAGAATTGTGTAGGGTGCAGTCATTATTCTTCATACTGTAGCTCCTGACCAATCTCATATTCTGAAACTAGTGGAAAGAGGCAGAATATGATTTTCACAAGCTCAAGCAGTTTGTTAAAGGAGTAGACATGAAACTGCTTGCTCCAACGGCTATAACTTTACAACCATACTGGATATTGGTGAATAGTCAATGAGACTGGGCACTGCCTCCATAGGTAATAAAAAGTCTAGCTTTATTTTTTAACCATGAACTTACTGGCAGCTTGATTATAAATACTCCCAATCTTGCTAAAAAGGAAGCTGAGGAATACCTTCAAAAAGTGATGGCACAACAACACACAATTTGGTCAAAATGGCAGGCCAGGATCAAAAACCATGTTGTCAGGTTCCAGAGTTTCCAACTAACCCATGGAAATAAGGGAATAATGTCTTAAGATAGCACCGGCAGTGTATATGCACAGGCTCTATCTACATTGCAGAAGGGGCTGAACAAATTCCTGTTGCCCCTTCTGCAATGTGCTAGTGCCCACAGAACACAAAAATGAGTGGACTTGCCAGTTGCACCTCTGAGGCACAGTATTTAATATGGTGTTGTTGTACCTGATCCTTTTTGTAGGGTCGAACCCAGATTTGTGACTCATGGTTTTTCCTTGCTAACCAGTGGTAAAGATTTTTGCTCTCTCCCTAAAACATATTAAAATGTGGTCCTTGTAGGTCCCTAGCAAATGGTACTACCTATACCCAGCACCTGTAAATGAATTAAATGCTACTAGTCAGCAGAAGCACTCATTGCGCCACCGACTGAAGTAACGTTTTAAAACATTTCTTAGGCCGGCCACTGCAGCATGTAGGGCAGCATTAAACTGCCATTCCGACCGGCAAAATAAACCTTCTATAAATCCAAACAAGGGGTCCTCTTCAAATCCGGTCCTTCTGGGCTGTCCTAGCACATGAGTGGTTTTTAAAATAAACTCTTAACCCTCCAGGAAATCCTGAAGGCATGCTTCATCAAAGAGTTTTCACGATGGAGTTTAAAAAAGGAGTGAGGACACTTATGCAATTTAGTCCAACGTTTATATGAAGAAAGTGTGACTATAAGAATGTTGACCCGCCCTTGCCGATAGAAAAAGAGTGAAGAGCAAAATATATCAATTCCCACTGAGGATTTAGCCAGTCGGGTTGTAAGCATAAAGTGTATGGGTGGTATGAACGGAAGTATGATGTACGAGTAAGGGTAATTCCCCACTTTTTTGACCCAGAAAGGATCAGGCAATCTATAAGGATCCTTGAAAGACTGGTCCTGACGAAAACCTTCAGTGGCTGCTCTCCCATAGGGGCGTGGGGGCATTGCCCCACTGCTTTCTCGCAGTGCGAGAAGGCAGAAACATAAATTGTAATAACTACCATTTTATGTTACTGCCTTCTCGCGCGGCGAGAAAGCAGAAGTGCCTGGTTGGGGGCGGGCGGTCCTGCTCGAGGGCAGGGGAGAGTGTTGAGGCCGCCCAAACAGTCAGTATGTACAACAGTGGGCAAGACACTCCCCCCCCTGCCCTTCGAGCAGGACTGCCTACTCTCCCTTTTTCTCTATGCATGCTGCATGGCAACATACATAGAGAAAATGACCTGCTGCGGCCACCAATCACAACACTGCCATTGCAGTGTTGTGATTGGCGGACGGGAGGGAGGGAAGCTGCTACCTGGTTGATGACGATGCAGCCAGGAATTCAATTTGGAAAAAGCAGGATGGCGGGTGGACCCATCCAGAATAGTGGTCCAGTATGTTAGCAACTGTGGGCGATCCCACAGAATGTGTTTCGGGCCTGCCCCCGGGGTATTACATCTGGCGCAGGTGTCAGAGGTGCCGGGGAAAAAAGTGTGCAAATTGTTTCAGGGATAAATATGCCCAGTTAAGTATGTAACATAGAATTAGTTTTAGGCGGGACCTGCGATATAACCTCCACGGGTATGCTAACACCCTCTCCTAGACGGTGGACCCATCCAGAAGCTTAGGCGCAGGAAAGTAAGTTAAGTTTTACATTATTTTATTCATGTTTTTGTTTTTTAATTAAACAACCCCCTCCCGCCTCTCCCATACCCCCAGGAAAAAAACATTTCCACTTCCTCTCCCCCAACCCACCTGTCATGCTGGCCACGATTGAACACAACGCCCCCACAGGCCCCCCACGATCACAGCATTATCTTTCCCCCGTGAAATCCTAAAACACCAGCATGGCCAAGGTTAAGTGAAAAATTCATTCACGCAAAGGCCAGGCTAGGTTGTAGCGTGTGATAGGATCATTAGCTGCAAACATGCTTGCTCCGCCCGCCACTTTCAAATGTCACCAGCCGCAACTGAAAACCTCAGTATCTTCCAAGAAAGCTGGAAACATGCAGATGAATGCGTGGGTAATTAGAACCCACATTTCTTTTTAACACTGTCAAGCAATATTCTGATAATAATGTTTATTGCAGGTACGCCTCAGGCAACCTTTGAAACATTTATTGGTTGGATTTCTTGATATATCTATAAGTGCTCCATGATAAAGTTGAGCTTGAATCCGGTGTGGAAGTATTAGAGCCCATTTTGAAACCTTTATGATGAAGCATGCCTGTAGGATTTCCTGAATGGTAAGAGTTTTATGGTAAAAATCACTCAGGTGCCAGCACTACCCAGACTGACTGGACTCTTAGGAGACCTCTTGTTTTGGTTTATGTACAGTTATTTCAGGGAAGTTGGTGGATTCAAACTGACCTTCTCTTTCCCTCCCTTTGATTATTTTAAATAAACCCTTTGCCAGGCCTAAACCTTCCTTTTTAACATGTATAAGTCTCCCCTAAGGTAGGCCCGAATGGCTCTTAGTGCAGATGGCATTGTAGTTAACAAGTAGAACATGTGTACGTAAGTTGTACATGTCCAGGCAGGGGAAAAACTCCTAAAGTTGTTTTTCATTGTTATAAGGCCTACTTCTCCAACTAACTAAAACTGGGTTACCTTATTACAAATATTAAGTGCTAACCTTAGACTCGGGGAAGATAGAAATCTACTGTTTACACTCAAAATGTAATTTAAAATCCTCTTTATTGGTGATGTTTCTTTTTTGTTACAATTCTGCAAATGTCACTTTTGGAAAGTTGACATGTTCTTGTCCCAACCAACTGTCCCTTTCTGTCGGTGTCTTGAGTCACATGACTGTGAATGGCTCTGTTGTGGGGGTTTGTGTATTACTTCCAGACAGTAACTCAAAGGGGGCTTAGGTGTGAACAGCATGGGTCTACTGAGAGGATGGCTGGAAAGGAGCTGTACCCATTCCCACTTACACTTCAAACACAAAGAACACTGACACCAGGCCTGCTCCTCATTTTGTCATGTCAGACAGTTTGGAGCCTTGACTAGGGGATTGGAAGGAACTTTACAGAAACAATAATGGGGGTAGGAGAGGGGGAATCCCCACACAAAGTTTGCTCCCAGGTCTAAAAATTGGACCTGAAGAACCACTCATCAGAACACTTCTGGACCTGTGCAAGATTCAGAATAAGGACTTACCTGCTGCCAGTGTACTGCCTTGCTGCTTGAAGGACTGTCTTGCTGCCTGAAGAAGAAAGACTGAACCTGCTTGCCTTTCTTCCATGTTACCTAGACCCCACTGATTAGTTGGCTGACCTCCTGTGTGAGGTTCAGGAACACAGTAAGCTTCAGACACCTCCCTGCAACTGCTCAGCTGAGCAGCTACAAGTGGACCTGTCTGAGCCCTGCTGCTGTTCTCTGCTGGAATATGTCCGGATCACTAAGAGGTGACCCCAGACCCTTGATCCTTGGCTCTCATCAGTGAAAGCTCCTCCAAGAGGACAAGGGGAAATTCTTGAAGTGGGGGTGTTAGAAATGGGGGTCTCTAGTTGGTAGGGGCCTGCACCCTGTCCAAGTAGGGACCCTTGCTTCTCGTCAGTATGAGGGGATTACACACTTTAGATAAGCCCTGCTCACTCCCTTGGTAGCTTGACACAACCAGACAGGTTTATCCCAAAGGTAATGTGTAAATAATGTGTGCCTAAATGTACAGTAGCACAGTGAAAACACCACAGAAGGGACACCACACCAATTTAGCCTTTTGAAAAGCAATCAGTCTCAAACTTGTGTAGGTTAGAGCTATTGGTGTTCTAAATGACAATGTTTTTGACTTTTTTTTTCTTGGCAGTGGAGTGATCATTTAGAAAATAAGTGCACACATTAACAAAAAAAGGAACATTTTGGAAAAAGTGGTTGTATAGGTTTTCTATCTATTCTACTGTGGTAGACACAAGGGAATCTCAGACTCCCTGAAGTAGCATAATCAATATAGAAGGAAATTAGTAAAGCAGGGAAAGGGTTCAGTACCACCGACTGTTACTATGTGTTCATCTGGACCTTTATTAGCCACATAAGGTACTGCACTGAGGAATCCTGAAGAGTCTGACTGAAAGCACATCGACGAGTAAAAAAAGAAAACGTAAAATTGCGTACCTCCTCAAAAGTGAAATAATGTAATGTGTGAGCCCTGAGTTTAGTGTTTCGATGTGCTCTCTGCCACACATAGGCTACACAAGAGTGTGCAGCCATGGTGGGGGCCCTCAGTTAGTAAACACAATAGGGCAGTGGGAGCTGGTCTTTCCTAAAGGAAAGGACACATGGACAGGCTGATAGAGGCACCAACTCTGGCAGAGTAAAGGGTACACGGTCTGTTACATTACAGAGAGGACTAAAACTAGATGAACGGTGTGCGTGCATGTTTGTTTCTGCTCTTCATGCTAAAGTTCTGCTATCATAATGAACGGCATAACAGGTCACATGGCCTGCTGAGGTACTCTCCAGAAGTGTTGCTACCTCCAGATTCAAATAAAGTTTCAGATACAAACTGACGTGTTATGCCCATGGTGACTATGTAAAGTACAACACAAAATGTTGTAAAATAACTGGCAATAAAATGCGACACCTTGTTGGGTTGGAAAATCAGCATAATATGAGGTACCAGGTGTTCACCAGGTCTTTGCCATTCTTACTTTCACACAGCAGATCAGAGGATCATTAAAGGATGTATTGCAAGGGTGCTGAAAACTGCTGGTACTCTTCCTTTCAAACAATAAATAAACTACTGGTACTCAGTACCTGACAGTACCTGCCTGTTTAAAACACTGGATAGTCTCAAGGTGGCAACAAATTATGTGTACAGATTTGATCAATTCTCCAGTTATGAGTAGCGCTTTAAATGGACAGGCGCCTCACAGGTATGGAGTATCTGCATTTTGTTTTTCATTTTAAGGAGAGAGTACCTGCACTTCTCAGTGGGGGTGCAACACTTTGAATGGGGGAGTACTAGTACTTTTCAGTAGCAAACAGAAACCCTGGAATAGTGAGTACCTGCACTTTACTATTTCCATTTCATGCACCGGTTATCCATCTTCACTAATGTTGCCACCTAGCTGGTATTTTGATGGAAAAATTACCTAAAGCTGGTGTTTTTAGCATTAAGTAGTACATAGTTCAAACAACAATAATAAATAGAAAGCACTTTTAATTATGTTTTAGAGCTGCGTCAATGATCTATGACTATCTCTGGTGGAGAGGTAGAGTTCTGATAGGTTTAATATCCAATAGAAATGGTATGCTGCAACACCCACAAACTGGCACCATCAAATCATGCACAACAAAACAGATTACTTGAAAGAGCATAAATCACAAGTCTAATGTGGTAGCCACTGTAAAGCAGAACTGCCAGTTAAAATAATTTAAAAACTGTGACAGGATGGTCATGATCACAGTAAGCAAATCAACAGCAAGACGGTATTATGTACAGTATTCCCTTATGAAAAATAAATGTGTACTTAATAGTTATATGAGGAAAAACAGCAAACTAAAGTGCCGACGAACTTGTTGAAAAACTGTACATTGAAAAAAATAAGCCATATCTCATAGTACAGGGTCAAATGATGGTGTCTGAGAGCAGGGATCTCCGCCTCATCGAAAGGATTGAAATCAGGTAGAGATAGGACGACCCCCTCGCAACCCTGGTATTCGCCCCAATTACGCATACTTAAGCTTGCTTGTAAGAAATTGGAGCGAGTGTGGCGGGCGGCCTATTGCCCACAAGCCACAGTAGCTTACCGTTCGGCACAGCGGGAGTACTATGCCAGTATTAAACTGGCCAAATCTGAATACTTTGCCAGAAGAATTGAGAAAGCTAATAATAACAGTTGTGACATTTTTTCCATTGTCAAGAGCTTTCTCTCCCCCTGTGCTGAAAAAATATCGGTGAGACCCTCTACTGAATGGTGTGAGAACCTTTCTTCTTTCTTTCTAACAAAAATTGCTACAATACAGCAGAGTCTTAGAGCGGTCAGTGGTGGGAGCAGGACTGCTGATAATGTTAGATCTATAGTACCGCCTACCTACACTATGGAGAGATTTACCCCCCCTTCAGTGGAAGATACCTTGTTTGCAATTAAGTCTCTGAGATCCGGTGCCCCTGGTGATACATGCCCAACCCGGGTGTTGGCTGAAGTGGAAGAATCAGTGGCATTAGAGGTTTTACAAATAATGGGTCTATCCTTTAAAACATCTAAAGTTCCCAAGGAATGGAAACAGGCAAAGCTTCTTCCCTTGTTGAAGAAAACTGGTGCTGATCCTGCTGTGCCGGGCAACTATAGACCCATTTCCCTGCTTCCAGCCATGGCGAAAATTGGAGAGAAACTTGCCTTTTGTCAGCTGAATGCCTTTGTGGAATCATTGGAGGCTCTCCACCCTGCCCAGTCTGGCTTTCGTGCAGCACACAGCACGGAGTCAGCCTTGGTGGAGATCACAGAGGCGACTAGGGAGTGTTTGGACAGTGGCGGCAGAGCGGCTCTAATTTTATTGGACCTCTCTGCCGCGTTCGACACTGTCCCGCACTCTCTCCTCCTGACTCGTTTGGCTGAGATCAGTGTGCAGGGCTCAGCATTAGAATGGGTGAAATCTTTTTTGTCCGATAGGTCCCAGCAGGTTTGGATCCCACCTTTTTCTTCCTCGGCCAAGCCTCTTACTACAGGGGTACCCCAGGGGTCTACATTAAGCCCCTTGCTTTTTAACGTGTACCTTACCCCACTCATAGTGCTGGCCGAACAAATGGGGGCTAAAATTATAGCGTATGCAGATGATACGCAACTTTTATTTACATGGCCTGATGCTGCACTCAACACTGAGGTCATTTGTTCTTGTCTTTCTGCAGTTTTTATTGGTTAGCAATGGCTCAGCTAAAATGCAACGAAGACAAAACAGAAATGTTGCTGTATGGCCAATTTCCGCCCAATTTTAGAGAACTCTTGTGGCCTTCTGATTTTCCCCAGCCAAGTTCAGTTACCATCCCTGCAAAGAACTTGGGAGTATGGTTTGGGGAGGATCTGAGATTTAAGGCGCACATAAAAAAACTTACAGGGGTGTGCTTCGGATCTCTCAAGGCTATGAGAAAGTTCTTTCCATAATTTCCATCTTCAGCAAGAGAGTCGGTTGCGAGGGCTTTAATATTATCACGGCTCGATTATGCCAACTCCCTTCTTAGCGGAACTCCAGCCTTCCTAGTCGCCAGACTACAGATCATCCAAAATGCGACGGCAAGACTTCTGTGCAACGTGCCCAGTAGAGAGAGCGTGCGTATCCATTTGAAGGAACTACATTGGCTGCCGGTGACTCAAAGGATTACTTTTAAAATCCCAACACTAGCATTTAAAGCAGTCAATGATCTTGGGCCTTCCTATCTGAGGAAAAGATTCAGCCGCTACACCCCACTCGTTCATTACGCTCGGCTGATTGCAATTTTCTGAGTGTACCCCGCTTTCGGCGAGTGCGCCTTGGAGGCCAGTCAATTGCCGTTCTTGCGGCTTCGACTTGGAACACTCTGCCTTTATCCTTGAGATTGATCCAGAATTTTGTTCCTTTTAAGAAGGCACTGAAGACGCATCTTTTCAGAATTGCTTATTAGACTTTTTAAATTTTCTTCTGTTTCCTTTTTGCAACCTGCTTGTTTTTCCTTTTTGCGCCAGGCTACTCTGGTAGTAACAGAGCGCGTTATAAAACAGCTAAAATAAATAAATAAAATGACTTAAAGCTGGTGTTTTTAGCATTAAGTAGTACATATTTCAAACAACAATAATAAATAGAAAGCACTTTTAATTATGTTTTAGAGCTGTGTCAATGATCTATGACTATCTCTAGTGGAGAGGTAGAGTTCTGATAGGTTTAATATCCAATAGAAATGGTATGCTTCAACACCCACAAACTGGCACCATCAAATCATGCACAACAAAACAGATTACTTGAAAGAGCAAAAATCACAAGTCTAATGTGGTAGCCACTGTAAAGCAGAACTGCCAGTTAAAATAATTTAAAAACTGTGACAGGATGGTCATGATCACAGTAAGCAAATCAACAGCAAGACGGTATTATGTACAGTATTCCCTCATGAAAAATAAATGTGTACTTAATAGTTATATGAGGAAAAACAGCAAACTAAAGTGCCGACGAACTTGTTAAAAAACTGTACATTGAAAAAAATAAGCCATATCTCATAGTGCAGGGTCAAATGGGATAGACCGCTCATCAACAGCAGAAAAAAGTTCCTCAAGATTAGCAAGTCTTACGTTTTTTGGTAGTCAACAATTCACGGACGACCCTGAGGCCTTTTCTGGACTATAGGAGCCAAGGCAGATAATCTCACACATCCTCTCTATTTGCACATCATTTTCAGTTTCGCCAAGGCTACTTGATTATTAATAGCTCAGCAAGGACCACACAGTGTTGCTTTATCCCCAGAAGGTATGTTGGCACTAGGCTATGAAGACTTTTAAAGGCAAGACAAAATTATATTTAAGTCACTCTCTGTCATTGTAGCCATTGAAGCTGCTTTAACACTTGAGAATAATTCAGCTTTAGCGATTGCCATGGTCAATGGGGGTGCTCCACATGTCATTATTCCCCAATGTACCAACCAGGAATAAAATCACTAACCCTACAGTTATATACACAGCTGAAGTTATTTCATGAATTCCCTACCAGAAAACTGCATCTCCCACATAACAGTTAAATTTACATTCATTTTTTTATTTAATGGGTGTGCATTATTGTTTACACTTGAGTACCTGTAGGTGAAAGACCAATGGCGTGTCTGATCCTGCTCCCATCGTGCTCAGGATTACTGTGTTCCATACTTAAGCAATTTGACCACTGGTTGAGAGTCAAAGGCCTAATGCCCCAGCTCTGCTCTCCAACTGTGCTTTTATAACTCATGAAAACATTCAAGCTTTCTTCTCGCGTCCACACTCCAATCCAAACCCAAGAGAGGGTGCATAAACTGACATGGAAAACATGTTAGCATTGAACAGCACTCAGACACTCGATACAGGTGCCCAATAAAACACAAAATTGCAACAGAAGTGCATAAGCACACATGAATATGACCCGTGACAAATACACATACACCTCTGATAAATGTACCAGAGATATATACCAGGAGTACGATTTTCAAACATATTTAAAGACCAGAGTATGCCGAACAAAGAGGTTGGTGGCAGCCAAACTGCAAATGCACCAGGCGAGCTCAATATTAGAAACATCACAGCTTTGCCAAACATGCTGTAACCACCCATGGAGCTTCTCAAACCTGTACACAAAGAAGGTACGCCACCAAGGAGCTGTACATGCCGCTCCATGATCTGAAAACCATGTGGCAGAGATGCTGGAGAGAGAGCGAGATGCACACGTGAGAGTGATTTGTCGCAAGCTGGGACTGCACTCCCTGCAGCATGACAAGTAGACATCGTGGAAGCGAGGCAGATAAAGAAAAAAGTAGAGACACTGGCACTGGTGTATATAAATAATTACCTAGAGAGGATCCAAAGAGCTTCATCCAGAGAAGGGAGAGAGCCCCAATCAGCCCAAACAAACCTGTAGGGCTACATAGAGCAGCAAAAGGGGAGGAGTTACACAGCGCCATGCAGAGTGTGGCGCTTTGCTCCTTAAAAGTAAAGTTAAAGCTGAGCAGTTTATAAATCAATAAAGGGCAGAGTAAAATCTTAAACAATTAATAACAGATTCTTCAGAAGTAGTAAGCATGAGGTGTTGGTGGAAGGCACATGGAGATTAAGGGAACAGTGTCTGGAACCACAAGTAGCGAGGAGACAGAGGAAAGTAAAAGTAGTGCAGTAAAAAAAAAAGATATGACCATTAGTGAAAGGATTCATGCATCAGGGGCAATTGCCTGGGTTGTAACAAAACAGCCACAAGGTGAGGCAAATGAACACTATTTGCCAATGAAAGCAATAGAATTTGTAACGGCAGACCAAGTAACCAATTAAAAAGTGGGGGCGTGTTCAATGCCACTGAGAGGGATTACAGCATGCCTCGCTGCCTCTAGGCTCGACCTAAAAATAGGTAATATTTATTTAATCTTTAGAAGACTAAAAACTGCAATTATCCACATATACTGTACACAAAAAAGAAGGAAATTACATTTTCAAAACAGGGTCCATTCAAAATGGTAGGGCCCTGTTCAGAGGTGAGAGAGCATAGATTTACTCACTCTGAAGGCTTGTTAGACGATCCCCAGGCCGTTCACAGGGACCCCATAACTCCTGTGACTGCTCGTCTCAGTTGGGTCACAGGAGCTCCTCTGTTCTGCTGATGCAGTGCCCAGGATCAGGAGTCAGGAGCAGTGGCATGTCTCCAGCCTCCTGCTCCTCTCAAAGCAAGAACAAATGCTGTGCCCGGCCTGCACCATGGGTGCTATGGTTGCTTGGCAACATGGGGGGGGGGTCCCCTTGACAATCTTTATTGCATTGGCTGGGCTGATGAGCTGGACTCTTATCTCACAGTCTCTCTACTTTTTTCATGGCACATGCTTGCACTGGGCCTAAGCTCCCAAAACGGCAGAGGGTTCCACAGTGCCTCGAGTCCTGGTGGTGGGAGGGGGAAGCAGACCCTGCAGAGTGCTCAGTGGATTTTCAAGTTGAGCAGGAGGAAGAGCTAGTCCTCGCAACAGTGAAAAAAGAAATACACAGTATTTCGTTATCAGGACATATAAAACACAACAGTACATGTCATACCTTTAACATACACTGCACCCTTCCCACGGGGGTAACTTGGGCCTACCTTAGGGGTGACTTACATGAAATAAAAGGGAAGGTTAGCACCTGCGAAGTGGGTGCACTTGCAAGGTTGGTATGGCAGTTCAAAACTGAGTGCACAGTCACTGCAGTGGATGGTCTAAGACACATTTGAAAGGCTACCTGTGTGCCTATGACAATCAGTGCTGAAAGTCCACTAGAAGCATTTGATTTTCAGGCCCTGGGCACACATAGTGCACATTACTAGGGATTTACCAGTAAATCAAGTATGCCAATCATGGATAACCAATCATAATCACAATTTACATACAGAGCATATACACTTAAGTATTGATTAGCAGTGGTGAAGTTCCCAGAGTTCTAAAGCCAACAGAAAACAGGGTCAGGAAAACAGGAGGCAAAAGGCAAAATGTTTGGGACTAAACCTGCAAAAATGGCCAGGTCTAACAGCAGGCTCCTTGAGACCAGGTAAGTTCATGACAAAACCCTACCGCCTAGGATGACCACCAACACGAAATTCTGATGGGACACGTTCTTCGCACCAACAGAGACTGTCCACGAGAACTGGCAGTGCAAGACCTGCACTTTGCGCTACAATAATGATAGTCTACGCTGACCACCAACACAAAGCTTCAGCAATGACTAGATCTTCGTGTGACAGCACCAACTATCTGCAACACCCAATCTGCTCTTCGCTTCATAAGCCTCCTCCTTGAGACCTCCTCCAACGAGAATGGAATTCTTTGTGCTGGACTTGAGAAGATAACTTTTCAGCCGGACTAACCCGGTCCCTGTATTTGACCCACGCTCCATCATGGTTGGCCTGAACTTGTGACTTTTACCTGGTCCAGTGAGACCAGATGACCATGAGTGATGCTTTGTGCTTTTAGGTGCTATTTTCACTTGAAACTTTAAAAGTGAGTAGCTCTGTTTCTACTGATTAGAGTTTTTCTTGTGCTGTGTTTTCACTTCATAACGGTTTGTTTGGTATATAGATACTTTACACATTGCCTCTAAGTTAAGTTTGACTGCTTTTGTGCCAAGCTGTCATAGGTTTAAGCATAGGTTAATGTAGTGACTTTCGTGGTTCACCTTGATAAGAATTGTGGTTATTGCCTGAGTGGAACTTTCACCCCCCTCGACCAATAACCCAATTTCTTACAGGCCGCTAATATAATTTGTTTGATTTTACACTTATGGCGTACGGTTCTACTAACTGGTAGGTAACCGTGTCTTCCCTTTAGCCATATTTCATTCCAGTGACTTCTAAGAGTTTTAAAATTACATACAGGAGATGTCCTCAACATTTGTGGACCTGCTCATCACACAACGAACAATACTGCTGCTTTACAAGTACACAAGTTGGTGAATCTACTGTATGGAAATAGGAAAACAGATCTCTGTAAAGTCATCGTGCAGGTCTGTTCATAATTTCTGTTCAAATAGTAGGCAGATGTGGACTTGTGGATACTGTATTGGTGCTGAATAATCATGAAAAAATAACTGCATAAAGTAGTGTCATAGTGAACCCTACACTTGAACTGCTGCAGCACGGACTGCCATTGAGCCTTTTAGCCTGGCAGACGGTTTCACACTAAAAGTCTAAATAGCACTTCATGGGCCCCCTTCTGCCTGCAAACAGATGCTCGTTAATAACAGCTCGCATGAATGACATGAAATTGCTAAGAAGTGCATATACAACGCTAAAGAGCTAAGTACAAGAATGGACCTGGGGAAAGAAAAACTATGTGTTAGAACCGGGGTCTCTAGTTGTCAGGGGTATGCACCCCAGTCCAAGTAGGGACCACCGCTTCCAACCTGGTAGCTTGGCGCAGAGCAGCAAAGGCGTAACTCCAGAGGCAATGTGTAAAGTATTTGGGCAACACACAACGGCGATGGCACAGTAAAAACACTCACAAAAGGAACACCACACCAGTTTTGTATAAGAATAAGAATTTCTTTATCTAAAAGATATGCGAGAACCAAAAGCAGGTAAATCCAGCTCCAGGCAAGATCAATATTAAAAAGGATTCCAGTTTCCAAGCAAGATCAATAAGAATGAATCCAGTTCCCAGGCCTGATCAATAATAAAAAGGATTCCAGTTTCCAAGCAAGATCAATAACCAATAAGAATGAATCCAGTTCCCAGGCCTGATCTAATCACCAAAAGCTCAGGTGTGCCAAGGGCTCCTGCTGGTAATGTATTTCTCACAGTGTCCTTGGATGGCAAAGGTTCACTTGAGGTAGGTTCTTATGGTCAAAATTCACTGGGGGAAGGCTCTTAGGCCAAAGTTCCCTTGTAGCGTAATAAGTGTGCCTCTCATAAAAATGATGCTCCCAGCGTAGGAAGTGCGGCTGCCCAGGCGCTGCTAGTAATGCTAAAAAATGCCCCAGTGTCAATTACCAAGTAATTATGCAACCGTAGGCTGGTCAGGGAAGGACGGTTCCCAGCCAAGCACAAAGCTCACACTCCAGGTACCCGGCCAACCCGCACCCCGCCCCCTCGCAGCAGCCTGGTTGCACGGAGGCGTTACCTGGGGTGGTGGTTGCGGGCGCGGGTGCGAGGCTCCTCTCCCCCTGGGGCCTCGGGCTCAGCAGGCGCTGCACGGGTGGGGGTCACGGCCACACAGCGCTCCTTTAGCCCAGCGCTTAACAGTGCCTCCAAGTCCGGGGCAACGACGGAGCCTCCTGCCACACAGGGCTTCGCTTCTCAGCGCTACACAGCGCGCTCCGGTCCCAGTGGCGGTGACCTCAGGGCCAGTTTCAGTCGGCTTGCGCCAGAAGCAGAGGCAATCACAGAGCCCTCGGGAGGATCACGGGGCAAATCTTGAGAGTGTTGTTGCTGTTCCAAAGGACAGGCTTTAAAACGCTGTGGTCCGAGGACAGGTAGTTTCTTTTAGCTTAAAAAGGGTGCAGTCCCAAAAAGTCAATCTTTAAAAGGTTGAAGACTCTTTAAAATGTGGTTCAAAGAAAACTAGTTCCTTTGGGATGTTGTGGAGACACTCTGGTGGTGATGTTGCAGTGTCCCATGCAGGGAAGGATCAGCAGACAGTAGGGCAGCTCAGCAGGTTGTGGGGCAGCAGTTCCTTGGAGCAGTCAGCCTCCTTCCCAGTGGCAATCCTCTTGCGCAGCAGTCCTCACTACAGCAGGGATTCTTCCAGGTCCAGCAGTGTAACAAGAATGTGAGGCCAGGACCCTCCCTTATATATTCTCCAGTCCAGGGGCTAGAAAGTGGTGGAAGTCTCTGGAAGAGTCTGGGGGCAGGGGCTTCTGGAAGAGTCCAGGGAGTGCTGGTATGTTCCCTGCCTTCTCTGACCTAGCTGTCACAGTGACGAGAGACAGGCCATTAAGGCTACAGTGGGCAGCCCATCACAGCTCATCCCAGGGAAGAAGGTGTGAATCACCACTCCCACCTCCCAACCCAGGCAGGCTATCAGTATGCAGAGGGGAGGGGGGAGTCTGCAGAGCCTAATCTAAGTGTAGGCAGGAAAAGGTCCACTTTATAAAAGTGGGATCCCTAGCGTAGTAATGCCCAAACCCTATATATCATTGGAAAGGGTTCCACGCCCCGAACCAACAAGACATGACAGACTTATTAGGTCCCTGTCAGAAGTTATCCTATAAGGGGAGGTCCCCAATATTAATGAACAAAGAAGGGGGTTCCCCATGGGTAACTTAAGGATATGGCAGGAAGTAGGGGGGAAAAAACCATGGAAAAGAAAAGGAAATTACCCTGCCTTAGGATATAATGGCCCTAGTTAGAGGGTCCAGAAGATATACATAAAGGGGTGAATAACCTAGGGGTTGGCACTGAACATCACAATCATACGGTCACATCAGATAGACCAAACAGCTTATATTGAAAAATATATATTTTTTTATTATTTTTTGTTTTCTGATCACATAGATATAAACAGTTTCTTCTTAGGTTATAGAAATATGTTTTTTAATATATAGAAAAAGTTTTTCAATAGTGCATATATATCATAAATAAGACAAACATATATATCAAAACAAACACAGATTGGAAATTTGTCCTACCCAGTAAAGGCCAGTACTAAACACACACCATATCATTCATACTCAATTCTAACTAGTTTCATACCATACATCCTGCATTCAACTACTTAATTTTTCTGCTCCTTGCAAGTATAGCACAACGATGGTTCATGTGCAGAATATGTCAAGGTGTTAATCCAGAACGGTGGTTTTGACTATGGGTCCTGATGTAGTGAGGACAATGATTGTGTTCGTGGAGACATACGCCGACGCGCGTTTCGGTGACAAGCCAGTAAGGCTGCACCTTCGTCAGGGCAAGGGGCAATATACTGGGGCGGACAAAATGATAAAATTCAAGATCGATCGGTACTTTAGGAGCTCCATCCATCGGCCGACGGACCGAGTCGGCGGAACCCCATTTGAAGGAAGACTGCCCGCGAGACGAAGGTACAGAAGCGGCCAGTAAACTACGGAGACAGCTCTATCCTCCTGGGGCGATTCCGTTTCCTAGGAGAACGAATAAGTGCAGCGCTACTGAAACCCCTGTTAAGAGTAAAAAAGAACCTCGCCTTCAAAAGGAACGCCAGAAGCCTATGTGTTATTTAAGGCCGGCCTAAATATCTAAAAGAAGAACTTCCGCCCTATGAAGCCTACCTTGTGGACCCTGTATGACTGCCTGAAAATAAGAAAATGGGATCTTAAATAACTCGCTAAAGTACCGATCGATCTTGAATTTTATCATTTTGTCCGCCCCAGTATATTGCCCCTTGCCCTGACGAAGGTGCAGCCTTACTGGCTTGTCACCGAAACGCGCGTCGGCGTATGTCTCCACGAACACAATCATTGTCCTCACTACATCAGGACCCATAGTCAAAACCACCGTTCTGGATTAACACCTTGACATATTCTGCACATGAACCATCGTTGTGCTATACTTGCAAGGAGCAGAAAAATTAAGTAGTTGAATGCAGGATGTATGGTATGAAACTAGTTAGAATTGAGTATGAATGATATGGTGTGTGTTTAGTACTGGCCTTTACTGGGTAGGACAAATTTCCAATCTGTGTTTGTTTTGATATATATGTTTGTCTTATTTATGATATATATGCACTATTGAAAAACTTTTTCTATATATTAAAAAACATATTTCTATAACCTAAGAAGAAACTGTTTATATCTATGTGATCAGAAAACAAAAAATAATAAAAAAATATATATTTTTCAATATAAGCTGTTTGGTCTATCTGATGTGACCGTATGATTGTGATGTTCAGTGCCAACCCCTAGGTTATTCACCCCTTTATGTATATCTTCTGGACCCTCTAACTAGGGCCATTATATCCTAAGGCAGGGTAATTTCCTTTTCTTTTCCAAGGTCCCCAATATTAGCCTATGGAGGAGTAGCCTTAGTGCGGTAGCAGTGGCTTGTGGCAGATATGCCAGCCTCACAATGTTTTAGGGGAGAGCACCCGCACCTCAGCACTGTTTAGCAGTGGTGAGGCACCCAGAGTCCTAAGTCCAACAAAATGTAAGGTAAAAATGGGAGGTAAAAAGGGCAAAAATGTAGGGGAGACCACCCTAAGGCTGACAGGTCTAACACTATGAAAATAGGAAACGAAGGTGTAGGGAGAGAAGGATAGTTGTAAAGTGAATAAAGAAATTTATGGAAATACAGAAAAGAAAAAGTGAGAAAGAAAGAAGGAAAATAGAAAACGGTAAAGTGGAAAGAAGGAAACCCTCTGAGGTCCCTGGGGTCAGCGTAAGCAAATTGGTAGAAATGTATTTTCTTAGGTGTACTTCATGAGTTCTGCTTCAAAACACCCTAGTGCTGCATTGCTGTAGGGGCATACTAACCCTGTTTTCACCGTAGTGCATCTTTAACTACATGCACTGGGCACAAAATCGGGCACTGAACTATTAATGATAAAGCACCGTCCCCAGAGCATCCGTGAACTGGCGCGGCCCTGGGGGCAGCACTTTAGTGAAAGACGGACTGGGTGATTGAGGCAGCTAATCTGACTGTCACAGGGCCAGCAGCACCCGGCCTGCACTTTTAAGCGATGCAGAGATCCCCCTACAGGTGGGTGCAGTGAGTGACTGTACTTACATGTAACAGGGTGTCTGGGGAGTTCCCAATTTCTATTCTCTAGATAGTTGCTCTCAGGGGGCGCACTGACTGTGCAACACCTCTTTGTGGTTTATAGTCTGCCTCCTGATGGCCTTGTTGCGTCTGCGCCCACAATCATAATGATTCTGTGCAGGTACAGAGGCAAAGTTATTCCTCATTTGGATGGGGCAATGACAGAATGCCCCTTTAGTATGGCATTATAGCTGCATACTAAGAGCAGAATGCTCCCTCAAAATAAGCAACCCCCTGAAATATTCTGGGGATGATTGTACTTTTCACACTCCGTGCCTTAGAAGTAATGTTCAAAGTGGGGGATATTTTAATTTTAAAGGTGCTCACTTGGTATTAATCATTTTACTCCTGTTGCACTTTTTTTTGTTTTAAATGGTAACTGGATGGGAAAAAGACATTAATTTAAAAACTGCAATGCTAGCCCCTTCATCTGCGATAATTTGTATGTGTTTTTTGCCTGCGGATTAAGTAGATATTGGTGGATAAATGAAATGTCTCTGGAGGTAAGTGTGATATCTCAAGGGGTTAATGCATCACCTACTAAATGTTTCTTGCCATCTGTTGATTGAAGATTCAAAACTCGGCATTTGTCACAGTGGCTGGTTCATGGGGTGCTTTTATCACCTGGAACCGTAGTACAATAAGTGCCCCAAAAGTGCAACAGGCATTTTTGCCTGCTTTGCACGCCCCTGGGACACTTTGGTATTACAGAAGGGGCGCCAATGCTTGTGCATCCCCTTCAGTAATACTGATAGCGCTAGCACACTTAAAGCACAGCGCTACCTTAACGGGGTGTTCCTTCATTTGCATAGGGGCGTGCCATATGCAAATAAGGGATTTTCTTTGCCTCTGCACCCACACCATATTACAGACATGGCAAACACAAGGAGATAATGGACAGAGCAGTGAAACTTTTCAGGCACTCACTTCCAGCCACAGATCTGGGTTGAATCCATCATCATTCTTTAGCTCCCTTCGCCACCTCTGTTCAGACCCAGCCATATGCAATTCAGTCTTGACCCTGTGCCTCTTGGGAACAGTCCAGACATGGACGCAGAGGCAAAGAAGATCTCAGGGGGCGCACTCACAGTGAACCACCTTCAAGGTGGCACACTGTGAGTGCGCCTCCTGAAAGCAGCCCTCTGGAGGGGAGAAAGGGGTACTTATGGACCCTCCAGACATCCCCTTGCAGGTGGGTACAGTCACTGATTGAATCCGCCTGCAAGGGGATCTCTAACCCCCTTTAAATATGCAGGCAGGTTGCCATCTACACTGTGAAACTATGGAGTGGCTGCCAGCAGCCTCTCTGTGTTTTCACCTGAATGTGCTGCTCGAAGCAGCGTGAGTTTGTTGCTGCACTGGGGGTGGAGCAAACATTGTAATAGGGCGCATTTTCATTGTTTTCACCCGGCGCACTTTGACAATGCGTAATAAGGCCCCTGGTCGAGAAGAGTAAAACGCATTTGGCGCCCCTTCTGCAGCCTCCTAATTGTTTGCACATGTTTCAGCCTGCAAATGCCTTACTGCATTGGTTATGTATGCACCTATGGGCAGCATTGTTTCGGTTATGTTATCAACAATAACTTCCTGGGAGCATTTCATGTAAAAAAAAGTTCAAAGGTGACCTGGTGACATCGGCCAGCCTTTCAATGATTTCGAGCCCATTAAAAATGAGGGATGAATTAACTGGTGGGTTCAGTGTCTAAAGTGGATTGGTCCAGTCTGTTTCAAACTCTGTTCAATGTTATTTAAACGACTGAGTTTCTGGCATATTTGAAGTAAGATGATGGGGTCAATCCAGTTCAGGTAAATTTTCATTCTGCTGCTGTTCTCAATCAATTCACGAGGAGGGGAGCCTGCATTGCGGCACCAGTGCTGTGTCTGAAGGAGGAAGGGCGCTGGCTGTGCAGCTATGGGGTACCTGTTCACTGTGCTTTACTGAAGCTATCAGCCACGTGAAGGATCGTGCATGCACATGTAACCATCTTGAAATTGTAATAGAAAAATTAAGATGCCGCCTGCCAATAGTGCAGTGGAAAGTGATCAAAGTACAAGTGGGGTGGGAAGCCTAGGGGCAAGTGAATGTTAAAGTAGGGGAAGTCGTGTTTGATATAGAAATAGGGAGTAGGGGCGGAAGGATCCATGCTATACAATCAAAATGCCTCGAGACCAAAATGCTTCTGGGTGGGATAAATACAAGAATGGGGACGAAAGCCTTTGAATCACCAGCAGAGAAGGGAGATAGAAAAGAAAGCTACCCAATCGTGTGTCAGATCTGACCCAAAATATGTTGTTCACAATAGATCTTTTAGAATTTTTACCAGATATTGTTGGTATCACATAATTTTAATTTTGAAGATCACGAAATACCTTTGATATTGTCCAAAAAGTGTCACTGAAGTACTTTGAAACTGAAGTCTTATCACAAAGGTAGTCAACTACCCTTGACTTCAATAACCTAGATGACTCCCCTCTCGCACGCCCATCAAGGATAGGTGGTTATCTGACTGTTTAAACCACCTGCGTTCTTCTTCCTCCCCTGCACTGTATACCTAATGATTATGTTTTTGCTTTATCTTTTAGCATCCTTATATCTTGCTATGCAATGCAATTTTTCTCTGTATATGTTAAGCGCTCTGATACCCACGGGCCAAGCTAGCGCTTATAAAACTTTTAAAATAAATAAATAAATAAAATGTCAAGGAAGATGTCTTTGGAGAGGCCATGTTTGATGCTGGGAGCAGGGAAAGGAATGGATTGGCTTCATGGTTTTGTAGCTTACCATAACTGATGAATGTCTCTGATGTTTGGGATTTACAATGTAACCACAGCATGTAATGCTGTTTGCGTTTGTTTAGGTGGCACAGATGAAGTGACTTCAGTGAGGTAACCCGTGATGTGTTGAAGATGGATGGGATGACCCTGTGCCCTGGAGGTCGATAGATTCCGAATGTGAGTCACTGCTCTCATGGGCAGTGAGAGAGCGCAAACTGACCTAAATGTATAAGTACATCACACTTACACGTAGTAAGCACAAGTCATGAAGAGAAATGCCATGAGTGCTGATATTATATGCATTTATATTCTGAAATGTGCAGTTAACTTAGAGATTTAAGTAGAAGTGGAACTAATGCAGAAATGTGTGAAATTATATAACTTTATTAGACGTGATTAATCCTGAATCCATGTCGTGTAGCTGCTAAAATGTAAGATGGCATGCGGTTAAACGTAGAACGTGGTAGGCCTCAGGGCCAGAGCTGGAAGGGATGGGAAAGGTGTTTGTTTTCACGACATGGATTGCACTAATGTCTTTTAGTAGTAGCGTTAATGGGCCATATTTTATAGATGTGTTTACCGAATCATAGAATAGAGTATTAACATGCTACTAATTAATGAAGGATTTGAATGGTATAATCATTATGAGAAATGCTGTAGGCCTGAAATGTTTATAGACATTGATTTACACGTATTGGTCTGGGCCGAGAAATGTTGCAAACTTTTGTTGGAAGTCTATGAGAATTGGGATCTTGGCTGCAGATGTCTGTCTGCAAGAGAAAGGGGGGATCCAATTATAAATGAAATGAATAGAGGTTTTTTCAGGAGACGGCCCAGACACGGAGGAGGGTTCCGGAATGTTTTAAGGGGTATCAGCGGGCCGGAGAAGAGTCTGGGAAGCAAGGTCAACTCTAACGCACGAGGCCTCATCATGGAAAAAGCCAGAAGCTACACCACGTGAGGGGCGTCTCACGAGGGGCGTCTCAAACGATGTTGTATGTTTTGTATTAGGGACAGCACCCCTGGGTGGAGTTAGAGCAGATGCCTGAGGACCCTTTAGAGAGCGGATGGGTAGGCAGAGAGGGGTCATGACTGGAGGACCATAGGTTTTCACCAAGAGACTAAGAGTGGGTGATCTTCCTAGGAAGTCATTCACCGCTGACACCTTTTAATAGGTTGAGACCTTGTTAAGTAGGGATACCATCCAGAGCAGGGTAGGGACAGCCTAACCTGTGTTTTCCCTCCAACCTTAAATGACGGAGAGATCTCAATACGTGTCTATGCTAATAGCTTTGTTATTCCTAGAACTTGTACTCGTAGTCTTCTTTGCTCGTCTGAGGGTTTTCAGAGAGCACATGTATGTAGTTGGGCCAGTGTATCTTGTGAATCTCATTCTGAGATGCCTGTACTTGCAGCTTATCCTAACTTTATAATAAACCTTTGAAAGCTAGAAGTTGTTTGTGATCTTTCAGAGCGGAGTCCATTATTGGGTGAACTAACTTGGTAAGAGATGCACTTTCTTCCCTCAATGACAGGCAACAAAGGTTCAGTCGACCAGAACGGGGTTTTAGATCAATAGTGATAAGGTATCGATCAAAATCTCGCCCCAGCAGTTGGTAGCTATAGAGGATGGTTGCCTTCTTGAGGAAGGTGATCTAGGCCAGGTTAGATTACCCCAAGGCCCCTAGAGATCGATGATCGGAAGAACCGCCCGCCGAAGAAGGTCCGGATGACGTGAGACAGAAAAGCAGCAGTATCGGTCGAGAGTGAGTATAAAGGGTCATGCGTGTTAGATTGCGGTGTTTTTGTATTGTATCTATGTTGTAATGTCTGGCGGAGTTGAATGTCTGTAGAGTGACTGTGGAACAGGTTGTGAGCGCGCGCAACCGGTGGAAATCTTAAGTTCAAGGAGAGCTTAAGTGGTTCGGGTGTATCGGACATCCAGAGTAATTGTCAACCAGTGTGAAGGGGGTCATGAGGTACCATTGATCACCCGAAAGACCGAGATAGGGGGAACGTAAGAATGAGTGCGTGAGTAACGGACGCTGGTCGGAGGTTACTGTGTGTGTAAGCAACCTATCGGAGAGACGATAGACATTTCGTCAGTTGTGTTGACAATTACAGATAGACTGTGGACGTACAGTCGAGGGAAGTGACCGCTTGGTCGGAAGTAGTCATTTTTCAGGGTATGAATGGGACGCATGCATGACCGGGAGAAGAGCTGAGAAAGGAGGGGTGCTGCTGCGAAGCGGAGACGAGTGACGTCAGAAAGTGCCGCGCTGGGATTGGCCGGCCGGAGAAAGACCGCGCTGCGATAGGCCAGCTAGCAAAGCCGCGCTAGGATTGGTGGATTATCATCAGGAAGTAAACAGAGGATTGAGGCTGGAATTTGTGCGTATAATCATGAAGTGTTTTAAATGGTTGAGAGCGGCGTTTAAAAAAGAGAGGCGGGGATCGTATGAAGGGGAAGAAGCCCCGCCGGAGGGTACGCCGGCTCGTTATATGGCGGCAAATGTTGGGCTGCATACAATTTTGTGGATTTCAGAGTGGAGTAAGATTACGGAAGGAAATGAGGAACTGACGTTTCCGAAGTACGGGACGTTCAGATTAGAGGTGCTACACCGATTAAAAGCAGTTATGACCTCAATGAGACCCTTGCCTAGACCGACCCAGTTTGAAGCTCTCAATGCCTGGATTAGGGCAGCGCACGAGAAGAACATGAATAGACGACAAGAAAGGGTGAAACAATCGGTAAGGGCAGTGCAGGATGCCAAGTGGGACGCAGATGCCAAAAGATGGAGAGTGCATAACATGGAAGTAAATAAATTGTACCCAGTGTTAGAGATGCCCGGGAACAAAAGCCCCCTAGAAGAAGATGATGAGAGCGAAACAGAGGACAGCTTGATAAACAGGTTACTGACGGATAGGCCACCCCCATATAACAGAGTAGGGGGAGAGGTCGAGCATAGTGAAGGGGGGGGCAACGCAGGAGAGCATAGACCGCTTCCCAGCTCCGATTGGGACCCCGCTGTAAAGACAGAACTGTCCCAGCCTAGTCCGGTGCAGCAGGTAGTCGGGAGGTTTGTGGTACAAAGGGTGCCGGAAACGGAGTGTGCCACATCCTACGCATTGCCAGATGCACTACAGGTACCTGTTACCATAGGTCCTATCGTATCGATTTATGACCCAGAAAGAGCCAGAGGGGAGGAACGGGTACGGAGGGACAGAGAAAGAGCAGAGATGGCAAGGAGGAACGATACGATCAACTCCCCAAGTCAGTTGCCGATACCAAGAGAGTGGAGCACCCTAGTACACACAGCAGAGGATCCAGTAGGGGATCCGGAGGGCCATAGATGGCCAGTGGATATGAGGGGATCAGGACGGAAATCCTTTCAGGAGTTAAACGAGTACCTGAAGAAGTGGGATGAGGCAGTAGAGGCTCACAAGAGCATCATAGCTGCGGAAGCTGGAAGGGAAAGTCAGGATAGCAGAGCCCGGACTCACTGCGGGGCTGAGGAGAGCAGTCCGGAGTGGGACGGGAGGGAGAAGGACATTAGGGGAGTCACCCATTGGGCCCGGAGTGGAGGTAGATCAGGCTTGGAAAACGGGGGCCCCGAGAGTGGGGGGATGCCTCGCCCAATACACAGTGAAGAAGACAGGAGAACGCGGGAGTACAGAGACAGCTTTAAGTGTATCCACTGTGTGCCCGGCAACAGAGAACAGAATGGGAGTTGCGAGAGGTCGCGCCACAGTCCCTGTGATGACGGACATGAGCGCAGTCCAGGGAATATGGGGAACCAAGAAGGATCGTATCAGATACTGAGCGATACTAGGCAGAGAGAGAGTGGCGACCGGAGGGAAAATAGCAGAGAGTCGTACGGTGAAAAGAGAGAAGAAAGAGAGAATGGGCAAAGTAAAATTGGGGGTAACAGGCCCGTGTTCCATCACCTTCCAAGATCGGATGGCCGAGCATGGGACCTGGAGAGATGGGAGCAAGGGAGAACACTCCTTAACTCTCCTGAACCCAAACGTAGGGCTCGGAGTTGGGATGGGAGAGAAACCTGTGAACCTCCCTCGAAAGAGATATTGAGAGCTGAGATAAAAGCCAAGAGACTCGATGTCGCCAGCTTAAGGTCAGATCTGGATGACATGGTAGATGGTACCTTGCCTTTAGAAAGAATGGAGATGTATGAGCAGGATGAAATACTGTTCATGGCAAAGGACATCACTCGAAAGGCGAGAACAATCCATGAGAAGTTAGTCGAACTAGCAGGCAAATATATGGTGGACCTGTCAAGGACCAAAGCTTTACAGGGTAACCATAGGCTACATTATTCAGATCGAGACCTAGATGAGAGGAGAACGATCGGACTGAAAACGCACATAAGGGAACTGATCACTGGAATAAGGACATGGAGGGCACTAGATAAATGGGAAGAGAGGTGGTCCAAGAAGGGGACCGTCAGGAGAAGCATGCTTGGTATGACACCAGGAGGACTGCAGGGAATAGAGGCATACCCTTTGCGTGAAGTCGCAAATGGGAACTATGTGCACGTCCCATGGAGTAGGGGAGATTTAGCTGCTTTTACCACTTCCTTCCCCAAATTGCGGGAGAACCCAGTGGAGTGGTACAAGCAAGTTGAGAGATTCGTAAAAATCTCAAAGGTCCTATGGATAGATCTGAACACGCTGTTTGACATTGTAGTGCCAGGAGATTTGTGGACAGCATGCAAGGTTAGCGCTGAGTGGCCCACAACAGAGCCAGAGAGAGACGCTAAGACTAACGGGCCGTCCGAGACTGTGATGGCAAAATACGAGAGAGTGATGACTTGGCTGAAAGATAAAGTGCCAATGCAAGACATAGATTGGGTCAAAATAGATCGAACCAGACAGGAACCCAAAGAGACAGTTCACGAATATTACGAGAGATTGCTGAAGGCGTTTAAACAGTATAGCGGTCTGGATGTAATGGATCCAAAGGACATAGGGCAATTTGTGTCCAAGTTCGTCTTGGGCCTGAGACCGGATATTAGTTTAATGATTCAGCAACACTTGATTTGTTGGCAAAATAAACCCCTAGATGAAATCCTGAGATATGCCAGGTACTGCTGTGATGAGATAGACTCCAAGGCAAAGAAACTAAAGGAGAAACTGATGGTGGTACAGATGCAGGCAGCCGGGAAGGGGGGACAGCAGCAACAGCAACAAGGAACAGGAACTGGGGGAAAGAAACAGTATGGCCAGAACAAGGGCAGTGAGGAGAACTCCACCTTTAGACCCAGAATAGACATAGCTGCCTTGAAGAAAACGACTCGGTGCCACCAGTGTAACGAGGTGGGGCATTGGAAACGCGAGTGTCCCTACAATGTTGAGATAGGGGAACAGGAGGTAGAGGAGGAAGAGGTTCAGAGTGTGCCTACGAGAGGGGTAACGCAATACCAGGGAAAGGTGCTCAAAGGGGGGGGGCCTCCCCCCCGAGCCCAGTTCCCTCAGCCACCCAGAGTAGGGACTATGGGTAAGACATATAGACAGATGCCCCTGACGTAAATAATTAATTTACTCTCTTAATTTCTATGCAGGTAAGTACTTAATCAATAATAACTCAATCGGAAAGAAAGAAACCAGAGTCCGTGGTGTTAGAGTTTCTAAGGGGTTTTATTCCTCAAAAAGGAATGGTCATGACCAAGATATCATGTTCTTCCCACCACTGGGGTGGAAGAAGGGATAGTAAGAGCGCGCTACATTTTATTGACAGTACATAGCTTATATACTTAATTCATGTCATAAGAAACAGTGCAGGAGGCGTAACAGCTGAGAGAAGACAAGATAACAGTATACACGTGTTACTAGTACGTAATCAACAGGCGTGAACTAGGCGTGAACTGGAGGTGTGTGCTAGAAACGTCACAGGTAGGTGTCACGAAGGGGTGGCACTAACAGAAATGTTGCAATGTCAGCAGAAATCGGAAGCTTGGATGCGCGCGCAGCTGCATGACGTGTGATTGGAGGGGTGCAGGGGACTTGACATTTACACTGACGGAAAGAGACAGAAGTCTGGCATGTCAGATCAACTTGTACTTCTATCATATCTGATATCTGATGTTTAGGAACCATATTATCTGGACGGAAAGGTCTCTAGGGCAGAAGCTATTCTATACTAACTGTGGATGCGTGTATAAGCGCCTAAGTGTCTGCATGAGAAGCGTGGGGGCACGGGGCCTTCCATGGAAGCATGGTAACAGAAGCTATGAATTACTTGCACTGAGACAGGTCGGCCCTTTGGCTCTGCAGCTGGGGAGGATGTTTACTGAAACTAGTAGGCAGGAATGCATTTTCGAGGAGCGGAACAGATAACTCGAAGGTTATAGTCAGTCTTGGCAGAAAGCAGGCTGAGCTGAGCGCGAGGGGCCGCGCTGGAAGTAAGTCAGAGTTCACGGGTACAGAGGCAGCCTGGGCAGAGGCTGTCAGAGTCAAAAGCCAGAAAAGAGGCTCGATGGCAGAAATTCAGGGCCTACTCCGCCAGAGCAGGAAGACATGTAAAGTACACTACAAAAAGACGGTGGCATAGCATACTTAGGAACGGACCATTTAATCCATTCAGGGTGGATCTGAAAGAGGACATATTAACGTTGGACGCAAATGTATTTGCGTCTTCATAGCTGACACAGGAGGGAAGTTACATGCACTTTAAGCTGGTACATGGAGTCGGTGGGGTACGCGCTAGGGAAAACAACTTGACCATAAAATTTATATTTCCTCATTCCCTCCTTGTTCCCTACGGACCCTTCATGATATGTCGATCCTCATGAATCGATCAGTTTGTTCTTGTAACATCATTTGTTCTTCTTTCTTTCGTTTACGTTTTGAGAGAAAACTGGAATGTTCAATACAAGAGGTGGCACACAGTCCACAAATCGCTGGCCCACACTGCAGGCACAGGCAGCAACTGAATACTAGGACTAGGCCAATGCCTAGGAAGGATAGGATCTTCCATCCCCAAGCGGTTAACGTTGTCCAGAACCAACCGGACCAAGTCCAGGTGCCTGGATTCTGATGTATCTGATTTGCAATTTTATGGAGACGTGTAATAGCTTGATATACAGATGGTGCGTTTTGTGGTATGAAAACACAGCAACCTGACCCGATGACCTTACAGGCTCCACCTCTATCTGCCAAGATGACGTCAATAACAAGACGATTCTGAAGGACAACAACCCGCATGGCGGACTGCTCTTCTGTTAAGTTACCTAAGGCGGAGGCAGTTTCATTCACTACTGCTTCAAGTGTTCTAGTTAATCTGCGTATTAATTTACTATTTTGAACAGGTCCTAAAAAGAAAAAGAATCCTTTATTAAAATCGGTGTATTGTTCCCATGCCGTTTCTGTATAGTCGACAAGTGGGATATCTCTTCTGGGTCTATTCTTTACTAGATTTGTATTTCTGTGGTAATCAGGAGGGGCTAGGAAAACAGGTGGCAGAAGGAATGCAATGTAACAGGTACCATCCCAATCTGGAGGTAGGCGTATGTATGCGGTATGACCACAAACAAAATAAGAATGACGAATAGCTTTAAAGGACGATTTTCCATGATCACTGAATTCGATCACAGTAGTACATTTACTATGACCTAAGTGTACTGAACCTTTCTTCCTGATACATAATTCGCCAGTGACTGGCAATACTGACATAGTGGGTATAACAGGTGCGGCTTCGGATTCAACAGTAAGAATCATAAGGCTAATTGTATAATTACCTAATCCATACACTTCGTTTTCTAGATCAGTTCCTATTCTAGTGGGGAGTCCCTCCTTATCAGGGTAACAGACGTCGAGCAGGACCAAGTTCAGGTTTCCCCAAACCCAGCCCCCATCGAAAACAGCAATATCAGGATCTAAGGAATTAATTATTTTAAACCATGCACCACAGGAGCCATTGTGAGTGAACGGGTACGGAAAGAGGGGCAGAGCTCCCTTGTAATTCTGGTAGGGAGGGAGTCGGCCACATATCCAGCAATCTGTAGCATTGTTAGTTTGATGGGAATGGTGTAGCATACTAATGAAAGTGTTGTTGTGCAGCGCAAGTCTGTAGGAGAGTTCGTGTGGAGGTAACTCGCTAAAAGTATGTTCAGCAGAAACATTGTAAGCAGATTGTTCACGCTTGAAAATAGGGTAGTAGATAGGTAGTAAGATGCTAGCAACAATAATTAAAATACTCAGAATAAACATGATTAATAGTGTCACTATACAGTGACTACGAAGTGATTTACAATATGTACGTTTCTTGTATTCTCTCTCTCTATCTCGATCTAGGGGATACATGTCAGAAACTATTTAACCGATTCACCTAGGGGAGGACTTAAACAATTAAACTGTCTGACTTGCTAGATCGGAGCTTAAGTCTATACTCCTCTTGGGGAGTTTTTTCTCGTTCAGATACTGTAAAGTCTTTTGGCTCAACACAGTCTTTGGTGGGGGTGGACGAGTCTCGGTCTGGTTTCAGTTCATGGAATTTTTTCACATGACTCGTATGCACCCACCCCTTTCTCCCTTCGATCTTCACCGCGGTCCTCGTGGTGAGAAGGACGGTCTTCGGCGATTTCCAGCGGGGCTCCAGCGGACTCTTTCTATCAATATTGCGCACCAATACTAGGTCCCCAGGACGGACATCATGTGGCTTTACATCAGTGTTGTCAGGGAAGGCTGCGGCAACCTGTGAACGACATGATTGGAGTGCAGACATCAAGGAGGCAAGGTAATCTGTCAACATGTTACAATCAACATCAGTAATCTTTTTCGGAATGGGCGTCCCCCACATATTCGGTGGTCTGCCAAAAACCACTTCGTACGGGGATAGCCCTGATCTCGAATGGGCAACCATTCTCATATAGAATAGTGCCACTGGCAGGGCGACTATCCAGTCGACCCCTTTCTCCTGATATATTTTTGCAAGGCGGATCTTTAGTGTCTGGTTATGCCTTTCTACAAGGCCTGCGGCTTCAGGATGTCGGACACAATGGAATTTCCACTCGTATCCTAGCAATAAAGAAACTTCTTTCATTAATGCAGATGAGAATGGCTGACCGTTATCTGAGTACACGACACGAGGCAAACCGTACCGTGGGAAAAATTCACGAACCAACTGCTTGGCAGTGGTCGGAGCAGTATAGTCTGGGACTGGATATGCTTCGGTCCAACGGGACAGAGCACAAACAACTACGAGGACATATTTAAATCCTCGACAACGGTCCATCTGGATATAATCCATCTGGAGGACTTCAAAAGGGTGATCGGGAGGATGAAATCCACCTTGCTCTACAGGGACGCTTTTACCTGGATTGAACTGACAACAGATCATGCAAGTACGCACTTTCTGTTTCGCTGCTGCTCGTAAGTGTTTATTGTTCCAAAGATTTTGTAAACTGTCTAACATCGCTTTCTCTCCTAGGTGTGCTGGGCTATGTGCTGTATTTATCATGACCTGAACCATAGAGTCAGGGAGAAACCATGTAGATTTTCCCTTCGTCACCCAACCTTGATCTGTTTGGATCCCTCCTTGTTCAATCCATTTCTTTATTTCTTCTGGGGTAGCATGTGTCTGAATATCGATTACATCTAGTGTGGGATCCCTGACTGTCATACAGTGTGTCGGTCCTGTTGTCTTTGTCATATCAGTTGTCTGAGTGTGAGTCAGTGCTGTATGATTTGCTGTCTGGTCTGCCAGGTCGTTACCCTGGGAAACAGAATCTGTGACTTTAGTATGTGCTTTACACTTCATGACGGATATTCCTGAAGGCAGATGTATTGCTTCTAACAGTGCTTGAATGAGGGGACCGTGTTGGATCTTGGCACCATGAGAGGTCAGGAAACCTCGTTCTTGCCATAACATGCCGAAGTCGTGTACAACTCCGAACGCATAACGGGAATCAGTGTATATGTTGACATTTCTGTTCTTGGCTAGAATACAGGCTCGGGTCAGAGCGATGAGCTCTGCCGCTTGAGCAGACAGTGTGTCAATACGATGTGTTTCTTTAACTTCAGTTTCAGTGGTCACGGCATACGCGGCCACTAATTCTCCTGTACTTGTTCTCATACATGAACCATCCACATAAAGTGTCAGGTCTGGATTTGTCAATGGAACATCTGTTAAGTCTCGTCGGGGCTTTGTTACTGCATTAATGATCTCTATGCAATCATGCGGGGCTGGATCTGTCATAATTGTAGGTAACAGTGTTGCGGGGTTCAGGATGCTGCAGCGTCTGATTTCTATGTGTGGCTGGAATAGCGTTAATTCATAACCTGTCAGTCGTGCTATAGTCAAGTGTTGAGTCTGAGTTCTGTTTAAAAGAACCTCTACAGAGTGTGGTACTTGTACTGTTAACTGATGTCCTAAAACAATTGAATCGCTTTGTCTTATTGCTAACGCTGTTGCTGCTACTGACTTTAAGCACGCAGGGAGTGCCTGGGCTACGGAATCCAATGTACTAGAAAAATAAGCGCAAGGCTTATGTGAACCTGCCTGATCTTGAGTGAGGACAGACAATGCTGTACCGTCACGTTCTGTAACAAAAAGTGTAAACGGTTTGCTGTAACATGGTGTCGCTAAAACTGGTGCTTGACATAATGCTTTCTTTAATTCCTCAAAGGCTTGTGTGTGTTCCTGAGTCCAAGGGAGGACAGTCGAAGTTGCTGCCTCCTGCGTTGTTAACTGGATGAGTGGTTTAGCTAGAAATGCATATTGAGGAATCCATTGTCTGCAGTACGAGGTGAGGCCTATGAAGGCCCGCACTTCCTTTTGTGTCTGGGGTCGTGGCATGTTTACAATTAACTGAATGCGATCGGGAGTGAGCTGTCTCCCCACTTTGGACAGCAAGTGACCCAAGTACACAACTTGCTGAACACAGAATTGCAGCTTCGAAGGAGACACCTTGTGTCCCTTGTCGGCCAGAAAATGTAAAACTGTCAGTGATGCTTGTTCACATTCGGGCTCACTTCGTGCGGTGATCAGTAGATCATCGACGTATTGCAGTAAAGCGGTGTTAACTGGCATTTGAATACAATCTAGTTGTCTTTTCAGTGCTTGACTATAGATGCTGGGGCTTTCTGTGAATCCTTGAGGTGCGCGGGAAAATTTGAAACTTCGTCCATTTAAACTGAATCCGAAGAGATACTGGCTCTCCGGATCAATGGGTACACTGAAGAAAGCGTTCTTGAGATCAATTACAGTAAAGAACGTTGCTTCTGAATCAATAGCAGTCAATAGGGAAGAGATATCGGGGACCACAGGGTACTGTGGTACAATACATTTGTTCAGTTCTCGAAGATCAATCACCAGCCGATATACTGGCGGTGCATTGGGGTCAGTACGTTTAAGAATTGGAATGATGGGTGAATTACAGATATTGGAGTCGGTCTCTACGACCACTCCTTGGGCAATAAGCTCTTCAATGATTTCCAGTAAAGCCACTACAGCATCGGGTGGTAACTTGTATTGTCTGATTCGTGGTAGAATAACTCCTGTCTTGAGTGTAACACGGTATGGTGTGATATGCATACAACCTACATCAGTTGGGCCTTTTGCCCATAGGTGATCTGGTACATTTTTCAATCTGACATCGAATTCTCGCAACACATAGTGACCCTTGAAATCCCGTAGAAAGAGTCTAACTCCCTCCGGGGAACAGCATATTATAGCTCCTAGAGCCTTAAACGTTTTAATTCCTAACAGATTTTCTGGGCATGAGTTCGTGAGTAACAAATCTGTAACTCGTGATAATGGACCCACAGCCAAGGGTACTGGTTCCAATACTTCATTTACAATAGGCTGTCCTGAAAAACCAAGGGAAACATTCTGTGAGCCTGAGAGGGGTGCCCCTGGGACTTCATTATGACTGATTGTGGTGCGGCTTGCCCCTGTGTCAATTAAAAACTTTCTGTCTTTTCCCAATACGTGACTGTGTACATAAGGACCTTCTTGATCTACAGGAATTTCAATAAGAGGCAAGCCACCTTCCCTCTCTAGGCTGCTTCATGTATATCGGGGGTAATCTGGATATGCAGATTGGGCATACTGGTACATCTGTTGTGAAACTTGCTGAGTCGCGGCAATGGGCTGTGGTACTGCTACTGTCTGTGCTGTATGAGATGGAGCATGCATAGGCTGTGTATTCTGCATTGGCTGTACATTTTGTGAGGTCTGTTGCTGGACCTGGTCTTGTCTAGGTGGATGCGGTCTTTCTTTAGTTTTCCCTGTTGCTATGTTATGTTTCAGAACGGGACATTCATGTACGTAGTGACCTGGCTGCTTGCAGTAATTGCACGTTCCTTTAACGGGAGCTGTGGCGTGACTTGTCTGGGCCCCACCTTTCCTATGCCCGTCGGCTGGGACCGTCTGAGCTACTAACATTTTCATCTTTGTGTCTTTCATGCGCTTCTGTTCCTGATCGTGTTCTTCTCTAATTCTGTTCTGATGATATTGGAGCATCTGTAACATCTGGGATGGCGTATTTGCCTGCCAAGTACTTTCAACTTTGTACACTCGGTTTTTAACTAATGGTAGGGAGTTCTCGACTAATTTTGATACAAAAAGGTGTGGATATGACTCGCTGCTTGGTTTTAGGCCACTATTAATAATGAAACATTTCTCGAATCTTGAATAGAAGTCACTAGTATCTTCATCATGTTTCTGTTTACAGGACGAGATGGCGTCCCAATCTTCCTTTCTAGTTGTCAATAATCTTGGCAGGACCTGTACTATTAAACCGGGTAATGCTTTAGTCTTTTCCCCAAGGCCTACCCCTGGGACCCGTTTGCTTTCTTCGTTTTCTATTTCTGCCCATGCAATCTTTGTGTCCCCCACCTCCCATTCCTTTTCCTTTAATTTCTCGTAGATGCCCGTGGGCAACAGCACCTTCAACATTTTCATGATATCATCATACGTGTAATCCCCCATTAGTAACATGTCTTTAAGCTCTCTGTGAAAACCTGCAGGGTCTTTATCATGACACGGAACTAGTTTCTTCATTTCTAACAGTTCTAACTTAGTCAGTGGCGTGTGTACATATACACGTTTCAAGGTGTGATCCGCACCCATAACTGGGTGTACCTCTCGTAAGGGGTTCTGACTTTCAATGCCACTCCCGCATTGCATGTGGTACGTTTTCCTTTCTGGAGGCGGGGCGGGAACATATTCAGAGCTTATGAAGGTGTTATATTTATGTCGTTGTTCTAGAATTATTTGTATTATCTTGGTACTGAAACCTCTCCATCTATCCATGAGTAGTGCTTCTAATGTTTCGTGTAAGGGACCTGGATCGGAATGTTGATTTCTGTATTTCGTGAGGAGGTGCTGAATCATGTATACACCTGCTAATTTCTGTTCGTCAGGGGAAAGGTTTAGAAACGTCTGTGCTAAGGTATCATCATTATATATGTCTGGATTTTCGGCCCATAAGATGGCTGACCGGGCTAGTTCTTGTTCATCCATCGAATTGAGTACATGGTACCCCATTCTTTCTCGTAGTCTTTTATCAGTCTCCTGGAACTGATGTTCAGAAGAATTCGGGTTTGTTAAAGCAGAGAGAAAAACTCTCTTGTTTTCCGGACGGATGCCCTTCCTAAGGTAAGTTCCCTTACCTACATATGCTATAGTATCTGTAGCTCGTTCTGGTTCTTCAAGTTCTTCTTCCTCCTCGGAGGAAGCTTGTTCTTTCCCTTTTTGGTGTACTGCTATCACTGCCTTTCTAATTTTCTTATACATACTGGCTATGCAAGTCCCCTTGTCATGTTTTCCTTCAGCTATATTTTGACCCCACTTGTTCAGTGCATCTAATTCACTCTGATCTGTTCCAGGCCTGTCTCGTTCTCTTATTAGACAATTTATGAAAAATCGTAGTATCTGTGCTTGAATGTCAACCTTCTGTTTCTCCATGGCATCCTTGATACTGTCAGGGTCTTTCCCTGTCTGAACAAACTCATATATTCTATCTAGACGGTCCTTCATTCCTACATAGCATAGCAAGATATCAGTAGCAGATCTTAACCGTAGTGATGCCAATATCATTAGATCGTCTTTACCGGGTACTGGATCATATCTGCAAACTGAGATGTTTTCTTTTAATGCGTCAAGGCGGGGTGACCTGAACTTGAGAGGACTCTGCGTATCCCTGAGATTGAATCTGGGTGTTAATGGCGGGGTCCGAAGACCCGCGGTCGCACCTCCTGAAGCGGATGCTTGGGCATTATCTCCCTGTGGAGTCTGTATCTGAACTTGAATTTGTCGTTTAGTAGGATCAGGTAGACCTTGTTTCGGTAGGTCAATTTTGGGTGCGGGAAGTGGCGGAGCTGGCGGAGCGGGGGAGGTCTGTCGCGGTACCGGCGGAACATGATCTGGGGGCGGAGTGCCACCCCCGTCCCTGTCAGTAGGCAGGGCACGAACAGGCAGATTGGCGTAAGCGTAAGCTGGTGCTACATCCTCTAGATAAGAATTTAGGAATATGTCTTTAGTAGTCTTATGCATTACTTTAGTTGGAACTAATGGTGGCGGTAGGTTTTTCGGTATTTCTGATAGGGCCTCAGGTGTACCCTCGGCCGCGAGATACATACCGTTTACGAGATTGTTTCGGGCACGGTCTATTTGTTCTGTTTTTACTCGGATCCCTTCAGTAACTAATTCGTTTTCTTGGGCTTTTTCTGATTCTTTAAGTCTGTCTTCTCTACGGAGTGCTTTCTCAGCACGCTTATGGGATTCCTTACGCCAAAATTCTATGGCGTCTTTCTGAGATTGTCTAGCTTTCTTTTTCCATAATACTTCTTCTACCTTCATGATGCACTCGGCATCCCAGGTTCCGGTAGCGGGCCATCTGTGTCTTTCGTCTAGATGCTTGGTATAGTCGGCCCATAAGTCTAGATACAATATGGCATCTATGCCATGTTTATGATACATAAAGTTACCTGGAGTGTCCCTAGGGGGAATAGGAATTTCTTCCTCCAGTATCCCTTTCCTAGTTCCTATCTGCTTTAACTTGTTGAAAAACGGCATCTTGTTTACTTATTACTGAATACTCAATCCTTACTACTTAATACTGGATACAGCTAGTTTATACAAGAAACACAATAATGCACATTAAACGGTCACATTCATACCACAACATTAATCACATAAAGAGACATTTGAGACATAGATGACTACCCCCTATACTGGATGTACTGCTCAACAGTACAGATACACTGGTGTAACAGTGCAGAAATTCAGAAATTCAGAATACTAGATATACTGCTAAACAGTACAGATACACTGCCTAAAAACAGTGCAGACCGGACTTGTGTACCCAAACCCGTCTAGATACGTCCCAGCAATGGTACTCACCGGGAAGCACGGAAACAGAAGGCCTCGGAAAACTCGACTGGACTCGACTCGACACTTCGGAAAACTTCGGAAAACTTCGGAAAACCTCGGAAACCTGGTGGGCCTCTTGACACCTCGGACCTTGCTTCTTTCGGCTAGGCTCTGGTCGGGATCCTCCGCACTCCTCACCGCCTTGTCTGGGCACTGATCGCAGTCTTCGTCACCTCCGTGGGTCAGAGGGAGATGCAGGAAATCCTGCCGGTACGCGTAGGTTCCATCTAACTGATGGCAGGGGACAGAGCTTGCAACGCACCAACCGGCGCGTGAGGTGGGGGAGGGGTCCCTGTTCGGGCGCCAAAATGACGTAAATAATTAATTTACTCTCTTAATTTCAATGCAGGTAAGTACTTAATCAATAATAACTCAATCGGAAAGAAAGAAACCAGAGTCCGTGGTGTTAGAGTTTCTAAGGGGTTTTATTCCTCAAAAAGGAATGGTCATGACCAAGATATCATGTTCTTCCCACCACTGGGGTGGAAGAAGGGATAGTAAGAGCGCGCTACATTTTATTGACAGTACATAGCTTATATACTTAATTCATGTCATAAGAAACAGTGCAGGAGGCGTAACAGCTGAGAGAAGACAAGATAACAGTATACACGTGTTACTAGTACGTAATCAACAGGCGTGAACTAGGCGTGAACTGGAGGTGTGTGCTAGAAACGTCACAGGTAGGTGTCACGAAGGGGTGGCACTAACAGAAATGTTGCAATGTCAGCAGAAATCGGAAGCTTGGATGCGCGCGCAGCTGCATGACGTGTGATTGGAGGGGTGCAGGGGACTTGACATTTACACTGACGGAAAGAGACAGAAGTCTGGCATGTCAGATCAACTTGTACTTCTATCATATCTGATATCTGATGTTTAGGAACCATATTATCTGGACGGAAAGGTCTCTAGGGCAGAAGCTATTCTATACTAACTGTGGATGCGTGTATAAGCGCCTAAGTGTCTGCATGAGAAGCGTGGGGGCACGGGGCCTTCCATGGAAGCATGGTAACAGAAGCTATGATTACTTGCACTGAGACAGGTTGGCCCTTTGGCTCTGCAGCTGGGGAGGATGTTTACTGAAACTAGTAGGCAGGAATGCATTTTCGAGGAGCGGAACAGATAACTCGAAGGTTATAGTCAGTCTTGGCAGAAAGCAGGCTGAGCTGAGCGCGAGGGGCCGCGCTGGAAGTAAGTCAGAGTTCACGGGTACAGAGGCAGCCTGGGCAGAGGCTGTCAGAGTCAAAAGCCAGAAAAGAGGCTCGATGGCAGAAATTCAGGGCCTACTCCGCCAGAGCAGGAAGACATGTAAAGTACACTACAAAAAGACGGTGGCATAGCATACTTAGGAACGGACCATTTAATCCATTCAGGGTGGATCTGAAAGAGGACATATTAACGTTGGACGCAAATGTATTTGCGTCTTCATAGCTGACACAGGAGGGAAGTTACATGCACTTTAAGCTGGTACATGGAGTCGGTGGGGTACGCGCTAGGGAACACAACTTGACCATAAAATTTATATTTCCTCACCCCTGTTCGTAGGAGGAGAGGAGTGCTATTATGTAGACCCACTAACTGGACAGAGAGTGGAAAGGGAGGACTGTACCCTCGGGGCAGCCTTGGAGGTGGATCAAAGGGGACCCTATGTTGAGGCCGAAGTGGCAGGGTGCCCCACGACATTTCTAGTGGACACAGGAGCCACTAGATCCACGATCAGATCAGCCGCAGTTCCAGGCCTGCCCATGTCTGGAGAGACCATACAAGTGGTGGGGGTCGCTAACAGGAGAATGACCAGCCCACTGACTGAACCCGTGCAGGTGAAAATAGGGAAGTACAGCGATGAGCACCAGTTTGTGGTTTGCGATTCTAGTCCTGTATGTCTGCTAGGAAGAGATCTTGATAAAAAATGATAGTTATGATAACTCCAATAACTTGACATAGTTACATTTATAATAACTATCACAGAAAAGAAGTTATTAAATGTTAATTTCTGTGGGCCAAAATACCAGCTGCTCTCTACTGATTGGCTAGCCTCTGCCAGGCTGAGCAAGCTGTCCAAGGGCCAACTTACGAGTCTGGCAGTCCGAGGAGTGTCAGACCCGTGGTAGCACAGTGACCCATGATTAGAGCAGACGCTGCTTCCTCGCTCCTGCTGATAGCACCTTAGCATACTTTGCACACTTCTTCTTAAAATTTGACTTTGTTTTTAAATATTCTGGCTTTTATAATTTGTTGTGAATGCGGTCCTAATTTTATTCTGTGCTAATTTGAATTGGGGGTTTGGCACTTGGGGGCTGACGGGACTCGAACCGGAGTGTGGACTGTTTTGCCGACACACCAGAGCCGCCATTTCTCCTCCTGAGGGGCAGTCTAGTTGATCTGGAGGGCTTAAAAAGGATGCTGCGCTAGTGCGCTCAACCCTTGTTTAGAGCAGACGCCGCTTCCTCGCTCCTGCTGATAGTACCCTAGCATACTTTGCACACTTCTTCTTAAAATTTGACTTTGTTTTTAAATAATCTGGCTTTTATAATTTGTTGTGAATGCGGTCTTAATTTTATTCTGTGGGAATTTGAATTGGGGGCTTGGTACTTGGGGGCTGACGGGGCTCGAACCGGAGTGTGGACTGTTTTGCCGACACTCCAGAGCCGCCATTTCTCCTCCTGAGGGGCGGTCTAGTTGATCTGGAGGGCTTAAAAAGGGATGCTGCGCTAGCGCGCTCGACCCTTGATTAGAGCAGACGCTGCTTCCTCGCTCCTGCTGATAGTACCTTAGCATACTTTGCACACTTCTTCTTAAAGTTTGACTTCGTTTCTAAATATTCTTGCTTTTATAATTTGTTGTGAATGCGGTCCTAATTTTATTCTGTGGGAATTTGAATTGAGGGCTTGGTACTTGGGGGCTCTCGGGGCTCGAACCGGGGTGTGGACTGTTTTGCCGACACTCCAGAGCCGCCATTTCTCCTCCTGAGGGGCGGTCTAGTTGATCTGGAGGGCTTAAAAAGGGATGCTGCATTAGCGCCGCTGGCGCGCCTTTGAGGCAAGCCCAGCTGTGCCCGTCAGCGTCCCCGAGGCACCCTTAATGCTGCCAGTTTTTCTGGAAGAAATGGAGGTAAGAGCACTCCTAAGCGTAAATATAGTAGAGACAGCCTTATGACGATTCGTAGTCAGGCAATGTGTTGCACATTAACAAAGTCATCTGTTGACTCTGACCTGCTATTTACATCTGTAAACGTCTCAAACTTCACTGAATGATGTGACTGGGGACAATCTTAAAGCCATTCTTATCAATGCCAGGTCTACGAGTAAACATGAATTTCAACTTTATGAGCTCCCTGTGGAAGCCAAGCCGGATGTCTTGTTTATTACTGAAACCTGGCTACACGAGGGATGAAACCCTACTCTCGCAAACGGTATACCCCCTATTATATGAAAATCAGGACTGTTCCCATGCGGCACAGGGTCAGACTGATTTGCATATAGCCATGTCTGAACTGGGGTGGCAGAGTGGGCTAAAGAACGGTGATGGATTAAACCCAGATCTTTTGACTGGGTGTGAGTGTTTGATTGATTCAGATGCTCTGTCCATCACCACCCCCTTTTGTACCGCTTTTGGCCGCCATTAGTGTGGCAGGGTATGCTCAGACGTGAGTCCGTTGCTCACTTTGCCACTGGATTCAAGCAAGCTGGGCTGAAGACGGCTGGAATGCCAGAAACCGGTCCTCGGAAGCTTGTTTCCGGTCCAGGGAAGACATGGCTTGGCAGTTCGGGCTGGACTGTTCCCATGAGGCACAGGGTTAGACTGATTTGCATATAGCCATGTCTGAACTGGGGTGGCAGAGTGGGCTAAAGAACAGTGATGGATTAAACCCAGATCTTTTGACTGGGTGTAAGTGTTTGATTGATTCAGATGCTCCGTCCATCACCACCCCCTTTTGTACCGCTTTTGGCCGCCATTAGTCTGGCAGGGTATGCTCAGACGTGAGTCCCTTGCTCAATTTGCCACTGGATTCAAGCAAGCCGGGCTGAAGACGGCTGGAATGCCAGAAACCGGTCCTCGGAAGCTTGTTTCCGGTCCAGAGCAGACATGGCTTGGCAGTTCGGGCTGGACTGTTCCCATGAGTCACAGGGTCAGACTGATTTGCATATAGCCATGTCTGAACTGGGGTGGCAGAGTGGGCTAAAGAACGGTGATGGATTAAACCTAGATCTTTTGACTGGGTGTGAGTGTTTGATTGATTCAGATGCTCCATCCATCAACACCCCCTTTTGTATCTCCTTTCTTTTCCAAGGCGTTGGAGAAGTATGTGAATGTGGTTATCACTGACTTCATTGAGGTCATAAATGCCCTTCATCCCAGTCAATCAGGGTTTAGAGCAAATTATAGTACTGAAACGGCCTTATTGGAAGTCACTGAAAGTATCAAATCCACCCTTGATAGAGGAGGTAAGGCAGTATTAATACTGCTAGTCCTCTCGGCAGCTTTTGATACCGTACCCCACGGACGACTCCTACAGAGACTCAGGGAATGTGGCTTTGGGGGCACGGTTCTTAGGTGGTTCTATTCTTTTTTGGAAGGCCGTCAGCAATCTGTCTGGTCCCCACCTTTTTCAGCAGATATTCTATCGCTGAATGTTGGAGTGGCTCAGTATTTAGTCCAAATCTTTTTAATATTTATATGGCACCATTGGCACCCCTAGCAGAGAAACATAGGGCAAACGTTGTAACTTATGCCAATGATTCCTAACTGTTATTCACATATGAAAAGGATGAGCCGCAAAATGAAAATGTAATACATCGATGCCTGACTAAAGTGTTTGATTGGTTTTGACAAAAAAGCTATCATGCAATTCTGCCAAAACTGAAATTATCTGTTTTGGACATACCCCTGGAGATGAATGCCGTAATTGGTGGCCTCAGGATCAGCCTCCTCCATCCAGTCCTGTCACCACTATGAAATATCTCGGAGTCCTCCTTGATTCGGATCTTTCCATGAAGTCGCAGGTTCAATCTGTGGCCGGCACGTGCTTTAGACTCCTAAAAATGATGAGGAACTTCTTACCACTGCTGCCACTGTCCCATAGGAAGACGGTAGTCCAAGCTTTGATTATGTCAAGGCTGGATTATGCAAGGTATTATACCTGGGCATCCCAAATTATTTATTGGGCCGCCTACAGGTTGCTCAAAATGCGGCAGCCATAGTGATCTCTTTGGTAGGGCCTAGGACTCACATGGCGAGTCACTTGAAAACCTTACACTGCTCTCAGTGAAAAATAGGATTGATTTTAAGTCTCTTGTGCTGGCCTTTAAGGCTCTTCATAACAGTGGGGCTCAGTACATCAGGAAGAGAATTACACCTTATATTCCAGCCAGGACTCTGAGGTAATCTGACCAACATCTGTTATTGGTGCCAAAATTCATCCGGACCAGGAAGGGGGGATGCTCCTTTCAGGTAGTAGTGGGAAGACTGTGGAACAGACAAGAACGAGAGCTTCTTAGCTTTAGACGCCAACTTAAGACCTGGCTGTTCCATCAGTAATGAAGTTGTGCAGAATTGTGAGTGTTTTCTGTCTGTCTTTTCAAGGGGGACCAGCGCCAGGACACTCCTCAGAGTAGCCGCGCGCTTTACAAATTCCCCATAACATTAACATTAACATTGCAGTGCAGCCACCGCCGCACCAGCGGAATGACCGCCCCATTATAACTTGGTTGGTCGGACAGCCCTGGGATCGCCACTGCCGCCAGGAAACCCCCATTCCCTGGTGGTAGCACTGTAGTCAGAGGCCACAATATGACTGCCGTGACCACAGTCCTGCCTAGGATATTATGAGTTTCCTCGCCACCGGCAGTGTCATGGAGGTTTCTACTTCTTGTCAACCCTGGCAGAGAGGAAACAAAGGCCCCCTTTGCCTCTCCACTTGTGTATACACTCAGGGAGGCATAGCATGTGCCCCCCTCTATTCATACAGAAGATTTCCTGCATGGCATGTACTTTTCAGTCCATGGCATGCAGGAACTTTGTGAGGCCTTCCCATTGCGGTGCCTTCTTCAAAGGCACCGCCCTTGGAACACCATGCTGCTCACCTGCCAGACTATAAATAAATTGTAATTTGGTGGGCGGCAGTGATTCTTGGTGCAGGTGCACAGCGGTGGAGTACTGGCCGGCCTTGCACCGCTACATCTAGTAATTGAGCCCCAAATGAGGTGTGAAATAGCCTGCTACAGAGACAATAGATTTCCTATGGGTGGAGAACTACAGAAGCAAGAGACAGGATGAGGGAGGCGTGGCTAAACTCACCTTCAAAGGGGGTATGACATTTTAGAACACCACAGGCTCACCCCCACATCTTGCAACCCTAGCCACACAGGAGCCCATGTAATTGGAAGGGGAGTGTTAAGGAATGAATCTTAGTCACACCAGTGGAAAGGCGTAACCTGATCTTATCTCCAAGGAGAGAATTTCTCGTCAAGAATTTGCCACACTTTGGAGAAGTTGTCATACACCAGGGTGGCATCCTGCATCCCATTGGTAAGGGGTGCCCCCCTCTTGATGCTCAGGAACACAGCATAACTATGGAAGAGTTGCCAAGCAACTCAGATCTGCTGCCTAAAAATACAAGGAGAAGAAGAATTGCCCTGCTGGAAACCTGATCTACACCCCAAAGGTCTGCACACTGAAGGACTGCTCCTGCTACACTTTTTGGTACGGATTTTGCATTGCTTCAAGAAGGATTAAGAAGTGGACTCTCTGTAAGCTACAGGTTAACTGAGACCGCCTATATCATCTCCACCCAGAAGTCACCATCCAGGAGTGTGTCTAGTGGACTTTTAAGGATTTGGCCAGATGCATTGTGGGAACATCCCAAGGATCATCTCAGAGATTCTAGACCCCTGGATTGGTGTTGTGGACACCTTGAACCCTCAAGGGGACCTTCTGAAAGAAGAGCCATACGTTTAGTGAACTTTGGGAACTTTTTGGTAAAAAGCTCCTTAAGGTGACCGACTAGACATTGAGTCAAACCAGCAACTTTCAATCATGACCTTGCCTGGATTTCAGGATTTTCCTGCTGAAGGCTCCGGAGCTCCTGTATTTGACTGAGGCCTTGCAGAAAACCAAGCCAAAGACATTGGTGCAAATTTTACCTGAAGAGGAGGTTCGCTCAGTGTTGTGAGAAAAAGCTCCAGAAAAAAGACTAAGAGCAAAGGTAAAATTTTGACCAAGGCCTCCCGCTTAGTTTATCTGACCAGTGCTCCATCATGCTCGGCCTCAAACTTTGACTTTGTCCTGGTCAAGCAAGGCCAGATGTCCTAATTTGGTGCTATAAGTTTTTAAAGGTTAAATTGGCTTAGGGCATCGGAGTGTAAAGGTGATAAAAAAAGAAAATTCATGGTCTACATATTTCAGCCTATTGGTGTCACTGTCAGGCTTTCTTCTGGACCTATAGTGTAACCCGCTGGGTATGCACCCACCAAGGTGTACCCTTCTCAGAGTTACTTGTGGAATATACCGCTACAAACGATATGTTTGCCTTTCAGCTTTCTGTGAAAGGGGCAACAAACTGGAAGTTGAGTTCTGACATGCCCCATGGAAGTCGTGGGGGGGGCCTAGGTTGTCGTCACACATTCGTCAAAGCATACTGTCCGTGTTCCTACCTATGGAACCGCCGCACAGAGACCCCTTGGGCATTCGACCATTCGGGTGGGACCCCAATGATGAAGCATGTCACCAACCAGTGGTGAGTAAGGGGTCTTTTAAAAAAAGGAAAAAAATCCTTTTTTTTTCTTTCTTTCCTTGTGTGTCTCTCTACATCATTTTCTTGTGTTGTGGGGCATACTCCCCTGTTTTTTATTCATAAAAGGTGAACTACTGGGAGACACGATATTGAAGCATTACGGCCTGAACAAAGATATAGAGCTAGATGCAGACATGAGCCTCACTGGTTAAAGACGCAAGAACTCAAAGTCTTGGCACCCACTGCATGAAACAGCTGTGTACTTCCTGTGATTGAGCAAAGGTTATCCAAGAACTAATAAGGAGGTAATAGTGATGCTATCTGATTGTCACCACCCTCAGTTTTAATTATAAAGGCACCTGGTTCAAGTACCCACCAACCATTAGCCCCTTGTTCCCCATTCCTTGGGTCTTCCTGAAAAGCACCCCAGAGTAAAAAAAAGTAGACCCTCAAGCTTCAAGAATACTTGTTGCAAACCATTTACAAACCAAGTACCAGCCACAAGCTTGGCTTTCTTTTTTTACATCCTTGGCTCCCCTGAACAAGAAATTATATTGGCATAAGAGACCGAAGAATATGTCATACTTATTAAGGATGGCTCCCGGCTCTGAGCCAAATGCATGGAGGAAATTAGATATGCCACTTCCATTGTTAAATGCACTTGAATTGGTATATAGGTAAAGTCAAAATATGTGTGGCAAACTACAATGTACAGATGTGGAGCTACCAGTACCAGATTTGGCCTGCGGTTGAAAGACAAGTGCTTCATACTATCAGTGACATTGGTCAAATGCAACCTGCAGCTGACTCACATGAGGCTTCAGAGTAGTCTCAGAACTAAAGCATGAATGCCAGAAACGCCCTGGTTTGCTACCATCAACACTAACATTGAAACTGCTGTGAATTATTTCCTTGATATCTAAGTAGCTGGATCTAGAGATCAGCTAGTCCTAATGATTACAGAGTAAATCCCTACCATTTCCTTGGTAAGAGTCAGAACTAACGTATGCATTGTACCAGATGGCAGGCACCTCTTGATGATGATTGGTGACTACATTGAGCATCTATAGTCATCTGAGTTAATAGAGTCATCCAAAAGCTGGACTAAGCAATAGCCACCCATGGTCACATTATAATAGCTCATAATGGACAGTACAGGATTTTTCACTATATCTGACACCTCTAAAACTGAAATAAGGCATATCACACTGTAAGAGTATAGGGAAGCTTAGCACTTCATGCTTCCCCCCCCCCCCAGGATGATCTTCATCAAGTGGCCAAGCACAATAAATATGGAATTTGCCATATATCCCAGAGCACCAGCTGTGCTCTGACTCCCATGAGAATAAGCATCTTGTCTTTGCCCAAAACCACATAGGCACCTTGTGGACTAGTGCCAGTGGAGACAAAGAAGCAACGATAATACCAAATTGAAATGCATTTCCTGCCCATATTTGTGACTTTGTTTTTGTGTGGGCTCAGAAGCCCAGAGTCAAGTTTTCGATGCCACCTGAAACAATGACCTGGGTTGTTATAGCATGTAAATGAACAATAGTCACTGACAAGGGAAATGGTAGAAGGCACATAACTTCTTTTTGACCTAGCGGCTCAACTAGGCAATGCATCTCCTCACTTTCAAAATAATGTTGAAACAAAATGTTGCAGACAATGGAAGTTCAGCAATGTGGATGGAGAGCATGCTAAAAACTAAGGGGCTCATAGCAAAGTCTCTGATAGTTCTGATTCAGCCTATAATGGCTGTTACTTGGTAAAATGATTTTACAAAATTTGCCGTAACTCTGCAGATCTGTTGTATTTCAGATGAAGAAATCCTCGCCTGCAAGAAAGTAGAGGCTCTGGGTGGAATGCCATGGAAATGACACATTTCTAGGGGAATTGGGAGTAAAACTACCATGCCCCTCAATGTGTTTTTTTAAGGGAACACTCTTGGTCTCACTTGTAAGACCCAGTAACTCTGCTCCCAGAGATACCAATACCAGCAGTATCAGTTGCTATGGTGGGGGGAATACGAGTACATTGTAATGTGGCCATGAAAGTGAGGTACAGCCAGTAAAATTTCCTCTTTTTCTGCATTCTAATGTATGTCTCCATTATATCCCCCAGTTACAGTCCTTATACCATCTCCAACTTTACGCCCCTCCCATTGCAGAGACTGAAGTACTTTGTGATTTGATTAAGGAACCCTATAAGGGACCTCCATTTACTTTTTATCGAATTGCATAGGGATGTCATGTCCATGACACTTAGTCTCCACTGCAACTGTGTTCACTTTTGCCCTTTTCACCCCAGTATGATCATCTATGAATGGTGCCCTCTGAGGACATCAACAAAATGAAAAGGAAATACCTTGATGCCCAAAAGAGAGGGCAGTACATGTTGATAACACGTTTTCTCCCTGTGTCATTTACTTTGTGAGCCATCTGTACCTCTACACTGATGATTGCTGTAAGTCAGAATATTACAGAAGATTGTTAGAAAGAATATCTTCTGACGGAAATATTGTGCCCTAAATATTGTTTATGTCATTATTGTAGATTTTTTTCTTTTTAACTCCAAGTGGACATGTGTTATAAATGATATTTAGAACACAATATTTCTGTCAAAGGATATTTTGGTTATGATGTTCTGGTGTCATACCCTGAGAGACACATAGGTCCAAACAGTCGCATGTCAGGGTAATGAATGCAGAGGATAATAGTGCTGGGACACCGTCAATCACATGCTAAACTGGTACCTCTAAAATGTCAAAAACACTGGGGTGAAGTCAGGTCCATGTCTACTCTGTTGCTGCATATATTACCATAATTGCTTCAGATTAAAGGCTACAGTGGGAAACAAATTCTTAACAATTATATCAACGAATATGTCTCTTGATTTTCAAGCATTCCCATGCACGGTGTATGCAAACATAAATTGTCAGACTTGTTGCTGTCCAAATGAGTAAAGACTCTTCCAGGTACAGAGTGCATAAGCGAAGAGGAGCAGGTAACAATAGCTACAATTGGTCTAACTTCCCAAAATGGCTGCTCATGCTCATGGATGAATCACATAAGAAGCCTAGCATCTTGACTTTAGGTTAAGTGATGCCTTTTGATCATGTTTGATTGCTGAATGTATTGATGCAATATTCTAGGCCAAGACAATTAAGAGATGATGCCATATTAATCCACATCTGCAAGCGTATCATTTTCTTGCATATGGCTATGTGGCACGATAACACACTACATGCCATGAAGTGTAAGCTTAGCTTAAGCAGTTAAATACATAGGAAAATATGCTAGCTTGAGTGTATTATACTAATATACTAATGTACTGCTTTGCACAGAATAGAAATCTAAGTGGATATTAACTCCTTGCCTACATCGGAAGGCCCCCGGCCGTCCAACGTCACTGTGGACATGTGCGTCGGATGGACGGGAGCTGTCCGATCTGCGCACGTGTGGGATTTTCACGCACCGCAGGGAAATCCCGGCCGCAGGCAAGGGGTTAATACATAGGATTTTAGAGTGCTAAATTGAAAACATAAAAAAATAAATCTAAAGTAAGATAGTTATCCTTATCTACATCAAACTCTCTCTCTCTCTCTCTCTCTCTCTCTCTCTCTCTCTCACTATATATATATATACATTTGTGTGTTTTTATGAATATATATTCATATATAGTATTAAATATGTGTGGGGTCTATTAAGTTTACAATATATGAATTTTATATATTAAAATATTTCAATAACCTGTATATATATTGGAACTATATATTTAGATGTATTTGATGATATTATCAATTTCTTTCATTTCCATAATAAGTATAGGTACATGATACTGTGGTAAACAATATTTTTTACAGAATATTTTTGTCAATTATATTGTTTACCTCAATATTTTGCCATTAATCCATATGTACTGAGTTCTTCAAAGACTAACCAGGTGGTAAGAGCACATGTTGATATTCGTAGAAGGTGTTACATGCTGCTTAAGACCCACCTATTGAGTAAAGTAATCTTATGGTATACATAAATAAATGTTCCAGATGTAGAGGAGAAATAAAGTGAATGATGATAGGTATACATAAAGGAATTAAGAGGATTCATTCAGTCTTTCCTTCATGGTTTGGAGGTGGTCTATCCATCTCAATTCTCTAAGTGCATGAAGACTGGAGCTATTTAACAACTTAATTTACCATCCACTCTATATTACTGTTTCTTTACAAGATTTCAACTAACGGAGTGTTATGAGCTTAACAGTGTATTATACAATCCTGTGTTCGCAAATGAGGTGTTCATATGTGATGTCTGTCTGATATATAGCAAACACCAAGGACAGATTAGATGCAATGTATTAATGTATTAGTGTTACAACTGGAGACAGAAAAGTCTGTTTGAATTTGTAGTCTTCAAATATTTTAGTATTTTGGGCGGTCTGGCATTTGGCAGCTCTTTAGTCTCAAAGAAGTGGTCAGTGAAGTGGTCGTTTTGGGTTTTCGGTGTGCCGTAACTACATGGCCACCTATAAGTCTGTTGCATTTAAATGAAGAGGTGGCTTTCTTGTAAAGTCACAGATGATATGCCAGTTAGTGAACATTGTTATCTTTATTTTGATGCTCAACAGTTTGAAGTGGTGGCACATTTTAGGCGGTCACGGTCATCTGTCTTGGCTTTCATCTGTAGTTGTGTTTAGAAGGTGCAGTACCACGCCCTTTGCCTAGTTTGTGTAAGATTGATCCGGTTATCTTCTGTTCAAACATTCTTGCACATCATCAGATTCAGGGTAGAAATCCTCTCTGTTCTGCAACCAGACTATGAATGAAGAATCAGCAAATAGTACATGCAGGATAGATCTGTAGTCCTAAACATGTGGTATTAGATCATCTCTAAATAGTAAGCTTGCAATTTAAATAATTGAATAGATTCAGTTTGCAAAGCAGAGAACACTGTTTTACTCTTTGCAGCGTGGGAGAAAAGGGACAAATTATGCCATATGGTTACATGACGTCATATGGGGTTGACATCAGGAAAAGGCTGTTAATCCCCAGAAAACACAGTTGGGTGCACAGAGCTTTCAGCTAGGTGGTGCTGGCCCTGCTCAGGATAATGTAGTCATAAGCCAATAAACCTGGCCAAGCAGCATGGCGTTATCAGCCCAACTAAAACGTCAACCACATGTCTTCTTTAGCCAGGCTATCCACTATAGAAGCCTTAACAGTGCATATTTTACGTTCTAAGGGAACAGGTAAACGAGGGCAATAACACAATAAAAGAAAATACAAAACTTGAAATGACTTTGTTTCACATTGTAGGCATTCAATGGAAATAGCATTCAAGTAGCAAAATACAGGACGCTCCAAAGTAAAGTATTCCATTTGTATTTTGTACAAAATTGAATTCTATGTTTTGAGATAATATTTTAAGTGACTACAATTATGTTTTATTATAAGTCTAATCTAAATTATCTACTGCCAATGATAACATGAGCACTATCTGTACTTGACAGTGGTTTGATAATAGTATAATGAAAAGGATTTGCCCACATGTATCAACTCATTAAAAAACTAACATGAACTATTGGTAGACAAGTTGTTAGTTCTTGCTGCTTCTGATGTTTTTCTATCATTGATTTTCAGAATCCTAAAAGTTGTTTTGTTGTTTATGCTCTCATCATAATAGCAGACTGTTTATCACACTTATATGTTTGACGTAAAGGTACAGATGTGATTTATTTTCTGAAATGAAAACGGGCTGCCCACTCAACATAATGGGCAGCATATGTCTAAGCTGTGGCTGGTTGTGATAAACATTGCAAACATAAATAGCTAATTAACAACATCTACGACTGGCACAACACAATCTCTTTCCAAAATATAAAATGACTCATACAAGACAACGCATTACTCAAATGTAAGATGAATCATTCCATGTAATTATGAAAAGGTGTTTCGCTGTGTACTAAATTGGAGAAGAGTAAAGAGAACCTTGTGCAGAGGAAACACTGTGGCTGTAGAAAAAGCTTGAAATAACAAAGAACTGTGGATTATCAAAAGACATGGAAGACAATCATATCACTAAAGCAACAATAGATTTGGGGTACAAATGTATGCAAGGTACTGCACAAACTATATAATTCATGAGTACTTAAGGTATGAGACTAATTCTAAAAGATAGGTTTTTAATAAATATGATTATAACTGGTCATTGATTGCTCTTTAGAGTTACATTAGTTTTACCCTGGCTAGTATTGTGGCCCCTACTTGGACAGGGTGCATAACCTCTGCCAACTAGAGACCCAGTTTGAACAGTCAGTCTTTTAGATGTAGCAAAGAATGAAGAAGGAGAGACTTCGTTTGGAAAATGTATGCTACCATGAACTAGGAGACAACGTATCATGAAGTGGTAACATAGTATGAAGTTTTAAATCTTTCTGTAAAACGTAAAGCGAAATGGTGTCATTACAGAATTTATTGTAGGGAACTTCCAGTGGTGGAAGTGTGCTACTTCTAGTGGTCCACCTGTTTTGCAATGTAGCTGGTCAAGTCAAGTTCAAGTCAAGTTTAAATTTCTATAGCGCACTACTCACCCAGAGGGTCTCATGGCGCTTGAGGGAGGGGGGGAGCTTACTTATCAAATATCCAAGTTTTAAGTTGTTTTCTGAAGGAGAGGTGGTTCTGTGTGAGGCGGAGGTGAGTGGGGAGGGAATTCCAGGTCTTGGCTGCTAAGTAGGAGAAGGATCGTCCTCCCATGGTGGATCTCTGGATGCGTGGAATTGTGGCTAGGGCCTGATTGGACGAACGAAGTTCGCGGGGGGGTGTAGAAGGACAGGCGTGTGTTGAGGTATTCAAGTCTTAGGTCGCAGAGGGATTTGTGTGCGTGGGTGTGGAGACGGAACGTGATTCTCTTGTCGACAGGGAGCCAGTGAAGGTCTTTCAGGTGACCGGAAATGTGAGCTTGGCGGGGGATTTCTAGGATGAGTCTGGCTAAGGCGTTTTGGATGCGTTGGAGTTTTTTCTGTAGTTTGGCTGTGGTTCCAGCGCAAAGGGTGTTTCCGTAGTCTAGTCGGCTAGTGACCAGTACATGGGTGACCCTCTTTCTTGTTTCGGTGGGGATCCAACAGAAGATTTTGATGAGCATTCGTAGGATGTTGAAGCATGATGATGAGACGGCATTGACTTGTCTGGTCATCGAGAGGGAGGAGTCCAGGATGAAGCCCAAGTTACGTGCGTGGTCCGTTGGTTTCGGTGCGGTTCCCAGGGCCGGTGGCCACCAAGAGTCGTCCCAGACGGAGGGGGATGATCCTAAGATGAGGACTCCGTTTTGTCCGAGTTTAGTTTTAAACGGCTGTTCTTCATCCATTCGGCTACTTCTTTCATCCCTTCGTGTAGGTTGGTTTGGCGGTGTTCTGGTCTTTGGTGAGGGATAGGATCAGCTGGGTGTCGTCTGCGTAGGAGATAATGTTGAGGTTGTGTTGGCGCACAATGGATGCGAGGGGGCTCATGTATACGTTGAAGAGGGTGGCGCTGAGTGAAGATCCTTGGGGTACGCCGCAGATGACATCGGTGGCTTCTGATCTATAAGGGGGGAGGCGGACTCTCTGGGTTCTTCCGGCGAGGAACGAGATTATCCAGTTCAATGCTTTTCCTTGTATTCCGACGTTGCTGAGGCTTTGTATAAGGGTGTTATGACAGACTGTGTCGAAGGCAGTGGAGAGGTCAAGTAGGATGAGGGCGGCGGTTTCTCCGCTGTCCAGTAGAGTTCGAATGTCGTCTGTTGCTGCGATGAGGGTGGTCTCGGTGCTATGTTTGGCTCGGAAGCCGGACTGTGAAGGGTCGAGGGATTTGTTGGATTCGAGGAAGGCGGCGAGTTAACTGTTGACGGCTTTCTCAATGACTTTGGCCGGGAATGGGAGGAGCGAAATGGGGCGGTAGTTCTTAAGTTCAGTGGGGTCTGCTGTAGGTTTCTTCAAGAGGGCGCTGAGTTCTGCCTGTTTCCAGCTTTCCGAGAAGGTGGCGGAGTTGAGGGAGCAGTTGATGACGTCTCGGAGATGGGGTGCGATAATGGAGTCTGCTTTGTTGAAAATGTGGTGGGAACAAGGGTCGGTTGGCGATCCCGAGTGAATGGTGTTCATCAGTCGGATGGTGTCATCAGTGGTGATTGGGGTCCAGGCGTAGAGGTTGTTGGAGGGGGTTATTAGTTCGGAGGTAGGTGGGGTGGGCTGGTCTCCAAAGCTGTTGTGTATGTCAGCAATTTTGTTGTGGAAGAACGAGGCTAGAGAGTTGCAGAGGTCTTGGGATGGAGTGATGTCGTTGGTGCCGGCGGTGGGGTTGGTAAACTCTGACGATGTTGAAAAGTTCCTTGCTGTTGTGGGCGTTGTTGTCGAGCCGATCCTTGAATGCTGATTTCTTGGTGGATTGGATCAGTTGGTGGTGTTTGCGGGTGGCGTTCTTGAAGGTGGTCAGGTTTTCATTGGTTAGGTTTTTTCGCCAGGCTTTTTCGAGGGTGCGGCAGATTTTCTTGGATTTCTTAAGGTCATCGTTAAACCATGGGGCTTTTTTGCTGCCATGCTTGACTTGGTGGTTTTTCAGGGGTGCTAATTCATTGGCGCTGTGGGTTATCCATTGTGTGAGGGTGGTGGCTGCTTGGTTTGGGTTCGTTGATTTTGCAGGAGGGTTTTGGTGGAGTGATGTGAATAGCTGGTCGGTGGTAATTTTATTCCAGTTTCTTCGGAGAATTGGTTGTGGGTGGTTGTGGGTCGTGGTCTTCTTGTTGTTGAAGTGAACGCAGCTGTGGTCTGTCTAAGCATGGGCGAATTTTGCAAATTCGCGATCCGCGAATTAGCGGATTTGCAAATTCGCGATCCGCAAAATTTGCAAATTTGTGCGAATTTTGGTTTTTTTGCGTGTTCGCGGGGTTTTTTGCGTGTTCGTGGGGTTTTTTGCATGTTCGCGGGGCTTTTTGCGTCTTCGCGAGCCGCTTACATAGCGAAGTTACCCATGCAGTCGTTTATGGGAGAGGGAGAGAGAGATAGATAGATAGATAGATAGAAAGAGAGGGAAAGAGAGAGGGAGAGAGAGAACGAGAGAAAGAAAGAGAGGCTGGATCTCTGAAGGGCCAGATTCCTGAGTTGCCCCTACAGAACATACAGCTTTTTATTTTTAGCAAAATGCATATGAAAATCTTGCTGTAAAGGTCTCTTTTAGTTTAACCCCTCCTGACAATTCAAAATGGGTGTATTTGCCATCCTCTCCCTTCTTCCTGTTTTTTATATCTGTAAGTGCTTCCTGATGAGGTTTAATTCCTTGGACAGGTGCCTCGTTGCCTACTTGTAACTATTCTCTGACCCTGCTTCAAGGGTCAGAGCAGGGTCAAAGAATAGTTGCAAGTAGGCAACGAGGCGCCAGGAAGCAATTAGCAGCAGGTGTCCAAGTTGAAGTTAATTTGTTTGTAACCCTTTTGTAAAAGGTTACAAAGAAATTAGGTTCAACTTTTGCACCTGCTGCTGTAACCCTTGCTTGGCTGAAAATTCGTCCCCGCTGATTCGCGGGTTTTACCGCGATTTCGCAAGATTCGCGGATTGCGAAATCTCGGAAAATCCGCAAATTTGCCCGCGAAACGGATTTTACGCCCACCCTTAGGTCTGTCCAATGGAGAGCTGTGGTGTGATTGAAGGAGATGTGCTTGCTGGAGGTGAAGATTGGGTCGAGCGTGTGTCCGGCATCGTGGGTAGAGGTGTCGAAGTTGTTGAGTCCGAGATTGGCCAGGTTTTCCAACAGGGTGGTGGTGTTGCTGTCGTTGTTCTTTTCCAGGTGGAAGTTGAGGTCTCCCAATAGGATGTAGTCCTTGGAGGGGAGGGCGTGAGGGCTGATGAAGTCAGTGATGTCTTCGCTGAATTGTGTGCGGGGTCTGGGTGGTCTATAGATGAGTGTGCCTCTGAGCGCGTTCTTAGGGTCGGTGTGAATCTGGAAGTGAAGGTGTTCGGCCGTTGTGAGGTTGTCATCAGAACTGGTCGTGATGCGGATGGTGTTCTTATGGATGATGGCGATGCCTCCTCCTGTTTGGTTGATGCGGTCCTTTTGGATGATCTTGTATCCTTCCGGGACGGCTTTGGCGATGTCGGGCGCTGAAGAGGCGTTCATCCAGGTTTCTGTAAGAAAGATGACGTCCGGCGATGTGATGTCGAGTAGGTTCCAAAGTTCAGTGGCGTGTCTGTGGACCGAGTGGGTGTTGAGTAAGATGCACTTCAGGTGGTTATTGCCGGAGCTCTGTTTTGAGTGAGTGGATTTGGTGTGGGTTCTGATGCAGTCGAACTTGCAGGAGTGGCAGGTGAAGGGTCCATGGCTGAGTCCTGGAGCGGCTTAGTAGCAGTCGGGGAGACGGTCGGAGTTGAGTGCTGAGAGGGTGGCGGAGTCGTACGTAATGCGGGTGGAGAGGGGTTTGTGGGGGCCAGGGGGTCTGGCGCTGGGCGCGGTACAGGCGCGGACGGGCGTAGACGGGCTTACCTTTGGCGCACCTTTGGCGCACCTTCGGCGCGCATAGGGCGCGACCGCTGCGCGCAAAAGCATCTGTCATAAGCGGATAGTAGAGGGGGGTGGGGTGAGGGAGGAGCAGCTGGGAGGTGGGAGCGGGGTGGAGAGCCGCGCTGGGAGGCACAACAACAAACAACAAAATGGCAGCAAGCCAAAAGCGAAACAGGACGAGATTGGGGCACGACCTTAATTAAGCGCTATGAACACTGGGCAGCACAGTCAGGCAACAATTATTACAGCAGGCAAAGCGAGTGGCACAGCAAATAATAATGGCACAGTAAATAACAAATCACAGTCTGATATTTAAAGCGCTACGATGATTCAATATTCGGCAGTGCGAGCAAGTCTGGCAATAAGCACTACTATCACAAAGCAAAATTGTGGCTGTGCGAGCAATGCGTGGCAATCAGCTGGCAATAAGCGCTACTATCACAAAGCAAAATTATGGCTGTGCGAGCAATGCGTGGCAATCAGAGCACTACGATACCACGTGTGGATGAGCAGGGAGTAGCGAGGGGAGCGACCGCTTCAGTCATGCACACCTATTGTTGGCTCTTCCATATTGGTGTGAATTGCACTGAACCAATAGACTTATTAGTGGTGTGAATCTTTTGTATATGCATTTGGCAAAGGCCCAAAATTCACACCCAGACTACAACGCGCCCAACAAACCAACAACAATTGCATTGGTCATAATCATTGAGTTGTCAAAGTACATATCTGTGAAAATACCTTTCCTCATGAGGAAAGTATTACAACCCCTCCTGCAGGCCTTACTGCTTAAAGCAATTTAATGCACTGCTCAGTTGGTTGATATGATTGACAAGGAGCCGATGTGTCTATATATGTATATTGGATGACCCAGTAACCGCCATCATCACTGATATTTAGGTGTAAGTAAGGATGTTGCCTTTGTTACAAAATTTGTTTCATTGTGCTAATGTAATACTACGATTTAAGCACTTACACAACCAGAACAACATTTTAAAGCCACTATTTAAGCATCTCCACAACTAGTACAACCATCAGTGCACAGAGCAAGCACACGAGTCCACAAAAGCATGCAGGCAGGCACCAGTTATAAGCCGCAAAGCGTTCTGTCGGGTATCACAATTCTTCAACCAAAGATTTGTTTGTGATGTTGAACTTTCAACATTTGTGTCAAAGGGTCGAAATATCATACCTTTATCAAACACAAGAAGGGGTGTTACTCTTATTTATCCCCTGTCATCCAATGATAAGAATGATAACAACAATAACAGCACCTTATTGAAATAAACACAAGAACATTACAAAAAAACTCGTTCTGATTTGGTATATTAAACGTCTTATATATAGCCAGAAATGCATCCGCCACACATGTATACAATAAAAGCCTCCTGAAGTTTCCCCGAGGGCCTCTGCTCTTCTTTGCTTGAAGAAGGTTCTCTGCACGTATCTACGCGTCTGTCTGTGGCGCGCTTGCAGAGACCCCGCCTCACCATCTTGGGCTCGGAACGCACAGGCACGAACTGCTAAGTTCTTCGCTCCCAAAGGTATTTGGATGTTCCTGAGCCCGCCACCGAGACAAGGGGGAAGCAGCTCGACAGGAGCAAGGTCACTCGGACCCCGCGTTGGGCGGCGGACACAGTTCTGCAGCCCCTGTCACAGTGATCCCTGGACTCAAAGGAGGAGGCGGCACGGGGAGACGGAGGAGACTTTGTTGTGGACATTGGAGCCAGTTAACGCATCAGCACGAGGTTGGTGTGTCCCAGGGCTAACTTTGGCCATTCCTCTGCATGGACGCCCGGTGGGGTGTAAACAGCAATCCGACCCCCCAGCATCAACAACCAGAGTCTCTCCACGAGGGATTCTGGGATGTGTAGTTTTGCCGCAGAAACAAGGGCTGCTACACAGGTGTATGAAATTGAAGCACCGGGGGCGGGGCGGACTTGAAACCACAAGTTTTAAGAGAAGTGGAACATTGGCCAGAGCGCATACTTACCTGTGGAGGCTTTTGGGCGCTGAAGACGGCAAGACATCAGCCAGAAATGCATCCGCCACACATGTATACAATAAAAGCCTCCTGAAGTTTCCCCGAGGGTCTCTGCTCTTCTTTGCTTGAAGAAGGTTCTCTGCACGTATCTACGCGTCTGTCTGTGGCGCGCTTGCAGAGACCCCGCCTCACCATCTTGGGCTCGGAATGCACAGGCACGAACTGCTAAGTTCTTCGCTCCCAAAGGTATTTGGATGTTCCTGAGCCCGCCACCGAGACAAGGGGGAAGCAGTTCGACAGGAGCGAGGTCACTCGGACCCCGCGTTGGGCGGCGGACACAGTTCTGCAGCCCCTGTCACAGTGATCCCTGGACTCAAAGGAGGAGGCGGCACGGGGAGACGGAGGAGACTTTGTTGTGGACATTGGAGCCAGTTAACGCATCAGCACGAGGTTGGTGTGTCCCAGGGCGCACTTTGGCCATTCCTCTGCATGGATGCCCGGTGGGGTGTAAACAGCAATCCGACCCCCCAGCAACAACAACCAGAGTCTCTCCACGAGGGATTCTGGGATGTGTAGTTTTGCCGCAGAAACAAGGGCTGCTACACAGGTGTATGAAATTGAAGCACCGGGGGCGGGGCGGACTTGAAACCACAAGTTTTAAGAGAAGTGGAACATTGGCCAGAGCGCATACTTACCTGTGGAGGCTTTTGGGCGCTGAAGACGGCAAGACATCAGCCAGAAATGCATCCGCCACACATGTATACAATAAAAGCCTCCTGAAGTTTCCCCGAGGGTCTCTGCTCTTCTTTGCTTGAAGAAGGTTCTCTGCACGTATCTACGCGTCTGTCTGTGGCGCGCTTGCAGAGACCCCGCCTCACCATCTTGGGCTCGGAACGCACAGGCAGGAACTGCTAAGTTCTTCGCTCCCAAAGGTATTTGGATGTTCCTGAGCCCGCCACCGAGACAAGGGGGAAGCAGTTCGACAGGAGCGAGGTCACTCGGACCCCGCGTTGGGCGGCGGACACAGTTCTGCAGCCCCTGTCACAGTGATCCCTGGACTCAAAGGAGGAGGCGGCACAGGGAGACGGAGGAGACTTTGTTGTGGACATTGGAGCCAGTTAACGCATCAGCACGAGGTTGGTGTGTCCCAGGGCGCACTTTGGCCATTCCTCTGCATGGACGCCCGGTGGGGTGTAAACAGCAATCCGACCCCCCAGCAACAACAACCAGAGTCTCTCCACGAGGGATTCTGGGATGTGTAGTCTTGCCGCAGAAACAAGGGCTGCTACACAGGTGTATGAAATTGAAGCACCGGGGGCGGGGCGGACTTGAAACCACAAGTTTTAAGAGAAGTGGAACATTGGCCAGAGGGCATACTTACCTGTGGAGGCTTTTGGGCGCTGAAGACGGCAAGACATCAGCCAGAAATGCATCTGCCACACATGTATACAATAAAAGCCTCCTGAAGTTTCCCCGAGGGTCTCTGCTCTTCTTTGCTTGAAGAAGGTTCTCTGCATGTATCTACGCGTCTGTCTGTGGCGCGCTTGCAGAGACCCCGCCTCACCATCTTGGGCTCGGAACGCACAGGCACGAACTGCTAAGTTCTTCGCTCCCAAAGTTATTTGGATGTTCCTGAGCCCGCCACCGAGACAAGGGGGAAGCAGTTCGACAGGAGCGAGGGCGGCGGACACAGTTCTGCAGCCCCTGTCACAGTGATCCCTGGACTCAAAGGAGGAGGCGGCACGGGGAGACGGAGGAGCCTTTGTTGTGGACATTGGAGCCAGTTAACGCATCAGCACGAGGTTGGTGTGTCCCAGGGCGCACTTTGGCCATTCCTCTGCATGGACGCCCGGTGGGGTGTAAACAGCAATCCGACCCCCCAGCAACAACAACCAGAGTCTCTCCACGAGGGATTCTGGGATGTGTAGTTTTGCCGCAGAAACAAGGGCTGCTACACAGGTGTATGAAATTGAAGCACCGGGGGCGGGGCGGACTTGAAACCACAAGTTTTAAGAGAAGTGGAACATTGGCCAGAGCGCATACTTACCTGTGGAGGCTTTTGGGCGCTGAAGACGGCAAGACATCAGCCAGAAATGCATCCGCCACACATGTATACAATAAAAGCCTCCTGAAGTTTCCCCGAGGGTCTCTGCTCTTCTTTGCTTGAAGAAGGTTCTCTGCACGTATCTACGCGTCTGTCTGTGGCGCGCTTGCAGAGACCCCGCCTCACCATCTTGGGCTCGGAACGCACAGGCACGAACTGCTAAGTTCTTCGCTCCCAAAGGTATTTGGATGTTCCTGAGCCCGCCACCGAGACAAGGGGGAAGCAGTTCGACAGGAGCGAGGTCACTCGGACCCCGCGTTGGGCGGCGGACACAGTTTTGCAGCCCCTGTCACAGTGATCCCTGGACTCAAAGGAGGAGGCGGCACGGGGAGACGGAGGAGACTTTGTTGTGGACATTGGAGCCAGTTAACGCATCAGCACGAGGTTGGTGTGTCCCAGGGCGCACTTTGGCCATTCCTCTGCATGGACGCCCGGTGGGGTGTAAACAGCAATCCGACCCCCCAGCAACAACAACCAGAGTCTCTCCACGAGGGATTCTGGGATGTGTAGTTTTGCCGCAGAAACAAGGGCTGCTACACAGGTGTATGAAATTGAAGCACCGGGGGCGGGGCGGACTTGAAACCACAAGTTTTAAGAGAAGTGGAACATTGGCCAGAGCGCATACTTACCTGTGGAGGCTTTTGGGCGCTGAAGACGGCAAGACATCAGCCAGAAATGCATCCGCCACACATGTATACAATAAAAGCCTCCTGAAGTTTCCCCGAGGGTCTCTGCTCTTCTTTGCTTGAAGAAGGTTCTCTGTATATATATATATATATATATATATACTGTATCAAGCAAATCTTAGTTTCTTTTGTTACATCTTTTTCCTATAAGCTGCCCAAAGCACATTCCAAAAAATGTAATAAATCTAATAACTTTACTTAATGGCATTGTGGTGCATAGTGAAAAAGGAAATATTCACAATATAGACACAACAATAAATAACAACATTGGATATATGAAAACATAAAAATAACAATGGAAAAACATAAATGTCTGTTCCCCGCAGAATCAAGGTTCAAACTAAAGTTTCACTTCATTTTCTAAACTTTCTTAGGATAGTTGACAAGGACATGTAACATTACGCAATACCGTTGACATTTCAACCTTTTGTGTATGTGTTTAATGACTAAGCATCACAGCAAGTCTTCCTCAGGACTAAAGAGAAGAAAGGACAGCCTTCAAAAATGTGTTATTCACGAGAACAAAGCAAATCATCTAAGCCACAATAGGGTCCTACCAGAGGATCCACACATATCCAGCATCAATAGTTACAATGTATTCACTGGGAGCCCCAACCAGGGTTTGCTTGAAAAGCGAATGGGTAAATATATACATCCAATATTTAAGATGCAGCTCTAACCTTGTCAACACAACAGTTCGGTAAATGTAAGATGCAGCGCTCAGGTTGCCAACACGACACGTTGCTGCAACAGTAGCCGGTGTCATCTTCAAGCTGGAAGCAAGCTGATGTTGCATTGCAAAACGAACCGGGACCCACGACCCGCTGCCCGTTTCCTTTTCACAGGCCTCAGTGCAGCCCACGATGCCTCTCTCTCCTCTTCAAGTGCGTCCCGGTGTGTCCTGCGATGCCGACTGCCTTTTTACATCGGGCACGCCACGGATTTGTGCGGCGGCCCATTGGTTGTTTAATAGCACCTTTGGAATACCGCAGCTGCCACATTAGGATTGCGGCTTCTTATGATATTCCTTTGGGGGCATTTCCACTTACCTTTTACATGGTGGCATCCTATAAATCACCTCCTTTGGGGCAATATTGTTGCTTGTTTCCCTTACACTCCCCCACAGTCATGCTCCCAGAAGGCCTTGGGGGAAGGTTGTTCTACCTCCCTAACATGGCGACTTTCTTACTCCGCTCTTTACTCCTTTCCCTATCCAAGATGGCAATGGCTTCCTTCCTGTTTTCTCACTTCCTGTTCTTGAGTATAAAAGGGCAGGAACCTTTTCCTTCCTTGCCTTGCAACACTCTTTGTTCCTGATGGTGGGTCCTACCTTCTGTTGGTGCCCTTGCTCCTGTTTGGGTGTTCCTTTCCTTCCATAGGTGCTCCTCTGTTCCTTTTGTGTCTCCTGCTCCAGGATGGCTTCCTGTAGCCCGTGCTCCATTGTGGGCTTCTGTTGTTTATATGTTTTCCTTGTTCCTTGTTTTCTCCTTCCATTTTGTTTTCGGAGTCTCCTCATCATCTGAGGTTTTTCCCTACAGGGTTTTTTCCTCTTGGGGCTCCTTCTGGAATGCACTGGCTGCTCAGGCTTCTCAATGTCTGCAGCTCCGTGGCTACCGGAAAGGGTTGACCATAGCTCGGACAAACCAGGACTTACAAGAACCAAAGCCGTGAACCATCTCAACATATCAAGACTGATCAGAAAGATTCCAAACGTGACAGCTGAGAAGTAGCAGCTACTACACTTGATTCAAGGGAAAGTCTATATTTCAGAGCCCATAATAGAATGACTGCTTTGGTGCACAATGACTTTTTTTCTACTGATATTGGTAGCTTTGCATCTATAATCACTGAAAAATCAACATCACTATTTTGAACTTTTTTTATCACTCACTCACAAGAAACTCCAGTGCTGCCCCTAATTTATGCAAATAGCATTCTAAGGTAGAACAGTAGAAGACAACCTTATATTTGGACATATCAATGCAAATAATACAAATATAACCTTACACAATAAGAGTGGGTCAAACACAAGGCAAGCAGGCGAAGATTGAGAACTCATGGTTCTAGAGGTAGCCATCATTAGAGCTTTCTGAAGCATTCAGAAGTGATAAATAATGAGAAACTATGAATCTGCTAATGCAGTGTGGAAAAACAGATATGTTTAGGTCTTTCTAAGCATTGCTTTATTAACAACCACAATCATCCAAAAGTGCTTTTGCCATTATTTTGAATGTTGAGTAGCTAGGTTTTTAATTTGTCCTACAGGTAATATTGGGAGATAATGCTACTTCTGTAATACCAACTGTGCTCTAGGGCAGGTGCTCACGTGTAGGTGTTTTCCTAATTTTCATGTGCTGGATGTCCATACAAAAGAGGGAATCCATATAACCTGCATGCAAGATGATATTTTAAAGTAGACAGAAAAGTAAGGAGGCTTCTGGAGGATGTGGTACATGGAAACCACTTGTCTCTAGAGGGTGCTTTTGGAAGAGGAGAGGAATATTTTATCAAAGTGCAGTTACAGACTGACATAACTACACGCAGTCACTGACCTGTGCAACAGGACTCTTACTGTCAGTATTGATGCATAGGAACCCTACAACCCACCATTCAAGTAGGACCCTGTATAACCCACATAGGAGCTGTACAATATATAATGCCAACGTCCCTTAATAGTGTCCTTCATTACCCGAACAAGTGCATGGGATGTAGCATTACAAGACATTCGGGTAAAAGGGCAGTTTGACCTGCTGTCAAAAGCAAACTCACCTAAATTGGCAGTACTGGAGCTTTATGCTGTGTTTTTAAATGTGGCCCACGGTATTCTGATTACAAGGTAAATTTTGTTACAGAACAACTATCAACCATGGTGGATACTGGCAAGAAACTGTATAGCATTACCAAATGGCAGTTCTTACTTAGATCTGGGGGTTGCAGATGGGGCCAACCAGCACTCATGTTTGGGGACCAGCACCTTTTTTCCCTCAACAGATTTTGACCCATAGCAATAGAGAGAAAATACGAGAGGAGCAAGGAAGGAGGAACAGAAAAATGAGCAAGGATGAAAAATAAAAAAACAATTACAAAATAAAGAGGCAGCGTGTCTATTGGAGGATGAAAGAGTCATAAGAAAGAATCATGACTGTGCAGTCTTGGTATTGGGTACCCCGGCATTCGATAGAGCTGGCTCAGAGCTTCTAAGTGAAACTTGGGCAACTGCACTTATTCTTTTACACATTATGCACTCCAAAATGGGTATTTCTAGAGTGAAACCTACCCTCAGATGGTGCCATTGATCATTATCAAGTTCTTCCACCTGAGATTCCCTCAAAGTAGAAGCAAAGAGGAGGAAGGACATATGCTATTACTTCTTCTTGTTGTGGATGGTATTTAGGCATGTACGAGTAGCTTTCACTGCTACTATTGGCCATCCACTTCCTCCTAGTATTACTGGTGATACACATCTCCTTTGTTGCTTATCCACCACAGACAGCACAGGCCTTGATTCCCACAACAACTGTTGGAGGTCTGCAACATAAATTGCATTAGCCAACGCACTAGTAATGGAAATCAGCGAGTCCACCCTTCTGATCAGCCACCACATATAATTATTTACCATTGTTTATGTTTTTTTTCTCTGAATGTTTTTTGCGGTTTGCTGATGCTTCCATCTTGTTAATTAATGTTGTAAATGTTTGCTACCTCTTGTAAGATGTTAATAGCAAACATTTCGTATTCCCTGGTTTTGGAATTATGGTGGTGCAGCAGAGATATTTTGTCTTTTTGAACTACTTCCTGTTAGTCAACAAGTGGCGTAGTTATCTCGGTGCTCACCCAAGTTATTTCTCCTAACCACTTGACTGGTGATTTCTGCAAGTGTTTCCTCTGTGTTTCAAAGCTGGCTGCGATATTCAGATCTCTGTCTTTTTTCTTATTATCTTAACCTCATCGATGCTCATGATGAGCTGAGCTCGTCATGAGCCACGGTGCTCGTGTGCTCATGATGAGCTCAGCTCGTCATGACCGTTAGAACGCTCGCATGCTGGGCTAATTCCCCTGCTTTGCGAGCGTTCTAAAATAACGGGAGTGGGCATGACGAGCTCAGCTCGTCATAAGCACACGACCACTATGGCTCATGACGAGCTGAGCTTGTCATGAGCACGGGGCGCTGTGCGTGCCCCCCTTCCCCCCAGCCCAGCGGGGGAATCAGCCCCACATGCAAGGGGTTAAGCTGTCAAGTCCCTTCTTCAGATGTATGTGACTGAGCTTCCAGTCTCGATTTGTTGCAAGCAGCTGATGGTTGTTGTCCCAATACCTTACCCAGTCCACCACATCTCGGGGGGAGGGTTAAACATATTCTGCGGGTTAAATTCACACCAGCATTTTCTTCTTCTTTGAAGAGGTACAATCTTCCTGCTGGCAGCTGTTAGTCTGAAATGGCTGGAAGAAATTACCCTTAAACCTGGGACCAGAGACACTGTGGTGGTGCATGTGACCAATTATTTACACCATTATGAGATCAGACATACAATTGACTTGCAGTATGAATATACCTGCTGAAAGCAACTATAAGAAAGTGCATGCCTGAAGGGCGAGAAAATCAAAATGATTCAGGTGTGGTGTCAGGTCTGTTCTGGAAAGATGCTTCATGGCAAAGGAAATTAGCAACAACAATCAGGTTTGTAATTGTGGAAAATTATTTTTCCATTAGAAAAAAAATGCTTATTATAGGTTTGGTTCAGTTAGCATTACCAGACTGTACTCCTCCGATGTTCCATGACTGAGGTTCCTCCATGTTACAAATATCAAAGATGGATCTGTCCAGGGCCAGAAAACCAGATAAAAGGGCATTTTGGCAGATACTTGATTGGCCCAAATAGTTTGAGCTGGGTTTTTTTTTTGTTTTATTTCCCCCCAGTTCCAATGATTACAAAGCCATGATACACGTCTTCTGCTAAAAACATCTTTGTTCTTTGCTTAGGCGAATAGGTGGTAAAAGCAATGGTGGTAACTGGCTTCTGGTAAATATTTGTCTAAAACGATACAGGGTGTTAAGGTTTAATGGTTGAACGACATAGCTGAAGGGTTTTGGCGGAATCGTATATCGAATATAGCCCTACCAGCCTTTGACTGAGACAGCTTGTCAGACTCACCATGAGCCAGACTTCCCTGTCCAAAAGTTCAACAGATTAGTATCATGGTGGAGATGAGGAACAAAATAAAAAAATACAAAAAAAAGGAAAAAAAAAACAATCTGGTTTGTAACTGTGGAAAATTATTTTTCCATTAGAAAAATAATGCTTATTATAGGTTTGGTTCAGTTAGCATAACCACACTGTACTAAGCTGCATTACTGAAAGATCAAGTATAAATGTTGTGTATGACCATTTCTTTTCATAAACTTTCCAGAACGTTATCAATATTCAGCTGCAACTGCAGTGTCTCTGTCTTTGTATGAGCAAAAGTGTCATTTTTAGCTTCCTTAGCCAAGGGGATGTATTTGAAAGAGTTTATAGGTTAATATTCTCCACCCACGCACACAACAGCAAGGAACTCTTCGGCATCATCAAAGAGTTTGCCCAACGCAACAGTGACACTACTGACATCCCACCCTCCCAGGACCTCTGCGACATACTCAGCACCTTCTTCCACCACAAAATCAAAAGCATCTATGACAACTTTGATGACAACAACCTTCCTGAAGAACCCACACCCACTGTTCCCCACACCACACAGCCGACACTGGACAGCTGGACCGCCCTCAGCATCAAAGACACCCTAAAGACTATGAGACAACCCACTCCAGGGCCTCTACCGACCCCTGCCCCACCACATCTACCACAGAGCAGCAGAAATCATCACCCCTGAGCTTAAACAAATCATCAAATGCTCCTTCCAGACCGCCTCCTTCCCTGATGACTGGAAGCACGCCAAGATCAACACTCGCCTGAAAAACCCTTGCGGACCCCACTGAACTCAAAAAATTCAGACCGATCTCCTTACTCCCGTATCCACCGAAAGTAATGGAAAAAGCAGTCAACAGTCAGCTCGCCTCCTTCATAGAAGAAAACAAGATCCTCAACCCCTCCTAATCAGGCTTCTGGAAGAACCGAAACCACCCTTCTTGCCATGACAGACGACATCTGCTCCTTCCTCAACAGAGAAGAGACTGTGGCCCTCCTCCTCCTGGACCTCTTTGCCGCCTTCAACACGATCTCACAATGCACACTAGCCCACAGACTCCACGATGCAGGAATCTAGAACAAGGCCCTTGCCTGGGTCTGATCATGCTTCTCCGGCCGAACGCAGCAGGTCAGACTCCCACCCTTCCTCTCGGATCCCACACCAACAATCTGCAGAGTTCCCCAAGGATCCTCCATCAGCCGCACCCTGTTCAATATTTACATGGCACCGCTCGCCCCCATCCTCAGATCCCACAGACTCAAAATTGTATCCTACGCAGAAGACATCCAACTCATCCTCTTCCCTATCCAACAAACCCAATGTCTTCAAACACAACTTTCAAGAAGGAATGGAAGCAGTCCCCAGGTGGATGAAGAACAGCTGCCTACAACTTAACATGGAAAAAAACAAAGTACTCATCATGGCCCCACACCCTTGGGAACCCTCCCTCTCCCACGGACCATGCACGCAACCTTGGAATCATCCTTCACTCCAATCTCAAAATGGAGAGCCAAATGATTGGTGTCACCCTTCCTGCTACCACACCCTATGCCTAGTCCGAAAGACCTTCAACTGGATTCCCCTCTAACAGAAGAAAAACGTCACCGACACCCTCATCAGCAGCAGACTAGACTACAGCAATGCATTCTATGCAGGGATCAAGAAGAACCTCACACGTAGACTCCAGAACCTCCAGAACGCGGCCGCCGGACTAGTCCTCAACCTACCGCACCACTGCCACATCACCATGGACACTACACCGACTCCCCATCGAGAAGAGAACAGCTTTCAAGCTCCTCAACCATGCCCACAAGGTCTCTTCAAAGGGGCTGTTCTATGTAATTAAGGGCTTGGTTTAAAACACCTAGGCTAAAAATCTGTGCTTAGCATAGTGTTCCGTCCGACTGGTATTATGTTGTTTTTGTCATTGCATCCAGATATATAATACTGCAAGTATCATTACACCAACAACAAGCCAGGACTATTGGCTTTGTCAATGGTTGTTAGTTGCTTAAAATAAAAATTGTTGAATATAATATTGAAAATACCTCAGTTCTAAAATGATGAGATGGTCAAAGACTTATAACCTGTTCTTTTTAACTTGTTTCACAGGCTTCTTTATATAAACTGTTTTCTCACGTTACAGCAGGGCGTTTTATCTTTTATCCTTCTAACAGAATGCCCTGCCCTAGACAAAGGCAGGAGGAGGCCGCCACATGCTATGACACCCCAGACTACCCCATTGTCATTATGGGACACCTCAGCCAGCGGCGGCCGCCATCTTGGAGCGGACTCGCACGCTCAGGGCTGATTGGAGCGCCTATTTAAGGCGGGCCTTAGCGCGGTGCTGGTCAGAACATCTACCACATCGCTGCGCTCGCACTGTTACTAGCGCAGAGTATTTTAATGCTTCCTGGTTTTTTATTTGGGTTCGTTTTCTGTTCTATTTACCCCTGTTTTTAGCCTGCTTGCCTGCAGCCTGCGCCCCTCTCTCCCCTCACCTCCATTTAAAAAACGGCATTCTCTGCCTGAAAAGCACCACCATTTCGGTGGGTCCGGGTCCTGGGGGTCATTTTGGGCGCCATCTTTCTTTGGGACACCTCAGCCAGCGGCGGCCGCCATCTTGGAGCGGACTCGCACGCTCAGGGCTGATTGGAGCGCCTATTTAAAGTCGCTCCCTCACGCGCAGCGTGACGCGCAGGTGGACGCCTTCGCTTAGCCTGAGTCGTGCCGGAGTCCTGCCCGTCTACGCCCGTCAGCGTCCCGGAGGTGGCGGGGCGGCGGGGGACGCCGGTTTGGCGACACTCTGGCTGAGATGATTTGTTACACCTCTGCGATGTTGCGGGATATGCGGGCCCACTCCAGCTCCTGCCGCGTCGTCTTCCCGGGCAATTTAAGGGTAAACGACGTTGCCCGGGTTGTGGCTGGACGCCTTCCTGGACCCGTGTCAATGTCCCTCGTCCAGTAACAGCTGGCGCACAGCATCTTTGCTTGCTGCTGAATACGAGGTCGGTAGGTTGCCATGCCCTGCATATTTACGATCTTCTTGTTAGGGAAAATCCCCTATGTCTGCTACTTACCGAAACCTGGCTGGGAGAGGCTTCCAACCCGGATGTCTTCTCAGCCATTCCTCCAGCGTACAATATCTTCCGGCAGGATAGAGTGAAGGATAGAGGTGGGGGAGTGGCGGTAGTGGTGAAAAAGAGCGTTTCCTGCCCTGAATTCCATCGGGAGCGCTGAGTCGCTCGCCTTCACGCTCAGACTGTCCCCGGGCCAGTCTCTGAAGGGGTTGTTGGTTTATAGACCACCAGGCCCTGTGGGTTCCTTCCTGGAAGATCTGCAGACAGCTGTCTCTGAGTTGGTGCTGACCTCACAGCACTGCGTCGTAGCCGGTGATTTCAACTTCCACCTTGACGTAGCGGACGACCCGGATGCGGTCAAACTGTTGGATATTACATCTCCACTGGGTCTTATACCGTTCGTGTCGGGGCCAACTCATGAGAAGGGGCATACCCTGGATCAGGTGTTTTCATCTGTCCCTCTTATGGAGGTTGACACCCTGCCGGTGCTCTGGACCGATCACAGGCTGATCAGATTTTCGGTGCTGGAGAGTGCGCGGCCGGATAACAGTGCCTCTGTCTTGTCTAGACCGGCCTCGAGAGCGCTGCACAGAGTGACACCTGATATGCTGGAACAGGCGCTTCTGGATCACCCATGCCACCTTTCGGGCGATCTGGATAGCGACACTGAGGCTTTGCAGCTATGGCTCATTGATAGGCTGGACGATCTGGCCCCCAAGGCAGCCCCCCGGTCCACGGCGGCACGGCAATCTGCACCGTGGTTTACGGAGGCGCTTCGTGTGGCTCGCAGCCAATGCAAGGTGGCCGAGGGGGCCTGGCGCCGTCTGTATGATGGGGAGGCTAAACTCGCCTATAAGGCGGCGGTGAAGGCCTACCATCGGGACATCCTGGGAGCTAAGAGGGACTATTTGGCTAGGAGGATCGAGGCATCTGCGAACTCCTGTAAGGAGATCTTCACCATTGTGAAGGAGTTCACGACCCCTAGCTCCCAATCGCCCCCTTTAGTTTCTCCGGATACGTGGGCATGTGATCTTGCCGGCTTCTTTACTAATAAGATCAAGGCGATTCAGGCCTCCTTTGTGGAAGGACCGGAGGATGGAAGCAGCGTCACCGGGGCTGGGTGCGGATCTCCGCACACACCGGCGGCGGTGCTGTCTGATTTTCCTGCTGTTTCCAGCGATGTGCCCAGGCAGCTGCTGGCCAATCTGAAATCTGGCTCGCCACTTGACCCCTGCCCCGCCAAATTTTTGGCTGGGATGGCGGCGGTGGTGAACCCGCTGGTTAATCCCATCCTCAACGCCTCTTTGAGGGAGGGGAGGGTCCCTAGCTCTTGGAAAAGAGCGATGGTGATCCCCCTTCTAAAGAAACCGGGTCTCGACGCCGAGGTTCTGGCCAATTATAGGCCAATTTCACTTCTTCCGGCTCTCGCGAAGATCACGGAAAAACACGTCCACGGTGTCCTGTCGAGCTTTCTGGAAGCCAACAATCTGCTCCACCCATCCCAATCCGGTTTCCGTCCTAATTTTAGTACGGAAACGGCATTGCTAGAGGTCACTGAGATCATCAGGGAGACTCTGGATGTCGGCGGGAGGGCCATGTTGGTCATGTTAGACCTATCGGCGGCCTTCGACACCATCCCCCATAGGGCGCTCTTAGCGAGGCTTTATGACATCGGCCTTTGGGGGACGGCGCTCAGGTGGTTCACATCTTTCCTTGAAGGCCGCCGCCAGACGGTCTGGGTTTCCCAGAGCTCTGCCGAGATGCCGCCACTGGGAGTTGGGGTTCCACAGGGTTCTGTGTTGAGCCCCACGTTGTTTAACATCTTTATGTCCCCTTTGGCGGCCTTGGTGGAAGCATATGGGGCCCAGATCGTCTCCTACGCCGACGACATGCAACTCCTCTTCACATGCGGGAAAGACCAGGAGTTTGATGGAGGGAGAATTCGGGACTGTCTCACATTGGTCTTTGACTGGTTCCAACGGAACAGTCTAAGGGCCAACTCAAGCAAGTCCGAGGTCCTATTCTTCGGTTGCGTTGCCGATCCGGAGTGGCAGCACTGGTGGCCGTCCGACATGAGCCCTCCTGCACAGTCTTCCTTGGTGGCTAAAAATCTGGGTGTCAAGCTGGACAACCAGCTGTCGCTGCGAACACATATTCTGGGTCTGCTGGCACCTGTTATGGAATTTTGAAAATGCTCCGTAAATTCCTGCCCCTGTTGTCTGAGGAGCACAGGCGTATGACTGTGCAGGCTCTCGTCGGCTCTAGGCTAGACTATGCTAATGCCCTCTTTCTAGGCCTCCCTGATTACCTAGTTCAGCGCCTACAGGTGGTACAGAACTCTGCCGCCCGGGCTATCTTTGGCCTGCGTAGACGAGCCCGAGCCTCCGGGCTGCTACAGGCGCTACACTGGCTACCTATCCGGAAGCGGATCCAGTTTAAATCCCTGACCTTGATGCACAAAGCCTTGTTTGGATCAGGGGCTGGATACCTGCGGCGGAGACTGGCCTTTTATCGACCAGTCCGCTCCTTGCGTTCGGAATCCCTTTACAAAGCGGTGGTCCCTCGGGTGAGGAAGGCCCGCACGGGAGGGCACTCTTTCAGCTGCAAAGCTCCCCAGCTGTGGAACTCGCTTCCTCTTTCGCTGCGTAGCACTGCCAATTTGGTCCAATTCAGGAAGAGCCTGAAGACCTGGCTTTTTAATCTTTAGGCTGTTCTTACTGTTTCAGTTTCAGTTCTTTTCCGATTCTTTTTGCTGTGTTGTGTTATTTTTATTCTGAGTTGCAGGTGGAAAGCGCCGGGACACTCTTTTCGAGTAGCCGTGCGCTATACAAGAGCGTTATAACATAACATAACATAACATAGGTGGCAATTACCTGGCATACAGAATGACAATGGGCGGGTGGGGCTGCTCTTGTGCTCTAGGAGGAGTGCGAGGCGGCTCCATCAAGGGGCCTAAGCTACTCGCAGGGGAGCAGTACTTCTCCCTGTGATGACTAAAATTACGGACAAAAGGCGTCCGTGAAAGGGATCCTCACGGGCAACGGAAGTAAGGTCCAAATTACGGACTGTCCGTGAAATTTACAGACGGTTGGTCACCATAGTACCAATATGGGGGTGGATTTACTACTTTTTTGTGAATTGAGCCTAGCGTTTTAAAAATGTAGTCTTCAGCCAGATCGACCTTGCATACATATTACTCTACAAAAAACGTTAAACTTTTTTGAATTTCTGAATCCAACCGGAGTCACTGATTTACCATCCTCAATGAAGTACTAAGATATTTCAGCGAAGCTCTGGGTTGTTGGTTAAGGTGCAAGTTGAAATGTTAGAAGGGAGACGTATGTACAGTCCACATTTTTGGGAGTTTAAATTTCCGAGCCAGCTTTATAGTCTATCGTTTTTCCAGTCTATGCTTTTTCAAATCAGCCTGGCCCCTTCTCATGAAGTGTGGTTATAATTCAATAGATCTACTCAAACCATGCAAACCTGCAGGTAGAAATTAATTTGCTAAATAATTGGCACCAGTGCAAAAAGATTACTCAGAAGCCCATAGCAGGCCCGGACTGGCTGTTGCGGGCACCGGGCAATCCCCCGGTGCGCCGCAAGGGTGGGGGCCGGTTTTGGGCCCTTGGGGGCCGTTTTTGTTACAGGGCCGTTTTTGCAGCAGGGCCCTGTAATAAAATCGGCCAAAATCGGCTAAAAACCGGCCCGGCAAAGAGCTCGGTCGCACCCCTGACCCAATCCCCCCCTCCCGGGGCGCCGACCGAGCACTTTGCCAGGGCCGGTTTTGGTTCCCAGTCCGGCCCTGGCCCATAGCCTGTTAAATTCAAGGTCAGGTGCCAAATACCATGGCTGCGTAGATTCCATTTTAGGCCTTTTTCATCCACCATCAGCAACCCCCTGGCCCTTTATCTTACTCTTTCATGTTTTTTTCTTCCCTACTTTTTCCCTTTGTCACTGTTTTACCATCGTTCTCTTTCTCCTCCTGTTTATAGCTTTGTGTCAAAGTCTATTGAGGAAAAATGTACGTCCCCAAAATGGAGTGAAGTGGTCCCATTTTGAAACCACAGGCTCACATTAAGCATTGCTTCTGCCAGGGTATATGGTGTGGTCGCCCTACCTGTACCTGTGGCCCTCCTGCACACAGGGCAATAACATGTGAAGCAAGAAAGTTCAGAAATCAAAGGACAACTTCAATGAACACCGTTAGCACAAAATGTACTGTGGTGCACAAGTGGTAAAATCCAGGAAGGCAGTCTAGTCTCACTGCTGCAAAGAGGCTTTCCATGGTCCTGCACCACCTTTTGCAAACTCCCCCTTCAAATGATCGCTGAGTTACCGGAAACGACCCTTGCGTGGATGGCCCCTGGGAGCAGCTCTGCCATTGTTTTTATAGTGATTTAATGCTCTTGTCCCTCTTCTAGGTTTGTTGTTGTCTCTCTACCAAGGGAAGTAGGAAGTGTGTTTTTTAAACAATAAGGGCCAGATGTAGGTATCCAAATACTGGTCAGTAAAGGCCGAAAATACCGATTTTCGGCCGTTACCGACTGGTATTTGGATACTGAGATGTAGGGGATGTCAAAATACAGATTCAGTAAATTTACTGATTCGGTAAAATTACCGATTCGGTAAAATGACCGAATCTGTATTTTGACATGTAGGTAGCACATTCAACAGTGCTACAGGGCTTTAAGGATTCGTTATTTACCACCAACTATTAGTTGGTGGTAAATAAGGAATTCCTATGGGAATGCAAATATGTGCATTTACACCTAAGGGCATGTATGTGTGCCACATGGCACACTAGCCCTAATCAGGGGTGCAACAGGGTGTCAAAGTGACACCCTGCCACCCTTGAATTATTCGGTATTTACCGAATCGGTAATTACCGATTCAGTAATTGACATTCATTCCAATGGGCCTACAGGCCCATAGGAATCAATGGCAAATACCGATTTCGTAAATACCGATTCGGTAAATACCGAATCCTACCGATTCGGTATTTTTTACCGAATTATTACCTACATTGGATTTACCGATTCATAAATACCGAATCGGTAAAATTCGGTATTTATGAATCGGTAAATCCAAATTACCTACATGTAGCGCTAAGTGACAATTGCAGTCCTTATAGGATAAGGAATATTTTAGCACCGAAGTGGATATATACAATTGAGGTAACACAATGGCCGTCTTTGAATACAGCTGTTTTCCTTATAGTGCTTTGGAAGTTGCTGAACTTAAGACCCTACAAATACAACTGTTTGTGCAACTTCACAGATATTCATATGCATATTGTTTCAGTCATTGCTGTTCATATTTCAGAAAAATAATATGTCACAAAATAATAGTTTTCTGCACGCATGTATCTTTTATATGAAAAGTGTTCAGATTATGTCTGGACAATTATATGCAACCTGAGCCTAAGGTGTTTGTGCTAAATTGGAGCACGTAGACAATAACAATGATAAACGGTTTTATGCCTATAGTACCACCTCTCCTATCGTAAACGTCAGTGAATTACCAGATGGTAGTACAATCCAGCAGGATAGGTCTCTCTTAGGTCCTCACTCGGATCACCCTTCTCTTTTCCATCACTTGAGGACACTAGGCCCTCCGCCCTTCAGTATCCTTCACCCCTAACTTCCTAAGTCTGCTTCTAAGAAGTACAAGAATAATGTAAAGATTTAGTTGTCTGGAATGATTATTGTAGTCTATTTTATCTGTGCTCGGGAAGGTAGGCTCAAAACAGACCTGTGCTTCTTCACGCGCAGAACTGATAATTACGCTAAAATACTGTTTTTGAACAAATTTTTTAAAACAATTTTGTATATTACCATCTGAAAGGTCAGTACACTGCCAACCAAAGTCCAAATATGCTGCTTGTAGCAGACAGTGTCTATCACACTGTGATACACATGTTAACTGATGGACAATGATATTAGTACCCAGTTCAAATTCTAACAACGCACAATCTCACATGCTCCGCCCAATAGACACAAGCTTCAGTAATGCAATGGATACTTAGATGTCACTGCTGCTTAGTGTAATTGACCCATAGTTTTAATGCTATCTCATAGATCTCCAATACTATCTCAAATACAATGCTTCCCCGCACATTTCTGACATCCATTTCTCCATCATTAAGATCGTATCCTGCCAACAATGTCATAGGGCAAGAAGACAGCCACTCACTTACATGTTCAATTATTATTAACATCCCACAGTGTCACCCACGTCAAGTAATATAGTTAGGTGTATGGATGGAAAGCTATTAAGACCATTTGCATATGACAGCAGCTCCCATCTGTTTCCCAGTACAAGGTCAACTTAAAGCAGTGCTATGAGAGTTGGAGTGAATCCTCATTTGGCCTGGTACAACAATTTGAATGGTGGACAGCTCTAAACAATTTCAAAGAAGACCAATTCTAATTAATGTAGAATGTTGAAATGCAGGAATTTCAGCCATGCCTTCCTTAGATATTTTTAGCTAAAGCCCTGTTGGACCTGCCCATTCTTGCAGGGTTATCCCCAAACATTTTGCCTTCCTCAGACTATTTTTCAGACCTCCTTTTTCTTGGCTTTAGGACTCTGGGCACTTTATGACTGCTAGTTCAAAGGGTCTTTACTCTAAACATTGTATGATTGGTTTACAACTGTTTGCATGTAGCCTTAAGCGCACCTTTTATTATACACAGGTAGGCCCTAGGTTGCCCTATGGGCAGGGTGCTGTGTAAGTAAAAGGGAGGACGTGTGCCTTTATGTGTGGCATTTCCCGATAGTCACAGTCTATTTTGTTTTTTCACTGCTGTGAGGCCTACTCCTTTCATAGGCTAGCATTGGGAATTTACTTAAATACTTTCAAGTGATAATTCCTGATCAAAAAAGAGTGGCGTTGCCATGTTTGGTTTGTTTAGAATAGTGGTGATGAATTCTGCTTACTGGTGTAGTTGGAATTTACATCACTATTTTGGAACTGCTGTTTTTAGAAAGGTGGCATTTCTCTGTGCTTATGACTGTTTGTGCTTATGACTCTTTGTGCTTTGCAGCCTGACCCCAATCTACGTCTGGACCTGGGGGAACGCTACATTTTGTGCATACTTTTGAACAGCCATCACTCAGGAAGTGCTGGTTCTGAGAGGGTTACATCTGCATACTGATGGTCTTTCTGGGCTGGGAGAGGTTGTTCACATTTTAGATTTGTATAGGCTGTGTCCTTCCCTCACACAGAGATTGCTGCAGCAAAAAGAACCTATTTGGGGAACAGGAAAAATTTGGCAGCCAACTCACACAAAGAGCTATATAAGATAGTTAAAGATTTTACGAACCCCCCCGGCCTGCCAGCCCCCCTGTTGAATCCCAGAACTGGGTTAATACCCTCTCATCTTACTTCCAGGAAAAGATCAATACTATTCATGCATCCTTCCCCAAGTCTGACAACTCCAGGGCCACCGATATTTCCCCTAACCATGCGGATACGCCCCCTCATCCGCATGTTGCAGTCCTCAAAGAATTCCTACCTTTCTCAGAAGCTGAAGTAGCCCACTCATTGAATTCAATTAAATCCGGATCCCCCACAGACCCCGCCTCCTATCACATTCTCGCTAAAATTGCACCCGCTTTGGTTACAGATCTCACAAAAATCCTCAATCTCTCACTATCCCATGCCTCTGTCCCCTCTCACTGGAAACAGGCCATCATAAGACCCATTCTTAAAAAACCCTCAGCTGACCCCAAAATACTCTCCAATTACCGTCCCATTTCCTTCCTACCAATATTCGGGAAAATCATGGAATCCCTAATCACCAAGCAGCTATGTAAACATCTAGTGTCCAACCAGCTGCTTGAACAATCCCAGTCAGGTTTCAGGGCCCACCATGGCACTGAAACGGCTCAGCTAGAGATAGTGGATAACATCAGGCTTACACTCGATGCAGGACAATCTGCCATCCTGATCCTGCTCTATCTGTCGGCAGCCTTCTACACCATCTGCCACAGCATTCTCTTAGGGCGTCTGTCGGAGATGGGTGTCGAAGGCCTTATCTGGATCAAAAGCTCCCTAACCGAACGGGGCTCAAAGATGCAAATTCGGTCTTTCAAATCAAACAGCCAACATAACGATAAGGGGGTTCCCCAGGGATCCATTTTGAGCCCCACACTGTTCAATCTATATGTATCCACCCTCCCACGAGTAATAAGGGCGCACAGATTTGATACTGTGTCCTATGCTGATGACACGCAGCTACTGATCACTCTAGGCCCCGATCCTAATGACACCAAACGCAGATTCCAAAAATGCATGATCTCAATCAAGGACCGGATGACCAATACCTTCTTGATGCTTAATGCAGGGAAAACTGAGATCCTGCTTTTTGGTAATGCCTACAAACATTGGACTGACTAATGGTGGTCAACTTCTTTAGGACCCTGTCCCCCTCCTAAGTCCGCGGTCCGAAACCTGGGTGTAACTATAGATGACAAGCTGTCCATGGCCAGCCATGTCAACAAGATAGTGCACACGAACTTCGGGCTGATGCGCAGCCTCAGGAACATTTTTTAATGGATTCCCCTTTCCTCGTGCTTGCCCCTAGTCCAAGGCCTTATCAATAGCTGGTTGGATTATGGTAATTCTTTACTTGCTTCCATTAACGAGAGCCTCCTGGCTAAACTCTAGGTTTTACAGAATACCGCTGCCAGGTTGGTCCTTGATCTCTCCCCCCGCTCACCATCTTTGCCCAATCTTAGAACTCTTCACTCGCTCTCCATTAGAAAGCGCATAAACTTCAAAATCTGCTGCCTAGTCCACAAAACAATCAATTGACAAGGCCCCAAATACCTAGAGAAGAAGCTTGCCAACCACTGTCCGATCAGAACACTTCGGTCCGCTAAGAAGTCACTCCTAACCGTTCCCAAAGTCCGCACTGTCAGGAATGGTGATAGATCCTTCTGTAAATTAGCCCCTAATGCCTGGAATGCCCTTCCCATTAACATCAGGGCCGAACCCAACCTTATGAAATTCCGAAGACTCCTAAAAACTTGGCTTTTCTAGCCACCTGACTTCCGGTAACCGTTCTAGCATCTGTAAGCGCTCTGAGACCTATGGGTGATTTATGCGCTATATAAACACAATTACAAATGACAAATTACACAAAGGGCTGATTTACCAACCACTGATGTCTGGAGCCAGGGCTGGGTTGAAAATAAGTGTTGTGCACTTCAAAGGTTTCTTGGGAAGTCACCCACTACATCAAAGACATTTATGAGTATACGTACAGGGGATCTAACCCAATGTGTGAAAAAGCACTTTTAGATCTGGAAATGAACCTCTGTCAGAAGTACTGCTGCGCTGTTTGAAGGGCTCAACGGACTGCTTTTTGGCTTGTTGCCCTGCTGCCTGGTACTCCCTTACTCTGGTCTAACCAGATACTACGTGGGGCATGTAACCAGGCATTCCTGGCTTTGTAATCTGAACATTGCTGGAAGACAGCTGTGTTTAGGAGAAACTACCATTTTGCTCAATTTCCTTATGTGCTAGCCTGCTGTCTGTTATCTTCCCTTGTGGCCCGCATCAAGTGCTCTACAAGGGGTTGTTGGCTTGCCCCCCCTGTTTGAAGTCCCAGGGTCATAAAGGACTTCTCACCTTCCCCTGAAGTAGCTGCAAGACCCTGCATTCTGTGGGTCTATCTCAAGGCAGTCCAAGCACGGTCTGACTGGCAACAGCGACTCTAAGACGGTCCACCCCTTTAGTCCTGAACCTGTAACCCATTACCACGTTCCAGTTTTTCACTTTTGGAACCCGCAAAGCTTCAACGATGATCGTGCGCTTTACAAATACACATGTTATGTTATGGCACTTGTAATACAATGGATTGCATAGTCATTGCGTTTTGACGGAGATCCCATTCACCAAACTATAAATAAGGCCCTCTCCTTTGCTTACTTTATACAGTTTGTTGGTACATCTTAATGATGGCATGAAGGAAACTTTTATTCCCACGTATAGGAAATGACAAGCCTTTGCATGGTAAACGCCAGATTTGGCCCCATCCTGCTTTCCAGGCTGTAGAACTCTGTGAACTTTACCCCTACTAACCAGAAGTAAAGTGCCTGTTCTTCATCATTTAGCATGGCTGAATTTGCATATTTAAGTTATTTAACAGTCCTTTGCATATGGTACAAAGTGTAACCCAGGGCCTTAAGTTAAATGTCACTAGTGGACTTGAGTACCTATTGTGCCATATACGTGGCTTCAAGCCTACCAATGTAAACTAACTGAAGCAATGTTTAAACTACAATTCGACCTGTCAAAATAAACCCTCTAGAAAGGTCTACTCCTTCCCTTTAAATATTAATGTCACCCCTACGTAGGCTTTGTAGCACATATGGCAGGGTGCATGGCATTTTAAAAGAAGCACATATAGGAATTTAATGTATTTCCTTACAGTAACTTTCACTTGAAAGCTTTTTTTCACTGTAGCAAGGATAGCTGCTCCATAGAAAAACACGGGGATGTAATATTAAATGTAATACTGTTATCCTCGACTAGACACCAGCTAGAAATGTAATTCCTGGACTCTTTGTAATATCTATTGAAAGCCCGAATCACCAGTGAAGTTAGATTTTTAATACATAAAAGGAAAAGGTACATTTAGAAAGTTACCTATTCCCTGCCTAAAGTCTTAGGAGGATAATTTGCAGAGGCAGTGCCCTGAATGAGGTGTGAAAACTAAATCTTAAACCATTGAAGATAACGATAATGGATTTGGTAAAATTACAGGAGGTCGGATATGGACACAGTTAAATACAGAAGGGTATGGAGGAGAGCCAAAAAAAGTTGGCCATTATCAATAAGGTACAAAAAAAGTGAATAGTGAAGTGGCCATTTTTTGTAAAGCACACAACATTGGGGTTGCTAGTCCTCTGGACATTGAGAAGAACTGGCCTGGTTTGTTTTGACAGGCCCGGGTAGGCCTGTCAGTGTTAGGGAACATACATTACCTGATTGGGTTGATGGAAGTTATTTAATGGTTGGAGAAGGAAGGAAGAGCTTGAACTAGGGAAGAAAGAACCTCTCATGGGAGGGTTGTTTCTGGTGGAAGAAAGAGAGCTCACAATAAGGCAGGGGAAAGATGGCAAAGGTAAGGGAAGATGAGAGTGCAGAGAGCAAAATGGAGAAGAGAGATCATGTAAAATGAGAGGTGTATTGGTTATTAGTACAGAAGGGCTGAATTGTAAAAAGAGAGGTTATGGGGCTGTGGATCTGTTTCGTGTGAAAATATTTAAGGGTGGGGGAGGGGTTTGAGAGCCTGATGTTTGAATTATTGTGAGGTTTTTAGAGTGCATAACTAAACCAGAGATTGAAGAAATTGTAAATTCAATTTGCTTCCATTAAAGCTGCTTTTTCTTCACCCTAAGCAGCATCAGAAGTGGCCTCCCTCCAAAAGAATTATGGAGTCCTTCTGCCCTAATCCTACAACATGAAATAAATGGGGTGGACTGTTGATGGATTTACAAAAAGACAAAAGAACATATCAACTAGTTTCAATTATTCCATCTCCACGATTTCCACAAAAAAATGTCCATAGCTTGTTCAGATACAAATAGGCCAACTCAGGTGCTAAATGTGTATTTTGACCAATTTCTGTTTTCATAGCAAATCGGCTCAGCTGTATTTATCTATGAAGTAAATTGATGTAAAGACATAGGCCTCATGAAGTGAATACAAATCTACAATTGTATTGTGAAGATCCACAAGACACGAAACCCCAAAAAGTATGGCGTTATTTATGGTTCATTTAAGGGGAATCAAATGGTTTCTTTGTTCCACTGCTATACTCTGATGTGATATGGTGATATAGGGCCCGCGGCCCGCTTACAAGGGCTCATAATTAAGGCACACACATGTTCCTAATAAGGTAGCAGTGGATTTAACCACAATTTCAGATATCCAATTCACTTCATCACATAACAACCGTGATTAATGATGTAACTCAGCCTAAATGGGAGCAAACACGCTGATTCTATTTTTATAGCATTCTGTTTACTTATTTAAGAAATGTGCTTTCAGAGGAGCCTTCAAACAAATCCCAAAGCGTAGTTGGAAAGCACTTTGCTGAGCTATTAAGAAAGCACCTTTTTGCTGAACGTTTTCATTCAAGCTTTTTCAGTGCTTGATTTTAATGTGTGTTAGACCTGGCATCCTTGGCCTGCTTTCCCCTGACTTTTTTAAGGCAGACCGCCTGTTTTTATTGTTTTTGCTGACTTTGTTTTCACTGGATTTAGGAATCTGGACACTTTACCACTGCTAATCAGTGCTAAAGTGCATGCGCTCTATACTGAAAACATGGTAACATTGACTTATCCACAATTGGCATGTTTAATGTACTTATAAGCCCCTAGTAAAGTGCACTACGTGTGCCCAGGGCCTGTAAATTAAATGCTATTAGTGGACCTGCAGCACTGATAATGCCACCAACTTAAGTGACCCTGTAATGATATATCTGGCCTGCAACTGCAGGGCCTGTGTGTACAGTTTTAAACTGCCATGTCGACTTGGCAAGTTAACCCACTGGCCATACCCAAACCTTCCTTTATTTTACATATAAGTCACCCCTAAGGTAGGGAAGGGTACAGTGTATTTAAAAGTACGACATGTACTTTTTGCATTTTACATGTCCTGGAGGTGAAATACTCCTAAATGTGTTGTTCACTACTGCAAGGCCTATATCACTTGTAGGATAACATTGGAGTTGCCTTATTACATTTTTATAAGTGTAAATTCCAAGTGCCAAGAGATGGGACCCCCAAATTTGGTAACTCTGGAATTACAATTAAAAAATACAACTTATGGTGCAGTTGGATTTTAAATTGCAAATCTGAAAGTACCGCTTTCTACAAAGTTGGCATTTTCTTACTATAACCATTTGGTGTCTTTTACCAGTCTCAGAAAACATATCTGGGGTGGTGACACCTGGCTTTGTTCATTCCCTCTAGACAGTCACACACAAAGGGACCAAGGTGTGACTGATGGGCATCCATACCCCGATGTGCTATCCTGGGCAAGAGGGAAGGGAGAAGCTGGAAAACCTGTGGCCTGTGTCCTATCCCCACATAAAGGTCTGTAGACCCCCCTGTAGCAAGTCTGGAGCCAGGGCAGGAAAGACAGGGACTTATGACCTTCAAAGGCATCTCTTTGAAGTATCCGCACTTCAAAGGCCCAACTGGGTCTTTGAACTGGGGGTCTTTAGTTGGCTGAGGTAGGTACCTTAGTCCAAATAGGGACCCTTGCTTCTAGTCAGGGAAAGGAGGGACACCATGTTAGATAACCCCTGTTCACTCCCTGGTAGGTTGGCATGAGCACCCAGTCATATCTCCAAGGCAATGAGTAATTTATTTGCAACCACACTCCCAGTCACACAGTGATAACACCACAAATGGACACCACACTGGTTTTATAAAAATAGCGGTATCTTTATCAAAGGGAATACAATGAGACCTAAAAATAGAAATCCAACATAAGCGTATTCTTAGTATTTCACTTTGCTGGTTATGGGGCCAGCAACCACTTGTAGGTTCTTGCGGTAATATTGAGCAGTTCAAGATGATCTAAAGCAGTCCTAATGCAATGCTATGCAGTTTGTAATGCAGTTCGTAATGTAGTAATAAGACAGTCCTTAATAAACGTACTAATGCAGTTCATAGCGCAAGAATAATGCGGTTCATAATGCAAGAATAAGGCAGTTGGTAATGCAAGAATGATGCGGTTCGTAATGTAAGAATCAGGCAGTTCGTAATGCAAGAATAATGCGGTTTGTAATGCAGGAATCAGTCAGTTCGTAATGCAAGAATAATGCGGTTGGTAATGCAAGAATCAGCCAGTTCGTAATGCAAGGAATAATGCTATAAGCCAATCTGCATGGTCAACTCGGGCACCACTAGGCCTCAACAGCAGAGACAATGGTCTTAAGCCTAAAAGGGTGGCCGCGGCTGGGCAGGTACGGGCCGCTCGGGTACTCAGCGCATCTAACGCGGTGCAGCGGGAGAGAGATCGGAGCACTCCTGTACTCCTCCTGCATGCCTCCCCAGGCCACACATGCTTGCGGCTTCTGACCGGAGGCAATGCCTTACCTGGGGGTGCGCTGACTCTCTCTCTCCGCTCGTCAGACTTCCTGCTGGGCTGCCCGATGATGTTGCAGCTCCATTGTTAGGTTACGCTGTAGCTAGATGGGTTACGGTGCTGCCTTCTCCTTCGTTGATGATCTTGGGCAGATTCCTCTTGGTGAACAACGATCAAGGTCCCTTTCACCTTGCAGCTTCCTTCGCTTCAAGAAATCCTTTAGCACATTGCAGCGCGGGCTGGCGATCCTTACTCACAGCCTCAATTACGATGATGGCTCGGGCCACAAACAGCAATGCAGCAGCGTGGACAATGTTTCACGCTGGGGGGGCAATGCAGTCACGGGACGCACCACAACCAAACCAAACGGCAGTCTCAGGTGTGCAATAGCACACGCAACAAGTGTCGCTGAGACACGGTTGGAAACTTTGATGTTCCTGAGTTTCCACAACAGTGGACCAGCTCTCCTCGGGCCCTTGAACACAAGTTACTTCAGGACACAGCAAAGTCCTCTCAAGCAGGGGAATACAGCACACAGCAAAGTCCCTTGTCCTCTCCTTATTCAAATCAGCAAACTGCAGGCCAGCCCCAGAATACACAGCAAGGGCAGTCCTTCTCTTCAGTTTCTTCAGCTGTTCTTCCTTGGCAGTAGTTTCAATCCTTTTTCAGTCTGGATTTCAGTCTTGAGGTCAGGGGTTTCAGCTCTCACATTTATACCCCTAAATGCCTTTGAAGTGTTTGTCTTCAGTGGCCTCTGAGCCCGGTCCAAACCAGAACTGGGTGTCTTCCTGCCATTGCACACCCTCTTCCTTTGATAGTCAGGGTCTGGGCCCCAGACGCTCAGGAAGAGGTGGGGCCATCCTTTGGTGTCTGCAACACAGCCCTATGATGTGGGGGCAGCTATTCCTCCCCCCACATCAAATGCAGGCCATTCTGTTGCTGTCTCACCTACTCCTCTCTGGTGTCAGGACACTCCCCAAACCCTGTCACATCCAAACTCAGACGGTCAATACACAAACAGGCAGAGGCACACAGGATGGTTTAAGACAAGAAACCAGCCACTTCTAAAAGCATGGTTTCTAAACACGCAATTTGAAAACCATCTTCACAAAAGGATGTATTATTAAATTCTGCGTTCATGCACACTAAACTCCATCTCCCCATCTTATGCATGTGGGAAGATATGCTGGAAACATGTGACACAGCATTCCTCTTTCTGTCCTATGGGCACGATGGCCTTGCAACAGTGAAAAACAAATTTAGCAGTGTTTCACTGACAGGACATGGTACACACCTCAGTATATGTCCTACCTTTCACATACACTGCACCATCCCCAGGGGGGTACGTTTGGGTACCTTGGGCCTACTATAGGGGTGTCTGATGTTCATGCACACATTATGCACTTTACTAGGGACTTTACTAGTAATACAAACATACCAATTATGGACAACCGTTTATCATAACACTTTATACAGGGAACACTTGAAACATTGATGCAGTAGTAAAGTGCCCAGAGTCCTAAAGCCAACAAAAACAGGTCAGAAACAATACAGGAAGAAGGCAAAAAGTTCAGGGATGGCCCTGCAAAAAGGGCCAAGTCCAACACTGGGTATAACTACTGGACCTCAGACACCGCTAACTTAAAACAGTTCTATAACCAACAACATTCCCCCAGGAAGAAGAACTTCTGTGCTGCTGGAGAGACTGCCAATCTGCTGGACTTCTTAGTTGTGCTGGGCTGCAGCCCTATTGCCTGGGAGTGAGTAGGACAGGACCTGCATCTCTACATCACACAACCTAAGTATCTCCAAGAGCTTGTTGGCTTGCCTTCTGTTCCAAAGGCTCAGGGATATCAAAGACTTCTCTTCAATTTACAAACAGCACCTGGACTTTGCTTGCAGCTAGACTTGCTCTTCCAATTAGAGCCAACCCAGTCCTGGGCACTTGGAAGGGAATATAAAGTGCTGCATCTGTTAGAACATACGCATGGACACTGTTGTGCCAATTGGATCGCCGACGTTGTGGGAACAAGATTAACGTATTGCATTTGGAACCACCTCTTCGCCTCCTGAGCCTCGATCATTGAACTGATGCATTGACACCACTGCGTGGAGAGGATCGATGCTTGCTCCTACAGCATGGAGAAACCCAGTGCATCGCTCATGGAACCAACACATCACTGCCGGTGCACAGAGAAATCCGGTCCATGACCCCAACTGCGTGGGGATCACCGATGCATCACTCGACTGCACCCTGCATCTCATTGTTTGCCACCAGAATAAAGATACGTTTGCTCAGCAGGCCCTACCTGGGTCCTGTATCTGGTCAGGGCTCCCTCACAGTCGGCTTGAACTCTCAACTTTGTCCTGGTCCAGTGCGACCAATTAACTCTTTAAGCACTTACTGTTACTAAGTGCTATATTTGCATTTAATCTTTAAAAAATCATATCTCAACTTCTACTCATTGGCGTTTTGGTCTTGTTTGATTTATAAGATTATTCTCTATTTGTCTAAACTGGTGTGGAGTCTTTTTGTGGTGCTTTCACTGTCTTACTGTTTGATGGTTGCACAGATAGTTTACACATCACCTCTTAAGTTAAGATTGCCTCCTCTGTGTAAAGGAACCAGAGGGTGAGCACAGGTTAATTTATAGTGTGTACGGGACTAGAATTATGGTTCCTGCTTGGACAGGATGCATACCTCTGCCAACCAAGAACCCAATTTCTAACACTGGAGATCAACAGTGAGGACAGGACTTGTATGTGTGCAGTACCATACAGTAATTGGTGTACACTGCTCTCCACACTAAAGACTTATTCGCACCCTTCTCAGTTTTCCCTGACAGGCATTTTTTATTTTTGTTCCCAAAATCATGTGTCTGACTTGAGAAGTTACACCTGCATCTGCAAAAAAGGATTGTGAGCTGACCAACATAGAGGGTTACACTGTGGCCCAGCTCAAGGATTTGTGCAAGAGCAATGAGCTTCATACAAAGGGCATCATCTGGAAGTTGGACCAGCAAAAGGCGTTGAGAGCCTGGATAGAAGCTTGTGTTGCAATAAATGTAACACCTGAGGAGGATGAGGAGCTGGACCATGAATTACTGGAGAGTCTGGGACTACCTATGGAGTAGTGGTTCTCACAAGGGCAAGGAGCAGTGTATCATCCAGAGGCCTGTACTTGGAGGAGCTGGAGGACATGAAAAAGGAGTGAAAATTTAAATTGGAGCTGGCTAAATCAAATTAGAGAAAGAAACAGCCTTAGAGGAATGAAAGCTGGCCATGGAAGCAGAGCAACAAAAGTTTTCCATGGAAGCAGCTGAGAGAGCCTTAGCCAGGGAAACAACTGCCCATGGAGGAGAGAGTCACTGTGGAGAGTTTGGCTCATGAAAGAAGCCTAAGAGAACTAGACATAAAAGCTAAGAAACTAGAGTGGTGGCAGCATTTCTTCAGTGTCCTCTGACAAGAGAGTACACATTCCCATGGGTCAGAAATAGGACTGTGGAGTAGTAGATAACATAGATGGATGGCTTGAGGCGTATGAGATTTCCCTACAGATGCACAAGATCCCTGAGGGAGATTGGTGGACTAGTCTGTGGAAGCATTTTCCTATTGAGTGGAGGGCAGCAGTACTGGCCCTAGATGCGAGTGACAAAATGCAGTATCCCACCACCCCATCCACAATGAAAATCCCCTGATAAAAAAGTATGGTTTGACAAAGAAGTACAGACACGGACAGTCAGAAACTATCACCACAAACCTGGGTGGATTGTGTTGATCATTTTTGCAAGGCACTGGATGGTTGGGTGAAGGGCAGTGAAGTTAAAGATTATCAGGAGCACATGTTTACATTTTGTTGTCCTGATCTGTGCCAACACTTGATTGATAGTAAGCTCTCTGACCCCAAGGAGCCTGCTAAGAAGGCAGAGCACTGGGCCAGCACCAAGGCCCACAAGAATGTATTGTGGGGGGGGTTGGGGGGTAATCACAACAATGGTGGGCAGGGTCCTTACCAAAAAAAGGAGGAGGGGGGACAAAAATAAAAACAAGGAGTTACCTAAAGAACCCCAAAATAAATCTTTGGGTCAGGACTCCCATTCCCATGCTGAGAAGAAAAATAAAAAGTTCCCTGACAGAAGGTCTGCAGGGAAGGCACCCCCTAAATGTTGTGAATGTGTGTCAACAGGAAGGACACTACAAGGGAGATGCTAAGTGTCCAAAGTGGGCACAGGTCTCCAACAGTGGGCACCCTCTGGGGCTGGCTAGTGTAGAGCATGGGGAAGAGCTGTCCCAGCTAGTGGTGGATACAGAGTTGAGGTTACTCTAGAGTCCTTGGATGACTGAGAGATGGTGCAAAGAACCTGCATGGCTTTAAACACTAGAAAGTTCAGCCTGTGGGTCACCATTAATGGGAAGAGGGCGGAGGCTCTGAGAGACACTGGAGCCTGCATGACTACAATCTGGTGTCATCTGTCTTCTTCAAAGCAGGTAGTCCCTAATGTGTTCCAACAAGTTGTTGCAGCTGACAACCATAAGATCCACTACTCAGTGGCTATGGTTCCCGTTCAATGGGGAGGTCTTGGGCTACTTGAGGGTAGCTGCAAGTCTGTCCATGCCTGTGGATTGTCTGCTTGGCAATGACCTGGAGCATACCACCTGGACTGAGGTTTAGCTCAGGTCACACTTGTAGATGTTTGGGTTGCCTGAATGGGGGTGCCTTACCACATGGCCCATGGTAGCTCGAGAGAGTGTTTAGAGCACCTGGAGCCTGAACGAATGGCCCATGTACCTGCCAAGAAGAGGAAGGGCAAGGTGCACAGGAATCTCATTCATGAAACTGCCACAGTCCGGGAGGAGGCTGACCCTAAGTGGGACCCTCTGAAACCTACAATGAAGGATGTGGCTGAACTAGGGAACCTGCATGCGCTGACCAACTGGCAGCAATAGGTGGTTCACCAGGGAGGAGTTCTGCAAGGCGCAGGAGAAAAGGCCCACTCTTGTGGGTGTCCAGCAGCAAGCTGAGACCCAGGTAGCTGGTGATGCCTCTGGTAAACACCTGATCTACTGGGAGAATGTTCTCCTGTATAGTGAGCCTAAGGCTCCTGCGCCTGTTGCAACCCATGTGTTGGTGTTCTCCCAGTGCTTCAGGGCCTTCCTACTGGAGCTGGCATATGATGTGCCACTGGCGGGTCATTAGGGTAGGACAAGACCTTTGACAGGATGTCACCCACTTTTATTGGCCTCAAATGAGGAAGGCCTCAGATGCATTCTGTAGGTTCAGTCCTACCTGTCAGGAGAGTGGCAAGTCAGAGAGGAGGTGCATGGCCCCCTTGCAACATTTTCCTGTCATTAGCACCTTTTGAGAAGGTGGGCATCAACATTGTTGGCCCTCTACCCGAAGACAGCCATGGGCAACAGATTCGTTCAGGTCTTGGTGGACCATGCCACCCAGTACCCAGAGGCTATCTAGGAGGACCATGACTCCGCTAGTCATTGCCAGGGTACTGATGGAGATCTTTACCACATGTGGGTTTCCCCAAGGAAGTGGCATCCGGCCTGGGCACCAATTTCATGTCAGGGTACATGAAGGTCATGTGGGAGGAGTCATAAGTATCCTACAAGTTCTCCACTCCTTACCATCTCCAAACCAATAGGCTTGTTGAAATATTCAACCAAACCCTAAAAGGCATGATTATTGATCTATCAGAACCCATGAGGCATACTTGGGATGTCCTACTGCCTTGTCTTTTGTTTGCCTACAGGAAGGTATCGCAGAAGGGGGTTGGCTTCAGCCCCTTTCAACTTCTGTTTGGGCACTGTGTGAGAGGACCTCTCAGTCTGGTGAAGTTAGGCTTTGAGTAAGCTCCCAAGAAGCCACCCTAGGAAATAGTTAACTGCATGATAACGTTCCGCAACCAGACTGAGAATCAGGAAGCCAACCAGGACAAGTAACGCTGTTATGACCACAATACCACTCTAGTTGAGGTTCAGCCTGGCCCAAAAAGTATGGATGATGGAGCTCTTGGAACCCAGGGCCCTGCAAGACCGCTGGCAGGGAGCTTATGAGGTGAAGTAGCACAAAAGCGAAGTTGTGCCAACTCATTCCGGGGCCATTGAAAGTGAGTATAAAGTGCTGCATCTGCCAGAACCCTTGAATGCACACTGATGGGTCACTTGGAACTGATGCATTGCCACAGTTGTAGGAACCACATCATCGTATCGTACTAGGAACCACTCCATAGCCTCCAGAGCTGCAGCTTCAGAACCGAAATATCGCCACCACTTCTTGGAGAAGACCTATGCATCAGTTCTACACCGTTGAGAAACTCTGTGTATTGCTCACAGAATCGACGCCTCACTGCCGGAGCACAGAGAAATCTGATGCATCACCCAAACTGTGTAGAGATCACGGATGCATCCCTTGGCTGCACTCCGCATCTCATTTTTTGCAACCAGGAGCAAGGTACTTTTGCTCAGCAGGCTCTGCGTGGATCTCATATTCGGCATGGACACCACTGAGCTTATCAGAACCAATGCATCGCCAGCGTTGCAGGAACCAGATCGACGCAGAGCATTCGGAACCTCTGCATTGCCTCCAGAACTGCCAATTCGGAACCACCGATTTGCCACCAGTGTGTGGAGAAGATCAACGCATTTATTTATTTATTTATTTGCGGGTTTATGACACGCTTGAATCCACTCCCGGAGGAGTATCTCTGGGCCCAGAAAAACACCAGTAGTAGTAGTAGGGAAAAAGCTGCCGATCCAATAAAAAGATCCTAATCAAAAGAATTCAGAACGGGCTAAACCTGTAATAAGAAGGTTTTCAACCTTTTTCTAAAGGTCAAATGATCTAAACACTGCCTCAGCAGAAGAGGGAGCTTATTCCATAGTGTAGGGCTGACCACTGACAGGGCTTTACCACCCTGCCTAACCTTTCTGATCGTGGGCACACGGAGGAGCAGCTGGTTACTTGACCTAAGAGTACGGGCAGGAACATATGGGACCAATTTATCTGCCAGATAAGAGGGCCTGAGTCCATGTAGACCCTTATGGACCACACAGCAGATCTTAAACTTCTCTCTTTGGCGGACAGACAGCCAATGGAGGTTTTCCAAAAGGGGTTTGATGGAGATCTGGGCGATGCATTGAGGACCAATCTAGCAGCGGTGTTCTGCACCACTTGAAGTTTGTCCACTACTTCTTCAGTGGCTGATGCCAATAGTCTGTTGCAATAGTCAAGCCAACTAAGCACCAAGGCCTGCACCAATGTTTTTCTGGTGGAGTCAGGGAGTAATGGGAATACCTTACGGAGGAGCCCTATCACATGGAAATAAGATCCTACTATAACATTTCCATGCTGTTTTAAAGATAATTCCTAATCTAGGCGAACCCCAAGATTCTTCACCACTTGTTTTGGTTCGGAGACCGGACCTAGATCTGACGGCCACCAATCTGGTGCCCAAAACATCTTTGCCTCACCAAAAAGCATGACCTCTGTCTTACCAACATTACATTGAAGAAAGTTAGAGGACATCCACTGGGAGACCGCCTTCATACCTTCAGAGAAATATAGTTTAACCTCCGAAGTAAGAGATTTGAATGGAAAAAGAAGCTGAGTACCGTCAGCATATGACACTGGACTGAAACCGAAGGATCTCATGATCCTAGCCAAGGGGGCCACATAGATGTTAAAAAGAGTAGGGCTCAAACATGAGCCCTGTGGTACCCCCTTGGTGATCTTAACCTCTGCTGATCGATACGCCCCATGTTTACACATTGTGTGCGGTCAGAGAGAAAGATCCTCAGCCATGCCAGTGCCATCTTCTTCAGCCCAATCTCTGCTAGGCGTCCGATCAAGATGTTATGTGGTATAGTATTGAAAGCTGCCGATAAATCCAAATAGCAGCAGGACTACAGAAACACCCTTGTCCTGGTACATGCGAAGATCATCCGTTACCGACAGCAGGGCCGATTCGGTACTATAATCTGGCCTAAAACAGGACTGAGAGTAGTCCAGGCTCCCAGATTGTTCAATGAAATTTGAAGGATGTTTATTCACATGTTTTACGGTAAGTTTGCTAAAAAAATGGAGCAAGGAAATAGGTCTAAGACTGGACATATCCGTCCACGGGACAGAGGTATTTTTCCGGATAGGTCTTACCAGAGCCTTTTTCCACTCACGTGGGACACAGCCCTTTGCAAGCGAGAGGTTGACAAGGCCCTGGATCTCAGGACCGAGCACCTTGCCCACCACCGGCATGATTCTAGCAGGAATCTGGTCCGACCGGCATCCACTTTTAATCTGGGTAACCAGGTCCTTCACCTCCTTCAGAGAGATGTCAGGGAAGCGTGCTAATGTTTGCTCCTTCCATTGCCTGGGGAGGTGCTATGGGCACCCCTGTAGGCAAATTGGAAGTCATCATTTTTTCATAGATCTTATCAATTTTCTCAGTAAAAAAACATGAGATATCGTCACATAATTGTTAAGACGATATGTCCGTACTCTCACAGGCAACTGGTTTTATAAAAGTCTGTAGGATCTGATATAATAATTTAGGAGCATCGCCTGCAACCGAAAGTTGTACGGCGATATGATTTTTGTGGGCTGCTCTAAAAGCTTTATGATAGAAGCTCAGCGCAGTCTGGTAGCGAGTTCTATCCGCCTCCAGATGCGACAATCTCCAGGCCTTTTCAAGTTTCCTAGCCCCTCGTTTAAGAGACCGCAGAGCCTCTGAAAACCAAACTTCCTGTTTTCTAGCTGGCCGGGATCTGAAGGATTTAATGGGGGCAATTTGTTCTACAGCTATGTGGATGGCACGCTCATATTTGGATAAACGATTCAGAAAAGGGGGTGGTGATGAACAGAGTGTCTGAATTAAGCAGACCACTCTTACCCAGTCCAAAGATAAGGGCTTGATCCATCACCGTTATTTATCTCACTGCACCATCCCAGCTCAGAACCTGGCTGAATGCAAATCAGTCTGTCCCTGGCCCAGTGCATAATGGGAACAGGGCAGACTAAACTACCAAGCCAATTCTTCACCAGAAAGGAAACAAGCTACCGGGGACCGGTTTCTGGCATTTCAGCCGTCTTCGGCCCGGCTTGCTTGAATCCTGATGGTGCAGTGAGAAAGGGACTCGTGTCTGAGTATACCCTGCCACACCTATAGTGGCCAAAAACGATTCAGAAAAGGGGGTGGTGATGAACAGAGTGTCTGAATTAAGCAGACCACTCTTACCCAGTCCAAAGATCAGGGCTTGATCCATCACCGTTATTTATCTCACTGCACCATCCCAGCTCAGAACCTGGCTATATGCAAATCAGTCTGTCCCTGGCCCAGTGCATCATGGGAACATTACATAGTAAACCAGAAGCAATTCTGGAAGTTTTTCGCAAATTTTACCTTAAACTTTATACACAAGAGAATGACTACTATTCGTCAGAAGCATGTATGAACTTTGCCATGGAAAATGTCTTGCCATCTCTTTCTTATGATCAAATTGCTGTTCTAGATTCCGCAATCACATGGGAAGAAATAGAAAATGCACTGAATTCATTAGCAATAGGCAAAGTAACTGGACCGGACCTTATTCCATTAGAATTTTATAAGATTTTTAGAAATTATATAAAACATGATATGCTCATTACTTTTTTGGAGGCTCAGAAAGGCATACCACCAGAATCTTGGGCCCTATCAGTAATCATGACCTTCTTAAAAAAAGAGAAGGATCCAACTAATCCAGCTTCTTACAGGCCAATATCTTTAATCAATGCCGACAGCAAAATATATTCTAAAATACTAGCCACACGACTGTCAAAAATAATATCCTTAATAGTTTTTCGATGGCAACATGGATTCATTCCCAACAGAGATACAGCAGATCACGTACAAAGGATTATAGCCATGATGGATTGGGCAGAAGCCTCTAATACACCAATAGGGATTACCCTGCTAGATGCTGAACAAAAGTCTCCTTAAAGACCTCCTGAGATATTTTGTGCCATTGTCTCCGCTTCACTGGTAGCGGTACTGGATGACTAAGGGGTTTACCCAGATTAGGCATGGTAAATTCCATGATAAAGTGATCCGTCCAATTAACCCATTTCAGCCGGTGACACACAATTGCAGGTGAGTTGGAGAGAACTAGGTCCAAGTATGTCCCGCCAGATGGGTGGGCCCGATGTTATGCTGTATTAGATCTAATAGTGAGAGATCTGTCAGTAGGGACTGAGTATCCGTATTGTCCTTCAACTCACTGTGAATGTTAAAGTCCCCTAACAATAGAAAGTCTCTGCCCATGTTGACATGTGGGGCCAGTGCTTCCACCAGAGAACTCAAAACTTTTGCACACGGGCCTGGGGGACGATACACTAGGGCCCTTTCCAGCTTTTCTTAGCTGAAATGCCAATTTTAAAGATCATCAATTCTAGATCTGTAGTGCAGCACTGATCAATAATGGAAATAGCTATGCTACTTCTGTGGACTATAGCAATGCCACCTCCCACCTTAGTGGGGCGATCTAGTCTGACTATTTTGTATCCCTCCGGGATCCCAAGGGTAATGGCGGGAACCGAGTGAGGTTTAAGCCAGGTCTCTGTAAGAAAACAGAGATCAGGTTGATAGGTTGAGATGAGGTCCCAAACCTCAATATAATGTTTGGGCAATGATCTAATATTACACAGCACATTTCTCCATCCCATTTGCATCTTACAAGTTACCCCAGATAATGTTTGTTGATGGAAGGCTAGATTATAATTATTAGCATTATATTGTGCCTGGAAACGGCAATGCGGACAAGAAAACGGCCCCTCTGGGGGAGATCCCCCTTCCCTCACATATCCATCCGTAGGCATTCCCCGTATGTCTAAAAGAGCTCGGGAGGAGTAAGTCACCCTTTCTGAACAGAAGCCGCCTCTAATTGAATAAGTTAAAGCCACGGCACGGGCGCAGACGGGCTTCTCTTTGGCTTGTCTTAGGCGCGTCCTTAGGCACTCCCCTGCACGCGATCGCTGCGCGCTCGTCACGACGAGAGGGCTAAATAGCCCTTCCTGTCGGAGAGCTAGAGGGCTAACCGCTCGTGTGGTGTGAAATCCCTGGCTCTTCCTCTCCCGCCCTCCGCTCAACGGTACTGGTTACCGAGTCGGACAGGGGCGGGCAGGCTGTGGAATCGAGCACAGGCTTCCCCAGGTGAGTATGAACCCCCGATTACCACAATGACACCCCAATGTTAGATGTCCAAGATTTAAACAGGCTTTGCACACAATTAAAATAGATGTGGCAAATATTTAAAATCAGAAACTTCATCAGGACTCAAATTATTCCAAGAAGCATCAATCACTAGATAGCGCTCAGACAATTGCTTGCTGAACTCAAAGCGGGTCGGGTAGACTTTGCCACCGTCCTCATTACCGCGCTGAGCCCGCAGCTCCTCGCCGCCTAAATAGGCCTTCCTGTCGGAGAGCTAGAGCGCTAACCGCTCGTGTGGTGTGAGGTCCCTGGCTCTTCCTGTCCCGCCCTCCGCTCAACGGTACTGGTTACCGAGTCGGACCGGGGCGGGCAGGCTGTGAGATCGAGCACAGGCTTTCCCAGGTGAGTATGAACCCCCGATTACCACAATGACACCCCAATGTTAGATGTTCAAGATTTAAACAGGCTTTGCACACAATTAAAATAGATACAGCGAATATTTAAAATCGGAAACTTCATCAGGACTCAAATTATTCCAAGAAGCATCAATCATTAGATAGCGCTCAGACAATTGCTTGCTGGACTCAAAGCGGGTCGGGGAGACTCTGCCACCGTCCTCCCTACTGCATCGTAATTGGAACCGCCACACCACAGAACTGGTGCATCGCTGACAGCACCAATGCATCATTGCTGTTGCGTGGAGAAATCTGGCGCATCACCCCAACTGTGTGGGGATCACCTATGCATTGCTTGGCTGCACCCCACATCTCATTGTTTGTGACCAGGATCAGGGTACTTTTGCTCAGACTGCACTGGTAGGTCCTGTATCCGGCCCACGCTTCATCGAATTCGGCCTATACTCTCGTCTTTATCCCAGTCCAGTGCAACCAATTAACTCTTTAAGCACTTACTGCTTCTAAACGCTATTTGTGCATTTAATCTTTAAACATTCATATCTTGACTTCTACTGATTGTATTTTTGTCATTTTGGTCTTATTTTACTCTCTATTTTTCTAAACTGGTGTGAAGTCTATTTGTGTTGGTTTCACAGTGTTAGTTTGATCTGTTGCACAAATACTTTACATATTGCCTTTAAAGTTTGCTTCTATGCCAAACTAGCAGAGGGTGTGCACAGGTAAGTCTTTTGTGCGTATCAGACTTACCCTGACTAGGATTGTGGCTCTTGCTTGTACAGGGTGCCACCCAGAAACCACATTTCTAATAATATGTAACACTAAAGCCATGCTCGGCAAAAAGTGTTCTGTTTGTGAAACAGTTTACAGTTTATATGTATTTAGTGGCAGCATTGCAAACATACACATTCTATTTTTAAATGCAATTACTACTACCAGTAAGAAGACACATTTAGCCTCATCTGTTTAACATACCTAAGCGTGCTAAGGTATGTACTAACCAGAGCAACACAGTGCACGAGGTAGGTGGGCGGAGAAGTGAATAGCAAAACAGCACATAGGGAGGAGAGCAAGAAACACTTGCATTCATGTGGAGTGCTTAAAGTAAAAGAAAAATTATTTCCCTGAATCAAAGCATCGTCCGCAGTGAAGGGACACATATAATCGGAGCAGAGCGCTGCATGACTGAAATTGCCCTGGGTAGGACAAACACATGAGTAGGGTTGAAAGCTATTAAAGGAGAGAACTGAGATAGGCAACACAACTATCCAATCATGAGCAAGGGGTTGACCCGAAGCCTGTTCTATGTATCTTGGAAATTGGAGTTAAGACCTAAACCGAGGCCAAGTGCAATTGATTAGAGAGCCCTATGCAGGGCCCTAAAATTAGTAGGGATAAGGTTATGTCTTATAAATACCTGGTTTACTGCAGCTCAAGGTGCCTTAAAACATTCTATTAGAGAAAAATTAAGAATTAAAACATACCACTAATCTCCTGAAGAAAGTACAAGAGTCTGAATTGCTTCAGTAAGATAAGATTTGGGCTGGTTTGTGATGGAAGCTTGGTTTTTGCATGACCTGGTGCTTGACTGTGGAGTGATCCATGCTACGCGGACTACAGTCAGCCTTGACTTTTATTTCAATGGTGTTTGACCTTGGCACTTGATTATTTCAGTTTGTCTGAGATAAGCAAGGGCCAAAATGTTTTACTCTCCTGAGTCTATTGAGTGTCGCTGATTAAAAAACAACATGGGCTGAAGGTGACCCTCTTGAGGTAGGGTTATGTTGCAGTTATAATGGTGCAGTTAGCGCTGTTGTCCTGGTGTGCGATGCATGCTTTTACAGGGACCATGAATAGGGAAGCGCAGGGTGCATATTGGGACAGGTATAGAGTGTATGATAATGCTTGGGCTAGTGTACACTGAAGGTGCGTGCATTCGCAGGATGTGTGCTTGAGATGATGTAATTTCGATCATTGAATTCTAATGGCTATTTGATTGATAACTCCCTGCAGCAGGAGTAAAAACAGTGGGTTCCAGAGTCTGTGAAATTCAACTTCTTGGGCTGGAGCGGACAGGCTTCTGACTGCTACTTTAAATGCCCTAACCCGTCTGAGACATCCTCAGGAGAAGCTCTACCTGTTCCTATCTTAACCCTATATGAGGGTGTTGGTGCTCTAATCATGTCTTTAAAAGAAGGAAAACAGAATAGGAAAAGTTCACACCTTGCCTTAAATGGTCTGACCGGTTTCTTCTACTGGTACATCGACCAGTCGAAAACCGGTGTCAGGTGGTACCGAATTTAGTAGGTGTACCCATTCAAGTGGACTGTGGTTTACCGCAGAGTCAGGCTCTAACCAACCGTTGCACCATTCAAGGCAGGGTGTAGCTGACACTGGTCCAAGCAATGTTTTACTCTTCCAGAAACAAATAAGGGCACTACCACATAAAAGATCATGTAAAGCAAATACATTGTCTACATCTGACTGAGCATTACAAAGAGCACACTTTAATTAGTGCAATAAATTGGAACGCCTTATGCGAAAAGGATAAATACCACAACTTGGAGTTGAAAAGTGAGGTGTAAGTATGTTAGGCTTTGCGACTTCAACTAATTCCCCCAGTTGCGACCCTTCCGATTCGCATTAAGTAATGCAGATATTTTGGATCACCTTTAAGGTGTTTGCTTTATGTATTTAATAACAACAATTCTGTATCAAAGATTATTGATTAAGTGTGGAGTACCAAATAGACAGCTAGATGAGACATGACATCACTCATGGTGGTAACTAGGTTTGACTATCTAACAATGGGAGGTGGGCAAAGTGGGGACACTTTGCCTCCATTCGACTTATGAAGATGATTTTAATAGCCTTCAAAACGTATTTTTTTGTGGGAGAATTATTTCACTAAAAGGTTTTTGGAGGAGAATATCTTCCACAAAATGCTATGTTTCTGCCATTGAAGTAAATCTGCACAACTCTGTCAGCATAATTTAAAATCTAAAATTACAAAGAACCAACATAAAGAGTTGACTCATTCCATGAAAACAGTTTACTTCGAAAGGAAATTAATTTCTGCATTCATCTCTCCAGAAGTTAAATCACGAAAATATTGAAAAGAGCCACCCACATATCTATCTTCACACTCCGTTCCCAGCTTCCCCTAGTTAGCCTAAAGAGTCACCGAATTCCTCTCCATTTCGGCTGCAATTAGTATATTAGCAAACAACTGCACAACTTTCATCATGAGCTCAGCCCCTTCTCTTCTACAGAAGATGTCTCGACTGAGTATGTTAAAAGAATCGATTCATTGCATTCATCGTCTATTTTCCGTTCTTCGGTTTTTCTTTCCTATCGTTCTTTTAGCAGTGGAAGTCAGATTGGAAAAATATTTGTGAATTTCATGTACAATGATTGGAATATTATTAGCGCACAACTCAATTACATTAAACTTCCAAAGGGCTTCTCTGTCTTTATCCATCCACCATTCGAATGTATTGAAGCAAAGAGAGGAAAACTCTTCAGCAAGGAGTTTGATCTGCTTGTGTACAGAAAGTCCCTCAGTGTATCTTGATACCAGGGCTATGAGATCCTTTGGACAATGCTGTCATCAAAAGTGTACTGTGTCCGAGAGGTTTAAAAAAAATTTTTTTTTTTATTTTTTTTATTTATTTAGCGATTTATAGAGCGCCTGGTGACCCGGAGGCATCCCCGCGTTGTGAAATTAGTGGAGACCGGGGAGGAGGGGCAGGGAGTACTATTTGGGGAAAAGAAAAGTTTTCAGTCTTTTACGGAAGAGAAGATGACAGGGTTCCAGACGTAGGCTGCGGGGGAGTGAGTTCCATCCTGAGGACGCTTTTACTGCAAAGCGTCGACCGCCGGTGCGTACCTTCCTGAATCTAGGGACAATGGCTAAGCGTTCATTATCCGAGCGCAGGAGTCTGGGGGCTTTGTAGGGGGTGACCATGTCTTTCAGTACAGAGGGGCCTAGACCGTTGATGAGTTTATGGGCAGTGCACAGGGCCTTGAATTCTACCCTCTGACGCACTGGAAGCCAGTGAAGGGCCTTGAGCGCAGGTCTGGCCGAAGCTCTGGGGGGGAGACTCATAAGGAGCCGAGCAGCCGCATTTTGAGTGCGTTGGAGTTTTGCCAGGGTGGATTCAGGGGCTCCGAGGTAGACTGCGTTGCTGTAGTCTAGCCGGGCAAGAATCAGACCTTGGACCAGTAGTTTCCTTGATAAGGGAGGAAGAAGTGGAAGGATCTTGCGGATGGATCGCATGAGTCCAAAACAGGTTCCTGCTGTTTTAGCTGCCTGGGTCTTCATGGTCAGCTCAGGTTCCAGCCAGACTCCTAGTGTCTTGATTTCTTTTTTCGGAGTGGGCACCTCACCGAAAACGTCTGGCCAGACCGATGGGGGAATGGTTGTCCATTTCTTGATTTCAGTTTTTGCTCCGTTGAGCTTTAGAGATGACTCGCACATCCAGTTGTGGATATCCTGGAGGCAGTTCAATAGGTTGTCTGGGTGGTTGTCAAGGTGAGATAGTGAGACGACCAGTTGCGTGTCGTCCGCGTAGCTCACTATCTTTATCCCGAATGGGGCAACGACATCCTCAAGAGGGGCCATGTATACATTAAACAGGGTGGTACTTAGCGAAGACCCCTGGGGGACTCCGCTTGAGAGTGGAAGAGGGGCTGAGTGTGAGTTGCCGTCCCAAACCTGGAATGAGCGGCCTGATAGAAAGGAATCTATCCAGGCGAGCGCGGCGCCCGCGATTCCTGTCCCGGCCAGCCGATGGAGAAGGACACGGTGGTCCACCGTATCAAAGGCTGCACTGAGGTCCAGGAGGATCACAGCCACTGACCCTCCTGAATACAGAATGCACCTTGCCTCCTCGATGACAGTGAGGAGGGCGGTGTCCGTGCCATGGCCGGGGCGGAATCCAGTTTGAGACCGACGCAGGAGATTGTTGGCTTCGAGGTACTGGGACAGTTGCACATTAACCAATTTCTCAGCCATCTTGCTAATGCATGGGAGAAGCGAGATCGGTCTGTAATTGGCCAGATCCGCGGGGTCCAGTTGAGGTTTTTTCAGAAGAGCCTTGACAACAGCACTCTTCCAGCTCGGAGGAACAGAGCCTTGCGATAGGGAGATGTTGATTAGTTCCATGATAGTGGGAGCTATGGTAGGGGACACTGTTTTCAGGAATCTGATGGGGGCCGGGTCAAGAGGAGAGCCGCTTTTCATCTTGGCCAGGGTTGATACTACTTCATCCAGAGATATTGCTCTAAATGTGGACAGCTGAGGGTGTGAGATGTTACCTATAGGATTGGTGGCCACCTCTTTGTTCATGTGGTTGGATGGACTAGGAGGTGGGAGGGAGGCTAGTATCCGGGCAATTTTGGAATCGAAGTAGGTTGCCAGTTCGTTACTTCTGTCCGGGGGGTGGGTGCAAAGAAGGTGGCACTGGTATTTTAAGCAGTTCTTTGGCGATGAGGTAATATTCTCTCGCCGAGTTGGGGGAATTTTTTATTCTGGAGTCATAGTAGGAGGCTTTAGCAAGCTTCAGGGTAGATTTGTAGATTCTCACCGACCTACTGTAGGCGTCCTTGCTGGCATGGAGCCAATCCTTTCTCCACAGTCTCTCTGCTTTTTTGCATTCTTTGCGGAGGGATCTAAGTTCAGGGCTGTACCATGGGCCAGAACTAATTTTCCCGTTTTTCTCCTCACAGGTTTTTATGGGGAGGATGGAGTCGAGGGAGGTAGAAATCCACTCCCTGAACTGTCTGTCGGCAGTGGCCGGGTCATCCGGAAAACTAGGGGTTGTTGAGTTTAGGGCTCTGGTCCAATCCTCCGCCGAGAGTTTGGCCCATGCCCTGTCCCTGGTATAGGTAGCTGGCTTGTGGGGGTTCCTGAACACCCCTGGCAAGTGGATAGTGACCAAGAAGTGGTCCGTCCACGGTAGGGGGAAGGAATCTTTGGTTTGTAGGGAATGGATGTTAGTAAACACTGGGTCTAGAAGATGTCCCTTGTTGTGTGTGGCTCCGGAGTTGGTAAGATGGAGGCCGTAGGCTGCCAGGTCAGTGATCAAGTCGGATGCCCCTGTGTCTAGAGGGTCGTCGAAGTGGATGTTTAGGTCTCTTAGAATAGAGAAGTTGGAGGTAAGATGGGCCAAAGATGATATAGATTCAAGGAGAGCGCCCGCAAAAAGGGCCAAAATGGCCAGGGGGACGATATACTAGTAGGCCAGACAGCGTACTTGTCGGAGCTAGCTGGATAGTGAAAAGACAGCTTTCAGAATCCAGGATTTGGGCATCGCTAGATCTACAAGAGAAGTGATCCCAGTAGAGGATGGCTAGTCCGCCTCCTCTGCCAGTGGGACGTGGCTGGGACTGGATAAGGAAGCCCGGGGGTAGGGCCATGACTACATCCGAATCCGAGTGGTCAGTGAGCCACGTTTCTGTGAGGAACAGAATATCCAGGTCGTGGTCTACTATGAGGTGATTAATGAGCAGGGCATGCATGGGTAGAGACCTGCAGTTTAATGCGGCTAGTTTAAGGCCCGGGGGGGAGATTGGTGGCTTGGGGAGTTGTAGCTGGACTGGGTTGCAGATGATGCAGCTAGTGAAGGGTCCGTCTAGATCATGCACATAGTTGCAAATGCTATAGTTGGTGGGTCTGAGACTAAGAAGGTCTCGACGCGAATAGCTTACCCTTGTGGGAGCTGGCTCCGGCATGGGTTCTGGCCCTAAGCCCGGTCGAGCGCGGACGGGCGCAGACGGGCTTGCCTTAGGCGCGCCTTCGGCGCGCAAACTGCGCTCCCGCTGCGCTCGTCCGCTGCGCTTGCGTGGCTGGCACATTTGTAGGGGGTGTAGGGGGCGTGGCCTCCCGTGTGGGCGTGTCTCCGCCTTGTAACCTTGTAAAAATTGTCAACAATTCCCTGCTCCTTTGTGAGTTCCTTCAAAGCCAATCATTTCTAATGCTATTATGGTTTACTAATATAAAAATGACCCCTGAAGATCTCCTCCAATGGTGCAAATTCCTTTGTCGAATAGAAAGGAAAGGTTTCTCTTTCAGGAAAGGACAGGTGTGCTCATCCAATGCTGATGGGCAAATGTCTCTTCCCTAGTGTGTGGCAGATTTCTGTGAGTCACAGAAACTTCTAATTCTTATGGATGAGACTAAGAGTAAGAATTGCCAGGGCTCTTGACACCAAAACAGTTTGTGCCTGCTCTGGGCCATGATGGCTTTGGTGACGTGAGCAACAGGGCATTACTCTATTGTGCAAATCTTTGAGTAATCCCCAGATATCTAACCTATGATTTTCAAGATGGAAACTGGTGTAGAACAATTATTTTGTACCTTTCCAACTATACTCACAGGGTTGGTCCCCTAGTGGTATCTTTTGAGGGAAAAACACCCTTGGAGAAGGAGGTTGTGAATCTCATTATGGAGATTGTTTTAAGGATTCTGATTAGCTTTGGAAGAGATGCAGATTCGTCAATCTTGGATGCATCAAAATGACAAAAGTGAATAATGGCATTAGAATCTGTATTGAGGGAACAGATGTGGATTGTTGTATGTATGTTTACATGGACAATTTATCCAGAGAGCTGATTGGTGCGGTGAGATGTTTCTATATTCTTACATTTTTAACATGTATTAGTTGATTTCTATTGCCATTATAACCATGAGGATGTGAGAGGTTAAAGAGCAAACAGTTCAGAAACATCTAGGTTTGATGCTCACCCAGGAAGGGAAGTCACTTATTGCATAGCACTGGTATAAAACAAATATATGACAGTGGAATATTTGATTAGGAGCAATATAGTAAATCAGTGCACTCTTAACACGAGCTGTTGCTGAGCTCAGACAAAGCCCAAACAATTAAATTCCTATCAAGCAAACATGTGTCAATGTCCCTGGTGGATAAACAGAAGCAGCAGCGACTGCCTCAGACAAAACATATGTGGTACATGTGCAAGAACACCAACACAACACTGCCGCCAAGGAATACTTTATTACAAGATTCCATACCAATTTTGTTAAAAAAGGTGAACACGTTATGACACAGCAGGATTCTTCGACTTGCGGAATAAGCTATTTGCTTTATATACATTTTTATCACCTCACATTCATGTATTTTGTACTATTGCCATCTTTGACATTCTGTTGAAAACTCTATTAAATATACCCTGCATGGCGTGAAATTACTATTAGTACCATTATTAAGGCATGGACCCCTAAGCAGCCTTTCAAATGGAACATCAATTGCCACAAAAAAATCACAATTAAGAGTTAAAAATTACTATTAACACTCAGTGATAACGGCATTTATATGCCTTCAAGCAAAAAAAGTATCTCAAAGAAGTGCAAGTAGTTAACTCCGAAAAAGAAAGGCATGCTGATTAAGCCATCATTTCTTCTCTAAATCAGGAGATGTCAGCATTCTCATAAAAGACTGCAGTGTAAAGTCCTAGAACAGAAAAAGAGATTTGCAGTGGCAGTGAACTATTCAGCACTTGGAAATACAAAGAAAATAGTCTATTTTGTTAATGTGTACTGACCAAACATCGATGTAAAGTTTAAGTGAGCTTTACATCACATTAATTACTTCTGCTAGGTATTACTTTATTTTTTTATCAGTGGTGACTTTCACACTGCTCTGTATCACATGCTCGATATAAATATAAAACAGGAGACCAAAACGACAGGGCAACACTACATTCGTTCTTAAGTGATATGGGACTTGTTGGCATCGGACATCTCCACCACTCTACTATTAGAGACCTCACACACTGCTCAGCCCTTTACTCGCTATTTCCCAATATAAGCGTTTTTTCTGATCAGTAACTCATTACCTCAAGAAGCCACAACACAGAAATATGGAAATTTAAGCCACTTGAACCATACTTCGCATTATGTTAAGCTCTCAATAGCTAAGAGGGCCAGACGAAGATATAGTCATTTTCAAAGTCTTTTGTGCTTCAAAATAAAAGAAATGACAGAAGAACTAGTTCCAACACTTTATTAGTTATAGAAGTGAAAGCATATTCATTTCAACTTGTTTGCACTTTCTGGAATGTTCCTGAAGCCGAAATCAGAGGCAAATAGTTACTATATACTTCTCACAAGAAAATAAAAGAAATAACCTAGTACTTCAGGATAAAGAATTCAAAATGAGGACAACAATAAGGTCTCCACTTTAGAGCCAGACACCGATGTATAGAGAAACTAGAAAGTTTAAGGAACAATCTGAATAACATCTACTCAAGGAAGGCAAAAGTGGCACGCTTTCTGACCAGTGAAAATACTCTGTAGGTAATGAACAAGCATTTGCAATGCAATCAGTCTCGCCGTTTGGACCTTATATGTATTTAGCTATGCAGCACAATAGCCTGGGTGCTGAAACATCTACTGTTCTTTAACATGGAGGGAAAGTAAGCACCAAACTGCATGACACGCCAGGTATGGGAACACATGGAGAGAAATATTGCCCATTAGCTGGAAATGGTATAGTCCAAAGCTCTGTTTTTAATATAAAATCAGGGCCTTCGGTGGTCATATCACTGAAATACAAGATTTGAAATAAATATTATTGTTTACACGTGCTCGTGGAAGACAATTTCTATGGACTGGAATCTAGAGAATGCTAAAGTGATTCTGGTATTTTACTGACCTCTGCTGGTCGTTTTCTATCAAGAAAGTTAAATAGAGGCAGTTGCCAGAAAAATTAAAAAAAGAAAGTCCCTCAACAGAAAGCAATTCTGGTATTTTACTGACCTCTACTGGTTGTTTTCTATCAAGACAGTTATACATAGAGAGCTGAACAAGCAGAAAGCAATTCTGGTATTTTAGTGACCTCTACTGTCGTTTTCTATCAAGACAGCTAAATAAAGGCAGTTCAACGGAAACAAAAGTCCCTAAGTGGAAGCAGACAAGTCCTAGGGCTGATCTTCAGATCCACAAAGTACATACACCTATAAGTATATACTAACGTATATACAAGAGGTCTCTAATGCTCGACCTAAAAAGGGGTAAGCTCATAGTGAACAAACCGCAAAACAATCTGGTATCAAAACAAAAATGACATTGGTATCCGAAATGGCAAATTAATAACTGACTAATATTGTACATTTTATTTAACACTTTTTGTTGTCGGATAACTTCTGAAAAAAATGCAACAATATTCCTAAATCATATTTACTCATCCGAAATGAACAGTAATTATGTAAAACAATAAATAACTGAGATTAAACGCGGGAAAAGCAACAGGTCAGGACCATTTTTACAAATGAATTCCTCCTTAAAGTGTTTTTTTCTTCTATGCAAGTTGTATAATGCAAACATAGAAAATTTGCTCTTTTGTTAGTCTTTGAAACAGTGTAATGTAATAATAATCCACACAGGAGGGAATGATCCCTATTGTTGAAAGACTATGAAATCTTCCTAATATACTACAATAAGTAATACAATGCCACTTTAACCTCTTTACTGCGGCCAGAATACCGCTCCTGTGCGGCACATTCCGATCGCGGGCGTGGTCGTGACGGCTCCCGGCTGTCATCAGCACACGAGCACTGTGTACCATGATGGACGGGAGTCGTCACCAGCACACAAGGGGTTAAAAAACTAAACAATCAAGGCCATTCTGTTATTATTGTAGGTAGATGTGTTGACATTTGTCAACTGACATCATTTATCTCAGTAACATAGGTAGCACTCCAAGTGTTCAACTCAGTTTACCTGCCCAGACGATGACTTTGATTTAACCTTTTAAACTTCTAAATGCATACAGTCTGGTACATGAAAATAACATAAAGGGAGAGAGAGAGTATTTGTGTGGATTCGTTCTCCATGGCTAAGTATGTGTAAAGAACAAGAATCCACCAGTTGGTGTAAAGTGTTCCCTACTGTGGTGGGGAGCACATGGTGTTTTTAAAATACCCCTCACACACCAAAAGGACCCTTGGTGTCATGCTTCATCATTTGGGGTCTTCGCACCCCTCTATGGGATGCGGCGTGCTACTACCTACAACTACGCGGGAGCACTTATTTCGATGACTATGTGTGGTGCGTTCGAGGGTTAAATGTAAATGTGAGTGGGTAGTCGGGTTATAAAGTGAGTGATTAATTAAAAAGTTGATATTTTTTGCCTTTTCTCTTTGCCTTAGTCCTTGAACTACGGGTGATCTGAATCAGACAAGATAACAACAAACAAGGGGTTAAATTCAATGAGGATGTTTCTAGAGTTTCTCACTTTGCTGGTGACTTGTTGACCCTTTCTGTTCCTCATTACAATGTTGGTATTTTTGCAAGTCATAATGTCAATAGGTCAAAATTAAAGACCATGTCTTTATCATCACCTAGTCTAAATGTTCATTTAAAACCTTGGTGGTAACCTATCTGATATCACTTCCAGCAGAAACAGCCACATTATAGTGCAGTAATTGCAGCTAAGGTTACAATTTAAGTCAAATTAGACATTACTAGATAGGACAGCCTCAGTGTGTCCCTTTCAGCTAAACAGCACAATTAAAATGCTTATTCTACCCACAACCATTTGCTATCTCTCTAATTCCCTGCGCCAACAAAGTTATCTAGATTTTGTAACCATATAAGACACTACCCTTTTAGCCACAACTGTACACACAAAATATCCCAGTTCTGGTTAAAAAGTAACCACATTCAGTGTGGTTTGGACTTTACAAATTTCAAAAGAATTAGAATAGCTTTAGCCTGTACCCTGTACTGTGCCCCATCAACAATATATGAATGCCCTAAATGACTATGCGGTAAAAATTGCTCTTACATGTGCTTTGTCGCCACCAAGATCAGAGCTAACAACTTTTTAGACACAAATAAATTACCTAGAGAAACCTTCAGAGTGATAAAAGAAAACACTGTAATATCTAAAACCAAAGCTTTGGATTATCACCAATCAGTTTAGGATAATTCACAGGTGAGGCTGGTGTGATGACTGCTCTCCCCTTACAAACCTGACCATAAACAATGACTCAGCTGTTTCCATCAAACATTGTAAGGCCTTTAATTTATCCACTAACCCCACTAGTAATACTTACAGCGTACAAATAGTCTGTAAGACTGTCAGTCGCAAACCTTCATGTTTTAACTTTGCCATACTCCCTAAAGCATTTTATTCTTTGACTGTCAAGTTTTCCATCACTTCAGAAAACTGATATCTTATCTCGCAATGACAAAATCTTCAATAGTTGGGGAATGTTTTTAACATGAATCTAGAACAATGACTTAAGAAAAACAGTTTGGATGTAGGCTAAGGCTTTCACCTTCCATTTGTTCAACAGTAAATATTCCTCATTCCACTTCATTTACGCAAACTTAACTATATCAACAACTCATCTTGCTGGCAATGTGATCAAATGATTGCTAGCTGCTTTCATGTCTTTGCTCAAAGAACAGTTTTACAGATTCTAGGACAATTACATAATGTTTTCTCTAAAGAGGTTCTTCATGTTCAAACTGCACCTACCTTTCCTTATTATCTTCCTGGGCTCGAGTTTCTGCCTCTAATTGTGTCTGTATCCGGTCAATGTAAGACTATAAATACACTTTTAGGTCTGTATCTAAACTGAAGGATAACAAAAAATGGTAGGAGAAAACAAACCCTAAACAAATAAAAACTGAAGTTCTCACAGTTTAACCCCTTAACTTTTACAACACTATCACCCACTTCCTGCTACAGAAAAGTGCTTCACTTCAAAAGCTATACAGAGTCCTTTTGTAGTACTGTCAACCAAGACGACAGCATCATACTTTATTTAGACTCTTCTCCAGCTCGACCCCAACTTCAAACAAGGACAACACACTTCTGATTCTTTAAGATCTAATAGCCTCTTCTACATCTTAGGACTAAACTGATCTCCACCCAAGTTGGAAAGGATCATTTTGAAGTTGGTATACCCCTTCTACATAGAAAAGGAACACGTGTTGTAGCATCTATTGAGAGGAAAAGTGACTTGGCTGCGTGGAAGGGCCTTCCTGACCATAGTTACACTTGAAGCTTTTAAAGCTGGGACATTGGTCACGGTGATCCTGGAAAAAAGAACAATTAGGTGTGAGTCACCAATGTTTTAGCCAAGTAATAAATATGAAACCTTCTAACAATGTCTGAAGTTCAGAAGGGTAAAGAATGATACCGCACTTGTTTCATGTAACGCTTGGGGACCTCTGAACCATACGCCTGCAATCGAGCAGCAGGAGCCCTTGACACCGGAGACCGGATACAGCGCCAGTAACTCGCCGGACCCGCTTCGCGGGTCCCGCAGCGCGGCTGCCCAGGAGGAGGCCGCTGATCTTCCTGCAAGGGGCTGCAAGGGGCTGGTGTCTCACGACCGGCAGGGCTGCGAGCACAGGCAGGGACTCCGTGGACCAGGAGTCCCTGCGCGCCCAATCGACATCAGCTGGGCTGCTCTCCCTGCCGGCCACGCCCACCCGCCCACGGATAAAGGTGTACTTTGCTTCCTACCTGGCGGGACCTCTGAACCATACGCCTGCAATCGAGCAGCAGGAGCCCTTCACACCGGAGACCGGATACAGCGCCAGTAACTCGCCGGACCCGCTTCGCGGGTCCCGCAGCGCGGCTGCCCAGGAGGGGGCCACTGATCTTCCTGCAAGGGGCTGCAAGGGGCTGCAAGGGGCTGGTGTCTCACGACCGGCAGGGCTGCGAGCACAGGCAGGGACTCCGTGGACCAGGAGTCCCTGCACGCCCAATCGACATCAGCTGGGCTGCTCTCCCTGCCGGCCACGCCCACCAGCCCACGGATAAAGGTGTACTTCGCTTCCTACCTGGCGGGACCTCTGAACCAGACGCCTGCAATCGAGCAGCAGGAGCCCTTCACACCGGAGACCGGATACAGCGCCAGTAACTCGCCGGACCCGCTTCGCGGGTCCCGCAGCGCGGCTGCCCAGGAGGGGGCCGCTGATCTTCCTGCAAGGGGCTGCAAGGGGCTGGTGTCTCACGACCGGCAGGGCTGCGAGCACAGGCAGGGACTCCGTGGACCAGGAGTCCCTGCGCGCCCAATCGACATCAGCTGGGCTGCTCTCCCTGCCGGCCACGCCCACCCGCCCACGGATAACGGTGTACTTCGCTTCCTACCTGGCGGGACCTCTGAACCATACGCCTGCAATCGAGCAGCAGGAGCCCTTCACACCAGAGACGAGATACAGCGCCAGTAACTCGCCGGACCAGCTTCGTGGGTCCCGCAGCGCGGCTGCCCAGGAGGGGGCCTCTGATCTTCCTGCAAGGGGTTGCAAGGGGCTGGTGTCTCACGACCGGCAGGGCTGCGAGCACAGGCAGGGACTCCGTGGACCAGGAGTCCCTGCGCGCCCAATTGACATCAGCTGGGCTGCTTTCCCTGCCGGCCACGCACACCCGTCAATCACGCCAATTGTAATAAAAGCTCGCAGCGTACCCACGGCACGGGAGCGCGCCGGGAGAAGCCCGGGACAAGGGCGGGACCGTCTAAGGCCGTCCAAGGACGATCAAGGACGGGACGGGCTACCCCCTTAACGCTCAACCCTTGGCAACCGACTTCCCCTTTCTCTGCCACTACCTCCAAGGATCCCTCTCTTAAATCTACTAACCTCAAGCCGGATTAGATATCGCCTCTTGTCAAACAGATCCCTGAACAATTACGCCTTTGGACCATGCAAAACCCAGGAATATCACCGTAAACACATCGAGGGGGCCAGTAACAGGAACCATCGATCAATTTTTCAAAAGAGTCACAATTGTTCTAGAAAAGGAAATAGCGGACACTGAAAAGCGCTTATCGATGGACTTGCTAACCGGTAAGCGCTCCTCCTTAGGTCTGATAGGGAATACCCGCTCTCCACATCTGATCGACTCTGATTCTCAGTCCTCCATTATTCCCTCCTCTAACATTAACTCACTCTCACTTTTGGGAAACGATGCAAGGGATACAATCACTCACCCACTTAGAAGCGAACTAGAAACAGAACAAGAACCTGTTCCTGAAATAATTCTAGTCAGTCCCAATGCATCTAGATTATCTAGCTCCCCAAATCTTTCCATTTCTCCCCCACCCTCTTTAGATCAAATAAACAATCATACCAAGAAACGAAAGCGACAATCTGCTCCTACTGTTTCCAATACAATCACTACTTTGAATACAACCCCTCCTCCGCCAACACCCCTCCTTCTTACTAGCACGGCGCAGAATACCCGCACCACGACAGGATTACTTCCTGAAATGGAGGCGGAACTTCTCTCCAGAATTGAGGTAATAGTGAAGGCTCTCATGCTTCCTCTTCTGGAGAAAACAAGACTAATGAACTCCCATCTAAAAAAACTGGGTAAACAACTAGAAGAAAATACTGCGGCCATTCTCAAATTATCCTCACAACCACACAAACACCCATCATACAACCCTAAAAGGTCAAAACGCACCTCTACCGTCCCAACCATCGACCAGTAGTGCGTCCCCGAAACCAGGAACCACACAAGGGAAAAAAGCGGTAGCAAAAAACGTAAAAGAAACAACAAAAAAAGATAGCCCAAAACCACTGAATAGTAACCTGGTAAAATCAATCGTAGAGGGCAAAAACACGACAGGGAAGAACTCTACAGAAAGAACCCTCCCCGTATCTAATACCAACTCTAACCCCCCAATGAACCCAATATTAACTACCGAGTCGGCCGAACAGCTATCACAGCGCCCACATAGACCCAGACGTAGGATAGTGGATTTACCTCCTGAATCTGCACCTTACACAATTGTAATGGCAGGAGTTCCAGAACTAGCAGAAGGGGATAGAGAATCATACCACGCGCTAAAAAATAAAACCATTTACTGGTTAACGCAGAATAGACCCCTCCCTGCCCAAGTCAACGGGGTAATTCTATCGGTCAGGCGGGCTGTTTGGGTGGGGTCTAGGCCAAAAGACAAAAGAGGGGACGTCATAATCATCAATTTCAAGGATCACAGGGCAGTAAGAACCATAGGTGATTGGTATGAGAGTACAGGAGGGGACAACATCACAACACATTACGTTAGCTACTTCTACCCACAGGAATTAATTAATAAGCCACTTCACCATCGCACCAGTAGGCAGCGCCCTGAGTGGAGAGAACTAGGCTATCAATTCACACAGAATCAGTTTCTAAATCAACATCAACACCTACCTTATCATTATCCCTACCAAAATAACCCGTTCAACAACAATTACCAGGTTACCTCAGGCTACAACATACCTACATTTAACCCCTTCTCAGCCCTGAGAGGTTTAGATGGAATAGATTGACTTGCCAGCAACCAATCCTCACCCGTAGAACTCTTCATGACAAAAGAGAATACCCCCCTTACAGCTCTTGACACTCCAATTGAAACCTGTAGTAACATAAGCCAATCTTAATCTACCCAATCGTATGAAACAAGTCTGAGGGAGCGGAAAGACTCCAGCATACAGACCGAAACAAATGCGAGGCCCATCAGAATAAACAGGGAATCTATTCCAGAGCCAGATACGGTCACAATCCAAACAGAAGTGGGACCAAATAAAGGACAGATCCTCACCAGGAGAACAGAAAATATCCAGATAATGTTCTGGAATGTTGCGGGCCTCCGTGAAAAAATGGTGGATGGAACTTTACTAGACTTTGTCAAAGACTGTCAAGTAGTGGCCCTTCAGGAAACATGGCTTATGAAGGAAATGCACCTTGTAGGATACAAAACCTATTCCTCGGCAGGGATCGCAGGAACGCATGGAAGAGCCAAAGGAGGGCTGGCAATTTACATATCAAATACTATACCAGGCTTGGAAGCGACTGTACTTAGCTCAGAACCCAACTTCCAAATTTTAAAGCTGGTTTTTAAGACAAAGAGGACTGTAATTCTTGTTAACCTATATGATAATGCAGGGGAAAATGACAGGCTAAAAATGCTGGGGGCCCTTTCCAAGAAATTATCTAGGGGCGCAAGACTAAGACCAGGACTGGAACCCGCAAGCATCATATGGGGAGGTGACTTTAATCACCATCCGTGTACGATGTCAAATTGCGAACTCTGCGGGAACGGAGGTAAATCAGAAGGCCGGATAATCCACTTTAGTCATTCAGTGGTGGGTCATCTATTAAATGAAACACTGTCGAGGCTGGACCTACTAATACTAAATCAAATTGACCCCTTAACTGGGAAACTGGATCCCACCTACCTTGGCAGGGGCCACGAAACAACTGTCGACTACATCCTTATGACAGCATCCCTAGTAAATAGGACTGCAAATTTTAAAACTAAAATTAACACCCTGAGTGACCACTCTGCCTTAGTTTTCGATCTATCCTTAGATCAAGTTCAGCCAATAGTCCAGACTATAATGTCTACCCTCGCCCAAAATAACTTACAGCTTACAAAAACTAATGGCTATACCTTGGGGTGGGGAAAGATTGACCCAATTGAGCTGTCACATAAAGTGGTAACTGAAGCAGAAGCTGCCATATCTAACTGCTTGGACCTTGAGGCTAGTGATGAGAATGTAATATCCCACTTTAAAGAAATATTAGCTAAAGTAAATGAATGCCTTACCAAGGAACAAAAAGGGCCTAAGGAAATAAAGAAAAAGGGTTGGTTTAGCCCAGGTTGTACGGCTGCCCATAAACAACTAAAGAGAGCCCTGTCAAAGACAACAAGAAACCAGGAGGAGATTAGGATCTTGAGGAAACAATACAGGCTAGCGTGTAGAGCGCGTAAAGAGGAACTAAAAAAGGCCCTATGGGATCAGCTGCACGAAAGCTCACTCAATAGAGACAGTGATCTGTTTTGGAAGGTGGTAAAAGCACCGTTCCTGAACGATACAGATGACCATCCTAGCATAGATGTGGCCATAGAGGGACAAACCTGGGTCAATCACTTTGCTAAGATCTTTGGACAAATCCAGCCTGTAGTCCCTATAGATAGAAGACACTGCCTAAATCAGGATGAAGTATATCCAATCCCACTGGAAATTCAATTATATGAAGTCATCATGGCAGTAAACGCTAGCAAGAGTGGAAAAGCGCCAGGCCCTGATGGGGTTCCGGTCGATTTCTTTAAATTCAAAATAGACCTGTGGGCGCCCATCATAACTAGGGTCTTCAACGCAACAATGCATCAAGGTTTATTTAACTCTTGGTCACAATCTATACTAGTACCCATCTTTAAAAAGGGTAATAGAGAGGAGGTGACTTGTTATCGGCCTATTTCCCTTCTCGATTCACTGGGGAAAGTGTTTGGAAGAGTAATACTCCAGCGTCTGCAGGAGTGGGCAGAGGATACCGGGGCCCTCTCGGACGTCCAGTACGGCTTCCGAGAGGGACTTGGAACAACGGAGCAAGCCCTGAACCTGGCCCTTTTGCTGGGAAAATACGTGTCGGCAAAACGCGGGAAGGTCTACATGGTTTATGTCGACCTTTCTGCGGCTTTCGACTGCGTATCCCATGCAAAATTGTGGGTGTTGCTGTCCGATATGGGAATAGACGAGGCCTTGGTGACTTTTCTTAGGGAACTCTACTCGAACGCCTCCTCCCGGGTGCGTTTTGGAGCAAGGGGCGAATTGTCGGAACCATTTTCTGTGGAGCGTGGGGTCAGGCAGGGGTGCGTTCTTGCCCCCTTCCTCTTCTCCCTCTACACAAATGGTCTAGAGGCGGAAATGCTGAGGGGGGGTCTGGACCTGCCCCGAGTGAACAAGAGACTGGTGCCCGCGCTCCTGTACGCGGATGACGCGGTGCTTTTAGCCCGCACCCCACGAGAGCTCCAAAAATCCCTGAACACCTACGCTAAATTTATGAGCGATCTAGACCTCCACATAAATATAAAAAAAACGTATGTGATGGTGGCGGGACAAGCCAGGAAACAGGGAACAGCTATCTTCCTAAATAATGAAAAGCTGGAAACCACCTCCCAGTACCCCTATTTAGGAATTGTGATAGATGAGAGGCTCACCTGGAGAGCAGCCATAGAAGCGCGCAAACACCAACTACTGCGCTCTATCGCTGCCCTAATGAAATGTACCCAAAAACTGGGGAAAAAACCACCGGTGGAACTACTTAAGATATATAGAGCCAAGTGCCATTCCATCGCTCTATACGGGGCGGGCCTATGGGGACACAAAAATGTAAATGCCCGGTAGGTAGCAGAAAACACTTTTCTGAGATTCTTGCTCGCGGTCCCAAAAAGAGCCTCCACCTATGCATGTCATGCAGAACTGGGACTCCAATATATTGAAGATCTGGCCAAAGTTGAACCAGTACTTCTTTGGCGCAGAATATGGACCTCTACAAAAAACACACTTACCAAAGCCATAATCATGGACTGTATGACTCTAGACAGGGCCGAAAAAATACCCTGGCTCATATATGTAAAGAAACTCTTTGCAGACCTGGGAATGCCGGAGTACTATCACAATCCTGAAACTATCGCCGAAATAACAAAAAAAGAACTAAAGGTAAAAGCACTGAGTTATTTTGAAGAGCTTCGCATTACTGTGGAGATCAGAAAACAATCAGTACAGCACTCCGTAGCAGTTATGTCCACCCTGGAAATGGAACCCTATCTAACATACGTAAACTCTCAGTTTGAACGTTTCTTATTAACGAGATTTAGGTTGAACATTTTCCACCGGGTGTTAGCATTCCCTAAAAGAAATAGCTGGGATGAATGTTTAACTCTTTGCCCTTGCGACGAACTATCAGAACAGTCAACAATGCACACTGTTTTGTTTTGTAATTTCTATTCTGCTCATCGCAAACTTTGGTTAATTCCTTTGCTTCGATCTTCGCATTTTAGAAGATGTCGCCCTGCTATGTTATGGCTACAATTCTTAAATTCAGCGTACGTGTGTAAAGTTGTTAGCACCTTCTTAAAATGCATTTTTAAGCATAGGCTAAACCTCGAAAACAATAACCTCTAAAATCATTTGACAAACCAATGATGATCTCTTACCAAATTGAATTTTTAATGTGTATTTGCAATTTTTTTTTTTTAAATGTTTGTACACTTTATGGTTCTCTTTGTAAAAATGAAACCGAATAAAGATTTTACACACACATGTATATAATACAGTCAAGGAGTGTACATAAGAAAAATCTTACGTTTCCAATGCCTTTATCATACTTATTTAGCCACGTACTGCAAATGTCAGGTTTATAGAATGCCTCTAGCATAAGTTAAGTAAATAGGGTTTTGCCCAGAATCTCACACACTGCAATGCAGGATTCTGCAAACTGTCTTCCCTTTTTAGATGTAAGAGAGGGAGACATCTATTACAAGATGCATTTCAGATGCACAACTTTTGGGTACATTTCAAGTGACTTTCAAAAGTGATACATTTCTAAGGACGTACCAGAACCTACCGGGTAACCCTTTACCCCAATTATATTAATACATGTTTACTAAAGCCACAGGCTTCAAGGTGCAAGGGAGTGAAACACGTATCAGCTATTTTGTTTGAAACATTGAAAGACTACTACATTCCACAAATAATGTAAGCAAGCAATGGAATATAATATTCTTTGGATCGAATAAAGCAATTGCTTCATAACAACCATATTATGTGCACGTGTTCATCTAGGTTGGGTTCTTTGGGGCATATTCGAATAATGTATTCTACCTTCATTAACTGTAAGGCACGTTCACTTTATGTTGAGTTAAAGAGGGAAAACAGCTTGTGTAAGCTTAGATCTGAAATTTGAACTTTGTTCGCAGAGCCTTTGCCCATATTTGTCGCTGACTTACCAAAATCTCATACGTGACAATTTAAACACAAAACAAATTTAATTTTCAAAGCAAAAACATGAATCTTGGATGTGATTAGCAAGCACCAGAGTCAAAATACCAGGGGGTAGATGTATCAACATACCCCTTTGCGATTTCTAAATAGCGATTTTTAAGGAATCGCTATTTAGAAATCGCAAAATGGCATGTACGTAAAAATTCTCAATTTTTTAGCGATTTCTTAATCTTCCTTAATTGCGAATTTGCAAATTGCGAATTCGCAGTTAAGGAATAATTTCCCATTCATTCCTATGGGCCAGGAGGCCCATAGGAATGATTGTGAAATAAATCTCAATTTGCGATTCGCAATTTGCTAATCGCAAATTGATAATAATTTCAAGGGTGAAGAAGTGTCTCAAGGACACCCTGCTGCACCCCTGAAATGTACATGTGTGTGCATATGGCGCACATACATGCCCTATGGGCATGTGTGTGCGTCACATGCCACCTTAAAAAATGCCATTGCATTTTTAAAAGAATTTGCAAATTACCATCAACTACAAGTTGGTGGTAATTTGCGATTTCTTAACCGAAATTCGCAAATGAAAACTGCTACATACATAGCATTTAAGGAATCGCAAAATTGAGATTCCTTAAATGCTATGGCAAAATAAGGAATCACACATTTTTGCGATTCCTTAATTTGCGAATTTTGATGCATGCCAAAACATGCAGAAAGACCATTGCGATTCGCAAATGGCTTGATACATCTAGGCCCAGATGTCTAGCGAAAGGAACGGAGGTACCTTGACAAAAAGATTAATTTCTTCATTGAGAAGGCACACATTGCATGAATCCACTTTGTGGGTTCCAAGGAGGGACGAAGTATTTTAATTATAAATTGTTTATGTAATTCTGTAAAATGGGGATTTTCTGAGATGCACTTAACGGAAAATTGATATTTTATTAATGACAATCTGATGCAGAAAATGCTGCTCTCACATGATTTCCAGGAGTCTGACTTTTACTCTTTCTGTTCGGGTTTTCGTTTTTCCCGTTGTGGTTTCAAGCTCACGTCACTGCAGGACCAGCTTCCTTGCCTCAGAAGACCATTGAGAAATCCACAACCATGGGCAGCTTTACCATAGACTCATTTTTCCTTCCTCCACCTCTTGCAAGCAAAACTAACACGTTTGCATGCTTTTCCCACTTTGCTTGTTTATGGCACCTGCTTTTGTGCAATAGGGGGCCTGGCTCCAGACTTGATAAAATGCACATGTAAGCAACCTTATAGCTTATGTGTAGGCTGATCACTGGATTCTGTATAGCCTGGCAACAGATTAATATTGGCATGTTTATCTGACAAGGTAATCTGCATGACTGAAAAACAATTAGAGACTAACTTCTAACATAATTCTGAAGAGACTACAGACAACATAAAACTCAGCGGCAAGACTCATCATTTACCTCCCAGACAGAGCCACATCAAACCGCACCTCAAGAAGCTACACAGTGGAGTGGTGTGGCTCACTGGTTAGAGGCGGCAGACCCGGAAGCAGAGATCGGCCCGGGACCAGGGTTCAATTCCCGACGCGGCAGGGTCGTGGACCAGGGTCAGCGGACTCGACAATTCTCGCCTCGGTGCCTACTCTAACCAGGGATCACAATCGGCAATTCTAGGCATTAAGCTTGCCTCATCTCTACAACGGCCCCCCACAGATGCCGGGGATACCTGGTTTCACCTTGGAGATACCAGAAAGGGACCATCTCACAGGGAAAGCCAGGATGGGTTCCCCAGCGGTCTTCAGCGCCGGGACGCTTACGGGCAGCTGTGCACTTTACAAATCCCACACATTTACATTACATTTACATTTACACTGGCTCCTGATCCAGAAGAGATGCTAGTTCAAGATGTTGACGCACGGATACAAAGCCCTACAGGACCAGCATACATCAACAAACGCATGTCCTTTCACCAACCGACCTCCCTCTTCCTCGCAGACGCCCCACCGATCTGCTGAAGCAACAGCAGGGGATGCTCCTCCTCATTTTTGGAGGCCAAAGCTTAGAACGACCTTCCCTGCACTTCAGGAATGTCTCATCGCTTCGGGAATTCAAGAAAGGACCCAGGGCCTGGCTGTTCAAATGAACAGAGCACCAGGAAGCAGTTAGCAACTCCAGTGCCTTGAGACCCTCAGGGGTGATTTGCAGCGCTTTATAAATCCCTGATTGATTGACTAAGTCATGCGTGTACACAAATCCGCAGGACTTTGTATCCAGGCAGGTAGGCTAGCTTGGGGTTATGCATGAAGGATGAAAGATTGATAAGATCCTGGAAATTAGACCACCATTGTGAAACAAGCTTGCACACTAATGCGTAATGGATATGCATATGTCATTTTGCCATTCCAAGTGTCTCTTCATTCGGTTATGATGTCTTCTTGCCTTAATGAAAGCAGCTGTTCATGCTTTATAAGTAGCATTTCATTCATTCATTCATTCAATTATAACACCCCTGCCTTGATTGCCATTTCATTCCTTATGGTAAATGCAAAGGCTGCACCTTGAGTTCGATAAACCTGCTTGAGTTTTAATGGGGGGCAGCCACGCAATAATATTTGTAGGAAGATGATAATAGGGTATTGGCGGCAGTTCTGGGGAGATGCAAGGCAACCAAAATTCTATATGAAGATCTTCTTCGTATGCAGAATTTACCCTCTATTTTGGCCTCAAACATACATAGGATGATGAGCTCCTGCTCTGCAAGAAAATGTGATCAATCACAGATTATCAGGTTTTTCGTATAAATGAGGGCTGGTCTTCTTTGTTTTGCATTTTGGCACTTAACTTTCCTAGTTTTTTCATCTTTTTTCCTTAATTGCACAAATAATTGGCATTAGAATCCTTTTCCGTTAAAAATATGAGATAACTTATTACTAGTATTAGAAAAGTCACCAAAGGTATAGTTACTGTATTTTGATATGAAACCGCCTAATCCAATGCTTTCACCACTACAACCTCTCATTAAATATTCCACTTTACGTGGATTGTATATACATTTCAATTAATTTGCTGCATTAATATTTTAGTTTTTTTTATTTTCTTTCCGCTTGCAATGTAATATGTGCTTTGTATTAACTTATCTCCTAGTGAAACTTTCCTCCACGTCTCTGATTATAACAGTATTTTGATTTTCTTTTTACATTTCTCTGAAACTATTCACTCTTTCTTTCTGTCACTAGGTGGGTGTTTTAGTCATGCACTTTATCTTTGCATTTATCACTTAACACTTACCCTAAATTTTTTAGGTTTTTAATTAGTTTTGTAAGTCTGTCCCAAACTAACCTCTACCTCACCTTGCTAAAATGTAAGTAGAATTTCCAGCCTACTAGCCAATGTCTAATCTTGTAATTCAAAGAAGCCATCCATCTCTATAGTTGTCCTTCTCTAATGGAGATGGTCTCCATTCATTGCCTTGTACACAATGTGGTGTCTTGGTAACCTCTACCAAGGTGAACTTCACCCCATCTTGAATTAGCTTGCACCATCTAGTTGCAGGGAACATATTTGGGTATGTATGGAGCAGGGGTGGTTCCTACATTAGGACTCTGGCGGTTTGCCCCTCTGAAATTCCTAAACGTTTACCTAAACAAATATTAAATGGATCAATTTATTTAGTGATACGATTTTATCTCTAAACAAATCAATGTCTGGCCTGTCTGGCCCCATTGCCTACACTGCCTCACTCTGAAGCAGGACATGGAAGCCAGGCATTAAATCAACTATGTGCAATTTGACACACGACGCAGGGCTTACCTTTTAAAGCCCTTCATTGCCATTGTAGTCTATGGTGGTATCCACCTTAGGCCAGTGATACTGTCAGAATCACGGTTTCGAGCATCAGCGTTTGCATCCCTGTATGAGGCTAGACGACCGTCATTCACAGACACAGATCACATTCGTTACACAGTAGGACTGGATGAAAGTACGTGTGACTTGGTGGCTGGTCTTCAGTAACACTAACCTCCCCCACTGTGACACCCCAGGCCCTGGTTTCAGCTCTCTGGCCCCTTTAGAAGTGGACCATCTGTAGTTGTTCCCCCGTGAATTTTATCCGAAAGTCAAGCAGGGTTTTTGTTCCCTTGCGAAGTTGATCCAAATATCCAGGTTGAGCGCAAAGGGAGAAATATGTGCATATTGTGCAAATAGTTACATGCTGCATGGAGTTAAAACTGACCCTATCACGCCCTTAACATTAATGCCAAAAACATAGAATGATCTACGAACAATGAATTTGAAAAACGTTAAGGTAATGCATGCCAGCGATTTAGTTCCTTTTTTCTTCACATTTTACTTAATCTTGGATTCCTCAAGAGTGTTAGCTATTTCATCATGTTGTATTTCGGTTTTTTTGTGTGCATATTCTTACCCTTGTATAGTGCATATTCTGAGTCAAGTCAGGTGTTTATGAGAGGCTTTGATTGAGAGCTCTGGAGCTGAGGCTAAAGGCAAAGGAAAGTTTCTGTCAGTGGATTGGCCTCTCTGCAAAGACCACAGAACAATACTCATGTATTCCAGTTGGAATTGAAAGTCTGTGTAAATGTGTGTGAAGGAGTATACAGATGGCAAAATATTGACAAGTAAAAAGAAAATGGAAAATAAAGTGCTTAAATGTGAGTGAGTGCAGTTTACGTTTGGGATGACGAAGTGAGGAACATGCAAGGAAGTGCATTCGGAAGAAGAGTGAAAAGAGGGTGCTGAAGAGGAAAAAGATAAAGTTTAAAATGTGCAGATGGATGAGATGCACAGCTAAAAAGAGCATATATAGCTAACATATAGACACATAGCTGAAGGCCAATGCCACTTCCTCAATAATATTTAATTCACAGTCTCACAATTTCAGAATTCAAACAGTCATGATGCTAATTATTTCTAGCAAATGATGTTGTTGTTACCCATTTATCTTAAACATCTAACAACTATTGACAAATCCAATAGTGCTGGCATGTTTTAGGTGTAAGTAATATTGCGTTATATATCTGGAAGCAAAAACAACTCTGAGAGAAACTAAAATACTGGCCAAGTGGCACACTATGGGAATCACAGAAAATCATTTTACATGTTCCCTTTTAGAGAGTCCCTACTTTTTCATCACACTTAAATACCTGTGTGATCATATTTCTATATGAATGATTGCAGTCGGCAGTTGTTGATGCTTCCCATAAGCCTGGTTAAAGCATTGTCTTCCAAAGTCAATGCCACATGTAGTACGAGTCACTGGGCAAGCACACACTTGAAATGGCCTGCAGTTGTTGTTGCGCTGTACAATTTGCACATTACAGTAACTGTTAATGCAGTAAAACATGGGGAAATTTTTAATGTGTTTAATGTTTCCTGGCTATATGTTCCCACTGCTTTATAAACCTTGCTTTCACATTAAATATTTTTTTTTAAGATGCACCATTTGCCAGACTTTTAAAAATACATTCTCGGGAGAGGCACATACCCGGACCTCACGTTAGCCCATTAAGCTGGCTCACTTCAAGTCATACCCAACTTTTATGCCTCCACTTTCAAATGTCAGCAGTGCCACTGGTATGAAGACATAATGAGTTTGGATTAATTATACTCCAGCTGGGTTACTTTAGCAGTGAAATTGGGATTATCCTGTCAGGACCAATTATAAATTCTACGAAAATGTGATTTGTTATATTTATAGCGCATACATAACAGGACTTAAGCAACAAGACAAAGGTGTGCGTTATATGAAAGATTCTTAGAAACACATTGGGAGCTGAAGCAATACAATAAGTAAATGTCCAGCTGTCGCCAGACAAGTATTTGAGAAGAATCACCAGGATAAGGGCTTTGGCTCCACCCACATGTTGGGAGCCAGGAGTGGCTTTGATTGGGCAGAAGATGTGTACTAAGACAAAAAAGTGTTTGCCCTCGACACAGCTGTGATCATTTTGTTTATTTACCCAGCTGCCTGAGTTTGAACATTCAGGGGTACACATATGTAATGTAAAGTAGTCATTACCTCTACGTCCCTCGTCCTCGACCCAGTCATCACTCATGAGGTATTCCACAGACAGGAAACAAAACAGGAAACGCTTTTAGGCTCCACCCCCCCTCCTGCCAGGTGCTATATCAGACCCAACCACCTGTTTTGTTTCCTGTCGGTGAATTACTTGATGGGAGACGCTGGGGTGGGTGCCGGGCACTTACCTCCATCTTTGTCCTGTGGATCCTCCTCTGCTGGGCTCTGGGGGGCTCCCATGGACCTTCGTGGGATTCTTTCGGAGTGGGGCTGCTGGGCTTCCCTGTCTCCTCCAGGGCTTGGTTGACCGGGGCTGCTGGGCTTCTCTGGTCTTCCTCTGCTTCCTGCCCTGTTCGCTGTTGCTGTGCCTGGATGGATGCAAGGCAGGTAAGGGTTGGGCGTGCTGTTTTTAGTCTGCGCGTTCCTCCCTTTGTTCTTCCTCGCCCCCCCCCCGGCCTCTCTATGGTTAAGGGGACCCGGGGGTTTGTTGCGTGTGGGCTTCGTTGCCTTGGGGCCGTGGGGGGAGCGCTGGGATGCGTCGCTCCTCCCCGTGTCATTGCCCTTTCTCCCCCGGGCCCCTCTGGGGTTGTGGGGGCCCGGTGTGGTGGCGCTGCTGGTCGGGGCGAGGGTTGGCCGCGCCACTGCTCTGTTTACCTTCGGCCGGGCTTCCGCCTACTCTCGCGATGCCTGGTTGTTTCCACGCATGCGCGGTGGGCTTTCTTCCCGGTAGGCTGTTTTGACGGACGCCCGGGTGGGCTCCGGGCGCTCCTGTCCTTGAGGGCCATTTTTGGATGTGTGCCGCCTCATCCTGACCAGGCGACCCTGCGTCCAGTTTCTGGTAGTGGTGTTGGCGCTGACGGTACCTGGGTGAGTCGCTTCTTCATTTCGGCAGCTTTAGCCGCGGGGGCTGTTTGCTTCTCTCTTTTTGCTTTGCCTGCCCCTCCCTCTTTCCGGCCTAGCTTGTTGGTTGGCTTGGGGGTCGTGGGCTTGCCTCCCTCGTTGTTTTGTGAGGCGTTCTTGGTTGTTTTGGCCGTTTTTTGGCCTATTACGGTCCTCCCTGTATATATAGTCGTCCTCTGTGGGGGTGTTTGCGTGCTTTTGTGGTGTGCATTCATTTGTTCCTGCTTTGTGCGTGGTGTGTACGTTATGGGTAAACATCATCACAAGAGGAAGCATTCCTCTCCTGTGCCTCCGTCTTCCCCGGGTTCTAGTGGGGGCTCCTCTCCTCCTGTGAAGCGAGCCAGGAAGGCTGATGATGAGCGGATTAAGCGCCTTATCCTGGAGACTCTTTCTGATATCAAGGCGACCAGGAAGGATGCTGTTGGTCTTTCTGGTTCTGCCGCCCTTTATTCCGATATTTCCTCCTCTGCTGATTCTGATGACTCTTCATTGGCTGCTGTTGATCTGCAGGGAAAGTACATTTCCAGGGAATTCCTGCCTGACGTCCTTTCCCATGTTCGTGTTAACATGGGGTTTCCTGATGACGCTGCGCCTAGTACCTCTCAGGATTCGCTCTTGCCGCAGTTTCGGAAACCTGTTGCCTCTTCCTTGCCGGTGCATCCCTTTGTGTCTGATGTTCTGCTGAAGGAGTGGAAGGACCCAGATCATATTGCCATGCCTAGGTTTATGTCTAAACTTTATCCGTTACAGGATATGGCGGACTCTTTGCCTGATTCAGTTCCTGTGGACTCTGTGGTGGCCAGTCTTGTGGGTCGCCCTTCCATGGCTGATGATAACATTTTGAAGGACGGGGTGGACAAGAAGGTGGATTCTGCCCTGAAGAAGTCCTATGCCGCTTCTCATCTGGCTATTCGTTCTGGCGTTTATGGGGCGTACGTTGCCCAGTCTTTGCTGACCGATTTCAAATCCCTGTTTGCATCCATGCAGGTGGGTGCGGGTTGTCCTGAGTTGCTGGAGTCTATGGAGCGCCAGGCAGAATTCCTGTCGGACATCGCTTTTGATACTGTGAGAGCTTCTGCTATGTCCTGTGGTTCCTCTATTGCTGCCCGCCGTAACCTGTTTCTGCGGGATTGGAAGACGGACGCAGCCCAGCGTTCCATGGCTTTGAGGTTACCTTTCACTGGTGCTCGTCTGTTTGGTGACTTGCTGGAAGAAAAACTGCTTCAAGGAACGCAAGCATTCTTTGTCTTTTCGTGACGTTCCGACCCGTGGGGGTTCGTCATTCTCTGGTGCCAGGTCTTTCCGCCAGCCTTCCAGGTTTCTGCAGTCCTCCTTTCGAAGTCAGCGAGGCCCTGGCCGGTCTTTTCCCAGGAAGTTTCAGAAGAAGTCTCAGAGGGGTGCCGGGTCTGGTCCGCAGCGTTCCTGACTATGCCAGCCTGGGGGACGTTCTCGCTGGTGGTCCGCCTCTGGTTGGTGGGAGACTTCGCTTGTTCCTTCCTGCTTGGCGCCTAACGACGACCGACAGATGGGTGCTGGATGTCTTGTCGAGGGGCTACCGGATCGAGTTCCTGTCCCCCCCTCCCCCCTCAGGGGTGGTGGTGACCCTTTCTCCGCGGGATGCCTCCCGCCGTCTGGCCTTGTCGGACGGGGTTCGTTCCTTGGTCAGCAAGCTTGCAGTTGTACCTGTTCCGGTGGCGGAGAGGGGGTTGGGCGTCTACTCCATTGTCTTTGTGGTGCCGAAGATCACCGGGGGCTTCCGGGTGGTCATCAACCTTCGTGGTCTGAACTTGTTCGTGAGGAAGATCCCGTTCAAAATGGAGACTCTCCAGAAGATTATTCCGCTGATTCAGTCCGGTTGGGTGTTCTCCACTCTGGACCTCCAGGATGCTTACCTTCACGTCCCGGTGGCTGTGGGGGATCAGCGTTTCCTGCGCTTCTGCCTGGAGGGCCAGCACTGGCAGTTCTGCGTCCTTCCCTTTGGTCTTCGATCCGCCCCCCGGGTGTTCACCAAGGTGGTGGCTCCCTTGGTGGCCCATCTCCATCTCCTGGGGGTGTCGGTGTTCCCGTATCTAGACGACTGGATGGTTCAGGCTCCGTCCCTGGAGGTCATGTCTCGCCACCTTCTCTTGACCATGGCTACGCTCAGGGACCACGGTTTCTTGATAAACTTACCGAAGTGCCACCTGGAGCCTGCCACTCGGAGGACCTTCATCGGTGCTGTGTTCGATTCCGTGTTGGGCAAAGTGTTCCTGCCGGAGGCCCGGATTCGCCGCCTCCAGTCTTTGCTGAGGAGATTGTTGTCGCTGCCCTCTGCTCCCCTTCTTCAGTGGCTGGAGGTTCAGGGCCACATGGCTGCTTCTGTCTTCACCGTGCCTTGGGCCAGGGTTCATCTGCGCCCTCTGCTGTGGCATGTGCAGCGGTGGGTCCCCTTTCCTGTCCTGGATTATGCGGTCCCTGTGCCCGTGTCTCTGGATATTGTGTCTGCTCTTCAATGGTGGCTGGATCCTCTCCACCTTTCCGTGGGGATGTTGTTCCGTCTGCCTCCTCCTCTGGTTGTGACGACGGATGCCAGCGCTTCCGGCTGGGGGGCGACTCTGGACCATTGGGCTGTGCAGGCTCGTTGGCTCCCGGTGGAGTCTCGCAGGTCGTCCAACTGGAGGGAGTTTTCTGCAGTGGAGAGGGCGCTTCGCTTTTTCCATCTTCATCTGAGGGGTTGCCATGTCCTGGTGAGGTCGGACAACACCGTGTCTGTGGCCTATCTCAATCACCAGGGGGGGACCCGCAGTTCTTCCCTGAATCTGGTGGCCTGCTCCATATCGGTCTGGGCGGAGGAGAATCTTCTGGCCCTGTCTGCTCAGCACATTCGGGGTGTGGACAACGTGGTGGCGGATTCATTGAGCCGGAGGTTCCCTTCGTCTCTGTCCCTGTGCCTGGATCCCCGTACTTTTCGCTTGCTTTGCCTGAGGTTCGGGACTCCTGTTCTGGACTTGTTCGCCTCCCGGTCCAATGCCCTGGTTCCCCTGTTCTGCTCCAGGTCTCCGGAGGTGGGCGCCTGGGGAGTGGATGCCTTGTCTCTCCGGTGGCCTCCTTGGCTTCTTTATGCCTTTCCTCCCTTTCCTCTGATTCCTGCCTTCTTGTTGAAGGTTCAGCGGGAGGGGGCTCAGGTGGTGGCTGTTCTTCCGCACTGGCCGAGGAGGTCCTGGTTTCCTCTACTGCTGGGCCTCGCGGTGGGCCCTCCTTGGCTTCTGCCCCGCTACCCGTCTCCTCTGAGGTCCCAGTCTCCTCTTCTGGTTCCCCTCTCCTTGGCGGTCTGGAGGTTGAACGGTTGTCTCTTGGGGTCCGTGGTCTGCCCGACCACATCATCTCTGTGATGCAGGCCTCTCGTAGGCCGTCTACTTTGTCTTCCTACTCGAAACACTGGACTTCCTTCTCAGGGTGGTGTTCCTCTTCTGGTTTGTCTCCTACCTCTTGCCCTGTGTCTTCTATCCTTCAGTTTTTTCTGGATGGCTTTCAGAAACGCTTTGCTGTTTCTACCTTGAGGGGCCAGTGGGCTGCTATCCGGGCCTTCCGGGACCCGGATTCTTTTCTTTCTTCGGATGGCCTGTTGGTTTCTCGTCTGTTTCGTAGTTTTTCTCTTTCCTCCCCTTCTGTTCGTTCTCTGGTGCCCCCTTGGGATCTCTCCTTGGTGTTGGGTGTTTTGCAATCTTCCCCCTTTGAGCCTTTGGAGTCTGTGGACCTTAAGTTTCTGTCCTACAAGGTGGTTTTTCTGGTGGCCATTACTTCTGCAAGACGGTTGGGGGAGCTTACGGCCTTGCGTTGTTCCCCCCCGTTTTTGCGTTTTCTGGATGACGCTGTTGTGCTCTCCTTGGATCCTGGTTTTGTCCCCAAGGTCCGCTCCCGTTTCCATTCCTCTCAGGAGCTGGTTCTTCCTTCTTTGTGTCCTTCTCCTTCTTCTCCTTCTGAGCTGTTGCTTCATTCTTTGGACCCGAGGCGTGCCTTGTCCATTTATGTGGCTCGGTCTGGGGTGTTTCGCTCTTCGGACTCTCTCTTTGTCACCTTTGGGTTGGCTGGTAAGGGTAAGGCTGCTTCCAAGCTCACCTTGGGTCGCTGGATTAAGGCTGTCATCACTCTTGCCTATAGTGGTGCTGGTTTGCCTTGTCCTGCGGGGGTTCAGGCGCGTTCCACTCGGGGCGTGTCTGCCTCCTGGGCTGCCTTTCATGGTGTGTCTCTTGATGAGATTTGTCGTGCTGGGACCTTGGCCTCCGAGTCCACGTTTGTGCGTCACTACAGGTTGAATTGTGCCCTGTCTGACCGGACCAATTTTGGTCGTGGGGTGTTGCAAGCTGTGGGGGTTCCCCCTCCGCTCTGAGTTCTGTTTTTGTATTAAAGATTTTCGCTTGCTGCACTCCTTTGTGTCTGGTCTGTGTTTTGCTGTGTATGGGTTGCCAAAGGCCTGTTTGGGCGTTGCTTTGGTATGCCTCATGAGTGATGACTGGGTCGAGGACGAGGGACGTAGAGGTAATGCTATGATTACATTCAGTAATCCCCATTACTCTTAGTCCTACTCGTCCTCGACCCAGTCATACTTCCCGCCCTCCCTCCCTGTCCAGGCCTTTGTTGCTTGGTGTGTCAGGATGTGCTTCTGGTGGTTGGGTCTGATATAGCACCTGGCAGGAGGGGGGGTGGAGCCTAAAAGCGTTTCCTGTTTTGTTTCCTGTCTGTGGAATACCTCATGAGTGATGACTGGGTCGAGGACGAGTAGGACTAAGAGTAATGGGGATTACTGAATGTAATCATAGCATTTTGGTTGTTTGTCTCTGGCAGCAACAGATAGGAAGAGGGCAGTCATTAACCTACATGGGGTTTTAGGTATGGCTTGACAGTGCAACTGTCACTTGAACTTTTAACCTTCACCAATGTTCTTCTACAGTTCTTTGCATCCCCACAGATACATACACTTTTCTATGCTGTCTACTTCTAATGCTTCACATTATCATACAACATACCTTTAAAGCTAGGCCTATTGACCGGTGCTTATTTAGTAGTAGAGAAGTCTGCACTTCAGCCTCGATAGTTTATTCTCCACAAAAGATATCTAGGTCAAATTAATGTCCACTTTCAACACATATTAGACATTCCAAAGTTACTCAGGGTTTTTGGATTCCTCAGGAGGGAAACAAGAATATGGCCTAAAAGTCGCCAGATGTTCAGGTTTTTTGGGGGGAAGAATTAGAAAAAAAAGTGTGTGTTTTTTACTAAATGTGGAATTGGCAAAAGGTTTGTTGTGCTAAGATGGTGCTTCTCCCAGCTTACAGAGTGACGACACAGTTGATGAAATAAGATGGTCAGAATGCTAACCTGAGACTATTTACAAGCATTCCTCTCATATCCTTTTGTGTGTTTGAGGCACACAGCACTGCCATTAAGTGACAATCTCAACCCCTACGCTCAATCACCAGTGATCATATTGGTGAGACCTTTTGTATGATGGTGTACTATATGCACACAGCTTCTTATTTTCCTAAGCTTTTCTTTTTTGCTTATTTTGTAAAATCAATTAATTATCCTCAGTTCAATGCTGAAGTGACAAACGAAAGTCTTTACTTAAAAACATTTTTTCTTTAACCACTACAAGGAAAGCCTTGAAAATAACAAGGAGAAATAGACAAATGTACAGAATGTGCCACAGGCTTTATATTAATCCCAGCATAAGTCCTGTCCAGGATTACCAACATAATAGGACGAGTAAATGGAGCATGCAGACGATCAGGAGATATTATTAGCGGATTCATTCAAATGCATTCCTTACTGAGAGCGCAGAAATAACTTGGCTGACTTTCTGATTATAATTAGATGATGAAAAACATCTTGCTGGGGAGAAATAAGTTAGAAACTAAACAGACACGCATTTAACGTCTTCACTGACAGGGTTAACGGTTGGAGGGCAGGCAGTTAGTATACATTTGTTTGCATTTTCTACAAGAAGAAATCGAGAGCATTCCGATTTGTCTAATGAAGAAAGACCTTGGGTTGCAAAGATTTGACGATATTGTAGACCTTTGGAACGTGCAATTTGCAAAAAATTTTAAAGAGGAAAGTGGGAGACTTGAAAAGAAATTATCAAGAAAATGTATTTTCCCCATGGACTTCTATTAAAGCAAAGGCAATTTCAGGAAGGGGCAGCCAAATGTAAGTCATTTTTTGCATCATAAATCGGGAGTCTCCCGTCTGATTTGGTTGTATTGGCATCTATGTAATAGGGAAGGGAGCGCACTTTGTGTAGCCCCTCCACTCCACTTTAGCAACGATGCCAAGAATGTCCATATTTGTCTCTTTAAGGAGTGAGGGTACTTGGAGGAGCCAGCTTACACATTTCCTAGGGAAGGCTGAGCTGTAAGGTATAGACTTTCCTCATAAAAGATCGGTGTCGGACCTGACAACCCCAGGGTGGTCTTCCCCCAAATGTTTTGCCTTCACCCCCATTGTTGCTGATCTCGGTTTTTTCAGGCCTTAGGACTCAGAGCACTTTACTACTTCCATCTAGTGCAAAGGTGCTTGTACTCTCTCCTTTCAACACGGTAGGGTTGGCTAACACTAAATTGACATATTTTAATGGTGCTAGTGTGTTTGCTACAATTGGTTCTGTCGGGTAGAACAATTGCTTAGTACATGCAAAACATAGTCTGTAAAGAAAAAGTCTAACATACTTATTTATAGACTTTGAATGGAACTAACATAAGCAAAATTAATCATTCTTTCAAACCATACTATTTACAAATAACATATGAATTATTGGTTAAGGTGAGTGAAGTGAAATAGGTGAAAATGTGATAAAATACATAAGGTGTAAAAGACATACAGATATATATACATAGGTAGAAATAAATAATGATCCGTCCTTTCCATTTCTTTCATATTTTTAACAACCTCTATATAGTCCATATCTTTCTTTGGGCCGTGAAAACTGCAGGACATGAACTGGTATAACCGTTGACTTTTCCTCCCTGAAGTATGCGCAAATGAAAGTGCTTCACAGCGGGTCTTCCTCAAGACTAAAAGTAGTGGAGGATAGCCAAGGACACACATCAAGGATGCATTAATGGAGGGCGCTAGATTGCCGGTGGACAAGATGGCCGCACCTTAGGGAGGTACTGTCAGCCCGGAGGCATCATCCGTAATAATCATGCATCCGCAGAGCACCTATATGCTCCTAACTTCAAGCTCTGGATTTGTGAACACAGCGCGCATCTGAGGAACTGCTTGATAATGATTGTCGGGTTACCATTGTGGCCGCAGCAGCTTCTCCCAGAGTGTGGCCTGACACAACACGGCGGCCCGCATGATGGCGGTGCCTGTATCCTGAGAGACGCGACCTGTATCATCGGATATTGGAGAACCCGTGGCTGAGCGCTCCTGCCTGCACCACATCGTGACTGCTGCGTGCCGATACCTGTTCAGCGGATATGCGGCGGGGGCCTGGGTGCAGCCCTATTGCCCTCCTGAAACGCCATGGTGACACGGCCCGCGCAGCTGGAAGAGGCCGCGGGGCCTTGCTCCTGCATCCCGCAACAAGATACGTGCAGCCGGGACACCTGTAGCATTGCAGGAAGGCTTTGGGCATCCCGCTCTGACTCAGAACGGGGGGCTTTACCTGCACCATCCCGATTGGCTACCTGGAACGCCCGCGTTGTGGCTGCGGCCTCTAGATCTGGACTGTTTGCGCTAGGTAACTCACGCTTAGTGCGATCCTAGCCCCAGGGAGGCGATCCCTGGACCCAGCAGGGCACACCACCGCAATACGCGAAGCACGCCATCACTCTTCTGCAAACTGAGCCCTTGCCTGAAAGACAGACTCACAGCCAGGAGCAACGCTTGGACAGTAAGTGCGCTTACATTATCCTGCTGGAGGGTGGATTGCAGGCTGCATTGAGTAGCACATGCTGGGAGCCCAAGCAGTGTGCGGTGGAGAGAATACTAGCTGCCCATATTGCCTGGAAAGAAAAACCTCCCTTTACATTGCTGGATTGGTTGAATGCCATGGGCTTATAATACTGGAAATCTGAGTTGTGATCTAACACAATTTCACTGCAGCTCTCTATGACGTTTGTATGCTGGGACGCTTATAGCACACCTCCAGTCCTGAGAAGAAGCCCCAATTGACGAGGTGAGGTGTGCTGTGGGGGACCGCAGCGGCACTGGTGAATGAGCTAGAGACAACCTCGGCGCGGTCTCCTGGGACTCCCCAGTGCCTTGAGCCTGCCACTGCTGGGAACTGTGCCTGTATGCCCCGCATGATATTAGGAGAGCCCCATTTGAGAGGCAGACCCAACGGGTCGCGCTGAAGGCAAACAAGCGAAACTCCAATTCACAGCACACAAGCACCCCCCACAGTGAAGAGACAGAGTCACAAAGAGATGATGATCAGCCCCCCAGATCCCATACAGGAAGAAGACTTCAAAGCCACCCTCCTCACCATACAACCTCCATTGAGTCCAAGATGGACTTCATGAACCTACGCATGGACTTCCTGACCAAAAGCTGGAAAACATAATGGTAGAATCTCCGAGACTGAACACCGCATGTCCACCCTCGAAGACACCACAAATGCAAGCAGCGCCAAACTGCAGGGGATGATGAAGCTTCCCCAGGTCATAGTGGCAAAAAACGAAGCCTTGGAGGCACGCTTGCGCAGGAACAACTTGCGTATCATAGGTGTCCCAGAGTCCGCTGCCACAGGCCGCATGGAGGTCTATGTGGAACATGCTCTTGGGTCTCTTCGGAGCTGAAGCCTTCTGCTAAGTGCTGATAATTGAACAAGCCCTCAGATCACTCATGGCAAGACCACCGCAGAGTGCACCGCCGCGCCATATCTTTGCACACATCCTAAATTACAAGGATCAGGACACTTCACTGTGGCTTGCGCGCGAGAAGCAAGAACGAGCCTTGATCGCGAGAAGCAAAAACTGATCTACGATGGAGTGAAGATCTCGCTCTATTCAGACTTCACTTAGGCAGTAAAGGAGGTGCGGAAGAAATTCCTCCCAGCAAAGTAAAAGCTTCAACAGGCTGGCATCTCCTATGCCATGCTACATCCAGCAAGGTTACGTGTGCAACATCGTGGTAAGACACACATCTTCAGCAATGTCCAACATGTCCAGAACTTCCTGAGGACCTGCACAAGACACTTCTCCAACCAACTAGCTGAGGATCCTGAATCTGGCCTCTCCACACCGGATCATGAGGAGCTGTAATGCCGCTCCTGCGAAAAACAATGACGCTGCTGCGAACTGTTAAGACTGTTCTTTTTTTCTAATGCATCTGGAACTGGAGCGGGATGAAGACCGCCCCAGGGACTCTGAAGCTATATCTGGGCCTCGAGCCCTAGCTCAAATGACTCAGCCCTGTGACGCTCCCTGTGACTCTTCCTCCTGGGCTACCTCACATATGCGAGGTGCACTGACGGCATCTCTGGCATATACCCCCAGTGAGAATTCCCCATACGAATGTTGTACATGATGTACGGGATGTTAACAATTGTTATTCTGTTATTTCTAGTGCAAAGATTAACAGCCTGGGGCCCCTTCTGATCCTATGTCCTCCTGCAAATCAATTGTGAATTAAGGGGTGAAATTGCTACTGTATGCTTTTCACAATACCTGTGCTGTTGTTTTTTGGAGTTCAGGGGGCTTTATTCTCTGTGGGTTTGGGCCACAGGTGTGGATGAAGGGGGGGTTGCTCAATTACACTGTCATACTGCTTAGACTTGCTTGGTACCATTCCTAACTGTACACGCTCTAGAGGTATATATCGTGCCTGGCACATACACCTCTTGAACAAACTGTCCGGTAACGGTCACTTCCACAATTACCTAACACTGAATGGCTAGCCAACCACAGACTTGCAACGTCCAGGTGGCTACGCTCCAGGAGACGCACCTGGCCCCTGGGGTAATGCCGACATTTGGCAGGAAATAGGCTGCACACAGTTGCTTCTCTGCATATTCCACATATGCCAGAGGCACCGCAATCCTGATCAAGAAACGCCTGGGATACTGTCCACTAGGTTCCATACAAGACCCTCAGGGGAGATTCAGCATAATGTGGGATATACTGGCAGACCATTCGGTTATCCTGGTAAGCAGTTACGCACCCAACATTGATGACGCACACTACTTCACCCAGCTGTGGGGAGACATACTGGAGGCTGGCTCCACATTTATTTTATAGGGCAGAGATTTTAATTTAGTGATAGTACCAGAGATGGATTGCTCCCATCCACATTGGCCCCCACAGCCACAGGCCACCAAACACCTTTAGGCCTTAATGTCTGATCATCAACTTTTCGATGCTTGGCGCTCTCTGCATCCAACACAAAAGAAGGACACTTTTTTCTCCACTGTATACAATAGCTGGTCTTGCTTAGATTACTGGATTCTGTCAGCTGGGCTAAACACATGGCTTAAAGAGACAACACAAGTTGCCCGCACCCTCTCAGATTATTCCCAGGTCCTTATGAAGCAGGAGCCTCCGTCTGAGAATCTCCATACTGCTCATGGCGCCTCTTACCTACAGCCCTACTGATTAGCTCCTTCCTGGAGGAAATACGTCAGGAGATAGTCGACTTCTTCCCCCGTAACATTAATAGTGTCGCCACCGTTGCCTGTGTTTGGGAGAGCTTTAAAGTCACAGTTAGAGGCCTTTGTATTGCTAAGAGTGGCAGAGTTTTGAGATCCCTTAGGGGCACACTGCACAAGTTGGAATTAGACCTCAAACAAGCATAGACACAGATTGCATCCTCACTGGACGTGTTGTTAAGAGCCCGACTTAAATAGCTCCTGCTAGAATACTCAGAGGAAGCTGAACGCGAGGCCAAATTCAAATCGAAGTACTATACTGCAAGATCTTATGGTGAGGGCGAACACCTGGCAGGGCACTGGCTGATGCCAGCAGAGTCCCTAGATTTGCTAATCAAATCCTGGAAATTACAGACGATGGGAGGCAGAGGCATGTAGGTACGTGAGAAATCCTGGACACTTTCACTAAATACTACACCTCACTCTAACACATGGACGATTGGGCTCCACCAGACATATCTGGATCAGTGATTCCCGCTTTGTCCCAGGTAGGGCCACCTCCCATAACCTGCGCACCATCTTCGCACTCCTTAACGACATTGATCCTGACAGCTCGGCTGCTGGAGTTTTTTTAAATATCACAAAGGCATTTGATTCCTTGGAGTGGTATTATATGCACACAATCTTAGGTCGAATGGGCCTCCCCCGTCCTTTCTTGGCCTGGATTCAACTTCTATACTCCAAACCGGAAGTGGTGGTCAAGACCAATGGACTATACTCTGACCCCATTCCTGTCAAGCATGGCACCCGCCAGGGCTGCCCGCTCTCCCCATTACTTTTTGCTTTCGCTATTGAGCCTCTGGCTGCCAAGATCAGGCAACATCATAGAGAGCATGCCTTAATCTACCCCTCTCATCAAATCCTAATATCCCTATATGCGGATGACAGAACCCTCTACCTCCGTGAGCCCAGTGTTAGTCTTAACCCCATCTTGAGGGAATTCATCACATTTGGCCACATATCGGGGATAAAATTAAAAAGTCGTAGATTTTCACACTAACCCCTAATACCCCTAGATTCACACCTGAATATCCACTAAGCTGGTGCAATGATGAAATCAAGTATCTGAGTATCAATATTACCAGGTACCCCAAAGAGACCAATAGAGCTGCGAGTGAGCATATTGGCACATGGATAGACCGTTCAATGGCTCTCCAGCTCTCCTTGGCTGGTAGGGTGGCCGTGATGAAAATGAACATCATCCCAAAGCTCCTCTACCTATTTATCAATATACCTTACTACCCAGGACTTCACTTTTTTAACACTCTTCGCTCCTTGCTCATTAAACTAGTCTGGGGCGGAAGGCACCCCAGACTAAGCTGAACACTCATGACTAAGCCGTTCTCTAGGGGGATTTCGAGGCTCCAGACATGGAACTCTACTATCTCAGTGCTTAGGCCCACTATGCAGTATATTGGCTACACCCACCACCTTTCATGCTGCACTAGGCCATTGAACAGGGCAACATGTCACCCACACCTCTAACTTCCTTGCTAGGGGCGTGAGTCTCAGGCAAAAAAGTAACGTGCCACACAGTGTCATTCACCAATAATGCCTGGAAGCGCTTAACTAGGATGATGGGTAAGACCTTACTCTACTTCCCCCCCATTCCCTTGCCACACCTTTCATATGCCCCTGTTACACAGGAAGCAGTATGTCAGGATATGATGTGTAAAAGGGGTCTGCACACATGGGGCAATCTATACCATGAGGGACAATTTAAAGACCAAACGGAAATACTGACCGGAGAGGGTGGCACCCCTCTGGAGATGTTCCTATACATACGATTGAAACATGAAATACAAGCCAACACACCTCGCTTCCAACAGGAACCTGACCCACTGGAGGTCTTGCACATCACACTCAAAATGTATGGCCCCTCACATGCTATGTCTCTCATCTACCGTGCAGTGCTGCTGGAGAGACCACATGCTAGGCCAGGTGTCAAGGGTGCTTAGGACCGGGACCTGGAGTCCCCTGTGACAGATGAGCAGTGGAAATTTCGTTGTGAGCAGACTGCAGAAATTACAGCCAGCAGTAGGCTGCGTATTGTACAATTCAAGTTTCTACATAGAATCTACTACACACCCACACTACTCCGTAAACGTAAATACTACAAAAAGGAGGATGATCAATGTGTGAGATGTCATCAAGAAGGGGCTGACTTCTTTTACCTGGCAATGACATGCACTCAGGTCCAAGGGTACTGGCGGGAGGTACTTGAAGCACTATCCAAGATGATTGTAACCCCACTCCTGCACTCTCCCCTGTTTAAGCTGCTGGGCTACACAGCAGACATCTCCAAGACGCATAGAAAGTTCTTCGCCATAGGGCTACTCTTGGCCAAGGGGAGGGTGGCCTGTAGACGGGGTAGGGGGTGAGCGCCTAAATTCAAAGATTGTCTGCATGATTTTATATATTGCAAAGACCAACTAACAACTTACGCAGAACTGTTACTGACCACTTCCCACCCCAGTGATATCTGGGAGCCACTGGTTGCATATCTACAGGCGCACAGTGAGCATACTGAGGGATCCCACACAGCGGTGACCCAGGAGGCTGCCCCTGAAGGGAAATATAGCAATTTAGTGCATGAGAACCGAACTATGTGAACATTATGTCTAGCTGGAATGTGTAAAACGAATGGGACACTGGACTTTATTATTTTTTTTTTTTCTACTTCGCTAAGGTCCCCACAGGCCTTAGATGGACTATGTACTGTGGTGTGTAAACGAGTAAACTCAATGACCTCTACAGATATGATTGTACCAGCCTGTAAATTAGGTGTCTTTATGTTTTCTCTTTTTTCTATGAATACCGATATGTAACTGCTTTCTAGTATCCTGTGGTGCTGTTCAAGCCTGATTCAAGTTGATGGCATGGTTTGTTTGATGTATGAAAAAACATAAAAAATAAAGTTATAAAAAATAAAAAAAAGGATGCATTAATGGTGGAGGACAAGTGTCCCAACAACATCCATCAGGTATAGAAGCCAATGTGTGGTGGTTTTGGAATTCTTATAAAAAATACTCTTTTATGGTGAAGTTGGATTTTTGGTCGCAAGTTTGAAAATGCAGCTTTCCTGCCTTAGCCATTTAGTGCCTGTAGCCTGTCTCTGGGTCACATGACTTGTTGTAGCGCACATGCACAATAGCGAGCCTAAGGGTTTATGAGCTGGATGACCCATCACAAGCAGGAAGGGAGGGCGGAGCGGGGCACAGCCCAACTTACACTTGAATAGGCTGTGCCTTGCCTCTATACAATGGGCTGAATACTGCAGTTAGTCTGGATCCAGGGCAGGGAAGGCAGGAAACCTGCACACTTCAAAGAGAAACCTCTAGAAGCTTTTCCCACTTCAAAGGAGGCACCTGGTATAAATATTGGACATCAGACACAAACTCTTCAGTACACTTCTGGACCTGTTAATTCTCTGCTAGGAAAAAGGATTGCTGTGCTGCTGAAAGGTCTGCCACTCTGATGGACTGCTGCTCTTAAGGACTGCTGCCTTACTGTGCTCACCTGCTACCCTCCGGCCTGTGTGAGTAGGACTGGACCCGCATCCGCTGAATTCAGGACCCCAGAGTGACTCCAAGGGCTAGATGGGTGGCCTCCAGACTAGAACCTTAGGGATAGAAAATCCAACAACCTTGAACCTGGCACCTGGACTCTGCCATCTGTGAGTCCTACCCTGCCAAGTCGTGCCCCCACAGTCTGCACACTTCGATGTGAGCCTGAAAGTGCTCTGCTAGTCCATCTGTGAACCCAGCAGAACCGACACATCCCCTCTGGTGTGCGGCGTAATCCCAAGCAGAACCGATACATCAGCTCTGCTGCGAGGAGTCTGCATCAGCCACACTGCCCGCATTGGAACCATGGCTGTGCGAAACTTCCCCAACATAGGCCTTCACAACAGTCATCTCTTGTCAAAGGTAGCCACAACAACAACACGGGCTCTCACACCAAAGCCTCTCAGCTCTTCATAACCGATGCATTTTCTTGGTTGCACAATGCATTCTCCATGAGGGACCTAGCAATGCTCCGCAACCAGGATTTAAGGTACTCTTGTCAAGCAGGCCTAACTGGGTCACTGTTGTCAGTCTGTGCTCCATCACAGTTAGCATGAACTTTTGACTTTGTCCCGGTCCGGCACGACCAGATATCCACAGTTGGCGCTTTGTCATTTTTGGCTCTATTTTCACTGAAATGTTTAAATATCATATCTCTGGTTCTACTGATTGGATGTTTGTCATTTTGGTCTTGTTTTATTTATTGAATATTAACCTGTTTGTCTAAATCTTGTGTGGGATCCTTTTGCGCTGTGTTTTCACTGTGTTACTGTTTGGAGTGTTGCACAAATACTTTACATATTGGCTCTAAGTTAAGCCTAACTGGTCTGTGCTAAGCTACCTTGGCATTAAGCACAGGTTAATTTAGAGTTTGCTTGTGACTTCACCCTGACAAGGATTGTGGTTTCTGCTTGAGTAGGGTTCTACCTCCCCATAGCCAGTAAACCAATTAATTTTTTAAAGATGAAGAATAGTGCCTTTATTTAGTGGGTCAGAGCATTGTTCAAAAAGATTTTTTTCTTGCAGAAATGATGAGACTAAATTTACTGATAGATCCTTCTAGTAGTCCTAGTAGCTATTTAGGTCACCTAGAAAGATGCCATAGTAATTGACCAGCAACTAGTTTGTGAAGAAATCAAGACAATCAAGGTATCGTTCATGCCAGGAGGGGTGGTAGACAGTGTTTCGATACTTATCGGTGTTCATCATTTTGCATTTAATTTATGTCTTGTGGATAATTGCAGGCCCACATCCACGGCTATGTTAAAGGGCGCATTTCACAATGGGTTAAAGAGGAGGAAGGAGAATGTCCTTAAGGTTCTTTGAGGTATCACTGACCCAGGTTTCCATCAACACAAGGAGATCAATGTAAAACGAGATAATGGCATTTGCCACCTTAAGTCTGTGCTTAATGGTCGAAACAAAAAATCAAACATTATGGAGAAAGGGGTAGCTGGACGTTGGATAAGGATATTGTTAAGGTTGTATGGTACAGGTTTCTTAAACACATTAGACTGGCATTCTGGTCTCTGGCCTATGAGTGTGGGAATGGGTAAGGAGGTGGGTGCCTGTTGTGAGCAAAGGTTGGGATGAATGCCACAACTTTCCAGTAATTCATGCAGATCAGATCCAGAGAGGGAGCACTGCAATCTAATAGAGCAAGGGTGTGGTTTATTCCTAAGTCTTGTGGCTAACCTATAACCCATATTAGCATCAGGAATGTTGAGGTGGTGCTTGAACTGTGGGCAGATCTTGAAGTTGATGATAATGTGAGATTGTTGATGGATCTTTTGGGAAAGGTCAGATTTTAAAGCGAGACGACCCAAAAGGTTTGGGTTGTCCAAATAGGGAAAGCAGTTAGTCTTGGGTAGTGTAGGATTTGATGATAAAAAGAGCATTAAGTTAGGGTCCGAAGGAGAATTCACTTCTACAGAGCTCAGAGGGGGAATTGTGGCAGAACCACTTTTAATAGGAACCAAACAGGACTTGCTTTGCAAAGGATGAAATAGGGTTCCAGACAAGGAAGTCGATCTGCAATATGAGTTGTGAGAAAAGATTCATGTGAAAATGATTTGGAGAGGCTGGAGAAGGATGAGGTGGGAGATTTAGGGTAAAGAAAAAGAGACGACGTTAGGGAAGGAGCAGTAGTTCCTACAGCTTGAGTTAATACCCAAGGTAAGGTTAAAGGTCTTCATGTAGGCCTCACCATAAGTGAGGAAATACAAGTTGAGTGGTGTGGTGAAGGAATCGGTATTATCGGGCGTTATACCATACAGGTGGCAGTGAGCCACAATAATGGGATTAGTAGCGGGTCAGGCTGAGGAGAGGAAGGAGGGTTAGATAATGGATGAAGCCTTGGTAGATCAGAACATTTCATAAGAGGGGCAAATGGATAGTGAGAGCATCGGGAAGGGATCTGTGAGCGTGAACAGTGTGCTGGTCTCCCTAATATGTTTTGTATTTTTTAACTGTTTTTATTGCCATTTCTTAAAGATAACAACAGCAAGGCAGCAGCCTCCAACAGAACAAGCATTTGCAATGTAGTCAGTCTCTCCTTTGGGACCTTATATGTATTTAGCGATGCAGCACATTAGCCTGGGTGTTGAATCATCTACTGTTCTTTACCATTGGAGGGAAAGTAAGCACCAAACTGTGTGACACGCCAGGAATGGAAAAACATGGAGAAAAATAGTGCCTTTCAACGGGAAAGTGTATAGTCCAAAGCTCTGTTTATAATATAAAATGTTATGTTATGTTATTTTATTTTGTAGCACGCACAGATACTCCAGAGAGTGTCCCGGCGTGAACCAAGAGAGGTAGAAAAGCTAGCACTAAACAAAGAAAAACGTTTTCAGTTTTTTTTTTAAACCAAGGGGTCTTGGATGTTCCATAAAGCAAACAGAAGGGCTTTCCATGCCAAGGCAGCTTTTAGGCCGAGAGAGCAGCCACCCAACCTATGGGGTTTGAAGCAGGGAACCTGGGCTAAAAGTTGAGACAGAGCGCAGGGCCTTCGGTGGCCATATCAATGAAAACACAAGATTTGAAAAAAATATTGTCTACGGGTGCTTGTGGAAGACCATTTTCTATGGACTGGATTTTAGAGAATTGTAAAGTGATTCTGGTATGTTACTGACTTCTGCTGGTCGTTTTCTATCAAGAAGGTTAAATAGAGGCAGTTGCCAGAAACATTTAAAAAAGGAAAGTCTCTCAGTAGAAAGCAGATCTGGTATTTTACTGACCTCTGTTGTTCCTTGTCTATCAAGACAGTTAAATAGAGGCAGTTGAACAGAAAAAAAGTCACCAAGCGGACGCAGACAAGTCCTAGGGCTGATCTCAAAAGCTCACAAAGTACATACACATATAAGTATATAATAAGTATATACTGAAGTATAAACAAGAGGTTTTGAATGCTCGACCTAAAAAGGAAAAGGAGGGGTAGGGGCAAGGGAAAAAAACAACAAAGGGGAAATGCAAGGCACAGCATTTAGTTCATTCCAATGCATAATACATCATGGTAAAGTCATTCCATGTTAGAGATGTCTAAACAAAACAGCATGTAATTTAGTGCAGAACATAATACAGCATCACTCTGCCCAAAGGATGGCTGAACGGTTAGTCAGGGGCAGGGTTGTCTGGATCACAGTCAGCACCATCTGGTAAGGTGGAAGTTTCTGCACTAGGAAAGTCCCTCTCTGTAGTTGGTTTGGAGGATGTGTCTCTCTGTCTAAGATAGGCCAGCATGGGCTACCGAATGTCCTACAGCAGGATTTCAGTGGCATAAGTTCCCAGTATGTAGAGAGCTGCTCCTAGCAATAAACTCGTCTTGCAGCCAAGTCTCAGCCTTTGGTGCCGGCCGCCTGCCCCAATGCACAGCAACCTGCCTCTTGGCTAAGAGAAAAAGCATGGCAGCGAGGCATCTAATCCGGAGGACATCTTTCACATAACCTAGGAGGCCAGCTAACAGGGACTGGAGCAGTGAGTGACCAGTTATCTGATGCAGGACTATGTATATAACAGATCAGTATCCCGCCACCCACGGTCACTCCCATGCTAGATAGAGGAATGAGGCAAGCGGAATTGAGCATTGCAAACCGCTTGCATCATTGACCAGCCCCATACATAGCAATTGCACCAGGGGTGTGGTAGAATTTGTGTAGAAATTTAAAACGAATATGCCACAGCCTGTAGTTGGGTGAGTGGGCCACAGTTTGCCCATAGAAATACGACCATTGTGCATCTGTGATGGGGGGGTTTGTGTCTAGGTCCTAGACAGTGCAGGTCGCCGGGGTGTGCACCATTGCCTTGCCCTGTATCTCAGTGTACAAGCATTGACTAATTTGCTAGGGGAGGTGTTTGTCAGCATATATTTGAGCGTATGAAGTGTAGGTGGTGGCGGGCGAATGTGGCATCTATCACAAAGCAGGTAGCACAAAGCTGATAGTAGAGAACGGTGTCAAGCACTGTGAGGTGGGAGTGTTCATCCGCTACGATTGGGGGGAAGAATGGACTGTCAGGGTATATGTCTGCAAATGTGATAACACCTCACCATTGGGCTTGTGGTCTGGCACCATCATCCTGCACAGGCAGCAGCATGGGATTGCGCGCAAGAAGGATTGAAGGGGCGTAAAAGCAAGGCTGCTGGGCGCAACATTGCATGCCACTCCAGGCCCATCAAACATAATCAACAATGTTAATTTCTGTGCACAGAATCCCCTGTGCACAGAAATTAACAATGTTGAATATGTAGGGTTGGTGAATATGTAGGGTTGGTAAAGCGCAGTGGCCAGCGGGTAAGGGGCTGCCTGATCCTCCTCCCCCTCCGTGTGGGGCTAGAATCATGTGGGGTAGAGCCAAAAATAGAGGAATTGGACTTGCATGCTGAGTTTGTATAGCGTCATGTCCGGTGCATTGAGGCCCCCCTTTTAGAGTGCCAGGGCAAGCGCCATCCACATATGCAATAGCAATCTCCCCTATTACAGACAGAGATAAGCAAGTCCAGGTGGGGATCTGCTCCTCCAACTTCGCCATGCATCTGCCGCAGTTGGCCCGCCAGAGCTAGTCCATGTCATGACAGAGCCAAAAACCTAGGAAGCGCACAGATTCAGAGGCCCCTTGCAGTGGGTATTCAGATTCAAACAACTGGGTGCCCTCTGTGAGGGGGAAAAGTATAGATTTTGCCCAATTTATGTGGTACCTGAATAGCCACCAAATCGGATAACTTCACGAATGACCAAGCTAGGTATGCTTGCGGTTCTCAGACATACAGCGTGACTGTCAGCATACATGAACACTAAGATAAATTGTGCCATCAAATTAAGACCATCGGTGAGCCGGGGACAAGGGACAGCCGTGCCGAGGACCTGCAAGACTGAAAACAGGTCAGAGATCATCCCATTGAGGGAAATTCGGGCCTTCAAGGAGTTGTAATGTAGACAGATCAGAAGCACAAAACATGGAAGGAGACCCAGGCGCAGAAGTAAGTGGAATAAGTAGGGCCACTCCAAAATCAAATGCCTTTGTGGCGGCCAGTGTTGTAGAGGGGTCTCGATCAGTAGGGGTCCAGCCGTAGGCACCTCTATAGGAAGCAGACCTACTGGCAAGTAGGTGTGATGAAGGGGTAGTTGCACCAAGCGTAGGCCTAGCTCAGTTCCCCAGTCCTGACTACCTCTTTGACAAAACACGGCCCATGCATCCAGTGACCAGGGCGTCCCTCCCCAGTGGTCTGAAAGCAGGCCATTTGCTCAAATTTGTTTGTGTTGAGTCAGGGTATGGCCCAGTGGCCCACGTGTCCAGTCCACATTGTCAGTTGGCACAACAGCAAGCCCTCCAGCCACCTCCCTCTTTCACCCCATGTTGTCTTTATATTGCACAATGCGCCCACCCTGGGCAGCAGCAGAACACATTTTCTGTAGTATCGGAGATCTCCCCACAGCCGTGGTGTGAGTATGCCCTCCAGGGCAAAAGGATTATGCCATAATACGTGGCACATCCCCTGCTGGATTGAATTGATTAGCTTTCCTCCGTTGGTCCCAGTCAATCACCGACAGTGCCCCTTCTCACCTTTGGAAGGCCGGCTGCACCATTACACAGCTGGCCACCATCCTACACAGCTGCACTGGAGTGTCCCCGAACACCAGCAGTGGCATAGCCAGGCAACCAGGGGCCACCATACAGCACAGGGTATACGTTGCCACCATATACCTCTGGATTGGAGGCTCCCTCACAAAGGGACCCCGACACAGCCCACACATCAGGCCACAGTACAAGCTTTGAGGCAGCCATGCAGCCCTTCCTCGCTTCAGCTGTTGCAGAGCCCCAAAGGTGGATAAACAGCTTTACCATTGCCTGTGGCATGAACACAGGGTTCTGGGACTTGGATTCAGCCAGGATGCCACAAATAAATGCTGGTTTGTACCATCGACCATCAGAGCTCTGCTATGCAGCAATCATCTCGCTGCTGGGCTATCTAGCGCCCCTGAACCCAATTTCTTACAGTCAGACATCTTTGGTTCAGGATGTCCGGTAATGGCGGGCAAATTAATATATTTCCAAAAGTATTATGCCAAACTCACTGCACATGCACAATAATGTAATGTGCCTCTGGACATGGTACCACAACCTCCTCAAGAAATTCTAGAATTTGTACTGTCTGGGTGCAGTTAGAACCCATACACACAATGTTTTCCTTTGTACAACATTACGTTTGAGACACGTTGGGTTCAGTTAATGCCCAAAGGCTTGCTGATATCATGGGATTACAGAAAGAAAACTATCAAAATGTAAATATCTTCAAATCAGAAGCTGGAGCCAGGCATCTGGCTCAGTGGCGGGCATCTCAAAAAACTAGCGAAGGCACTATATGAGACAAAGCAGAACACAAAAGAGATAGCGAATCTTTACTGGATAATGATGGATATGGCTGATGGAGATTTCACCTTACCGAATGAGCTCTGGGGAGAATACTTGCCAGATGAAAATACAGAAGAATGATGGCAAGTATCTTATGATATACTACACTCCATAGTAGCTGCTGCAAATTTTAAAAGAAACCATCTTTTTTCTCTCCACAGAGTTTACTGGTCCCCAGCTAGGCTGTCAAAATTTTCGAAGGGTCTTAGCCCCTGCTATCCAAAGTGCCAGCAGGAAAAAGCTGATGATATTCATATGTTTTTAAGGTGCCCTTTGTTACATACATTTTGGGGTGCGGTTAGTGAAGGTATGGAAGCCATGTTCAGTTTTGAAATTCAGGTGAGTATTGTCTTAGTTTTTTGGGGTATTTTTCCGAATTACGATTTATTACCTCGAGATGTTAGTAAGTTGTCTTTTTATTTAATCTTGCTTGCTCGCAGAGAAATTTGTAAATTTTGGCTTAAGGGCACGGCAACGATCCACCTAGCCTGGGTAAATGCAATAAAATTAGCAGTAAATCTAGACAGGGTTAATTGGAAAAGGAAAAATGATTTTTGGCTGCCATGTGTAGACTGGCTAGACAAGCTGTGACAATAGAGACCTATTTCTCCAATGATTATGCCTTTTCTCAGATAAACATATCCCTTGGATCAGTTGCACAGGCCATCAAGTTAGAAGAACTGAACTGACAAATTGTGAGGGTATTTGTGGAAAGTGCATCCATTAAGATCATCAAAGTTTATGTACTGTTGGTGCTAATTATTTGAATGGGAGGCCGCAGACCGAATACAGCAGACTCTGGGCACATCTTTTGGCGCATGAGGGCAAAAAAAAAAAATAAGAAATTACGTTTGAGACGTCCCTTCCTGCTCACATAAAACTGCTCTTTTTAAAACCCTGTGGCCTGTTCACTAGAAGCCTATAGGTGTTTGAAAAAAATTCAATGCGGGGCTGCTCCCATTAATGTTACACCTCTTAAGTCAAAGGGATTGTGAAAAATCCAAGTGTTGCAGATTAGCCACGTCCTTTTAATGAGAGAGTAGTAAGGATGTAGAATGTAGTGGGTTTTTCAATCGGGAGCACATTTTCGAAAATATATGACTAAAGCATGGTGTGATTGTGCACTGTCATTTACAGAGAACATATTAATCCATTGAAAAGGACTCATGAAATGGCCACTAAATTTGCATCAGATAACCAAATTTTGGTGATAAACCTATATGGTGCATAAACAATGTGTGGAAGGAAATCAAACTTCAGCTAATGTTAATTATATGCGTTTCACACAAATAGGTGTCCTTGATCCTAGTTAAATCTTTGTTCCACCACACTTTAGAATTATGAAAAAAATGGGGCTCAGTTCTGCTTTTTCTTGATGCTTATTTACTTTGAAATATTTGTACAGTTCAATTGCAAGTAGTTAAAAGTTGTAGTGTTAAAAACAAAAGTGACATCCTACAACCTTTCCTTTCACACTCCTTGTACCCGAACAACACTATCACATAGTTCACATTACAAAATCTTCTCGATTTGGAGTCAGAGAAAGTTTTTTAAACACCAATCTCCATGCTTATTTGATTTGCAGTTTGCATAGTGCTTGAATGCCCGGAGGCGTCTTGGCGCTGCTTCAAGCAAAGGGTAAAAACCAAATGCTAAAACCTTGTAGGAATTCGTTGTTAAAGAGACAAGTTTTTAATGATTTCCTAAAAGACAACATATTGGAACTGTCTAAAATTTTTAAGGGGAGAGCATTTCATTGTTTGGCTGTTCCGACAATTAAAAGTCTTCCATCCCACTTGACTCCCTTGGTCCTGGGGACCACCAGAAGCTTAACACCCAAAGATCTTAAGTGTCTATATGGGGAATACCAGATTAAGTGGTTTTCCAGATAATCTGGACCAATATTGTGTAAGGCCTTAAAAGCAATACATAAGGATTTTAAGGTGATTATTTTATTACTGGTAGGCCAATGCAGCTTGGCCAGCTCATTATGCATAGATTGATGCTTAGGAACACCTAAGAGGAATCATGCTGCGGCATTCTGAAGCATCTACATTTTCTGCATGTTTGAATGTTTTTGAATGTTAAGGAGTAATGCATTCACATAATCCAGTTTGGACAGGGCTAGCTCAGGGACCACTATCTTCTGTAGATTTGGGGAATAAAAGGGCTGATCTTCCTAATCATTTTTAAGATGAAGAAAACTTATGATTCTAAGGCTTTGATCTGATCTTTAAAGGTTAGTTTATTGTTACGAACAGTTACGTTGGTTTATGTTAAAAGAATAAGCAGCAATTTACCATTAGACATTGCCTGCCATTTGATCTCTGTCTGCACAACAAATGTGACAAAACTAAAAAAAAAAACTCTTTATTGTTCATTCACTTTCTGAATCCCAAAATAACTTTTTGGGGGAGCTTCAGCACCTCCACGTCCCACTGGCAAAGCCTATGCAGAAGCCCCGTCTTTTAACTACAGGACTGGAGCCTGCAGTCTGAAGTTTAAAGCAGGTCTAATCTCAATAGTAAATCTTTGCACCATCTTGGAGGTACTGGATGGACACTGTAGCATGTAGATTGCGCAGAGCTTAATGCAGCAGGGATACTGGAGACAATGTATTGCCATAAATCAGCAATTTGGAGTTGTATCATGTAACCTAGAGTGTACACAAAGATTCCTTCAATTGGCATTTTACCCCAAGGCTATTTTATTGGGAGCAGGACCTTTTCCCCTGGATTATAAGGGAATAGGGTGCATTAATCTGCAGCAGCTATTTTAATGAGACTATGGTATGTGACCAATAGACTCTACTTACATCTGGAGGAGACTCGCAGCCTCGGAGTTATCAGACTGGTTTAGGACTTGCCAACTGTATTTCCTACACAAAGACATCACTTTAGCCTGTATACTTACTTTATGCTATCCTACCGCGATGAGAATGATTCGTACCATACACTGATTTCTAAGTCATAAAATATTCACCACGCTCTTACTCTACATTGTTTTCTGTAATGTCTGTACACCTCAAGCGTTTACTGAATCACTGTTGGTACTGGAGCTAAAAGAAGTCCTTCCACCCACTTGAAGCATCAAGTCCTCTGTGAGATTTACACTTAGAGGTCTTACATAATCTAGTATAGAGCTCAATGTATACTGATGGTAATAGCCTAGGCTTTCAGCCTAGCCATGGGATGCATAGGATGTGGAGTGTTTGCTTCAGGGATTTTTTGCAACCTACTGCAGGACACAGGTTTTTAACTCCATAAGAGTGATTCAGGTTAATGAACTAGCTGCAGAAATTTGTGCGAAAGAGACAGATGCCATTAAGCATATTATACGTGTGCTGTCTGCGTTTTCAGGATAACTCATTATTGGGATATGAGCACTTGATGCAGGTCATGGTAGATGTGAAACTTCGGAGCTCTCAGTATGCTTCACTACTGGTATACCAGTGCATGAAGAAGTCCACATGTAGGTGGTATAACAGAGGTGTCAGAAAGACTCTATATTTGAATAGCAGCACACAGTTCAAATAAGAAGAGGTGCACAGACAGAGCCCTGGGAATGTCTCAATACTGAGATAGCTGCGCTTGGTGCAGGTTAGCTATTAGTGGACTGTCAGAGGACTCATAATTTCTCTGTACCAGGAAAACAGAGCACTATGCAGTACAGGGCACAGGTGTACACCTAAAGCTATTGGGCACCACATCAGGAATAGTCTTGATTACTCACATGCTGCATTTTCGAATCTACAGGACTGACCATTAAAATCAACAGGATTTGTAGCATATCTTAAAAACACACCTTGAATCTCTGGATGAGGTCAAACCTATCACTCAGGGAGTTAGAGCAACACCAATAAAGCTGGAGGACAAGCTCAGGATGGACCATAATCCCAATCTGTTTCACCAATCCTGTAAAGTCAGCATCAGAGACCATCACAAAAGACACAGACCCTCAGTTTATGAGTAAACTGTAGTTTACTCATCATCGCTTTTAGTAACCGAGTCACCTGATCTGGTTAAACAACTGTATGTTTTGACTGTAAGGATGTGAGTGACCGCAATCTAGGAGACATGGCTGTACTGGACGTATGTACTCATGTCCCCAAAAAATAATGAGAAACCAAACAGTTTAAATGGTAACAACAAATGTAGGGGACACAACTTTAAAAATGTCAAGTCAATCTGAAGTACAGATATCCAAACTTCAGGAATGATGCTGACTAATAGGTGGTTATTAACAATAATGGATGGCCCAGTATCTCTCAGAACCAGGGGAATTTGAAAGTATGGAACATCAGTAGGTTCTGCCAAGGAACACACAATCTCTTTTGAATCTACCTAATCCTATGTTTTATGTAATGCACCCTCTGTATGGCACATATATGTAATTATGTATGTTGTGTAACAGTATTGGGTCTTTGGTATATGAATTATGTGTTCCTTCACGATATATGAATGTTAATATACCGTGCACAGTAACATTTTTGTGTCAGCGTCTTTATTTCTTTATTGATATTGCACCATTGATTGGATTTTTCTAGTTTATCAGGATAAATGTAACTTTTCAAAAGAAATTGTGTATTTCTCAATAGAACCTACTGTTGTTATGTTATGTTAAGGTATTTGTAGAGCGCATGCCTGCCCCAGCAACAGGGCTTCCCAACGCTAAGATGAGCACCAAGTGAGCCGACTGAGTAGTGGATATACTGTATATACTGTATTAGGAGGTTGTCACTGGATTTCACAGTTTATTAGCAAGTGTTATGGCTGACGGTACAGAGAATGGTTGCAGGTATGTACAGAATGTTGGACCACTTTGGGTGTCTAACAGCATACATGGCATGATGCCTGGAGAGGGTTGTATGATGGAACAATGACTGCATTTACAGTGAATGCCTTTACGACGACTCCGAAACAACAACTGTGTCCTTACAACGAAAGTCTTTACACCAACCTTTTCTAACCAATACGGTGCCTTTACCACAAATGTCTTTACCACAAAAATATTAGTATTTTACAAGTGAGTAAAATCCACATATATATTATCTATATATATATATATATATATATATAATATATCCATATATGTAATATATATATATATATATATATTACCTACTGGCGTCTCGCCAGTAGGTATATATAGTTAGGATTTTTTCCCTATGGGATTTTTGAAAATTCTATGTCTAATAACGTTGGCGTTTGTGGACGGAATCGGCTGAAATTTTCAGGAAAATGGCACATTTTGTTTCTGAGCAGCCCCTGAAAATTTGGTGGGGTTTCGTCAAGGGGGGGCCGAGAAAAAAGGGGGGTCCCAAAACGCGTTTTTCCCATTCATTTTTCCATAGGGCGGTTGGACTCACTTTTAGCTCGAACGGCTGAATGGATTTGCACGAACCTTGGCAAAATTGTAGGGACTGTTAGCCCGATGTGCCTTTGCTAGGTCTCAATATATGTGCTTCAGTGGATTTTGAGAAATTAACGTTTAAATCAAGATATATATCTGTAACAGCGCTCCGGGCAGCGATCCGGTCCGCTTACTTTTCGCGTTTCGGAACTTTGCGCGCAGAAAGCTGATTGGCTCTCCGGTGTCTGTCAACATTCTAAACAGTCCGGAGCGGCCGCCATCTTGTCTCTCGGAAGGATCGAGAGAGAAGAAGAGGTGAAAAACGAAGGGGGAATTTAATGAAAGGGGGCAAGGTATCCCCCTCTTGACCCCCTAGGAATGTTGTTGGGGTTATTAAAGGGTCCCGTGGGGAAAAGAAAAAAAAAATGATTTTTCACGGTAGAAGCGCTTCACGGGCCGCTAACTGGGCCGCAAACTGGTAGCGAAACGGGAATTCGCCATTTTGTGCTTCGTTAATTAAATTACTAGGTATAAGGGGGTGCGGGAGACGTATCCTAATCCCCTATGTTTCCTGAGGGTGGCTGAGGAGGCTGATATATGTTGATACATCTCTTCCAGCGGCTGTGCGTGAGCTTTTTTTTTTTTTGCTGCGTGACAGTCCGGAGCGGCCGCCATCTTGTCTCTCGGTAGGATCGAGAGAGAAGAAGAGGTGAAAAACGAAGGGGGAATTTAATGAAAGGGGGCAAGGTATCACCCTCTTGACCCCCTAGGAATGTTGTTGGGGTTATTAAAGGGTCCCGTGGGGAAAAAAAAAAAATGATTTTTCACGGTAGAAGCGCTTCACGGGCCGCGAACTGGGCCGCAAACTGGTAGCGAAACGGGAATTCGCCATTTTGTGCTTCGTTAATTAAATTACTAGGTATAAGGGGGTGCGGGAGACGTATCCTAATCCCCTATGTTTCCTGAGGGTGGCTGAGGAGGCTGATATATGTTGATACATCTCTTCCAGCGGCTGCGCCATCTTGCCTTTTTTCCAATGCCACAATTTTGTCGTGCACGGCAGCCATTTTAGATGCCAGGCTGGTCCCAGGCTATCACCTACCCCTGCGGATGTAGTTTATGGCCCCAGCTGTAGAGAATTCAGACATGCCAACCCTCCCGATTCAGGCGTGTGACTACTGATTTCAGTGCTAGTCTCCCGCCTCCCGATTTCTGCAAGCAAAAACCCGGGGGCATATTACGAACAACTAGCTATAATTTTTGTCTCTAACTTGTTTAGAGACAAAAATTATCGCCGCACATCGGCGATTTTTATCGCAGATAAACCTTGCTATTATCGCAGAAAAGTCAGCGATATTCATGTATTATCGAGCAAATGCTCTTAGCCATGTTATCCACCTCCCATTGGATAACATGGCTAAGAACTGCTCAGGGCAGGTGTTAGATTTTGGAGATATTCGCGCTTAGCGCGAATATCTCCAAAAGTTGGTAATAGGAGAAAGCGATGTTAGGGACTGTTTCCAGTCGCTAACATCTTGGCACGCCACTTTGCATGTTATTAGTGATAAGTATCACTGACATGCAAAGCGGGGCCCAAGATGGTCGCTATCTCCTTTTAGCTGTCACTAACTGGTGTTAGCGACAGCTTGGTAATAGGGAGATAATTTTATCTCCGCTTTCATGGCTTTTAAAGCCAAAAAAGCGGAGATAAACCCCCTTGATAATATGCCCCACGATTCCTTGGGGGTTTCAGCTGACAGGGCTTGGTATTGTGTTACATGGTAATTTTTCCAGGAAACGTCAGAGGGTCGATGCAGGGGTTCTAGAAGAGGTGATAAACCATTTAAGCCTCATGAACAAGCGCATGGTCTTTTAAAGATTTGTGAAGTACTCGGGGCGGCGGTGTGTGTGTGCCCTCTTTCAGGAGCGGGCGGGGGGGCACTGCCAGCAACTTGCCAGGTCAGGTAGTGTTCAACACGTGCATCACCCTTTCTCTGCCTGCTATTGCGCTCCATGCTTCGGAAAGGTAAGAAAAAGAACGTGCATTTGAGTTTGAAATGTCCGATCCTGCAGCAGCACACTTCCAAAGCCGACACATGACAATAACCCGATTCAAGGCCCTATTCACCCGTTTTTAAAAAAATAGATAACACTCCAACAAAGTAAGATTATAAAACTTTATTAACTTTTAACTATAATGAACGGAACAAAAACTAAAAACATTTAAACATTTTTCAACTCAAAAAGCAACAATGGTTAGAAGCTGTCTTTTGTGCGAATAGTCCCAAGGCAGCACAACGTGCAGAGTTCTGGACGGCACCCAGGTGATGTCGCCTGGGTGCCGCACTGGTTTTGGAATCCTACAATGCAGCACAGAAAAACAGCGTGGGGCGTCCCGGGTGGTGCGGGGGGAGGCCTCGTCAGTAGCGGTCTGTTGTGCGAATAGTCCCAAGGCAGCAGAACGCGTTGAGATGTTGATGGGACTGTGTCCAGTGTCCCATGGCTGACACAACATGTACGACAGGCACCCAGGTGATGTCCAGTAAACTGCCGCACTGGTTTTGGTATCCTACAATGCTGCTCCGAAAATTGGCGTGCGGCACCCCGGGAGGGGGGGGGGGCGGCGTGAACGGGCCTCCCCAGGTGGCAGCCATCTAGCTGAGTTGCGCCCGCTCTTGCGGCTACAGCGTCTCGCTCACCATGTTGTTGAGTTGCTCCCACTTTTGCAGTGCAGCGATAGGCGGCTGCCACTTGGCTCTTAAAATGGCGGACGGCTCCTCGGTTTTGGGCCTGGTCCACTGAAATGGCCCTGGGACACCTTGGAACTCGGACGCTTGCCTGCTAGGGCTTGGGCTCCATTCTCGAAAAGCGTCCCCTCAGCCGTGAAGATTCTACAAAAGTCTTGGGGGCCCCCGACTCCCGCAGGCTTCCGGTGGGGAGCGGCTGCCATGATTGCTCGCGGAATGACCACGACGGAGCCACGAGATGGTGGTGCTCTCATGCTGACGCCAGCTTCAGTCTGAATGATCCAGAAACAAGGTGGGGCTTTCATCGTTTGGGAAAAAAAAATGTTCTAAACCAATGAAAAGTGTTATTTTTAGGTCATATGACCAAGCCTTCCATCTTTAGGAAACCAAAAGTAAAATGAACCAATGAAAAGTTTTATAAACAAGTCACATGACCTGTTATGCGGCATAGGGCTACAAAAAGCGTAGAAAATCCGTTGGCACGTGAGGCGGCGTCAGTAGCGGACCGATGTGCGAATAGGCCGAAGGCAGCACAACGCGCCGAGATTCGGATGGCACCGAGGTGGTGTCCAGCAAATTGCCGCACTGGTGTGGCCATCCTACAATGCTGCGCCTAAAGACGGCGTGTCCAGCTGAGTTTCTCCCGCTCTTGCGGTACAGTGACTCGAACGCGCCGAGATCCGGATGGCACCGAGGTGGTGTCCAGCAAAATGCCGCACTGGTGGGGCCATCCTACAATGCTGCTCCGAAAGACGGCGTGTCCAGCTGAGTTGCGGTCACTGTTGCGGTACAGTGACTCGAACGCGCCGAGATCCGGATGGCACCGAGGTGGTGTCCAGCAAATTTCCGCACTGGTGTGGCCATCCTACAATGCTGCGCCGAAAGACGGCGTGTCCAGCTGAGTTGCGGTCACTGTTGCGGTACAGTGACTCGAACGCGCCGAGATCCGGATGGCACCGAGGTGGTGTCCAGCAAATTGCCGCACTGGTGTGGCCATCCTACAATGCTGCGCCGAAAGATGGCGTGTCCAGCTGAGTTGCGGTCACTCTTGCGGTACAGTGAGTCGAACGCGCCGAGATCTGGATGGCCCCGATGTTGTGTCCAGCAAGTTGCGTGGGGTGCCCCGTTGGCTTATGAGGTGATGTCAGTAGTGGACCGATGTGTGAATAGGTCGGAACCAGCACAAGGCGCCAAGATCCGAATGGCAAGTCCTGGATGTTGAGTGCCTCAGTTGAGAGTTCTGAGCAGTGCTTGTAAGACTGTCTGAAGCTTATTTGCACCTGCTGCAGCTTCACTATTGCCCTGGTGTGGCCAAAGGTGGCACATGACATAGGCGGCCGGCTCCCGAGGTCCGGCGGAACTTTTTTCCTTTTCCTTTCTGCTTCTTTTCCTACAATCCGTTTCATCTGAAGACACGACCAGGTCCCTGAATGTGTGCAGGGGGACGCTATTGATTGAATGAAAATGGCGGCTTGACACAAAGCTGACTCAAGCGTTACTGTTGATGCTATACAGACAAAAATTGGTTTTCAGTTTGTACATTCTTCAGGTTTTTTTTTTCCATCCAAGTCTGATTGAGAGTTTGTAGAAAAATGGCTTCAGATTTTCCACATACTACTCTTCAACATTCTTCCTAAATGTAACAATGTGAAACTCACTAGGAGAACGGCTGTTTCTGTTTCCTTTCAAAATGCTGCCAACAATATTTTCTGAATGGAAGACACCATCTTGTAGCATAAAGGGCCGAAAGGGGTTCTGGTCTGGCCGATGGTTGGTGGAGACATTTTGACTATATCTTGGACCTGCCCGGCCTCGCCCAAAATGGCGCCGGTATAAATGGGACTCGTAACTCCTTGCCCGCAAATGTATATCTAGAAAATGTTATTGTAAGTGGCCCAGTCGTATTTTAATTACAAAATGTACGTCCACCGATTCCGCAACTGTTAGACACCTTTGTTCTTGCAACCTAATGGCCCGCTCGTTACGTTCTTCTACAGTGTAAATGTCTCCTCATCATATACGATTTCAGTTTGCTCCGTGGCCGGCCCACGTGGTTATAGGCCCGTATTTGTATACTGACATTTTCACAATAAAGGTTTTTAAAACAAAACACGGTAGTAGTATTTACATTGGTAAAGTTTTTACTTTTAGTCACTGTTTTCGAATCAGTAAAGGCAAGTGAAATAAAGCAGTCCAATTACATGACGGATAAAAGGTATAATATGTAGGAACGCAGTAAAGATAAATGCTTAAGGGCAGTTGTGTTTTTCATGTCTGCAATATAAAGTGATCGATAAGAATCTGATAATCAGGCGTATCGGCGACTAAGACAGCAGGCCGAATCTCTTTTACTCAACGGCTCCGTCATGGAAGGAAGAAATGCCCTTTTTCTCGAAAAAGGAATATATTTTACTTACAAGACAGTTGTAAATTTTCCGGGAAAGTACATTAGCCTGGAATATTATAACATATGTTTGAAAAAAAAATATTGTTCGAAAACAATAAAAAGCGTAATTTTTAGGTCATATGACCAAGCTTTTCATCATTAAATTAACAAAAGTAAAATGAACCAATGAAAAGTTTTATTAACAAGTCACATGACCTGTTATGCTTACGGTACGCGCTGCACGCCGCGCCTCGGATCACATCCGGGTGCGGTAATGCGGCGTGTCATATAACGCATTACGTGACAACGTAGGTCAAGAATATAGTCAAAATGTCTCCACCAACCAGCGTTCGGAACACAACCCCTTTCAGCAGTCCAAAAAGTTCTGTTAAATGACAACAGAGGGGACAGGCAACAAGAACCATCAGTCAAAGAGGGGAGGGCAAGTTCTTCTCTTCCGGGTCATGTTGGGGTGCTACCGGAACTGATCGAATTGGTAGTCTACAGTGTTTCTGGATGTTTCAGACTAAAGCTGGCGTCAGCATGAGACCACTACCATCTCGTAGCTCCGTCGTGGCCATTCCACGAGCAATCATGGCAGCCGCTCCCCACCAGAAGCCTGCGGGAGTCGGAGGCCCCCAAGACTTTTGTAGAATCTTCACGGCTGAGGGGACGCTTTTCGAGAATGGGACCCAAGCCCTATCAGGGAAGCGTCCGAGTTCAAAGGTGTCCCAGGGCCATTTTAGTGGACCAGGCCCAAAACCGAAGAGCCGGCCGCCATTTTGAGAGTCCTGTGGCAGCCGCCTATCGCTGCACCGCAAGAGTGGGCGCAATTCAGCTGGATGGTGGGCAAGACGCTGTAGCCGCAAGAGTGGGCGCAACTCAGCTGGATGGGACAAGGTTCAGAATTGAAGAGTCATCAAAAGGCAAAAAGTTCCGCCGGACCCCGGGAGCCGGCCGCCTATGTCGGGGGCGATCTCAGGCTACACCAGTGCTATAAGACGTGGGGAGGGTGTCGGAGCCAAGCGTCTTCTCCGAGTCCATGGCCATCACACCGCCCCTCAGGGGCCTCCGTCAAGCTGTTTAGGAAGGTAACATATCACATTGTTTTCTAATGCAGTCAGGTCCATAAACGACACTCACTTACTTTGAGAATAGTGAAGCTGCAGTAGGTGGAGTAAGCTTCAGACAGTGTTACAAGCGCTGCTCAGAACTCTTAACTATGGCACCCAACATCCAGAACTTATGCCATTTGAGAATGGCAGTGACATCGAAGCAACTCAGGGACCAAAACCATTAACGTACTTTCACGTATGAAAATCTTACTTGGGGAGGGGGCAGGAGCGAAGCGGCCCCTCCCAGTCAGCGCCACCACACCGTATGTTGAAAATTTGAAGCCATCGTTCTACAAAGTCAACCAAACTTGGATTGAAAAATCTAGAAAAATGTACAAACTGAAAACCAGTTTTGGTCTGCATAGCATCAGTAGCAACGCTTGAGTCAGCTTTGTGTCAAGCCGCCATTTTGATTCAACAAAGCACAGGCATTGAAAAAGGCTCAAACTCAGAACTCTGAACTATGGCACCCAACATCCAGGAGCTTGCCATCCGGATCTTGGAGCCTTGTGCTGCTTTCGACCTATTCACACATCGGTCCACTACTGACATCATCTTATAAACCAACGTTATGTAAATAGTTTTTTAATAAAATGTTTTACCCTGTTTCTTTGCTGGTGTGTTGTCTATATTTTTAATATTTGCATAGGGTTTGTCGTTATTTTGTGCGGGATGGGTGATGGAGCCGAGTTGTCTTGCAGCCCTCATGGTGTGGAGCTCAGTTCATCTCACTATTTTCGTATTTCTCATGAAGGGTTGTTCCTAATATTTCTATTTTAGCGAGGTCAAAAAGAGATCCAATTAGTGGCCTACTGATTTTGCTCGATTACTTTTATTTTTTTACACGATTTTTCACTATCTGCAAAGACTAAACAGAGTATTGCGACTTTGTGCTTGTTTGTAAATAGAGAATGATCCAAAGAGAACCAATTCTAAAACAGTAAATGCTTGGACAACAATCAATCAAATGGAGAGACAAGCAGGCACGACGGATTACAACGGGGGTAAAGGCCTGCGTTAACTACCCTTCAGTATCTGCAAAGAGAGAGTACTACTAAGACAAAAGAGGGGAGGGGGGGTGCAGCGTTCAAAGCACATCAGCGTGCATAAATACGAAAATGTTTTTATCTATCACGTACTTGACATTTTAAAGCTTTTCATATTTGCTATTAAAAAACCAATGAAATTCACAGAAAAAACCATAGGTTATAGTGGATATATAGTTAGGAATTTGCATTTACAAAACCTTGAAAATTCAATGAAAAAACCATTGGTTTTAGGCCATATATAGTTAGGGATTTGCATTTACAAAACCTTATTTTACTCGCATAAAACCATTGAAATTCCATATATAGTTATAAGCGCTAACTATATATCGCGCACCCGCAATCCACTGCTGATGATGTCACATATTACATCATTCATGACATGGTTAGTGACATCACTGATGACATCACTGATGACATCTCAAATGACATCACTGATGACATCACTGAAAACATCTCATTTGACATGACTGATAACATCACTGATGATATCATTCATGTGATAATACGATGAACCTCTTCAGACTCTAATATAACCTTAGATACAATCAGTGTAAACAGACACTCACAGACTGTCACTCATCCATGGAGTTACTCACACACCTAGTCAGTCATGCAAAGAATCAATCACACCTCTATTTCCTCAAATATACAGTTATACAAACTTTACTTATTCAAACATATACTAACACATATTTACTCTCTTATACAATCCCTGATACAAGTTCACAATGATCCATACAGCCACTCACACATTCACTGGCTCTTATGCACAGTTATTTATATATGTCAACTCTCACATGTACTGTGTTTTACATATGTACTTACTTTGACATGTAGCACTGAGATATCCATTCACTCACTAATACACTCATGCACAGTCAAGCGCCCATACAGCTGTTTCCACATACACTTTTGAATCCATACATATAGTGAATCAACTACTCACACATCTATGTACAGAGTCACACACCTCCCAGCCACCCATACACACACACTCAGTTTCCCATACAAATACTTGGACAACCAATGAATAACCCATACAGTTACTCAAATAGCTACTGATCAACATATGCAGCAGTTTGTAGAACAACAGATATAATGATGCACAAATTAAAACAGTTTAGTCACTAACCCATGCACTCAGTGAGACACATTTAATCACTCACTGAATCAGTCAGTCATGCACCTAGTAACTCCTTCATCCAGACACTTATATATCCACTCATTCTTCAATATGTAAAACATATTTTAACTTTACAGAAACATACAGTCACTGGATGTTGTAATCAGTGATGTCATCAGTGATGTCATTTGAGATGTCATCAGTGATGTCATCAGTGATGTCACTAACCATGTCATGAATGATGTAATATGTGACATCATCAGCAGTGGATTGCGGGTGCGCGATATATAGTTAGCGCTTATAACTATATATGGAATTTCAATGGTTTTATGCGAGTAAAATAAGGTTTTGTAAATGCAAATCCCTAACTATATATGGCCTAAAACCAATGTTTTTTTCATTGAATTTTCAAGGTTTTGTAAATGCAAATTCCTAACTATATATCCACTATAACCTATGGTTTTTTCTGTGAATATATATATATATATATATATATATGTATATGTATATATATGTATATGTATATATTTATATGTATATATATATATATATATATATATATATATATATATATATATATATATATATATATATATATATATATATATATATATATATATATATATATATATATATATATATATATATATATATATATATATTCAATGAAAAAACCATAGGTTATAGACCATATATAGTTAGGAATTCGCATTTACAAAACCTTATTTTACTCGCATAAAACCATTGAAATTCCATATATAGTTAGTTGCGCTAACTATATATCGCGCACCCGCAATCCACTGCTGATGATGTCACATATTACATCATTCATGACATGGTCAGTGACATCACTGATGACATCACTGATGACATCTCAAATGACATCACTGATGACATCACTGATGACATCTCATTTGACATTACTGATCACATCACTGATGATATCATTCATGTGATAATACGATGAACCTCTTCAGACTCTAATATAACCTTAGATACAATCAGTGTAAACAGACACTCACAGACTGTCACTCATCCATGGAGTTACTCACACACCTAGTCAGTCATGCAAAGAATCAATCACACCTCCATTTCCTCAACTATACAGTTATACAAACTTTACTTATTCAAACATATACTAACACATATTTACTCTCTTATACAATCCCTGATACAAGTTCACAATGATCCATACAGCCACTCACACATTCACTGGCTCTTATGCACAGTTATTTATATATGTCAACTCTCACATGTACTGTGTTTTACATATGTACTTACTTTGACATGTAGCACTGAGATATCCATTCACTCACCAATACACTCATGCACACAGTCAACCGCCCATACAGCTGTTACCACATGCACTTTTGAAACCATACCTCTAGTGAATCAACTGCTCACACATCTATGCACAGAGTCATACACCTCCCAGCCACCCACACACACACTCAGTCTCCCATACAAATACTAAGGTAACCAATCAATAACCCATATAGTTACTCATATAGCTACTTATCAACACATGCAACAGTTTACAGAACAACAGACATAATGATGCACAAATTAAGACAGTTTAGTCACTAACCCATGCACTCAGTGAGACACATTTAATCACTCACTCATACAGTCAGTCATGCACCTACTAAATCCTTCATCCAGACACTTATACATCCACTCATTCTTCAATATGTAAGACATATTTTAACTTCACAGAAACATACAGTCACTGGATGTTGTCATCAGTGATGTCATTTGAGATGTCATCAGTGATGTCATCAGTGATGTCACTGACCATGTCATGAATGATGTAATATGTGACATCATCAGCAGTGGATTGCGGGTGCGCGATATATAGTTAGCGCAACTAACTATATATGGAATTTCAATGGTTTTATGCGAGTAAAATAAGGTTTTGTAAATGCGAATTCCTAACTATATATGGTCTATAACCTATGGTTTTTTCATTGAATTTCAATGGTTTTTTAAATGCAAATTTCTAACTATATATGGTCTATAACCTATGGTTTTTTCAGTGAATTTCATTGGTTTTTTAAAAGCTAACATCTGTAGCTGTAAAATGTATTATTCTTTAAATCCCAAAATATATTTAGATGTTTATTGATAATTTTTTTTTTAATATTTTTTTTCTTCGCTTCTAGTTCGCGAACCGGGAAGCTTTCCGTTAGCTCATCTTGATGCCGCGATCTAGTCCGCGAACCGGTCAACGTTACGTTAGCGGAACAGTGACGCGCCGCGGAAGCGCGACGTATCACGTTATCGCGTAATGCGTCTAATGACGCGCCGCGTTAGCGCTCCCGGAAGTGCTCCGGACCGCGAACCGGAAGCGATCTGGGACGCGGCGCGCGCCGCGTAACGTAAGCGGAACAGGTCATGTGACTTGTTTATCAAACTTCTCATTGGTTCATTTCACTTTTGGTTTCCAAATGATGTATGACTAGGTCATGTGACCTAAAAATAACACTTTTCATTGGCTCAGAACTTTTGTTTTCCCCAAATCAAGTAAACCCCTCCTTATTTCCTCACTCTGACTTTCATCTTGGTGAGAGAAAGACCATTTATCTGAAGATCCACAATGGCTTCCATTGTTGCTGCAGCTGGTGCACCCCCACCACCACCTCCACCTCCCCATAAGAAGAGAGGACCACCCAGTCAAATTATGACTAACAGAGAGGAGGAAGATGAGGAAGAAGAAGAAGAGGAGAGAGAGGGACAACAATTTGTTGATGAGTTGCCCCGGGTTTCTAAACGAAAAACCAGTTTCATCTGGCAGTTTTTCACCATCCCTCCTGGAACCAAGAAAGTGAATGCAAAATATGCCACCTGCCTCATCTGTGACCACAGATTGTCGAGAGGCACAGAAAAGAAGTACAGTATGGGGAACTATACAATGCACCGTCACATGAGCAGGTGGCATCCCTTGAACTACAGCCGGGCTGAGTTAAGGGATCTTGTAGACAATCCGACGGCAACTCCTGTGGCAAGATCTACATCCACATTGTCTTTGACGGGAAGAGAGGCACAAGAGACTGTGCCAAACATCCAACGTAACTTCCAGCACATGAAGGTGTCTTGTATTTACTGTGGTGCTATGCTGTCATATGGCAACATGAGTGTCAACCTCATGAACATTGCATATGAAAATCATAAGTGCCCTAATGCACCCAAAAAGTAATTTTCTTTTTTTTTGCTCCAGTTGAGCCGTTTTGAAAGCCTGTTTTTTGTTGTCTCCCCTCCTTAAAAAACACAAAAAAAACATAAAACAGTTCTAAAAATACAAAAAAATCAAAAAATGTTCAAAAAATTACAAAAAAAACATAAAACAACAAAAACAAAAAAAAACAGTTCTTTTCAGAACTACCTCCCCTTTCAAACAAAATTGCTAGAATGTTTATCACTCTGGCAAGCTCTATTTCTTTTGGTTCGCTTCAAGTTCGCTGACCGGTTCGCGAACTTTAAGCGAACTAAAAAAAATATTTTTTTAAAAAAAAAGAAGAGTTAGTATAAGGGAAGTAAACAGAGAATAATGTAAAAAGAAAGACAGCTAGAGAGAGTAAATGAGAGATACTGTCAATGACATCATCAGCAGTGCATTGCGGGTAAAAAGAGTGGAAAACATTTACCTTATAATTCTTGTTACCTTTTTTAAATATTTTTTCATACTTTCAATCTGTAAAACAAAGAACAAACATTTCAAAAAATATTAAAACATGTATTTAAAAATTAGAAAAGACAAGGGAAAAGGTTCAAAAACAAACAGTTTTTCAACAACTTTGACATTTACAGAAGTCTCTGCTTCTCTACGTTCCCTACACAATCCTAAAGATATATATTCGAAAGAAACTGTATCTTGATATTGCTGAACTGAGGCCTATTTTGAAACATGATGTTTTTCTTGCACTGCTAATGTCTCACAATAGTGATGCAATAGCAGCGCAAAAAAGATGTAAAGTCATAATAAAATTGTGTCTAACATTGTAAATGATTGTTTTAGGATGCAAATAAGATGTGTGCTTTCAAGAGCTTTCTTTGAGGTGAGGCCTCTTTTTTTTATAAAAAAAAAACACTACCCAGAAGTACAGCACTCTAAGCATTAAAATTGATATTTACAGAACTCACCTTACCCATATGTACCACACATTTCTAAATGTATATCATAAGGACAAAAAGCATAACATTAATTATACATGTTAAATGGTTTATTTTTGCTGTTCTCAGAATGTATCAAATTTCACTTAAATCAGTGACTTGAAGGTATTCATCATGTAACAGCGGGGAAAAAAAAACACAATCAAAATGACTGTGTTTAAAAAACCCATACAACCTAAGAAATCTGATTTCAAAACTTCTTAAAATTAACTTACTTTCAATGACGTCGAAGGATCTCCTATAAACAGCATCCACTCTGTTGTGCTTTAAATATTTTCAGCCCGCCACTTTCTGAAAGAAAACCTCCATCGATACGTGAAATATGTTACATAGAAAAAAAACTTCTCTCATTATATCACATGTTTCCACTAGGCCAAATCATGTTGCCGCGATTCGCAAATCTTGTAATTCTTCCAATCAAATCCCGACATTTTCTATTTTCGCAACTTTCAAAAATAAAATATTTGAGATTATTTTCACAATCCTGGACTACTAATATCTTACTCTTCTTTGTCAGTCATGTTCTCCTTTTCCTATGACACTGATACTGCTTACTATGAAGCAGACTTACTTGCATTAGGTTTATATAGTTGAATTTTTAATCGAGACAGCATTGCAGACTTACATTCCCTCTACTTAAAATTTTGGTTTTAAAAACACCAGGTAAGAATTTTTAAGGTCAAACGGCAATTTTTTTTTGAACGTTACAACAGAATCATTACAGAATGACCAGCCGTTTCCAGACTTTAAGTAAGCTGTATAATGTCCTGATGTTGTTGATGGACCATCGTGATAGATAATTGCTACAGTAACAAAAGTCCTCCCTGATATTGACAGCTGAGAAGCCACAAAATTTTTTATTAAAGTTGACAATTTTGTTCCATCAGGCCTACATCGTTGCATCATTAAAATGACATACTGGCCATATCTACGTATAAATAATGTTGACATCATATCACATTTACATTGGCTACACTCCATGTTGTGATCCGCTGCATTTACTAGCTTATTAAAGGAGACTGATTTACTGTCTGGCAAAGTTAAATATATAAATCTTTCTGAGTCTACACTAGTAGTACTTGATACCATACAGTTCTCGCAGTCATGCTGCCATTGATAAGAAAGCCCAAACAGGTGATCTACATCTACACCCTCAACTTGCAATATATCAAGCATATACATTAAAAACTCCTGACAATCTTGCTGATTATTTTCAGAGAAGTCTGTTTGACCTGAACATTCATCTAACAGATAACGAACTTCAGACACACTTTCTACTTTTGTTCGATCACTGCTACATTTCTCGAAAACAGAATTCAACAAACAGCATAAAATTTGTTCAGAATTCAACAGAATCTGTTCTTTTAAACTCTCTAGTGAAAAGAGAACATTAACCACTACATTTGCATAGCAGTTGACACCAAGAACTGTTTTCAAATTGAAAACCGACAACATCTTCAACAGAATCCACTTTCTTTCTGCTAACAATTTTCGGTTCATTGACTTTTAGTCTTTTTGCAACAACCTCCCTACTATTACTGCTATTTCTACGTTTGCGGCCTACCACACGTTTCTCAAACAAAGGATATTGAGGCAAATGTGGCGCATACTCTCTTCTTAACCTATTGTATTCCTTAACACAATCTAGATCCGCACAAATGTTTGTGACATCACAGTCAATCAAGTACAATCCCGATAAAGTTCTAACTCGTGACAATGCCACATATGCCATACCCTCCTTGAACACAGAACTGCCAATATTCACCAATGCACAGTCTACACTTAAACCTTGCGATTTATGGATTGTCACCGCATATGCCAAGCAAACAGGAAACTGTTTACGGCGAACATATAAATCTTTAACAAGCAAAAACCTAGCAGAACAACGACCAATTTGCTGTACTTCCTCAATGCCATCAAATTTAATTTTTAAAAATTCTATTCCATCTCTATTTCTGTATTTCTCAAAATCAACAACATTACCCATTGATCCATTTACCAGACCTCTTTCTACATGTAAATTCCTTCTCAAAATAATTCGGCAATTTAAACACACATTCAAAGTCTTTTCAAAACCCGCTGTTTTAGATATAGTCTTCTCTAATGAATCCAATTTTGATTTCAAATTGTCTGACAAAATAATTGTTGATCCCATATGCTCTAATTTGTCGATAGCTTCAAGTTTCACAATCTCTTGCTTTTCTAAATTCAACATTTTGTTGTTGAAGATGGCACATTCTGCAAGAGTTGGCATGAGACATATCCCGGATTTCTTCTCAGTAATTTTCTGAAAAATATTCTCAGGCACAATATCTTGTTTGGGATACAAATTTGACAGTAACCGTGCATTTAAAGCTTCTTTCCCATGCTCGGTCACTTTTCCAATTCTAATATCTTGTAGAATATTCTTGTAATCTTCATCCTTTGCCTGACGCATATTTTGATGCAGTTCTGCATAATTGAAGTTTAACCATATATTGACGTTGCCAATGCTCCCTAGGCACTTCCTGGTATCTTCATGCGTGAGTATTTTGAACACAGGTTGACCTTTTACTGGTGTCAGCTGTAGAAGATCTCCGAAAACAATAATGTGTTTCCCACCAAATAAGACATCATATTCAGTTTTAAGTACTTCTTGCATTCTCAAATGCACAAAGGCAAGCATGACATTGGAAACCATGCTTACTTCGTCAATGATAAGTAGTTTCATTTTCCTCAAAACTCTTGAAACTTCACAGCAAGCATCTCCAGATAACTTGTTGTATTGTAATTTGTTGTCATGCTCCACCGGCAGCATCAATAGACGATGCAAAGTAATACCTTTAATATTATGTGCTGCCAGTCCAGTAGGAGCGGTGACAACACAAGACAGCGATGACTCAGTCCTTTCCTGCAAATAACAAGAGATTGCTTTAATGAGGAAACTTTTTCCAGTTCCCGCTTCTCCACTCACGTACAGTCGGACAGGCTTCAACGACGTACACGAGCACTCTTTCTTCTCATGACTTAATCCGTGCTCAATTTCCTTGGTAACTTCATCATATATTTTCCTCTGCTCAACGTTGAGTTGTTTTTCCAAGTCTTGTAAGTTAACTGAATCCTCCTGAGCATGTGCCATGGCTCTTTCTACTTCATTCATAGCAGTGGCAGCTTCATTTTCGATAATAGGTCCTCCAAGTGGATCTTGACTCAATGAAACAGAACTCTGACTGTCCTGAGAACTGTCTCTGGCAATCTCGGCTGCAATCGTTGCTTCCTGCTCAATTTCCAAAGTTAGCATTTCTTGATATTTAGAAAAAGCAGGACATTCTATGGACTCCTTGGCTGCATTGAAAGAGTCTTCGTAACAGAGGAAATCTCCAAGCAGTTCCTCTTCTGCACGCCAAGGCTTGAAAAGTTGCAAAAGTGCTAAATAGAAAAACTCCTTTTTTTCTGGAGATTCGCCACTTAATTTTCGATGGTTTACTAATTGGCATTTTCTTTGCTTGACCAGGCATCCCTCACTTCCAATTACAGCATACACTCCTTTCTCAATATCTTCTTTGATGTTCCTCTTGAATATATAATTTTGGAGAACCTCATATAGACAAATATTCTCAAGGTGACTGCTTCGATTTGGATAAATATGTATCCAACATGTTGGTCTTCAAAATGTCGGTACTGTTTGGTTCCTTTTCTGCCAAATACTCAATTTCCCGAACAGGTTTAAGAACTCGATTTCGCGTTGCAGCAAGACCAAGACTCGCCCAAACGAGACTCCTGGATTTGGCATAGAGACTTGCTGAAGACAATCGATCAGAACATTCGTAAGCTCCGATTTCTCGATGCGACAACATCTTCAGACTGAAACTGTACAACTTCTTGCTGAGGCTCTTTTCATGGGAAATGTCCTCCCACATATCCTTCAGTTCGGTCTTTTCTTTTTTGGTGATGTAAGATGTCACATACCGAGCCACAGCCATACAGTTGTCAGCCACAAACTGTATATCCATGTTGGCATTCCACATGGACAAAATCACTGGGTTGTAGTCATTGATGTACTTGGACTCTTCGTTCCTTTTCAAATTGTATGTATTCTTGGGTGATTTCCTCGTCACATTATGTCGCAGCGAAGACATCAAACTGTTCACTCTTCCTTTAGAAATCACCGGTCGTGGAAAGTTGAAACGACATTTGGTGTAGAACTTGTCCTTGTTTCTGAATTTACGACGACAGTACTTTCCACAACGATGGCTTTGGAAACGTAGAACTTGTTCTCTTAGACTTTTCTTCTCCGTTGCGTTTGGAACAGCACACGTAGAATACTGTTCGATGAAATTCATCACTAAGTCATCCGGATCTGTTCCAAATTTAGGTGCATCCTTGATCCACAGCAACATATGTATATGAGGGGCACCTCTTGCTTGGTACTCCTTTCTCCAGAAGAAATCCAACACCTCTCCAAGAGGTGGATTCTTTTTATTTGTGATGAAAGACATCATAGCTTCAAATCTATGATTGAAGTACCTGCATACATTCACAGGATCCAAAGAACACAGTTCTCCAGGTGTCTTGAATTCAATGTTTTCAATATTTCCATTTGCCTCTCGTAGAAATTCAAGTAAGTCATCCCAGCCATACTCGGCACAGCTCAGAGTGAGGAACCATGTCGGAGTTCCTAAGTTCCTCAGCATACATTTTAAGTCACCATGACGACGGTACCAGTACTCATTAGTACCACGCTGACACGCCATGAGATTAATTAAGTGAGAATCCAAAATACTGTCTTGGACATTGACTTTATGCATAAAGTCACTTGCCGAGATGTTTCGCATCTGTATACCACTTTTTAAGATGTGGTTCACTGCATATGACAGTCCAGACAGATCGCTTTCAAACAGGAGATGAAACAAATAGGGAATGCATTGCCGAAACCTAGGATCTTCTGCATACAATCGTAAAGTCCGGTATTCAGACGCAGGAATTTCACGAGGTCGCTCATCATATCTTCCTCCTTGACCTGTGGGAAATAGCTGTGGGAAACACCGAGCTTCCAAACTTTCCTCCCAAACACTAATGGGACTCCCTTTGGCTTGTTTCATTTGAAACAACTCAATAGCATTCCCCATCACTTCCTTGGAATGCAAAGGATGAACACTATAATGTTCATATATTTCTTCACTTTTAGAGGCCTCTACTTTCTCAATTTGGCCAGCACACAAATCGCTATCCTCTTCATCACTTACTTCCTCTTCTGCAACATATACATTCTTATAGTACTTATTATTTTTCTTCAAATACACTGTTGCCTTTTTGACTTTCCTAACATCCACTAAATCTTGCCATATTTTCTTATTCTTTGTCGGAACCCCATTAACCAAGATAACCAGAGGTTCCTCTTCCACTTTTTCTATTCCAATTGTGTTAATGTTTTTGTTCAAATCTAGAGGCAAATAAACAACTCTTCCCTTTAATCCTCTCTGTAAATCTGCTGGAGGCAATTTCCCTGTCTTTGGCTCCATTCTTACAATAGCCTGAAAGGGATGGATACTTTGAATCAAAATAGATTCATAAGTATTTAAATCCTTCAATTCAGAAGGAATCTCAACCAATTCCAGATTATTATGAACTGCCCTAGCAGGCATCTGGTTTTGGTTTAATTTATTACAACAATAAGTACACACACGTTGATCCGATCCCAAATCAAAATAATTTTCTACCATCAAGTATGTGGCTAAATCCTTCCATTCACTATTATTTTCCCTTTCACTTTTTGCATATAAATCCACTACCTTAGTCTGATTCTTATAATAAGTGCGTCGACAACATACACAAGTGAAATTAGGCCTCTCACTTGATTTCATCTGAAACGTGGCAATTTCCTTCTGAAAATTATCTGTACTGGAAACCTGTACATTATCTTCCACATTACCCTCTACTTCAGGGTCAATTTGAACATTCTCATCTTTACTACCAAAGTAACAAAACTCAATTTCTTCACAAAGATTCTTCACATCTATTTCAGAACCATGCAAAAGAGCAGCACATAACTGTTTAAGCATAATTGCTGGACTCTTAGCATAATACAACATTCTCACTAATTTTCTCACTTTATTATGATGCACTGCTAGCATCCTGAAATGATGAAAAACACTCTGGCATACTCTCCTGGAAAGACAAGCCAGTGAATGACCACGCAAACCTGTCATTTGTCTCACTCTGCAAGGATCTAAATCTTGCAACAACTTCATTTTCTGCTTCAAACTTTTCTTATTAAATGTCCGTATAAAATCACATAGCAAATTGATGGAAACCTGTCGCACACTGCAAATAGAACTACACTTCCAAATGTACACAGGACCCTTAGGACGTCTTCCTAAAACCTCATCACTTAGCGCCTCTTCTGTCTCTGTTGTCACAAGTAGTTCTTTTTCAACTGGACAACCATCCTTCACTTCATAAGCTCGACCACTGATGTCAACTGCATGCACCAAATCATTATCCTGAAAATAAGTCTCCTCATTAAAAAATGCCTCAGAACTTGAACTATGCATCCATTCTCCAGAAAAAACTTCACAAAAGTTAGTACGATTTACTACTCTCTTCCATCTACTTTTTGTTTTGAAATCAGAAATTACCTTGCTTAGTTTCCTAATTCTATTGATTACCAAAATAAACAACTTTCGCTTGATTTCAAAAGCATGATCAATAATTTTCTCTACATTTTTCTTCTTCCTATAAAATGCCGCTTTCTGTTGGCCTTTCTTTTTAATATTTTTCAATAAATTAACTAATATCCTATTACGGAACATTCGTTGTCGAATGTCCCTAAACTGTTGTTTCCTTCTACTATCATGCACAGAGTTATCTCTTCCTCTACCAGTAACATTTGTGATGGGTCTCTCCTTTCCATTTAAATTACTTCTCTTTTTGTTAAGAGACACATTTTTTTGAGCAAAATTTTTTTTACTACAAATATTTCTTAAGAATGATTTCGTGCTCTTACCCGGACCTTTCTTGGTGTTTTGACAAGTATTTGGGGAAGAGGACTGCTGCAATAAAACATCATCCTGCTGTCTTTGACGTTTTCTAGCCTTTCGTATTCGACTTCTGGAAGGCATTTTCCAAACTATGAAAGAATCTGCAGTTGAATCTGTGAAAAAATATAATATAAAATGTTATTAACCACTATTACCAAACAGTAAATAAATAACAGTCATCTAAAACTTAATGCTGTACTAATTATTTAACATAGCAAATATTTTCCACCAGCACTGCATCACAAAAATGACACTCAATGGTACAAAACAGGCATACAACACTCATAAATCACTCCCTAATATTTTAAATCATTAATTCAGGATGACGATAAGATGTAGCCTATCTAAAGGTTTGTTTAGGCCCAGATCTTTGGACTGGGGTGAATGTGTGTCATTGATCCACATTCAGTCCATCACCTGTTTTGTTTATTTGAGGTGAGGCCAACACATGGTTGCAGATAAGATTTTCACTGAAAAAAAACCAAGGTAAAAAAACATGTGAAGGCCTACCAATGAAGTAAATCATTAAATGAAAACCAATACATTTCTGGAAATATGCACTACTAGTGCTTCATAAGATGTTTTGGATCATATTTATAAGTTATTTGAGTATCTAGTATGCTATTTTACATTCTTCATGGTGCAAATTTATTGTAAATACGCTCCCACCTGCGGTTGGCAAATTTAGATTTTGATTATGGGAGTTAGATAGGCATGTTAATAATTTCCCAAAAATGGTATATAACCCCAAACAACCTTTGAAGCAAATGCTCTTAGCCATGTTATCCACCTCCCATTGGATAACATGGCTAAGAAATGCTTGCAAATGTGATAAAAAAAGGCCTGCAATGCATGAATAACGCAGAAAAATCAGCGATATTCATGCATTTTCCAACAAATGCTCTTAGCCATGTTATCCACTTCCTATTAAATAACATGGCTAAGAACTGCTCAGGGCACCATGAGGAACGCTTTCCATTTAAAAAGGGAAAAATAACATCAAAGACACTAAAATGCCTTCTAAATATGAACCCAAACAACCTATGAAGCAATGAGAAAAAAAACTGCCGCAATGCATGAATATAGCAGAAAAATCAGCGATATTCATGCATTTTCCAGCAAATGCTCTTAGCCATGTTATCCACTTCCAATTAAATAACATGGCTAAGAACTGCTCAGGGCCCCATGAGGAACGCTTTCCATTTAAAAAGGGAAAAATAACATCAAAGACACTAAAATACCTTCTAAATATGAACCCAAACAACCTATGAAGCAATGTGAAAAAAACGGCCACAATGCATGAATATAGCAGAAAAATCAGCGATATTCATGCATTTTCCAGCAAATGCTCTTAGCCATGTGATCCACTTCCTATTAAATAACATGGCTAAGAACTGCTCAGGGCCCCATGAGGAACGCTTTCCATTTAAAAAGGGAAAAATAACATCAAAGACACTAAAATGCCTTCTAAATATGAACCCAAACAACCTATGAAGCAATGTGAAAAAAAACGGCCACAATGCATGAATATAGCAGAAAAATCAGCGATATTCATGCATTTCCCAGCAAATGCTCTTAGCCATGTTATCCACTTCCTATTAAATAACATGGCTAAGAACTGCTCAGGGCCCCATGAGGAACGCTTTCCATTTAAAAAGGGAAAAATAACTTCAAAGACACTAAAATGCCTTCTAAATATGACCCCAAACAACCTATGAAGCTCTAACAGTACATATCCTGAAATTTAATTCATTTCAAAATTCGTTTTTAAACACAGCATATAAATCAATTGTATACCTGCATTCATGAAGAAATGACTAAAAATGTCCTTGAGACACATGAAAGTGTTTTCTGGAATGCCCTAGCACCATTTTTGGGACACTATTAACATGGCTAGGTAACTCCCATAATCAAAATCTAAATTTGCCAAGCACAAGTGGGAGCGTATTTACAAGACACTTGTCCCATGAGGAACACTTTACATTTTAAAAGGCGAACACAACATCTTAGACACTCAAATACCTTATAAATATGGCCCAAAACAACCTATGAAGCTCTAGCAGTACATATCTAGAAATGTAATTGATTTCTTAAATCGTTTTTAAAAGCAACATATCTGTTTCAGCTTACATAACAGACCATGAAATGGCCTCCATGTATTACAATATCTTGTGTAACTGCATGCCAGAATGTTACACCAAATATGCAATTATAATTTCTCTTTGAAACTAATTCTATTAGTATATCACTAGAGACAAAACCACATTTTAAAAACACAGCTTTCTTCATCATTTTCTCCTTAAATCATACTATTCTCTATCTAAATTAAATAAATCTTTTCTCACCTTAGCAAATATTTTTTGAGTTTTGAAAACAGTCTCAGAAATACACCAAATTGTCTTCAGCAGAAGAAAAAGGATGCACTCCAAAGGCTGCAGCTATTGAAAGCACAGAAATACAGATATTCTTTTCACATATCTCTCATATTAGCCAATCATACCTCTTCCCTCACTTTTTTCAAATCAAAACCCTTCCCCCCTCTGCCCTGTCTGCCTTGTTTCCATAGCAACCACCTCCTGGAAGACCTCTCATGTTTGCAAATTCACACAACAATGTTTCAATTGAACTCTGAACTCTCAGTGCACCTGCGTATCCAGTGCAATCTTTCATTAAATGTTTCTTCCTTGACCATTCAAATTACATCTTTCAAAGAACACATCCATGCACCCTAACTTTCTGTTTTCAGAAATGGAAATGCACCAATCACTGCTAATGAATCATTAGCATTGTAAATCCACAGTTTTTTTTCTTTAGAAACTCCTACTGTTTCAACTGCCCTTTCATTACCACACTTCATCTGACTGCAGAACAACCTTCTTCCACCATGTTTAACGTCTGGATTGTTGGACATAGTTACATCCACTGGGCTCAAAGGTATGCTGAGAGCAGAAATTTACACAACCTCAATTTACAAGATGTGGAAATTAAGTGGTTGGGCCAAAGAGGATTAAAATGTCACCAATTGATACCATTGGTGAAAACCTTTATGCATTTGCCAAAACCTGACCTGTTAATAGTGCACTGTGGAGGTAATGATTTGGGCACTTTGACAGGGGTAGGTCTGGAAATGCTTTTAAAGGACACCTTGGAGCAATTAATGGCACTTTTTCCTCAAACTGCCTTGGTATATTCCAATATATGCCAAAGACAGAAATGGAGGTGGTCCAACCAATTTTGTCCACAAATTGAGAAAGCGAGGAAGCATGTAAACAAATCTGTTTCAGCTTACATGAGAGACCATGGAATGGGCTCTCTGTACAACAATAACTTGCGTTACTACATGCAAGATATCTACAGAGGAGATGGAGTTCACTTCTCAGATGAGGGCAACAGAATTTTCATTCTGAATTTAAGACTCTGCATTGGTACCTACTTATAAGTACCTAAATGTACCATAAACCCAAAAGCTCTTCTCAGAGCTACCCTACATCTGATCACTCACAATTATTATTTTTCTCTAACTTTTTTCACTAATTTTCCACAAAATTCGCTCCCCGGAGCGCTACCCGGTTCGCTAACCGAAAGCTAACCTCGCGGATTTTTTTAAAAAAAATTTTTTTTCCGCACATATAAGCCTCCTCAGCCACGCTCAGAAAACCTAGGGGGTCAAGATAAGTCTACCATGACCCCTTCTACCCATTCTAAACATTATTTGCCCTCCATCTTGTATCTTAATGCGAACGAAACACAAAATGGTGGACTCCCGTGACGCTTAAGGTTCGCTAACCGGGCAGCTTCCCGGAAAGCGGTCCTAAAAAAAGGCGGGAAAGTAATTTACAGAATAACGACTAGAAACACTCTCACCAAATATAGATTAGCTCATACTACATAACAATCCCTTCCATTCTCACAAATTTCATTGAAATTCCATTTAGCCATTTAGCCTGTAGACCTCTCCAAGTACCGTGAGGTAAATTACTTCACAAAACACATCTGAATTGTTGGAATTGACAACCAATGAAAATGTTACTTTCATTTTCTACTTTTATTACCTGACATTTGATTGGTTATATACCTGTATATATATAAAGGGAGAGAAGGAAACACAGCCATTTTGACTACTACTTCTTGTTGTACCTCCTATTTCAAAAGCTTCAAAAAACTTCAACTTCTTTGTGAAGGTAAGTTATAATTTAATATATTGTGCACTATGACTTAATATAGTAGACTTTTTCTGCTACATATACACTATCCCTCTGTAGTAGTAGTGTCTTGGTTAAATCACATACACTTTTTTTTAGTCCTATTTCCACTCTCATACTATACACTGCCAAAAGATAAATTCACTGATAAAAACTGCCTATCTAAAATTAATCCCAACAGTGCCCTATCTCTACTAATATATATTTTTTTAATCCAAATTTCAGGCAAAATGGAAGGCGAGCAGCAAGTTTCATTTTCGATTGAACTGAAGGAGAGCAGCCAAGACAAACTTGATGACTTTATGGATGACAGTAGAGACCACGAACTTCTACAATGTGTTGAAGCAGTAGACAACTTGCTTCAAAATGAAAAACAATTACACCCTATAATAAATTATGACATTTCTGACAATGAAATGTTAGAAAATTTAATAAAGTATGAAACACAATCATAATAAAAAAAAATAATTAAATAAAGAAAACAAAAAAAAACAAGAAAAACAACAAACAATTAACATACAGTATTAGAAAAGTCTTTCATTCTTTTATCCATAAAGTTCGCTGCCCAGAAAGCTATCCGGTTCGCGAACTTGGCGCTTACCACGCAAAAAAAAATTTTTTTTTTTGGACCCTCCTAGGCCCTTTTAAAACCTCCACATAAAACCTAGGGGGTCAACGAGGATCTACTATGCCCCCTTATGGTAATTTCCCCCTTTGTTTTGGCCTCCTCTTGTCTCTCGATCCTACCGAGAGACAAGATGGCGGCCGCTCCGGACTGTTTAGAATGTTGACAGACACCGGAGGGCCAATCAGCTTCTCATCGCAAAGTTCCGTTACGCGAAAGGTTCGCGAACCGGATCGCTGCCCGGAGCGCTGTTACAGATATATATCTTGATTTAAACGTTAATTTCTCAAAATCCACTGAAGCACATATATTGAGACCTAGCAAAGGCACATCGGGCTAACAGTCCCTACAATTTTGCCAAGTTTCGTGAAAATCCATTCAGCCGTTCGGGCTAAAAGTGAGTCCAACCGCCCTATGGAAATTAACATGGGAAAAAGGCGTTTTGGGACCCCCCTTTTTTCTCGGCCCCCCCTCCACAAAACCCCCCCAAATTTTCAAGGTCTGCTCAGAAACAAAATGTGCCATTTTCCTGAAAATTTCAGCCAATTCCGTCCACGAACGCAAAAGTTATTAGGCATAGAATTTTCAGAAATCCCATAGGGAAAAAATCCTAACTATATATACCTACTGGCGACCGCCAGTAGGTAATATATATATATCCTACTGGCGATAGCCAGTAGGTATATATAGTTAGGATTTTTTTCTCTATGGAACTTTTGAAAATTCTATGTCTAATAACTTTGGCGTTTGTGGACGGAATCGGCTGAAATTTTCAGGAAAATTGCACATTTTGTTTCTGAGCAGCCCTTGAAAATTTGGGGGGGTTTCGTCAAGGCGGGGCCGAGAAAAAAGGGGGGTCCCAAAACGCGTTTTTCCCATGTTAATTTCCATAGGGCGGTTGGCCTCACTTTTAGCTCGAACGGCTGAATGGATTTACACGAAACTTGGCAAAATTGTAGGGACTGTTAGCCCGATGTGCCTTTGCTAGGTCTCAATATATGTGCTTCAGTGGATTTTGAGAAATTAACGTTCAAAACAAGATATATATCTGTAACAGCGCTCCGGGCAGCGCTCCGGTTCGCTTACTTTTCGCGTAACGGAGCTTTGCGTAGCGAAGCTGATTGGCTTTCCGGTGTCTGTCAACATTCTAAACAGTCCATAGAGGCCGCCATCTTGTCTCTCGGTAGGATCGAGAGACAAGAAGAGGTGAAAAACGAAGGGGGGATTTAATGAAAGGGGGCAAGGTAGACCCCTCTTGACCCCCTAGGAATGATGTTGGGGTTATTAAAGGGTCCCGTGGGGAAAATTAAAAACATTTGATTTTTCACGGTAGAAGCGCTTCCCGGGCCGCAAACTGGTAGCGAAACGGGAATTCGCCATTTTGTGTTTCGTTTTAATTAAATTACAGGGTATAAGGGGGTACGGGAGACGTATCCTGACCCCTTATGTTTTCTGAGGGTGGCTGAGGAGGCTCATATATGTTGATACATGTCTTCCAGCGGCTGTGCGTGAGCGTTTTACTTTTTTTGCTGCGTGACGTCTGTTAACGTTCGATTCGATGGAAATCAGGAAGTGTTGACCGCCAATTTGTCACTGCGATAAAATATTTTGTTATAAATTAATCCTTATTGATAAACATTGTCTGCGCCATCTTGCCTTTTTTCCAATGCCACAATTTTGTCGTGCACGGCAGCCATTTTAGATGCCTTGACCAGACCCACTCTCTGAACGCCGTCGATTCTCAGCACGGCTCCCCACCCTCGCAAGCATCTCCCCCACGCACTGGTCACCCCCGCTCTCTCTCTCATGCATGGGCCATAAACCTCCCCCCATCTGCGCTGTTCTTCTCTGAGAATCACACCCTGTGCCCGCCCGACACCTCCCTTTCACCCTATTCACTAAGGCACCCTCTGACACTCCTCTTCCTCTGTGTCCGATTGTCCAGGCCGGTCCCAGGCTATCACCTAGCCCTGCGGATGTAGTTTATGGCCCCAGCTGTAGAGAATCCAGACATGCCAACCCTCCCGATTCAGGCGTGAGACTACCGATTTCAGTGCTAGTCTCCCGCCTCCCGATTCCTGCAAGCAAAAACCCGATTCCTCGGGGGTTTCAGCTGACAGGGCTTGGTATTGTGTTACGTGCTAATTCTTCCAGGAAACGTCAGAGGGCCGATGCAGGGGCTCTAGAAGGGGTGATAAACCATTTAAGCCTCATTAACAAGCGCATGGTCTTTTAAAGATCTGTGAAGTACTCGGGGCGGCGGTGTGTGTGCCCTGTTTCAGGAGCGGGCGGGGGGGGCACTGCCAGCAACTTGCCAGGCCAGGCAGTGTTCAACACTTGCATCACCCTTTCTCTGCCTGCTATTGCGCTCCATGCTTCGGAAAGGTAAGAAAAAGAACGTGCATTTGAGTTTGAAATGTCCGATCCTGCAGCAGCACACTTCCAAAGCCCACACATGACAATAACCCGATTCAAGGCCCTATTCACCCGTTTTTAAAAAAATAGATAACACTCCAACAAAGTAAGATTATAAAACTTTATTAACTTTTAACTATAATGAACGGAACAAAAACTAAAAACATTTAAACATTTTTCAACTCAAAAAGCAACAATGGTTAGAAGCTGTCTTTTGTGCGAATAGTCCCAAGGCAGCACAACGTGCAGAGTTCTGGACGGCACCCAGGTGATGTCGCCTGGGTGCCGCACTGGTTTTGGAATCCTACAATGCAGCACAGAAAAACAGCGTGGGGCGTCCCGGGTGGTGCGGGGGGAGGCCTCGTCAGTAGCGGTCTGTTGTGCGAATAGTCCCAAGGCAGCAGAACGCGTTGAGATGTTGATGGGACTGTGTCCAGTGTCCCATGGCTGACACAACATGTACGACAGGCACCCAGGTGATGTCCAGTAAACTGCCGCACTGGTTTTGGTATCCTACAATGCTGCTCCGAAAATTGGCGTGCGGCACCCCGGGAGGGGGGGGGGCGGCGTGAACGGGCCTCCCCAGGTGGCAGCCATCTAGCTGAGTTGCGCCCGCTCTTGCGGCTACAGCGTCTCGCTCACCATGTTGTTGAGTTGCTCCCACTTTTGCAGTGCAGCGATAGGCGGCTGCCACTTGGCTCTTAAAATGGCGGACGGCTCCTCGGTTTTGGGCCTGGTCCACTGAAATGGCCCTGGGACACCTTGGAACTCGGACGCTTGCCTGCTAGGGCTTGGGCTCCATTCTCGAAAAGCGTCCCCTCAGCCGTGAAGATTCTACAAAAGTCTTGGGGGCCCCCGACTCCCGCAGGCTTCCGGTGGGGAGCGGCTGCCATGATTGCTCGCGGAATGACCACGACGGAGCCACGAGATGGTGGTGCTCTCATGCTGACGCCAGCTTCAGTCTGAATGATCCAGAAACAAGGTGGGGCTTTCATCGTTTGGGAAAAAAAAATGTTCTAAACCAATGAAAAGTGTTATTTTTAGGTCATATGACCAAGCCTTCCATCTTTAGGAAACCAAAAGTAAAATGAACCAATGAAAAGTTTTATAAACAAGTCACATGACCTGTTATGCGGCATAGGGCTACAAAAAGCGTAGAAAATCCGTTGGCACGTGAGGCGGCGTCAGTAGCGGACCGATGTGCGAATAGGCCGAAGGCAGCACAACGCGCCGAGATTCGGATGGCACCGAGGTGGTGTCCAGCAAATTGCCACACTGGTGTGGCCATCCTACAATGCTGCGCCTAAAGACGGCGTGTCCAGCTGAGTTTCTCCCGCTCTTGCGGTACAGTGACTCGAACGCGCCGAGATCCGGATGGCACCGAGGTGGTGTCCAGCAAAATGCCGCACTGGTGGGGCCATCCTACAATGCTGCTCCGAAAGACGGCGTGTCCAGCTGAGTTGCGGTCACTGTTGCGGTACAGTGACTCGAACGCGCCGAGATCCGGATGGCACCGAGGTGGTGTCCAGCAAATTTCCGCACTGGTGTGGCCATCCTACAATGCTGCGCCGAAAGACGGCGTGTCCAGCTGAGTTGCGGTCACTGTTGCGGTACAGTGACTCGAACGCGCCGAGATCCGGATGGCACCGAGGTGGTGTCCAGCAAATTGCCGCACTGGTGTGGCCATCCTACAATGCTGCGCCGAAAGATGGCGTGTCCAGCTGAGTTGCGGTCACTCTTGCGGTACAGTGAGTCGAACGCGCCGAGATCTGGATGGCCCCGATGTTGTGTCCAGCAAGTTGCGTGGGGTGCCCCGTTGGCTTATGAGGTGATGTCAGTAGTGGACCGATGTGTGAATAGGTCGGAACCAGCACAAGGCGCCAAGATCCGAATGGCAAGTCCTGGATGTTGAGTGCCTCAGTTGAGAGTTCTGAGCAGTGCTTGTAAGACTGTCTGAAGCTTATTTGCACCTGCTGCAGCTTCACTATTGCCCTGGTGTGGCCAAAGGTGGCACATGACATAGGCGGCCGGCTCCCGAGGTCCGGCGGAACTTTTTTCCTTTTCCTTTCTGCTTCTTTTCCTACAATCCGTTTCATCTGAAGACACGACCAGGTCCCTGAATGTGTGCAGGGGGACGCTATTGATTGAATGAAAATGGCGGCTTGACACAAAGCTGACTCAAGCGTTACTGTTGATGCTATACAGACAAAAATTGGTTTTCAGTTTGTACATTCTTCAGGTTTTTTTTTTCCATCCAAGTCTGATTGAGAGTTTGTAGAAAAATGGCTTCAGATTTTCCACATACTACTCTTCAACATTCTTCCTAAATGTAACAATGTGAAACTCACTAGGAGAACGGCTGTTTCTGTTTCCTTTCAAAATGCTGCCAACAATATTTTCTGAATGGAAGACACCATCTTGTAGCATAAAGGGCCGAAAGGGGTTCTGGTCTGGCCGATGGTTGGTGGAGACATTTTGACTATATCTTGGACCTGCCCGGCCTCGCCCAAAATGGCGCCGGTATAAATGGGACTCGTAACTCCTTGCCCGCAAATGTATATCTAGAAAATGTTATTGTAAGTGGCCCAGTCGTATTTTAATTACAAAATGTACGTCCACCGATTCCGCAACTGTTAGACACCTTTGTTCTTGCAACCTAATGGCCCGCTCGTTACGTTCTTCTACAGTGTAAATGTCTCCTCATCATATACGATTTCAGTTTGCTCCGTGGCCGGCCCACGTGGTTATAGGCCCGTATTTGTATACTGACATTTTCACAATAAAGGTTTTTAAAACAAAACACGGTAGTAGTATTTACATTGGTAAAGTTTTTACTTTTAGTCACTGTTTTCGAATCAGTAAAGGCAAGTGAAATAAAGCAGTCCAATTACATGACGGATAAAAGGTATAATATGTAGGAACGCAGTAAAGATAAATGCTTAAGGGCAGTTGTGTTTTTCATGTCTGCAATATAAAGTGATCGATAAGAATCTGATAATCAGGCGTATCGGCGACTAAGACAGCAGGCCGAATCTCTTTTACTCAACGGCTCCGTCATGGAAGGAAGAAATGCCCTTTTTCTCGAAAAAGGAATATATTTTACTTACAAGACAGTTGTAAATTTTCCGGGAAAGTACATTAGCCTGGAATATTATAACATATGTTTGAAAAAAAAATATTGTTCGAAAACAATAAAAAGCGTAATTTTTAGGTCATATGACCAAGCTTTTCATCATTAAATTAACAAAAGTAAAATGAACCAATGAAAAGTTTTATTAACAAGTCACATGACCTGTTATGCTTACGGTACGCGCTGCGCGCCGCGCCTCGGATCACATCCGGGTGCGGTAACGCGGCGTGTCATATAACGCATTACGTGACAACGTAGGTCAAGAATATAGTCAAAATGTCTCCACCAACCAGCGTTCGGAACACAACCCCTTTCAGCAGTCCAAAAAGTTCTGTTAAATGACAACAGAGGGGACAGGCAACAAGAACCATCAGTCAAAGAGGGGAGGGCAAGTTCTTCTCTTCCGGGTCATGTTGGGGTGCTACCGGAACTGATCGAATTGGTAGTCTACAGTGTTTCTGGATGTTTCAGACTAAAGCTGGCGTCAGCATGAGACCACTACCATCTCGTAGCTCCGTCGTGGCCATTCCACGAGCAATCATGGCAGCCGCTCCCCACCAGAAGCCTGCGGGAGTCGGAGGCCCCCAAGACTTTTGTAGAATCTTCACGGCTGAGGGGACGCTTTTCGAGAATGGGACCCAAGCCCTATCAGGGAAGCGTCCGAGTTCAAAGGTGTCCCAGGGCCATTTTAGTGGACCAGGCCCAAAACCGAAGAGCCGGCCGCCATTTTGAGAGTCCTGTGGCAGCCGCCTATCGCTGCACCGCAAGAGTGGGCGCAATTCAGCTGGATGGTGGGCAAGACGCTGTAGCCGCAAGAGTGGGCGCAACTCAGCTGGATGGGACAAGGTTCAGAATTGAAGAGTCATCAAAAGGCAAAAAGTTCCGCCGGACCCCGGGAGCCGGCCGCCTATGTCGGGGGCGATCTCAGGCTACACCAGTGCTATAAGACGTGGGGAGGGTGTCGGAGCCAAGCGTCTTCTCCGAGTCCATGGCCATCACACCGCCCCTCAGGGGCCTCCGTCAAGCTGTTTAGGAAGGTAACATATCACATTGTTTTCTAATGCAGTCAGGTCCATAAACGACACTCACTTACTTTGAGAATAGTGAAGCTGCAGTAGGTGGAGTAAGCTTCAGACAGTGTTACAAGCGCTGCTCAGAACTCTTAACTATGGCACCCAACATCCAGAACTTATGCCATTTGAGAATGGCAGTGACATCGAAGCAACTCAGGGACCAAAACCATTAACGTACTTTCACGTATGAAAATCTTACTTGGGGAGGGGGCAGGAGCGAAGCGGCCCCTCCCAGTCAGCGCCACCACACCGTATGTTGAAAATTTGAAGCCATCGTTCTACAAAGTCAACCAAACTTGGATTGAAAAATCTAGAAAAATGTACAAACTGAAAACCAGTTTTGGTCTGCATAGCATCAGTAGCAACGCTTGAGTCAGCTTTGTGTCAAGCCGCCATTTTGATTCAACAAAGCACAGGCATTGAAAAAGGCTCAAACTCAGAACTCTGAACTATGGCACCCAACATCCAGGAGCTTGCCATCCGGATCTTGGAGCCTTGTGCTGCTTTCGACCTATTCACACATCGGTCCACTACTGACATCATCTTATAAACCAACGTTATGTAAATAGTTTTTTAATAAAATGTTTTACCCTGTTTCTTTGCTGGTGTGTTGTCTATATTTTTAATATTTGCATAGGGTTTGTCGTTATTTTGTGCGGGATGGGTGATGGAGCCGAGTTGTCTTGCAGCCCTCATGGTGTGGAGCTCAGTTCATCTCACTATTTTCGTATTTCTCATGAAGGGTTGTTCCTAATATTTCTATTTTAGCGAGGTCAAAAAGAGATCCAATTAGTGGCCTACTGATTTTGCTCGATTACTTTTATTTTTTTACACGATTTTTCACTATCTGCAAAGACTAAACAGAGTATTGCGACTTTGTGCTTGTTTGTAAATAGAGAATGATCCAAAGAGAACCAATTCTAAAACAGTAAATGCTTGGACAACAATCAATCAAATGGAGAGACAAGCAGGCACGACGGATTACAACGGGGGTAAAGGCCTGCGTTAACTACCCTTCAGTATCTGCAAAGAGAGAGTACTACTAAGACAAAAGAGGGGAGGGGGGGTGCAGCGTTCAAAGCACATCAGCGTGCATAAATACGAAAATGTTTTTATCTATCACGTACTTGACATTTTAAAGCTTTTCATATTTGCTATTAAAAACCAATGAAATTCACAGAAAAAACCATAGGTTATAGTGGATATATAGTTAGGAATTTGCATTTACAAAACCTTGAAAATTCAATGAAAAAACCATTGGTTTTAGGCCATATATAGTTAGGGATTTGCATTTACAAAACCTTATTTTACTCGCATAAAACCATTGAAATTCCATATATAGTTATAAGCGCTAACTATATATCGCGCACCCGCAATCCACTGCTGATGATGTCACATATTACATCATTCATGACATGGTTAGTGACATCACTGATGACATCACTGATGACATCTCAAATGACATCACTGATGACATCACTGAAAACATCTCATTTGACATGACTGATAACATCACTGATGATATCATTCATGTGATAATACGATGAACCTCTTCAGACTCTAATATAACCTTAGATACAATCAGTGTAAACAGACACTCACAGACTGTCACTCATCCATGGAGTTACTCACACACCTAGTCAGTCATGCAAAGAATCAATCACACCTCTATTTCCTCAAATATACAGTTATACAAACTTTACTTATTCAAACATATACTAACACATATTTACTCTCTTATACAATCCCTGATACAAGTTCACAATGATCCATACAGCCACTCACACATTCACTGGCTCTTATGCACAGTTATTTATATATGTCAACTCTCACATGTACTGTGTTTTACATATGTACTTACTTTGACATGTAGCACTGAGATATCCATTCACTCACTAATACACTCATGCACAGTCAAGTGCCCATACAGCTGTTTCCACATACACTTTTGAATCCATACATATAGTGAATCAACTACTCACACATCTATGTACAGAGTCACACACCTCCCAGCCACCCATACACACACACTCAGTTTCCCATACAAATACTTGGACAACCAATGAATAACCCATACAGTTACTCAAATAGCTACTGATCAACATATGCAGCAGTTTGTAGAACAACAGATATAATGATGCACAAATTAAAACAGTTTAGTCACTAACCCATGCACTCAGTGAGACACATTTAATCACTCACTGAATCAGTCAGTCATGCACCTAGTAACTCCTTCATCCAGACACTTATATATCCACTCATTCTTCAATATGTAAAACATATTTTAACTTTACAGAAACATACAGTCACTGGATGTTGTAATCAGTGATGTCATCAGTGATGTCATTTGAGATGTCATCAGTGATGTCATCAGTGATGTCACTAACCATGTCATGAATGATGTAATATGTGACATCATCAGCAGTGGATTGCGGGTGCGCGATATATAGTTAGCGCTTATAACTATATATGGAATTTCAATGGTTTTATGCGAGTAAAATAAGGTTTTGTAAATGCAAATCCCTAACTATATATGGCCTAAAACCAATGTTTTTTTCATTGAATTTTCAAGGTTTTGTAAATGCAAATTCCTAACTATATATCCACTATAACCTATGGTTTTTTCTGTGAATATATATATATATATATATATATATGTATATGTATATATATGTATATGTATATATTTATATGTATATATATATATATATATATATATATATATATATATATATATATATATATATATATATATATATATATATATATATATATATATATATATATATATATATCCTACTGGCGATAGCCAGTAGGTATATATAGTTAGGATTTTTTTCTCTATGGAACTTTTGAAAATTCTATGTCTAATAACTTTGGCGTTTGTGGACGGAATCGGCTGAAATTTTCAGGAAAATTGCACATTTTGTTTCTGAGCAGCCCTTGAAAATTTGGGGGGGTTTCGTCAAGGCGGGGCCGAGAAAAAAGGGGGGTCCCAAAACGCGTTTTTTTCCCATGTTAATTTCCATAGGGCGGTTGGCCTCACTTTTAGCTCGAACGGCTGAATGGATTTACACGAAACTTGGCAAAATTGTAGGGACTGTTAGCCCGATGTGCCTTTGCTAGGTCTCAATATATGTGCTTCAGTGGATTTTGAGAAATTAACGTTCAAAACAAGATATATATCTGTAACAGCGCTCCGGGCAGCGCTCCGGTTCGCTTACTTTTCGCGTAACGGAGCTTTGCGTAGCGAAGCTGATTGGCTTTCCGGTGTCTGTCAACATTCTAAACAGTCCATAGAGGCCGCCATCTTGTCTCTCGGTAGGATCGAGAGACAAGAAGAGGTGAAAAAACGAAGGGGGGATTTAATGAAAGGGGGCAAGGTAGACCCCTCTTGACCCCCTAGGAATGATGTTGGGGTTATTAAAGGGTCCCGTGGGGAAAATTAAAAACATTTGATTTTTCACGGTAGAAGCGCTTCCCGGGCCGCAAACTGGTAGCGAAACGGGAATTCGCCATTTTGTGTTTCGTTTTAATTAAATTACAGGGTATAAGGGGGTACGGGAGACGTATCCTGACCCCTTATGTTTTCTGAGGGTGGCTGAGGAGGCTCATATATGTTGATACATGTCTTCCAGCGGCTGTGCGTGAGCGTTTTACTTTTTTTGCTGCGTGACGTCTGTTAACGTTCGATTCGATGGAAATCAGGAAGTGTTGACCGCCAATTTGTCACTGCGATAAAATATTTTGTTATAAATTAATCCTTATTGATAAACATTGTCTGCGCCATCTTGCCTTTTTTCCAATGCCACAATTTTGTCGTGCACGGCAGCCATTTTAGATGCCTTGACCAGACCCACTCTCTGAACGCCGTCGATTCTCAGCACGGCTCCCCACCCTCGCAAGCATCTCCCCCACGCACTGGTCACCCCCGCTCTCTCTCTCATGCATGGGCCATAAACCTCCCCCCATCTGCGCTGTTCTTCTCTGAGAATCACACCCTGTGCCCGCCCGACACCTCCCTTTCACCCTATTCACTAAGGCACCCTCTGACACTCCTCTTCCTCTGTGTCCGATTGTCCAGGCCGGTCCCAGGCTATCACCTAGCCCTGCGGATGTAGTTTATGGCCCCAGCTGTAGAGAATCCAGACATGCCAACCCTCCCGATTCAGGCGTGAGACTACCGATTTCAGTGCTAGTCTCCCGCCTCCCGATTCCTGCAAGCAAAAACCCGATTCCTCGGGGGTTTCAGCTGACAGGGCTTGGTATTGTGTTACGTGCTAATTCTTCCAGGAAACGTCAGAGGGCCGATGCAGGGGCTCTAGAAGGGGTGATAAACCATTTAAGCCTCATTAACAAGCGCATGGTCTTTTAAAGATCTGTGAAGTACTCGGGGCGGCGGTGTGTGTGCCCTGTTTCAGGAGCGGGCGGGGGGGGCACTGCCAGCAACTTGCCAGGCCAGGCAGTGTTCAACACTTGCATCACCCTTTCTCTGCCTGCTATTGCGCTCCATGCTTCGGAAAGGTAAGAAAAAGAACGTGCATTTGAGTTTGAAATGTCCGATCCTGCAGCAGCACACTTCCAAAGCCCACACATGACAATAACCCGATTCAAGGCCCCATTCTCCCGATTTTTTTTTTAAAAATCTCCCAATTTACCCTTCTGAAATGTTGGCATGTATGAGAATCATCCCTCTTCAAAGGAGTTACAGTAGATGAAGGCCCCCACCCCATGAGATCCGTCACACCATACGGGTTCCTACTATCTGATAACCATCCTGTATTGTGCTTGGGGAGGGGATTCTCACTGTGAGGGTGTGTGGGTCCGAGCCTGAAGCGGAAGATTCCAGGGATGCCTCTTTGTACATCAAAGTTTTTACAATTATGTGTCACATAAAAAATATACTCCAACAAAGTAGTAGGATTATAACACTTTAATAACTTATAAATATATAGAACGCAACAAAAACAGTAAATACATTTAAACATTTTTTTGAAAAAAGAAGCAACAATGGTCAGTAGCTGTGTTTTCTGCGAATAGTCCCAAGGCAGCACAACGTGCTGAGTTCTGGATGGCACCCAGGTGATGTTACCTGGGTGCCGCACTGGTTTTTGGTATCCTACAATGCAGCTCCGAAAAACGGCGTGGGGCGTCCCGGGGGGTGCGCGGGGAGGCCTCGTCAGTAGCGGTCTGTTGTGCGAATAGTCCCAAGGCAGCAGAACGCGCTGAGATGTGGATGGCACCCAGGTGATGTCCAGTAAGTTGCCGCACTGGTTTTGGCATCCTACAATGCTGCTCCGAAAAACGGCGTGGGGCGCCCCGGGTGGGGGGGCGTGGGGGGGGGGGGAGAGGCGGCGTGAACGGGCCTCCCCAGGTGGCGGCTCGTGTGCTGTAGTGGGGCGCCCCTTTACCGTTTCAGTTGCCATTCCGCCCGCTTTTGCTACACTGTGCCTCATCCTCCATTCAGCTGGTTATCGCCCGCTCTTGCGGCTACAGCGTCTCGCTCACCATGTAGTTGAGTTGCGCCCACTCTTGCGGTGCAGCGATAGGCGGCTGCTACAGGATTCTTAAAATGGCGGACGGCTCTTCGGATTTGGGCCTGGTCCACTAAAATGGCCCTGGAACACCTTGGAACTCGGATGTCCCCTGAGCCTTGAAGATTTTACAAAAGTCTTGAGGGCCCCCGACTCCTGCAGGCTTCCGGTGGGGAGCCGCTGCCATGATTGCTCGCGGAATGACCATGACGGAGCCACGAGATGGTGGTGCTTTCATGCTGACGCCAGCTTCAGTCTGAAACATCCAGAAACAAGGTGGGGCTTTCATCGTTTGGGAAAAAAAAATGTTCTAAACCAATGAAAAGTGTTATTTTTAGGTCATATGACCAAGCCTTCTATCATTAGGAAACCAAAAGTAAAATGAACCAATGAAAAGTTTTATAAACAAGTCACATGACCTGTTATGCGGCTTTGGGCTATAAAAAGCGTAGAAAATCCGTTGGCATGTGAGGCGGCGTCAGTAGCGGACCGATGTGCGAATAGGCCGAAGGCAGCACAACGCGCCGAGATCTGGATGGCACCGAGGTGGTGTCCAGCAAGTTGCTGCACTGGTATGGCTATCCTACAATGCTGCGCTGAAAGTCGGCGTGGGGCGCCCCGTTGGCCTGTGAGGTCGCGTCAGTCAGTGAGGGCTGTGCGTCTCCCCCAAGATGGAGGCTCCTCGGCTGCAGTGGGGCGGGCCTTAGCGTTTCACTCGCCGTCCAACTGAGTTGCGTCCGCACTTGCGGCTACAGTAGGCCGAAGGCAGCACAGCGCGCCGAGATCTGGATGGCACCGAGGTGGTGTCCAGCAAGTTGCCGCACTGGTGTGGCCATCCTACAATGCTGCGCCGAAAGACGGCGTGTCCAGCTGAGTTTCTCCCGCTCTTGCGGTACAGTAACTCGAACGCGCCGAGATCCGGATGGTACCGAGGTGGTGTCCAGCAAGTTGCCGCACTGGTGTGGCCATCCTACAATGCTGCGCCGAAAGTCGGCGTGGGGCGCCCCGTTGGCCTGTGAGGTCGCGTCAGTCAGTGGGGGCTGTTTGAGGATCTGACTGCATTGGTGATGCTGTGCGTCGCCCCCAAGATGGAGGCTCCTCGGTTGCAGTGGGGCGCCCCTTGGTGTTTCACTCGTTATCCAGTTGAGTTGCGTCCGCACTTGCGGCTACAGTAGGCCGAAGGCAGCACAACGCGCCGAGATCTGGATGGCACCGAGGTAGTGTTTAGCAAGTTGCTGCTCTGGTGTGGCCATCCTACAATGCTGCGCCAAAAGTCGGCGTGGGGTGCCCCGTTGGCCTGTGAGGTGGTGTCAGTAGCGGACCGATGTGTGAATAGGCCGGAACCAGCACAAGGCGCCAAGATCCGGATGGCACCGAGGTGGTGTCATAGTTGAGAGTTCTGAGCAGTGCTTGTAACACTGTCTGAAGCTTATTTGCACCTGCTGCAGCTTCACTATCGCCCTGGTGTGGCCAAAGATCGCCCATGACATAGGCGGCCGTCTCCCGGGGTCCGGCGGAACTTTTTTCCTTTTCCTTTCTGCATCTTGTCCCACAATCCGTTTGACCTGAAGACACGACCAGGTCCCTGAATGTGTGCAGGGGGACGTTATTGATTGAATCAAAATGGCGGCTTCACACAAAGCTGAGTCGAGCGTTGCTGTTGATGCTATACAGACAAAAATTGGTTTTCAGTTTGTACATTCTTCAGGATTTTTTTTTCCATCCAAGGCTGGTTGAGAGTTTGTAGAACAATGGCTTCAGATTTTCAACATACTACTCTTCAACATTCTTCCTAAATGTAACAATGTGAGACTCACTAGGAGAACGGCTGTTTATCTTTCCTTTCAAAATGCTGCCAACAATATTTTCTGAATGGAAGACATCATCTTGTAGCATAAAGGGCCGAAAGGGGTTCTGGTCTGGCCGATGGTTGGTGGAGAAATTTTGACTATATCCTGGACCTGCCCGGCCTCGCCCAAAATGGCGCCGGTATAAATTGGACTCGTAACTAAGCATGGGCGAATTTTGCGAATGTCGCGTTCGCGAATTTTGCGGATTTGCGAACTCGCAATCCGCAAAATCCGCGAATTCTCGCAAATTTGCAGATTTTTTTTTGTGTTCGCCCGGGTTTCTGCCAGTTCGCGAGGGTTTTGTACAATTTCGCAAAACGCGAACTTACCTGTCGGGTTGCAAGTTTCGCGAACTTGTTGTTTCTACGTGTCCAGCCTGTTTGGGACACTCTTCTCCATCACTGCCACTCTCTGTCACCACTGCCACTCTCTGACTACTCATGCCACCCTCTGGCCCACCCATGCCACCCTCTGTTTCATCACAGCACCCTCTGGTTGTCCAGTCAGTGTACATTATTGTGGCAACGCAAGCACACCTTCCCTGCCTCAAGTGACCTGAATTAATTTGGGGCTGATTAATGTGTCACAGAATATTTTTTTAGCTGGCACCTGCTTCCTTAGTGCTTCCTGATTAGTGATCTTTTGCACTTGCTAAGTGCTTTCATTGTTGCAAAATTAGTTACAACACCTGCCCTGCCCCAACTGACAATAATGAATTAGGGGCTGATTAATGGATTTGAACTTCCAGCCTGGCTCCTGCTTGTCTCCCTTAGCTGTAATTCAGGACCTTTGTGGCATATGTGTAACTATTCTGAGGTTCAGATGCCTATTGTTGCATCGCAAGAGCGGGAGCAACTCAACTACATGGTGAGCGAGACGCTGTAGTCGCAAGAGCGGGCGGTAAACAGCTGAGTGGCGGAAGAGGCACAGTGTAGCAAAAGCGGGCGGAATGGCAACTGAAACGGTAAAGGGGCGCCCCACTACAGCGTGTCTTCAGGTCAAACGGATTGTGGGACAAGGTCCAGAATGGAAGAGTCATGAAAAGGCAAAAAGTTCCGCCGGACCCCGGGAGCCGGCCGCCTATGTCGGGGGCGATCTCAGGCTACACCAGTGCTATAAGACTTGGGGAGGGAGTCGGAGCCAAGCGTCTTCTCCGAGTCCGTGCCATCACACCGCCCCTCGGGGGCCTCCGTCAAGCGGTTTAGGGAGGTACCATATAACATTGTTTTCAAATGCAGTCAGGTCCACAAACGGCCCTCACTTACTTTGAGAATAGTGAAGCTGCAGTAGGTGCAAATAAGCTTCAGACAGTGTTACAAGCGCTGCTCAGAACTCTGAACTATGGCACCCAACATCCAGAACTTATGCCATTTGAGCATGGCAGTGACATCGAAGCAACTCAGGGACCAAAACCATGAACGTACACTCACGTATGAAAATCTTACTTGGGGAGGGGGCAGGAGCCATGCGCCCCCTCCCAGTCCGCGCCACCACACCGTATGTTGAAAATCTGAAGCCATCGTTCTACAAACTCAACCAGCCTTGGATGGAAAAATCTAGAAGAATGTACAAACTGAAAACCAGTTTTGGTCTGCATAGCATCAGCAGCAACGCTTGCTATCAGAGTGCATGAGTTTCATGCTCGATCGATTGAGCTAGCCGGATCGGGCAACAAAAAGTATAAAATAGTTATGTAAATAGTTATTTAATAAAATGTTTTACTCTGTTACTTTGCTGGTGTGTTGTATATATTTATAATATTTGCATAGGGTTTGTCGTTATTTTGGGTGGGGTGGGGTGGGCGGCGGAGTCGAGCTGTCTTGCAGCCATCATGGTGTGGAGCTAAGTTCATCTTACTAGTTTCGTATTTCTCATGAGGGGTTGTTCTTAATGTTTCTATTTTAGCGAGGTCAAAAACAGATCCCATTAGTGGCCTACTGATTTTGCTCGATTCCTTTTGTTTTTTTAAAACTATTTTTCACTATCTCCAAAGACTAAACAGAGTATTGCGACTCTGTGCTTGTTTGTAAATACAGAATGAACCAAAGAGAACCAATTCTAAAACAGTAAATGCTTGGATAGCAATCAATCAAATAGAGAGAGAAGCAGGCACGACGGATTACAACGGGGGCAAAGGCCTGCGTTAACTACCCTTCACTATCTGCAAAGAGAGAGTACTGCTAAGAGAAAAGAGGGGGGGAAGGGGGGGCAGCGTTCAAAGCACATCAGCGTGCATAAACACGAAAATGTTTTTACCTATCATGTACTTGACATTTGACAGCATTTGATATTTGGTATTAAAAAACCATTGAAATTCACAGAAAAAACCATAGGTTTTAGGTCATATATAGTTAGGAATTTGCATTTACAAAACCTTGAAAATTCACTGAAAAAACCATAGGTTATAGACCATATATAGTTAGGAATTAGCATTTACAAAACCTTATTTTACTCACACAAAACCATTGAAATTCCATATATAGTTAGTTGCACTAACTATATATCGCGCACCCGCAATCCACTGCTGATGATGTCACATATTACATCATTCATGACATGGTCAGTGACACCACTGATGACATCACTGATGACATCTTAAATGACATCACTGATGACAACATCCAGTGACTGTATGTTTCTGTAAAGTTAAAATATGTCTTACATATTGAAGAATGAGTGGATTTATAAGTGTCTGGATGAAGGATTTAGTAGGTGCATGACTGACTGTATGAGTGAGTGATTAAATGTGTCTCACTGAGTGCATGGGTTAGTGACTAAACTGTCTTAATTTGTGCATCATTATGTCTGTTGTTCTATAAACTGCTGCATGTGTTGATCAGTAGCTAGATGATTAACTATATGGGTTATTGATTGGTTGCCCAAGTATTTGTATGGGAGACTGAGTGTGTGTGTGGGTGGCTGGGAGGTGTATGACTCTGTGCATAGATGTGTGAGCAATTGATTCACTAGATGTATGGTTTCAAAAGTGCATGTGGAAACAGCTCTATGGGAGGTTAACTGTGTGCATGAGTGTATTGGTGAGTGAATGGATATCTCAGTGCTACATGTCAAAGTAAGTACATATGTAAAACACAGTACATGTGAGAGTTGACATATATAAATAACTGTGCATAAGAGCCAGTGAATGTGTGAGTGGCTGTATGGATCATTGTGAACTTGTATCAGGGATTGTATAAGAGAGAAAATATGTGTTAGTATATGTTTGAATATGTAAAGTTTGTATAACTGTATAGTTGAGGAAATGGAGGTGTGATTGATTGTTTGCATGACTGACTAGTTGTGTGAGTAACTCCATGGATGAGTGACAGTCTGTGAGTGTCTGTTTACACTGATTGTATCTAAGGTTATATTAGAGTCTGAAGAGGTTCATTGTATTATCACATGAATGATATCATGAGTGATGTCACCAGTGATTTCATTTGAGATGTCATCAGTGATGTCATCAGTGAAGTCATTTGATATGTCATCAGTGATGTCATCAGTGATGTCATTTGAGATGTCATCAGTGATGTCATCAGTGATGTCACTGACCATGTCATGAATGATGTAGTATGTGACATCATCAGCAGTGGATTGCGGGTGCGCGATATATAGTTAGTGCAACTAACTATATATGGAATTTCAATGGTTTTGTGTGAGTAAAATAAGGTTTTGTAAATGCTAATTCCTAACTATATATGGTCTATAACCTATGGTTTTTTCAGTGAATTTTCAAGGTTTTGTAAATGCAAATTCCTAACTATATATGACCTAAAACCTATGGTTTTTTCTGTGAATATATATATATATATATATATATATATATATATATATATATATATATATATATATATATATACATATACACACACTGAAAAAATGAGAGCTTACAGGGATGTTATAGTTAGGCTCAGATTTCACTCAAACAAAATCAGTGTTATTCAGCAGTTAAAGCGACCTGAGTTATCTAGAACTTATGCTCCCACAATGCCCTGCTCATGACCTCACATATTACATCCCTCATGACATGGTCAGTAACATCACTGATGAAATATCAAATGACATTACTGATGACATCATCTAGTTAGTGGAAGTACTTTCTAAGAGTTTATGATTGTTAAACATATAGACAAACCTACTACAAAAGTTAAATTAGTATAATAGTTGCACTACTGAGTGATACTACTTCTAACATATATTATGTGAGTGGCAGTGTGACTGTATGTATCCATGTGTGAGTGGGTGGTTGAGTGGCCGCATGGGTGTGTGGTGGCAATATGGGTATATAGGTAGGTGTGTGAGTAGCTGTGTGGATGAGTGAGTAGTTGTATTGGTGAGTAAGTGAGTGTGTCAGTGGCTCTATGTGTGAGTGAGAATATGTGTGAGTGACTATATGACCGAGTGAGTGTTTGTCTGAATGGCTGTATGAGTGAGTGGCTAGGTGTGTAAGTGTCTGTAAGGGTGAGTGAGTGGCTGTTTGGTTAAAAGCGTTGGTGTGAGAGTGGCTGTATTAGAGTGTAGTAAATCCCCGGGGACCACCACCTCCCCAGGGATTTCATTTATTTTTGGGTGGGGGACCTCACGGACCCTCCGAAGCCCCAGGGACCGCCACCTCCCCGGGGCATTGAGTCAATGAATTAGCATCTGTGGGTGCTTCTTAGCCAGCACCTGTTTTTTCACTATTACAGGGGATTACCACTGACTTCTTCAGGGCTGAGGTCAGTTTCAAGTAGTCGCTTAAATCCAGTGATAATTCCAACCCGGATTTGCGCGGTAAACACGCCACGGCCAGGAGATCTGAAGAGTTCTATCTAATACTGCAAGATGGGGCATCTCTTCTTAAAGAAACACCCTCATATTTAGAAGCATATTTAGCTCTCCTGACACAAGACTAATTGTTCTATCTCTCCAGGAGCAGTACTTATCAGAACCCCTTCCTGATTGAGATTATCAGTGGATTTAAGAGACTACTTGAAACTGACCTCAGCCCTGAAGAAGTCGCGGGGTAATACCCTGTAACAGCAATGAAACTCATGTTAGCTAAAAAGGCTTAAAGACTTAACTGCCATGTCGACTTGGCAAGTGCACCCACTTGCTAGGCCCTACCCTTTCTTTTCTTACATATAGGACACCCCTGTAGTAGGCCCTAGGTACCCCCTGGGCAGGGTGCAGTGTATGTGAAAAGTAGGTCAGTACTGATGTGTGCAAAATGTTCTGATAGTGAAATACTGCCAATTTCGTTTTTCACTATTGAAAGGCTATCTGTGTCTATAGGACAGAATGGGGAGTTTGCTTATAACATCTTATTAACATAACTCCTTCTGGGAACAAGGTAGGAAAATAGAGTTTAGTATCCCTTAACTCAAAATCTAAAGATACTTTTATTACGAAAGGTGATTTTTTACATTCTGTGTTTGCAAATACCACTTTTAGAAAGTAGGTTTTTTCTTGCTTAGCCACCTAGTGTGCCTCTATTGGGTTGTGTATTGACTGTCCTGCTTTGGAGTGAAAGGGGCTGGGGAGGTGCAGTGGCACCAGAGAGTCTGGATGAGTCAGCGCTAGGCTGAATAGGCCTGGTCTGCATTTTGAGTGGAGGGAGGAGTAGCAACTGCACCTGAATAGGGCTGGCCTGCCTTCCACAATGATGGCTCTGCCCCCGTGATGTGTCTGTGACCCGGGCTTACACTTACAATGGGGAGTGTTAAGCACTGTAAGGAGATTTTTATGTGAACCCCAGAACTGGCTTGGACGGGGCTCAGAGCCTGTATAAAAAGAGGGGTCCAGACCCCAGACTTTTAGATTGTCAATGGAATTCAAGAGGACACTTCTCCAAGGAGAATAACTGGAGAGAAGGAGGAGCAGTACTGCCCCTTTGCTGTGTGTGGTTGGTCTGCAGTTGCTGTTTCTGCCAAGGAAAGGAGAAGGACTTTAATGTGTGATGCGTCCTCTGCCTGAAGGAGATCTCCAAGGGCCTGAGTGTGCTGGCCTCCTGTTCTGAAGTCTCAGGGACACAAAGCCTTCACCCCCAGCTCTTCTGACCTCTGCTGCTGTGAGTTCTGACCTTTGAGGAGGTGCCTGTGCCAGTATTGGACCTCTGGAGGTTGTTGCTGCTGTTTGGAACCTGGAAGAGAGAAGGAACTTGAAGAACTACAAAAACGACTCATTGCTCTTCTTGCAGCTGTTTTTCTGATGCATCTTCACAGAGCGAGAAGAATTTCCACGCATCACTGTGCACCTACAAAAACTGACGCAGCGCCTGTCACCGCTGCAAAATTTGATGCATCGGGGGTTGCAGCTGAAGGAAACTGATTCAGGGCCGCTCGCCGCCACTGTATCGATTAGCGACGCATTCCCGAATTTCAAAGCATCGCACCTATGCAACAAGTTTTCCCTACGCACCACCTACAGACCAGAACCGTCACAAAGAATCGACGCGTCACTTCCTCCTACAGACCGGATTCGATGCATCACTTCTCCTGCGTGCAGCAGAAATGTTTCATTGCCTCCCCAAGGTCTCAGGAACTGACGCATCTCTTTTCAAAGCTTCTTCACTCTGCAGATGTTTGGCCTTGTGAATTTCGACGTAACTACAGGTACTTTCAGTCAAAGTCATGAATTCATAGTTTTCTATATTACAAATTCTTGAAACCTTTTGAAAGTCATATTTTTAACTGTGTAGATTGGATTTTTCTCGTTTTGGTCTTGTTAAGTTTTGTTAAAGACATGTTTTTTTCTAAATTGTTGAGGTGTCTATTAGTGGTTTTTTCACTATGTTACTGTGAGTGTTGGTACAAATATTTTACACATTGCCTTGGGAATAAGCCTGCCTGCTCGTGCCAATCTACCAAGGGGGTGAGCAGCGGTTATCTAAAGTGTGTATCCCCTTACCCTGACTAGAAGGAAGGGTCCTTATTTGTACAAAAGTACCTACATCTGCCAACTAGAGACCCTAATTTCTAACACTAACCATTCCTGTTTTTCAGCATTCCACATTAAAGCATACTGATGTGGTGTTGTGCAACTTGAGGTTCTATAGGAGAATCCTTGCATTTCATATATTATACAGCTGTAGTGATAAAATATGGTACATTCCATCAACAGTATATGGGATCAGGGAAAAGCTATATATCACTACTGGGAACTAAATTATTTTTAAAATATGTTTGTAGCAAGAATTACAAAGCAGGAAAGGTAACTAAACTTCTCCATAATATTCCAAAATGCATTCAAGGATATATTTTCTGTGTGGATCATATTAGCAAAATGCTCATAGAAAACTCTAAACAGAGTAATTTTCATAAACTGATTATATCGCATTGCTTCTAGAGTTTAACCCTCACTCCCAAACAAAACTTTCTCTTAGAGGCAGCCTAGCATGTACAGCCTGTACAGTTAGCGAGGGGAGACAGCGTGATACAAAGGGTTGTCACCCAAGTGACTGAGGGAACATTTGAAACCTGAAAAGTACAATCATTGTGCTATTTGTCACATTCATTTCTATATATTTGTAATGCATTCTTAAAAAATATCTATCCATTTTTGCTACTTTTATGAAGCTAGTAGGACGGGTGTTAATGAAATAAACAGCCATCCGTACAAACAGCGTTTGTGATTTCCTGTGTTTACATGCACCAGCACATTAAAACCAGACCTATTGTCAGTCAGTCAGTCAGACCTATTGGTTTTGCCAATGCTTTTACTAATATAGGTCGAGAAATTCTAGTGCTACGATGCTGAGCAGTGTACGTTATACCTTGGTTGGTGTTGCTATTATACTGGACCTGATTTTTTGCCCACTTTGTGAGCAAGGCTGTGCAATGGCGGAGGTAAGACTGAGCGAGGCTTGTCTGTTGATAAGCAAGAAAGTGAAATACTGTCAAAAAATCATCTTCCCATATTCTTCTACCTATAATTGCTTCCAATTAGTCTCACATGCCACACATTTTACATTGCATAATGCATATTCGTGCCCGTTTGACTCGAAATGAATTTTCCTGGGCCTGAATTTCCCATTGCACATGTGGGGTTTATATTGATTAGATATGTTTTTTGTTCAATGGAAGTCAATACCTGTGTTACATAGAAAACATTTCACTCAAGTCAACGCATCTCTGAGTAGCTCTTGTTACATTTACTGGTCTTTCTTTTACTTTTCTTCTGTGTTTTCCATTAATTTCTGAACATCTCTCCACCAAATTTAAAAGGAATATAAGGACCAGATGTACTAAAAAACTGGTCGCAAAAAGTGGTCGTACATATGAACACCTACTTTTTGTGACCAGTGTTAATTTTGCCATGCAACCTATGTATCAGTTGCAAAACGACAAAGGGGAAACCTACATTGCAAATCAGTTATCACCTCCTTTGAGGTGCTGGTAGCTGATCAATAGTCTGTTTACACAATGACAGTTGCAAACTATAGATAAAAGCCATGCAGAAACACATTAGGAGAGACTGTCCCTTTCGGGTGTCTTCCTATAAATCTATTCTGCAACTCATAGAATGAGTTTAAGACATACCAAAAATACATGTTATGGGTGCAGACCATGTGATTTTGTTAACTGCAGACTTTGCAATCAGAAAATGGCGTTGTGCATCTGACCCATAGATGGCTTTCATCCAGATTGCTTGGTGATGGCTTGAACATTCCAACACATCCTTACCTTGTCTGCTGACATACAGTGCAGATCCAGGCCCTTTCCTTCTTCTGGTAGGAGCTGCAGTTCTTACAGATGTTGTACTTGCAGTCTAGGCACTGCCGCTTGCTGTTGATGATGAATGTGAATGGCGTGCAGCAGCGGATACAGCAATGCTCGTTAAACTTTTGCTGTTTCGCAAGGATTGAGCACTTGCTACCTTCTTCGTCGAGTTTCTGCTTCATTTCACTAAAAAATAAATAGCACATGTTGTATTATACAGTTAACATAAAACAGACATAAAGGAGTTCGTAGGCAGGTTACTTAAAAATTCTGACAATAAATAGTTAATAAATTACGAGTCCATCTCAAAATGGTGGATTGAAATATGGAGGCAGAACTGGAAGTTCATGGTTCAAAGTTCTGGAATGCCCCGAACCACACCTGCAATGAAATAACCCAACCCCTGTGCTTCAAGAAAATCTTGAAAAGTAACTTTTCACTCGGGTAAAAGTCATATATTTAGATAGACTCCTACTACACTCCAGTATCTTGATATTTACCGATGTATGCAGATATACAGTGCTCTATAGTTGCATTATGGTGATGTACAGCGCTCTCTAATAAATAAACAAGCATTTTCAACATATGGGTGTAAAATCTCTAATCACATTCATTGGCCAAACTGAGGATGGTCATCACTTCATAGACATGGATTTGATATACATTTATTTTACAAGATTCAGTAATTGTGAGTTGTACTAATTAACCCTGGACCGAGTATTCCGCTCCACCAGCGGAGTTTGAGGAGTTTTACCAACTCCGTGCTCCGCTGGGACCGTGAAGTTGCGGCCAGCAACCTTTCAATTATTTTTTTTAAATCCCACTTACCTTCTCTGCGGGCCACCCTCCTCCTCGCCTTGGTGTCTTCTTCCTTCTGTCGGCCTCCTCCTTGCGTCCCCACTTGTATTACATCTTGCATGAACTGCCAGTTCACGCAAGATGCAATAAGTAAGGGGACACGAGGAGCACGACGGAAAGAAGAAGACACCGAGGTGAGGAGGAGGGTGGCCCGAAGAAGGTAAGTGGGATGTAAAAAATAAAATCCAGCAGAAAAGGTAACTGTTTTTTTCTAAAAAAATTTGAACTTTCTGTGGGCTGGGGAGGAGTGGAGCGTTGTTCCACTGTGTTTTTTTTTTATAAATCCGTGCAACTACGCACAAAATACTGATCGCAGTGTCCTACTAGTATTTTTGAGACTAGTAAAGAATTTTAAAAACCAATTTATGTACTAATAGTTCGGTGTTTAAAATGCCAAATCATAGTGGGTCAGACTCCGACCTACCTCATGAACATTAAACACCTGGCTTCTAAGCCTTTCCCCGGTTCTAAGCCTTTTTTTTTTTATATGTTTGGGGTAGTTTGCACTTAAACCTTATAAAATGTTTCTACAAAAGGTACCCACACCAAATGTACGTACTTTTCTCCTAACATACTGAGAATTCCAAAGGACCTGAGAGTTTGTTGAAATCCCATCGGGGAACTGAGAAAATAGCCCAAATATAGCTAATTTGTGTTTTTGGGGGAAAAGGTTCATTTTTCAGGAACAAACAGGTTCTTTAAAAAAATAAATTTTTACCAGTTTTGTGGTCTTTTGATTGACTCTATTTTTCCAGATTTCTGTGAGCCGTTCTACTTGCAGTTAAACATTGTAAAAATAAAAAAAATCGGAAAATATGTTGGAAAAAATAGACATTGGTGACAATTTTTTCATCCGTACTTTTTGGCAAGATGGCTGATTTACAGCCCACAGCACATGGCTGTTTTTAGCCCCTCTGCACTTGCAGGGAAACCTGGAAGTTGTTTCCTGAGTGCTGGTCCTGCAACTGATGCACATCACTTGCAGAACAGTAGCCACCCCTGGACCAGAGTGGGAAAGATTCCTGCTCCAACTCAAGGGGGTGTAACAAATGAAGAGCAGCACACAACAGTTGCTGGACTGGTGCCAGGCTCTTTGACATGACCTCCAAGACAGTACCATCCAGTCATGAGCACTCTTGACATGGAGGACACATCAATAGTTTCTAAGGGAAGTAGATCAAAAATTGTGAGTCACTACAATTGGAGGCCATCACAGGGATGGTGGCCTGCTGGGGTCAGCCTATGACGATGTCTGTCATTGCTTTCTAATTAAGCAAATGTCATTTTCCTTAAGAAAATGTGATGCTGTTTTAAAATAATATTTTTGTTTTTCAGTTTGTATTTTTAAGAGTTGGCATTGGTCCCCTGGACAACTATCTACTCTTTAGCAAACCTTTTTGTTTACTTTCACAAAGGGATCCCAAAGGGACCGTTTTCCTTTTGTGAATGCATTGTGTGGTACACAAACAAGGATGCGTAGTCCAGGTGTAGAAGTAGATTCTTCTTTATTAACAAGTAGTTAGGTGGCAGGTTACAGGATAGGAAGTTACAAGGAGAAAATCCTACCAGGAGAGAACTACCAGCTCCTCAGCCTGAGATGACCAACTGACAATCTCAACACAGTGAGGCACACTAACATTCCATGATGTCACAGGACATTCTGATAAAGTGGTAGAGAGGGAAAATACATAGAAACCATTTACCACACATTGCATATCATTTAAGATGTTGGTAAAATATCAATGTTTTGCAATTGGTTTTCGGTCAGAAAACATTGATACGTAACATACGGATGAACCTACAACACACCCCTTCCAAACACCCAATCGGTATTCATTTGGATTCACATTTTAAGAGTCAGAATAACCTTTAGTCTCCTAAAATGGGATTAGTACATAGGAAAAATTATTTTAACAGTTGCAAATGTGACCGTTAAAAGGCTTAGTACATCTAGCCCTATACTAGAAACACTAATCAGCAAAACACACCGATCCTGTGGGCTTTATTCTGCTAAAGAATGTTAAATCCCACCAAATGCGACATTATGTTTCAGAGTTGGTGACATCAAACCACATGCTTAACACATACAGGCGGGAGGCAAAACCTGAGGTCAGAGGGTATTACTGCAGACTTACGGTCTGATTCAGACAGCTGTTTTTTATGAGTAAATTCGACTTACCAACAGATGTTCAGGAGTAAGTCATAGGGTCCTTTATGAAGGGGGTAGAAGGTGCATCGTTTTCCCAGGCGCCACACTTGTGCTGCAACATTCATTTGTAGATGTAAGGGGCACAGATCTGCCTATTCTGTGCTTCTCTAAAGTTCATGTTTTAAAACTCTGAAACGATCCCTCATGCTTTGAAGGGCGCCGCTTCGGATTGTGAGCCTCGGCCCCACCTCTGACATGGCTGTAGGTCATGGTTGCTTGCAGCAGAATCTTTGTACACCCGTCCCTTTATTCTTGAATTACTCACCGTCATAACGGAGTTGTCAGAGATCAACCCCTAACAGCTACACAACATCTATTGTCTTTTTATGAAAAAGTATTCTTAAAGAACACCGAGGCAGTCACATCCAGAAAGGTGGATGTGGATATCACAGAATTCCAGATAGATATTATTAGAAAAGGCTGGATTACACTACTCCGTGAACAAGTTGCATGGAAGAGGATAAATGTTCATTAAATAACAAGCACAAATGTGAGCAATTATTTTTATTATGAATTTCCATATTCTTATGCTCATTAGAAACCACATTAAGGACTCGTTCAAGCCTTATTGTCACTCTGATTGGATTCCTGTAATGGTGCCTAACTGCTCTCCCCAAAGAGCCGAATGCCAGCCCTAATATGATTCTGAGTACAGCATCGCTTATCATGTCTGACAAGCTGTGTATGGAGCTCAGATCACAGAAGCCGTCACTTATCTGCTCATTTCAGTTAACAAACTTATGTTGATATTTAAAGGCATTTTTGAGATAATGATCTCCCGTACAGAAGGGCAGAAACATAATCTAAGCGATGACCTCTTTGCTTCTTATACTATGTCTTGGATTGTAAAATAGGGCAATCCTTCAATTTCGATAGCCGCTTGTTGCCAGTGAGTCCTGCATTCTTTTAAGAACAGTGCATACCTTCCTACAGATAAAACAAATATGTTGTCTAATTAATTAATTCTGCAATTTAGGGAAAGCACCATACAGCCAACTGACAACGCCTTTTCAATGCATATGTGATATCTGGAAAAATCAAAATGTGAATTTGCATAGTTTATACCGGATTCACAAAGCATGAATTAGTTCTAAGAGCATTCAATCTATATGTTTATGTTGTAAACCATCGTATATGTTAAATACATACATTGCGATTAGTGGAGACTAGCCAGTATTCCTTGGGGAGAGTTAAAGGAGTATCTACAGAAATGTATTACAAAAAAGGTGATTACTTTTTTGGTATTAAGAAGCATAAGGCAATGCATTTCTGTAAGGACGAAAGTCCCAGACAACCTCAATGAGCTACTCACCTCACCAGTTCATCCTGTGTCCTCAAAGTTCCCACTCTGATTTTTAATTTCCTGAAGTAGTTTGAGGGGACTCGAATACCTAGAGACCCTACAAACTAGAGATGTGTGCTCCTCAGAGGCATCCCTAGGAAAAGTCTTTAGGGGAGACCCTGTTGGTATCACCAGTCTTCGTCCTAATTGTGTAGCACCCGTTAGTTATCACCGGCGGAGCACAGCCTGATTGTCACTGCTTGGTAGGTTTTGAAGTACCTAGGTGCAGACATAGGAACTGCCCAATGGCCTTCCCTTGCAAATTGAATTCAGGTGCATGGGCCAATGTAGGCCCATTCATGTTTGTTTATACAAATAAATGCTTTGCAAACACTATAGGTGAGTCAAATTGTAGGGTTACTGCGTGTGTTTAAACTTGTGGGGGGGATCATGAGCTGTGTTCAATGCTCAAGAAGGGAATTCTCATTGAGCATTTATCTAGGTCAGCGCTCTAGTTGTAGAGGCTGACGCGATCAATCGGCTTTCAAAAACCGCCGATGACGCTTCCGCATTTGGCGCCTCTAGTTAGAGCACTATTCTTGAGTGAAGGGCTGATTTTTTTGCACTTAGTTTTAAAAAGAAGTATATTTTTATTCATTGCTGCTACTGTGTGTGTTTAAACTTGTGGGGGGGATCACGAGCTGTGTCCAATGCTTGAGGGGGGAATTCTCATTGCGCATTAATCTAGGTCAGCGCTCTAGTTGTAGACGCTGATGCGATCACTCGGCTTTAAAAACCGCCGATGATGCTTCCGTGCAGTAGACACGCGCAGCAGGCGTGCCACCGGTGCACCAAAGACAAGCCCTTCTGCGCCCTTCCGGGCCAGACCAGGCCCAGGGGCCAGAACCCCTGTTGAACTCTCCTCTTTTAGACATATGTATACCAGGGAACAGCTCACCAAACCTAGAGGTAAGATCAAAAGTAAGTGCTTTCATGTTATGATACTAGATAGGATGAGCCCTCCTTGCACTCACTGTGATTTAAAATTTTGTCCCACTCTTATACCCCATGGAATTACGGATGATAATAATAAAATAAAATGCTACTTCTGAATTGCCGATCTTTACCTAAACATGCTATTGAGATACACTTACTCATTGAGGACAATAGCCCGGATATTCTGTTTCTTACTGAAACCAGGCTAAATAAGGAGTCTGATCATGCTATTGTCAGAGCTTTGCCCCCAAATTATGTCATTATGAGACAAGATCGAGATAGCGGCTGAGGCGGGGGCATTGCTATCATCTACAAAAATATTTTTAGATGTAGGTTTACTAATAATCCCTTACCTGACTGTGAGAGTTTAGCTTTCTCAATTAGCTTTTCTCCCACTAATACCTTTTCAGGAATTTTAATATATCGCCCCCTGGGTGAATCTACTGATTTTTGCAAGGATCTCCCAGATATTGTCGCCAATTTGGCAAGCCCCCACCTAATTTTTCTATCCTGGGTGATTTTAATATACACTTCGATGAATTGTCTCTTGATATTATTGAAGGCTAGGACACATTTCAACTCAAGCAAAAAGTGAGTGGCCCTACCCATGATCATGGCTATTTGCTTGATCCTATTTTTACTAATATACAGAACCTTGCGGTGGCTGACACTATCCCGGTCCCCTGGTCAGACCATTTCTTACTCTCAACATGGGTACTATCTGACCCCCTGTTGCCACTCGCAAAAATAAGAAAATGTAGTCGCATCTGGTCCAAATTACCGGTAGGAAAGTGGATCACCGAGTTAAATAATTCAGTCCCCTTACCTCAGGCAAACCCCATTATTGCCAATAATAATTATAATAACTGGCTAGAAGGTTTTCTAGATATAGTCCTTCCCAGGAAAACAATCCTTTCATGGAGTGGGAATCAACAAAAAAGCCATCGGCCTTATTTATGAGGCCCCTTGCGCCATCGGAACTTCACTTTTCATGAAGTTCCGTGGCGCAGAAGCCTGCTTGGTATTTATCATGCAGCAGTACGCCAGTTTTTGTGGCGTACTGCTGCCTGATAAATATCAGTCCCTTTAACGCAGTGTTCTGCATTAAAGGGGCGTGCAATGGGTGTTGCTGGGGGCGTTCCCAGCAACATCCATGGCCTTTTGACACTGCCCCAGATTTACGAGAAATCGTAACTCTGAAGCAGTGCCAAAAGCTTACGCCTCCCAAGGGGAGGCGTAAGAGAGGCGCAACAGGGAGAAATGTCTTTATTTCTCCTCGTATTTCCTTTTTCTATGTGTGCTGCATTCTGCAGCACACTTAGAAAGAGGAAAAGCCTCTTGTGATTATTTTTGTACAGAAAGGTTTCCCTTCCTGTACAAAAATAATCTTCCCCGCAATGCAGGCACCCTTGCACCATTGTGCAAGGGTGCCTGCGCTAGCGCAAGCAGCCCATTGTGCGCTGGCGCAGGGGAAAAGGACAGGAATGCGCCGTATCTTATAGATACGGCGCATTCCTGCCCTTTTCTTTTGCCGTAGGGAAGCACAGCAGGAAGGCCTGCTGCGCTTCCCTACGACAAAAAGTCATAAATGAGGCCCCTGGTATTTTCAGAAACTGAGGCAACTCAAACAATCGAGCAAAAAATTGAAAAGGAAAGGAGAACTCATTATTCTGAGAATAAAAATGCCAAATACAGAGAGGCAATTAAACTGTACAAAAAATAAATAAAGGCAGCTCAATCGAGCTATAACTATGATAAGATTGTCTCCACAGCCAACTCCCCCGCCAAATTTTTAAAATCACAAAATCTCTTCTTACACTTCCCAGCCCTTTTTCTGCCCCCAATAGCTCTCAGCAGCGGTGTGATGAAATTGCAGAGTATTTTTCAGCTAAAGTCCAGAAGATCTACAAGACTTTTTCACATCCTAACCCCATTAATGACAGTGTCATCTCGAAACAGCTAACCTTGTTGGAAAGTGCCCCCCTCTTTCCTTATCATCCACGCAGGAACTCCTCAGACAATTGAAATCGGGCTCTCTCACAGACCCTGCCCCTCCGTCTATTCTAAATCTAATCCCCGAAATAGTTTCTCCAGTCATACGGGATGTGATAAATTCCTCCCTCCTTAACGAAGTGGTGCCCCCTCTTTGGAAACAGGCTAGGGTCAAGGCACTCTTAAAAAAGGCAAATCTTGACCCGAAGCACTGGGCAAACTATCAACCCATTTCCTTGCTGCCTGGAATCAGGAAGTTAGCTGAAAAACATGTCAATTAGGTCCTGTAAACATTTCTGGAAGACAATAAGTGTCTGCATCCCTCTCAAACAGGCTTTAGATGTCAACAGGGTACTGAGACGGCCCTTATTGTTGTGATAGAAGAGACCAGGAAAATCATGGATGACGAAGGCAGCTCTGCTCTGATATTGTTAGATCTTAGCGCAACCTTTGACACTGTCAGTCATCAACTTATGATTCAGAGACTTTAGGAGGTGGGGGTGGCAGGAGCTGTGTTGGACTGGTTTCAGTCCTTCCTTGAAAATCGCTGCTTCTGCATCTATGAAGGCGAAGTTGCATCAGAGTATATCCCTCTGCTGTGTGGAGTCCCCCAAGGATCATCACTAAGTCCCACTATGTTCAATATTTACATGAGTTCTTTAGCTGAATTGGTGTATCCTTGGGGGATCCAGATCATCACTTATGCCGACGATACCCAATTAGTGGTCTCCCTTAGTCAGAAGGACAAATTTGAGCCTGGTCTTACATCATGCTTGGGAAAGATCTCTGAATGAATGTATAAGTCATTTTCTAAACTAAACGGAGCTAAAACAGAACGTATGCTTCTTGGGCAGGTGTCTGGGTCCTCCACCTGTTCCAAAAACTAAGATTAAGAGTCTGGAAATTTGGCTCGATTGTAAGTAGATTTAAAAGATCAGGCTTGTAAAGTTGCAGCTAGTTGTTATGGACTTCTCAGGATGATAAGAAAGATCCTTCCTCTTCTTCCTTTTGATGCTAGACACGTGTTAGTCCAGGAGCTGATACTCTTGTGACTGGACTATGCAAACACAGTGTACCTCGGTGCACCCCAGGAAACTACCAACAGATTACAAATTGTTCAGAACTGTGCTGCCCGCCTATTAATGAACATCCCTAAATGCAGTTCAGTCAAACCAGCCCTTATCAGTTTGCATTGGCTTCCCATTCAGGCCAGAGTTGGCTTTAAGGTGATGTGCATTGTTCACAAAGCCATCTCCGCATAAGGCTCCCCATTGATCCAGTCTATGGTTCAACTTTATCACCCTAACAGGATGCTGAGATCCAATCATAAATGCTTACTCATAGTGCCTTTGATTAAGCAAGTTCGAACAGGAGGTCGGCGGTTCTCATACTATGCAGCCAAGCTATGGAACCAAATTCCGGAGCATATCCGCCTGGAACCTAACAACTTTAGTTTCAGGAAACAGGTGAAACCTTTCCTTTTCTCCTGAGTTGTGCTTGCTGACTGAGGCGCCACATTAAGCGCTGGGATGCCCTCTAATAGCCATGCGCTTTATAAGTGCATATTCATTCATACCAATTAATTACTGCAAACATGTATTTTACTTTGAGAAAGGCATTGCGATATGGAGAACGAGTGCTGCCCACTGAGGACAACCCACCTTCCACTTTTGCTTCCTGCTCTCTTTTGGTTTACCCTATGTGGAAGGAATGGGCAATGCCTCCAACCAGATTAGCATCCATAGTACTTACTTGAGCACCCACAATAGTTACCTGAGCAGTTGTGTGTAGACAGAAGCTCCTGCTCCAACCTACCGCTCTGTGTAGGAAAAGCTTGAACTGTCCTTAATGGCTGGCTATTTGCATTTAGGAATTTAGGAATTCATAAGACTGTAATTAACAATTGGCGTGCGTCCAGCTGCCTTGCTTGAGGAATATATGCTGGAGCTACCAGCCACTCACTAATCATTCCTTCGTCTTGGACCCCCATTGCTCCTTATTGTTGTGGTACATCGGAGCGAGAAGTCAGCATGCAGCCAACTACCTCCTGGCTATGACAAAGAGTAAGGTCCTACTGATACTCTACTGCCTGGAATATTGCTGTTGTTTGCCATGCCCTTAGTGGGATCCCCTTTAAACAGTCAATGAGTCCTGCATCACTGACGACAGCTTGCTCCCTATCTAGACCCTCTCACTCTGCACAACTGATGGAGATGGGATGACTGGGAGACTGACTGCTGAAAGTGCAGGTGAGACTAACTTTTATTACATTTTTTATCTAATGCTTTGCTGCACTCTTTGTCTGTGCTGAGTCTTCACAAAGTGCATAGATGACTTAATGGTTAAGGTGCTTCATAAATGCCATGGATCACACTGGCCAAGACTGCCAGACCAGCAAGCAGTTCAGCAGCCAGTAACCAGATCTCTGGAGTTTGATGACGCACTAAGGTTGGTGTACCCCCTCTGTATCCACAAAATCAATACACAAACCTTTAAGTCATTCATTGTCCGCTTGCTTTGCAGGTACCCTTGACACTGGAATAGTCATAGCATTTTGCGATACGTTAATTTAGATGTTTGTGAACCTCCATGGTAGCAAACCACTGATTTCAAAGCTACACAGTAGCCCATGTAAGTACGTAGTTAACAAAAGTGGGCAGTCGGATGAAGTAAAACCTAAAGTGGCAGTGAAAAATCATCTTGAATCCTTTGTGCTAGATTCTTTTTTATTCCATCAAAAGTGTAAGTGCTCAATGTGCACACTGAAGATTGCAATTCCACTGAGCTTTTGAACTGAATTTCATTACATAGAGACATAGTCACCTACAGACCTGGGGAGACACATCTGGTCCCCATACCCACGGTGTGAGATTCGCTGTCTGGAAGACAGTTAGAGTACCAGCTAGCCACAATGATCCAAAAGACGTTAACAAATTCTCACAAAGGGAGATTGGTTCCTTTCTGTGGTTACTAAATTAGAGCGCAAAACGCTTTTACACATAAGACACCAAAAACATTTCCGGTCACAATGATATGTATCCTGACATGTTCCTCAATTATTAATTGCCAAAGCACTAGTACCTGTGTTGGTTCCACAATGAGCATGTAAGTCCTCATTGGAGATCTCAACAACACTAAAGGCCTCCACGGACAGTTTGTTCTCAACTCGCAATAGATTAATCAGAAGCCACGCGCGGAGATACCCCTTCGGGGCTGATTCACGCGCGATACAAGACTATAAATAAATAAATTAATTAAGGGAACACCTGGGGTTGTGCCTGGAAAGTAGGTTTCTAACCCTGACAGCCAACATGAGGGTATGAATACAGATTATGGACCCTTATCCCATCTGTAAAAATAGCATATGATATCTTTGGATGTGCTTTATAGTTTCATCAAATGAATATGGTTGCATAGCTTGAATAGGAAAGTAAAATTACTATACAAAAACTGTAAACTACTCCTTTATATGATACATAACGGGTAACTGCAAAATTTAGTATTGTCTTATAGAAGTCCTGGTGACGTCTTAAATTCCAAAGACAGAGTGGTTTGCAAATGTCACCAGAACCCTGAAATAGCAATATTGTACCATACAACACATGCTTTCTGTTATGTTTTTTATATTTCATGTTTATTTTGGAGTAGTTAACTTGAAACTGCTGTTATATTCAAAGCACAATTAACAATGAACACTGATTAGAATTATGTTTATGTTTTCTTTTCATGAGTAAAATGTTGATAAAACAATGATGAGGGACTTTAGATTGATGGCAATTCTGGGGCGTCAGCTTTTCCTGTATGATGATCGATTTACATTATTTGTTACATAATTTGCAGATTTCACAAAAATCTTCTTTTTTCCTGTATAATTTAGTTAGTTACTGCCTACTTTCTTCTGTCATGCAGTATAGAGTAATCCTTTCAGAAATACATTATATATACTTGCCTATAATAAATGAAGGTTAAAATGGGTTGACATGTAGGTCTTATAATAACGTAAAACTAACATTTAAAAAACAAAACAATCACTGAATTCAACCAGGTATACATATGGCTGAGATACCCACCACCCCCTCTCGACACAAACCCCAAGGATGGGAAACCGGAAACGGTTCTGAACTTTTGGAAGGCGGGAGGGAGTGACCCTCCCGGACGTATTTATTAAAATATGAAACAAAATTAAAACATTAAAATAACAGTTTCATATTATGTACAATTTAATTTCCACATTACGATGTTTGGCTAACCTTAACAAATCTCTAATACAAAGGTTCTCCTAGCCGAACTAACATCCTACAAAACATTTGACCTGAAATTGTACATCCTAACGTTAAGGGCCAACGGCAAGGTGGTAACCGGTGTCAGATCCCTAAACCAGAAATACCCCCCTCACTTGTGAGGGGAGCGACCGCACAGAGGCGTACCTCAAGTGCATCTACCAATTTCCCTTTGACTTGACGGGGGCCCCAATGAACTCGATGCCATTTAACGGTCGACCGAGGACTCATGTGAGGTGTCTAAAAGGTAGCGTAAACCCCCTCCCGAACCCCACACAACTTACCCCATCTGCCGTCGCAGATGTCCTGGCCCCGGGAAATTCCCCAGGAGGGCCCGTAGCCCCTCCTATCCAGGAAGGGGCCTTGACCGCCTTTCCTTTCCTTCCGGCGGCCCATCCTTAGAAGGGACCGCCTCCCCGTTGAGGGGCCAATGGCCACCTCCCCCGAGCGCTCCCATCCGTAATGGGTGAGGGCCCCCCCATAGGGATCTTCCAATTACTGCTCACCGATCATGACCTTACCGCCCGACCAAAATAAATACGACAAATGGCTAAAAGTACTAATGAAAACAAAGAAGGCGATCATAACTAGTTACGTATGATTACTGATCCACACTAATGCAACATTACTTTATTTTAAAACAACCATACAGTAAATTGAGCATTCTCCTTTATTGCATACTCGAAATAACACAACACTCATCCCAACCTGTAAGAAATACGGTTAACATCTTCAAACTTTATTTAGAAACAACTTGCTGTCTTCAGGGGCTGGTGGGTGGGTCAAAATTGGCTCTTCGTTCCGTCTCGAGCTCACGTGCAGCGGGGAGGTGCAGCTTCAGAGCACAGGAACAAGAGGATGCTTTCTTGACTTGCTGCTCCTTTTATCCGTCTTCGGGCGGGCGTAAACCCGCCTCCGCCTGCCTCCGAGGGCGTGGCCGTCCGCGTCAGTGCCTAGGACAACCCACTCCAGGGCGGGAAAAAGGCGCGCCCCGGCTACGCCGCTTCGGGCATACCAGCCGAGACTCGCCTCCCGCCCAAGATGGCCTCCCGGGGGGATCGAGGTCCTCCACCATACGTTCGGGGGGACCGAATGGTCGCCCCTTTCCATATGGCTGAGATACCCGCCACCCCCTCTCGACACAAACCCCAAGGATGGGAAACCGGAAGCGGTTCTGAACTTTTGGAAGGGGGGAGGGAGTGACCCTCCCGGCCGTATTTATTAAAATATGAAACAAAATTAAAACATTAAAATAACAGTTTCATATTATGTACAATTTCATTTCCACATTACGATGTTTGGCTAACCTTAACAAATCTCTAATACAAAGGTTCTCCTAGCCGAACTAACATCCTACAAAACATTTGACTTGAAATTGTACATCCTAACGTTAAGGGCCAACGGCAAGGTCATAACCGGTGTCAGATCCCTAAACCAGAAATACCCCCCTCACTTGTGAGGGGAGCGACCGCACAGAGGCGTACCTCAAGTGCATCTACCAATTTCCCTTTGACTTGACGGGGGCCCCAATGAACTCGATGCCATTTAACGGTCGACCGAGGACTCGTGTGAGGTGTCTAAAAGGTAGCGTAAACCCCCTCCCGAACCCCACACAACTTACCCCATCTGCCGTCGCAGATGTCCTGGCCCCGGGAAATTCCCCAGGAGGGCCTGTAGCCCCTCCTATCCAGGAAGGGGCCTTGACCGCCTTTCCTTTCCTTCCGGCGGCCCATCCTTAGAAGGGACCGCCTCCCCGTTGAGGGGCCAATGGCCACCTCCCCCGAGCGCTCCCATCCGTAATGGGTGACGCCCCCCATAGGGATCTTCCAATTACTGCTCACCGATCATGACCTTACCGCCACAGGCCGGATAGTTGACCGGCTATCCGGACCCCCCACAACAACTCCTGCCTAAAGGTCATGTTTTAAACTCTTTAGCCAAGCTATGAAGTCTCCTATGAGTAACTCATTCCCCACCCGGGACAAATGGACCCCATCTCCCAGATACATACTGTCCCCCTTGATACAACCATGCGGAATAGAATGCAGTGCACTTGAACGAAACAATCTACCCAATTTGTTATTTACTTTCTTCACTGAGTGATTCAGAGCAGAAACCGAATTCGCCCCCCACCACACTTTCCGTGGAATCATATGGGACCATGCAATTGTGCACCCTGGAACTCTTCTCGCCAACCAACTTACTGTGGAGAGTATTGCCTCGAGAAGAAGTCGTCTACCAGTGGCCACCAAATCGTTGCCCCCAAGATGGACTATGATTATAGACGGCGGTGACCTCGTCCGCCCTAACAAACCCTCGAAAAAGGATTGAAACTGGTCAATACAGAGCCCGCCCCTTCCGTAGAAGGTCACCCTGTACCCGTATTCCCCAGCCATGTGAATCATGTCACCTGCTTTGAATACGTCCGCGGCACGCCTCACGTATGAGTGGCCCACGACCCACACCTCTCTTTCCGCAGCCGGTGATGTCTGACCGCTGGTTCCCAGGTGTCGGGTCGACTGCACAGTACGCCCCGCCTCGTAAGCTTGCGAAACTGTAAACCAAACAAAAACAAGAGGCGTGAGTACATCATTACAGCTTCACAACATGTGCAACCGCACATACCTTTTGTAACAATTCGAGGACCAACGCCCCAAACGTTTCACTTTTTCCACACTCAGACCCCTGGCTGTAGCCTCAGTAGCAGCCCCTATCAGAAAGGAATGGGTCCCGAACTCGCCGGGGTTCAAGCCCGCGGCCGAAATTGACATCGCAAGCACCCGCTGGAACTGAAACCTCGTCAGTGGGGTGGCGTCAGCGTGTCTCAACAAGGTCCCCCCGCATGATGCCACCCTCTGCGCCAAATATTCCTCTACGCAAACAACAGGGCACATGGGAGACCCGGGAATCCTATGTATGACTATGCAGTCCCCAATCGCACCCTGATCGGTCTTGGACCTGACAAACGAGACAGTCATCGTCTCCACCTTAACCTGAATGTGCTCTCGGCACAGTCCCCCCACCGTATCCTGCTTGTTCTTCGCCACCAGTTCGCTTACCCGCATAGCCCCATGGAATGCTAGCGCAAAAGCGGCTCGGAATAACACTGTTTCATACTGGGATGAACATGTCGCAGGGAGTACAGAAAATAACAGGGCCAATCTATCCAGACCTATCGGGTGTCTCTCATCTACTCTGCGACCCTCCAGGCGTTGCCACCCACGTAGAGCTTTCTGTACCACGAAAGACGCTGTCGGGTCCTGGATCCCATGAGCCCTTGCCATAAAGGAAATGGCGGCCCGATGCCTCTGGGCCGTAGCTACTGATTTGCCTGCCTGATGTAAAGACAGCAAAAATTTTACGACAAGCTCTTCCTGGCCCCAAAGCTCCCCCCTAGCAGAACCTAAAAAGGACCAATAGGAACGAAACGCCCCTTCATATGCCTTCCTTGTCCTGGGTGCTAAACTCTCTCCCACGAGGTTTTGTAGTTCGGGGCACCGAGAGACCAGAGAGCTTCGGGAAAGGGTGCCGCCACCGGGTCCGCTGTGGGCAGAAAACCCCAGAAGGCCTGCATACGGAAACGAGAAAGCGCATCAGCCGCTTGATTCAACACCCCCGGGACATGTCGTGCCCTAAAGAGCACATTCAACTGCATACACAATAACACAATTTCTTTGAGCAGTCTCAGAATCCATTTGCAACGTGCTGCCTGACTATTGATACACTCAACCACGGTCATGTTATCAGACCAGAACACCACAGAGTGATCCCGGAACCCCTCAGGCCATGTTTTTAGGGCCACCAAAATAGGGAAAAGTTCGAGAAAAGCAATGTTACTCATCAGCCCGCACTTGTGCCACCATGACGGCCATTTTTTAGCCGACCATTGCGTACCGAATATGGCGCCAAAACCTATACTCCCCGCCGAATCTGTCAACAGCCCCAGCTCCTCGGAGGACACCGCCGGTTTGTTCCAGACAATTCGACCATTGAAATCCGCCAGAAATGCCAACCAAATACGCATGTCCTGGCGAACCTCTGCCGAGAGCCTCGTGCGGTGATGTCCTTCCTTCAGGCCGACCATGGCTTGTGCAATCGAGCGGGAAAAGGGACGGGCCATTGGCATTACTCTCAGGGCAAAATTCAACTGGCCCACCACTTGTTGCAATTGATGTAAATTTACTTTCGTTGCACGAATACATGTTTCAAGGGATGCCCTGAATTTTAACACTTTTTCTCTGGGTAATCTAAAACAACCTTCTTCCGAGTCGAGCTCGATCCCGAGAAACTCGAGCAAAGTTGAGGGACCCACAGTCTTACCTGGCGCCAATGGCACACCAAAATGGTTCATTAAGACACAGAATTCATGTAAGGCCTGTCCACATTCGGGATCCCCAGCTGCCCCCAAGAACAGAAAGTCATCGAGATAATGCATAACATGCTGAAAACCCGTCTTCCTTGTGAATACCCATTGCAGAAAACAACTGAATTTTTCAAAATAGGCACAGGATATAGAGCACCCCATCGGCATACATCTATGCATGTAATAGCGACCCTGAAACATAAAACCAAGGAGACGCTGATCGTCTGGGTGCACCGGGAGCAACCGGAACGCTGACTCGATGTCTGATTTTGCCATCAGCGCCCCGGGCCCCAGGCGAGTCAGCATGGCGACGGCCTCATCGAAAGATGCGTACCGCACCGAACACACTTCCGGGTCTATCGCATCATTCACGGAAAGCCCACGTGGGGCTGACAAGTTATGTATTAGCCTAAACTCACCCGGGTCCTTCTTGGGGACCACCCCTAGAGGGGAACAAACAAAGTTAGCAACCGGTGGCAAATCAAATGGACCGGCGACACGACCCCGAGTCACCTCTTTCCCAATCTTTGCCTGTACCACCGCCGTATGCTGCAAGACCGACAGTTGGTTGTTACAGTGTGCTACACCCTGAAAATCCCCCACTGGGATGCGGAAACCATATGAAAACCCGTCCCGCAACACCCCAGCGGAAGCATGATCCGGGTATTCGTTGAGCCAAGGAATCATTGCCATGGTATCAATCGGGGTAGGTAGAGGCGCCCCTCGGACTATTTCAGACCTGTTTGGCGCTTCCCCTACCACCATTATCACCCGTCTTGGCTCTGCACATGGACTCAGGATGGGAAGACTGCCCACACCCTCCACATTCATGTCTGAACTTGCATGACCCCTGGGGCCTCGTACATTTTCCCCTGTTAAAATTCCAACAAATGCCCTTTTTACCTGTGTTGCCACTCGACTTCGAGTGGTGCTCGTTACCTGCACCCGTCCGACAGGGTGTCCCAGAGGATTGGCGGGACGATTCACCCCCGCTACTCCCTGACAAAGGCACTTTTAACATTCCTGAACTCTCCATTTTCTGCCACGAGATGGAGTCGAAACAATCCCATGGTAGAGCTGTGTCATGCTCTTTAGCTTTTCTAAAAATATTGTCATAACAGAACCACTGATTGCCCTCGTACGCCAGAGAATACTCCATGATACGTGACTGGTAAATAGGCAACTCGGTCAACAATTCGGGCCTGCGCTCACCCATGATGGAGGTAAAAATGCCCCACGCTCTGCCCCAAGTACCTATGCTTTCGTCAACCTTAAAGGCGGCCATCTTTGCGCGCCAATCACTCGGATGCATGAGCTCCTTTTGGCTCTTCACATGCTCCATCTCGTAATGGTCGGTAAGCAAAGAAAATATGTTCACATACTTATTCGCCCAAATCTTTTCCTTAATTTCCAGTGGAACATGCTGGGCCACTTTCTCCCTTTGTGAAGGTACAGACCCCTCCCCCGCAATCGGCAATGGCCGCTTACCTGAACTAGATGCTGCATTTGCCGCCGAGCTTGGGCCTGCTGCATCTTCAGCCGCCGGAACCTGCGGGGGAACAGAAGATGGTGCCTTCACAGCCTCTCTAGATTCCCGCAGTTGTCTCAACACTGCCCGGGCGTCATCAGCCGTGGTGCCCTCACTATCTTTTCCCAACCACGCTGCTAATTGCGCCGCCAACTCGGGAGGCATATCTTCCCCGTTCACGGGGGTGACCACCACGGGGATCGGATGCCCCTCCTTCGGAACCGGTGTTGTCTCCTCAAGTGGAGTATCGGGAACCGGGGTTTCCCCCCCAAGTGCCCCCCTTTTGGACCTCTTGCCTCTCCCGCCAGGGACTACTCCTGGCAAAGCTGGTCCGATGACTCGCTTCGGTCCTCCCTCCCCGTTCTTAGCCGCCATCTGCTTCTTCAAATCGGCCACCTCCTTTATGAGCATGCGGAGCATCTGATCGGTCCCGACCCGCTTTCCGACCTTCTTGCCCGGCATTCTCAAGCGAAGATATCTGTAAAACAAAGAGAAAGATTACAACGCTCAAAATTGGCTCTTCGTTCCGTCTCGAGCTCACGTGCAGCGGGGAGGTGCAGCTTCAGAGCACAGGAACAAGAGGATGCTTTCTTGACTTGCTGCTCCTTTTATCCATCTTCGGGCGGGCGTAAACCCGCCTCCGCCTGCCTCCGAGGGCGTGGCCGTCCGCGTCAGTGCCTAGGACAACCCACTCCAGGGCGGGAAAAAGGCGCGCCCCGGCTACGCCGCTTCGGGCATACCAGCCGAGACTCGCCTCCCGCCCAAGATGGCCTCCCGGGGGGATCGGGGTCCTCCACCATACGTTCGGGGGGACCGAATGGTCGCCCCTTTCCAAAAGTGATGTAGGTACATATAACCTGGTCATTAGCAGTGTGCAGATGGCTGTAGGGTCAGCTCCCCCCGCCAGCGGCTAACAACCCACGAGCCGCTAACCAGCCACAGACTCCCATCCTACATTTTCCTTTTTTATTTTTTATTCCTCTCCTTTGGGGCCACACAGAGGGCAGGAATATTGGAGGTTGTGCTAGGTCCCATGGGAACTGTCAAAGCCTCCAGCAAAACAATAACAGGATCAGAAATTTTTTAGATTTTGCTGCCAGGTAACCCTCCCCCACTCACAAATGCCAGGAGGTCAGGGCGCCTGCACCTTGCCCTCAGATATATATCTATACACCGAAAAATGTAGAACTAGTTCATCCTTAGCTGGGACGAGAGAGAATATCATGATTGTAAGCACAATTGATCTTATCATCTCCTATACATGTAGATGCTAGGTACATCTTTAATGATTTTTTTTATGGTACATAATCAGTCCTCTGCACACTCCTCCTCACGTTCCCATGTGCACTAATGTGATTTGGATTTGCCCATTCAGGGCAACATAAAATGCGAAGAAAATTTGGCAAACTTTGTATAATAACAATTGATGTACTATTTAGTTTGTGTGGATGTAAAAATAAATTTTAATTTTTGAAAGGCAGATACTACAATGATATACTGTAAAATGCTCCTGCAAATCTTTGAAATCTTGTCTAAGCGTAGAGGACTAAATGTACTGTGGCATAGATGTATCTATCTTAACTTACTCTAGAAACATGTTATAAGATGGCCGCCAAAAAGACATCAATGTAATGATATATTTGAGCCATCTTCTCTGTTTATTTAAGAATTGTTTTTCCTGACATGCACTTTTTCACTTTAAAATGGTGTTTCCAACGTTGATTAAACTGACATTGAGAAAGCTGTAATGGCTATGCTAGTGAGAATAAGCATTAGAGAATGGAGAATTACAGAATAAGATAAGATATGAAATAATGTAGTTATTCTCTATTGTCTGTAATCACTGTCAACTTCCACCACTCCATCATATCAGGTGTTTTGGCCCTTAAAGTATGGTCAGTGGTGTCCTGTATTAGGTAGTTATGCTCACTAACCTTCGGGGCTGTTGTTTCCTTTAAAAGTGGAAAAAGGGAGATATGAAAAAGAAAAGGGGAGGGGGGAGAAAGAGGGAAGAAATTAAGGAAAAAGAAATGGGAAAAAAGAGAAAACCCCCGGTTTTTGTCAGGGATATTAGCACCTTTAGATAGAAACTAGAACGGTAGAGAGGGTTTTTTGTTTTTGTTTTTTACATAACTATGGTACAAATATAGAGAGCACAGCGGGGGTGGGGTGAGGATGAAACAGACGCCATCAAAACAGACTCAGGACTGAGCCTGATTGCCTACATACTGGTGGGGGGTGGGGGGGCAAGGGAAGGTGGGGGGGCAAGCTCAGACCTGGAATATGTAAAAATTCTGAATTTAAAGTTGAAATTGGTATTAGCAGGAGAGAGTACAGAAGAAGAATGAATACAGAGAAGATAAGTAAACACTTAGCAGGGAGTGTTAAAACATCGATATGGATAAGGTAACAATCTTGTCTATCAACATCTGTGGCCTTAATGATGAAAAGAAAAGGCAAAGAGTGGCTATTCGGCTACAATTAATGGGGCTAATATTCTCTGTGTTCAAGAAACACATATTGAGGGGTCACAAATATATCTGCTTAATAAACTGGGTTTTAAACTGGTCACTGCCACAACACAAGGGCCAGGACAAAGGGTGTTGCTATCTTAGGGAAAGCAGGCGGGATGTAATTTACTCACTCAGCAGCTGATAAATATGGACGATGGGCTATCTGAACAGCGGGGCTAAAATAACTATCTGATCAATATATAGCACCATCAGTGACGACCCCGAAGTTTTGGATCAAATATCTAATAAGCTCGTCCATTGGCCGCTCCCTGTGATAATGTGTGGGGATTTTAATCTAAATTTACCTAGTGATTGGTCAGAGGATTCTCACTTTAAGTATAAAGGGAGAAAGCCGAGAGTTTTTCAAGCCTTCAAAAACCTCTGTTTAACCCATGGTCTCATTGACATTTGGCAAGCAGAACACCCAGATGATCCTGGCTTTACGCACTATTCCTATCCTCATGCACGTCATGCAAGGCTGGATTATTTTCAGGTTTCTAACACCCTTGCCTCTAGCTGTACTATCCGAAGATTACCAAGGGTACTCTCCGACCATAAACCTCTTCTTTTAACTATGGAAATCGAGTCAACAAATTGCAATACTAAAATATGGACGTTTGAAAGGGCATTATTAGCAAAAGAGAAGTATTGTGAGATTATGCGGCAGTGGATTCCTAGATTCTTAGAAGAGAATATAGGTAGTGCACCGATCGACATTGTTTGGGATGCCCTACAGGCCGGAATCAGAGGGGGAAAACTGCGATTTTCATTGAATGCTAACAAAAAAGCGAAACAAGAGATGGAAGTACTCCAGAATAATATTGTGATTGCAGAAGGAGGGTTAATAAAAGCTATCCAGGAGGGAAGGAAAGTTGAAAATGAGCCTAAGCTGAGCGCAATTGCTAAAAACTGTTATTGAGTTATTAACAGCAAGAGCTATTGATAGAGCCACAATATATATAGGGAGAATGTCTACGAGCTAAGTGAACAGGTTGGACATCAGTTAGCTATTCGAGCCGAGAGCAAAGAACTGCAAATTTTATTAAGGTTATTTGGGACCCGGAATTACAGATCCTGACGCAATTAGGTCTGCGTTTAAAAAATACTATCAGGCTTTTTACAGAGAAACTGATACACAACATGATATACAACAGGATGCAATTAATGAATATATGAAGCAATACGATTGTATGAGGCTTGAGAGTAGTGATGCAGAAAGCATGGATGATATCCCGCAATGGGAGGAAATTCTTCTTGCATTGAATAACCTTGCCACAGGTAAAGCGGCTGGCATGGATGGGATTCCCACTGAATTTTATGTTAAATTCTCCTCTCAAGTGAAAAATATACAGTCAGAGCTGGTTGCCCAAAAATTTCATGGGGGACGACCTCCGGGGTCTTGGTCTGTGGCTAAAATTTTAGTTTTTCTTAAAAAGCATAAGGATTCTACAGAGTTAGGGTCGTACCACCCCATAAAGTTAATAACTAGTGATTCCAAAATGTACGCTAAGCTATTGGCCACACAATAAGCCCCAAATATACATAAAATTGTATCTGTACAACAGCATGGGTTTATCCCTGGTCGGGATACTACTGACCACATACCGAAAGTAATCCCATTGTTTGACTGGTGTGAGGTTTCAGGAGACCCTATGGCAATAATATTATTAGACGCCGAAAAGGCGTTCGATAGGGTCTCCTGGAAATACCTCTGGACAGTCATGGCAAGAAGTGGTATAGGGGAACCCTATATTAAAGTGGTACAGATGCTATATAAGGATCCGTCTGCTGTTGTCATGGTGAATGGGTCATTATCAGAATCATTGCCCATCACCAGAGGGACAAGGCAGGGGTGTCCATGCTCACCTCTCTTATTCGCTATATATATTGACCCATTTATTTGCAGATTAGAAAGCATCGCTATAATTTCAAAACAAGTGCAACTACAGATCCCAGAAAGCTGTGCAGAGGGCCACGCCTTATCCGGTAGGAGATCTGATAATAAGTAGCGGCACCTGAGACTTGCCTACTTCCAACATAGGCTTTGAGACGGTGATACAATCACGAAACGCGTCAGCTGTCATTCCTGCTGAAAGTTCATCTCTGCCATGCTGCAACCTTCATTAAAGATATGCGATACTCACCTACTTGAGGACTCTTCTGTAGGGGTAACTCTGGCGATTTGATATATATATATATACATATGTATACATGTGATCAAGCCTCGGCTGAGGCGAAACGCGTCATGGCGACTGGTGGGCGTTTAAATGCACAATAAACTCACTGGAACGAGAATTACCGAGTTTGTGGCTTTTTTCGAATTCTCGTCGATCAGCGAAAGCGGATGCCAAGCTGGGCTTCGAGACTTGTGGAAATATATATATATATATATATATATATATATATATAAATATATATAATCGACTTTTGACTTTTCCTTTTTGGTCAAAAACATACGAACAACTTCTTGCTGAAGAAACGCTTTGATGCAGGTTTCAGGCAAAAAAAACTCTACGCGTTTCAGGAGCTCACCTCCCTTGTTCACGAGTAACAGTGTTGTGCTCACGATAGGTTTTTAAACAAACATGAGACATTCAAGTGCATAATCATAGAAAGCAGACTAGCGCTGCAAAATAACAAGTGTATAGATACTAATGGTGATATTTAGCCGAGAAAAAACCTGACAGCATCTTTAAATTAATCATCATGTGCAAGGCATTCTGACCAGTTAGAGCATATGCAATTACATATTTAATGTTCCACACTTGCAAATGTAAAATTGTCAACATAAATCATTTTTGTAATTCACCACTGGTAATCGCTATTTAGCTAATTCTTATAGCAGTTTCATATCTGAGTGCCACAGAGTTATTCTGCCCAAGTGGGCTTACATTCATAACTCCTTCTGCTGTACAATCTGTAAACATTTATTTTTTAACCACCACCATTACTTAGCAAATGCATTACCGCGCTCTTTCAGATGTTGGAGGTATTAATAATGCTGTCACTGCTTATCAAAGGTTATAATGATTAGTTATGCCAGCTCCTGGCTGGGTTACCTCACTACCGAATCAGCATAACTCCACTGATGTGGTTTAAGGAACTAAAAATCCTTTTGCCCTAGTGGGCATATAACCATCCGTAGCTTGTCTGACAGTTATTCTGCTCTCCTGGGCATACATTTAAACCCCTCATTCTCAAAAAGGTCTGTTTTAAATCCACATTTCCTCTCTTTTCCATCCTCTTATACTCGGCTGACATGCATCCAAATTTTCTTCCTCTTCTATTCTTCATTAGTATCTATGAAAATACATAGACAAAAATAATTCCAACCAAAGACAAACCAATGGGGATACAGGGGTTTTTCCCTTGTAGAAACTGTAAGGCGTGCAAACATAGCAAAAATTGTAAAGAAGTAAAACTTTCACCGCATACAGAACCCTTCGTGATACAGGATCACACATCGTGCAACACAGAGTTCGCTGTATACGCTTTATTCTGTCCCTGTGATAAGGCCTATATAGGCAGCATGATACACAGAGCCAAAATCAGAATTCTGGAACATTTAAGGGCCATCAAGAACTGCGATAAGGCTTACCCCATGGCAAGACACTTTCAGACAGAGCATAACCAGAACACCAATTTATTGAGATTCTGTGTGTTTCACATGGTCAAACATGATGAGAGAGGGGGAAACAAAATCCAAAAATTGCAGGGACTAGAATCCAGGCTGATTATTAAATATCAGACAACAGTACCGATTGGACATAACTGCGATGAGGAACTGGAAACTCATCTAGGCTAAGGGGACAGCAATGCTAACACAAGAAATTTAAGTCCAGGACTGTTGGTCGTGTATCTTGGGTTTAATAACACTAAGCATTGGAGAAACTGTGAGGTTGATATATAACACATACAGAGGAGAAAAAATAGAAAATATTAATTGTTGTGAATGACCTAATGTAGTACTGAGAGATACTGTGTAACATTGCTTTGAGAATGCAACCATGAGTTTTGAACCACTCCAGTCCCTAGGACATGAAGAATGATATTGTTTAGTCTCGCATCATCAAATAACTATGAGAAGCTTTTTAAATTCACAGGGTGAAGTTGAAATATGTGTGGTTAATATAATTTTTGTCCATGTATTTTCATAGATACTAATGAAGAATAGAAGAGGAAGAAACTTGAGCTGGATATATATATATATATATATATATATATATATATATATATATATATATATATATATATATATATATATTCATATTCACTTAAAAAGCCATAGGTTTCAGGCCTTATATAGTTAGGAATTAGCATTTAAAAAACCAAACCATTGAAATTGCTCTTATATAGTTAGTTGTACTAACTATATTTCGCGCACCTGCAATCCACTGCTGATGATGTCACATATTACATCATTCATGACATGGTCAGTGACATCACTGATGACATCACTGATGATATCTCGATTGACATCACTGATGACATCAATAATGACATCTCATTTGACATCACTGATGACATCATCCAGTGACTGTGTGTTTCTGTAAAGTTTAAAGTTTAAATATGTTTGACATATTGATGAATGAGTTGATGTATAAATTGTCATTTAAGCACCAAGCAGTGGCCGTGGCTGGCACTTGCTTCCACATCATCAGAACCCTTAGAAAATTCTTTGACCTCCTCCCATTGCCAGCAAGGAAAACGGTAGCGGTTGCGTTCATGACATCAAGAGTGGACTACTGCAACAGCCTGTATGCGGGAGCAAATAAATCTGTGCTCCACAGGCTGCAGATGGTCCAGCATGCAACCGCTCGCCTGGTCCTTGGCTGGCCCAGGAAGTCATCTGCCTCGACCGCACTCAACGCCCTCCATTGGTTACCAATACACAAGCGTATTCCTTTCAAAATCCTGGTCATCACCTTCAGAGCCTTTTATTCACAAGGTTCCAGGTATCTTTCAAATGGCTTCAGACGCTATGGCCTGCCCGGAGCCTGAGGTCCTCAAATCAAAACCTACTAGTAACCCCAAAATTCAGGCTTTCCACTAAGGGTGGGAAATCCCTTGTTGTCCTGGGTTCCAGGGCATGGAACAAACTGCCACCACAGCTTCGGCAAATTTCAACAGAAAGCCACTTCAGGAAAGTCCTGAAGACCTGGGTGATCTCTCTCACTGACGTCGCGTGTAAAGCCTTAGTATAAAGTGGAAAGTGTCCATCGAGCTGCTATCAGTTAACCGACCTGTTCCACCTGGGTTGGTAGCAAGCGCCAAGATGCTCCTTGGAGTGGTAGTAGCGCTATACAAATGTACTTTACATTACATTAATTACATTACATTACAAGTGTCTGGATGAAGGATTTAGTAGGTGCGTGACTGACAGTATGAGTGAGTGATTAAATGTGTCTTACTAAAAGCATGGGTTAGTGACTAAACTGTCTGAATGTGTGCATCAGTATGTCTGTTGTTGTGTAAGCTGCTGCATGTGTTGATCAGTAGCTTTATGAGTGGCTATATGGGTTATTGATTGGTTGCTCAAGAATTTGGATGGGAGACTGAGTGTGTGTGGGGGTGGCTGGGAGGTGTGTGACTCTGTGCATAGATGTGTGAGCAGTTGATTCACTATGTGTATGAGTTCAAGAGTGCATGTGGAAACAGCTATATGGGCGGTAGACTGTGTGCATGGGTGTGTTGGTGAGTGAATGGTTATCTCAGTGCTACATGTCCTAGTAAGTACATATGTAAAACACAGTGCATGTGAGAGTTGGCATAAATAAATGACTATACATGAGAGCCAGTGAATGTGCGAGTAGCTGTATGGATCATTGTGTACTTGTATCAGTGATTGTATAAGAGAGTAAGTATGCGTTAGTATATGTTTGAATAAGTAAGGTGTGTGTATAACTGTATAGTTGAGGAAATGGAAGTGTGATTGATTCTTTGCATGACTGACTAGGTGTGTGAGTAACTCCATGGATGAGTGGCAGTGTGTGAGTGTCGTATAGGTGTATGAGTGCATATGATAGTGTTGTATTGATGAGTGACTGTATGTATGAGTGATTCTATGGGTGAATGAGTGAATGTGTGTGTAGACCTAGGAATCAGTGAGTGCGTATGTAGTAACTGGTATTGGTGTGTCAATGGTTTCAAGAATGGTAGTCTGTATTTAACACTGGGTGTATCAAAGGTTATATTAGAGTGTGAGGAGGTGCATCGTATTATCACATGAATGATATCATCAGTGATGTGATCAGTGATGTCAAATGAGATGTCATCAGTGATGTCATTTGAGATGTCATCAGTGATGTCATCAGTGATGTCACAGACCATGTCATGAATGATGTAATATGTGACATCATCAGCAGTGGATTGCGGGTGCGCGAAATATAGTTAGTACAACTAACTATATAGGAGCAATTTCAATGGTTTTTTAAATGCTAATTCCTAACTATATAAGGCCTGAAACCTATGGTTTTTAACCGCATGCGCGCTAGCGGGTTTTCCCGCTGCGCGCTGAAGATTCGAAAATCGCGCGTTACGTGACAAAGCCAGCTCGTCATGCGCGTAGCGCAGGTAACGCCGATGACGAGCTGGCTTTGTCATCAGCACTGAAGGGGTTAAGTGAATTTGCAAGGTGTTTAAAATGCTAATTCCTAACTATATAAGGCCTGAAACCTATGGTTTTTTAAGTGAATTTGCAAGGTTTTTTAAATGCTAATTCCTAACTATATAAGGCCTGAAACCTATGGTTTTTTAAGTGAATTTGCAAGGTTTTTTGAATGCTACTTCCTTACTATATAAGGCTTGAAACCTATGGTTTTTTCAGTGAATTTACAAGGTTTTTTAAATGCTAATTCCTAACTATATCAGGCGTGAAACCTATATTTTTTTCCAATAAATTTCAAAGGTTTTGTAAATGCTAATTTTATTAGCGGATAACGTTTATATAGGTTATTATCCTTCTGGGACCACCTGAGCAGCCATCTTGATTCTCAGGAGAAGTGAGGCACAAGAGAGCACAAAACAAGAGTGGAAAAAGCGAAAAGGGGGCAGGGTTGAGACCCCCTGACCCCTAGCCCTTCTTAGGGGGTCCCAGAACGACCACCAAGTGCAAAAAAATTATACATTTTTTTTAAATCGCGGGGTACGTGCACTTTATGCGTACCGTACGTGTACGGTGCGCGTACCCGCGCGATTATTTTTTATTTTTTATTTTTTTTGCCCTTGGGGGTCCTTTGGGACCCCCTGAGAAGGGCTAGAGGTTGGGGGGTCTCTACCCTGCCCCAATATCATATTTTCCACTCTTGTTTTGGGCTCTCTTGTGCCTCAGTTCTCCTGAAAAACAAGATGGTGGCCAACACTTCCTGGTTTGGACAGTTTGGAATGTTGACAGTCGACTGCCAGCCAATCAGAAACTCGCTCGCGCACGTAAGGGTACGCACACGTAAGCGTACAGTACGCGTACCGTACGTGTACGGTGCGCGTACAGTGAGCGCATATAGATATAATTTGCTCAAATTCAATTTTCTCAACAACTAATGGAGGGATTTTCACCAAATATAGAAAAGGCACTACTGCATACCTGTCCCTACCATTTTGCCAAGTTTGGTGTAATTCCGTTCAGCCGTTCGGGCTGTAGCCGTGTCTAAAGGTTCCATAGAAAATGCCATTTGAAAAATTTCAAATTCAATTTTCTCAAGAACTACTGGAGGAATTGTCACCAAACATAGCAAAGGCACATCTGCATTCCAGGCCCTACCATTTTGCCAAGTTTGGTGTGAATCCATTCAGCAGTTCGGGATGTAGCTGTGTCTAAAGGTCCCTATGGAAATTAACATGGGGAAAACAAGTTTTGGGACCCCCCTTTCGGCCCCCGCTTGACGAATCCCCCCGAAACTTTCAGGGAAGGAGCAGAGCAGAGCTGGACAAAATTCTGGAAAATTACACACAGATTCCTCAATCGGCGCCAAAGTTACTCCCAATAGAATGTTGAGCGCATAGAGATATATAATTTGCTCAAATTCAATTTTCTCAACAACTACTGGAGGGATTTTCAACAAATATAGAAAAGGCACTACTGCATACCTGTCCCTACTATTTTGCCAAGTTTGGTGTAATTCCGTTTAGCCGTTCGGGCTGTAGCCGTGTCTAAAGGTCCCATAGAAAATGCCATTTCAAAAATTTCAAATTCAATTTTCACAAGAAGTACTGGTTGGATTTTCACCAAACATAGCAAAGGCACATCTGCATACCAGGCCCTACTATTTTGCCAAGTTTGGTGTAATTCCTTTCAGCCATTCGGGCTGTAGCTGTGTCTAAAGGTCCCTATGGAAATTAACATGGGGAAACACGTTTTGGGTCCCCCCCTTTTTTCTCGGCCCCCGCTTGACGAATCCCCCCGAACCTTTCAAGGAAGGAGCAGAGCGAAGCAATTTTAAGGAAAATTACACGCAGATTCCTCATTCGGCGCCAAAGTTATTCCCAATAGAATGTTGAGGACTTCCTATGGTAACTAGGTCCTAACTATATATACCTACTGGCGACTGCCAGTAGGTAACATACACACACACACACCCATATATATATAAATAAATATATATATATATACATATATTCAAAACCTACTCATATGTATGTATGTGTTTGTGTGTGTATATATATATATATATATATATATATATATATATATATATATATATATATCTTTTATATATATATGTGAATGTGAGACAGACATTTGCATTTTGTCTACAATAGCAATGTTGGATGTTTTTGCAATGGGAAACCAATGTAGCAGGCTTACCTGTGTCAGAGGCGCCCACACCGTTCTCCTTGATTATGCCCCTATTTTTTCATTTATAGATCCAATATACACTTGTCTATTACAAATCCAATATCTTTTAACTAAAAGGTGCATTTTATTCATTACTTTTTTATGAGACGATTTGAGTTCATACATGTATTGGCCCCGAACAGGCCTCCAACAACGAGCAAAAATACCGCCAGCCCTAACTGAGCGAGCACAACCAAAGCATTCAGTGGCATTCACATATTGTGAGGAATGTCTGTGCTTCCTTTCTCTCTCAACACCCATCTCTGTGACTGGTCAGTTTTTTCAAGGAGAGATCTTGGTTTGCAGCCAGCGTGGATTTCGAACCTTGTAGCCTGTTCCCTCTACTACTTTCACCCCTCCCCTTATTAGGCACTTATTCAATAAACAGTACATTGACATTTTCAGACATTTCATTTTCCCAATCCATCGATCAAGTAGTTCTCCCTATTTCCACCATAATTGTGTTGAAATGCATTTTTAAATGGAGAAATGATTTGGGTTGCCACAATATCTGCTACCTATCTTATGTTGTAACAGCACACAACGTTGTGGCCATGTGCCAATATTCAGACACTTAATGAGTTGCATTTTTATTTTGAAAACTCTGATATTGCACGTGATTTTGTTGAAAATAATGCTGAGTGTGCAAAGTGCAGCTGGAGCCCAGTGTAGCCATCTTGTTTGGGTCAGAGGCACCCCCACCCCTATTCTCTGAATATCCCCCTCAGTTTTCATATATGCATTCTGTACAACTTCGATAAATAAAATCTGATACCATGATGATATGATATATGATTTGATATAATGTAATGATTGGTCAGACTACCTGAGCTCAGAAATCGTAGCCTTAGACTTGTTTGAGTGGTTTTATTAGACAAATCATTGTGATACAAAAAAAAACACAATTGCACAGGAAACCATGAAGAATTAAAAATATTTAACAAAAGCCTGTTGCTGTTGCTTATTGGTTTCATCATCATAAAAGCAGCCCCAAACCTCTCTCTGTAACTTTGTCATTGATCCACCATGACTCTGCATTAATGAAGGGCCAAGTTATGCAACATGATATCTAAATTATGTGGCAAGAAAAGGTAAGGTATGTGGCATTATGCAGCATATTCTCTGGCAGTATTACTTTGACACACTCAAGCTATAAATAGATTTTATTAAAATATTGTACGTTAAATAGTAAATTGTGTGGGATGAGTAGTAAGTCCATAAATATGCGAAAAATACAGCAGCGACAAAATTGCCAGTCCACTAGCACTCTATTATTCAGTGTTTTATCAATAAACTTTTCCTGAAGGGAAAAACAAAACGTTCTAATTCCACTTTGCCTGTTGTTATCTGCACCAAGTAGCATACAGTTACAATATTATGTCCTTTCTGCCGATGTATATATATTTAACCAAGCAAAGAGTACTGTTTTTGTAAAATTCGACATTCTTGTCATTCATACATCAGTATTGTTCTTTTGTTTTACTGCAGCCAACCAACTAGTAAGTCTTATAAATTCACTTGCTATTTTGAACAAACATTTCCCTCACTAAGTAGTAGCTAATTACCCCAAAATAAACATGTAATACTAAGAAGTACATAATGGCTAACACATATATATATATATTTCCATCAATCTATCTATCAATCTATTATCTATCTTTCTATATATCTCCATATATTTCACATATTACAAGATATGCACACACACACACACACATACACACACACACACGCACACACACACACACACACACATATATATATATATATATATAACAATGATTAAAGTAATGTTATAGTTAGGTGTTGAAATGAGACAAAAAATAAATTTTCCAACACCCTCTGAGCATGTCCACATGTGGAGGACTAAAAGCAGGGTCTGGCCATAGGGCAAGTCCACCACCCAACCCCTATTGTATGTTGGATGCAGGGTCTGCTGTGACACCACACCTCAAAGACAACCTACACTATTTATGTCCAAAGTCTGTGCCTAGTGGGGGGTTGGTCACATGTGGAGAAATGGCTGAAGATTGTATGCAGTGGAGCTTTGATGCTTGTGGAGAGTTGGGTGCAATCCACCCCCTAGAATCGCATTGAACCGCATTGAATTGTACTACTGACTACTGTTGTAACATGGAAGGCTTACTTTCCCTCCTCCTTCCAATCCCCCCACACCCTCGCTACCCATGTAAAGACAATGTCTACCTCCCCTTCTTACCCTCCCATCCCCACCCCATCTGGTCTTCCCCCTTGGCAAACTTCCTCCCCTTTCTTCCACAAACCCCTCATTTCCACCCTTCTTCTCCCTCCCCCTTATGAGCCCCACAACTCATCCCCTTTAGCCACTCTCACGCCCTCCTCTGCCTATCCCAGCCCCCTTTCCTTTGTTTCTTCTTCTCTTCCCTAGTCCCTCCTCTAATTAATCCCCCCCCGGACACTCAGGTCCACTAAAAGACAGGACCCTTCCCCCTTGCCTATGGTAACAGATCCTACCCCCAGCCCCATCTTCTACCACAACACCACCCACCCTCCTAACAAAGTATAGGTGAATCACCAGCACCAACGGCGGGGGGCTTTCCTTCTTTTTTCTTCAACATAACCCTGCCCTCTGCTCCATCTAATGCCTGCAACACCCAACCCCTGGCGACCCACTCTATTGCACCATCACCCCTCAGTACAGCTGATGCACCCCACCCAGTGCTCTCACCGAAACCGGCTCCCACCTGAGAGCCAATAGTCCTCGCGGCATATGACATCTAAGGGCCAGACTCACGCCAGGGAAATGGGCCCCCCATCTTCCCCACTCCCGGGTTGCCAATATTGGTCTTCAGTATCACTCAGTTTTTCTTGTATTTTGTCTCCTACGACTGCCCTCCTATCCCCCTCTCTTCTAAGTATGACATACCACATCACGCTGTCTACTACTGTACAGAATTATCACATCTGGCTGTTGGATGTCGTTCTCCCATGCTGTATGACTTTTCTTTACTTAATTTAAAAACTTGCAACATGGAGGAAAAATAATATGAGAGTTGGGTGCCAGAGCCTAGGTACCGATTACAGGTCCTGATGCAGACTGGATGCAGTCTGTCTGGAGGCTATGACTGAAATGTCAGTGATGTAAGCAATGATGTCATTTAATATGTCATGAATTATGTAATATGTTAGATCATATGCAGTGCGTAACAGAGGAACACGTTGTAGTTAGTTCACTAAACTATAACTGCTGTATTTCAGCGTTTTGTCTTTGATTAACATTAGCTTGTGTCTTATTCCAAAACGTAACTATCACATTACTTTAACCGTTGTTTTTTCAGTTATTGTCTGTTTTAATAACATAAGGTAACGTGTTAGAACCTAACTCTTATGTCACTCTATTCTGTATTTTTTTCAGAGAATATATATTCATATTTGCCTACCAGAAAATTACTATTTTAAAATTAGGGAGCTGTTAGTGACAGAGAAGATTGGTAGGTTCAGTAAACAGATGTGTTAAGGGGGTGCAGTACTTACGTAGACTTTCCTCCCTTTAACTATTTTTAGCCCCTTTAGCATTACATTTTGCCTCAAATGACTGAAAAGCCATATCTCCTCTCACATTTGTCATCCCTCTGGTTTCATGCCTGCATTTATATTTCAGTGCACATTTGCTGCAGCATCCGCCTTGGGAAAGGCTTCAATTTCAACAGCTTTTATTCCAACAAAATGACATTGAGGACAGTCGCGCTTTTGTCTTGAATAACACATGTTAGCACTCTAGTTGTTCGTTAGAACTCCCTGACACTGCAGCTGATAACTAGGTAGGCAACTAACAAACTGCTGCTGGTGTTGTAAGTACAGTTGATTACTTGGGAGCTAACTGACAGACTGCTGCCGATGTTGGGAGTACAGGTTTCTCTCTGCATTTCACAATGTTGTACTGAAATGGATGAAGAAGTTATTTGAGAACTCATAGAAAATATGTCATCATGTTGGCCTAATAGAGCACTTACAGTCATTTCTATAACAAAAATAACCCTCTCATTGTGTTCATTTGTAAAGAAAATGGTTTAGGTTTTATGGCTTTAAATCCTTCAAGATGGCTTCAGACTCTTGTATTACAGAATTTTACTGCTCTAGTTGCTCATTAGAATACTGGGAGTAGCTACACTATAACACTGGGGAGTTAGCTGAAGGACTGCTGCTGTTGGGTGTACCTGTTTTACTCTATCATGGCTTTATTCTAACATGGCTGAACAAGAAAAGTATTACGTTATAGAAAATGTGATCTCATTTTAGCTTCTGGAGCATATTGTTTTTGAGTGCGCTTGTTTTGTCATTTTTTAGCACCTGTCCCTAAAATTCACAAGCAGGGACACCAGAAATACCTGGATTATGTGGGCATTGGTGCTTCTGACAAATCTATGGGTCAATTATGGGAAAGAGATGTTGTGTGATTTGTAAAAACAAAACAATGCTGATTACAAAAGCAGCAAAAAAGTTCCCCCTTATATGGAAAGATGTTGTTAAAAAAATTCACAAATTGTGTTATCTGGGTAGTGGAGGCACCACTAGAATTAACGGGAGTTAAAACACAAGTAGGCTTTAATTTCTCATTCCACTCCTCATTGGAAAGGCATTCATTGTGCCTTCAACGGTTCGAATATGATGAGAGGGAGAAGCCAATAATTACTGTGCATAAGAAGGTTGTCAATATGTTTATTCGTGCCTGTCTCACCCGCTTTTAGGCTGACAATCATAACTGCTGTCCACGACAGCTTCAAGGCCTGCCTTGATACCTTCACAGCACTTACAGTCAATTTACAAAGTCATTTTGCGGTCACAATTCTCTTCAATTCTCTAAATCACAGGGTTTGCAACCTCAAAATATGTTTTTTACAATGTACTATATTATCATTTGCGATTTGGAAAGGAGTTGGTAACTCATTTGCAAAGGGGAAATGGTTTCCATTGCACACCTTCCTTTTTAGGAATTATGTTGGACAGGTTTGGAGGGAACAGGTAGTGATCAAGAGGACCATTGCTTTCTTCCCTTTTTTTCTTAAAGTAGCACCTGTTCTTTTAAGGAAAAAAAGCAGTTGTAGAAACAAAAGTTTCCCATTTGGCAATGTGAACTCAGGGAAGGTGGTCTGCTGGTCCCTGTACGCAGTGCCTAATTAGTAAAATAATAAGTGCTGGGCCCCAAAGTTGTGTTCAGAATCTCTTGGGCTGCACTATCGAAGGTTAGAGTGCTGAATACCAAGGATGCGTAGTCTGAATTCCTCCCCATGCCTCTTTAATTCACCACCAGACATTCGGACTCTGTATCAGCATCCCACGAGACCGGACTTTTATCGCGACCCGCACCCACGGCTGCTTCTGAGGTACGGTTGCCGCTGGTGGGGGAGGGGCACACAAGCCTGACTCGCAGCGTCCCATGAGACCAGTCCTTGACTGGAGTCTCAGCCTGCGCCTACCTCTGTGATATGATTAGCGGTGACTATGGACGTGGCGGCTGCAGGTACAGAAGTCTGATCTTGCTAGACTATTGACATCTTCCTAGCAGCCCCCAGCTGCAACAAGGGGACCCAGGAGCACATCAACTTGTATAGCGAGCGGTGGAGGGGCACAGGGGAGAAAGCACCTTCGATGCAGCCACGAGTGTATTCCTGAACACACCACAAGTGATGCCTGCAGTAAGCGGGTTGAGGCAAGCCCCTAAGTAAAGTGACATTTGCAGAAGCTAATAAGAAAAGTAGAGCACCATTGCAAAGCAAGCTCCCCCATCTCTTAGAGAATGATTAAGTGTGGACTGGCGGGATGAACATATATACCAACAAAAAGAGAGATAGGGAGAGTTATGGAACACTCTTATTCCCCGGTTAAGTCTATTTAAACAAGAAAAGAGTGTCCTCTAACAGAGGACACTCTTTTCTTGTTTAAATTGGCGGTATGGAACACCATGGAAATAACCCTTTACATGACCTCATGATGGCTGCCTCAATGGTCCCTTTCGCCCTGTACTACTACTGGGGGACTAAATCTGGACTTCGACCAGAAATCGAATCATAGCCCCCCATCTGGCCTACCATCTAGTCACTGAACCTGCGAGCGATCGTGGAGACCTTGCTTTTTGGCCGATGCCCGGTGGAGCTACATGATAGCTACAGAGGAGATGGGCTGCGGACTTCAGATTGCCCTGTCAAGCTTTAGGAACAGGACCTACAAAAGTTAGATAAACACTTTGGAGTCTGAAATTAAGAAATTAGAGGGACTACTAGCAATGCAGCTACACAACAAAGATGTTCTAGCCCTTGGGATTAGGTTACAACTGCTTGAGTCTAAGTTACAGCAGCTGTCATCACTAATGGAGGCCAGAGTGAAGAAGAGATATGAAGTGAGTAAACTAGCCCACTTTGAATATGGGGAGAATTGTGGAAAGCTTCTAACATGGAAGATTAAAGCAGATCAAGCCAGAAACAATTATTGAAATAAAATGTATTATGACGGGCCACATTTTGACCAGCAACAATGATATGGAGTGGGCGTTCCTTGCTTTTTTTGAGGATGTGTATTCTGAGGACATGGAGATAATTGAGGAGGTGATCAATGAATGGATATGTGAAGATTCACCAGGCAGGCTTGGTGGGAAAGTTCAGCCTGCGTTAATGATTGTATTAGTCAGGTAGAAGTAAGGGGGCATTACATCAAGTAAAGGGGGGAAAGCAGCTGCCCCTGATTGCCTGCCATTGAAGATATACAAAGCCCTCGCTGTCTCAATTTTACCTGTAATGACAACACTCTTTGGGGAAATCTTTGAGAAATCAGTTGCCACTATCCTGGAATGAGTCCACATTACTTTAATTCTTAAACCAGGGGAAAATCCCACAATCCTGTGTCTTACAGACCTACTTCACTCTTAAACAGTGAAATATCTGCGACGTTTCTATTGGAGAGACTGAATAGAGTAATTGGTGGGCTGGTGCATAAGGAGTAGAAGGGCTTTATAAGAGGGAGATCCCTACATGAATTAACATATGGTCTTATTATCTCGATTGATTTGGCCACTATCTACAATATTCCATTTGCAGTTCTACCCTTAGATGCTACGAAAGCTTTTGACAATGTTAACTGGACGTATTTGCAGACCAGGCAAAAAAATGACAGTTTGGGCAAATATTTAAAATAACAAGAGGCAAGAGTACCCGCTTTCGCCACTATTATTTAACCTTTATATCGGGCCCTTGGCATGCAAACTCAGGAAAGAGACCTACATTCCTCCTTTTGTCTGTAATGGATGGGAGAAAATATTTCTCTGTATGCAGATGACCTCATGGAATATACCTCTAACTTACAAGCCACTCTACTGGCAATAGGCCAGATGACGTTAGACTTTGGAAAAGTGTGAGGTCATTCGGTTAATGCCTCAAAAACAGAGATCATGATCTGGAACCTTGCTGGGGGGAATTAGTTAATCAGGTGCGAGATGGAATTCTTGGGTTTGAAGATCACACAGGATCTTGTAAAGATTCCCGAAGTAAACTTTGCTAAAACACTTGCAGAAACAAGTAACTTGATGAAAGGGTAGGCTCACTTTCCATTAAAAGTTTTTGGCAGAACAAATTTAGTTAAGATGGTCATCTTGCCCAAGTTTACCTTCCTGTTCAATACAATTCCTTTACAATTTAAGAAGGAGTGGTTGGATAAAGCACAGGAGATTATTAATTCCTTTAGCTGGGCCTTCAAATGTGTGAGGATATCGCCTAATGTTACCTGATATGCAGTACTACACCTGGGTGTTTCATTTGAAAAATGCCAGAATGCACTTTAATAGTTCAGATAACAAAGATTGTTTTTTTTAGGTGCATGATAAAATACATCAGTGCAGGCGATACCCATTTCTGTTCAAATTTGGGGACATGAAATACTACAGAAAAGTGAGATTGAAAGTATTACAATCAGTGACTGGGATGTGGTTCCATATTAGAAAGGTTACGAGACTGGAATACCATAGTAGCTTTGCCCCAATCTGGGATTTACAAGATACCTCTGAGTTGTAACTGGCACTTCCGATTAAATCTGCACACATTCACATATGGGGCCAATTGACAGTGGATGGAAAGCTACTTCCATGGGATGAGTTATATGGGACTGTGGATGGAAACATTTATAGTTTTAAATACCTGCAGTCAAAAGGTTGGTCACAGAGCTTGGGCTTTGAAGTTGGGACAACTAATCAACAACTGGAAGAACAGCTGGAGCTAAATCCTCAGGGAAGAACGAAGAGGCAGTATGGTACAAGGTGTTGAAGGCAGCAGATGATGATTTTAGTCTCCCGGAAGAGCTCTGGGGAAGAAACGTTCCAAAAATCCAATTTCAAGAGCTATTGCAAGTATTGATGTGCACGTTATATAGTACAGTCATACTGTTTTTTTTAATTTTTAGGATGAATCATCTCTTTTCCCTTCACAGAATGTACTGGACACCCCGCATACATTTTGAAGATGGGGAATGGGGGCCCAACTAAGTGTATGAAGTGTGGACTAGAGAAGGTGCAGGACATCCATATGTTCATGGAATGTCCTATGTTCTGGCAACTTTGGGAAAGTGCAGGTAAGACTACCACGAGCATTTTGGGGTTAAATATCAAGGTATGTCTCAGTCTAATTATCTTTGGGGCACTATAGAGGGGTGTGAGGTTGAGTAATCGCAGGAGCAGGCTTCTATTATTTATGATTTGGCTGGCTCAAAGGTAAATGAGCAGAAAATGGGCTCCCACCGACATGTACTGGTAGTCTTAATGCAATATTCTATATTTCCAAAATAGATACTGCAGATGCGAATACTAAGAGAAGTACGTTTTGGCAACCCCTGATGGGATGGATGGTTTCGATTGGCAGTTAAATCTGGTAGAAAAGAAAAGTGGTCCCACCGATCTGATGATTACATCAATTGCTGCTTAATGTTTTAGAAACGCGGCTCTTGGAGCGGGGTAACCCAATAAAAGTCAAAATACCTCAGTGGTAAGACCTTCCCTCCAAAAAGGACAGAAAACTGGAAAATTTGGGTTTTGAGCCTGAGGTGAATGAGGAAAAAAAAAGGCGCTTAACAAGCCTATCAGAATTTTTGGCAGGAAAATACACTTTTTGACTCTGCAAGCATACTTCCTATTTGCTTTTCATACTCTGCTTGTTTTATTGGAATTTATGTTAAACCATTACAAAAGAAACACCGTTAAGAAATCCTGCTCAGCTTAAGTATGTATTATTCATTTTGTAGAACTATTTTACCCAGACCTCAAATTGGTTGGAAAATAATACAATGACAATTAGTGCAAAAGTGATGCAGGATCAGATAGTTTGTTCTGAGCTGGCTTCCAGTTGAATTAATTTTTGCCCCTTAGCAATTGTGTTACCTTCTCGAATGTTTAAATGGAATCTGCATGTGCAGAATAGTCAAAGCTGAACACAAAACCTGTTTGAATAATCTTTATTCGGCGAAATTTCACCATAAAAGAACACAATTATAAAAACAGTTCAATCAAATATGAAGTTAAAATACAATAGGCACAGTGTCACAACATTCACAATGCAGCAAGTAGAAATCGTCCTTAACTAGAGGAATTTCCCATTTGGAGTCTCGGCAACCGGCAACGTGTCCTCCACGCACTCCCTAGAAATTTAGCCACCCCACAAATCATGCTAGCAGATGAAGAGTCTGTAGTAAGGACACGTAGTGCCTGACTATGGCACCTCAAACCTAGTTCCCTACAGACGGGTTTCAGCCAGAATTTCCGTGCCCCTTTGTAGGCTGGACAAGCGAAGAACAGGTGGGCCACCGATTCCTTGGGGGCCGCACAACCTGGGCAGTCCTGTAAGCTAGCATCTGTATTCTTCCATTTTCTCGTGAACTCATGCACCGGGAGTGTCCCATACCGTAATTTTAGGTACAGTACTCGATCCTGCGGTTTAGTTATTAGGTCTAAAAAAGGTTCCATGCTACGTGTGCACTTAATGGACAGAAATTGATCAGTAAGAGAACCCAATTTCCTAGACCGCATAACATTGTTCTGTACCCAGTCCCAGTATAGTTTTTTTATAACCTCTTTCGATGGAGGTGATTGCAACTCCCATGCGTCACTGAGACCCAGAGTAAAAACCAGTTCCTTCAGGTTGTTTAACCATGCTATTTTTTTTCCGGTGTCTAGTAAAAGTAGTTCGTCTAGGCCTGCTGCATACTTTGCCAGCTCTTCAGTTCTTCGTAATCGGGACCAAAATAACAGCGGGCGGAGCCTCACCAAATCCTTTACTGATTTCCTCCCCAAATCTAATCTTAATGGGATCATGGGGGTGGATGTGGGAAGGGCTACCACTTTCCTAAAAAAGTTATTTTCCGCTGTCATCAAGTCAGAAATCCCTTCAAACCCCCACAACTCCGATCCATAAAGTGCTGCAGGTAGGATCTGACCCTCGTAGATGGTCATAGCTGGGGAGACCGGTTTGCTGGTTGACTCACGTATCTCCTTCAGTGTCACTCCGGATACTCTTTGGTGGTTTAGTAGCATTTTGGACAGATGGTCCTTCCAGGACATGTGGCTGTTAATTCGGACGCCAAGGTAATCAAAGGACTCGACCAGTTCAAGGGGGGCATTGTTAAGCACAAAGTTGTTTTTGAATCTTTTCGAGGGTGCAAAGGCCATCAACTTGGTTTTCGAAGTGTTGATAGTTAAGCCCCTGGAGGTGCAGAAGGAACCAAACCGATCCAGGAGTTTTTGTAAACCCGCCGGGGATTTAGAAATTAATAGGGTGTCGTCGGCGAAGAGAAGTGTGGGTATTTTCTCCCCCGCCAGGGATGGGGCATCCGACTCCACCCCCATTAGATGGTCCACCACTCCATTTACGAATAGGGAGAAAAGAGTCGGAGCCATAACACACCCCTGTCGCACTCCTCTCCGTACAGGGATCCTATCTGTAAGTTGGCCCTGGGATCCCCATCTCACCCTTGCATAGTTCCCCTCGTGCAGTTTAACAATTAGGCTCAGAAGCCCACTGGGAATACCCAACTCTCTTAGAATTCCCCAGAGTTTTGTGCGAGGGACCAGGTCAAATGCGGTTTTAAGATCAATGAACGCCATATACAAACTACCCTTCATGATAACAACCGCCTTCCAATATATGGCGAACAGACGAAAGACCTGGTCCATCGTACCTACCCTCCTTCTGAACCCCGCTTGTAAGTGGGAGAGGATACTAGCCTCCTCTATCCAGTCACCTACTCTAGAGATGATGACCCTGCCGACTACTTTCTGGATTATATCAATCAGACTAATGGGTCTGTAGTTTGCAGGGTCATCTCTGGCCCCCTTCTTGTACACCGTGACTACCTCGGCCCCTTTCCAGGAGTCTGGGACCTGGTGTCCCCTCATGATCAGATTCATAATAATCGCAATTAAATTTGCCCAGGTCTCCGGATCAGCCAACAGTAAATCCCCCGGGATCCCATCCTGCCCCGCGGCTTTTTTTGGTGTTAGGTGTCTAATCGCCAAAACTACTTCACCCGTTGAGAAGGAAAGATCACTATTATCCGTATGAACCCCTTCACCCTGACTATCCACCCCTAGGCTAATTAGATCTTCCGAATCGCCATAAAGTGATGAAAAATGTGCAAACCATTGCTGACAGGTTATATGATTAGCCAATGGTTGCAATCTTCTCTGCCTTGATCTGTTGACCAATTCCCAGAATAGGTTAGGGTACCTGCCACTCGCTGCATCGGCAAGATCCAACCAATGTTGTTCCTCCCACTCCCTCTTGGCCAGTGACAATGCTTTCTGGTAATCCCTCCTGGCCGCTCTAACCAATGTCGGGTTCCCTAAAAGCAAGGCATCTGTCAATTTTTTCCTATAATTTTTACACTGGTCATTATACCATACTTTGCTAAGAGTAGAGGGTTTAGCAGGAGCCCTATTACCTTTCCTCTTGGAGGTAAAAAATTGACCAACTTGGTCTATTGTCCTTTTATAGGCAGAGTCAAGGGTGGGGTATTGGGGGGTGGCGGTCCTATTTTCACCAACCCATATATCTAGGGTAGAAGACAGGCCTTCAACCAGTGCTTTGATACTCCCTATATCACCCTCATTGAGCCTGGCCTTGTCCCATTTCAACCTACAATTATTATTAAAAGGGATAACTTCATTAGTTACTTTTGGGATGACCACCCCTCGTCTGTCTTCCCGTGCTCCCCACTGAAACTTACAGCACAGGGGATTGTGGTCACTATCCTGGCTTGGGACAACCTCCATATCAATCAGGTCCGGCCAGGATCCAACATCTATCAGGATGTAGTCGATTCTGGACGGGCCCGTACTTCTGTTGAAGGTCCATGCCCCTGAGCGGTCAGATATTGTCCTGCCGTTCAGTGCTCTTAACTTATGGTCCCTAGTCAGTGCATTAATTTGTATAGCTCTGGGCGACCATTTCCTAACAGGGGGCAGGGAAAGGGATGGAATAGACCATTTTGAATCCTCCTCTTCGATTCCTAAGGGATCGTCTCCGAGGAGGGGTTCAAAAGTGCAGTTAAAATCACCCCCCACCAGAATTTTAGCTGAGCAAGGGCATTCAGCCAAGGACAGGTCCAGGGTTGTTAGGGTCAAGGAGGTGGAGTCACCCTGTGTCCCTCTTGCATAAACATTAAAAAGATCGAGCCTGCCAACGTCCTCCCCTCTTTTCACCGAAAGGTGGAGTATATCATTGCACTCCAAGGTGTGTCTTGTAACCACCCAATTCAAATCTAATTTTATCCATACTATCAAGCCGCCCGAAGGCCTACCCCTTCCCTTGCTTACAGCGGGCACACAGTAGGTAGTATACCCCGATTTATGTAGCGGAACAAAACTCCATGTCTCCTGAAACAGGCAGACATCGAACTGCTCAATTTGTGTGTGCCACTCCGGGATATCTAAATTCCGCTTTAGCCCAGCAATATTCCAAGAAAGGAGTTTTATTACCTTCCTTCCTCCAGGCATAGAGGTGTAACCCAACTTGGGCAACCTCTCTTCAATCACCCTGGATGGAGAGCGCCTCCCCTCCTGTGTTAGTAAAGTAAGGGTTGCGGAACAGCCAGCCGTGCTCATCACGGGCTCAGCTGGCCTGGAATCCTCTGGTGTTACAAGGGTGGTCACCATACGGTCTACAGCTAGACTAACTTCTTTTTTACCAATGCTATCCCGACAAGAACAAGAGTCTTCAACCCCAGGAGATTCATTATCATTCCCCCCACCCCCTAACCCCCACCTTCAATCGCATTCTTCCAGTCCAGATAGCTGGGAGAACCGGTTGTAGGTTTCCAGCGGGGTAAATGGCATCAAGTGGTTCATGTTGGGCCCCTGGTTTAGCATGTGTCTATGTGGGACCATGGACCAGGGGGAGTGTAGATCTGGCACCCTAGTCAGCTGATGGACATACTGATTTTGGTTGTTGATATAGGGCGGAATAAGGAGTGGCCTATAACCTTGAGGTCTGTTTGTATGCTTAGAGTTAATAACTTTTGACCTGGGATAAAAATATGTTAAGGCCCGTGGGATAACACAGGTTTCCCCATTCCCAGGTGGCCAATTTAGAATGTAATCAACTGCCCGAGGGTCTCTAAAATTGACCACCACTAAGTCTCCCTCAATATCTTTGGTTCTGCTCCCCAGCCAATTGATCCGTCTGACATGAACTATGTCCCCGTCTATGTTAGGTGCTATCGGCCTATGTAACCTTAACCAATGAATAATTTTGTTTTTGAGGTCAGAGAATCCCTCCCTCTTGTTCTCTGATAATTGCGGGACTCCCGTTAAGATTACCACATAGGGCACGGCTTCTGGGGGAATCTCCACTTGTGGGATCTTTTTATGAGTCATTCTGCTTTTACCCTCGTCTCCTTGTGCAATTTGAATATTGCTCAATGGGGCCTTTGGGGGTGGTTTTGTGGGCCCTGCTCCCAACTCAGTAGCTGATGTTTTAGGTTGTTTGGCTGGCGGTATATTGTGAGTTGGGAGCACAACTCCCCCCGACGGCTGACCAGTTGGCTTAGACAAAGCAGGTACAGGAGGAATGCTAGATTTATTTTGCGGTGTGGTCGGAGGGGGTATCGACTGTGCCGCCACACTTCCTTTATTTTTGGTATGGGCAGCCATACTAGTTATGGCGGCTTCCAATATAGTTAATCTAATTTCCACCTTTTTAATAGACTCATTAATTGGTAGAAGGAGAGATCTTAATAAAAATTCCAGGTTTGCTGATACCGCGGCCGGAATTGGAGGTGATGTGATAGGGGGGGTAGCTCTACTGGGGTTATCAGAGACCTCGTCTTGTGTAGTTGCTAAAGCTGGACTAAGACCCAGTGTAGCAACTACCTGTGGGGTATGCTCCTGCTCGACTACTGTGGGAGTCTCGGATGAGGTCATGGTCTTAATCCCTTTACCAAACTCAACCTGTAGTGCTTTTGCTTTAGCCGTGGGCACCCTATGTTTCCTTCTTTTCTTGCTAGGGGGCGGACGATGTATCTGGGCAGCGGGACAAATATTAACTTTCTGTTTCTTAGATTTAGATACATCAGTCACCTGTCTAACACTAGGAGTGGGTGATACAATTATAATATTATCCTCGGGCAAACAAGGAGTGGCTACAAAATCGCGAAACAATAAGGGGATACCATCTTGACTTACATTGTCCTCGCTTGGGCCATTCGAGTCACCTTCCCGGTTCAGTTCGAATAGACTGTCGGTGAGGGGCCTATGTTTCATATTCTCAACAGAGCGACGCCGCTCTGCCCTACGCTCCGCTAAGGTGAGATCCTTTTCCCCCTCAGTCCTCTTGGGAAAGTAATTCTCCAGGGAACCATTACGTAGTCTAGATTTTTTCCCCGGGGTTTCTATTTCGGTGGCCGTATCCATTATGTGGTACACTGTGTCCTCCGCTGTGCAAAAAACAAATGACCTGGCCCGGCCCGGCCTCCTTCGGCCCCGGACGGCCACAGACGGTCCCGCCCTTGTCCCGGGCTTCTCCCGGCGCCCTCCCGCGCGCTCCCGCGCAGCGGGAGTGGCTGCTTCTTTTTAAGGTGAACTAGGGGGCGTGGCCGGCAGGGAGAGGAGCCCAGCTGACACGGGCGCGCGGGGACTCCTGGAACTCAGAGTCCACCCGCTCTACCCTCGCAGCCCTGCCGGTGTCCCCCTAGCCCCAAGTCAAGTCCTCACTCTGCCAACCGCGAAGCGGGACCCGCGCAGCGGGTCCGGCGAGCAGCAGCGGTCAGCAGGCAGGAATCAGGGAAGTCCGCAAGAAGGGTCCGTGGCGTTTCAGGTAGCAAGAGTTTCCCACTGGTGTTGAAGAGGGCGGTGATTATAAGCAGCTGAGAAGGGGCGCGGCCGGCAGGGAGAGGAGCCCAGCTGACACGGGCGCGCGGGGACTCCTGGAACTCAGAGTCCACCCGCTCTACCCTCGCAGCCCTGCCGGTGTCCCCCTAGCCCCAAGTCAAGTCCTCACTCTGCCAACCGCGAAGCGGGACCCGCGCAGCGGGTCCGGCGAGCAGCAGCGGTCAGCAGGCAGGAATCAGGGAAGTCCGCAAGAAGGGTCCGTGGCGTTTCAGGTAGCAAGAGTTTCCCACTGGTGTTGAAGAGGGCGGTGATTATAAGCAGCTGAGAAGGGGCGCGGCCGGCAGGGAGAGGAGCCCAGCTGACACGGGCGCGCGGGGACTCCTGGAACTCAGAGTCCACCCGCTCTACCCTCGCAGCCCTGCCGGTGTCCCCCTAGCCCCAAGTCAAGTCCTCACTCTGCCAACCGCGAAGCGGGACCCGCGCAGCGGGTCCGGCGAGCAGCAGCGGTCAGCAGGCAGGAATCAGGGAAGTCCGCAAGAAGGGTCCGTGGCGTTTCAGGTAGCAAGAGTTTCCCACTGGTGTTGAAGAGGGCGGTGATTATAAGCAGCTGAGAAGGGGCGCGGCCGGCAGGGAGAGGAGCCCAGCTGACACGGGCGCGCGGGGACTCCTGGAACTCAGAGTCCACCCGCTCTACCCTCGCAGCCCTGCCGGTGTCCCCCTAGCCCCAAGTCAAGTCCTCACTCTGCCAACCGCGAAGCGGGACCCGCGCAGCGGGTCCGGCGAGCAGCAGCGGTCAGCAGGCAGGAATCAGGGAAGTCCGCAAGAAGGGTCCGTGGCGTTTCAGGTAGCAAGAGTTTCCCAACACAAAACCATTTATTCAGTGAAGATTATACATTGCTTTCCTCCCGCATTTTAGATGCAGATTATTCCCCTGCTCTATGCTGCAGGCTTTTACAGAGAACCCAATCCTGATTTTCAAAATGGCTCAAGGAGGATGCCATTTTACGAGTGGAGCAAAGGCAAGAATACATTTCAAAGTTAAATAGGATAGCTGTTCCAGGAAGCGCTAAGTGAGTTATTAAATGTACTTCCTACAGTAATTAACAAAGGAGTTCACAAAGGCATACAGGGACAGTTGCACTAGTAATTAAGGTAGATGTTGTGATTATAGTATGTGAAGTATCCTGAAACACTGACAGGAGATTTCTGGGATTCATGTTAATGTTCTTTGAGCAGTGTTGGCTCGGTTTCCATAATTGTTAAAATGAAGATTTTTTTGTTACGAGTGTGAGAATCTGTTCACAGCCATACTTCAAACTAAAGTGCCATATTTGTGATTGGTGCAAATTTAAGAGAGATATCTGTGCTCTGTGTTGAAGTGGGGATACATAAGAGTGAAAGCCCACATTGTGGTGGCATGTGCGCAGCCCCCTAGAGGGACCTTCGGCAGATGGTAAACATGGATGCACTGAAAACCTAATGGCCATCCAAGACAGGTAGTCCTGTTACAGACATAGAAAGAAAGACTACCAGACTTTTACCGGAACCAATAAACGTGCTGTATCCGATTAGGACTCAATCAAGGTCGGCATCAAAATACATCACAGGTTTATTTTTCTTTAATTGTATGACTTCTAGCAGGTGGTGGCACTATCCCTTGAGCTGGACACTTGCCCCCCAAATAATATTCAATTTTCCTACAAACATTGATTGTATTGTTATAAACATATATTGTTTCAAACTTATTTATTAATGTACTTATTAGCAGTTAAATGTAGTAGAGAGATGGAAGGAGGAGTAAGATACAAGTGACAAAAACAAAGTTTCAACAATTGATAGGAATGTACAATAAAGGATAGAAATCACGAAGCCAAAATAACAATGGTGTTGCTGTAAGTATTTAGACTACATTATTACATCGAGGATTCAGAGAAGCAACAGCAATTGAAGAGATCAATCAACAAGTTAAATTTGAAAATGTCTGTGGCACATCACCTTCAGACATGGGTGGACCAGCACTGCAGATGTATACACCGTAGGGCCTCATAACCTCTTATATTCCCATCATGTAATGTGATCCAATCAGCAATCAAATTCTTAGGTGGGTCATTTACTGCTAAAAAGTACTTCAAACCAAATGTACTATGGCAAAACTAGGGAACAGGATTTCACTGATGGGGTGCCAATAATCGCCTTGTGACCACTTGCTCTGATTTTATCCCCTGGTAAATATACACTTTGCTGATACTATGTTAAGCGTTTTAGTCAGTCGCTAAATTTAGCTCCTTTGGTTCAGATCAACTTACAGCCCTGCTACTACATATTCACCACACATGGAACACCTGCCTAGACGACCAGAATGGTGCTGAAATGAGGGCAGCATGCAATGCTCTTTGAACCGTCAGGAGATTTGTTGCATCTATTAGAACATTAGCATTCCCAGCACATATCAGTGTAGTAAGCATAGGAAGGAAGCGGCCAGCTGTTTCACGCAATGAGAGCTGACACAAGAGCTCAAGGGACTTGACTGAATGCATCGTTTTACCTTCATTATACTTCGTGTTCTAGAATAAATCCAAATATCAAGATAACTAGGAAGCAAAGCAGAAGACTATCGGATTACATAAAAGGGATTAGTCTAAATATAGATGTGTGTTAAAGCTGAAAAGCACCAATTACTGAACACACAAAATATAATGTACACACGCTTTACTTCCATTATCAATATTTGTGTACTATGGGCTAGGGACTGGCTCATTGTTATTTAGTGCTCTGGAGTTCATGCCTCCATTTTCCCCATGGTTGCAACCCACTTCATCCATTCCTTCCCCATTCTCTTTCCTCTTTCATCCCCTTACTGTGCCTATCTGCTTTCCCTATTTTCCTTTGTTTCTTACTTTGCAGGCCTTTCATTTTTAGGACGCAGCTAAAGACTTCTTGAGGACATTCAGAAAGCTGACCTAGAAATACATTTCCCTCCTTTGCTTACCATAGGCTTTGTAGTTTGTAACTCACATTTTCTGGCTTTCTACTTGCTGGCTTTATTTGCTTTCAGCTGTCCAGATTCAGTTTGTCTCTCTCGGTGCCCAAATTGTGCTTACTGTATTCTTCCACTAACTCGCTTTCTGTAAACAGGCCTTTAAATCTTGTTCTTATTTAATAACATTAGTAGTGTATTCAAAGACCGAGCACAAATGTCAAGCTCTCAGGTAACCTGGTGTTTACTTTTTTTTCTCTGACTTCAAAGAGTGAGAATTTATGTGATAATCCTGCTGTGTATCCATGTAAGAGCAGAAAATGTGATACTTTATTTCTAGCAAACAACAAAAAATAAATATGCCCTTCCCTCTAAACACGCCACTGAACTCCACGCCACTCCAGTCTACACCAATCATTCCACAGTACAACATGCCACTCCACTCTACCCTCCTCCACACCACTTACACTGCTCCATTCTATCCTACTCCAATCTATCCAACTCCAATCCAATGTACCCCAATCTATTGCACTCTACTTCGCTACAATCAAATCTACCCCAATCTACTCCACTTCAACCTACCACACTCTGTCAGTTTACCCCGTTTCACTCAAAACTACCCCACTTCAATCTAAGTGGTTGTTAGAACTTGCTATTTCTGGTAGGCTAAGGCTGACGCCAAAGCCAGGCAGAAACCACCATTCTAGTCAGGGCAAGGAAGTCACACGCCAAGATAACCTCTGCTCACCCCCTTGGTAGCTTGGCACAAGCAGTAAGGCTAAACTCGGAGGCAATGTGTAAAGCATTTGCGCCAGCGCACAACAGCAACAACATACTAGGCACACCACAAAAGAGACTCCACACAAGGTTATTATAAAAATAACTTTTGTATTGTAAAAACACATCAGATAAGATCACACATATACATTGTGCCAACTGGCACGGGCAATATTCACATGGGATTATTCACAAGACAGGGCCACATGGGCCACTGTCATATTCAGATATAGCACTTCTAGAATAAAGAATAAATGTAACATAAAATAATAATCACAGATAACAACCAGTAACCACTGGTAACAGGAACCAGGACCCTACTAGGACCACCTGTACTAAGAAAGAAGAACCACTTAAGTATCACACAGCATTAGGGGTCTAAGAAAGGATACATTACTCATGATGCAATAAACCTACATTCAGAGGAGTAGAAAAGACAACCACCTAAGAATAACCACATTTAGGGGCATAAACCAGAACACCTTACCCATGATGCATGAACACATTCCGAGGAGTAATAAGGAGAAACACATGACGCCATAAACATTCAGAGGTGTTAAGAATAGAGCACATGATGCAATAAAATCACATTCTGGGGTGCAGCGCAAGAAGACACATGATGACTAAACATTCAGAGGTGCAGCGCATGGAAAGGAAGACACATAATGCATAAACATTCAGAGGTGCCATAACATAAGTCAATAGCGCAAAAACACACGGTAGGCAATTACTATTTAAAAGCATAGAAATCACATTGCGCCTACACTACATAAGCCACTACCTGTGGCAGTCCCTAGGCCAACTGGCCTTGTTGGGGCAAGGATGCCCTGTGTCCAATGTCAGGGCGCGCTGCCATGCAGCGCCAGTCCAAAGTACAAAAGCCTAAACGTGGCAGGTGCCCACAAAGTGCTGGGCACCTGGGCATCGCAATAAAATAAACTGCGACAGGGTCCTCACTGACCCTTGGGCGCAAACTGCGCCATGCTGGAGCCACACAGGCTCTCTAAACAATGATGCCCCCACGTTGGAGCTCTCAGGCTCTGGCACAAAACATGCCTTCAGGGAGCCTCTCGGGGCTCTGGACTGCGTTGGGGCGACCCGCTGCCAACTGGGGCCGCCCTAATTGCACCACCAACACTGGACCTCACGGGGCCCTCAAAACACGTTGGGGCGACCCACTGCCAACTGGGGCCGCCCATGAAGCCTTCATGGCTTCCTGCTGGCACTCTGCAACGTTGGAGCGGCCCACTGCCATCTGGGGCCGCCCTTGAAGCCTTCTTGGCTTCTCGGCATCGAGCGCGAGCTCGCGCTACTGCGGGGGAGGGGCGGACACCGACAACGTGTCCCGGCGCCCCTGCCCTGCTCTGCCCCACTCACCGGCCGTCTCCACGCAATGGGGAGCCTCGCGGTGGGGGCAGGCACCGACAATGTGCCTCGCGCCCCCTCCGCTTCCATCCTCAGGCCGCTCCTCTCGTGGCAGGGCTCCCTCCGCTCACGGGAGCCCTGTCAGCCGGCCGCCATCACTCTTCTCCTCTCTCCCGGGCCCGGCGGTGATCACGGCCATCTTGAAAACACGCCCGGGAGCCAGCCAATCCCGTCGCGGCCCCTGGGACGAGCCTCCAGCAGCACCCGGGGGTCAGCCACTCACAGCGCGGCTCCCGGGACAGCTTTTGATGACGCGGCGGCACTTCCTCCAATGGAGGCGCAGCTCACCAGAACAGGCCCACAGCAGCGGCCAATCACAGCGCGTCTTCTTCGACGAGCCTCCAGGCAGCAACCAATCAGGTCGCGGCCCCTTCGTGATTCCTCCCGCAGCCTCTTGTCACCTTCAGGCCCCCGGGCAGCAGCAATCACTGCGTGGGCAGCCGAAGTTAAATGAGATAAAAAATAGGCAAGGTGGGCACTCGCCAGGGCGGGCAGAGCGCTCCTCAGCGCTATAATCAAAATAAAGCGCTCTAAAGCGCTATGGGGCAATAAAGCGCTCCCAAGGCGCTAGGAAGTCCAGATAAAAGCGCTCTCAAGCGCTTGGGGAAAATAAAGCGCTCCAAAGCGCTAGAAAACAGGCAGAGCGCTCAGGGGGAAGCACAGCGCTTCCAGGTGCTAGAAATCCCACACAAGCGCCCTCCAGAGGAAAATGCAGCTTCTCCATGCTGCAAAAGATCCCAGAAATTCCCAGGGGTCAAGCAAAGTCCCCCCCATCAGCCCAGCAAGGCAGAGGGGTCCCCCAAGAGTCCAGGAAAGTCCATGAGAGGTCCAGGAGCTGGGCAGGGCCCAGGGATTCCCCTGAGCCCCAGCAGCAGCATGCCCCTGGCAGATTCAAGTCAGAAACAAGAACATTTTGGAAGGGGATACAACCCCTTCTTATACAGTGCAAAACCTTTGAAGTCCTTTGAAGCAGGCAGTGTGAGAACCAGCTGGACTGGTTTAGAGGGAAGTCCCCTTCAGTATCAGGGACAGAGGTGTCAGTCGCCCAGCGGGAGGTGGAGCCAGCTTTGTAGTTACACAGAAACAGCCCTTCACTATCAGGTGCCATCTCCTCCCACTTCCCTGGCAGCAGATGCTGCCTTTCATCCATGGGCTGACTCAGACAACCTCCTGGGCTCTCCAGCCCCTGTCATCCTCAAACCAGACAGTCAATCCACAAGCAGGCCCATGCACTCTGGGCCAGGCTCACCAGCCAATCACACGCTAGCAACAACCTACACAAATATGCCAACTTCCAAAAGTAGTACTTCTAGACTAGACACAGTCATGTCGCATACATCATTTTGCAGCATTCACTCTCACGAGTTGATACATACCAAACTCGCCCCTGCACTCCCCACACATCAGGAACTACCATGGGCATACATATTCCCCATTCATTCCTATGGGAGGGCAGGTCACTCACCATTCATTCACAGAGAGCTCAAGCACTTTACACTGTACCACAGTGAAAAAGTGCGCAGAGGCCTAAAATCACCAACACCAGGTTCCATAAATAGGCTAGGAAAACGCAAAAAGTCTAGGGGTGAACCTGCCTAATGGGCCGGGTCCAACAGTGGTGAAGTGTGGCTCACTGGTTAGAGGAGGCAGACCTGGAAGCAGAGGTCAGCCTGGGACCAGGGTTCAATTCCCGGCTCTGCGGGGTCTTGAGTCCTAAAATGTCCATGGACTCGACAATTCTCGCTCCGGTGCCTACTCGATTCACGGGTTCACACTCTGCGACTCTGGGCAATAGCTTGCTTAATCTCCACAACGGCCCCTCGCGGCGGGATGCCTGGCTTTCACCTTGCGGATACCCTGCCGGGGTTATCTCACAGGGGAATACCAGGACGGGTTCCCTAAGCAAGTGCTTAGAAACCGCTCGGTGATTTGCGCTATATAAATTCCTGTACATTTACATTTACATTTAGCCCACCCTGCTCTAATATGCCCCACTCCACTCCACCCCACTCAGTCTAACCCAATTAAACCCTCCCTAATCTACCACACTCAACACCAATCTACTGAACTCCACTCGAATATACCCCACTCTGCTCCAATCTACCCATTTACCCCACTCCAATCTATCACATGCCGCCCAAATCTACCCCACTCCAGTCCACTCGAACCCACTCGGCCCCATGCCAACCCACTCCAATCTACCCTACACTCCACCCTGAAACTACCATACTCCAATCTATCCCATCCAATCACCCCACTGCAGATTATCCCGCTCCTGCCTACTCCTGCCTACTCCACTCCAATCTACTTCGCCATAACCCAATCTACTCCATGCCAATCTACCTTACTCCAATCTATCCCATCCCAATCTCCTCTGCCCTATCCCAATCTACCCTACACAACTCTATCCAACTCCACTCCAATCTACCCCACTCCAAACTACCCCTCCTACCTACCCCACCTCATTCCAGTCTACCCCACTTCACTCCAATCTACCATACCATTAATTGGCCCAATCTATCCCACTCCAGTCTACCCCACTCTACCCTAATCTAGCCCACTCCACTCCAATCTACTCCTCTCCACTCCTGTCTACCCCCTCCAACCCAGTCTAACCCACCCCATTCCAATCTACCCGAACCCTTCCCAAACTACTCCACTCCACTACAATCTTCCCCCACTCCCCCAATCTACCCCATCCCATCTCATGCCACTAACTGTTAGGAACACTGGTGTACATATTGGCTAAAGCACATTGCCAAAGTCAATAGCTCTTGCATAGGTGAGACCTCTTGGCTTTGCCAATGCTTATTAACCTTTGCGATACGATTTTTTTGAGCACACAGTTCAAAAAATGTTGACAGTGGTCACAGACTCATTTCAAGGAATACATTCATACCAGAGTTTTTCTAAATTGAGTGGGTGGATAAGTCCAGGTTCAGGGGCACATATAGGGACCCCATGTCTTGAATTTTGAATATTATACTGGAAGCACTCAATTCTACAGTAGATACAATAAATTATGTGAATTTCTATGGCTCTGATGTGTCTACGGTTCAGATGTATATGGATATATGAAATAATTTGGACAGCCCCTCCATTTACTCAGCGAGCTATTCTTGAAGGACTAGCCACCTGACTAAGGAGCTAGTTCCTGCATCTGCCTTGAATGTGTGCGTGCCTCTAATCAAGCAAGATTCACATGAGATAATCAATATAGTGGTTATGTGTGTCATGTTTCATTGGTTCGATTTCTCCACTAAGAAACAATTTTGCATTAGAAATATGTATAATATTTTATTTTCCTGGATATGAACTGGCCATAACACAACTACTATACATTTGGCACATTCCTCATAATCTGTGACCCAAATGTGCACACATTCATGATGCAAAAAAAGTTGTTCTGTGTCACTGCAATAATCCATGCGGGAATACAGTCCTAATTTAGGATGTATTGGATACCTCATTTATTTGCTTTTCAGTGTTTTATGTTCATCTATTTACAATTGTCTTTTTGGCAGTTTCACCAAGTAAATGTTTTGATCACCTTCTTGACCAGGCCATTTGTGTACATGTTGCTAGAAGGTGTTTGTTTTTCTCTTTGAAATTCATTACCTGATTAAAAGATCCAGATTTAGACCTGAAGCCCCATCTCTACAGTAATTGTCATAAAAATCACCATCATAAAACAAACAGATATTAGGAGGAAAAAGAGTGGATCTTTGATCCCTCCCTTTAGACATCAACAAAACATTATTATTACTATTATTATAGCATTCAAATTGATCCAAGTAATAGTTTGAAATGTTTGGGTATCTTACAGAGGATAGACATCACTATGTTCCCCATGTATTTTGAAAGTTAACTTATTTTGTCAGCGAGGCGATTGCCCATCCTAAATATTTAACCCCTTAGATGCTCATGACGGAACGGTTCCGTCATGAGCATCGGTTTACTTGTGCTCATGACGGAACCGTTCCGTCATGGTTCCATAAGCCCAATGGAACGTTCAGCACAGCGCACGAATTTGCGCCGCGCTGATGTTTAAGCATATTCCTGATGAAATACCGTTTACAAGCCCAGTCAACGCTTGAAGCTGCCACCGTCCTTTTATCACGGATCTGAGAAATGGCCCTCATATCGCCACACTATCTTCACTATAATCTCAGTCGGTGCCATGGGTATCATAGCAACCTTTATGTTTTTTGCCTGCTCATTTGCCTCATTTATCCATCCATGATGTCTGCCAATATGAATTAGATGGTGTAGTTTCTGCAAGCGGATGTTCTCTGTGTCCTTCATTGTCCTTGAGATAAGCCGCCATATGTCCTCGGCTGCACTTTTATCTGTGCCTTGAACATATAATTGCTCATGTTTAACACACGGTGAGGGTCGAACTAGAAACTTTAGCAATGAAAAGCATTTTGTCTTGATAAGTGTTTCGGATTATGGGTTCCAGCGTGTCGAAGGCCTCTCTGAATATAAGCCCATTGTTTCGTAAAGGAAAGTGGTTTAATCTGCACTAATGGAAAGATATATCTCCGACGAACATGCACATCAGGCGCCATTATTTGCTGTTTGGAGAATGCTTAGAGTCCTGGTTCAGAGGTTAGCAATGCTGGTCTGTTCTGATTTTCTGAAAACAGTTCAAACTACGTTATTTAGAACAGGGCACTTAATTCTCAATTCTTTTAAGCATAGTACTAAAGAAAAAACCTTCGTGGGTGGTGTATGCAATGCTTTAAAGTAGCAGTATTTGCAATGTGACTTTTCAACTGTCTGCCTTTAAACTTAATAGCCAGTCATAAAAACATACTAACAGTGCAGTCACACCTTGCACAATCAGACAAGGGAAAGTACAGTGAACCTTCGTAACGTTGATGTGCAGGGCATACAACAAAGAGGGCGTGGCCAGTGATCCTTAGATACAATAAAAGTGCATATAATCATGCTCAACCCTGCATATGAACAAGTACCGGCAAGAGTCAAACTTCTGCTTTTCTAGGTCTCTTGAAGTTCAGGAGATGGAAGCAGAGGCAAAGGTCAGTTGGGACATTGGCAAGAGTTGTGGCTAAGTAAGCACAAACCTCTGCTAAGACTTTTAAGGGATTGGCTGACAGGCTTTAACCATTACCTGTTTCTGGGTTCAATAACTCGGAGTTCCACTTTGGCAAATAATCAGAGCAAAGTCATGTAAGAAGTAGAACAATGTTTATGTCTAGGAGAAAGGGTGTTGTAGCGTTTTTGAAATAATACAAAATATTCAAATGCTGTGTGAAAATGATTTCTGATAATTGATGGTAATGTTACTTCGAGTTGTAACATATGAACTAATGATGTTATACCTGAAATGGATTATCTAGGTTGCTTATAAATATGAGTAATACAATGAATAATTATGCCACATTTCTGTGTAATACGCCATTATTCTTAAAATAGATGCAGCTTCTGTTGTTCTACTCTGCTTTCTTCTGTCCATTTCTCCTCCCAAATACTTTCCCGCTGCAAAGACATTTCCCCCTTATTTCTGCAGAGCATCAAGTGAATAACGTAAATGTAATAGTGATCTACAACGTTAGAAAGTGTGTATATTGACTGAAGCTGCCATCGTGCAATCAAAGTATAATTTTCAAGGACTTCCATTGGAAATGTTAGTGTAGTCGTGCAAATTCTATAAACCATTATTAAAGAGGTGTTTCATTTGTACAGTACGTCCCCGGAGTGCAGCTAATGAGAGAGCAAGTGGAAGATTTTCTCTTACTTTAAGAAATGGGTTAGTACTAGTGATTTATAAAATACAATGTTGTTTTTGATTTGCCAACGCGACCCTAACCATGATCATACCATGCTGAATTTCTGAATCGATTAATAGCTTGTGTGATTTGTCTATTAAGAATTCTGGTTTCTGCTTTTCAAGGGATTTCTTTACCTTTCACTTTGATGAGGTTAATCTCTCATGGAAGACTTTCTATGCTCCTCTTTTTAGGTCTAGTCTAGGAAGCGCATGCACGGTATCTTCGAGACATGCTGTATTCACTTTTTGGCCTTACAGCCCGCCCATTGCCTTTTTATTTGTCCTTTCGATTGCTGTTCAAATATCTTTGCTTGCTAGTGTTTAATCCTTCCTCTTTGTTCTTCCTTTTTGTGTTTGGTTTCCTCCCACAGAGCACCACCCAATTACTGTTACCTTTACGCTTCTGTGTCTATGAGTCTATTTGGGGGGCTATTTTTTTTATTGATTCCTGTTTGTGTCACTGTTTGCCTGTCTTCAGTGGTTCAGCTTCAGTGCCCGACACTTAATCTCCCCGTCCCGTTCAAATTCTGAGGTGCTGTTTTTGAAATCACCTTTTTAATTTTCTCTGACTTCAAAGTGTGAGGATTTTCTCGAAACCCCTTCCGCTTCTCTACTTGTTGCTTTAGTGAGCCTCAGTCACCGCACCTTCAGCAGCCCACCCTTGCAGCACAGTTAAGGGGCAAGGCATGGCAAAATTCCATTGCATTTACTTTAATGCTTGTTTGCGACCTGAGGGTGTTGGAGCGCTACACATGAGCGCTAATTATATTACACATCAGATACATTTTTGGGGGCATTTTTATAGAGCTCAAACTCAACTGACCTAAAGGTATGGAAGCACTTTACAAGTGTGCCAGTTACATTACACAACGCCAGGTAAATAATTTTTAGTTTTTAGGTGCTCGGAGATTAAGTGTTGCCGCCGCTGCCCACATTTATGCATTATTCCCACTCTACCTGACAAATAAGAGCAGCATTCATTCCTCCAACCTCCTCCCATGTTGCCGCATGTCCACCCTGCTGCTCGGAGCTCTAATTTTAAAGCACATTTACGGCAGCTCCCCAGGGACTGTGAGACATTTTTTATTATATAATGTGAACTCGAGTGACCTGAAGGTGTTGGAGCACTTTACATGAGTTACATCACACAAGACAAGATTTCATTTTGGGGGAATTTTTTTAGACCCCAAACTCGACAGACCCAAATGTATTGGAGGACTTTACAAAAGCTCCAGTTACATTACACAAAGTCAGGTTAATTTTTTTGTTTTTAGGTGCATGGAGATTAAGTGAAGCTAACGGTGACTCTGTTTATTCATTATTTCCCCTCTACCTGACAAATGGGTTTATCTTGTTGTTGTTGCTCTGACCAACGCTCCTATGCCCAGTAGGCTGGGACATAGCGCGGAGCTGGGGGCTTGCAGGTAATGGAATGGTGCCAGCAGTGTTTTGAATGGAAAGCTTTGGAGAAGGGTGCCGGGTGAATAGAGTCCTGGGGAGGAGGGATGTGACGTCTCTGCCCTTGGAAAGTACTTCACTGCTTTTTTTTATAGGCTGTTCATTACTCTAGTGATGCACTTGCACACAGAATGTTATAGTGCTGTTGACTTGTATCAAGGCACTTGTCTTTCTGTCTGTGCATTAAAAAGCCTTGAAATGTGTCCATAAATGTTTCCTGAGGCAAGCATGTATTCTTGAATCACACTGCATGACCCAGTGTGTAATAATGATATAGTTCTTCAATCACTGGAGGCACAGCACCCAGGAATGCGCTGTATTGCTAAACACTTATTAGGTCCCAAAGGCAAGACCTATTGACTATGCCAGTGCTTGTTGCATTTAAATTTGCTATGGGGATGCTGTGTCCGTGCTCGTTATGAGATTGACACTACGATTGTGCTTAGATTCTGCCTAATTAGGGATCAATACATTTTGTGAATTTGCATTTATCTGTACTTCTGTAACTGGGCTTTCATGACTATTTGTGCAATTTTCTTTGTACCACATTTTGATTATTCTGTAATAAGCACATGTTTTGCCTAATTTTGTACCTAAAACTTAGCTCCTTGTGTTTCCAATATTTTATCCTGTTTAACTCTGCTAAATTGTGTTTACCAAATGAGGAGTGCAATCTCTAATTGCTAGATCAACTCAAGATGCTGGAGCTGAATTATTTTGGTAAAATATTGAGGTGATTAAATATCAGGATTCAGAACATTATTTTAATTTGAACTGGAGCTTTTGGAGACTCAGAAATCTCAAATAAAAATTTTTTCTCACTTATAACAGACTTTTAAAACCAAGGGAACATTGTGCCAGGAAACCTTGCGTGTTTTGTTTCTTCCAGAGACGGGGATGGGCAGTTATTTTTACATTCTTGAAATATTTGGCATTATTGGAGGTTGTGAGGCATTTCAGCAAGCCATGTGATTTTGTAAGTCACTGAGATGAAAAATGATGAGTAAGGCAGAAGAACAAAGTCTTCGCCAATCATATTTTCCTAATGCCTCACTATCAAAAGCCTGCATTTCCAGCAAAATTTGATTGCAAGACTTTTGCAGAGGGAGCAGGACTCTTTTTCCAAAAATACACAAAAAACAATATTGGTTTCCTTAGTATTAGATCTTGTTTGTAATTTGCAAACATAATATTCTCCATTGCCTCACAAAGGAAAAAAACTACTGCCACATACCAACAGGCAGTTTGCCATACAATCTAGGGGGTATGGCAGACTGCCAGGAGGAGATATGGCTTAACACCCGGAACTTCCGACCTTGTAAATGGGGAACTAGGTTTGAGTCTCTGCTTCGGCTCAATAGCATGTGATTCTGGATAAATCACTTAATATCCCTGTCCATAAAAAAGTCTGACTCTGTGTAATATAATCTGAATCTCCTCTAAAGTATTCTCATGCCTTTGGTCAAAGATCATGCTATATAATGTAAATTTAATTTGTACTTGTAAAGCGCACTAATACCCCAACTGGGGTGTCCTGGCGCTGTAACGCATACCGCTGTGGAACCCTTCCTGGCTTTTCCCTGTGAAATGTCCACTCCTGGGCACCCCCAAGGTGAAGCCAGGCATCCCAGCGCTGTTGGGGCCGTTGTGGAGATTAAGCAAGCTATTGCCCAGAGTTGCAGAGTGGGACCCATGATTAGAATAGGCACCAAGGAGAGAATTATCAGGTCCGAGGAAATTGAGCCCAAGACCCGCCGAGGCAGGAATTGAACCCTGTCCCGGGCCAGACCTCTGCATCAGGGTCTGCCCCTCTAACAATTGAGCCACATTTCTCCACACTGCAGAGAAAAAAAAAACAGACCTAAAATGGCCTTTCTTGGTTGACAAAGACACTGTCAGCTTCCTGAAATAAAGGACGGAACTATAATCTGCATCTCAAACCCAACTCAAGAATGTGTTTTCCGACAGCAGATCTTCTGCTTACAACCATTACAAAATTAAATAGCCAAGTCTTTCACAGCTGCTGAGTGCCAACATGTCCAGACAGTGCAGCAAGCTACTATAAAAAAACACCCTTATCTGACACATTGTTGGCTTCTTATGTCATTGGTGTAGAAAGGCCCCTTGCAACTCTATCTTCATTTCACATTAAAACATATTTAGGACTGCAATGTAGGTAAGGGGGCCTATAAAATAGCGTGGCTTTCGTTTCAATTAATTAAGATGGTGTGGCATGGGTGCTTTTATTGACATTAAAAGAAACTCAAGACTATAATAAATGTTCCCTTGCTGTCGCTTAATAAGAAAGAACTAGTACTCTGTTCAACGGCAGGGACGATAAGCTGAGAGCAGATTTAATGAACATAGCAGGGGAGAGAGGTGTAGGTGGAAGGGAACAAGAGGGAGGGGCAGGCAGTTGTAACGAGGATACACAGGGGACAGAGGGAAGGGTTGGGGGAAGAAACAACATCTCTGTCTGTGAAGGGCACAGATGAGAACCTGCAAGGATCTTCAATTAACACACTAGAGAAAAGAGGAATGGGTGAGATGTAGCAACAAGTCTGAAAACATGGTTGAGAAACAATGCACACCACACTGAGAAAAGAGTAAGGACCTGTATGTAGCAATGAAAGTTTAGGGAATATGAGAGGAACGCCCAGCTGGTGCACAGGGGAAAGAGGAAGGGGTGGTAGGGAACTACAAGGAGTGGACAAACAAGGGTAAAGAGAAGGGCTGGGAACAAATATGAGAAGACAGCAGCTGCTAGTTGTAAAGTAAAATATTGCTTTGAAATGCAAAAAATCCAATAGAGGTAGAAGGATGCACCCATTAGCCAAAAGCATGAGGAGAGAAAGGAATACTACATCTTTGGGCTGAGTCTCGATGCCATTAGCCAAGTCTCAGGACAATGGCTGAGTCTGATCCAGGAAAAAGGCAATTGTTGAAGGAGATACATCTGAAGCCCACCAGGTACATTGCAATCAATAGGTCTGGTTGAGAGCAGCAGTGATAAACCCAGTCCAAAATACACCTATCAGTGGATTTCGAGAGCAGGAAATACAACAGCTGTGGCATCACTAAAGAAAAATAGTCTTCTGCTCCACAGAGAATAAACATTTCTAATAAGGCTTTTGAGTGGAGATTATAAAAGCACTACCAATTAGCCCACATTATAACACGATTCTTCAGCGCAGTACAATTGTGTGGCAAACAGTGGAGGTTCTTACTTCAACAATCAAATATTTGGCTTGGGTGATTTATTTAAACAAAATGAGTTGCTCCTTTTCACTTCACTCACAGTTCTTTGAATGTATTAATATTTACCTATTTGCACTTTTTAATTTCAGTGTATCCTTTTCTTATCCTTGTCTGGACCCACCAAACCATGTATTCCTTATCATGGTCACAGTGCTTACAACTATGCTGATCATCCAAGTGTTAACAACAAACCCTGAACAAAGTGGCAGCCCATCAAAACTTCAAAATCAATTTCCCTAAATAATGGTATGTGCTAAAATCATTTTTTCGTTATCCTCACTTGGAATCTACAAAATTCTGACTGAAAAAGCATTCTACAAAATGTTAGAATAATAGTAAAAAAATAAAACTGAAATACTTTTATTAGACAAGTGTTCACTGTCATTGTAAAAGAAGTTCTAATTAACTCAAGTGTAAGTCATTTTCTTCATACTCCACACCAAGTCAATTGTTCTCCGCCTCTTTTAAATTAGTGAATCACTTGATTGTAGAATAAATTCATGAGCTCTTGTCGAATCATTGTACGGGGTAATGCATTTCAAAATAAAGGATTAATCAGGAGCTCTAAAGAGCTTGCTAATGAGCTCTTATACAAAAATGTGGAATGACAAAGAAGAAGGAAAGTGTAGAAAATAATTCAACAACCTTAAGCATGGGCAATATGATTATTTAAAAGTGAAAGAGGTATGGCTACATCAAGACACTGATTAGATTGGGACATCAATCCGAACTGTATGATTGCGGAGGAAGCAGACAAACCAGAGGGACTGCATTGAGCAGAATGTCAACTTAAAAACAGCTGAATGTTTTTCAAAGTATGGTAAAAGTGTGAATGTGGAGTGGCAAGAAGGAAGTCATTACTCTGCGAATCTTACCTTAAATCCAGAGTTGGCCACTACTTAATGTGGGTGGCGGTGGGGGGTACATAAAGAAAAACACTTACCTGCAGGCTGGCCGTCCCCTCTCAGTCCTCTTTAGTCAACTCCAGAAGAAGGAAGCACACAGGCTCCCAGACTTCCCTAGCCAATCACAATGCTGCCTTACAGCAGCGTTGTGATTGGTCTGACCGTCGTGGTTCAGCGCTCAAAGAGGGACTGGGAGGCTGGGCATATTCTCCACCCAGGCTGTGAAATACAGCCGGTGGAGAACATGCAAAGTGCGCATGACTGTTTGGCCAGCCCAAGACGGCGGCAAAACCATCATGCACACTGTGCTCACCATTCCTCCCCCTGACCCAGGCTCTGACCAGCCCAGCCCTGTCCCGCACCTAAGTAGGAACGGAAAAAATAAAATGATATTAGCATTGCATTATTATCTTTTTATTTTTCCTTTTTAAACTGTTCTGAGATCAGTGGAACGACGCGCCTCTGCTTTAGCGGAGGAGCCGTCGCGGCTTGAATCCCATTTGCATAATGGAAAAATAACACGCTGGAGGCTCTGCAGACGTGCAGCAAAAGGTTATGTGGTCTGATGAAATTAAAACATAACTTTTTTTACTGAAATGCATTGAATTATGTTGACTTCTTTGAGAGGGACTGAGAAACCTGTTAGGATAAAATTTGAATACGAAAGGAGAAAAGTGTGCAAACGTGTTTGCAAAAACCTTTTATTGGTTGAAAGTTTAAACGAGGATAGATGTTCACCATAAACGACCCAAAGCAGACAGTGAAGGATACACTGGAATGGCTAAGAAGCAAAAAGGTAAGTGTAAGGCATGGAATGAAGATGGCTGCTCATCAATATCACCCAAGGGGGCATGTACACTTTTGTAAACTCAAACGTTAAACTGCTACCACATCAATGTGTGCCAGATTTTTATAAACCTATTCCAAAAGGCTCACATAGTTATTTACTGCCCGGGTGCTTTCATCAGCTCCTAACTCATGGGCTGGGGTAAGTCCCAATATATTCTTTTGCATTGTTTATATATATTTTTTACAAAAAAAACGAATTGTCCTTCCATCGAAAAGTGCTGTATATGTGTCAGTGACTGTGGTGAATTGAACAGAAGACTTAATGTAGATAAATGCCCACATTCCCATAGGTTTGTACCTCTTCACCGACAACTTGCATGTAGTTTCTGACCATGATAAAATGTGTAAGATGCCTCCTGTTCAGTCTGGGAGGAAGAGGACAGGATAAAATTTCCGTGATCAGTTACTTGAAAGAGCAGTAACAAATCCATGTGAGTGTTATGAGACACCACTCGTGATAATGCAGAGGCAGGAAGAATGGGGTATTTGATGATTTCCAAAGCACAATAAGAGAACATTCCTATCAGAAGGCCTTATTCAGAAAGGTAAACGTACATTTTTGGAGCTTATTTACAATTGTTTTGCTATTTACAAACTCAAAGCGTAGTTTTACATGTAGTATCTTTATTACTGCAGAGAACTCCACACATTAGAAAATAGGACAGGGTCTGCAGTGGTAACGACACTAGACGTAAAACTACACTCAGAGTTTGTGAATTAAAAAACATTGTAAACTTACATCAAACGTGTACGTTTACCTTTGTGAATAAGGCCCAGGGTACCCAGAACTGAGTTCCATAGAAAAGAAGTCTGAAAAAGGAAGGGTCTAACCCCATGCAAGTCTTGTTGACCCTTGGTGACTCCAATAGGAATTTCCTGATTGCTCATATCTCCAGTAATGCTTTAAATCTTTATATTTGTAATGGTTGGCAGACAATCGTTCAAATGCGGTTTTGAATAAAAAAATACACATTTTCAAATTCATTTGTAATTTAATCATGTTAGGGAGATATAACCTAATTCGTGATTCTTTATTTCAACTCAATAGGATTACATTCTAAAGAACAATTACTTTCCTGGACTGAGTAAAGGGCAAGGCCTAATAGTTTACACTAATAGATCTGGATACATTCTACTAGCAGACGCAGGAAGAGTCATTACAGATACTCCTCTTGGTGGGAGGGTGTGAACATCTTCCGGGAAGACATTCTCAGTCCTGGAGGCCATGTCAAACCACTCGAGGGAGTCACATGGTGTCTTGTCCCCTGAGCTGACATACATTGGAATGATTCTGTTCTTTTTTGGGGTGGGGGTGGAGAACCCTTTGATGTTTAGAAAACTTTACATCTTATAAAGTGGTTTCCAGAATTCCTTGTGAGATTTGGAGCGCTACAACACAATCCACACACAACTTTATGATAACAGAGAAAAGTAGGTCATTTTGTGTGTAGTGAGTTTTGTTTGGCATCTTTCCTACATCTAAAAGAAGGCAGATAGTATTTATTCACAGGGTACACAAAGCACATTAGGTCTGCAGGTGGAAATCATTATGAGGATTTAGCTGCAGAAAGGTAAAAGTAGAAAAGGATGTAATCCACAACACATCAGTTAGGAAGCAGGCATCTCCTCAACTGGGGGGGGGGGGGGGGTCACTTGGTGTCTGGATGCTGCCAAACCACACAAGGGAACCTTCTTCCTTAATTAGGAGTTCTAGCTCACTTTATTGACGAAATAGTTGGGTTCTTTTGCTTTGCATGGGGACGTTTTAAAACAATTTGATGTGATATTCCTCCGGAACCGATGTAATTCATTCCTCTGCCAATGTGCTTTTCTGCATTTTTCTCCTTTTAATCGAATTTTGTTAAGGCATATACAGCCTTTATTTCACTAGCTTTGTTGTCGGTGAATTACATTGTTACACAACACAGTTCAGGCACATTACTCTAAAGTTTTGTCTTAATGCTTAGGCCAAGAAAGGTGTTCCAAGGATACCCTTGGCAAAACGCATTCCATTATATCTGTCTCAATGCTTCAGCGGTGTGGATGCTCAACTGAGGTCAATTGCAAGCCTGTTAGCCCTCTCCAGCCAGTAGGATTTCATACACTGTGTCCCCTCTTTTTATTATTCTGTGTGCCTAATTAGTGAAAAAGCCATTTCTGATTAAGGGAGATAAGTTCATCATTTGGAGAAAAAAGGGACTCGCAAAGCTCCATGAAGTGTACATTAATTCCGAGCCCTTCCGCCTTTCACGGTGATCTACCCAGCATAAGACCCGAGAGTGTCTTCGAATACAGCCCCATTTAAAGTGCAAGGCTCACTGCATCTCCACTGGCTAAGGGCTATTTCCAAATAAACATAAACATGTATTAGCATTAATATCATTCTAAATGCAAATCATTGTTTGGCTTTTTACATTTCCCTGTAGCAGCATTCAATTTCTACATGAAGAGGCTTCATATTTAATTCAAACATTTTGCCACAGGCGAGCATAACAATTTCAAAATGTGTGAGCCGTGATAAAAACCAATCCCTTCCAAAAAAGTGTTTGGTGTTCTCTTGGATTCCCATCTTTGACTAGTGGCACATCTGTAAAGCATTAATCCAATAAATGTAAGGTTTAGCAAAATATTATGCCAGGACTTCAAAACTTCCATCATGAAGGCATTACCCTCACAAAATATTGGTGCGTTTCTTTAATTTGGTTGTTCTAGATCTGGTACCATCCATTTTTTTGCGAGTTTTGATTAGCGCAAACTTGACCCGAAGGTATGAGAGCGTTTTACAGGAGCAACAGTTCAATTACAAACAGACACATTAACTTTTGTTATGCAGCGGGAGATTCAGTGATCCTCCACTCCAGTGCCTTGATCCTTCTCAGCGATCTTAGCTACTACCTGGAGGACCATACTTATCCAAACATGATCAACCTCATCAAAGATCTGTTCAAACTCGGACACACCTGGCAAGTGGAAAGCCCCACACATGCTGCCAGATACCAACTGGACATCTTCACTCAGTCCAATGGCATTGCAGTAGACAAGCAGACACCACTCATCTGGTCTGACAAATCCCTCGTCAACTTCTACATAGTTACCCCACACCACCGCAGAAATACCCACACCACAATGGGACTGGAACAAGATCTCATAAGGCTCCTGATCTTCCAAACCAGTACCACAGGCCTTGAGTCAAAAACAACCTCCCCGAATCCATCTCCAACTTCACACTGGGATTACTGCCATTGCAGGCATCCTGGCTACTATCAGAGTCAACAAAGCCATGAGAACCAGCCTGCAAACATGTTGGAACACAGAAGAGCTCAGGCGCACCACATTCCACTGCATGCAGCTTGACCTCAAAGTCACAATGACACTGAGAAGAGCGCTTACAAATCCAGCCTCAGACACCACCGTCAGCAAATCCGAGCCACTACACACTGAGTGATCACTAACTTCATCAAATGCAGCACCAACAGCGCCATGGAAAACTTTGCCATAGTGAAAAGTATCACCTCTACGGCAGCAAGCTCCACCAGCATGACCCTCTCTTGGGAAATCTGCACCGAGCTGTCCATGTTCTTCAGCAGCAATTTCTCCAGCATCTATGACAATTTTGATCCCCAACCAATACCTTGCAGGCCTCCTGCCCATCTCAACCAACACTCAGAGGATCACCCTGACCACCAGGCTCATAATGGCCACTTATGAAACCAATAAAACCATGCAGTCCATACATTCTGGAGCACCCTGGAACCCTTGCCCTCACCGTGTCTTCATCAAAGCATTGGACCCCATCCGCACAGCCCTCACCCACATCCTGAATGATAATCATCCAATCCACCTAGTTAGATGCCTGGAAACACATCACTGTAATTTCCCTCCTCAAGAAACCCTTCTCAGAGTGAAAGATGCTATCCAACTACCAGCCTATCTTTCTGCTACGATACTCGGAAAATGTCCTAGAAAAAAATGATAAAACAACACTTAGCCACCCACCTAAATGACAATCATCTCCTCAGATGCGTAGAAACACAACACTGTAGTGTGCCTCCTCAAGAAACCCTCAGCAAACCAGAAGATGCTAGCCAACTACTGGCCTATCTCGCTGCTCCCCTATCTGGCAAAAGTCATAGAAAAGGTGGTGAACAAACACCTATCCACCCACCTAAATCACAACCACCTCCTCAACACCATCCAATACAGATTCAGGCCCAACTACAATACTGAAATCGTCGCGATCGCTACCATGTTTGACATCAGGATGATCACGAACATAGGGGACACTGCAGCCTTCATTCAATTGGATCTTTTCACAGCATTCAATACCCTCTCCCACCCCATCATTACCCAATGACTGCATGAAGCTGGAATCCTAGGACCCGCACTTCGCAAGATTTGCTCCTTCCTGGCATGCTGCACTTAGTCAGTCAGCCTAGCACCCTTCACTATGGACACTGTCACTCATCTGCTGAGTTCCACAAGGATACTCACTCAGACCACCATCTTCAATGCCTACATTACCCCATTTTCCAGCATCACCCACACAATGGAATCAACATCATGTCCTACACTGATGGCACCCAGATCGTACTCTTCTTCTCTGACAAAATGCCAAATACCCGGACAAGTTTCTTCACCTGTATGACCAAAGTCACCTGATGGATGAAAAACAAAAGCTTCAAGCTATGTAGAGACAAGATAGTAATCTTTAACTTTGAGCAGGTGTAAATTTGAAGTTGATGACTGGCGATGTTAAGGGGGGTGATGGGAGTGGATTTGCAAAGATGGAGCTGGGAAGGTGATAATGTCCCCTGGCAGGAGGTGTTTACATGCTTCACCCATGCCACTGCTTTGGGCCAAGCAGGGACTGGAAAATGAGTTGGGCTGCAATACAGCCTTTTACCCACCATATTTTTACCAGACAAAAGTTTCAGCTGGGAAAAGAGGAGTTGAAGAGAGGAGTTGGCCTAACGGCTAGGGCGGTCGAAGTCGAATCTGGGGAGCCAGGTTTGAGTATCAGCAATGACGCTGAACATCCTGTGATTCTGGGCAAATCACTTAGGGCCAGATGTAGGTCGCCAATTACCGGTCGGTAACGGCCGATTTCGGCCGTTACCGACCGGTAATTGGGTTTTGAGATGTAGGGGGCATTTTTTTTACAGAATCAGTAAATTTACTGATTCGGTAAATTTACCGATTCTGTAAAATACCGAATCAGTAATTTTACCGATTCGGTAAAACCCAGATGTAGGTAGCACTGTTTACAGTGCTACAGGCCTTCAGCATTCGGTATTTTACCACCCAATCCAATTGGGTGGTAAAATACCGAATTCAGGTGTACATGCACATCTGTGCATGTACACCTGTGCCATGTGACACACAGACATGCCCTTAGGGCATGTATGTGTGCCACATGTCACACAAGCCTGTACTTGGGGTGCTAGAGGGTGTCAAAGTGACACCCCCTGCACCCTTGCAGGATTCGGTATTTACAGATTCGGTAAATACCAAATCTGTATTTCCCATTGATTCCTATGGGCTTCATGGCCCATAGGAATCAATGGGCAATACCGATGCGGTATTTACCGAATCTGTAAATACCGAATCATACCGATTCGGTAATTCTAAAATTAGAATTACCTACATCTGCCCCCTTCCTATTTACTGACTCTGAAATACCGAATAGGTAAAATTCGGTATTTAAGAGTCGGTAAATAGGAATTACCTACATCTGGCCCTTAATCTCCCCGTGCCTAACAAAAATTAATGTGTCCTCATGTAACGCAACTGATGCTATGTAAAGCGCTCTGATACCCGATACCGGGTCAAGTTCGCGCTATATAAAACTCAGTTAAACATTTAAAAAAAAAATCTGATCCTGTATTCCCACAGCCAGCCAATCAGGTGCAAGTACATCCATCCTGTAATTGGATGAACCGGAATTCCATACGAGAACTGGATTCCACCCAACACCTAATCAGGCCTTTTGTATGTGTACAGACACAAGATTATACACAGACAAAAAACATTTATATGTCAGCTTTCAATGTAAAATAGCCCCACTCCTATTCCAATTAGGCTAAAGCTGTCATGATACACAGGTCCAGGCTTAAATAGATTATCCAATTTAGGATTTTACTTTACATTCTGGGACCTGCAGCCTCAGTTATCCCATACCAAAATGAGCACGAGACATCCCAGAATGCAAACCAAAATCTTAGACTGGAAGAGCTACTCATATGTGGAACTGGAAAGCTTGAGAGGTGTGCTAATGTAAAAAAAGAAACTACTGATTGTCTATACTAATTAGACTCCTTACTTACTTTTTTTGCAATGTGTTTTGCGACTCCTGGAAGATATTGTGGAAATTAGATCAGTAGTAGAAGCTTTGCTCACAGATGGCTTATAATTTCAAACCTTGGCACAGGGAGGTCAGTTGTTCTTTGCCTTAGGACATTGGTGCTTAGGGGTGTGGGCAGCCCACTCCAGCCTTTAACATTACCCACAACTTTGCGCAGCGTAGTGTGCTCTAACTGGGTGGAGTCCTCGGGCAGTGTCTGTCCTAGTGTTGCTTGACTTTTCTGCAGGGAAATATCTCTTAGCTTCTGAAAAGCCAATTACGGTGCATGGAAATGATGTTCTGCAAATATTTAAAAAATGCATAATAATTTTCCGATTCATAAACACATCAGGTCTGTGAGAGTCACGATTTGAAAAATTAATCAAGACCTTGCACAAATCAACATCATTTTCGCTTACCACTATTTAAATAAGAGCAGAGTGTCATGTGGACACCATATTACTGGGACCGAACTGAGATGGCATATTGTGCAAAACAACGATGGACTAGGATGCAGTCCTGAATAATTACCAATGGCTGAGATTAATTCAAGCATTCCATCCATCACTTTGTTGTATACCTCAATGCGATGCTCTGAGTGGAACAGGGATGCCCAGATGTGTGTCATGGGCACACTGTGCCACTGGAACCAAACGGTATCGGGTTGATGGGCCCTAATAAGAATGAACCAGTGCTGGGTTGCTTGTGTTATGGGTAAGGGAGGACCTGACTTGGCAATTCGAGACTGTTTTTTTTGTATGGCTAGGTCCAAATAGGAGTGGAATGGTTTGCAAAAAAATGGCTGAGAGTAATTACCAGTGCCTGAGATTAAATCAGGTATCCCATCCATCGCTTTTTGTATACTTCAGTGTAACGTGAGCGCAAGCTGTGATCCAATGGCAGCAAGAGTCAGACTACTTATAGATGCCTCATTACCTAAGTAAATGGGTAAAAAGTGCCTTCAAGGGATTTATTTAAAATACTCTGTTATATTGCTTTTGATATATATTTTTAGTTGCAAGTGTTATTAATCAACTTGTCAGCAAGATACTATTCAAATACTATTCAAATAATTTTTATCTTTTTGTAAGGACATCAGAATCAATGAACCAAACACAAACAATAAATATTCAAAAAACGGGTGTATATATAAAAAAGTTTTATCTTTTGAAATTTATCAAGGGCACTACACAGTTTATACAGACAATGTAAAAGGAGGAAAATAAATACAGTCTTATAATCCTTCAGTGTCACTATTGTAAACACTTCTTCTTGTTATATATTATTTTCCAGAAGAGAGTATAAGTGTTGACGTTTCGGTCTCAATGCATTTGTCCATGGGACCATCTTCAGGACTATCATAAAATTAACAGTTAACCCCTGAATGATGTTTCCCAAACAATCCACAATTATAGAATGCATTTGATATGCATATGTCAAATCGATCGTCATTCTATGGCTTATATTTAAAGCAGAAGAACGTCAAAAGATACAGGTAAGTGAATTCTGGCGCTTTTTGGATGGTATAATTGAATTTCAGGTCCTCAGCGACTTCTCAATTCAAAGAATTTAATCTGTTAAACTTTTGTAACACAGCAAAAATACGGCAGTCTTCAGTCGGATTCAATTATACCATCCAAAAAGCGTCCAAAAAGCGCCAGAGTTCACTTACCTGTATCTTTTGATGTTCTTCTGCTTTAAATATGAGCCATAGAACGACTATCGATTTGACATATGCATATCATGCTGGCAAGTTGAATAATAACTCTTGCAACTAAAAATATATATCAAAAGCAATATAACAGAGTATTTTAATTAAATCCCTTGAAGGCGCTTTTTAAACGTTTATATGATTTGTCCTGGCCCTCAAGGGTAGATTGGGTTTCCCATTATATTCAATTATTCATTCCCTAACTGGAGCAATAAAGCATTATATAACCTTCCACGAAATGCCATAGACTTGATGAACTGCCTCTCCAAGCAAAGGCAAACCCTGAAAAACTCATGTGAGCCAGTGGCTGAAGGGTGCTGATTTAAAGTATGTGTTACAGCTGCTTCTTTTATGTACCCGTGTTTTCTGGTAACATGAGGTGTCAAAAACTAAAGCTGCCCATTGGCAAGACCTAGAAAACATTAAAGGTGCACTGTACCAATCAGCAATGAAGACCTTGCTTCAGACGCACCACATTTTTAAGGTCTATAACAATAATCACAAGGCCAAGAGTCTATTAGCCCCATTCAACCTCTCCTGGCACCCAATCCCTCAGTGAATCTGTAGTCTTGTTTGAGATGGAAATAGTATCAAATAAGCTGTCAGGAGAGATTCCAGGTGATCAGTCCAGCTACAGGAAGAAGAGTAGACACTCACTATAAAAAGCAAGCTCCCAAGAAATTAAAGGAAAAAAGTGAAGTAATAGGCAGTAACATTGGAAAGTTGAGAGCTCCATTAAAGAAAATGGGTTTACCCAGGGCCAAGATTGGCTGGTATAGACCTCCTGCTCCAACATTCTAATGTGTTTTTTTGTGTCTTCCTCTATACTTTAGAACATTCTACCCCTCAAGGGATAAAATGTTCTAACATCCTTATAGCCCTCTGCCTCCGGCTACACCAGTTGGTAAAGGCGCTCTCTCTCCCGGGTGGCCGTCACCTCCAACTCAGGCCTATAACTTGGGTTCAGGGCCTTACATAACTGGTTTAGCCTTCGACATTGGGCTACAATGTTATAATAATCAACATAATCCATAACATATTCATTTCTGTATTTTGCTATTTATTCATTTAAGGCTTTGTGTGCGAATCCCGTCTGCCTTCTCACCATCTTTTTATTTGTTAAGGTCATCTGCTTCATGTATTTAACTAGAACCATGTGGAGTCAGTCTCATGCAATGATGCTGATAAGCACACCTGTTATAGCATCAATGCTGTGATGGGGGATAGAATGCCAAGGTTTTAGATCACTGGAACAGATATATAAGGCGCGTACCACAGGCCCCATGTCATCTCTCCCCTCAATGCAGATTGCCAGGCAGTACATTAGGAAGATTATGAAAGGTCCCACCTGATGGGACTCTAGGAAGACACATTTTTTAGAGGCTAAAACAGTGATGCTTGCTTGTGCTCTGAAATAACTGCTTTTTGTAAAATCAATACAAATTTTGAGGTGTGCTTTTGGTAATGGATAACTATAACAACCAGTGCTTTAAGTGGGATGAAAACATGTGGTGGGGCCCTAAAAAAGGTGTGCTTGAGAGGCCTTTAAATGAGGTGTGGCCTTTGTAATTAATACATGTGAAATACCACCCTGTGTTTGACAAATTCATAAATGGGGTCTTACTGGACAAAGCATGAACAAAATCTGCAGGATATTGTATTTAACAGATTACATAGCACATTTTTTCAGAGCTCTAAACGAATACAAAACTGACAAAGTACGTTTTAAAGTAAGTGGCAATACATTTATTTTTCAGTTGAAATGAAATAATAATTTAGGCCCGGAAAAAGCAAATGGAAAACAGTAGCCATCTGTCACTTAGTCCCTGTGTCACAAAAGGAACTCCATGTGGCATTGCATTGCAACACCAGTTTGTGACAGGCAGTAAGGTAGGAGCCATTTGTTTATTAATGACACAAATAGAGGAACTCACAAGGCCCTAGTATAATATCTATTTTTTTGTGGCTTTGCCAGGGCCTAATCTCGCAGGCCTTGTCCCACTTAGAGCATTGACAGAAACACCGAAGGATTCTTCTAATGTCATCTGCCTCACTACAGAAATGTCAAATGATCAGATCAATGCACATTTTTTATAACCTGCCTACTTCAGTGCGTGCAGCTAAGCGGTTTATTGATAATTACTACACAATCGATCCATTATGGAATCTACATTGTAGACTATGAGATGGTACAGTGCTCAAATGGAATTTTTTCATACAGTCATTTCTGAAAACACTGATAAAACTAAATTGAACAAAACTTACAGAAATTATTTTTCCATGAAAGGAAAACAGAGTGCTTGTTAGCTGCAACACCCGGATATAATTAATATTAAAACACTGGAATGTTGAAAGTAATGTTGAAGCGATGGAGTGGCTCAGGTATTCACCTTCTCCCTTATTACATTGTTTATATTTCTGATTGCCCCTTTTTAGCTCTCGCCTCAGACAGTGCTAACGCAGTTGCTTACGAGACATTTTGTTAACTTGTAGCCCATCCATAGAATAGGATTGTTTGGCTTCATTGTCCCTCATTTCCTTCCTTCTCTTTGGCCAGAGTGTCTCAACTTCACTTTCTCTTCATGTGATTGTCCCTCCCTGAAGCATGAGCTAAGTACTGCTTCCTATCAACTCCCAATGGCCTTTCTACTCTTCAAACACCGTTAGGAGGTACTTTTTTTAAATTTTAGTCGTAGCATTCCATTAAAGTGGTGTGTTTCGAGGCTGTCTCCCCCTCCCACTCTGCATTACTGTTGCTAAACTGTTGTTGTGTACCTTGTTGTTGTCTCGTTGCTTGCCAGTTGTTGTTGCACTGAGATTTCTTGTCCGGTTATTCTTTTCCCATATTTTCTTACTCCTTTGTCACCCTGTCATTACTTACCCTATTGTTATTGTTGCCCCATCATTGCTTGGCCTCTGTTGTTTGTTCCTTCACCTCCTCCCCTGCATTGTTTTTTGCACCGTAACCTCTGGCCTCTTCCCACCTTGGTTGCAGCAGCCCCAGGTTCTTGCTTGCCCCACTCTTGCTTTGTTGCTTGCCCCATCCCTTCCCACTTTGTTGTTTGCCCAATTCCCCTGCAGACATGATAAACAAGCATTGGCAAAGCCAACAGATGACGCCTCTGCAAAATCTATTTGTTGTGTCAATGTTTTTTTTAATCACGTTGAACAGCAGCGTGACTGCTGTGCAGCATGGCAGAAAGTTTAAAAAAATGCTATGAATGAGTCAATGGTGGCCGCACCAATGCATTTAAAAAATATATGTTTTTACTTTCAACCATACTGCACATTGCTTACAAAAATGACATCTCCTAATGGTGGAGCGATTTGGCTCTGCCAATGATTTTTGCCATGTTGGAAAGCAGCACAGCTGCTGTGCAGCACGGTTGAAAATATTTAATAAGCACCAGGAAGGAAACCCACTCACCCCTTGTGGTCCCCTGCATAGCCATCACTCTAGCACGTGGGGCAGCCAAACTCCTCCTTCTTAGCAAATGGAACTCCGAAAATATCCTGACACGCCTAGAATGGCTACACAAATTGTGAACCTAATAGGGATGGAGAAGCTAACTGCTGTGGTAATGAAGCGTCTTCACCTGTTTGACAAGATGTGGGAATCTGCCCTGACATACCTCTATGCCGAATTCCGGGAATTGTCCGGCCCCCGCTGTAGCATCCAGCTACAATAAACACAAACACTTAAAGGTGCCTTTGAACTGGAGCTTTATTTAACATGTCTTATCTATGCCCTGTCCCTACACTAACTAACTCTTTCCTGTCTCCACTCCTCCTCTTCCTCTGGCCCCCTAGCTCCTCCCACTCCCAACTACTGGTGTGCTAACTTCACAACATCTCCCCCCTTTGTGACAAAACAAACAAGACATACTGACTTCTCAGTCCATCTCCACGATCAGTCTCTTGGGTGGACAAACGTCACGATGCGGTCGTGGTGACTTGGCTCTCGGACTATTAGTGCTCAGTGTCTCAATGATCGGAGCAATGTTCTCATGATCATTTGAATGCAGTTCTTGCACTCTGGGATTGTCCATTTCACTTGTCATGGTTCTTGAGGTATCTGGTGGCAATTTCTTAAAGTGCGAGATGTTTCTCGCGACTCGCCGCTGCTCGGACTCCGCGGTTACCATAGTTCCTTTTCTTCTTGTGACCATCAATGGTTCGTCTTTGAAGGGACAGTCGGTCTTTTTCGGCGTCTCTTGCTTGACAATGACATGGTCCCCTTCATGTAATGATAATGACCTCGCTCTTCTCCGGTGGTCTGCGTAAGCCTTCATTTTTCCTTTGTTGCGTTCATCGGTGGCTCTTATTTCACGCGGATCTTTCGCAGATGATGATGCTTCCAAGGCTCCATCCCACGTTGGAATGCGATTCCTCATGGGACGTCCCAGCATAAGAGTCGCCGGGCATTGGCCAGTCGTTGCGTGAGGAGTTGTACGATAAGCTCGAAGGACTTCATTGAGTGCTGTTTGCAGGTCCCTCCCTTCCGCGGTAGCATGTTGGAAGGTCTTTTTGAGTGTGGCCATGAATCTCTCAATTGTCCCATTTGCCTGTGGCCAGAGGGGTGTAATCCTGCGATGGTGAAAGTCTAGGTGCTTCGCAAAAGCTGTAAAGTCATTTCCGTTGAACGGAGGCCCATTATCTGATTTAACTATTTTGGGAACCCCCCACGTTGCAAAGACCTCATCGAGTACTTTGAGAGTACTGGCAGTGTTGGTGGACGGCACAAAGTAGGCAATGGGGTATCTGGAATACTCATCGATGATGGCCAGTACATATTTGCCCGATGACAGGGGTCCATAAAAGTCTATGGCAATTTCTTGCCACACACCACTGGGTAGAGTGGCCATCTGTAATGGTGCCGGAGGATCGCTCTTGCTAGTGAGCTGACAGAGAGGACAGTCCTTCAGGGTGGCTTCGACCATGTGATCAAGGAATGGAAACCACACTCGTTTTCTTAGTGCCCTTTTGGTTGACACGATTCCCCGATGCCCTTCATGTGCCAGAGCAATCACTCCTTGTCTCAGTTTGGTGGGAATTACAATCCTCTGATCTCGCAACAGTATGCCATCAGTTGTGACCGAGAGCTCACCGCTCACGTGCCGGAAGGCTCGCATGTCACGTTGGGTCGAGGGGTCGGCAGTATCATCCTGAGAATCGTATCTCCATCGATTGTTGCGGACTCTGTGGATGACTTTCTGCATGATGGCGTCCTGTGCTGTACTTTCTCGAATGGTCTCCATGGGTATGGCTGGCGGTAGAGCTTGATCTGTTACAAAATGAATGTACTCTTCTACGATGGAGGACTTGGAAGCTGACGATGGAAGGGGGTGCCGGGACATGTAGTCCGCTGGATTTTCAGACTTCCCTGGTTTGTGAATTATGGTGAACGTATATTCCTGTAATCGTAGGCCCCACCTTTCAATCCTCGGGGGCATCTTAGATCTTGGATTTCCATAGATAGTGATGAGAGCCTGATGGTCTGTAATTAGAGTGAAATGTTTGCCATAAATGAAAACATGAAAATGTTCACATGCCCACACTACAGCTAGGCTCTCCTTTTCGGGCTGGGAGTATGCCCGTTCTGGGTCAGTCAGACTGCGACTTGCGTAGGCAATGATGCGGCGTTGATCCGAATCATTCTCGTACTGTGCCAGAATCGCTCCAAGCCCCACGGGGCTGGCATCCACAGTTATTTCAGTCTTTCGCTTTGGGTTGACATAGGACAGATGGTCCGCTGATTCCACCGCTTTCTTGATTTCTTTGAATGCCTGCTCACACTGGGGAGTCCATTCAAATGACTGACCTTGTTTGGTCAGCATGCGGAGGGGATGGCTGATCGTTGCATAGTCCCTAATATAACGAGCACAATAGCTGGCCATTCCAAGGAACGACCTGAGTTCACTGACATCTTGGGGACTCTTGGTGTTGTTTAAGGTCACAATTTTGTCAGGGTCAGGTTTCATGCCAGCTCCAGAGAAGATATGACCAAAGAATTTCAGCGTGGTCTGGTGAAATTCGCATTTTTCTTTGTTCAGAGTCAGGTTTGCTGCCAGTAGGGCATGGCAGACACGATTAAGTGCGATATCGTGTTCTCGAACGTCGGAACCATAGACGAGGATGTCATCGCTATAGTTGAGCGTGTTGGGAATGTTTTGAATGACTTGCCGAATTGTTTCTTGAAATATTTCGGCCGCTGAGGAGACTCCGAAGCTTAATCTTTTATATCTGAACAACCCCAGGTGGGTTGCAAAGGTGGTGATGTATCTGGACCCCACTTCTAGTTCCAATTGATGGTACCCTTTATTCAAATCTAATTTTGAAAACACAGTGGCTCCATTAAGCGCTGCGATCATGTCGCTCAAATGTGGCCCCGGGTGTCGTTCTCTTTCTATTGCAGTGTTGGGCAGGCGCATGTCCACACAGAGTCTGACTTTGTTGGCCGTGCCCTTCTTTGGGACGATAACGACTGGTGATACCCATGGAGTCGGGCCGTCAGTGCGCTCGATGATGTCCGCAGCTAACAAGTCTTGGAGTTCTTCCTCAACAGCAGTCTGTAGATGGAATGGTACCCGTCGAGGGTGTTGGGCGACAGGCCTGACTTGTTCATTGATATGTAATCGCACCTGACAGTCTCTCAATTTGCCCAATCCCTGAAACAAACCGGGAAACTGGCGAGTCACATCTTGGTTGTCGCTGACCTTGAAGAGGATTTCGACCAGGTGAAGCCGTTCAGCGGTTGGTAGGCTCAGAAGACAGTCTGCTTCGGGGCCCTTGATAACATGGATGACCGCTGATATAGTTGTGTTGTCGTGTGTCAGGGTCGTTGAGAACTTCCCCAGGCAGGGGAGTGGCTTCTTGGCCATCCACGTGAAAACCCTCACCGGTGCAAATGTCAAAGGAGGTCGTGGACTCATCCTTTCGTATTCGGTAACTGGAATGTAGTTCAAGGATGCACCAGAGTCTAGCACAAACTTAGTGTCGTGATTTCAAACTTTGATATCCAGACGAGGGTATTTCTTAAGCTGGTCTGGGTCTGCTGCCAAATTTAGATATTCAATGGTGTATGCCGAGTCTCGGGACGACGGTCTGGATTCTCTGGATGGTGACCTCCGCTCCCACCTGGACCGACGTGACTCTCTGCTAGAATGGGATGATCCAGAGGACTGTTCTGTCTGATCTTGGACAGCTCGCGCGTGGTGCCTTCGAGTGTCGGACCGAGACATTCTTGGGGCTCTGCTTCGTGTGTCAGACCGAGTTGTCCCTGTGGGACCACTTCGCTTTTCTTTATTGTACTCCCCGCACATTACTTCGAAATGGTTAGTTCGACCACACTTCCGACATCTCTGGCCCATGGCCGGGCAGCTGTCCACATGAGGGTAGTCGTACCCACATCAGTAGCATTTTCTCACTCTTTCCGATCTTTTCTCCTTCCTCCATGGTTCTCGTCGTTGATATCTTGATTGCTCTTGACGGGACGACGTGTGCGATCTCCATTGCTTGTCACTTGAGCTTCTTCGACTGTCACTTTTGGCGTGCACACGTCGCACCTGTTCATGACTCCCTTTGTGTTCCGTTTCCATGACGGCCGCATACTTCTCCGCCTGATCATAAGCTCGTGTCATTTCCTCTATTTCATCCAGTCCATGTGCTTTTCTCAGCAGGCGCCTCCTAAGTTGATCCGAATAACATCCATCTATTATTTGAGATTTGATGGCGTCATCGGTAGAGAAAGTATCAAATTCACAGTATTTGGCTAGCCTCCGCAGACGCATCATGAAGGCACTCATGGGCTCATCCTTCCCTTGCCGAGCGGAGTGGAATGAGTGGCGCTCGTAGTCTACATTTCGCTTGTGAAGAAACTTTTTATTCAAAACCTCACATGCTTTAGCATAGGTATCCACGTCGGTAGCAGGAAGGTCTTTGAGTATTTTGACTATCTCTCGCCCCGCCAGATTGCGCAGTGCAATCAACTTCTTTTTTTCGTCTACAATATCCGAGCCTTCAGTGTAATCTTCAAACTCTTCCAGCCACTCTTGCCATTTGGGACCCATGCTCCCTCCTGCTGTCACCTTGAGAGGTGCGGGTGCCCTTAGAAGCGATCCACTTGAGGGAGGCTGAGCGTTCTCTTCGTCGGACATCTTGCAGCAATCTCACTTGGCTTCGCCAATGCTTGTTTCTTTGCCAGCGCTTGTTTATTTCTGTCACCAATGCTTGTTTGTTTTCCAGTGCTTGTCTTAGTTCAGTCGCCAATGCTTGTTTACTTGACCAATGCTTGTTTTATTTTCAATCGCCAATGCTTGTTTTATTTGCCAATGCTTGTTTCTTTCAGTCACCAATGCTTGTTTTATTTGCCAATGCTTGTTTCCTTCAGTCGCCAATGCTTGTTTCTTTCACAATGCCTGACTTCAAAATGGCCGCTCTATGATAACCAAGGGGTCTGTCCTGATGAGCGCCTGACTCTAAGATGGCCGCCGTCAATGTAATCACACGAGGTTTCTCTCTCTCTGGATTCAGGCACTCCAGACTCACCGGCCAGCAGTTGCAGGGCAGCGCGCTCCAGGAATCACTCTTCCTTGGCCACCACAGCGACCAGGTAAGGTTGGGGTGGGCTCCCGCCTTGCTCAGCACTTTTCCGCTTTTCTCGGCCGATCGCGTGCCAAAACCCACGCATCAGGCGTGAGGTCGGCACTTTCACCGGTGCAAGCTCCGGTTTTGGCGCGCTTAATCGCGCTGGACAGCGATTTCTTCGGGGCAGCGCCCCTTTCACCAGGGCACCTCTAGACTTGCTGTGGGGCACTGGACAGGGTCGGAGTGGGCTCCCGACTCCTGTTTTGCATCGGCTGGGTGACACACCCCCGGCGGGAATCGCGCTGAGGCGGTTCTTCGACCGAGCGTTCCAGCGCTCCCAGGTCACGGTGTACTTGGGGTTTCTAGTGTCTTTGGGGCCGCAGTCACTCGTTCTTGACCCTCCTCGGCCGGCCTCAGCTTCTTCAGGCAGCGGAGCTCGTCTCTCGACGCTGCAGGGGACAGGGTGTCTCTAGGTGGTCTCGTGGGCTGCAATTAACTAGATCCCACCCTCGTCGCCAGTTGTAGCATCCAGCTACAATAAACACAAACACTTAAAGGTGCCTTTGAACTGGAGCTTTATTTAACATGTCTTATCTATGCCCTGTCCCTACACTAACTAACTCTTTCCTGTCTCCACTCCTCCTCTTCCTCTGGCCCCCTAGCTCCTCCCACTCCCAACTACTGGTGTGCTAACTTCACAACACCCGCTTCCTGCGTTTAATACCAGCAGAGGCGCCCAATGAACACCACAGTATCTGACTGCATCCCCAAGACTCCACCACTGATGAGCAACAGTCTCTCTCCCATCTTTTTGTCTCCTCTAATCTATCCTTCCTGTTTATTCCTCTCTATTTAACTCTGCACTCTCTACTCCTACAAGCATCGTCTCTCTCATTATTTACGTCACCACCGGCCAAGCGGATGTAGGTGGGTAGCATTGTATTGTATCTAAAAAATTTGAAATGAAAACAGATCTAAATCTAAAAGCACCATGAAGAGGCCAGTGCTGACCATGTATGTCATGGTGTATTTTTTATTTTATTTTTTACTTTTAGGCAACACCTATTGGTTTTTCCAATGCTTGGTAATTTAGAACATCTACCTTAAATGGGTGAAATATTCTAATAGCCTCTTAGCCCTTCTGCCACAGGTATACTGGTTGTTACTGTCCTCTCCCACATCGTTATAGGCCCAAGCTGCAGGGATCAGGAAATTTAACAAGCAGTTTAACGCTCGCGAGCAGGATATAAAGCTATAAAATGTAAAGCGACCCCTCATCACCTCTTCAAACCAGCATATAGTTCCTGCGTACACTTTCAGCCTAGTCTGTGACACAATAACGCTAAAAGAAGGAAGCTAAATCGCATATAACAATGGGTATTGAGTGTCCCGCCCACGATAGCACAGAACTGTCAAAACTCCCTTGTAAAAACAACGTATTAGCAACAGAAGACTTCCGTCCAAACCCTGACTGGAAACGCTGGCATGATTCCATTGTTTATGTGGGCACTGGGAGGCCGAGCAGTGCGAGCAATTTGTACCACATTAGATAAGGTGAATAAAACCCCCATTTACCAGAAGTGCGTTCCAGTCAGTTTAGCACCGCCGACGGCCTGACAGCCGAAGGCACACAATTCAAAGGGGTAATTAGAGCGAACAAGCAGCCCGTGATTTGTGACTCCTGCGCCCCGGTGATATTTTCATCATCAGGTGCGGTTTTATCACCACTGCGCGGTGCTGGCCGTTGTCATTTAGCGCAATCTCATTACATTTGGCTTTGCTTCGCTACTTGACTGGGGCTCGTTTAGGCATACATACCGCAAATCATGTTTGCGATCTTGTTTTATTGCCGAGCCCAAAACATTTAGTTAGACATCAAAGAAACAGAAAACGCTGACACGGGGAAGTTAGCACGCACGTCTATCCTTTTGATAGGCGAAAGAGGAAGCAAATGCGATAATCTTTATTTACAACCGAATTTCGAACATTTTGCAAGGTGTCAGGATGAAAGGTGCTCAGCTGATGATACAGGCAGTTTCCGTAGTTCCTCGTTTGCAATGACATAATGCACGCTAAAGACTGACAGGACCCGCTGAGGTTCTAGGGTGAGTCAATGCTGCGTTCCCGGCTCTATTCATATACATTTCTACCCCAAGCCTCTCTCAGATTGCCTAACATGGCGGATACCTGAGCCGCATATCTTAGCTCTCATGAATATTTATGAGGGACGATGGCAGGATGCCAGGGCCTTTAGTGAACGCTGCTTGCTCTAAGGCTATGGAATCAGATCAGAGGTCTGCCTTGGTCTGACCCGAGAAAGGTAGACATACGCAAACTTCACTTACTCTTCCCCATTAAAATGGAAACATTGAGCGATTTAGCATCCGGAATGTAGTTGTTAGACACAATAACGTACAAAAGAGAAATGCCAATCAACAGGGGAACCAGCATCATTTGCCTAGTACTTACATTTTCCATACAGTATATTCTGAAGCCTGTCTTGTGCCCACCCGAGCTCATGACCACACTCGTTTCAGTTCATTGGTGAAAAGGACAGCATGTTACAAGCCCCCAGTTTATAATGCATTATTTCAACTCTTCCAGGTATTCAGTGTCAGCAGTAAAACATTTCATGGCATTTCATTGCTGTTGATTAGGGAATGCCACAGTCATTTTATGGATCGATTTTGGAGGAACATTTGCGAGAGATTAAACGGAATTGAGTTTTTTGTGACAGGTTTAGTTTCAGTGAGTCTATCCATCAGAGTATTATTTCCATGATTTCTTTAGGGTGTCTAAGTCTTGTACCCATGATAGCTTTAAATACAGAGAGTGTTACTCTACCTACCATCTATATTTGATTTAGAAAAGGAATAAAACAAGCTTTGGCAAACTGCAAAGGCTGTCTGTGAGACATGAACAATGGATATGATGAAGAAAGTGACATCCTAAGCTACTACATTTGAGGCACTGTGGGTAATATGTGTGAAATATTTTCTGAAAAGAAGTTGACCTTTCATAAAGCTGTATGTAAATAATTGAAAAGCAAGTGTGGTACTATCATGTCACTATGAACAATGCCATAGGAACAACAAATGGCATTAAAAAGGTTTTGGGAGAAATGCAACTTCCAATGATTTCAGAACTTCCTAAATTCATGCATCAGTCATTTGATTAATGAACCCACATTAAAGCTTGCATGAATGACACTTCATAACAGTTTTTACTCTTGATAATTCTTTTATGGCTGCATACGTTCTATATCGCTTGGAAAAAAATCAAAGTTAGCCAAGCTACACACCTATTTATTCATTTACCGTAAATGTTAAAGTTTCATCGCAATAATACAATAATTGGTGTACCTCTAAGATATAAAATTAAATTTTCAATATGCAAAATTACTATGTGCTGGCCTAGATAGTAAACCCATTTAATGATTCACATCAAACATTCTCGTTGCCTCCCTTGCAGTTATGTTGAAAAAAACTGGTCAATTAAGGCTTTTGCATATTTTATTACACCCTGAAGGAACTTAAACTAATGATAATTTAAAGCAGGAGCTATGCTGGGTAAGATACGCCTCATTTGATCAAATAGTTTAGTCAATTAGCAGAATGGCACATTACAAAAAGGGTGAACCATAAATATGTTTTTAAGCAACTGTCAGCTTTTATGTTTCTTCATGTCGATGGGAAGAGGAAGGGGCAATCTCATAGGCCTGGTGTGAACCTGGATATATGTGTGTACATATATATGTGTGTGTGTGTGTGTATATATATACATATACATTATACAGTAAATGGGTGAAATATTATAATAGCCTCATAGCACTTCGGCCTTAGGTATACTTAGTTGTTACCATCCTTCCCCACACCGTTACAGGCCCAAGCTGCAGGGTTCAGGAAATTTAACAAGCAGTATAGCGCTCAAGAGCAGGATATAAAGCCATAAAATGGCTAATGACCCCTCACCGCCTCATAAAACAATGACACTATATATATATATATATATATATATATATATTACCTACTGGCGGTCGCCAGTAGGTATATATAGTTAGGATTTTTTTGAATAGGGATTTCTGAAAATTCTATGTTGAATAACTTTGGCGTTGATGGACGGAATTGGCTGAAATTTTCAGGAAAATGGCACATTTTGTTTCTGAGCGTCCCCTGAAAGTTTGGGGGGGTTTCGTCAAGGGGGGCCAAGAAAAAAGGGGGGTCCCAAAACGTGTTTTTAACATTGAGTTTTCCATAGGGCGGTTGGACTCACTTTTAGCTCGAACGGCTGAATGGATTTCCACAAAACTTGGCAAAATTGTAGGGACTGGTAGCCCGATGTGCCTTTGCTATGTCTCAAGATATATGCTCCAGTGGTTTTTACGAAAATTAACTTTGAAAAATATATATTGGGCTACATTGGGCTATATATATGTTAGAGCCCAAATCTAGCCCGATGTAGCCCAATGTAGCCCAAAGATGGCCACCAGAGACAAAAAAAACAAATGTAGCCCAAATATCAGCCAGATGTAGCCCAACTATAGCCCAATGACAGAATGTCCCAGCCAGAGTGTTCTAAAGAACAACTAGAACGCTAACAGTCTTACTTATGACAAAAGTATGGCACACCTGAAGTCATCTTGATTGGAATAAAGTGGTAACACTTAATACATTTAATTTGAAAAGGAACAAAATGAGGGGTTTCATTTTGCCATAGAAATGTTATATATATATATATATATATATATATATATATATATATATATATATATTA